>NC_137275.1:102935000-104185000 GCF_054371585.1 Giraffa tippelskirchi
ACCCATCAGATTACTATAATCACATATCATTACCCTTCCCTTCTTTGTTATCATTATTGTTTTTGTTGTTACTATTTTTTTAAGTAACTTTTTTAAAGATGGGGAAACCAAATATCAGGGAGGATAATGCCCCTAGGTTACAAAGCTGGCAGCTTGGCTGGTCAAAGCAGGAACCTTGCGCTTTGACTTACAAATTCATGCACTCATCTCCATCTCATGATGCCTCATTATAGTCATTTAAAAACACACAAAAAGAAAGCATGTACTGCACAGATCCTGTTTTTAAATTCCATTACCTTGTATCCAGTATCCTTGCCTGGAGAATCCCATGGACAGAGTAGGCTGGTGGGCTATAGTCCACATGACTGAAGTGACTGATCACCCAAACACGCACCTTATAAAAGGTACCAGCGCTTCCCAGATGGCACTAATGATAAACAATCTGCCTGCCAATGCAGGAGATGTAGGAGACATGGGTTCAATCCCTGTGTTGGGGAGATCCCCTGGAGAAGAAAATGACAACCCACTCCAGTATTCTTGGCTGGAAAATTCCATGGACAAAGGAGCCCCATGGGCTACAGTCCATTGGGCCACAAAGAGTCGGACACAACTAACTGACTGACACACACACATAAAAGGGACCAAGAATCTTAGAATATTGTCTACCTCCACTTCAGGATTAGGAAAGTACAAATCTGAAATATTTTGATATACCAGTAAGGATGTGCTCAAAAACTGGATATGCAGGAGCTTTGTGTACATTTCTGAAACTTTCAGGTAAATTTCCAGTAATTTCAATTATTTCAAAATATGAAGTCTAAAAAATAGTAAAAACAATGAGGAAATTTTGTTTGGAATGTCAAAACACATATCTATGTAATTTATGGGTTAAAGAATTTATAGTGGAAGTTGATATTTAGAATTGAATGAAATGAATTTACTTATCTAAATCTGTGGGATACAGCCATGATGGCAGTTGGAAGGAATTACAAAACTTTTAAAACTTATGTTAAAAATAGCATAAATATAATGGGACAAGTGGATATTATGTACCTCCAAATGTGATGCATTTAAGAAAGACATTATATCATCTTTTTAGTATTTTTGTCAAAAATATTTCAACTGCTTCTAATTGTGAGGAAGCAGTCAGACAAACTGAAATTGTGGACATTCTACAAAACACCTGGGCTAGATGCTTAAAAATGGTGGTCATGAAAGTCAAAGAAAAAAACCCAGAACCCACTTTTAGGTAAAAAAAAGAAACACCACCTTTTTTTACCTAGAGTAAAAGAGGCTAGGGTAACCTATCACCTAAATGCAATGCTTCATCCTTGTTTGGGTCTTGAATTAAACAAACAAAAAGCTATAAACGTTATTCAGACAACTGGGGAAATTTGAATATAATATTACTACATAGTATTAAATTTCTTGATTGTGATAATGGTATTATGTTTGTGTGGAAGAGTATTTTTATTCTGTAAGGGTGACATATGACATCAGCAATGATATAGATAGAAAGATGATAGAACAGTGTGACAGATGTTAGCACTTGGACTAGAGGATGAGTACTCTGATTTTTTTGTTTCTTTAGTGGCTTAGTCATGCCTGACTCTTGCGACCCCATAGATGATAGCCCACAAGGCTCCTCTGTCCATGGGATTTTCCAGGCAAGAATACTGAAGTTGGTTGCCATTTCCTTCTCCAGGGGATCTTCCAGGCTCAGGAATCGAACCTTCATCTCCTGCACCGCAGGTGAATTCGTTACCACTGAACCACCTGGGAAGCCCTGATGTGCTGTGCTGTGGTTAATTGTTCAGTCATGTCTGACTCTTTGCAACCCCATAGACTAGCCCACCAGGCTCCTCTGTCCATGGGATTCTACAGGCAAGAATACTGGAGTGGGTGGCCACGCCCTCCTCCAGGGGATCTTCCCAACCCAGGGATCAAACCCAGGTCTCGTTGCAGGCAGATTCTTTACCGTCTGAGTCACAAGGGATGGTCCAAAGCCCTAAGAGTTGAGTGTTAGTTATATTGTGAGGTTTTTATTGTTTTTATTGTTTTTTATTTTCTCATTATCTCAAGCTTTAAAATTTAACAAACATTTGTTAAGCTCTATGTGCTGAGAGCATAAAGATAAATAAACAAGGCTCTCTTCCCCAAGAAATCCTAGTTTTGTGGAAGAGTTAACATGATCATTGCTGCAGTACCTGCTGATAGTATAGATGCTAAAAAAAAAATACACAAAATAAGGAGGAAATTTTGTTAACAAAAGTTATTATTGCTATAAAAGCTCAAAAATAAAGAAAAACTTAGAAAATTAAATTCTTCTATGGCATCACCCAGAGATAATTTTGTCAACATTTTGCTGATTGATTTCCTTTCAATGCTCTTACTGTGCATTTCCCGTTCTTCTTTCTCACTGTCACTCTCACGCTCTCTCTTTCCAGTGGAGAATGGAAACACTAAATTGAAGTCACATTGTATTTTCAGTTTTGTTCTCTGACTCCTCCACTCACTATATCATTGTAGAATCTTTTCCATGACATTATATTTTTTTGAAATGTCCATTTTAATGGCTTCATAGTATTCAATTACATTGTTGAAGATTTTGACCATTTCCAAATATTGTCTATTGTAAATAGTTATAATTAGGAAATGATTCAGAGAAAAAGTGTCTAAATGTCAAAGGAAAATGCTACTGTTAGTTTGAAAATGGGTAATTTTTAAAAAAAATAAATTTATTTATTTTAGTTGGGGGCTAATTACTTTACATTATTGTAGTGTTTTTTGCTCTACATTGACATGAATCAGCCATGGGTTTACATGTGTTCCCCATCCTGAACCCCCCTCCCACCTCCCTCCCCATCCCATCCCTCTGGGTCATCCCATTGCCCCAGCCCTGGGCATTTGTCTCATGCATCGAACCTGGAATGGTGTTCTGTTTCACATATGATAATATACATGTTTCAATGCTATTCTCCCAGAACATCCCACCCTCACCTTCTCCCTCAGAGTCCATAAGACTGTTCTATGCATCTGTGTCTCTTATTCTGTCTCGAATATAGGGTTATCATTACCATCTTTCAAATTCCGTATATATGCATTAGTATACTGTATTGGTGTTTTTCTTTCTGGCTTACTTCACTCTGTATAATGGGCTCCAGTTTTATCCATCTCAATAGAACTGATTCAAATGTATTCTTTTTAATAGCTGAGTAATACTCCATTGTGTATAACACAGCTTCCTTATCCATTCGTCTGCTGATGGACATCTAGGTTGCTTCCATGTCCTGGCTATTGTAAACAGTGCTGCGATGAACATTGGGGTACACGCGTCCCTTTCAATTCTGGTTTCCTCAGTGTGTATGCCCAGCGGTGGGATTGCTGGGTCATATGGCAGTTCTATTCCCAGTTTTTTAAGGAATCTCCACACTGTTCTCCATAGTGGCTGTACTAGTTTGCATTCCCACCAACAGTGTAAGGGGGTTCCCGAAAATGGGTAAATTTTTATATACTCCTTTCATTTATAATGTAGCATGTAACCCTTATCTAATTTTCCAGTTTATAATCCTTATCTAATTTTCTAGTTTATAATACTGCTATATTCATTTCAGTTCAGTCGCTCAGTTGTGTCCGACTCTTTGCAACCCCACGGACTGCAGCACGCCAGACCTCCCTGTCCATCACCAAATCCTGGAGCTTGCTCAAACTCATGTCCATTGAGTTGGTGATGCCACCCAACCATCTTATCCTCTGTCATCCCCTTCTCCTCCTGCCTTCAATCTTTCCCAGCATCAGGGTCTTTTCCAATGAGTCAGTTCTTTGCATCAGGTGGCCAAAGTATTGGACCTTCAGCTTCAGCACCAGTCCTTCCAATGAATATTCAGGACTGATTTCCTTTAGGATGGACTGGTTGGATCTCCTTGCAGTGCAAGGGACTCTCAAGCACCTTCTCCAACACCACAGTTCAAAAGCATCAATTCTTCAGCACTCAGCTTTCTTTATAGTCCAACTCTCACATCCATACATGACTACTGGAAAAACCAAAGCTTTTGACTAGATGGACTTTTGTTGGCAAAGTAATGTCCCTGCTTTTTAATATGCTGTCTAGGTTGGTCATAACTTTTCTTCCAAGGAGCAAGCATCTTTTAATTTCATGGCTGCAGTCACCATATGCAGTGATTTTGAAGCCCCCAAAATTAAAGTCACTGTTTCCATTGTTTCCCCTATATTATCTACTAGTGGCATTTTATACTGAAATAACAATATAACTTATGTAAGCTTATATATTAATATTGGGGTTTCCCTGGTGGCTTAAACAGTGAGGAATCTGCCTGTAATGTGGGAGGCTCTCTGGATCAGGAAGATCCCCTGAAGAAGGAAATGGCAACCCACTGCACTACTCTTGCCTGAAGAATTCCATGGACAGGAGCCTGGCAGGCCACAGTCCATGGGGTCACAAAGAGGGAACACAAGTGAGCGACTAACATTTTTATCTTTTTACATATTAACATGAAATATTTGTTAAAAAATATAGTTCTCCACTTGATTTTTCAACTCCCAAAAGGAAATTTTAATGTAACAATGCATTTCAAGGGAAACATTTTGTATTATTAAAAATAATTTGCTGCATTTAAAAATTTTCTCCCTCTAACCTTTACCCCTCAAACTTCTCTACTATGGGTTTTATCCATTTAAATGAAAATGTCTTGTGGATTTATGTAAGCTTATTTGAAAAATAAACTACCTGAAAGATTTAACAGTTAAAGGTAAATTCACCCATCCTTTTGGGAAAAAGATGTAGTGTTGTTTGGAAAAGTTTAGAGAGGGAAGCCACGCTTATGCACCATTCACGGGGAGTAACAACAGAAGAAACTTTCTTATAGGATGATATAGCAATACCCATTAAAAATTTAAATATGTATAATCATGTTGCTGGAGCTTCCCCGGTGGCTCATGGGTAAAGAATCCACCTGTCAATGCAGATGTGGCAAGAGTCACAGGTTTGGTCCCTGGGTCAGGAAGATCCCCTGGAGAAGGGATTGGCAGTCCACTCCAGTATTCTTGCCTGGAAAATCCCATTGACAGAGGAGCCTGGCGGTCTACAGTCTGTGGGGTCACAGATATTCAGACAGGACTTGGCAACTGAACAACAACAACAATAGCCTTGTTGCTGTGGGCTGAAAGTTTATCTTCAATCATTTATATACTGAAACCCTAACCCTCAAAGGTGATGTTATTAGTAGGGGGGGGGGTCTTTCAGGGTTGGTGAGGTTGTGAAAATGGAGCCCTCCTGCACAGAATAAGTGTGTTTATATCGAGTTGGCCAAGAAATTCGTTCGAGTTTTTTCCATAAAAAAGAAATCTCACTGAGCTCCCAGCCCCTTGTGCTACAGCAGGATACAGTGAGTTCTGCAGTCAGAGAGAGTTGTCACGCTGATCTTGGACTTCTAGCCTCCAGAACTGTAATAAATTTCTGCTGTTTATAAGCCACCCAGTCTGTAGTATTTTATTATAGCATCCTGAACAAAGTAAGATACATGTTCTTATTCTTAAGATTTTCAAAATGCATACAGCAAACTTTTAATTGTCCTCAGGAGGCAAAGAATAAATGGATAATGAAAACATTAAATTCCACTGATTTACACACAAGCTTCGGTTCCCCACATCATTAAAGATTTTACTAAATCTTCTAAGAAATGGCAAAATGATGGATCACAGTGTGATCTTCTGCTTTACTCTAGCCCCAAACTGCTCTTAATAGACATGCTGATTAGTGAAATGGCTAAATAGTTAGCAGCAGTGAGACATAGTAGAAACAAAATGCTTGCATAATCCCCTAAAAGGACAATCAGTCACTAAATAATTAAGGTTGACTATGCAGTAGATGTAAATTATGCTTAACAAATCCCTTCTGCTCAGCCCTTTCATTATATCATGCAAAATGGATTGTATGGAGGAAGTCTTTCCATAAATGGTTCATGGTGGAGGAGGTGCTAGAGTTTCAATGGGGATTCTAAATTAATTAAATGATCTAAATACAGAGAAGAGAAAAAAGATAATTAACAAGATACCAAGTGGCTGGCCAGTACTGAAGTCTCTAATCCTCTTGAGAGACTCCCTTTATGTTATCTTGAGTCCTGTAGAGAAATGGTAACAAATCAAATTGACTAGCTACATTCACAGAACACATTTATAATCATGTAAGTGTCCTTAGGTGAAGTAAATCAAAGCTTTTTACCTCATAGAGTCACAACTCACTATTTTCTTAATGAGCAGGACTTTCTATTGGATATTTTCAGCTAGTCCTCCCATTTTGAATCTCTGAAGACATGAAATGTGTATTTTAGCCTGCTAACAATTTCCTGGGCTTCCCTGGTGGCTCAGTGGTAAACTATCCACCTGCCAGTGCAGGAGACACAGGTTTGATCCCTAGGTCGGGAAGATCCCCTGGAGAAGGGAATGGCAATCCACTCCAGTATTCTTGCCTGGAAAATCTCATGGGCAGAAGAACCAGGCAAGCTATATAGTCCATGGGATCACAAAGAGTCAGACATAACCAGCGATTAAACAACAACAGTTACCTGCTACATTTCCTAAAATTTTTACCTTAAATATATCCAAAATATTACATATGTGTGTGTGTGTGTGTGTGTGAGAGAGAGAGAGAGAGAAAGAGGAAAATTGTGACAGTCCAGGAGTGGGCCAGGAAATTGGAAAAGTAAACTTACCTCAACTTCTAAGATCTGTTTCCTCTAACATATGATGGTTGTTTATGTTCAAAATCCTAAAGTTTACAAGAAGAAATCAACATTGTCCTTTTGATGTTACTTTTTATATCAAGATTCATGTCTCTTATGTTTAAATCCAATTGCCAAGTTAGATGAAATTTATTTTATAGATACCATAGTGTCTGAAAGCATTTCATCTTCTCATTAAATTATTATGTATTTTAATTTATAATTGTAGTTGTTATTTTTAAATGGAATTCCTTGATGTAAAGTGTTACATACTTTTGGAGTATAATATTTTTCTTAGAAGTCAATCATTGCTATATTATCTTTCCTTTTCCTTTAGCAGACTCAACTTAAAAATTCAACAAAATTTATTGACAGCCAGCTACTCATCTTGCCTAGAGTAGGGACAGCTTCACGTAGTTCAGTTCTAGAAACCCCTCTATAAAGTGGAAATTCCTCTGTGATGACCTGGAGGGGTGGGATGAAGTGGGATGAAAGGCAGGCTCATGAGGGAGAAGATACGTGTATACTTACAGCTGATTCACTTTGTTGTATGGCAGAAACCAACACAACATTGTAAAGCAATTATCCTCCAATTAAAAATAACTTAGGGACTTCCCTGGTGGTCCAGTGGTTAGACATTCAGCTTCCAACGCACGGGACACAGTTCCATCCCTGGTCAGGGAACTAGGATCCCACACGTCATTGGGCAACTGAGCCCAAGAGCTGCAGCTAGAGAAAGCCCTAGAGCTTTTTCTGCAACAAAGTCCCAGCACAGCCAAAATTTTTAAATTAATTAAAATAAATAAAAATATACTGTAGAAACAAAAAAAAGATATATCTTTTCCTAAGAAAAATAAAGTGGAAATCTGTAAAGGAATCTCCATGCTCAAACAGAGGGTTACAATTTTATAACTTAAGTAATATTAAAGAACTTAACATTTTAAAAAGTAAAGAAAAATATGTTATGAACATCCAACAATTATAAACATGTTAAACTAGTAAAATTGAACTCTAAATTATGGAATTATAGATTTGATTGTTGGAAGGGACTTTATCAGTTTATCTAATTTAATCCCCTTATTTTGAAAATGAAAAAACTGAGGTACAAACAAGTGAAACAATTCTTTACAAAGTGAAAGTTGCTCAGGTGTGTCCGACTCTTTGTGGCCCCATGGGCTATACAGCCCATGCAATTCTCCAGGCCCGAATACTGGAGAGGGTAGCCCTTCCCTTCTCCAGAGGATCTTCCCAACCCAGGGATCGAACCCAGGTCTCCCACATTGCAGGTGGATTCTTTACCACCAGCTGAGCCAGCAGGGAAGCCCTTCTTCCCAAAGCTATACATATTATATAGTAGCAAAGATGAAGCTAGAAACTAAGACTTCCAGTTTAGTGCCACGTCCAATCCCAAAGAAAGGCAATGCCAAAGAATGCTCAAACTGCCGCACAATTGCACTCATCTCACACACTAGTAAAGTAATGCTTGAAATTATCCAAGCCAGGCCTCAGCAATACGTGAACCGTGAACTTCCAGATAGTCAAGGTTCTCTTAGAAAAGGCAGAGGAACCAGAGATCAAATTGCCAATATCCGCTGGATCATTAAAAAAGCAAGAGAGTTCCAGAAAAACATCTGTTTCTGCTTTTTGACTATGCCAAAGCCTTTGACTGTGTGCATCACAATCAACTGTGGAAAATTCTTAAAGAGATGGGAATACCAGACCACCTGACCTGCCTCTTGAGAAACCTGTATGCAGGTCAGGAAGCGACAGTTAGAACTGGACATGGAACAACATACTGGTTCCAAATAGGAAAAGGAGTATGTCAAGGCTGTATATTGTCACCCTGCTTATTTAACTTATCTGCAGAGTACATCATGAGAAATGCTGGGCTGGAGGAAGCACAAGCTGGAATCAAGATTGCCGGGAGAAATATCAATAACTTCAGATATGTAGATGACACCACCCTGATGGCAGAAAGTGAAGAAGAACTAAAGAGCCTGTTGATGAAAGTGAAAGAGGAGAGTGAAAAAGTTGGCTTAAAGCTCAACATTCAGGAAACTAAGATCATGGCATCCAGTCCCATCACTTTGTGGCAAATAGATGGGGAAACAGTGGAAACAGTATCAGACTTTATTTTTCTGGGCTCCAAAATCACTGCAGATGGTGATTGCAGCCATGAAATTAAAAGATGCTTACTCCTTGGAAAGAAAGTTATGACCAACCTAGATAGCATATTAAAAAACAGAGACATTACTTTGCCAACAAAGGTCTGTCTAGTCAAGGCCATGGTTTTTCCAGTGGTCATGTATGGATGTGAGAGTTGGACTCTAAAGAAAGCTGAGTGCCGAAAAATTGATGCTTTTGAACTGTGGTGTTGGAGAAGACTCTTGAGAGTCCCTTGGACTGCAAGGAGATCCAACCAGTCCATCCTGGGGGAGATCAGTCCTGGGTGTTCATTGGAAGGACTGATGTTGAAGCTGAAACTCCAATCCTTTGGCCACCTGATGTGAAGAGTTGACTCATTGGAAAAGACCCTGATGCTGGGAAGGATTGAGGGCAGGAGAAGAAGGGGATGACAGAGGATGAGATGGTTGGATGGCATCACCAACTCAATGGACATGTGTTTGGGTAGACTCTGGGAGTTGGTGATGGACAGGGAGGCCTGGCGTGCTGTGGCTCATGGGGTGGCAAAGAGTCGGACTCGACTGAACTGAACTGAACTGACCACCTGATATGAGTAGTGTACAATTTATATCCCCCCAAAAACTTTAACCTCAAAAAACAAATAGAGTAAGAAATAATACATAAGTAAGTAGATGCTGATATATTATAAAAATAGCATGTAAAACATGGTTATTTACCTAATAACTATGTTAAACCAACTGTGTTAATAAAGTATATTAGACAGCAATGATTTAGGTTATGGCCATCTTAAAATTTAAAACTACTTTATAAATTTCTTGTCTTTCAGTAATCTTCTAGGAGCAAGAGGTAAGAAGTTTTTTAACCAATCACTTGATAGCCTTCGCAAGACATTAGAGCAGTCAATAATACTTACTGAACATTTTTTACTGTTGGGCCAGAGACTATTCTAGGCCACGCGGATGCAGTGGTTAAACAAGACAATGAAAATGTCTGTTCTTTTAGAGTTTATATTCTAAGGAATGTGCATGCACATGTATGCACATATGCATACACGCATGTGCAAGCATGTGTGGTGGGGGGCAGACAAAAAAACAAAAACGAAAATATCATAGAGTGATAAGGGCTGTGAAGAACACATGATGCTGTGATAGAAAACAGCTATAGGCTGCTTTAGATTGGAAGGTCAGTGAAGGTGTCCAGAGGAACTGAGTCCTAAAGGAAATAAAGGGGGAGTCGGGAAATACTGGTGAAGAGTATCCCAAGCCACAAAACCAGAAACTATTTAAAGGATTTAAATTGGAGATAAGGTTGGCACACTAAAGAAACCGTAAAAGAAGGAAAATAATAAATATAAGAGCAGAGATAAAATAGAGGCCAGAAAAACAATAGAGAAAACAAACAAAGCCAAAAGGTGGATCTTCGAAAAGAACAAATTGACAAATCTTAAGCTAGGTTGACAAAGGATAAGAAGACACAGAAAATTCATAACCAATATAAATAAAAATGGGATCATTATTACCAATTATATAGAAATAAAAAGCATTATGAGAGTACTATGAACAATTATATACCAACAAATTAGATGACTTAGATGAAATGGATAAACTCCTAGAAACACAAAAGCTACCAAGGTTGAAACCTAAGAACTAACTAGTAATGAGATTGAATCAGTAATAAAAAATCTGACAAGGCAAGCCCTGGACCATGGCTTCACTGCCAAACATTTAAAGATGAACTAACACCACTCCTTCTCAAACTCTTCCAAAAAACTGAAGGGGATGGAACACTTTCTGACTCAATCTGTGAGGTCAGAATTACCAAAGCCAAAGACCAGCAAGACAGGAAACTACAGATCAATATCCTTTATGAGCATTGATGCAGAAATCCTCAACAAGATACGAGCAAATAGAATTCAGCAGCATATGATAAATATTAAACACGATGACCAAGTGGGATTTATTCCTAGAATGTAAGAATAGTTCAACATACGAAAATCAGTTAATAATCAATCAATGTAATACACCACATTGGGCTTCCCAGGTGGCGCTAGTGGTAAAGAACCCACCTGCCAACACAGGAGACATAAGACGCAGGTTTCATTCTTGGGTCAGGAAGATCCTCTGGAGGAGGACATAGTAAACCCACTCCAGTATTCTTGCCTGGAGAATCCAATGGACAGAAGAGCCTGGCGGGCTACGGTCTATAGGGTTGTAAAGAGTCAGACACGACTGAAGTAGCGTATCACAGACACATGCCCATATACCTCTTTAACAGAGTGAAGGAGGGAAAAAAAACCCACACGTGATTAATTTCCTTCAAGAACTTTTCCTTTGCATTCACAGCTTGGCTAAGTGGTCATTGCGAGAGGCCTCACTTTTGGCCTATCTTGGCTTTCTACGTGCCTTCATACTACACTTAATCATTTCTAGCTTTTATTTTATTTTTAACATTTATTTATTTATCTGCATCAGGTCTTAGTTGTGGCATGCAGGACTTTTCATTGGGGTGCAAGCTTCTCTCTAGTTCCAGCAGTCAGACTTAGTTGCCTTGAAGTATGTGGGCTCTTAATTCTCGGACCAGGGATCAAACCTGTGTCTCCTGCATTGGAAGGCAGATTCTTAATCACTGGATCATTAGGGAAATCCTTTGATTTATTTTTTAGTGTTCTATTTGTGTTTAAAGATGATATATATTTTATTATACACACATATATACACATATATTATTCATTCCTTCTACATTTAGTACCATTTTTTTTTTGCTATTACAGAAAATAATCTTGTATACATCCTGAACATGTCTCCTTGTACCCATTGGTGATAATTTCTTCAGAGTATATATCTAGAAGTGAAATTTCTGGGAAGTAGTATATGTGCATCTTTAATTATACTAAACATTGCCAGATGCTCTCCAAAATGATTATACAAAGTTATACTACCACCAGCTATACTTGAGAGTTTGTTTTCCTATGTGCTTGACATTCTTGGTATTGCCAGACTTTTCTTCTCTGTTAATCTTACAGGTTCACAGTGGAACCACCTTATCTTTTCCCCCCTTTTTTATTGACACATAGTTGATTTGCAACATTGTACAAAATTCAGCAGAGTGACTCAGTTTTACACATATATACATTCTCTCTTTTTCTTTTTTTTTGTAACCAAAACTTTAATCCCAAGGATTCTTACAAAACATATTACAAATGACAGCATGAAAAAAGAATCTTACACAGTAACTCAGTTCAGCTGTACAATGTACCCTTAAACTGGCAGGATATTTGGTATCTTGAGTAGTCTCAAATTTCCAAATAAAGAATGTTACAAAGAGCTGTGTATTCTTATAAAGCAATCACAGAAGGAACTTACAACCTAAAGAAAAGGTAAACTAACTTCCTTGAAACTTCTTAGATTCTACACCAACTGGACAACCTTTTGTCCAATGTGAAGACTAGTGGAATTTTTAAACCTCTAATCTAGTTTAAGGGTGCAGCTTTAATTTTTCCAGCTGGCTTTTGAGTTCACAGCAGCTTTTAAAAACTGCTTAACTACAGCTACATATCATATCCCAGCTATGTTGAAAAAAATCTTCCAATTTTTGCCAGTTTTTGTTTCCATAATGTTAAACATTGACTTTACCTGGGCAGGAGTTAGAGGTTTATTATCAGCCTATGCAAGACTAAAATTCAAAGCAAATTAAATTTTGTTTAAGGGAACATTGTAAAGTAACAATTCTTGATATTACATGCCTCATATGATGCATTTCAAACCACAGAGAATTACACCTTTGTGTGTCACTGTTCCAACAGACAAACAAATGTGAACAGCTAAAACATTTTAAAAATGCACCAAGCTTATGAAGTCTCAAACACAACTTGAATTTTCTGTACATACTCCTGTCAAATGAAGTTATTTCCTGTACACCACTCCTCTTGCAAACTGATCTTCCATTTCCTTTCATTTGACCTAGATCTGCTATGAGACCTAGAGAAAGATCAGGACGGCTTGTGATTTGTCTCCCGGGGACAGTGATCTCTCTCTTCTCCAATCTCTAGAAAGGGATCTGCTCCGGCGGCGGGAGAAGCTTCTCCGTCTTGGAGATCTGCGTGGAAGTGGAGGACTCCTCCTCCGATAACCATCTCAAGGGCGACGACCCCAAGAAGGAGGTGGGCGGCGATTTCGACTTCCCTTTTCATCATTGGATAGTCCCCTCTTACTCGGCAGCCACACGATGTTCTCTCCCGTCTAGCTCTCTGGACAGCATCAGCTGCATCTCGGGGATCTTTGGACTGAACAAAAGCAAAGCCAGGACGGTTTCTAGCAACCTACACACTTCGGAGTGGTCCCTAATAGCCAAAAGCTCCTTCCAATTCAGTCTTGTTGCCATTGTTTCCAAGATTATCTACATAAAATTTACAGTCCAGTGGACAGGAATCACGATGCTTTTCGAGATCTTAGGTTAGAGATGCGGAGGTTCAAATCCACAGAGGTCTTCCCGGTCCCCTTCCGCCCGGCGTTCCCAGATGCGCTCGCACACCGGACGTCCACGAAATGGCCTACGTTCTCTTTTTAAAACATTCTTTTCCATTATGGATTATCCCAGGAGATTAGATATAGTTCCCTGTGCTATACCGTAGGACCTTGTTGTTTAGCCATTCTAAATGTAATAGTTTGCATCTGTCAACCCCAAATTCCCAGACCATCTTTCTCCTCTCCCTTGACAACCACAAATCTGATCTCTATGCTTGTGAGTCTGTTTCTGTTTTGTAGCCAGGTTAATTTGTGCCATATTTTAGGTTCCACTTATAAGTGATATCATATGGTATTTGTCTTTCTCTTTCTGGCTTACTTCACTTAGTATGATAATCTCTAGTTGAATCCATGTTGTTGCAAATAGCATTATTTTCTTCCTTTTTATGGCTGAGTAGTTGTATGTATGTACCACATCTTCTTTATCCATTCATCTGTCATTGGGCATTTTGGTTGCTTTCATGTTTTGGCTACTATGAATAACCCTGCTATCTTTTTGAATTATAGTTTTGTCTGACTATGCCACAGTATCTTTGAAACAATAAAGCAAAGTGCAATGAAACAAGGTATGTGTGTACCAAGAATAACCTCATTAACACTTTTGAGAACATAGTGAGATTTTACTAATTTAGACAACAGTAACATCATAATTCATACACTGAAATTAAATTTACATTGATATTACACACTTTTTGGCATTCTTTGGCATTGCCTTTCTTTGGGTAATGAGTTTGAGTACACTCCAGGAGTTGGTGATGGACAGGGATGCCTGGCATGCTGCCGTCCATGCCAGGTCACGAATGAGCAACTGAACTGAACTGAACATATTTTTTACAAAAGAAAATACTTTAGAAACTAAACATATAAACCTGGCTCCAAAGAGCATTATAAAATATTTATCTTTACAACCACCTCTATGTTGTTCAGCACTCAGTCGTGTCCAACTCTTTGCAACCCCATGGACTGCAGCATGCCAGGCTTCCCTGTCCTTCACCATCTCCTGGAGCCTGCTCAAACTCATGTCCATTGAGTCAGTGATGCCATCCAACCATCTCATCCTCTGTCGACCCCTTCTCCTCCTGCCTTCAGTCTTACCCAGCATCAGGGTCTTTTCTAATAAGTCAGCTCTTCACATCAGGTGGCCAAAGTATTGGACTTTCAACTTAAGCATCAGTCCTTCCAATGAATATTCAGGATTGATTTCCTTTAGGATTGACTGGTTTGATCTCCTTGAAGTCCAAGGGACTCTCAAGAGTCTTCTCCAGCACCACATTTCAAAGCATCAATTGTTTGGCGCTCAGCCTTCTTTATGGTCAAACTCACATCCATACATGACTACTGGAAAAACCATAGCTTTGACTAGACAGACCTTGGTCAGTAAAGTAATGTCTCTGCTTTTTAATATGCTGTCTAAGTTTGACATAGCTTTTCTTCCAAGGATCAAGAGTCTTTTATTTCATGACTGCAGTCACCATCTGCAGTGATTTTGGAGCCCAAGAAAATGAAGTCGGTCACTGTTTCCATTGTTTCCCATCTATTTGCCATGAAGTGATGAGACCGGATGCCATGATCTTCGTTTTTTGAATGTTGAGTTTTAAGCCACCTTTTCACTCTCCTTCATCAAGAGGCTCTTTAGTTCCTCTTCTCTTTCTGCCATAAGGGTGGTAGCATCTGCCTATCTGAGGTTATTGGTATTTCTCCCAGCAATCTTGATTCTAACTTGTACTTCATTCAGCTGGCATTTTGCATGATGTACTCTGCATATAAGTATAATAAGCAGGGTGACAATATACGACCCTGATGTACTCCTTTTCCAATTTGGAACCAGTCCGTTGTTCCATATCCGGTTCTAACTGTTGCTTCTTGACCTGCATGCAGATTTCTAAGGAGATAGGTGAGGTGGTCTGGTATTCCCATCTCTCTAAGAATTTTCCACAGTTTGTTGTGATCCATACAGTCAAAGGTTAGCATAGTCAATGAAGCAGAAGTAGATGTTTTTTCTGGAATTCTCTTGGTTTTTTGATGATCCAGCAGATGTTGGCAATTTGATCTCTGGTTCCTCTGCCTTTTCTAAATCCAGCTTGAACATCTGGAAATTCTCAGTTCACGTACTATTGATGGCTAGCTTGGAGAATTTTGAGCATTATTTTGCTAGCATGTGAGATGAGTGCAACTGTGCAGTAACCACCTCTGTACAAACAGTTATATGTTGGCAGTTACCTCTGAAGCTGGCCACAGTAAGTATTCAATAATCGTTTGCTGAAAGAATAAGCATTTTATCTTGTAGTCACAGAGCAGCTTAATCTATTAATGAAGCAGTGGATCTTCTATAATCCTCTACCCAATCTTGTACTTTAGTTATAAAAGTATGTTGTGGAGAATTAGACTGTAAATCAGATGTTTTCACTATGTCTAAATGCCTCCAGCAGGTTTGAATTAATGATGCTTCTGTTGATAGAAATAGGAAATTTTAAGAATAAGATAATAAGAATCTATTGGCTATTTCACAAGTCATTCTTTTTTATTTTTTTTTTTACCTTTTGACCTCTAATACCTATTCTTTCCGCACCCACCCCCACTTCTGACAATCACCAATTTGTTCTCTATATCTATGAACTGTTACGTTTATTTTTTAGATTCCACATATAAAAGAGATTGTAGAATATTTGTCTCTGACTTATTTCACTTAGCATAATGCCCTAAAGGTCCATCCATGTTTTGAAAATGGCAAGTTTTTTTTTCATTTTTAAATTTGTTAAGCAATCTCAACATACTTGACACACATATTTGTTTGTATATATACACTGCATCTTCTTTACCCATTCATCCATCAGTGTACAGTTAGGTTGTTCCCATATCTTGGTGCTGTAAATAATGTGACATTGAACATGGAGTTGTGTATCTTTCTGAATTAGTACTTTCATTTTCTTCTGATAATACCTAGAGGTGGAACTGCTGAATGGTATGGTAGTTATATTTTTAGTTTTTGAGAAAACTCCATACTGTTTTTCAAAATGACTGCACCAATTTGCATTCCCACTGACAGTTCAGAAGGGTTCCCTTTGCTCCACATCCTTGCCAACACTTGTTATTTCTTGTCTTTTGATAACAGTCATTCTAGGAGATGTGAGGAGATATCCTACTGTGGTTTTGATTTGCACTTCCCTGATGATTGAGGATGTTGAATATCTTTTCTTGCACCTGTTAGCCATCTGTATGTCTTCTTTGGCAAAATCTCTCTTTAGATATTCTGTCCATTATTTAATCACATTGTTTTTGTTTTTGTTTTGGCTATTGAGTTGTGTGAGCTCTTTACATTTCCTGAATATTAATTCTTTATCAGGTGATTTGGAAATATTTTCTCTCAGTCCATAGGTTGCCTATTCATTTTGTTTATGGTTTCATTTACTGTGTAGAAGCTTTTTAGTACCATGTTGTTCTATTTATTTATTTTTGCTTTTGTCATTTTTGCTTTAGGTGTCATTAAAAAAATTGTAGCCAAGACCTATATCAAGGAGCTTAGCACTTATATTTTCTTCTAGAAATGTTATGGCTTCAGGTCTTATGTTCAAATCCTCAATCCATTTTGAGTTAATTTTTGTGTGTAGTATAAGATAGTAATCCAGTTTCATTCTTTAGTATTTGGCTGTCCAATTTTCCCAACAACATTTGTTGTAGAGACTGCCCTTTCTTCATTATATATTCTTGGTCCTTTATCATAAATCAATGGCCCCTGTGTGTTGGTCTGTTTCTGCGACCTCTGTCTTGTCCCACTGATCTATGTATCTGTTTTTTTCCCAGTACCATGTTTTGTTTTATAATGCTTTATATTGCAGTTTGAAATCAGGGAGCACGATGCCTTCAGCTTTTTTTTTTAATTAATTTATTTTTTAATTGAAGGATAATTGCTTTACAGAATTTTGTTGTTTTCTGTCAAACCTCAACATGGATCAGCCATAGGTATACATATATCCCCTCCCTTTTGAACCTCCCTACCATCTTCCTCCCAATCCCATCCCTCTGGGTTGATACAGGGCTGCTGTTTGGGTTTTCTGAGGCAAACAGCAAATTCCCGTTGGCTATCTATTTTACATATGGTAATGTAAGTTTCCATGTTACTCTCTCCATTCATCTCACCCTCTCCTCCCCTCTCCCCATGTCTATAAGTCTATTCTCTGTGTCTGTTTCTCCATTGCTGCCCTGCAAATAAATTCTTCAGTACCATTTTTCTAGATTCCATATATATGTGCTAGTATACGATATCTATCTTTCTCTTTCTGACTTACTTTACTCTGTATAATAGGCTCTAGGTTCATCCACCTCATTAGAACTGACTCAAATGTGTTCCTTTTTATGGCTGAGTAGTATTTCATTGTATATATATACCACAATTTCTTTCTCCATTCATCTGTTGATGGATACCTAAGTTGCTTCCATGTTCTAGCTATTGTAAATAGTGCTGCAATGAACAGTGGGATACCTGTGTCTTTTCAATTTTAGTTTCCTTAGGTTATATGCCTAGGAGTGGGATTGCTGGGTCATATGTTGCTTATAGGGCTTCTCTGGTAGCTCAGATGGTAAAGCATCTGCCTGCAATTGGGAGACCTGGGTTCAATCCCCAGGTTGGGAAGATCCCCTGGAGAAGGAAATGGCAACCCACGCCAGTACTCTTGCCTGGAAAATTCCATGGATGGAGGAGCCTGGTAGGCTACAGTCCATGGAATTGCAAAGAGTCAGACACGACTGAGCAACTGCACTGCACTGGCTATGTTGCTTTTATTCCTAGATTTTATGGAATCACCATACTGTCTTCCACAGAGGCTATATCAATTTACATTCCCACCAACAGTGTAAGAGTGTTCCCTTTTCTCCACACCTTCTCCAGCATTTATTGTTTGTAGACTTTTTGATGATGGTCATTCTGACCAGTGTGAGGTGATATCTCATTGTAGTTTTGATTTTCATTTTTCTAATAATGAGTGATGTTGAGCATCTTTTCATGTGTTTGTTAGCCATCTGTCTCCTTTGAAGAAAAGTCTGTCAAGGTCTTTTTCCCACTTTTGGATTGGGTTGGTTGTTTTTCTGGTATTGAGTTATATGAGCTGCTTGTATATTTTGGAAATTAATCCTTTTCAGGTTGTTTCATTTGTTATTATTTTCTCCCGTTCTGAGAGTTGTCTTTTCACCTTGTTTTTAGTTTCCTTTGCTGTGCAAAAGCTTTTAAGTTTAATCAGGTCCCATTTGTTTACTTTTGTTTTTATTTCCATTACTGTAGGAGGTGGGTCATAGAGCGTCTTGCTTTGATTTGTGTCATTGAGTGTTCTGCCTGTTTTCCTCTAAGAGTTTTATAGTTTCTGGTCTTACATTTAGGTCTTGAATCCATTTTGAGTTTAGCTTTGTGTGTGGTGTTAGGAAGTGTTCTAATTTCATTCTTTTATATGTAACTGTCCAGTTTTCCCAGCACCATTTATTGAATAGGCTGTCTTTGCCCCATTGTATATTCTTGCCTCCTTTGTCAAAAATAAGGTACCCATAGGTGCATGGGTTTATTTCTGGGCTTTCTATCTTGTTCCATTGGTCTATATTTCTGTTTTGTGCCAGTACCACACTGTCCTGATGGCTGTAGCTTTGTAGTATCATCTGAAGTCAGGAAGGTTGATTCCTCCAGGTCCATTCTTCTTTCTCAACTGCTTTGGCTATTCGGGGTCTTTTGTGTTTCCATATGAATTGTGAAATTTTTTGTTCTAGTTCTGTGAAAAAGCCATTGGTAATTTGATAGGGATCGCATTGAATCTGTAGATTGCATTTGGTAGTATGGTCATTTTCACAATATTGATTCTTCCTACCCAGAAACATGGAATATCTCTCCATTTGTTTATGTCATCTTTGATTTCTTTCATCAGTGTCTTATAACTTTCTGTGGAATTCCATCACCTCCACTAGCTTTGTTCATAGTGATGCTTCCCAAGGCCCACCTGACTTCGCATTCTAGGATGTCCGGCTCTAGGTGAGTGATCACACCATCATGGTTATCTGGGTCATGAAGATCTTTTTTGTATTGTTCTTCCGTGTATTCTTGCCACATCTTCTTAATGTCTTCTGCTTCTGTTAGGTCCATATCATTTCTGTCCTTTATTGTGCCCATCTTTGCATGAAAAGTTCCCTTGGTATTTCTAATTTTCTTGAAGAGATCTCTAGTCTTTCCCATTCTGTTGTTTTCATCTATTTCAATCAAACACAGGCCCCCAAATTGAAAGTGCTGAGTCTTAACCACTTGACCGCCAGGGAATTCCCTAGTTTTCAATATGTAAGCTTTTCACCTTCTTGGTTAAATTTATTCCTGAGAATTTTATTCTTTTTGATATAACTATAAATGAGATTGTTTTCTTTATTTCTCTTTATGTTAGTTTATTTGTGTATAGGAACACACCAAATTTTTGCATATTGATTTTATATCTTGCAACTTTACTGATTTTGTTTATTAGCTCTAACAGTTTTTAATGGCATCTTTAGGGTTTTTTGCATATAATATCTTGTCATCTGCAAGTGACAGGTTTACTTCTTCCTTTCCAATTTGGATGTCTTTTATTTCTTTTTCTCACCTAATTACTCTGTGTAGGATTTCCAATACTGTGTTGAAGATAACTGGTGACAGTGAACATCTTTGTCTTGTTTCTCATCTTAGAGGAAAGACTTTCAGCTTTTCACCATTGAGTATGATGTTAGCTGTGGGTTTGTCATGTACAGCCTTTATTATGTTGAGGTACAATCCCTCTATTCTCATTTTATTTAGAGATTTTTTTGTACATGGATGTTGACTTTTGTCAAATGCTTTTTTTTTGTTTCGGTTGAGATAATCATAATTTTTATCATTCATTTTGTTTTAATGTGTTGTATCACATTGACTTCATTGCAGATATTGAATGATACTTACACCCCTGGAAAAAATCCTACTTGATCATGTTGTATGATCCTTAAAATGTGTTGTTGAAATCAGTTTGATAATATTTTGTTGAGGATTTTTGCATCTACATCCATCAATAATATTGGCCTATAATTTTCTTTCCTTTGGTATCCTGTCTGATGTTGGTATCAGGTAATGCTGACCTCTTTAAATGAGTTTAAAAGAGTTTTCTCCTCTTCTATTTTTGAAGAGTTTGAGAGGGATTGGTTTAATTCTCTTTTGAATGTTTGGTAAAATTCATCAGTGAAGTTTTTAACTTTTGTTTGCTGGGAGATTTTTAATTACTGATTCAGTTTCATTACCAGTTAATTGGTCTGTTTAGATTTTCTCTTCCACCATGATTCAGTCTTGATAGGTTGTATGTTTTTAGAAATTCTTTCATTTCTTCTAGGTTGTCCAATTTGTTGGCATGTAATTGTTTATAGTAGTCTCTATGATCCTTCATATTTCTGTGGTATCAGTTGTAATATCTCCCTTTCATTTCTGATTTTAGTTAGTCCTCTTTTTTCTTTACTTTTTGAATCTTAAGCATGTAAAAATCAAGAAGGAAAATGTAGTTGGAGCTAACTAATTCCAGTGGTAGCACAATGATAAGAAATTCTAGGAATTCCTGTTTTAGCTCCTATCTGTTCCTGAAGCTGTTTTACAAATGTGTCATTAAATTTATGACTTATCTTTTCAACAAATTCTCCTACTTGCTTAATTTACCTTGAATTCATTTTGTTGCTTGCAGCAATATTTGTATTCATAATTTTCAGAATTTTAGAATATTTTCTTAGGATAGATTTGATAGCATTGGGATTATTGAGTACAATTTCTTGACGGTTTTCTGGCCTTCTATATAAATACCTTTTGTTGTGATTGCAGAGGCCAAACTAAATAGAAAAACTTTTCTTACTTCTGCAGTGATATGAACATTCTGATAACGCAGGAAATGGCAACAGTAATTGCTTTCATTACAGTCTATGTAATTAAGAACAAGAAAAAGGAATTATTTTTTTAATCATTTGCACGCATTTATGTGGTAATAGGCACTATTGTTTTAACTTTTCTAATGAGGTCATTATAAACCTAAGATGTTAGCTTCATACCAAAGACAGACTTGTGCATGTGCATGAATGTGTGGGCTGACTGGGTTGGGAGAGGTGGAAAGGGTCTGAAAAATGAAGGGTAGAGTGGGAAAGAGAGAGAAAAGAGATATAGTGGAAATGTGCAGGCCATAGATATATTAACCAGTTTACCTCTCGGGCATGCATAAAATAAAGGCTTCAATTCTAAAACTGATTGATGGTAATAATTCTTTCCAACCTAACTTGTTCCTTCTATAAATTTTAAAAAGATTTTTTCTGTTATTATGTATTTAAATTCATTACTCTGCTTTGAAGTTCCACTTACCAATAGTGAATACAGTTGTGGATCTTAATAAACATTTTTTTTTTAATCTATTCTAATTCCATTCCCTCATTTAACTTTGGGAACTTCTGTTAAACACCATGACAAATGCCTAAGAGTTGCTGGGGGAAAAAAGCCAGACTAAATTTGACGCTGGTCATCTTATTATTTCTTTGTAGCCTTGCCTCTCCAAAAAGACTAATGTTTATCTTTGAATTGTTGAGAATTCTTACTTTCAGAATTCTTACTTTCAGAAGACAAAGTACCCTTTGTCTAGGGGTAATTTTTATGGTGTGGGACGTTTAACTTACTTATTAAGAGTAAAGCAAATGAAGTCTGTAGTAAATGAAAAAAATATTTGTGACTTTCCATGAAGGTCAGGGCAACCACATTCTAAAATCATCAGCAATGCTGCTTGGTTTAAAGAGTTAGGTCTATTTCACATTTTTTTAAGACAAAACTTTTTAATTTACTTGGAAAGAAAAAGATACATGTTTTGTAATGTAGGCTTTGAGATTCACACTTCTTTTCTGTACAGACACAGCTCAAGATTTGACACACTCAGTATTTCAAGATATCATTTATATATGTAATCTAAAATATGACACAAATGAATATATCTATAAAACAAAACAGCTCACAAATACTTTGTATGATAATAAAAATATGACACTTGCAATTTTTTAAATTGGGCTTATTTACAAAATTTTCAATATTTTATATGTTATTTCTGTTGTATCAGATCTGAAACAATCATCGCATTTTATTCACACAATAGTCATTCATTCAAATAAGGCATTTATTGCGTACCTACTATATACAAGACAGTGAATAAAGCAGAGAATGAAAGAAATGACCTGCTCTCGTGGTGCTAATACTCTAATGAAGGATGGAATTTAAAATAAAAACATCTAAATATATTATAAACCGAGTGAGAAATGTTATGAAAAGAAAATAAAGCAAGACAATAACAACAGTGATGACTATGCTATTGTGCAAAATTTGCTCAGAATCTTCATTGACACAGTTTATAGTCTCCTTCTGGAAATCAACATAACTTAAGGGTCAGCTAGTAATTCCAGTGCCTAAATCCTTCAAAGAATCTACCATATCTAATATTTAATGCACACACACATTTCTTAGAAAAGTTTTTCATATTTGACCTGATGAACTATATATCAAAGTACAATGGTATTTGGTAATATGTGAATAATGGAACAAGGTTAACCAAATATGGTTTACTTTTTGAAATACTGAATGTCCTTTACCTGTAAGCAAATTGTGTTGTTAAAGTTTATTTTTAAATATGTATTTGAATCTCTGAATACATTTTCCCATAGAAACAATATTAAGTATAAAGATATATATCCAAGCCTGTTATTCAGCTGAAGGACTGTTTATTGAAATAGTAGAAAATAATATTGCCTCCAATTACAGTAACTGAATAAAGTAGAAAATCTATATAAGAGAATCTGATCCTTTTTCTTGAAGGATGACACTGTAGAAAATTATGTTCATTAAGAGGAAAATAGAGAGAACATGAAGAGAACATTGAGGGGACTAAAGTGCATGAAAACTTTAGAGGTTTCTGGAATTGGTTATTTTTTATATATAATTGTATTTTAAAGTTATAATTTTCTTTAACTTCTAAGAAACCATGTCATTAAGCACTACTCATATTTAAGTCATAATTAGACCTGACTTTTTCCCCCCTCTCACAAATTAAGAAGAGACAAAAAAAGGGTAGGACTTCTCTTAGTTTTGGAAATAATCAAAGAGGCAAAAAAAAAACTGCCTACTTATAAGAATATTATATTTTAGCTTTATTTAAAATTACATGGTTGGAAATAAACTCAATGTCCAACAGTAGGAAAATGGTAAAGAAATTTAGACTTGATATATATTGAATACACCAAAAAGAAAGTTTCTGAAGAATATTCAATGAAGTAGAAAAAAATAAATAAATGTTCACTGGAGGATAAAAGCTAGTAACAAGACTGTATAATACTGTACGATTTTTCTATAAAATTTTCAACCAAAAATTTGAAATTATTATCTCTGGGTGTAGAGTGATTGGTATTTTCAAGATTTTTTTTTTTTGCATTTTTTATTTCTATGATCTGCATTGTTGATTTTTGCATTTTTGAAGGTATTTTTCAGAGTCTGATTTGCATATGAGGAAAAGCAAATAAGGAAAGGGTTTTAGTATAACTGTTAAAATATATTTTAAAGAATGAGTGGGGAAAATAATACTCCTAAGAAAGAAACGACCGGAAAATATCTGTTTTTACTTAATTCTTCCCTAAGTGAAAGAAACAGCCTGATGGTAAAGACACTGGGCAGAAAGTCATGGTGGCCCCAGATTTCATGACCTTTGTGACAGGCTCCTATATTAAATTCCTCCTATTGAACCACATGGCGTGGACCCTGTTTTCCTGATTGGATCCTGACTAATAGTGGTAGTTTTCTTCTAAGAAGAAGTACTAAGAAGCAGTACTCCCTCAATAACACAAATCTGATGTATGAACAAACGTGCCTTGTTGTGCACTGATCACTTACCTGTGTCTCTCTTCCTCTGCACCCAGCCCCAGCCCGCCTTCGCCTTTGCGCTATGTCTCTCCCTTGCATCTGCTGCTGGCCATCCTCAGCCAGCAACCAGTGGCCCCAGGGTGAAATCTGAACTTAGATCAAGGGAGTTTGAATCTCTTTCAGAAAGAAGATTATCGAGGAAGAATCCTCACTTAAACGTTGTCCTAGACTCACAGACTTAGAGAACAAACTTATGGTTGCCAGGGGGCAGGATGGAGGGAAGGGATAGTTAAGGAGCTTGGGATAGACATGTACACACTGCTATATTTAAAATGATAACCAACAAGGTCCTACTGTATGGCACAGGGAACTCTGCTTGATGTTATGTGGCAGCCTGGATGGAAGGGGAGTTTGGGGGAGAACCTGCTCAGTCGTGTCCAACTCAATGCCACCCTTTGGACTGTAGCCCACCAGGCTCCTCTGTCCATGGGATTTTTTCAGGCAAGAATACTGGAGTGGGTTGCCATTTCCTCCTCCAGGGGGTCTTCCCCACCCAAGGATTGAACCCATGTCTCCTTTGTCTCCTACATTGCAGGTAGATTCTTTACAACTGAGCCATTGGCAAAGCCCATGGATACGTGTATATGGATGGCTGAGTCCCCTGACTGTTTACCTGAAAGTATCACAACGTTGTTAATCGGCTATGCCCCAGTACCACATAGAAAGTTAAAAAAAAAAGTTGTCCAAAGCTTCACAATAAGAGCAATATGCTCCAAAATACAGTGCCTGTTCTTACATCTATTGTCAGTGTTACAGGTAATCAGGACCATCTGATCTGGATTCTGTGTTTCTGCTGGGCAGCAAAAATTTTTACTGGCATTCTAACATTAAATGAGTCCCACTGAATTGCAGGAATCAAAAGATAATTGTCATGTATTTCCTTGTATTTGAAGTTTCTTTAAATGAGCCTCAAGAAGAAGCAAACTTTTTTTTTTTTAAATCACGTGGGTGGTTTCTAAAAATGTCAAAGATTCAATATATTGCTTTGTCCAAAACACTGAGATAGAAACATAGTTTCCCCTGTAATTCTTTCTCTTATTATCTTTCTAAATTGAAAAGAAAGAAAATACTATAGTAAAAACCAGTTAAAGATAAAAGTTTCAAAGCAGTGTGCTTCATTCTGTCCCACCAGTACACAATGAAGTATTTCACTCGGTGGACCAGTGTGAGAAAATGGGATTCATAGCCACCCTTGATCTAAAATACATTGCTGCCTCTAGGCCACTCTTTCCTTTTATACTCCTTGTGGTGGAAAATCAACAATTACATTGATGTCAAAATGGTGTAGAAACAGATAGGATAATTTTCAGAATCAAAATCCCAAAAGTGTATTTGCATCTTTGAACTAGAGTAAAGCAATAGGAGGCTTTGTCTGTCTCAGTGAACACACGCAATAGAACCTCTACCTTGATAGAATGTTGATCTATGTAAAATGCAGATAAACATCAACAAAAGGCAGGCTGGACATCCATTGTCTCATCAGAGCTGCTGCCGATTATTTTAGAATTTTAATTCTTTATAATTTCCCTCAAGGTTTCTCAAACTTTAATTCACTGAAGATTGAACTGATTGTGTCAGTAGCAAAACACTGTTAAATTGTGTTATCATAAACTTGTAGATTTTTTCCAAAGAACTTTCATTTTTATGTAGGCAGTTACATCTTCAGTTTAGTCATCCAGAAAACAGTATTTTCCTATTTTAATTTCCTGTGAGGTAGGTGCATTACTGTTCCAGTTTTACAGAAGAGGTTTGGAACAGGTCAGTGACTTAGTGAAGGTCCCATGGAAGGTGAAGAGTCTACTGACTCTAGGACCTGTGGAGGTTTATCTGCTGTTTCACTTTAGATGTTTACAGTGTTGCACCACTTTGTTGTCCAGGTGGCAATTAAATCTTTTTAAAAAAACATATTTATTTGTCCTTATAATAAATTCCTAAAATGCAGAAGTAGAATTCAGAGGGCCCTCGCAGTTGAATTGCATAAAGCCCCATCACTCCAAGATAATTGTGGTTATATTTTGCACATTTCCTTCCAGTATCTTAGGACCTTATGTTTTACATATCATATAGCAAAATATAATGAAGTCTTATTTTTCACTGTAAAAGCAATATAGAAAGTTAGAAAAGCTAGAGTGTATAAAGAACAAATCAGTAAAAATGCAAAACAATTGGGTTAGTGACAAGTAAGATTTTCTTGTTGTGCTAAGTCACTTCAGTTGTGTCCTTCTCTTTGAGAACCTATGGATTATAGCCTATGAGGCTCCTCTGTCCATGGGATTCTCCAGGCAAGAATACCCATGCCTTCCTCCAGGGGATCTTCCCAACCCAGGGATCAAACCCACATCTCTTATGTCTCCTGTATTGGTAGGCAGGTTCTTTACCACTAATGCCACCTGGAAAGCCCAAATAAAATTTACTATCAACTGAAATTAACTCAATCAGTTTTATTAATTTCTAATTTGCTACATTTTCTTAACCACATTTAAAAATTAATATTACACTTAAAATTAATACTAACAGGCTATAAAAACCATATATAACTTTCCACAGACTTTTTTCCTGAATAGCAAAAAATTGCAACCACTTGAAAGATTCATCAAATTGTTTAAAATGTATGAAATCATCTCATATAAATTGAGAAACACGTCACAGAGTGATTTGTATTACAACTTTGTATATTAAAAGATACTGACTAGAGATATAAAACAAATTAAAGGTAAAATGGGAAAAACACTTCTATTGATCCAACTTAAGGAAAGGTTACTACCACCAGTTTATAGTCTTCAAAGTTGGTATATATTGTTCCAAACAACACACTTAAAGGCAGTAGGATAGGTCTACTCTTATCTTAGAAAACACCCTAGTGTTCTGAAGGGGTTAATAATATATTTTGAGAAAAAATAAAGTAAGTGCACATGGCCAAACATATTTGAGAAAGGGTGTATATTATAGTTTGCTCATCTGAGAAAGGGTATGTGTTACTATTTCCTCCTGGAAACATAACGAATAATAGCAGAATATTAAAGACTCTTAGAAATCAAGCATCAAGTGTAACTTTATTTCAGAATTTCTCACATTTATTTGATAAAGAGATTCATCTTTCCCCTGCCCCTCCAAATACTTACGAATATCTCACAAAGATGTCCTGAAGAATCCACTTTGGAAAATGTAGACAGATCAGTCATTACATACTCAAGGTTTCATTCAGTTATCTTGGACACTGAAAGATTGAGCAGTTTGTGGATCATTGCTCTCCAATAACCTTGTCTCACCTGCCGTGTAGTCTCCTATTATCCACCCCATTATTATTTTCAAGTGTCCTGTCCTGCTTGCCTATCACCTTTCTGTGTCTGCCGCATTACTAGCATCCCTTAAAAACTATTAAATCTAGACAGATATTGACATCATGATTCCAAATATAAATCATTATACTACTACTACTACTAATAGTAGTAAAAAGTCTCCAGAGATTTTCCCTGAGTCTTCCCTACACTTTGAAGGGCCATACAACTTACCATCTTTTATTCCTTCTTTCTGTATAAAAAAGGAGGTCTCGCTATGTTCTAGATTTAATCTTACCATTAGAGGCTGGGAAAGAAATTATTTCTTTTAAAAAATTTTAAAGCATTAATTCAGAGCTTTCCAATCTGGTTGCTGGAACACAGAGTTGTTAAATGTGTAGGAAATAGCTCCCCCTTCAGCTCCAAGATGGTGAGGCAAGACTTACAGGGCAGGGAACTGCCTCTGGCTACAAGTGACTTCACATAACTCTCTGGGTGCCTTATAAATGTTGCTGCTGCTACTGCTGCTAAGTCGCTTCAGTCGTGACCGACTCTGTGCGACCCCACAGACGGCAGCCCACCAGGGTCCCCCGTCCCTGGGATTCTCCAAGCAAGAACACTGGAGTGGGTTGCCATTTCCTTCTCCAATGCATGAAAGTGGAAAGGAAAAGTGAAGTCGCTCAGTCGTGTCTGACTCAGCGACCCTATGGACTGCAGCCTACCAGGCTCCTCTGTCCATGGGATTTTCCAGGCAAGAGTACTGGAGTGGGGTGCCATATAAATGTTATTATATTGTAATTTACCAAGGACTTCCCTGGTGGCTCAGGTGGTAAAGAAATCTGTACGCAATGTGGAAAACTTGGGTTCAATCCCTGGGTTGGGAAGATCCCCTGGAGAAGGGCATGGCAACCCACTCCAGTATTCATGCCTGGAGAATTCCATGGACAGAGGAGCCTGGTAGACTACAATCCATGGGGTCACAGTCAGACACGACTGAGTGACTAACACACACAAAGCATGAAAAACATCTTAAAGAAGAACATTAATATGCTCAGAACTTTTGTACACTGACCCACTTTCCAGTTAGAAAAGAACATGAAATATTAAATAAGAATCACAAAATTGTGGAACAATAAGACATACATAAGTATATATACAAATATATACATCTATAGCATTATTAGAAACACTTTTGACAAGCTCCATGACATTTTAGTAGAGATATTTGCTATGATTAAAGAATATTATTTAAAATATTAATAATGAAAATCATATTACTTCTAAAATGTGAGTTATAGGAAAAGATGGTTATAGCAAACATTTTCTATTTAACCAAGAAAAACTTGCATGAGGTTGTGCCATCAAAAAATAGTGCCTTTGAATATTTAGCACATAGAATTTAACCTTCATTTAATTATATAGTTCACATTGCTATGATTTATTAAGTACAATATGGACAAAAGTGACATAATATCCAGAAGACTTTAAAGAGTTTTAAGATTAATACCGAGAATACCAAAGCAATTGAAAAATGCAATAAACTAAGCATGACAGAGCAGCATCTACAGGCTATAATTTGCAGTATATTGTTCACACAAGAATTAATGATAGGGAAAATTTTATTGATGCATAAAAGATTTAGTCAGTGAGTATGTGCAATGAGATAATACCATCGAACAAAACAAACTGATGCTTTTTAAACTACTGCATGACAGATTACATGAAACTCAACAAAAGGCAAACTTTTCACAGAGTATTTTGTATTTTCCAGATTTACAGAGCAATTCTCTCTGAATATTAAACAGTCACATTTTCAAATTTTCACTCCTTTCCTAGACTGATTGCTGGAGGCTAATTTCAAACTAACTTCTAACACTTTCAGTGGAGAAATATATTTAAAGCAAAGATTTATACTAGTCAGATATCCATCTGTTTTCTACATAAGGCCATTCAAATCCTCTCAGAATCTGTTTTAAAATATGTGCACCCTTTTGCTGGGAACATTGCTTACTCCTCTCCCAAATTAGGACAAACGTTAATTATTCATGAGTCAAATGGCTCTCAAATACACAGATTTCATTTTCTACTCTTATTATAAAGTCCATGAAATGCTCCTCTCGTTTTATTTCATTATTCTTTCCCCTTTGTCCTACTCATTCTCATTTACATTGTCTTTCCCATCAGAGATGTTTATACTAGTATATTCAATATATGTCCTTAGGCATCTGAAGCTATAACTCTAAGAAATAATATTACTTTCTATGTGTGTGTTTTGAATGTACATAAATTGTTTTGCCCTATATAATTCATTCTATATTTCTAAGGTCTACCCATATTGCCATAACTTAAAGTGATTAACTACTTACTGCTGTACTGTATTTCATTGCATGTATTTATCACATATTCTGATAATCCATTTCCCTAGGGACAGATATCAAGGCTTTTATAACATTTTGCTAACACAAATAATGCAATGACATTATCCTCATAAATGTCCCCTTAAAAACTTGTACACATTGTAAACCCAGATGAAGGAATGATATGCATACAGAATATATGGATAATTAATTTCACTCAATATTATCAGTTTACTCTCCCAACAGTGCGTAAAGTTTCTCGTGACTCCTCATTCTAACCAACATTTGGTATTAGCTGATGTTTAAATTTTTCCCAATACTAGGTTAACTTAATTTGAATTTCTCTGACTTCATGTGAAGTTAAGCATCTCTTCATGTCCATATCGGCTATTTAGATTACTTCTTCCATGAATAGTCTATTTTTACTCCTTGTCCAGTTTTTGTTTCCTTGAAGATATTAGTAGTTCTTTATATATTCTATTTGTTAATAATCATTTTTCAGTTTTAAATTTTGAAAGCATCTTTTAATCTTCCACAAGCTTGTTAAGTTTGTCTATCATATCCTCTTTGTATAGAAATCTTTCATTTTCATATGAATTAAAATGAAAGATTTCTGTATTAAGTTATATATGAATTAAAATTCATATAGCACCTACTCTTTTTTTGGCTGTGCTGGGTCTTCGTTGCGGTGCTTGGCCTTCCCGCTGTGGTGTTGCAGCCCAAGGGTTTAGTTGTCTTGTGCATGTGGGATCCTAGCTCCTTGACCAGGGATCACACCCAAGTTCCCTGCATTGGAAGGCAGACCACCAGGGAAGCTGCTCACTTATTCTTAAAGTTTATAATTTTTAAGTCTTGTCTAAACATCCTTTCCTATCCCAAGTTCACAAAGACAGCGTCATATATTTTATTACTTTATATATTGCCTTTTATAATTAGGTTTTTAATATATTTGGAATTAATTCTGTAAGAATCTAAATATACTTTTACCTATATTTGAGTCATTTACTAAATAATCTCTCTTTTTTGATTTGTGATGCTGATTTCTGCTACCTTCTCATACATAACAGGCACTTATTCATTGCTTTTCTATTTGTAGCATCTATTTTTTTAATCTGTTTCCGTACTACTAGTACTATGCTATTTTTTATTGCTTTGGTTTTATAAAATATCTTAATATATCCAACAAAACAAATTCCCTTTCTTTAGTCCATTATTCTTCCTTTCACAGAAACTATTTTTCTGTTTTCTCACAAAACCCTGCTAAAATTTTCATCAAAACTGCATTGAATTTATAAGTTCATTTATGGAGAATGATATTTTTTTACAGTGTAGTTTTTCCCATCCATGAACATGTTACTTTTCTCTTTTTACCTAAATTTATTTTATGTAATTTAATCAATTTGAAAAGTACTTTGTAAAGGATTAGTACTTCTTCATTAGGTTATCTTATGTACTTTGTAGTTTTTGTTGCTAATGTAAGTGAAGTCATATTCTCCATGCTTATTTCTGGTTGGTTGCTGCTGATGCATAAAAGTGTCTTGATATTTACATTAAATGTAAATAGATTAGTACAAGTAAAATATTTATATAGTTTCTTATATAGTACTTAGTACATGCTTACATATAACTTAGTATGTTGCCTATTATTGATCTTGCATCTATGCAATCTTTCTGAACTCTATTAGTTCTAATAGTTTGTCTATTGATTCAGTTAGGTCTTCTAATAGAAGATCTAACGATTTACAGTGACAGAGTAATTTATTCTACCCAATCCTTATACCTCTTGTTTTTTTCTTGTCTTATTATATTGGCCAAAATCTCCTCACTATGGGAACTGTAATAACAAGCCTCTCTTCCCTGTTCCTAATCATAACATGTCATGATTTTTTCATAGGTTTTTGTTAAAAGCTTTTATTAAGCTAAATTTTCTTTAATTCCTAATTTTTTAACACTTCAAAATATCATAACTAGGTTTTAAACTTTACCAAATATTAATTATGCTTATGTTGAAGTAATTTTTTCCCCTATAGACCATTAATGAGCTAAATTGTATTGATAGCTTTTCTGGTGATGAACCCCCTTACATTTCTGAAATGGAATTGACATCACCGTGTTTTGTTTATAAAAACACGTTGAACTCAACTAATATTAATTTAGGATTTCACATTTTGTTCGTAGTGAAATAGGCTAATAGATTCTTTTCTTGTACTTTCCCAATCCATTATTGATCTGAAGATTATAATTAATAAATTAATTAACTTGAGACCTAAAATGAGGTGCACTGATTTCCCTCATTTTCTTTTTTCTGAAACACTTAATATCAACTAGAATTATCTTTACTTTGAAAGTTCTGAAACTCAAAATACTATCTGATCTTGTGGATTTATTTTTCAGTCTCATTCTAACTCTTGAAAGTAAAATCTACTTGTTTCAAATTCTCTGACAGTTTTCTGAATGTGATTTAAGGTCTGGTAATAAGATTCACTTGTGGGAGATTTTGATTCAGTCTCAAAATCTGAACTGAGATTGAATCAAAGAGTCATGTGGAAACAGGGTACAGTGCATTCATTTTTTTTCTTCCAGTTTTGTTGGGATGTAATTGACATACAACCCTGTGTAAGTTTAAGGTGTACAGCATAATGATTCAACATAAATACATCATGAAATTATTATCACAGTAAGTTTAGTGAACACGCATCATCTCATGTAGATACAAAAGTAAAGAAAGAGAAAAAACTTTTTTCCTTGTGTCGAGAAGTCTTAGGATTTATTTTTTTTAACAATTTCTATATATAACATAAATGTTTCATATATAACATATAGCAATGTTAATTATGTTTATCATGTTGTGCTTTACATCTCTAGTATTTATTTTATCTTAAAACTGTAACTTTGTACATTTGTTTTTATCATATAGATTTTGGCAGTGGTGGTGGTAAAGTCAGAAGTGCGGGCAGCAAATTCCTGATCATAATAGTGGCCGCAGTTCTTTTGTTTATTCCTGGTGGGTTTTAGAAATCATTCTTGAAAGCTCAGCCATAGTCTGTTTCATCAGTCTTTTTAACAATTCTGTGATTTATATATTCCTTAAAAAAATCCTTTGCAGAGTATCTTAACTAGAGTGTGTTTACTTAACTAAAATTAAGAAACTTGACCATAAATTTTAGACTGGAGTCCTGATGAATAATTAGAAATCTCTTTCATGATTAATGCATTATTCAAGTTTTCTATTTCTTCTCAGGCAAATTTTTTCCTGAAAATTTATTTTTCATTTAGTGTTTTTTTTTTTATTCTTTCTTTATTTTTGGCTGTGCTGGGTCTTCGGTAGGCTTTTCTCTAGTTGCGGTGCTCAGGCGTGTCACTGTGGTGGCTTCTCTTGTTAGGGTCCATGCAGAGCATGCACTCTAGGGCCAAGGGCTTCAGGAGTTGCAGTGCATGGACTCAGTGCTTGCGGCTCCCCGGCTCTAAGCTCAGGCACAATCGTTGTGGCAGTGGGCTTAGGGCCCCAAGGCATGTGCAATCTTCCCGGATCGTGGATCAAACCCACGACTCCTGCGTTAACAGGTGGATTTTACCACTGACACCAGGGACGCACACCCTCCTTTAGATTTTTTGATATTATTGTTATATAGATCATAGTTGTTATTTTTAAATCTCTATTGTTTCTAGAGTTAATTTTCTTTTGGGGGTTATGCTTTAATTCATAGTCTTTTATGGTTGATCAGCTTTGTCAGATATTTGTGTTCAATAGTTGATCACTTCAAAGAAATAAGGTTTTGATTGTTTGTCATCTCTATTGATTTTTTTTCTTTCTTATTGGTTTTTCCTTATTTGTATTATCTCCTCCCCTCCTGTTTCTATGTTTATTCTGTGGTTTCCTTTTCAAGTTCTTTGAATTTAATGCTTCCTTTATTTTTATTAAGTATAATATATATTATATAATATTAAATATATAATATATATTATATATTTAACATTATATACCGTATATAAAACTATGAATATTATAATATTTTATATTATATACAATATATATTATTATTAATATAATACATATTATTATTAATATAATATATAATATTACATATATATTATATATATTGTATAACATATATATAATTATATAATATTTAATATATGCATAATATATAATATATGTACTATATATACTATGTATAATATATGTACTATATAATATATTAATATAATATATATTATATATTTAATATTATATATAAAACTATGAATGTTATAATATATATACATTATATACAATATGTATTACTATTAATATAATATATATTATCAATATAATATATAATATTACATATATAATATAATATGTATAATATATAATATCATATATATTATAAAATATAACATTATATATACTATATTATATATAATATATATTATACAACATGTATATAATGTATATATTACATATATTATGTTATATAATATATAATATATGTATTACATATAATATATATATAAAATATGATATATGCTATATCTATTACATACATAGTATTATATAGAATACATAATTATATAATAATACATATATATTATTATATTATTATATAATATATTGTTATATATTGTTATAATTATATATTGGTATAACTGTAATTGGTATAATTGGTATAATTATAATTGTTATACTTGGTATAATCATAATTGTATAATTATATTATATACTGGTATAATTTTAATTGGTATAATTATACCAAGTTTCTATATACAGTATTATATAATATATATAATGTTATATTATATATGTATATTTATACTCTGCTGAGTGTAAAAGTCTGTTATCTTCATTTCAGTTTGTAAGTCATGTTATAATTTTGTATAGTGTTAATTTTTTGAAGACTTTTCAGTTTTTTTAGAGGGATGACTTAAAATCTCCAGCTTAAATTAATTTATTAATTTCCCTCAATAGTTCTTTCTGCTTCCTTATATAATTGAAAGTTATGTTGTCTGCTGCTGCTATGTTCCTATTATATTATTATAGTTTATTGGTATACTGTTATTCTAAAAGCTACTTTTAACTTCAAATTCTATTTTGCTATCTTGGCTTCTTTTAAAGGAGATTGTCTCATATTTACCTGATATCCCTTTTCTTAACATATACCCTTTTATACACACATTTGAGGTAAGTTACTGAATTGTTTCTGTCCCCCAACATAAAGCCACAGGTCTTGCTTACAAACATTTTAAGGTCTACATTTTAAGTATATAGCTTCACAGAGGCAGGTGAGATTACATAATATTTCTGAGTCAGACACAAGATCTACATTCTTTCCTCAACATGTTCCAGGTGCAAGCTTAGTTTCCAGGGTAGCAGTTCTAATGAATCACAATGCTGCTGCTGCTGCTAAGTCGCTTCAGTCGTGTCCGACTCTGTGCGACCCCAGAGAAGGCAGCTCACCAGGCTCCGCCGTCCCCGGGATTCTCCAGGCAAGAACACTGGAGTGGGTTGCTGTTTCCTTCTCCAATGCTTGAAAGTGAAAAGGGAAAGTGAAGTCGCTCAGTCGTGTCCAACTCTTCTTGACCCCATGGACTGTAGCCTACCAGGCTCCTCTGTCCGTGGGATTTTCCAGGCAAGAGTACTAGAGTAGGTTGCCATTTCCTTCTCTATCTAATGAATCATGAAGCTTATCAAAAGGTAAATGGACAAAAGAAGAGGTAATTATGCTATCTTGGGCTACCTGCTTTTAGAAGAGGAGCAGAGGTCTTATTCAGTAATACTTGTCTATGGAACTTTTGGTTTCTTCATTGCCCGGTTGTACTTGGCCAAGCACTTAGATTGGAACAGGGATGGCCTAGTGCTGTCCATGTTGACAACAGTAATATCTCAGTATCTTTAGAATTATGGGAAACCATGAAAATTCACCTTTTGGACTGAACTGAATAGCACACCTGAAAACACTCAGTTTCAGAATGGATCTGATTCACTGTGAGCAGAAGGCAATGGCATGACTTCTCATCCTAGCCTTGGAAATTTGCTTGGGGCTGGTCACTATGATATCTCCTCTTACCACCTAGAAAATAGTATGCTGGGGAACTTCTTTCAAGTTTCCTAGCCATCCTTATGAAAAGAATGTTAAATAGACAACAGCATCACACCACCAAATCATCCTTGATGGAAAACTTGCACATGTTTGATAACTAGTCAGATAAGATATACCAGCTAGAGTTAAAAAAAAGACTTGAAATCTGGGTCATATCTCCAACACTGGAAGAACCAGAGGTACTTTCACCTATGTCAACAACTTTATCCATGTATGCAGCCTTTGCAATGATGATCTTTAACAGAACCAGGGCTTCATTATTCTCAAGGATGTTTAGAGGAAAATCTCTTATGCCCCTTATTGGTGCATCTTTCTTTACTCCTACCTGATGAAGTTCTTTTGTTTTGTTAGACCTCAACTCTAGTGCATTATCTGAAGTTTGCATCACTGGTAGGGAAGTGTTATGAAACACTGCATTGTGAGCTTGTTGCTATTCTTGATCACACTAAAACTGGAACTGACTAGGTGACATCTGAGTGGCCAGATTAGTTGATAATAAGATGGGAGAGAGAGGCCCCCCACCCCTTTGACAGTTTCAGCCTTGACAGCAAGGGGAATACTTAGTTTGACAATATTTCTATTTAAATTCCTTCTCAGTGCCAATTTGTCATCAGTTTGTCAACCTGCTTTACATAACACTCAGTCCCTTGTTTACTAGGCAATTCCAGTGGTGGGCTGCCGTCTATGGGGTCGCACAGACTCGGACATGACTGAGGCGACTTAACAGCAGCAGCATCTAGTAGTTTAGCTGATGTGTTTGACAGCTTTGGTGGCACTTTTTTTCATTGTTTCCTAGAGTTTGAGGGCCTTTTATACATACATGTATATATATATATATCCCTTATATATATATATCTCAGTATGTATATACTGATTGACATGCTATTAGAAGAGCTCTGAAGAGAAATTTTCAGATGGAAAGCTTAACCTCAACACCAAGTTTCTAGGAAGCTTTGGTAACGATCTTGACAATGGATATGGTGAAGATCTGGCTGTAGGTTCTTGATGCCCAGAGGGAGAACGGATGCAGACTCCGATGGGGTTGCACAGCTCACTCATGTATCTCTCTGAGAAAAGAAACAGTCTCTTTTAAGAAATGTATTTTTAAGAAACTGTTATATTTTTAATACAATCTGAAAATTTCTGTCTTCTAATCTGTAAGTTTAACCTAGTGACATTGATTGAAATTATTGTGTTATTTGGAATGTTTTCTGATCCCTTATTTAGTGTTTTGCAGTTGCCGTATTCTTTTCTTCCTTTTCTGCTTTGCATAGAATAATGCATATTATCTTTTGCTGATTTTAAAGTTATGTATTTTGTTCAAGTGTTGCACTCAATGTGCCAGCAAATCTGGAAAACTCAGCAGTGGCTACAGGACTGGAAAAGGTCAATTTTCATTCCAATCCCAAAGAAAGGCAATGCAAAAGATTGTTCAAATTACTGTACAATTGCACTCATTTCACATGCTAGCAAGATTATGCTCAAAATCCTTCAAGCTAGGCTTCAACAGTACCTGAACTGACAACTTCCAGATGTACAAGCTGGATTTAGAAAAAGCAGAGGAGCCAGAGATCAAATTGTCAACATCCACTGGATCATAGAAAAAGCAAGGGAATTCCCAAAAAATCTACTTCTGATTCATTGACTATGCTGAAGTCTTTGACTGTGTGGACCACAACAAACTGTGGAAAATTCTTAAAGAGATGGGAATACCAGACCATCTTACCTGCCTCCTGAGAAACCTGTATGCAGGTCAAGAAGCAACAGTTAGAATCAGATGAGCAACAACTGACTAGTTCAAAATTGGGAAAGGAGTATGTCAAGGCTGTATTTTGTCACCCTGCTTACTTAACTTTTATGCAGAGTACATCATGTGAAATGCTGGGCTGGATGAATCACAAGCTGGAATCAAGATTGCCAGGAGAAGTATCAACAATCTCAGATAGGCTGATGATAGTTACCACTTTAATGGCAGAAAGTGAAGAGGAACTAAAGGGCCTCTTGATGAAGGTGAAAGAGGAGAATGAAAAACCTGGCTTAAAACTCAACATTCAAAAAATTATGATCATGGCATTTGGTCCCATCACTTCATGGCAAATAGATGGGGAAAAAGTGGAAACAGTGACAGATTTTATTTTCTTGGGTTCCAAAATCACTGTGGATGGTTATTGCAGCCATGAAATTAAAAGACATTTGCTCCTTCAGAGAAAAGCTATGACAAACCTGCGTGCTGCTTGCTAAATCACTTCAGTGGTATCTGACTCTTTTCAACCCCATGGACTGTAGCCTGCCCATGGGATCCTCCAAGCAAGAATACTGGAGTGGGTTGCCATGCCTTCCTCCAGGGGATCTTCCTGACCCAGGGATTACACCCATGTCTCTTACATCACCTGAATTGGCAGGGGGATTATTTACCACTAGCGCCACCTGGGAAGCCTATGACAAACCTAGATAACATATTAAAAAACAGAGACATCACTTTGCCAATAAAGGTCCATATAGTCAAAGCAACTGGGTTTTTCCAGTAGTCATGTGTGGATGTGAGAGTTGGACCATAAAGAAGACTGAGCGCCTAAGAACTGAGGATTTCAAATTGTGCTGGAGAAGACTCTTGCGAGTCCCTTGGACAGCAACGAGATCAAACCAGTCAATCCTATCCTCCCAAAGGGAGATAGTGAAGGATAGGGAAGCCTGGTGTACTCCAGTTCTTGGGGTCACAGAGAGTCAAACATGACTTGGCGACTGCACAGCAAGAATAATTGTGTTATTTTGTTCTTTATTGTCTCTTCCTAAAACCCAAAGAACTAGACTCAATTGTCTCTACAAGTTAGTTGTACTTATCCATAGGTATTCTTGCCTCAAACAAGATAAGGACCTTAGCATCAGCCTGTTTCTTTCTGTTCTGCCTCAGCCCTTCACCAGCCCATACTGGTAACATCTAGCATTTTTGTTCAGAATTGATATAAATATATTTTAAATGCTTCTTTCTCACTCTTTTCCTCAGTTCAGTTCATTTCAGTTGCTTAGTCGTGTCCGACTCTTTGCGACCCCATGAGCCGCAGCACGCCAGGCCTCCCGGTCCATCACCAACTCCCGGAGTTTATCCAAACCCATGTCCATCGAGTCGGTGATGCCATTCAACCATCTCATCCTCTATCGTCCCCTTATCCTCTTGCCCCCAATCCTTCCCAGCATTAGGGTCTTTTCCAATGAGTCAACTCTTCGCATCAGGTGGCCAAAGTACTGGAGTTTCAGCTTCAACATCAGTCCTTCCAATGAACACCCAGGACTGATCTCCCCCAGGAGGGACTGGTTGGATCTCCTTGCAGTCCAAGGGACTCTCAAGAGTCTTCTCCAACAACACAGTTCAAAAGCATGAATTCTTCAGCGCTCAGCTTTCTTTAGAGTCCAACTCTCACATCCATACATGACCACTGGAAAAACCATAGCCTTGACTAGATGGACCTTTGTTGGCAAAGTAATGTCTCTGCTTTTCAATATGCTATCTAGGTTGGTCATAACTTTCCTTCCAAGGAGTAAGTGTCTTTTAATTTCGTGGCTGCAATAACCATCAGCAGTGATTTTGGAGCCCAAAAAAATAAAGTCTGCCACTGTTTCCACTGTTTCCCCATCTATTTCCCATGGAGTGATGGGACCAGATGCCATGATCTTAGTTTTCTGAATGTTGAGCTTTAAGCCAACTTTTTCACTCTCCTCTTCCACTTTCATCAAGAGGCTCTTTAGTTTTTCTTCACTTTCTGCCATAAGGGTGGTGTCATCCACATATCTGAGGTTATTGATATTTCTCCCGGCAATCTTGATTCCAGCTTGTGCTTCTTCCAGCCCAGCATTTCTCATGATGTACTCTGCAGATAAGTTAAATAAGCAGGGTGACAATATACAGCCTTGACATACTCCTTTTCCTATTTGGAACCAGTCTGTTGTTTCATGTCCAGTTCTAACTGTTGCTTCCTTACCTGCATACAGGTTTCTTAAGAGGCAGGTCAGGTGGTCTGGTATTCCCATCTCTTTCAGAATTTTCCACAGTTTATTGTAATCCACTCAGTCAAAGGCTTTGACATAGTCAATAAAGCAGAAATAGATGTTTTTCTGGAACTCTCTTGCTTCTTCGATGATCCAGCAGATGTTGGCAGTTTGATCTCTGGTTCCTCTGTCTTTTCTAAAACCAGCTTGAACATCTGGAAGTTCACGGTTCACGTATTGCTGAAGCCTGTCTTGGAGAATTTTGAGCATTACTCTACTAGCATGTGAGATGAGTGCAATTGTGCGGTAGTTTGAGCATTCTTTGGCATTGCTTTTCTTTGGGATTGGGATAAAAACTGACGTTTTCTAGTCCTGTGGCCACTGCTGAGTTTTCCAGATTTGCTGGCATACCGAGTGCAGCACTTTCACAGCACCATCTTTCAGGATTTGAAATAGCTCAACTGGAATTCCATCACCTCCACTAGCTTTGTTCGTAGTGATGCTTTCTAAGGCCCACTTGACTTCACATTCCAGGATGTCTGGCTCTAGGTGAGTGATCACACCATCGTGATTATCTGGGTCATGAAGATCTTTTTTGTACAGTTCTTCTGTGTATTCTTGCCACCTCTTCTTAATATCTTCTGCTTCTCTTAAGTCCATATCATTTCTGTCCTTTATCGAGCCCATCTTTGCCTGAAATGTTCCCTTGGTATCTCTAATTTTCCTCAAGTCAGTGCTTAATGAACTTATTTTTTATCTTTATATTATTTTGTTCATTGTTAAATATAAATATAAAGTTGTTTTCTCCAGAATTTATTTCTCTCTTGAAGGAATATTTCCTCCAAGAGTCATTGCAAAGAAGACTTTTTTAGGGAAACACTTTTGCCTCCTTGTATTATCAAGCCCTTACACAAAATGTAGTTTTCCTAGAAGTAAAAAATCTAGGTTAAAAGTTGTTTTGCTAAAATCCTTTGAAAATATTAACTCTCTTACCTTCTTGCATCTAGAATGGCTAATGAAAGGGTAATGTTAAGCTGATTTTTGTTTCTCTATAGGTGATATGCATTTTCTCTCAGAAATCATCTAAGATGTTTTCCTTGTCTTTGATGTTGCAATGTGAATTGACCACTCCCCATCTGCACCCTTTCCATGATCTACCAGGCAATCCTATCCCTTATTAAACCTTCTATCACTTTTACCAACCTGGGCACCGCTCTTTTCAGCAGCTGTTTCCTTCAGCTGTAATTATCTGGCCAGAGTTGGGGTGAAGCGGGTGAAGGAGTAGGATGCATGCTCAGGGCATAGTCAGCTTGCCTGCCTTAGTTGTTATATGCTACTATATCATTACCCTGGGCTGGCACTGAGCCGGTGCTAGTGTTTTTCCGCCCTGAAGAGGCAGTAGGATGGGAAATAATTAGCCAGAACAATGTAGGAGAGAGAAAAGGGCAACTCTTCCTCCAACCAAACCTCCATCCCTGATGCCTAGCTGTCTTCACCTGTAGGTCACTATTCCCTCTCATCATCTCCTTCCTCTTGCAGACACACACACACACACACACGCACACACACACACACACACACACAGACAGCTTTTGTTTCTTGAAAGAGGTAGATACAACCTTAGAAGAAAGCTTTTGTAGATATCCTCAGGTGATTCTGAGACACAGAGAAGTATTTAAACCTTTGGAGCGTAGATCAAACTTTTTTTTGCTCATGATTAAGAAAGTAATAATTGGGCTAAAGAGAGTAGGAGAATGCAGGCACAGGAGTATATTAGACTGAGAGAAAATGAAATCAAGAAAGACCAAAATTCTGGGTAAGAAGTTTCCTGGAATGAAGTCCAAAGCATGAACCTCTTGAATAGTCACCAGCTACCTTTATAGTGAAAGCAAGTGGGCTAGCTGGGTCTATTCCCTTGAAAAACTGTACAGTTCATTAGAAGGGCAATGATTGGCTGAGCTACTTTTGATAGCTGTTCCCTAGCGCAGTTGTAAGGTCCTTAAATCACCAGAGAACAAGGTCTAGTCCTTTACCTCTCAGCTAGAGTGTCAGATTGAGAAGAAACTCTCAAAATGAAGAATGGAATAAAGCCATTTTGAGAAGAGTTATTTTATGTCTGCCCTAATGGCATAGAACAGATGGGTAACAGGATGCTCCCTCTCTGGATTTCATTTTCTCTAGGTCCCAGAAATGTAAGGAGTGTTAGTTGTTCAGTCATGTCTGACTCCTTGCAACCCGATAGACTCTAGCCCTCCAGGTTCCTCCGTCCGTGGGATTTTCCAGGCAAGAATACTGGGATGTGTTGCCATTTCCTTCTCCAGAGGATCTTTCTGACCCAGGGACCGAACCCGGGTCTCCTCCATTGCAGGCAGACTCTTTGAGGTCTGAGCACCAAGACTCTTCAATTCGGGTAAGAACAGATTATCAGAGATCTACTGATACAGGACGCAAGAGGTCATCATCACCAGCAGTAGAAAGGGAGGCTGCTGAGAGAGGACTGAGAAGACTCAGATTGTAAATTGATCTAAGAGACATTTTGAGCATGTCTCGATCCTTAATGAAAGGTTTAGAAGCTAGGTTCCCATGATGCTGCTGGTACAATAGACTGGAGCATTATTCTATTATTACTACTACTGTAACTGTACTGAACCACTAACTCTGTTCCACCCACTCCCCTCCCCCAGTGATCTTCTTATATCTTTCAGTCGAGACAGACTCACAGAATTTCTGATTAAATTGATGATATTCAGTATTCATCATTTTACTGTGATATCTATTAAACTACCTATTTAAATTGCTTATCTATTATCTAGTCTTAAGAAAATTCACCAAAAATAAATTTTTTAAGACAATAAAAGAATATTCACTAATGAAAAGGGGTCAAGTAAAGATAAAGGAATAAAAAATTCTCATCACATCACTCTTAGTTAGACTAAAAGGTGGCATAATCTCTATTCATTTTCAAGCCACTCTCCAGAAAGTTGTTACTCTTTGATATGAAAAATTCATTGCTATGATTACAGATTTCACATAGCAGCTGGGCTTTTAAAAAATGATCGTGTATCAAGCTTCCATGTGCTATGAACAAAAATATCCATAATTATCTTAAAATAATATTAAAGTTTTAAAGGTTTAAACTCCTTTCCAACTATCTACATGAGACCAGATTTTCTTCATATACTTTAATCAAGACAACAGATCACAGGAAAATCAACGCAGGAAAATATCTAAGAATCTAGCCATTCTTTATTAAACCAGACATTAAACAGATTTTATTTATCATGCAAAACAGTGCTACTTTTCTTTAAAAAATATCTTGTTTTGGAAAACTTAGTTATTTCTCATAAAATATATTGTTTATGCTAACATACAGTGAGATAGTTATTTTTAAATGAATACAATTTTTCTCAAGTTTTTCTCAGTCTTAATTTTGAATATTGTAATAATGATTGATATAATCCTCGCAAATAAAAATTGAGCTCATTGAGATCACCTGTTTTAAGAGAGTAAAGACGTCCTTGAGACTTCTTTGAGAAATCTCAAAGAACCACTGAATTATTTGAGAACCACTAAATTATTTTATTCCTTTTGAATTGCAGTTTAGGAACACAGGATACAAATGGTTAGATGACTTGATCCATGCCATAAAGCTATTTCTTTTTCATAGCTCAAGAATTTTTAAAGCCTAGTTTACATTTATAAATGAAATTTCTAATTTTATAAATTAAATTACATTTTTTATTTTACTGAATTCTATTACAATATTACTCCTAGTTATATTAAGGTAACTATAAGGCTCTTTTGATATTTTAAATTTCTTTTAAAAACTCTACACAATGCATTTTATGGAACTGTATCATATATTTTAAGTTTCAGTTTCTTTGAAAATCCTTTCAGAATCAGAATGGATAAATGGACAATTTTTTTTTCTATTTGTGTGTTCTATTATTGTGTCGAGTTCCACAGGGTTTCAAGTAAGTGAATGCTAATAATATCAGAAAGCTCTTTCATTTCAAAATAAGGAATGTGCCTTCAGTATTCTAATCATGTAATAGATACATAAACTATAGAATTTTAAGTTTATAAAATGTATTTCACTGATTTTCTACTAAAGTTTTGAGGCTATCCTGAGATATCTAAGAGTCTTACTCTAAAGACACAACTTAAAATGGTCTGAGACAATTTTTCAACCTAGCTAAATTCCAGATTTATCTTTAGACTTAATTCCAACCCAACCCCCAAAATTAATTTAATAGATGTAATAGAATCCCACAAGTATCTCTAAGAATGTGGCATCCTTTGTGGCATCAACTCTTTTGACACCATCATGTAATAAATGTGCTGTTCCATACAAATGTAGAGACAAAAATCACACAGCACTTAGAACAAATAGAAACTGCTTTACATAACATCTTGATGAGGTAAGCTTGTGTTATATCCTTTTAACACAACGAAACACAAAGCTGTGAAAACCTGTTCAGACTTGCCTAGATTAAATCACAGAATTACTGATGAAGTCAAAGGATAAAAATTCCCGTGGTTTCTGGAACTTGTGAAACACAACAATATCCTCTCTTTTATTTAGAATCAAGACATGTTTGAGGTATATTAATATATGGTTCCACATTTCTTATTTACTTCATGCGGCATGAATAGAGGACTTGACTCAGTGGTAAGTAGCATGAGTAGAATTTATCTGAAATCAGAGCTCACCTTTCTTTGTTTCTGTAATTAATTAACAACACTATAAACAGTCCCTTTTGAGGATATACTGAATCTACCAGTATTTGAATACTCAAAAAGAATTTGCATTTTGAAAAGGAAATAGAAATGTTAAACATGTAATAAATATTGAGTGACCCCTATGTGCTGGGTGTTTGAGATGTGATGAATATTGACAGGCAAGGTCACACTTTGAGTGGGGGCAGATGAAATAAACAAATAATTTCAGCTAGTCTAGTACAAAAAAATAACACACAACAGAGTAATAACAAAATAAAAAATTTAACTTTTAAAATTTAACTATTGTATAGGATATATTAAAATTTTAGGATTAAAAGGTGCTTACTCCTTGGGAGAAAAGCTATGACAAACCTAGACAATGTATTAAAAAGCAGAGACATCACTTTGCCGACAAATGTTGGTCTCTTCAAAGTTATGGTTTTTCCAGTAGTCGTGTACAGATGTGCGAGTTAGACCATAAAGAAGACTGAGCACCGAAGAATTGATGCTTTGGAGGTGTGGTGTTAGAGAGGACTCTTGAGAGTCCCTTGGACAGCAAGAAAATCAAACCAGTCAATCCTTAAGGAAATCAACCCTGGATATTCATTGGAAGGACTGATGCTAAAGCTGAAACTCCAATACTTTGGCCACCTGATGTGAAGAGCCAGTTAAGTGGGAAAAAACCCTGATGCTGGGAAAGATTGAGGGCAGGAGGAGATGAGAGCCAGCAAGGATAAGGTGGTTGGATGGCATCACTGACTCAATAGACATGGGTTTGAGCAAACTCCAGGAGATAGTGAAGGACAGGGAAGCCTGGTGAGCTTCAGTCCATGGGGTCACAAAGAGTCAGACATGACTTAGTGACTGAACAACATCATAGGATATATCTTTCACTTAAGTGTACAATAGTACTTGTGGAAGTTTTGGCTAGGACTTCCAAAGTTTCCAAAGTGTGGATCACAACCACCCTGTCGGACGTGTAAAAGAAGTAGAAGATAATTGGCTGTAAGGCTCTAAACTATTCTGTCTGCTTCAGAGTCCTCAAATGATCAAGAAGTGGTGATTGGAGGAGAGAATTTTCAGAGTTCACTGTATTATGTTGTGATACCACCCTTCCCCTCAAGGAAGGGAGGGAGAGCTTAGTCCTGCTTAACCTAAATCAACAAAGGAGGCTTTAAGGAGACTATGGGGAAACCTGAGGTCTGGGGGATATGGGACTGTTTACTTTCCATTTGGAATGGTTGGTTAGTTGCTCAAAGGGCAGAGATAAAAAGGGGTCAAGTGGCCACTTTGTAATAGGATTTCTGGTTTTCCTGAATTCTGGCAGTAAAATATTGCCCCCAGAGTCTGTTGGGATAAACAATGTAGTTTTTCCATGAACCAAATCTTAGAAAGCCAGTCACTTAGAAAGCCAGCATGGAGTCTTCTTACATTATGCCCTGAAGAATAGCCAAGAGGGGTGAATAGTGCTCTGCAGAAAGAAGCCAAGTAAATAAAGAAAGCTAAAGAACAGTAGAAACAGAGCTCTTGTCATGGGAACCCACAGGGAGAGTAGAGTGGGTCTTGGAAGAACCCATGAAAATGCAAAATGAGAAAGTGTCAATTTTAAGAGGCTTCTGCTGTGGTCCAGTGGCTAAGACTTCACTCTCTCTCCGCAAGGGAATGAGATGCCACATGCTGCAACTCAGAGTTCACATGCTTCAACTAAGAGTCTGCATGCCGCAACTAAAGATTCCACATGCTGCAACGAAGAGCAAACATCCCACGTGCCACCACTACGAAGTGGCACAGCCAAATACATAAAAGAAATATTTTAAAGAAAGAAAAAGAGTCAATTTTGAACATCTGCCAAGTTCAGGAAGTTTCTATGCTAGATTGTGAGGACAGTACTAATTTAGTAAGAACTTTTCCACTAAGCTGTCCATGAAGTCCCCTCGGTCCCCGCACTCCTACCTTGGGTGTGGGGGTCTGCAGGTCTGACTGAGGTGGAGCTGGAGCATCCCCAGGATGACAGAGAGAAGCAGCTGACGGCGCTCTCCTTTCTCTGCCTCTGTAACGGTGAGCTTCATGCCTGCAACTGGCCTGAAGATGGGGGTAAGGAGACAAGCCTTTACCAGAAAGCCAGAATTAAACTGTGACTTCTTACTTTGATTGTTATATGTGTGTGTTAATCACTCAGTCGTGTCTGACTCTTTGCAACCCCATGGACTATAGCCTGCCAGGCTCCTCTGTCAATGGGATTCTCCAGGCAAGAATACTGGAGTGGGTTGCTATGCCCTTCTCCAGGGGATCTTCCCGACCCAGGGATCAAACCCAGGTCTTCATTGCAGGCAGATTCTTGCCAACTGAGCCACCAGGGAAGGCCCGCCCCCCCGCCCCCATCTCATTGATTGTTATAATGAGATGAAAACTTGAATAACCAAATAACGGTTTCTAATAAATAAGAATGACCAGAAAAACTATGAAGACTGCTTAAGTTTTCATCCAAGGACAAGGGAAGAACCAGCCTCACAGAAAGAGTAGTAGAAGACAATAATTAATTTGCTTAATGAATATATGCTACAAGACCTGCTGGGTCAGTATTCTAAATACAAAGGTAATCTTCCTATGCGTGCAGGCTCAGTGTCTGACTCTGCTACCCCATGGGCTGTAGCCCACCAGGTTCTTCTGTCCATGGGATTCTCCAGGCAAGAATACTGGTGTGGGTTGCCATTTCCTACTCTACAGGATCTTCCTGACCCAGGGATCAAGCCTTCGTATAGTGAGCCTCCTGCATTGGCAGGCAGATTCTTTACCATCTGGGAAGCCCCAATCTTCCTATACATCTTACAAAATTTTTCTAAATTATACTATTGCCATATGTGCATATGTGTTACACGTGCATACAGAATCATGTGCTTTCCCCCCTGCTATGAAGATGATACCTGTTTTCAGAAACTACCAATTCAGACTTGGGTACAGATGTGAAAGAGTTGCTTACTTTTAATGTCACTTCCAGTTTTCCTGAATTAGTTAACTTACAGAGCAGTACTACTGTGCTACAAATATGGAAATTGTTTATGTTGGCCTAAGATGAGTTTTACTATAACTAAGGTCCAGCCTGTAGAGACATAACAAAACAATTACAGTTGGAAATTGAAGTTAGAATCCTATCCAGCTCCTCTCCAGGATGAGAAAATGTCCAATTTTTTCCCTTCAGTAAAGCTCTTCAAGTTTCTGTGGCCAAGCTGTTTTTCTCTGCTAAATTTCACCAGGATCAACATGCTTTGAGTTATTGTACATTTGACCCGTAAACAGATGAGAGGGAAAAAAACCAGTTTAGATTATTCAAATTGGAGGGAATTCTGCATAACCAGTGAGTAGCCAGTGAGTGCTAATTCTGCTCATTCCTAAGTCATCTGACATAAAGGCCCAGAGGAGAAGGCTGGACAGGAGAAAGTAGGGCAACTCCAGTGACTTCTCTTGGATGCACTGATTTATAATCTAAAACAGATTTAGCATATTAGCCATAATTTGGTCTTAATATCTGTATTTCTGAGCACATATACAAGAATTGTCTTTTCATATTCATTTGAAACTTAACTCTTTGGAATTTATAGATTTAATTTTAAGTACTGTAAAAATTACAGCATTTGTATTGGCTACAATAATCTGTCATACTTTTTTTTTAATTGGCATATAATTGCTTTACAATTTTGTGGTAGTTTCTGCTGGACAGCAAAGTAAATCGGCTCTACGCATACTCGTATCCCCTGCGTCTTGAGCCTCCCTCCCCCTCCCACCTCCCCCATTACACCTCTCTAGGTCATTGCAGAGCACCGAGCTGAGTTCCCTGTGCTACACAGCTGCTTCCCACTAGCTATCTGTTCTACACACAGTAGTGTGTAGTATATGTCAATCCATTCCCCGCTTTCCCGTGTCCACTTCTCCATTATCTACGTCTGGATCTCTATTCCTGCCCTGCAAACAGGCTCATCTGTACCATCTTGCTAGATTCCATACACGTGCATTAATATAAAATGTTTGTTTTTCTTTTTCTGATTACTTCACTCTGTATGAATATGTCGCCTGTTTTAAAGAATGTATCCAATGAAATCTATAATTATGGTGCCTGCGTGCTAAGTCGCTTCAGTCATATTTGACTCTGTGCAATCCTATGGACTGTAGCTCACCAGGCTCCTCTGTCCATGGAATTCTCCAGGCAAGAATACTGGAGTGGGTTGCCATGCTCTCCTCCAGGGGATCTTCCCGACTCAGGAATTGAACTTGTGTCTCTTAACTTCTGTTGCGTTAGCAGGCAGGTTCTTTACCATGAGCACCACCTGGGAAGTTTGGGTATAAAGTTACAAAAATAGTTTTTAGCATTTTTCTGATCCAAATTTCTGGAATAGTGGATTCCTTTATAATAGTACTTTGTAATTTCTGAGACCGAATCTTGTGCGGTTTGTATGTGTGGTTTATAAAATACTGTTAATATTTAAAAATCCCCCAAATCCCAAACAGAGCATTAAAAAGTAAGCAGCACTTACTATTATATCATCAGTTTCTCTTTGAATATAAGTTTTATGCATTTATAATTTTTGGCTGCACTGGGTCTTCACTGTGCCAGCTTTCTCTAGTTGTGGCATGCAAGCTTAGTTGCCCAGCGTTGTGTGGGATTTAGTTCTTCAGTCAGGGATAGACCCTGTGTCCCCTGCATTGGATTGTGGATTCTTAACCACTGGAACACCAAGGAAGTCCCTATACGTTTTATTTTTGATTCATTCCAGAATATACTTTCTTTTTCTAATTGTTTTTAACATTTCAAATTTTGGAGAGAGAGAATACTCAAAGTAAGAATGAAGCTGTAAAAACAAACACATTTAAAAAATAGTGTAAAGCATTAAGGCTGTTAATTGGAGTGAGCTACAGAACAAAACTTCCTGTTCTTTAAAAACCACAGAATAAGCTCCCAAAAGTATTTGCTTCATAAACAATTTCATTTCTTACGTAAGTATGGTAATCTTCTTAGAGAAAGCCCTACATGCTGTTACAGGTATTTCAAACTTTACAGATTTTTAACTCAACATTTTCTGCGTTACATAGAGATACCTGTGTGTGTGCTCAGTGGCTCAGTGGTGATCGAGAATTTGTGACCCCATGGACTGTAGTCCACCAGGCTCCTCTGTCCATGGGATTTTTTCAGGCACAAATACTGGAGTGAGTTGCCCTTTCCTCCTCCAGGACATTGAGATACAGTGACTCGTTAAAATAAACTATAGAAGAGATAAGTTAGGGGGAAATTGCTTTCATTTCATAGGGATATTTCATTTTATTAAATTTTTTATCTCACAGATCTTTAAAACCGCATTATTAGTGTTTTTGAAATAGGAATGAAGTTATAGGGAATGTTGAAGAAATTGTATAGAAATAATAGAAGAATTCATAAAAAGTAGAACTATACATGCACTTCCTCCTAATTATAAGTGTCTTTAAAGCCTCTTACTCTTCTCTCTTCTTGATAATTTAAATGCTTTAAAATATCAGTTCAGTTCAGTTCAGTTGCTCAGTCATGTCTGACTCTTTGCACCCCCATGGACTGCAGCACACCAGTCTTCCCTGTCCATCACCAACTCCTGGAGCTAACTCAAACTCATGTCCAACATGACGGTGATGCCATCCAACCATCTCATCCTCTGTCATCCCGTTCTCCTTCTGCCTTCAATTTTTCTTTCCTAGCACCAGGGTCTTATCCAATGAGTCTGTTCTTCACATCAGGTGGCCAAAGTATTGGAGCTTCAGCTTCAGCATCAGTCCTTCCAATGAATATTAAGGACTGATTTCCTTTAGGATGGACTGGTTGGATCTCCTTGCACTGCAAGGGACTCTCAAGAGTCTTCTCCAATACCACAGTTCAAAAGCATCAATTCTTTGGTACTCAGCTTTCTTTCTAGTCCAACTGTCACATCCATGCATGACTACTGGAAAAACCATACCTTTGACTAGACAGACCTTTGTTGACAAAGTAATGTCTCTGCTTTTTAATATGCTGTCTAGGTTGGTCGTAACTTTTCTTCCAAGGAGCAAGCATCTTTTAATTTCATGGCTGCAGTCACCATCTGCAGTGATTTTGGAGCCCCCAAAATAAAGTCTCTCACTGTTTCCATTATTCCCCCATCTATTTGCCATGAAGTGATGGACCGGATGCCATGACCTTAGTTTTCTGAATGTTGAGTTTTAAGCCAACTATTTGATTTTGCCTACTTTCTTGAATTTAAGTCTGAACTTGACAATAAGGAGTTCATGATCTGAGCCACAGTTAGCTCCTGGTCTTGTTTTTGCTGACTGTATAGAGCTTCTCCATCTTTGGCTGCAAAGAATATAATCAATCTTATTTCAGTATTGACCATCTGGTGATGTCCAGATGTCTCTGCTTACTCCTTGAAATAAAAGTTATGACCAACCTAGACAGCATACTAAAAAACAGAGACATTACTTTGCCAACAAAGGTCCATGTAGTAAAGCTATGGTTTTTCCTATAGTCATGTATGGATGCGAGAGTTGGACTATAAAGAAAGCTGAGCACTGAAGAATTGATGCTTTTGAACCGTGATGTTGGAGAAGACTCTTGACAGTCCCTTGGACTGCAAGGAGATCCAACCAGTCCATCCTAAAGGAAATAAGTCCTGAATATTCATTGGAAGGACTGATGTTGATGCTGAAACTCCAATACTTTGGCCACCTGATATGAAGAACTGACTCATTTGAAAAGACCTTGATGCTGGAAAAGTTTGAAGGTGGGAGGAAAAGTGCACGACAGAGGATGAGATGGTTGGATGGCATCACCGACTCAATGGACATGAGTTTGAGTAAACTCCAGGAGGTGGTGATGGAAAGGGAGGTTTGGCGTGATGCAGTCCATGGGGTCGCAAAGATCGAACACGACTGAGTGACTGAACTAACAAACTGACTGAAGCCAACTTTTTCACTCTCCTCTTTCACTTTCATCAATAGGCTCTTTAGTTCTTCACTTTCTGACATAAGGGTGGTGTCATTTGCATATCTGAGGTTATTGATATTTCTCCTGGAAATCTTGATTTCAGCTTGTGCTTCATCCAGCCCAGCATTTCTCATGATGTACTATGCATATAAGTTAAATAAGCAGGGTGACAATATACAGCCTTGATGTACTCCTTTCCCTATTTGGACTAGTCTGTTGTTTCATGTCCAGTTCTAACTGTTGCTTCTTGACCTGTATACAGATTTCTCAGGAGGCAGGTCAGGTGGTCTAGTATTCCCAACTCTTGAAGAATGTCCCACAGTTTGTTGTAATCCACACAAACGCTTTGGTGTAGTCAATAAAGCAGAAGTAGATGTTTTTCTGGAACTCTCTTGCTTTTTCAATGATCCAAAGGATGTTGGCAATTTGATCTCTGGTTCCTCTGCTTTTTTAAGTCCAGTTTGAACATCTGGAAGTTCACAGTTCACATACTGTTGAAGCCTGGCTTGGATAATTTTGAGCATTACCTTGCTAGCATGTGAGATGAGTGCAACTGTGTGGTAGTTTGAATATTCTTTGGCATTGCTTTTCTTTGGGATTGGAATGAAAATTGACCTTTTCCAGTCCTGTGGCCACTGCTGAGTTTTCCAGATTTGCTGGCATATTGAAGGGCCGCACTTTCACAGCATCATCTTTCAGGATTTGAAATAGCTCAACTGGAATTCAATCACCTCCACTAGCTTTGTTCATAGTGATGCTTCCTAAGGCCCACTTGACTTCACATTCCAGGATGTCTGGCTCTAGGTGAGTGATCACACCATCATGGTTATCTGGGTCATGAAGATCTTTTTTGTATAGTTCTTCTGTGTATTCTTGCCACCTCTTCTTAATATCTTCTGCTTCTGTTAGGTCCATATCATTTCTGTCCTTTATTGTGCCCATCTTTGCCTGAAATGTTCCCTTGGTATCTCTAACTTTCTTGAAGAGATCTCTAGTCTTTCCCATTCTATTGTTTTCCTCTATTTCTTTGCACTGATCACCGAGGAAGGCTTTCTTATCCCTCCTTGCTATTCTTTGGAACTCTGCATTCAAATGGGTATATCTTTCCTTTTCTCCTTTGCCTTTCACTTCTCTTCTTTTCTCATCTATTTGTAAGACCTTCTCAGACAACCATTTTGCCTTTTTGCATTTCTTTTTCTTGTGGATGGTCTTGATCCCTGTCTCCTGTACAATGTCACGAACCTCCATCCACAGTTCTTCAGGCACTCTGTCTATCATATCTAATCCCTTGAATCTATTTGTCACTTCCACTGTATAATCATAAGGGATTTAGGTCATACTTGAATGTTCTAATGGTTTTCCCTACTTTCTTCAATTTAAGTCTGAATTTTGCAATAAGGGGTTCATGATCTGAGCCACAGTCAGCTCCTGGTCTTGTTTTTGTTGACTGTATAGAGCTTCTCCTTTTTTGACTGTAAAGAATATAATCCATCTGATTTCGGTGTTGACCATATGGTAATGTCCATGTGCAGAGTTTTCTCTTGTGTTTTTGGAAGAGGGTGTTTGCTATGACCAGTGTGTTCTCTTGGTAAAACTCTGTTAGCCTTTTCCCTGCTTCATTTTGTACTCAAGGCTTATCTGTACTTAACACATCCTATGGGATTCATCCACCCTATTTTGTGCGCTCCAGCAGAACTGATTTTCACAAATAATACAGTCATTTAAATCACACTAACCAATATTTAAATATTTTTCTTCATATATTTAGTTAAGCATGTTGACATTTTACTTAACCTGTCTTTGCATTATTTTATGCTTTTCACTTGGCCTTGTCTCACTTGCTTCCTTATTTTTGTCATTTTGAAAAGACTAGGGATTTTTTGTGCTAATTCTCCAGGTAAAGCAAACATACTCAATTCTCCACATCTTTCCAGTTAACACTGACATATAATCTGTGAAATGTTCTTCTTTATATTCCAGGAAACCAATCTTTTATAAAAATTTTTTAAGTATTTTTTAAAATTTACTTGGCTCCACCAGGTCTTATCTGCAACACGTAGGATCTTTGATCTTCATTTCAGCATGCAGGATCTTTCGTTGCAGGCATTCACACTCTTAACTGTGGCATGTGCAATCCATTTCCCTGGCCACAGATAGAAACTGGGCCCCCTTCTTTGGGAGCATGGCATTTTAGCCACTGGACCACCAGGAAAGGCTCTAGAATAATTTAATCACAATGCCCTTAAAAAAATCTATTGACAGATAAGAAAAGCCATCTTAATCCCTGTTTCTTATGTAGTCCATTTATTTGACACACGAGGCTTGCTAAATATTCTCTTGTGCTACAGCTGCACTAGATCTTACCCGTTGTCCTTTTGGGCACAATCACATGCATGGACTGAGAAGCCTGCACCCAGTGGCCATAAATCAGTTTCCATGGATGATGCAGAAAACGTCAAATACTAACTGGCTGTCTCCCATCCCTCCCAAAACAGCTACTTACAACCAACCTTTCCAACGAAGCTTGGAAAAATTAGACAGTTAGCCTCAACCAGTTCATCAATAAGCATTTGTTGAGCGTTTGTTCTTTCCATCCCCGAGAAAAAGAAATGCAAAAAAGCAAAATGGCTGTCTGAGGAGGCCTTACAAATAGCTGTGAAAAGAAGGAAAGTGAAAAGCAAAGGAGAAAAGGAAAGATATTCCCATCTGAATGCAGAGTTCCAAAGAATAGCAAGGAGAGATAAGAAAGCCTTCCTCAGTGATCAGTGCAAAGAAATAGAGGAAAACAATAGAATGGGAAAGACTAGAGATCTCTTCAAGAAAATTAGAGATACCAAGGGAACATTTCATGCAAAGATGGCTCAATAAAGGACAGAACTGGTATGGACCTAACAGAAGCGGAAGATATTAAGAAGAGGTGGCAAGAATACACCGAAGAACTGTACAAAAAAGATCTTCATGACCCAGATAGCCATGATGGTGTGATCACTCACCTAGAGCCAGACACCCTGGAATGTGAAGTCAAGTGGGCCTTAGGAAGCATCACTATGAACAAAGCTAGTGGAGGTGATTGAATTCCAGTTGAGCTATTTCAAATCCTGAAAGATGATGCTGTGAAAGTGCGGCCCTCAATATGCCAGCAAATCTGGAAAACTCAGCAGTGGCCACAGGACTGGAAAAGGTCAATTTTCATTCCAATCCTAAAGAAAGGCAATGCCAAAGAATGCTCAAACTACCACACAATTGCACTCTTCTTACGCACTAGTAGAGTAATGCTTTAAATTCTCCAAGGCAGGCTCAGAATTACATGAATGGTGAACTTCCAGATGTTCAAACTGGTTTTCGAAAAGGCAGAGAAACTAGAGACCGAATTGCCTATATCTGCTGGATCATTGAAAAAGCAAGAGAGTTCCAGAAAAACATCTCTCTCTGCTTTACTGACTATGCCAAAGCCTTTGACTGTGCGGATCATAATAAACTGTGGAGAATTCTGAAAGAGATGGGAATACCAGACCACCTGACCTGCCTCTTGAGAAATCTGTATGCAGGTCAGGAAGCAACAGTTAGAACTGGACGTGAAACAACAGACTGGTTCCAAATAGTAAAAGGAGTACGTCAAGGCTGTATATTGTCACCCTGCTTATTTAACTTATCTGCAGAGTACATCATGAGAAACACTGAGCTGGATGAAGCACAAGGTGGAATCAAGATTGTTGGGAGAAATATCAATAACCTCAGATATGCAGATGACACCACCCTTATGGCAGAAAGTGAAGAAGAACTAAAGAGCCTCTTGATGAAAGTGAAAGAGGAGAGTGAAAAAGTTGGCTTAAAGCTCAACATTCAGAAAACTAAGATTATAGCATCTGGTCCCATCACTTCATGGCAAATAGATGGGGAAACAGAGGCAGACTTTATTTTTCTAGGCTCCAAAATCACTGCAGATAGTGACTGCAGCCATGAAATTAAAAGACGCTTACTCCTTGGAAGGAAACCTACACAGCACATTAAAAATCAGGGACATTACTTTGCCAACAAAGGTCCGTCTAGTCAAGGCTATGGTTTTTCCAGTGATCATGTATGGATGTGAGAGTTGGACGGTGAAGAAAGCTGAGCACAGAAGAATTGATGCTTTTGAACTGTGGTGTTTGAGAAGACTCTTGAGAGTCCCTTGGACTGCAAGGAGATCCAACGAGTCCTTCCTAAAGGAGATCAGTCCTGGGTGTTCATCAGAAGGACTGATGTTGAAGCTGAAACTCCAATCTTTGGCCACCTGATGCGAAGAGCTGACTCATTTGAAAAGATCTTGATGCTGGGAAAGATTGAGGGCAGGAGGAGAAGGGGATGACAGAGGATGAGATGATTGGATGGCATCACCGACTCAATGGACATGGGTTTGGGTGGACTCCGGGAGTTGGTGATGGACAGGGAGGCCTCGTGTGCTGCGGTCCATGGGGTCACAAAGAGTTGGACACAACTGAGCGACTCAACTGAACTGAACTTTTCTTTCCAAGGCACTGGGAGAAAGCATTCATTTCTAGTTCTTTAGCTCTTTTAAAAAGTTTCTTACCAAATATATTTTTTAAAACTCATTTAAGAATATCTCTTTTTATTTTAGAAGATTTTCTCTCACCCAGTTATAAGTTAATAAAAAGTACAAGAAAAAAGGTGTTTTAGGAAACTAGATAAAAATTGTCATATACCTGTAAGATTGTGTACATAAAGGAGAATAGAATGAAAATGGGAGAGGTAACAGAGGACTGTTTTGCATATAATGCTGGGTAGTTTAGATTTTAATCCCCTTGAACCTAGAGCTGTGTTATGTAATATAGTAGCTGATATACCAAATATGGTTAATTACATGTAATTAATTAAAATCAAATAAAAATTCTGTTCCTTGGGTACACTAGACACATTTTAAGTCCTCAGTGGATACATATAGCTAGTGGTTTAGTACAAATAGCACACTTGTATAATTATAAAAATTTTTCTTGGACAGCACTGCCCCAGACAGTGGGGAAGCATGTAAAAATTTTTAGTAGAGTTGGAAGTGATAAACTTGTATTTTTCCACAGATCTCTAGGAAGAATTTGATAGACTGAAAACTGCTAGGAAAATTAGGATATGAATCAGGATATGTATCATCCAAGGTTGTGTTTACAGAAATGAAGACTAGGGTGTGTGTGTGTGTGTGTATGTGTGTGTGTGTGTGTGTGTGTGTGTGTTAAGGTGAGGGAAGAGATTACAGTCACAAAGCAGATAAGGAGGCTGAAGGAGAGGTAGAGTTCTTCTTATTTAGGAAAATGGGTGGCTATTGATCCCACTCACTGAAAGAGGAAACATTTTAGAAGTAGAATTAAAAAGATAGGCACAGGGAACTCTACTTAATGCACTGTGGTGACCTGAATGGGAAGGAAATCCTAAAGGGAAAGGATATGTATGTGTATTCATTTTTCTGTTGTAAAGCAACTATACTTCAATAAAAATTAATTAAAAAATAAATGGATGGGGGTAATTGATGAATTCACCTTATAGCCATATCAACTTTGAGACTGTGAGGGACATTTTAGTAAGATGGACAATAGACAGTTGGATACATAAGTTTGGAAGAGTCATCCTCAAGGAACTTAGGGGGATGCATGGTCAGGTCACTGAAGACGTTTGCTCTCTTGCTGTCTGCACATCCCCTGCACCCCTACTGCCTGCACCCTAATCCCATGACTGACCTTCCTATGCACTTGCCTCAGGCTCCAGCTAGTGATTTAGTGATTGTTCTCATCAAAGGGGTGGTGAGGGGCATGCCCCTCTATTGCTTTCCCTAGTAACTAACGAGCCCACCTGACATCAGTTCCCTTATAACTGGTAATATACTCCCGGCCCCCCAGTGAAGATGGCCACCATGGCTTGCCTGCCGTCTGCCATACACCATGAGGTGTTGCTCCAGGACTTTGCTTCACACATGTTAGTTCCCCATTCATTAAACCATTGCTGTCTCTGTTGCTAACTCTGGGCTTGAAGCTGGGTGAGCACAGGACTTGTAGGCCTATGGGATGGAGCCCAAGAGGGGAGATGCATTAATTGTTACCTAGAGCTTTCATTTGTTGTTGTTTAGCCGTAAGTCATGTCAGAGTCTTTTGTGACCCCATGGACTGTAGCCCGCCAGGCTCCTCTGTCCACAGGATTCTCCTGGCAAAAAGACTAGAGGGGTTGCCATTCCCTCACCCAGGGGAGCTTCCCAATCCAGGAACTGAACCCACATCTGCATTGGCAGGTGGATTCTTTACCAGTGAGCCACCTGGGAAGCCTGCATCTCTCATTACTTCCTTAAAATAAGTGTCTACAAGTAAAATTGCTTTTTCAAAGAATATGAATTATATTTGGGGAATTTACAAATTTCTTCTCCCCCCACTCCTGCCACACACATTCCCTAGTGGCCCTTATTTTGTCGTAATGAAGAAATATTACTGATGCACATGTACAGTACTCTACAGGTGTGCTGATGTGGTAGTAAAATGCTCAATAAATATCAATGCATATTTGAGTGAACAAAATGTCTATTTACATCACTGATCAATAAAAGTTCAAATCAGTACTCACATGACTGGCAAGTGATGCAGCTAATTTTTAAGTTCAAGTTAGTATTGTCTTTTATAGTTCAGGGCCCTTGGAAGTCAGCATACTTTTTCAAGTAGTGCTGCCATTACTCAAAGGATTTTTAGGACTCCTTTTTTGAAACTGCTTTTCAGAGCTACTTATTGAGAAATACGTGACAACTGGTAGAGTCTAGTACTGGTTATTTCCAGCTAAGACAAATGAACAAACACAAAAAAGGGACCCCTAGCATCTGACCTCTAGAACGTGAACCAAGGAAATGTTTTACTATGACCCACCTGTTACTGAGTTTAGCCCTTTTGGCCTAGCCGGGACCACTTGCTTTTGATCTGCAGGATTTAATACTATTTTCAAAAAGTAAATCCCCCCTTGAAGAATACAGACTTGTTACTAATGTCACTAAGTACTTGCCACAATTTCCAATTAAACATGCAGCCACATGACTTTCTTAGTCGAATTCTGCTAGTACTTTGAATTTGGAATAAGATGAGAATATGATGTATGATGGTAATAACTTAAGACTTCAGTCTTTGTTGCCTTCCTATAAAGAGAGGAGCATCACGGAGCCCCCTGCTACAAGCAGGTTATTTCAGTAGGCTATTTGTTTTTATATCTCAGGGTTATTTCCAGCTAAGACAACTGCACAGGCACAAAAAAGGGGCCCCCTAGCATCTGACCTCTAGAATACAACCAAGACTTATTTTCCTTTGACCCATCTGTTATCAAGTCTAAGCTCATACTGCTTGCTGCACAAAAGGCCAGTAATCAAGAGGCAAGTTGTTGGGACAAGAAATAATGACTTCCTTTGGAAAGTCAGTTAAGCAAGAAGAGAGTGGGCTCATACCCCAAAGAACCATCTTGCCTGAGTTAGAATTTAGGCTCTTTTTATAGTAAAAGTGGAGGGAGTAAAGTCAAACACTTTGTTTCCTATCAGCCTCTGGAGGGGGATGTGTTAATCTCTTTCTCCTGGCAGTGATTCACAGGTGGGTATGGTCAGGATGTTTCCTATGAGAAGGATTTTAGCGTAATGTGCATTTCCTGGAAAACAGAGTTCCCAGAGATGGGCCATTTATGTATAATTTAAGCTTACAGACAGCATCCCTTTAGTGATTAACTTGTAATAGAGGACAAAAAAGTCAAAGTGAAAGTATTAGTCGCTCAGCCCTGTCCAACTCTTTGCGATCCCATGGACTGTAGCCTGCCAGGCTTCTCTGTCCATGGGATTTTCCACACAAGAATACTGGAGTGGATTGCCATTCCTTTCTCCAGGGGATCTTCCTGACCCAGAGGTCGAACCCAGGTCTCCTGCATTGCAAGCAGTTTCTTCACTGTCTGAGCCACTTATTACACATTCACTTCCTTAAACAAAAGAATCCTTAAGAATGCATTCTGGTAAAACAGGAAACTTCTCAAGGGTTAGTGAGTTGTGAAGAGCATGAGCATATGCAGTGACTGTTCCCTGTGTTGTGCAGTGCTAAGTCGCTTCAGTCGTGTCCAACTCTCTGTGACCCTATGGACTGTAGCCTGTCATGTTTCTCTGTCCATGGGATTCTCCAGGCAAGAATACCGGAGTGGGTTGCTGTGCCCTCCTCAGGGGATATTCCTGACTCAGGGATCAAACCCGTGTCTCTTATGTCTCATGCATTGTTGTTCCCTATCTAAAGGGAAATATAATAATAAAAATCTCAAACATCTCCATGGTGGTATGCTTTTAGCTGTTTATTTTTTCAATCTTCAACTCTGTGAAGTAGCCACTCTTATCACTCCTACTGTACAAATGAGAAAACCAGAGGCACAAGAGGGTGATTAACTAGCCAAGGCCATTCAGCTAGTAAAGGACAGTCCCAGGTTTAAACCCGGCAATCGGACTCGAGCCTGTGCTTTTAGCAAAAAACCTGGTACCCAGCAATTTTTAAAACGTCAGCACTGGCAACTGGGGAATTATTGAAAAAGGGAATCGACAATACGACCCACAACTCGGAAACAGTGCTAACAGACCTAGGAAGGCTGCAGTCCCAGGAGAGGACAGTGAGAAGCCAGGCCACCTGCCCGCACCATTCTGACAGCCCGCGCTCTCGGAAGGGCGGACACCTTCCGTGACGCCCCCTGCGCCGCAGGACACTCATTGGGCCTCTGCTAAATGGCGTCAAATCGCGGGCGTCCAGGAGGAGGCGGGACTTCCGGGTCCCGTGGCGCAAAATTCCGGCCGCGCCGGAAAGGCCTCCTGAGGAGAGGGTATTGGGTACCCGCCTCCTGAAGCGGCTGGAAAATTTTGTGTTCCACAGATTCCGAAGAGAAATTGGGACAAGGATTCATCCGCTAATTGCCAATTTTCGAGGTAGTGGAAAACAAGTCGGGACATGGACAGCCGCTTGCAGGAGATCCGGGAGCGGCAGAAGTTACGTCGACAGCTTCTCGCGCAGCAGGTCCGCGGCCCAGGGAGGGGTCGCGAATACGCGTGCGCGGCGTTCCCCGTCCTTTTCGCCTCGCTTTTCCGCCTCCTCATCTGCCACGGGGCATCCCTTTCTGGTCTCGAGACTTTAATGCTGGGACCTGCCTACCCTCTGTGCCCCGAATCGTTCCCCTTTCATGTTGTGGTCTTTGTGGTGGTGCTAAACCGACCGCCACGCGTGGTCTTCAGCATCATTTATGGAATGCCCGCTAGGTGTCTGGCACAGTGCTCAGTGACGAGGATACAAAACTTGGGTGTTTGTGTATAAGTTATCGCGGTTCACGCGAGGAAAGGGGACTCGTTATCCCCTCAGTTTCTCTTCACTTTTTAAGTAGTCGTTTGTGTCTTGGTTTTCTCGTATCAGCGCCTGATTCATGAGATTGTGGCTTCATTGTGAAATAGGTTTACAGTGTTTTTTTCTGGGATAATATCTAAAGGCCTCATTGGAAGTAGCCTGAGTGTAAATTTTAGGTTCTGCATCATGGGTGTTGCAGTCGACTGTGCTGTGTACCGTATCCTCGTCATTACCCACAGCTAAACGTTTGAATTCTTTTATCAGTCACAACAAATCTCTGAAAGGGGTAGTATTATCTTCACATAATGAAACACAGGCGCCGGTGGTTAACTAACTTTTCCCCCGAGTCGTTAACCGCTAGGCCAGTAAGTTGAACCCAGGTTTGTCTGTCCAAAGCTTATCTTCACTGCTTCTTGTGTGTAAGTTGACACGTGCTGATTAGTAGAGTACACGTGCAGAAAATGCACATGCACATCTTTGCTTAAAGTCAGAGGCTGTGTTTTCCTTTCTACCCCTCGGGTCAGTAAAAGTGATGGGGGAAATGCTCATAAGCTTTAATGAGGAATCTTAATAGTTATTCAAAAATAGTAATTTTTTTCTGTTTTAAGTCTTGGCTTTAGTAAATGAAAATCAAAGATATAGCTTCTTTTATGACATGAAAAGATCTATGGTATAGCGTTTAAAATGTCGGTGTTTAGGGACTTCTCTGTTGGTCCAGTGGTTAGGACTCTGCGATTTCATGGCTGTGGCCTGGGTTCAATCCCTGGTTTGGGAACTCAGATCCCTTAAGTCCCGTGGTGTAAGCCAAAAAAAAAAAAAAATGGGTGTTTGGAATCAGATCTGTTTCTGTGCCTCTGACATTATGATTTTTTGACAAATCAGATATCTTTTTCAAGCCTTCTTTATCCCAATTGCTTTTATCATGTTATGTTTGAAAATATCCAGTGGCTCTTTATTACAACCAAGTAAGATTTTTACACTTAAGTTTTGAATTCAGACCTATATTTGACTCAAAATACATACATAAGGAATTATTTCTTGAATGTCTTACTATGTACCAGGAACTCTTGTAGATGTTGGTAACTCAGCTATGAATAATAGGTTATCCTACCATTAGAGAACTTACATAGTGTACAGCATTTACTAATGGCTACTGTTTATTAAGTCCCTTGTATGTGTCAAAGAACTTGACAAACTTTTACATATGTTATATTTTATCATACAAGTCAGATGCTATCTGGGTCTTATAGATGAAGAAAATAAAGCTCAAAGAATTTCCCTTACACGCTGAAGGTGACAAAACTTAAGTTTGCCAGCTTCAGTGTTAGGCGTCTCAGTGCTCTTTTCAATACACCTGGCTCCTTCTTGGTATAACTGGTTAGAAACCATTCCACCTGGGTGAGGATGGCCAATATCATCAATGGTAGACTTCCACTTTACCAGCAGCCTTTTTTTTTCACTTACTATGTGAACAAGACTGGTTGCTCTCCAGAAAGTTATTTGTGTAATATAATAGACTTTATAATTTTTAAGAAGTGTCCTTTCTTTCTGGTTTCTATCCTTTATGGCACAGCCGTGGTCAGAACTTTGTGATGAAACTTGGTCTGGAACTCCCTGGTTTAGGCTTTTCTCTCTCTGTGTGTCTGTTGTCCTGAATGTTGGGTCCACTACTGTACATCACTAACTCATAAATACAATTCCAGTTGGGTTAATCTTCTACCCTAACTCTGTTTCTTACCCAAAGTTAGTTTTTAATAAGTTTTTTAATAAGTTTTTGTTGATTCATGAACTTCAAAGTAGAGCACAACTCAACGTATATAATTTGCTTGATTTGCTTTTGGCTGCTGGATGAAGATATCAGGTGCAGTGTATAGGCACAAACTATGATTGTGGCCATTGATGCTGCCACCAGTAATTTACACCTGCTTTTTAGCTTGTAGCTTTGTTTTTAAAAATTAATATACTTCCAAAGGATACCAAATTGTCATAATTATTCAAATAATATATTTAGTGCTACCACAGTGGAAATGGCAACCCACTCCAGTATTCTTGCTTGGAAAATTCCATGGACAGAGTAGCCTGGTGGGCTGCAGTCAAGGGGGAATCACAAAGAATTGGACACAACTGAGCACGCACACACCCACCCACCCACGATGGAAAGTCTATTTAATTACTCCAGTCATTCCACAATTAAAAAAAAAAAAATGTTGGAACACAAGATGATTATGTATGTAAGCACAATTTGATCTAAAGCGTTTGTCTTATAAAACATCGTATTCTAATTTAGGCCTTGGCAAGAAATCTCATTGGTTTATTCACATATTTATTGAGCATCTATTATAAGTCAGACTTTATAATAGCTCCTGAACATATAGATATCAACAGGACAGAGTTCTTCCTCAGTGAGCTAACAATTCAATGCGGGGAGAAGTAGACAAAAGTAAACATAAAATAATTGAGGTGTACAAATATAAAATAATATAAATAGGGAATAAACAAAAGTAAAACAAAATTAGTTTGTATTTTTATCTGAATGAGAAAATGAGGAGGTAAGGGAAAAATGGAAGGAGACTACCTATTCTCTCTCTAGTGTTCATAGAAGAACTCTCTGAGAAAGTGACTTGTGTTTATCTGAGAACTGAAGGGAGTGGAGTCAGTCGCTTTCATGGGAAGAAGGTTAAAAAGCATTTCCCCTACAGGAAGTAGATGTGTTTTCTGACAAAACAGAGGAGGGATCAGGAAAATTTTATGGAAGAATTAAAATATCAGAACAGTTAATATATTAGAAGAGATTTATCAGTGGGGAAACTTTAGGGGAGTCATGGAATAGTCTAAAGAGGCAGTGGAAATTAATATAATTGTTTAATAAAAATTGTTTAATAATGACTGGGCGCTAGTATTGTATGCTTTCTCACCTTTTTTGAGCTCAAGGGGCTATTTAATGCAGACTTCCTCATGCTCTTATTGTGCTTAAAAATGTTAAGTGATTCCTCATGGCCTATAAATTGCTTTCTATACCTTTGGTTTGGTTTTTAATTTTTCTGTGAATTGATGCCACAGTTTGTAGCCAGACTTATCTCAACTAGTGATTTGTTTGCATTTGTATTTTGCAAAATTTCCCCAACTGCCAGCCATAATTTGCATAACTATTTTTCAGGTATTTGGAAAGTTTAGTATTGTGCTTGTAATCATTATATAAAGACTTGGTTTGAATAAAACCAAATAGGTATTTATTACAATATGGGATAAATAAGGTATAGCACATGAAGTATATGTACCATATAAAATAAATAAGGAATGGTACACAGATGGATGAAAAGTGTTTAACATAATGCCTATCAAACTATAAACACTGTTAGCTGCTTTTTTTTGTTACTATTACTACTACGTGTTTTATTATTTACTTTAAAAGAAGATTGGCTCAAGTTAATTGTTTTGATATACTGATATAACTATAAGTTATACTGATATAACTTAAAGCATAAAATACTTTTCAGCTGTCCAAATCATTCTTAAATAACGTGGTTTTGTTTCAAGGTACTTCTGTTTTTCCTGCAAGGTCAATAGTCCGTTTGCTTGCTATGGTAGTTAGGGATAGTTCTTTCTTTCTTTTTTTTTTTTTTAATATTTGATGTATTAAATGCTGCTACAGATGGCTAGAAAGGATATTCAGCGCATTGTGTTCTAATTTTGATTTTTGCCTTTTCTCAGTTGGGAGCTGAAAGTGCCGACAGCATTGGTGCTGTGTTAAATAGCAAAGATGAGCAGAGAGAAATTGCTGAAACAAGAGAAACTTGCAGGTCAGTAGAATAATTGCTTTTTATAAGCGATATGTTAATATTTGCAAAAGGATCATTGCTTTAATAAACAATAATCTTAGGTATCAAGTATGTTGTTATGATAAGCATCAGCATACCAATTTGGAAAACATTGATTTTTATTGTCTATGAGTTATGAAATGCTTATTTTCTTAATATAAGTTCTCATTTATGAACTAGTTAGAAAATGGAATGTTAGACTGAGAATTAGCTTATGTACCATATATAATTTTATTTTAAAAATCCTTATTTAAAAAAAAGTACTTTACCCTAAAAGTGATACTCATTTGATAGTTCATAAAGCATTTAGAATTTTTCAGTATTGTAGTTACCAATTAGAACATCAATTTCACTCAAGACAGATTAGAATGGTATGTAATGTAGAAATTTCTCTTTGCCATACATACCTTATAAAAACTTATTTTCTCATTTGGTTGATTTCTCAAAAATAAAGTACAAAGTTATTAATCAGGTTGTGATACTTTTAAAATTTATAAACCAAGTGAATGGATACTGTTTAGTCAGGAAAAATTTGTCTTGTTCTGTCTTTTTAAAACTGTTCTTTAATATTAATGGATGCATGTATACATCTTATGTATTTGTGAGTGATATTTCAGTTTTAATTTTCAGGGCTTCCTATGATACCTCTGTTCCAAACGCAAAACGTAAGTATCAGGATGAAGGAGAGACAGATGAAGACAAGATGGAAGAATACAAGGCGAGTAGAGAATGGGGCAATGTTTTGGGCAAGAGAAAAATAAGTCCTTACAATCTGTAGAGTCTTATTTAGGAAAACAAATTTGACAAAAGTTGAATTTTAACAAAACACTAAATAACGTCAGTAGCATATATGTCACCACTTATATCAATTTACATCAGGTGATGTATGTAAAGCACTAAGCGTAATGCCTAGTAAGCTCTAGGCAACAACATTCTTAAATAAGAGCAAGGAGGTAGATGTACCAGTAACGTTGGATAATTGGATCAATTTTCAGGAGGCTACACTGTCTTTTGTGAGTTGTATTATTCCATCTTAACAATATAGGGTAGTGCAATTAAAATATTTTGAGAATCCATGGGCTAGATGACAGTGTAGAAGCATTTTTAACAGAGGCCCAAGCAAAAAAACCCAACTTCTGAACTTGTAGTTGCATTATTTAGGTGAAAAAAAAGTAAAGGGCAAAAAACCTATCTCCATTTTTTCGAATTAATTGTTATACAGCTGTATTTAACAAATGAGAATAAATAGTTTGAGTAAATCTCTAAGTATAATTACCTAATTTCATAAAAACTATGTTGTGTGTTGGGCTTCCCTGGTGGCTTAGTGGTAAAGAATGTGCCTGCCAGTGCAGGAGACATAAGAGATGTGGGTTCAATCCCTGGGTTTGAAAGATCCCCTGGAGGGGAAAATGGCAACCCACTCCAGTATTCTTGCCTAGGAAATCCCACTGACAGAGAGGCCTGGCAGGCTACAGTCCATGCGGTCGCAAAGAGTTGGACCCATCTTTGTGAAACAAAAATATTGTGTGTTGGTTGCATTTGATGTATTCTAATATATAACTTAAATATTTGTGATTATGTTAGATTAAAGCATATACACTTCCTAATATTTTAACATTTTTGACCTATAAAATAGCGATTTCTTTTGGTTTGCTCTAGTAGAAGTAAAATTGCCCCATTGGTGGGCCTGTCTTTCATGATTTAAGCTAAATTCTAATAATTTAAAGTATTATATCTAAGGTAAATATAGATAACTTAGTCAACAGAATTAGTAGTTATAGACAGTTATTATTGAGAATGAAAAGGAAATTTTTATTATAAACATAGCTAGTTACAGGTAATGATAAAGCAAAGACTTCAATGTTTGACTTTAATGGTAATTTGAAAAATTTACGTCTTAGGGAAATAAAATATTTATGAGTCTTAATACTTACGATATAATACATAAGATTCCTCTTAAACATAAAATATCTACTTAATCTTCCTTTTTTAAGGATGAATTAGAAATGCAACAGGAGGAAGAGAATTTGCCATATGAAGAAGAGATTTATAAAGATTCTAGTACTTTTCTTAAGGTAAATAATTTTCAAATCTTTTAACTTTTCATGTTTCAGCCCTTTGCCTGAAAAGATTTTAAATACTTATTTATGTTCAAGATTTTTTTTCAGTTATTGAGGGATCATTTTTATTGTAAAATAAAATATCATTTAAAATTATTCATGAAATGCTCTTCTGATGCTTGGCTATTAATGTCTGTAGATAACTGAATTGTAAACTATCATTTTAGTAGTGATGTTTTTTATTTTTTAAATCTATCAGTTAGCTTATATTTTGCTTGGCCTCATAATAAAAAATAAAGCTCCGAGTTAATGTATCTGTCATCAGAGTGAAAGCTATTAATTTAATTTTGACTTTTTCTTTAGGGAACACAGAGTTTAAATCCCCATAATGATTACTGCCAACATTTTGTAGACACTGGACATAGACCCCAGAATTTCATCAGGGATGTAGGTATGTCTGATTTGTTGGGAATATGCGATTGCCGGCTGTTGGTTACATGCATGTAATTTATCCATTTTGTGGTTTATTTCTAACAAAATTACTTTTTCCTGGCATGGCTTTAATTCATAGTACTTCTTGTACACTGTCTTTTTCCATCAAGCAGTGTTGCTTTTTTCCTTTTTCCTTCCTTTCCTTCATTTTGTTTCTGTGATTATCCCTCATTTTTATTTTGCCTTTATTTATTCCTTCTTTGATGCTCTTCCTTTCTTTAGGTAAATCTGATTTTTTGACCTATGTCATTTTCCTTTCCTCTAAGAATTTTTTTTTTTAACGTTTCTTGCAAGATAGGCCTACTAGCAACAAATTCCCTCAGTTTTTGTTTCTCTGAGAAAGTCTTTATTTCTCCTTTTGAAAGATTAATTTTGTAAAGTACAGAATTCTGGATTGGTGTTTTCTTTCTTTCAATACTTTAAATATTTTACTTCACTCTCTTTTTGCTTGCTTTTTTCTGAGAAGTTGGATATAATTCTTAACTTTGTTCCACAGTAGGTTTTTTTTTTTTTCCTGGTTTCTTTCAGGACTTTTATTTTCTATAGCTTGAAAATGATATGTGTAGGTATAGTTGAGTTTTTCCCTTTTTTGATATGTATCCTGTTTGGTACTCTCTGAGCTTCCTATATTTGGGGTTTGATGTCTGACATTAATTTGTGAAATTTTTAGTCATTATTTGTTTATTTTTGACTTCCTCAGATCTTAGTTGTGGCATGTGAGCTCACTGTTGTGGCTTAGTAGTTGTGGTACATGGACTTAGTTGTCATGCCGCATGTGGGGTCTTAGTTCCCCAATCAGGTATCGAACCGCCATCCCCTGCATTGCAAGGTGGATTCTTAATGCCTGGACCACCAGAGAAGTCCCCCCAGTTATTATTGATTCAGATATTTCTTCTGTTCCTCTGGTTTTTCTCTTCGTCTGATATTTCCATTACACCTTTTGTAGTTATCTTATGTTCCTTGGATAGTCTGACTTTTTTCCCCCCAGTTTTTGTTCTATTTACTTTTCAGTTTTTGAGATTTCTGTTGAGATATCCTCAAGCTCAGATTCTTTCCTCAGCTGTGTTCGGTCTACCAGTATGCTCCTCAGAGGCAGTATCCCTGCATTTTTAAAACAGCTTGATTAAGATAATTCATGTACTATACAATTCACCCATTTAAAGAATATAATTTTTTAAAGTATCTACAGGTTTGTGCAACCATCACCACCATCTAATTTTAGACCTTTTTTTAAAATTGAGGTATAGTTGACTTACAATCTTATATAAGTTTTAGGTGTACAAATAGTGGTTCACAATTTTTAAAGTTTATACTTTATTTATAGCTAATATAAAATATTGGCTATATTCTCTTTGCTGAACATTATGCTTGTAACTTATTCATTACATATATAGAAATTTGTATTTTATAATCCCTGCCCCCATTTTGCTCTCCCTCTTCTATCCCCACTGGTAACCACTAATTTGTTTTCTGAGTCTGTTTCTTTTTGTTATATTCACTAGGTTGCTCCTTATTTTTTAGATTTCACATATGAGTGATAATATATGGTATTTGTCTTTCTGACTTATTTCACTAAGCATAATATCCTCCATGTTGTTGCAAATAGTGAAAGATACAATCACTTTTTATGGCTGAGGAGTACTCCATTGTATATGTGTATGTACCACATCTTTATCCTTTCACATGTTGATGGGCGCTTAGGTTGCCTCCATATCTTGGCTATTGTAAATAATGCTTCTGAGAACATCGGTGCCTGTGTCTTTTTGAATTAGTGTTTTTGTTTTTTTCATATACATACCCAGGAGTGGAATTTCTGTATTCATATAGTTACTTCTATTTTTAGTTTTTTGGAAAAACAGTATGATAGTTCCCTACTGTTTTCCACAGTTGCTACATACATTCCTACCAACAATATTACACATCCTTAGAACATTTTTATCTCCCCTAAAGAAACTCAGTACTCAAAAAAAAAAAAAAAAAAAGAAACTCAGTACTCAATCATTAGCAGTCAGTTTCCATTCCTTCTCACACAGTTGCCGGCCCCCCCCCCCCCAACCAGGCTTAAATAACCATTCATTGACTCATTATCAGTTTGCCTATTCTAGACATTTCATATAATTGGACTCATACAATGTGATTTTGTGACTGGGCTTTTTTCACGTAACATAGTGTTTTCAGTGGCCATTGATGTTAGCAGCGTGTAGAAGTATTTCCATTGTAAGTATATACCACATTTTGTTTATTCATTTGAATTGTTTCCACTTTCTGACTTGACAACTCTCCTGCTGTGAATATTCATGTAGAGTTTTTGTGTGAATGCATGCTCTCATTTCTCTTGGGTGTATACCTGGGAGAGAATTACTGGGTCATGTGATAGTTCTACATTTAACTTTTTGAGGAACTGCAAATCTGTTTTTCAGAGCAGCTGTACTGTATATATTTTTACTAACAATATGTGAGGGTTCCAACAATATTTCAGGTATCATTGACACTTTCTATTATCTGTCTTTATAGTTATAGCTATACTAGTGAATATGAAGTAGTATTTCATGTGGTTTTGATCTGCATTTCCCTAGTGACTAACGATATTAAAAATCTTTTCCTATGCTTATTTTTCCATTTAAATACCTATTTTGGAGAAATGTCTAAAAGCTTTTTTTTTAGGTATTTGACTTTTTATTATTTTATTGTAAGAGTTCTTTATATATTCTCAGTGTATGTATTCTCTTTATATATTCTCCTTTATCAGATGTATGATTTGCAAATATTTTCTCCCATTCTGTGGGTTGTCTTTTCGCTTTTTTGATGGCACCCTTTGCCACACAAAAATTTTATTTTGATGTAATCCAATATACTTTTTCTTTTTTTGCTTGTAAGCAACATGTGGAAACTGATTTTAATGTTTTCATGGTCACAATTTAGATGTAGCACAAAAAGTTATAATAAGGGTGAGATAAGCCAATTACAGAATGACAAAAATGCACGCACTTAAAGAGGTACTTAAAATATCAGTAGTACATATATAAATACATACACTTTTATGAGCTACCTAAAATAGTGATTCTCACAGAAGAAGAGAATACAGCAGTGGTTGTCAGAGGCTGGAGAGAGAGGAAAATGAGAAGTTGTTGTGCAGTTGGCATAAAGTTTCAGTTATGCAAGATAAATTAATTCTGTAGATCTTGATGATCAGTCGCTCAGTTATGTCTGACTCTGTGACTCCATGGACCACAGCGTGCAAGGCTTCCCTGTCCTTCACTGTCTCCTGGAATTTGCTCAAACTCATGTCCATTGACTTGGTACTGCCATCCAACTGTCTCAACCTCTGCCACCCCTTTCTCCTCCTGCCGTCAGTTTTCCCAGCATCACTTTTCCAGTGAGTCAGCTCTTTGCATCAGGTGGCCAGAGACAAGCCTGTTGGCTTTGTCTCCCGTTTGCCTCTGGTGACATTTATGCAGCTGGCTCTCCCGGGTCAGGTGTCTGGTGAACCCCGAGGAGCTGTCCTCCATGTGGTGGAATGCTGTCCACATCATAGCCCCAGCTTCTGAGGGGGCTTGGAGATGCCTCACTGTGTGTGTTCAGACTTACTTTTTTCCCTATTAACCTGCATCTGACTCTGAGAACTGCTGTAGATGGGGGCAGCTGGAGGTGCAGTAAAGTGAACACAAGGGAGGCCGGGCTGGGGAGCCTCCGGGGAACGAAACCTCACAGATTGCAGAGATAACGTCCTTGTCTGTCCTCCCAGAAAGCACAGACGCATGTCTTGGCTGGCTGTCTGACCGATTTGTTCGTCTTCCATCTCTTCCCTCCCAAGCATCCACAAGCTGCAGGAGAATGTGTTTCAAGAACACCAGACCCTCAAGGAGAAAGAGCTGAAAACAGGACCCGAAGCCTCGCACGGCTACGGAGGGAAGTTCGGCATGGAGCAAGACAGGATGGACGAGTGCCGCCCCACATGGTGTCAGGGTCCTGGGATACTTGACCTCGCCGTGGTCAGCAGGGTTGTTACTCAGCCCTCCCCCTCCGTTGAAAAGTTGGGAGTCCACTTGTTGAGGACGAGATTTGCCAGAAGTAACCCTCTCTCAATTGACCTTAGCCAAGAAGGGCTGCGGTTTCTGAAGCTCTCTTCAGATTTTGAGTTGCTGGGGAGGGAGGTGTGTTGGAAAGCCTGGAGCTGGAGATCAGGTCCTACCATAGGCCAGCTGTGTGACCAGGACAGAGGCCCGCAGGCGGCCAGACTGCCGGCATGGTCGTCACCTGTGGTTCAGGCTGCAGCCTTAGTGGTTCCCATCTGCAGCCCAGAGCTGAGTTTCAGCACCTGGTTTCATGTCAAGGCTGGAAAGTCAGCCACCTGGCGTGCTGCTGTCCTTTCCACACTTGGTGACCTTCAGAGAGGACCCTGGCCACCGGCGTCAAACTGTGGCCCACCAGGCTGAGGACAGGCAGGTCTAAGTAGGTGGGACTGAAGCTGTTAACAGTGCAGCATCCTTTGCTAGTACTCGGAGAGGGGCTGGATCAGCTGGGGGCTGTGTCCGCCCTGCAGAGAAGGCAGTAGACTGGAGCAGGTGTGCTGCATCTGCAGTGAAATGGGTGTGCATTTCCCAGGCTGGGTAACTTGAGATGTCTGCCTTTACTCTGTGCTGAGGTATCAGCTGGGGTCGGGTTCCTCTGTAATTCCACCCCGTCCCCCTTGTGCCCGGATCGGACTCAGCCAGCAATGACAGGGCTTGTCGCACTCGTGAGCCAGCACCTGCTTGAGAGAGGGGTGCCTCCCACGACCAGTGTCATCCCTGCTTCCCGCAGTGCTCTGCCTGGTGCTGACTGTCTGATAAGAAATAGAGTCTAGTCAGTGTAAGACCAAGGCCAGTCTGGGGGAGAAAGCTGTTTTGATCAGAAAGTTGGGAGAATCGCTAAGCTTTCACTCTGGCCCTATTTTTGGAACAGTTCTCTCTGACTTCTTAGTGCTGAAGAGTCTATGGCTATTATTGGGCTTCCCAGGTGGTGCTAGTGGTAAAGAACCTGCCTGCCAATGCAGGAGGTGCCAGAGACTGAGGTTCGATCCCTGGGTCAGGAAGATCCCCTGGAGGAGGAAAGAGCAAACCACTCCAGTATTCTTGCCTGGAAAATCCCATGAATAGAGGAACCTAGCAAGCTGTGGTCCATAGGGTCACAAAGAGTCGGAACGATGAAGTGACTTAGCACACACCCACTCATGACTGTTATTTCTGATTATTGAAGTCCTTGATAAAGGCAGCCAGAGTGGTGGGTGGGGCAGATGGAAGCAGGGGTTAGTTCACTCAAGAACAAGCCAGAAACATCAACTCCCTCTTAGTGTCTTTTCCTCTAATCCACTTCTTTCCTCTTTCAGGCTATTTACATTTAATATATTTAAAACCTAACCAAGGAGGTAGCTGAGAAGTATAAATCAATAGAACAGAATAGATGGCTATAAAATGGACCCCAAACTTGTATGTTTCCTTAATTTTTAACCAATGTGTTAAAACGGTTCAGTGAGGTAAGCAAATTAATTTCAACTAACGGTGATGGAACTTCCCTGGTGGTACAGTGGATGAGAATCTGCCTGCCAATGCAGGGGACACCAGTTCAATCCCTGGTGCAGGAAGATTCCACATGCCCCAGGGCAACTAAGCCCATGCACCACAGCTACTGAGCCCAAGCTCTAAAGCCCACAAGCCACAGCTACTGAACCTGAGTGCTGCAACTACTGAAGCCTGTGTGCCTAGAGCCTGTGCTCTGCAACAAGAGAAATCACTGCAATGAGAAGCCCATGCATCACAACAGAGTAACCCCCACTTACCACAACTGAAGAAAGCCCATGCAGTGAAAAAGAGCCAGTGCAACCAAAAATAAATAAGTGAACAAATGGTGATAAAACAATGGCTATCAACACAGGGACAAAGGCATAAGAACCCCTATACTATATCATACTCAAAAATCAATTTGCAATAAATCATTACCCACTCCTGAAGACTAAACCAGTGAAGGTTCTTGAGAAAAGCCTAAGAGACTATATTTGTAACTTGACATTGGCTAAGTATTCTTAACAGAAAAATTGATAATTAAGTTTGTCATGGTCTGTTTTAAAAAATACATATTATCATAACATTTATTGTGTTAACCGTTTGTAAGTGTACAGTTCAGTACTACTGGGCTTCCCTGGTGGCTCAGACAGTAAAGAATTTACCTGCAATGCAGGAAACTGCGGTTAGAGCTCTGGGTTGGGAAGATCCGCTGGAGAAGGAAATGGAAAGCCACTCCAGTATTCTTGCCTGGAGAATCCCATGGACAGAGGAGCCTGGCGGGCTGCAGTGCATGGGTTCACAAAGAGTCAGACATGACTGATCGACTAACACTTTCACTTTACTTTTCAATACTATTAAGTATACCCACATATCCTCATCCAGCATTTTTTCACCTTGCAAAACTGAAACAACTTCCCATTTCCCCTCCCTGCAATCCCTGACAATCACCATTCTATTTTTTGCTTCTGTGAATTTGGCTACTGTGGTTACTTCATATAAGTGGAATCAAATGGTAGTTGTATTTCTGTGACTGGCTTATTTTACTCAACACAATGTCCTCAAGGTTCATCCATATTATAGTATGTGCCAGAACTTCCTTCCTTTTTAAAGCTGAGTAATAGTCCACTGTATGGGTAAACCACATTGTGTTCATTCCTTTATCCCTTGATGGACACTTGGATTGCTTCTACCTCTTACTGTGAATAAGGCTTTCATGAACATGGGTGTGTAAATATTTCTTTGAGACTCTGCTGTTAGTTCCTTTGTATATATACTCAGAAATGGACTTGCTGGATCATATGGTAATTCTATTTTTTTTTTTTTTTTTTTGAGGAACTGCCATACTTTTACCATAGAGGCGGCACCATTTTATATTTTCACCAACAATGCATAAGCATTCCAGTTTCTCCACATCTTCACCAGCACTTGTTTTTTAGTTTTTCATAGTAGCCAACCTAACTGGTGTGAGGTGATATCTCACTGCAGTGTTGATTCGAATTTCCCTTACGATTCATGATGTTTCCCTAACTATCCATGAATCTTTCATAGCCATTTTAATCATAGTTGTCAAAAGCTGGAAATAGACCAAGCATCTATCCACAGACACTAGATAAACAATGTGATGGAATTGGAATATATTTATTCAAGGAAATACCATTTATCAATAAAAGGGAAGAAATACTAATACATAAAACAGCACAGACAAATCTCCACGTGGTGAGTGAAAGAGGGCTTGCACAGATGGACTTATTTAAAATTCTGTTGTTGACAAAACCAATCCATGATGAAAAAATAATTGCCTCTAGGAGTGGTTTTCCAGAGTAGAATCTGGGAATGGACACAAAGGAATATTCTGTGGTAATGCTCATATTTTGTGATCTAGAGAGGATTTGTGTTGGCTTCCCTGGTGGCTTAGCTGTAAAGAATCGCCCTGAAATGCAGGAGATGAAGGTTTGATCCCTGGGTGGGGAAGATCCCCCTGAAGTAGGAAATGGCAACCCACTCCAGTATTCTTGCTGGGAAAATTCCATGGACAGAGGAGCCTCACGGGCTACAGGCCATAAGGTTGCAGAAGAATTGGGACACAACTCAGTGACTGAGCATGCACAGAGGATTTGGGTTACACAAATGTATATATTTATTACAATTTATTGAATAGTGTACTTAAGAATCATGCATTTCACTGTTTCTTAATTATATCATTTAAGAACTGTAAACTAATATTGAATTCAAGTGACTTTCCATAATACATCCTTCAAATCCAAATATTAATATCAACACATTCCTATCTAATCCTCAAACACCATACAGTTTTTTGAGGTGACATCGTGTCAGGCACCCCTTTAAACCAGAAGTTCATTACTTAATGTGTGATCCTGTGTCCTGAGATTTTTTTTTAAGAATATGCAAATATATAATGTGCTGCAATTCATGGGGTCGCAAAGAGTCGGTCACGTCTGAGCAACTGAACTGAACTGAAATATATAACCAATAAAGGTTAAAATGTAAAAATGAGAGACAGAATACATACATATGTTCAAATAGTTTTTTAGTAAGATTAAATATTAATGATGTTATCTCTAGTTGAGGGAATCTGCATTCTTATTTACAAAATAAGAAAATTTTTTATTGCCCAATTTTCTAGAATAAATATCCTTTATTTTACAACAGGAGAAAAGAACACAGGGGAGATTGTCAGTTCAGTTCAGTTGCCCAGTCGTGTCCGACTCTGCAACCCCATGAACCACAGCACGTCAGGCCTCCCTGTCCATCACCAACTCACTGAGTCCACCCAAACCCATGTCCATCAAGTCGGTGATGCCATCCAGCCATCTCATCCTCTGTCGTCCCCTTCTCCTCCTGCCCTCAATCTTTCCCAGCTAGGTGTATGTTAATTGATAAGTCCCAAAAAGCCAAAGGACAAACAGCATATAATTGTTGTGTCTTCCTATTAAATTGACTCTTTTATCATTATGTAATTACCTTCTTTGTCTGTTTTGACCATTTTCAACTGAAATTCTATTTTGTGTGATGTAAGTATAGTCAGTCCTCTCTTTTGGTTATAATTCATATAGAATATTTTTTCCATTCCTTCACTTTCATCCTCTATTTCAGCTTAAGTCTAAAGTGGGTCGTTGGAGATAACATAATAGTTGATTTTATTTCTTTGATTCATTCTTCCTCTATGTCTTTTTATTGGTGAGTTTAATCCATTTGCTTTTGAAATAATTACTGATCCAAGTAGTGGCTTAATACAGCCATGTTGTTGATTTCTTTCTGTTTTGTGGTTCTTTGGTTCTTTTCCTTTCTTACTGTCTTCCTTTGTGGTTTGGTGAATTTTTTTGTGGTGGTAGGCTTTGATTGCTTTCTCTTTATCTTTTTGGATCTGCTCTTTTTTTCATTGTGACTATCATGAGACTTCCATCAGTATTAGTGGAGGAGACTTCTAAGATTTTCTTTTGCCCTTATAAATAATCTTAGTGTAACTGGAAACTAAAATTTGGATGAGGAACTAAGAAGACAGCATATAGGGGTCTCCAAAGCATATCCAGGTGAAAAAAAAAAAAAAATTCAGTGTGTTTCCAATTAGCTCTGTTCCTTTTTCAGCCTCATACCGTTATTTTAGGGTCTCTGAAGTCCCAAGTATAAAGGGAATGGCACTAATGTTTGAGTGACTTCTGCTTTTTAATTTTGTAGGGGCGTATTTTAGGATGGCCCTGTACTACTTGTGTGTGTGTTTGTGTGTGCACGTATGTATATCTTTGTGTGTGCGTGTCTGTGTTCCTAATTTGACCCTTCCAAAAGTACCAGTAGGATGTTTGTTTAGGATGAAAACTCATAGAAATTCTCTTAAATATAAAATCTTTTCTAAATCAAAGGATCTGCTCTGTGGCCAAAGTTGTTCCCAAAGATAGCCTAGAAGAAAAAAATTTAAGTTGCTGCAAGGTAGCAAAAATGAAGCTCTGGGCCCTCCACAAAAATAAGATGCCTTCAATCAAGGACTCACTAATCTCTAATCCTGGATGGATGATAATGAGACTGGAAGTCGCAGCATGAGAAAGATAATGAGGTAAAAAAGAATTGGGATTTTGACAACCCCATGAAAGCTGGCAACTGCCAGTAAGAATATTAGGCTCATGTGTTCCTTGTCTCAGGTCCCCTACCTCACAGTTGGTCCCTTCTAGACTCATACCCAACAAATATGTAAATGTCAGGTAGAAAACCAGAGAGAATGCTAATTTCTAAAACCATACCCTAAGGATATAAAATCAAGGTGGAGAGAGAATCTCGTGGTTTTACGGTCTGATGGTCTGATGGTCTAGAGTAATTTGTCTACAAAGATGCCTCCCTGGTAAAGACCACAGAGTCACATGTCTGTGAGGTCAGTTTGTGGAGAAGGCAGTGGCAACCCACTCCAGTATTCTTGCCTGGAGAATCCCAGGGATGGGGGAGCCTGGTGGGCTGCCGTCTATGGGGTCACACAGAGTTGGACACGACTGAAGCGACTTAGCAGCAGCAGCAGCATGAGGTCACTTTGAACCATTGGCTTATAAAACTGTATTAACCTGCTCAGGCTATCATAACAAAATATCACAGACTGGATGACTTTAATAACAAATTATTTCTCATAGTTCTGAAGGCTGAGAAAGTCAGGAACAAGGTTCTAGAAGATTAATTTCCTGGTGAGGGTTCTCTTTCTGACTGCTAAAGTTACACCTGTAAGAGTGTTGGCTCAAATGGGAAATTCCCTGGGAGAGGGAATTTGGCAGCTGTATTTTCTGATAATGACATTCAAATAAGAGTTCTTTCTGCATCTGCTATGATGAATATTTTCCATTTAAAGTAATCATTTTGCCACCCTTATGGACTGTTGGCCCCTTCACCTCTTTCTTCCTCATACTTATAGGCATGTCTCATTTTCTCTAAAGGGATAAGGACCTCAGTTACAATGTTGGTGAGGTTTTTTACACATCATTAAGCAATTCTCTGACATCAACTGAGTGTCCTACCTTTAACTCAATTTTTAAAAGAGATAAGACTGAGTGACTTACCCCTACCCCTACCCAAAGATACCGTCAGATTCCACAGGCTAGTGGCTCAGGCCTACGTGACTGCCTTCTGCTTCAGACAATTCCAGATGACCAGTTTACTATAAAAGGCAGTAACTCAGGAAAAAATTGGAAGAGTTGCACTGGGCAAGATAAGTGGGAAGGTGCACTGCACTTCTGTGCTCTCCCAGCGCCCCACTTTTCCACCACCTCCAGGTGTTCATGAGCCCAGAAGCTCTCTGAACCTTCCTTTTCTGTTTTTGTTTTTTTTTTTTGAGGCTTCATAACTTAGGAATGATTGATTAAACTATTGGCCATCCATGATTAAACTCGGTCTATAATCCTGCCCTCCTAGAGGGGGAAGATGGGGTGGAACTGAAAATTCCCAACTCTCCTGGCAACCAGTTTCCCTCCTCAGGTGGTCTAGGAGTTTTTCCAAAAGTCATTTTTTTTTCTGCCTTTGTTTTCTTATATTTATTTATTTTTGGTGGTACCACATGGCATGTGGGATCTTAGTTCCCTGACTGAGGACTGAACCCTCACCTCCTGCATTGGAGGAGTGGAATCATAACCACTGGACTACCAGGGAAGTCCCTACAAGTCACCTGCATGGCTCTCATGACTAAGGAAATTCATCACTTAGGGTTTTAAGGAGCTCTGTGCCAGAAACTGGGATGAAGCTCAAACACAGATTTCTTAATATAAAGCACAGTATCACACTCTCCTAGCTGAATCACTGCTAGAAAGCCTTTCTTTTTCTTTTTTAGCTTTAAAAATATTTATTTGTTTATTTTGCCTATGCTGGGTATTAGTTGCTACAGGCAGGCTTTCTCTAGTGGCAGTGAGTGGGGGCTGTTCTCTAGCTGTGGCGTGTGGGCATCCACTAGGCTTCTCTTGTTGTGGAGCACAGGCTCTAGGGCTCTCCAGGAAAGTCTTTTCTCTTGACAGTTGTCCCTCTTCTTCACTTACTCTGATGATCCTGTTGGAGCTCTGAAATCTGCCCAGGTCAAGTCACTTCCCAGGAGTTCAAACCCTCCCCATGCCTCCAAGAGAATGTTCAGGCAATGTCTTGTCAGGTGGTATTTGCTTCATTTCCCTGGGTCACCAAACTTTCTCATACCAATGACCATTTTACTCTATCCCACTAGTCTAAACAATTAACCAAAGGAAATCATCATAGATTATAAAAACATTTATGTACAAAAATGTTTCTTGAAGCGTTATGTAAAATATCAAGCACATTGCAAGAATCCCTATAGAATTCCGGTTGAGCAAATGACAGTTTACCCATAGAATGTAATCTCAGAGAGTTATTAACATAATGTTGTAGCAAGATAATTAATGATACAAAGCATAATCAAAATACGGCAGGAGGAATACATGAGATGATGAAAATATTTTGTGGTTTTGAGAAGTCTAAAATTTTGGGATCCTTCTCTCTTCAAATGGTTCCAGCTGAGCATAAGCTAAAATTGTAACTTGCCTATCATGAATAGGATACAACAGAAGTGGCAGTATATGACTGCAAGGACTAAGTCATAAAAGGCATTGTGGCTTCCTCCTTCCTCTCTCTCTTGGATCACTCTCTCCAGGGAGGCCAGCTGCCCTGACATGAAGATATTCAAGCAAGCCTTTGGACAAGCGCCTGCAGGAAATGACTGAGTCCTCCTGCCAAGAGCCAACAAGCAATGGAGGTTTCTTCAGTAGCCCTGTGATGAGCCATCTGGGCATAGACCCTCCAGCCCCAGTCAGTCTTTCAGCTGACTACAGTCCAATGACTACTTGACCACAACCCACGAGACACTGAGCCAGAACCACCCAGTTAAGTCATTCCCAATCCACAAAAGCAATTAGATTATGAATGCTTGTATTTTTGAGCTTCAACATTTTCAGGAGATGTCTAGGCAGCAATAGCTAACTATTACAGTGACCATGATGCAACAAGGACCCAGATACCATCAAGTCACCCAATCTCACTCTTTCCCTCTCACCTCTGTCCCTCCCTCCTATCCATTCATCTGTGTCTAAAAAAATCCATAGGGACTTCCCTAATGGTGCAGTGGGTAAGAATTCTCCTGCCACTGCAGGCGACACAGGTTTGATCTATGGTCTGTGAAGATTTCACATACCTCAGGGTAGCTAAGCCTACATTCACAGTTACTGAGCCTGTGCTCTAGAGCCCACAAACAACAACTACCAAGCCGATGTGCTGCACCTACTGAAGCCTTTGTACCTAGAGCCTGTGCTCTGCAACAAGAGAAACCATCACTCATGCATCACAATGAAGAGTAGCCCCTGCTCATCACAACTAGAGAAAGCCCATGCAAAGCAACCAAGACCCAGTGCAGCCAAAAATAAAGAAAGAAAAAAATTTTTAAATGCACTAATACGCTGAGAGTGCTATATCTAGATGATGGAAAAACAGTGAGGTTTTTATATATATGTATCATTTTAATCTTCTGCAGCAAATATATCTAACAAAACATGATAAATATTATTTTAAAATATACAATGTTTGACCCTGTTTATAAGAGAGGCCTTTTTAATATGATACAATTTAATGTAATTATTTCTCCCAACAAACCAAATGCTTGTAAGCAAGCATTACCTTGAACAATGCTAATTTTTTTTAGACATGAACCAATCTTTTTTTTTAAAAAAAAAAAATTTCACTTATTTATTTATTTTTGGCTGCACTGGATCTTATTGCTATGCTCAGGCTTTCTCTAATTGCAATGCATGGGCTTCTCATTGATGTGGACTCTCTTGTTTTGGAGCATGGGCTGCAGGGCATGTGGGCTTCAGTAGTTGTGGCACACCGGCTTAGTTGCCCCATGGCATATGGGATATCCCTGAATCAAGGATGGAACCTGTGTCCCCTGCATTGGCAGGTGGATGCTTAACCACAGGCCCAACATCGAAGTCCTAAAAACAAATTTTTTTTTTTGAAAGGGGAATTCCAGCCAGTTTCTACATTTACAGTAATCACAGTGATTCAACAGTAACCGAGTGAATTTATTCAATGGTCCCATACACTGAGCATTCAATATACGTGACTTTAATCCTCATTTGTTGTTGTTCAGTCACTCAGTTGTGTCTGACTCTGTGACCCCATGCACCACAGCATGCCAGGCTTCCCTATCCTTCACTATCTCCCAGAGTCTGCTCAAACTCATGTCCACTGAGTCGGTGATGCCATCCAACCATCTCCTTCGCTGTCACTCCCTTCTCCTCTTGCCCTCAATCTTTCCCAGCATCAGGGTCTTTTCCAGTGAGTCAGCTCGTCCCATCAGTTGGCCAAAATCCTTGTCTTCCAAAGGACTCTCATGAGTCTTCTCCAGCACCTCAAATGATCTAGAAAAATAATTAGTATGAAATTATTGCCATTTTAACCACCTCCTGAACGTGCCTTGCTTTATTTTAAAGAAAACTAATTTCTAGATTTCCTGCTTTTGCTTAGAAGAAGGTAAGAGTTACATAAGCATCCATCTTGAGCAGGCTGACCAAGAAATGCATCCTGGCCTAGGTCTCTAGCTAGGAACTGGGGTTTGTGCAGTGGGGTGAGAAGGTAGAGCTCTTCAGAGCCTTTGTGTGATTGTGGCTTTAAAGGGTAGTCACAGGTCTAGAGCAAGCTTGACTTTCGGCCAAAGCACCTCATGTTATTTTCAACTATTATAAAAGGAAATGAAAGGGAATAAGATTTTTTAAAAGCAGGATGGTTGTGTAGAGTCTTTGAGCAAAGCAAAAAGGTTTTTTGACTTATTTATTTTTTTCCTCCTCCTATTTATAGCCAGATCAAATTCTTGAGAAATCTAGGTAAGGGGCCGAAGTTGAGGTTAATTTGTGTTAAATCCAGGAGAATTGGAGGAAGCCAGGAAGATGGAAGAAGAAGTGGATGGGGCTGCAATCAATAAAATTGGCACCCTTCTGCATCACACCCCTTTGAAGTTTGTCTTCAGTCAGTCCCTCCCGCTAGCCCCATGAGGACAGGAGAGTGACTCAGCTCTGCCCACTGAGTACAGGGGTGGTTGGCCCAGGTGATCTGCCCTGTGTTAAGAAATTGGGTCTGCAGCCTAGCACACAGGGCATCAGACCCATCCATTCTGCGTGTTTTGGCAAAAATGGCTGAGGATCACAGTCCAACAAATACCAAAGCTGCTTCTGATTCCAGACTCACTCCCGAGTGCATTTTCTTCTAGAGTGTGATCAGGCTCCCTCCTGAGTGCACTTTGTCTCAGATTGCATAATAAGCATTGTTTTGTTTAAAGCATTGTTTTGCATTGTCGCTTCTGAACTATGTTGATGATATCTTATCTGACATAGCAATGGGGTTTGGTTTTTTGTTTTTATTTTCACTCAAGCAGAGTTCTGTCTTCAAAGAAGACAGAAGAATGACCTGAGAAGTGTCACTCTTTTGGAGGCCAAAGCTAAGGTGAAGGATATTGCAATATCCAGGGAGAGGAGAACTCTAAAAGATGAACTTCAGTAAGGTAATTTTGAGCATATTTTCCATGGGATTTTAGTAGATGAAAAAGATCCAAATATGGAGAAGGAGATGGCAACCCACTCCAGTATTCTTGCCTGGGAAATCTCATGGACAGAGGAGCCTGGTGGCCTACAGTCGATGGCATCACAAGGAGTCAGACACAGCTTAGCAACTGAACAACAACACACAATCAGGCAGATTGTGATTTGGGGAAACACTGCTTGATGGAAATGTAGAATAAAATGGAGAGTGAAGTGACCTAGCAATATGGAGCATAGAGTTTTGGAAAAAATTAAAAGTGTATAAAATAATAGTTGCAAACATTCAAACAATAAAGTCTGTGGCTAAAGGAAAAAAAGAAAAAGATCCAAATAAAGAAAACCAAGTATTTGTAAAAACAGTTAAAGATCAAGCTCCTGAAATTCAGGTGACAATGATGCTCACTGAGAGTTGTAAGCTACGAGGTCTTCATCATGGAAATCTTCTTCCTATCACCAGGGTGTGTATAGAAGGAGAAAATCCCACGGGGCTATTGCCTTACATGAATTGGGGGAATCTTAGATTGTTTTTACGGCAGCGCCAATTAGTAGAGGCCCGTAATCCACAGGCAGTTTCTCAACAAGACTTGGTTCACATGACTGTTCAGATTGCCTGGGGAATGAGCTATCTGGCCAGAAGGGAAGTCATCCACCAAGATGGGGCTGCTAGGAACTGTATCACTGAGGAAACACTTCAAGTTAAGATCCCAGACTGCCGTCTCCAGAGACTTGTTCCCCATGAACTATCATTGCCTAGGGGACAACGGAAATAGGCGGGTTCGGTGGACAGCCCTTGGAAGTCTGGTTAATAATGAGTTCTCCAGTGCCAGTGACCTGTGGGCCTTCAGAGTGATGCTGTGGGAGCTAGCTCTTGACTCGGCCAAACGCCCTACACGGACATGGACCCCTTTGACATGGCTGCGGGCCCTAAAAGGTGGTTCCCGCATTGTCCTGAGGAAATGTTTGCTGTGATGGCTTGTTGCTGGCCCTTCGATCCGGAGGAGAGATCCCAGTTCTAGCACCTAGTCACGTATAGCCGCCTCTGCCACGTCCTAATGATTACAGATGAGTTGCTAATTGCACTCCATGTTCAGCTATATATCTTGAAAGAAAAAGATCAAAGAATTTATGCACCTGCCTTAAAACCACCACAGGTAAATATTATTAATGATCTTGTTTATTCCTCTTAACATTTTTAAACACTTTTTTAAAAACATTTTTTCATTTCATTAATTATTTTGCTACAATGTTACTTTTGATAACTCCCTAACATATTGTATGGGTCTAACACCAGTAACTTAACCAGAATCCCATTGGGAACATTTTAATTATTTTGAAGTTTTTGACATTTGAATAATACTACAAAAACATTTTGGCACATAAATGTCTATATGTGTGTTAGTCACTCAGTCGTGTCCGACTCTTTGCAACCCATGAACTGTAGCTTGCCAGGCTCCTCTGTCCATGGGATTCTCCAGACAAGAATATTGGAATGGGTTGCCATTCCCTTTTCCAGGGGATCTTCTCAACCCAGGGATTGAACCCAGGTCTCCTGCATTGCAGGCAGATTCCTCACCATCTGAGCCACCGGGGAAGCCCAAATGTCTCTATAATCCATGATTATTTAACAAGGCTAATAGGTAGACTAAAATGGTCATTAGTGTAGAAATGATTTCAGCAACTCAGAGAATGGAGCGAAAGCTAAGCACTTAATAAGACGTTGTCTGGACACTCTCCAGGGAGGGAGGGGTGGAAATCCTGGGAAGTGGTTTGAATCAAGAAGATTCCAGACTCCTATGGGATTGTAGTATAAATGGAAGACAGAGACGGCTGTCAAAGCAAGAGACCTTTTGCTGTGATTCAGCAGGGAGAGCATGAGGTGTGCCCAAGGAGACAGAAAAGACAAACCAAAGGAAGAGTTGAGAAGTCAAGTGCTGAGACATGGTAAAACCTGAGTCTGAGGAGTCAAGAAAAACAGGCAAAGATGACTCAGGACCCAGGAAAGGGATGGGTGAAAAGTCACTTCATGTTTTTGTGGAAATCTATTTCAAAGACTGAGTTTTGTATTTTCTATTTGTCCAGCTCAAAATATTTAGGGATGTCAAAAAATCTTTAAAAGTTTATATGTATTTAATGAAATTCCATAGAGTAAATGTTTAACATCCAGGCAGAGAGACTGTGTGCACCCTGCTTATCTTTACTACTGGGGACAAATTTCTGGCCTTTCATCCTATTTTTTCAGTTTATAAAATGGACATGACATTTTCCAGATTTGCTTAAAGTTTAAGTTTTTGGAGTAAAGATTGTGGGCAACTTTGCTTAAAGGCTGTTTGAATGGTTAATAGGACTTCCCAGGTGGTGCTAGTGGTAAAGAACCCTGCCTGTCAATGCAGGAGACCTAAGAGATGCTGGTTTGATCTCTGGGTCAAGAAGATCTCTGGAAGAGAGCATGGCAGCCCACTCCAGTATTCTTGCCTGGCAAATCCCATGAACAGAGAAGCCTGGTGGGCTAAGGTCCATAAGGTTGCAAAGAGTTAGACATGACTGAAGCGACTTAGCATGCAGCAAGCGCAAATGGTTGACACGCCTTAGAAGGGAGAGGTTGGCTACTGCCCTGTAGGAACTAGAGGTTGTCCCCTGCCCATCAGGGCCATGTGCTCACATTCTAGGCTTCTTTCCTTCAAAAGAGACTTTGTTTCTATTCCAGAAGAAAATACAGGATCTTTCTTACTGAGGAGAGCAGGAGTAGATGTGTCAGCCATCTGTTTAAGCTCTGAGTTTCATAACCTGGAATTTATGCATAAACCCCCCTGCACACACAGGTACATGTGCCTCTACTCTCTCCCCCCATGGGGAACCAGGGATAAGTTTACTCGGCAACGAGACAGTCTGATCCTTGATCCAGAGATCTCGCAGTGGGATGGTGTGTGTACTGTTGGCTAGCATGTATGTTTGTATACATACATATACACTTGTATACTGATATATACATGCTACCCAGGTATACGTGCACACTCATAAAGACTCACATAAATAACTGTGGCAAGGTAACTCATTAACTCGCAAGTAGGATCTCAGACCTGTCAGAGTTTCAGACAAAAGACTGAGATATGGATCAACAGAAGCAGTGGGATGTCTCAAGATCAGGGTAAAAGGATGGTGACTTCCCCCCTCAGGTCGCTCACTTGCTCTGATGAAACAAGCTGCCATGTTTTGTGCAGCCCTGTGGAGAGGCCCGGGCTTCCCTGGTGGCATTGGGCTAAAGAACCCGCTTGCCATTGCTGGAGACCTAAGAGATGCCAGTTCAATGCCTGAGTCGGAAAGATCCCCTGGAGGAAGGCATGGCAACCCACTCCAGTATTCTTGCCTGGAGAATTCCACAGACATAGGAGCCTGGTAGGCTACAGTCCATGGGGTTACAAAGAGTCTGACATGACTGGGTGACTAAACAATAACGAGAAGCCCACATCACAAGGACAAAGGATAGCCTCCTGCCAACTGCCCCCAAGAACTGAATCCAGCCCCCACCTCATGTGTAAGCTTGGAAACAAGTCCTTTGAAGGGACCACAGCCCCAATCTGGTGAGACTCTATCAGAGAACCAAACTACACTGAACCATTAGAAATGGTGATGTAATAAAGGATGTGACAAACCTAGACACTGTATTAGAAAACAGAGACATCACTTTGCTGACAAAGATCCGTCTGGTCAACGCTATAGTATTTCCAGTAGTCATGTACGGATGTGAAGTTCAGTTCAGTTCAGTCACTCAGTCGTGTCCGACTCTTTGCAACCCCATGACTCTCAGCACGCCAGGCCTCCCTGTCCATCACCAACTCCAGGAGTTTACCCAAACCCACGTCCATCGAGTCAGTGATGCCATCCAACCTCTCATCCTCTGTCGTCCCCTTTTTCTCCTGCCCCCAATCCTTCCCAGCATTAGGGTCTTTTCCAATGAGTCAACTCTTCGCATGAGGTGGCCAAAGTATTGGAGTTTCAGCTTCAACATCAGTCCTTCCAATGAACAACCAGGACTGATCTCCTTCAGGATGGACTGGTTGTATCTTCTTGCAGTCCAAGGGACTCTCAAGAGTCTTCTCCAACACCACAGTTCAAAAGCATCAATTCTTCAGCACTCAGCTTTCTTTACCGTCCAACTCTCACATCCATACATGACCACTGGAAAAACCATAGCCTTGATTAGACGGACCTTTGTTGGCAGAGTAATGTCTCTGCTTTTAAATATGCTATCTAGGTTGGTCATAACCTTCCTTCCAAGGAGTAAGCGTCTTTTAATTTCATGGCTGCAGTCACCACCAGCGGTGATTTTGGAGCCCAAACAAATAAAGTCTGACACTGTTTCCACTGTTTCCTCATCTATTTCCCATGAAGTGATGGGACGAAATCTTAGACGGGACCATGATCTTAGTTTTCTGAATGTTGAGTTTTAAGCCAACTTTTTTACTCTCCTCTTTCACTTTCATCAAGAGGCTCTTTGAAAATAGGACCATAAAGAAGGCTGAGCACCGAAGAACTGATGCTTTTTAACCGTGGTGTTGGAGAAGTCTCATGAGAGTCCCTTGGACAGCAAGGAGATCAAACCAGTCAATCTTGAAGGAAATCAACCCTGAATATTCATTGGAAGGACTGATACTGAAGCTGAAGCTCCAATACTTTGGCCACCTGATGGGAAGAGCCGACTGACTTGAAAAGACTCTGATGCTGGGAAAGATTGAAGGCATGGAAAGAAGTGGTCGACAGAGGATGAGATGGTTGGATGGCATCACCGACTCAGTGGACATGAGTTAGAGCAAACTCTGCGAGATGATGAAGGACAGGAAGTCTGGCATGCTTCAGTCCATGGGGTCACAAAGAGTCGGACATGACTGAGTGACTGAACAACAAGAATAAGGCTGTAGTTTTACAACACTAAGTTTTAGGGGAGTTTCCACTAATACATGCTCTTACCTATCCTGCAAAACTGCTCAGATGCATCCCATATGTGTCTTTATCCTGTAAGCCACCAGGGAAGCTCAAGCCTATTGATTATGTAATATTGCCCCTAACATCCTCAGCTTCTCATAAAGCGTTAACAGACACGAAAACAAATGGAGGCCCAGTCAGTCTTATCCATTCAAGGACAACTTAGATGATTTGATATAGGGGTCTCACACAGGCAACACTGCTTTTCAAGAATTTATTTTAAAGTAATTATAAATTCACCTCTTTCTCCTGATTTGTGATCTAAAATTCTTTTCTTCCCAATCTTGATGTAATATGTAATCGTTCACAGGCAGGAGTGGGGGCAGTCAAGGGGGTGTACAGCTCTGCACTAGCACCTTTGCTCTGGGGAAGGGGACAGGGGTGGGACCACGGGGCTCCCCCAGGAAACCTAGGTGGGTGGGGGATCTACCCTAAGGCCCCAAGGTCCAGGGGAAGGCAATTGGGTCTCCATGAGGTTGCAGGGCTGAGCCACCAGACCCACTGTGATGAGAATGCAGAAAGGACAGCAGGGACAGAAGAGGAATGTGGCCCCGGAGTGGCAGGAGGCTCACAAGTGAGGGGCCACAGAAGAACCCCAGCAAGCAGGGCCCCACCAACCCTTCCCAACAGCTCTTGTCAGAGCCAGTCTGCACCTCCAGGGAGCCCAGCAGGCCCAGATAGGACTCAGAGACACCACAGAGGGGAGGCTGTGCAGGAGCCCAGCCAGGCTGGAGCCTCTCTCCCAGGGGAAGAGCAGGGAGGAGGGGCTGAATTCCAGTCCCCCAGGAATCTGGAACCCGGAAATCTTGAGTCAGAGCAGGAGGCACACCCATGCAGGATGAGCCTGAGGCATAAAGGGGAGAAGGAAGGAGTGGGTCACACAGCAAGAACACACACCCTTGTACCCTTCACTCAGAACTGCTCTAGAGAACCAGAGGATAGGGAAAAAACACACACACACACCTCTTTTTATATAAAATTACATATTTAATTTGGTCACAAAGTTATAAAATTGCATATTTACATTAAATTGCAAAATTTTTATGTAACTGCCATTTAATTTGGTCACAAATTCATCAAATTGCTTATTTATATAAAATTATAAAATGTTTATATAACATTGCATATTTAATTTGGCCACAAATTCTTTAAATTGCATATTTATAGAAAATTGCAAATATTGTATATGACATTGAATATTCAATTTGGTTCAAAATCATAAAATTTCACATTTACATAAAATTATAAAATTTGTATATGACATTGCATATTTAATTTGGTCACAAATTCATTACTGAGGAGAAACCTGAACAGGCATCCAGTCTCAAGTAAAACTTTAAATTGTCACATTTGCATTGGCCTAAAGCAATAATGCTTCCCGGATGGCTCAGCAGGCAAAGAACTCGCCTGCAATGCAGGAGACACAGGGCACATGGGTTGGATCCCTGGATCGGGAAGATCCCCTGGAGTAGCAAATCGCAACTCACTCCAGTATTCTTGCCTGAAGAATCCCATGGACAGAGGAGTCTGGTGGGCTCTAGTCCACGGGGTCGCAGAGTCGGACACGACTGAGCAACTAAGCACCCACAGGAAAGCAACAAAGGATTCAAGTTTCACGTTTCTTGAAGGTTCTCATTAGTAAAACACACAATAAACACATATACAAATGAATATACATGACAAATACTGACAAGGCTGATACTTTAGATGGGCACTCAAGGAAGTCTTCTGAGAAAGGGACAAGTGACCTGACACTTGACTGACCATTTATTTTTTTAAACTGTTTTACAAATGCATATGCTTTTTGTAATATATAGGTGTCAGTTTCAAGTGAATAAGTTTATCTTATTTATTTTAGCCATGCAGACTCTTCATTGCAGCACACAGGCTTCTCTAGTTGTGATGTGCAGGCTCTACAGCACATGGGCTCAGTAGTTGCAGAGCACATGCTTAGTTGTGGTATGTGGGATCTCAGTTCCCCAACCAGAGATTGAACCCAGGCTCCTTGCATTGCGAGTGCAGAGTCTTAACCACTGGACAACCAGGGAAGTCCCAAGAATTCATTTCTATCTCCTTCTGGGGATGAAGGCAGAGTGTCCTGCACAGAAGGAACGGCAAAGACAGGAAACACCTGACTTCCAGGAAAGGGAGGGACATCAGGGCCAGAGGGATGTAGCACCAAGACCACAGGGGTCGGCCCTTCTAAAAACACAAGTGAACTCCACATACTGTATCCATTTGTACCTAAATTTTAGGCAATTCCAGTTTTGACCACACCAGCCACATCAACCTTAGGAAAGACAACGTACAAGCCTTGAGATGGACTAGACCAACACCCCCCACCCCGAGAATTGCTTCTGCCATTAAATTATCCTGCGGTGATTGGAATACTATGGAGAAAGGTTTAGCAGGAATAAAAAAAAAAAGACAAAACCCTAATATAGCAGGCATTTTATGTGAGTTCTCACAGTATTTAAGAATCAGCATTTCTGTGTCTTTTCTGCAGAAGATCAAAACTAATAGAGGGGCTGAGATCCTTAATTAGCCAATTCAAACACAAAAAGGCAATTCTGAGCTCAGAGCACCAGTATCAAGGGGGGCCCATCTAGTGCTGAGCAAGCCAACACTGAACATAACCCAGGAGCCCGTCCATTCTTCCTCCCAGAAACCATGGCAGATCCCTGTCCTTTCTTCCTTGAGCCCAGATGGAATGAAGGTCACTGATAAGACCAGACGTGACACAGAAACTATGACACTCATATCTAACCCACATCCCACCCTAACCTCCCAGATGAGCAGGAGGAAGCCTGGGGAATAACAGCCCAGTTCATGGACACCAGACACAGTGCTGCATGGGTGTGCCACTCCTCCTCCCTCTGCTCACTTGTTAACATCTCCCTATAAAAAATACAAATATTCACACAACTATAAAGTTGATATGTTGAAAGCCTGGACCCTATAGAAGCCGCCAGGCAATCCCAACGGGGTCAAATTCCCCCAGCAGGGGGCTTGCTCTCCTTTATTGTTGTTGTTGTTGTTTTGTAGGTTTTTGTTTCTTGGTTTGCTTTTGCCTCATGGCTTGTGGGATCTTACTTCCTGACCAGGGATTGAACTCAGGGCTCTCAGCGCAGACTCCTAACCACTGAACAGCCAGGGAATGCCCTCCGTTTGTATTTCTAATTGCTTTGGATTGCCAGCACACAACCAGGTAGCCCACATAAACAACCTAGAAATTATGTTTCCAAAACATTTTTCTACACATAGAAATATATGCACAAACATAAAAGTACAAAGACATACAAGATGTTTGCACTTTAATGATGTATATTACAAGCACTGCCTACAGTGCAGGAGACCCAGGTTCCATCCCTGGGTAGGGAAGATCCCCTGGAGAAGGAAACGGCAACCCACTCCAGCATTCTTGCCTGGAGAAACCCCAAGGACAGAGGAGCCTGGTGGGCTACAGTCCATGGGGTCGCAAAGAGCTGGACATGACTCAGTGACGAACACTTTCATTATAAGTTACATCATTGAATGCATACATACTAACATGAATGACAAATTTCAAACAAATACAAATAAAAAGTAGAAGTCTATTAGGATAAAGAAGTGTCCTGAACTGAAAGATTGAGGTACTCAAACACTCAGGGCACAACAGAGCCTGCCTCACTTTCTTCATAAACATGTTAATACTTTCCTAAGTTCAGCAGGCGCTCTTGAATTGTCTCTTTTGTCAATCTTTGCCCCAGCATTTCCAAGGCATCCAGCAGGGTGTTGACTGAGATCCCCTGTCCCTTCTTGGTTACTGGCAGCATTTCATACAAGGCATCTGGAGAGACCCAGGCCTATTCTCTGGCCACAAGGATCTCATTTCATGTGAGGCCCAACTGCCTCAGGAGCGAATCACAGAAGTCACAAGGAAAAGATAGCTGCAAAGTCACTGAAGAACAGCTTCAGGCCTAGGTTGGGGGAAAGTTACAGAGACAGAGTTGGAACGGGCTTTCACAAAGGCAGAGAACCCTCAAGTCAGGCCTAGACTTCAGGGTGGGAACCTGAGGAGCTCCCCCTGCTGCTAAACCTGCTGCTCTGCACCCCTGACCTGCTTCCCAGCAGCAGAGAAACAAGCCACACCAGCATGGAGCATTGGGCTTCGCTGGCACCCAGGGCAGTGGGGGGCAGTCCAGGTCAGCAGAGAGTCCTGCCCTAAGCAGGGGATGAGGGCCCATCTGGAAGGGGAGACTGCCGTCACAGAGGGAGAAGGCATCTATGATAGGAGACAGACGGTGGGACACTGTGGTGGAACAGAGCTCAGCGTAGGGCAGCTGCCTTTCTCAGGAGGGTGAGGTCCCCTGGCTGCCACGTCTGCACTGGGGACAAAGCAAAGGCCTGGAGGCAGGAAGGTCTCCGGCCTCACACCCCGCTCGGCCTCACTGCCGGACACTGGTAGAGCTGGATGGGGACAGACTCTGAGCAAGAATTTAACCATAAAATGGAGCAAACACCACCTGCCTCATGGACTGTGCTGCGGATTCAATGCTGTGTGTGTGAAATGCTGTGCACACCACCATCCACAGTACATAAGGAGGGCACCCAACACAAGTTTATATTCTCTAACAGCCACACCGAAAACATGAAAAATAACAAGTAATACTAGTTTTCATAAAATACGGTACTAAAAGCATTCTAAAAATTTTCATTTCAATATGTAATATAGATAGCTAATGGGAAGTTGCTTTATAACACAGAGAGCTCAATTCGGTGCTCTGTGGGAGGTGGGATGGGGGCGTTGGAAGGAGGCTCAAGAGGGAGGGGATATATGTATACCTATGGCTGATTCATGTTGCTGTACAGCAGAAACCAGCACAACACTGTGGAACACTTATCCTCCAATTAAAAGTAAGTTAAAAATTTTTTTCACTGCAACATGTAGTGTTAGTCACTCAGTTGTGTGTCTGACTCTTTGAGACTTCATGGACTGTAGCCCGCCAGGCTCCTCTGTCCATGAGATTCTCCAGGCAAGAGTAATGGTTGCCATTCCCTTCTCCAGGGGATCTTCCCAACCCAGGGACTGAACTCTGTTCTCTTGCATTACAGGCAAATTCTTTACCATCTGAGCCACCAGGGAAGCCCCTCAACATGTAATCAATATAAAAAAAAAACAACAAACCTGTTAACAAGACATATTACAGTCCTTTTTTCTACCAACACCTTGAGCTACAATATCGAGTTATATATTACAGCTCATCAGATTTAGCCACAATTCAGGTGCTCCACGGGGCTTCCCAAGAGGCGCCAGTGGTAAAGAACCTGCTTGCTAATGCAGGAGATGTAAGAGATGTGGGTTCGATCCCTGGGTTGGAATGATACCTAGAGGAGGGCATGGTAACCCACTCCAGTATTCTTGCCTGGAGAATCCCATGGACTGAGCAGCCTGGCAGGCTACAGTCCATGGGGTTGCAAAGAGTTGGACATGATTCAAGCCACTGAGCACGCATGGACAGGTGCTCCACAGCCTCCCTGGGCCAGTGGGTGCCTGCTGGACAGCACAACCTCTCAGAGGTCTCAGGTTGGGTCAACCTGGCTCTGAGCAACCAGGGAGGGGAGAGGATGGTGGAGGAGGGAAGGACAGGGAGGTGTCAGGGGCCACTGGTAGAGGACAGAGGGGTGCAGGGTGGGAAAAAGAGGAGGGGGCAGGGAGGGAATTCGAGGCCTGATGGTCCAGGGACAAGCCGTCCCCTCTCTGAGTTGCCTTAACAGCTACGGGGACAGAAATTAGGACACTAATTCTGTCGCTCCTCCCTCCACTCCTGATCCACTGCCCAGGAAAAAAACACTCACTTTCAGTGGTGTCTGTTGGAACCAGCAGCCATCTTCTCCTCCGAGATCCTTCAGGGGCTGCTGGTTTCTGTAAAACACAATGGAGAGCAGCCTTGGTCTTCATCGAGGATCCTAGATTACAGAACTGAGCCTAGTAAACATTGTTCTGAAATTCTGGCAGATGCAGCCATAAGCAAAACAAAACCAATGCAGGATCTTTGAAGGGAGTGGACAAAAGAGTCGTTATTGGATATATGGTTGTATTCTTATCAAACTCGAATGGTTCAACACTAATACCTAAATGTGAATGTATGGATGGATGAATGTTAAAAATTATAACAGGCAATAAATTCTATAATGAATTATGAGTTGGATAAACTCATAAGGTTACAGAACACTGTAATACAAAGATACAGCCTCAACAAGAAATGAGAAATTGACCAAAGAAAAACACACATGGAGTTGAGGGATTATAAAACTCTTAACTTAAAATGCTAACTCTTTTCATAAGAAAAATATAGAACGTCTGAAAGATCTCAATTCCTCCTAGATTCATTTATAAATTAAGGCAATACTCAAAACCCTCAAAACTATTGAAATGATAGGACCCAAAACTGTAGATGTCTCTATGTGTGTGTGTGTGTATATATATATGTATACATATATTATATATATATATATATATATCTTTAGTCACTCAGTCATATCTGATTCTTTGCGACCCCGTGGACTGTAGCCTGCTGGCTCCTCTGTCCATGGGGATTCTCCAGGCAAGAATACTGGAGTGGGTTGCCATGCCCTACACACACACATATACATAATGAAAATACTTGTATATGTTGACAAAGAAATTTTACTTCAAGTAGATTCAGCTTAATAATACTTTTGAAATAAATGTGAAATTCCTACTATGATGAGGAATGGCTTAAAACGGTGTAACAATCACACAGACAAATATTATGTAGCTCTGACTCCATCACTGGGTCAGCCATGGGAGGAGTGATCACCCTTCGGCTGCCCTGTTCTAGACCAGGGATGTGGTGAGAACAAGACAGAGGATCAACAGCATCAGAGCTGCCAGTGGACCAGAACAGGGGTTGGGCTCCCTTCCCCTCCATGCCCTGGTCTCTCTCCAGAGCAGGGAGTGGGGCTCCCTTCCCTCCATGCCCTGGTCTCCCTCCATCACCACCTCCCCAGAGGAGAGGAGACCTGACCAGCATTGCCTTTCCCTGTCTCTACCACAGTCCGAGCAAGCAGAAGGGCCAGAGCCCCACACTCACCAACAGACAGACTGCTTGCTTCATCTTGGGACTGGGCGTTGTCTTCTGTCAGCTTTTCCTGCCAAGGGACCAGAAGGGAAAGTGAATCTCCATTGGTCAGCGTATTGTTGTGGGCATGGTCCAGAGTCCCAGACCCTCTTGGGGGACACATAAGCACCAGAAAAGGGCCTTGAGAAAGCAAGGCGCTGACCCAGGAGTCACAAACCCACAAACCCCTACAGTATCTGGGGGGACACAGTGGGTTCTGCCTTCCCACCTACTCCTGTGCTGTGCCCCCCAAGGGGGCATAGACTCAGCACATCTGGGCTCTGCTGACGGCACCCAGGCTCTGGTGTGATGCTAAGGGGATTTGAGCACCCCTGCCTGACACCCCCCATGCCTCCGGGTCCAGGGTTACAGAGTGAGGGTGTCTCAAACAGTAAGGACAGGGCCAGCGCTGCCAACCGGCCTTAGGACAGCTCTCAACAGGCCCGTCTCCCTCCTACATTCAGCCTAGAGCCCCCAGGCCAGTTGAGAGAGTCAGGGACAACAGTAGAGGACAAACCGGGAACCATGTCCACCCTGGGCTTTGTTGTGGGGGGAAAGCAGTGACTGAGGGCCTGATGCCGCCAGATGCTGGAGAAACAGACTCACCTTGTGGCAACACTCACTCAAGCGACCTAGAAGAGAAGAGACATCCGCTGAGTGGTGGGGACAGCCCTCTTGCCACACCTCCTTCCCTAGGGACAGGGTGCAGGCTGGGGGCTCAGACACTGAACAGAGCCCCGGGCCTGTGACGGCAAGCGGGACATTCCGAGTCTGGAGAACCCTCAGGGAGGAGAAGAGAAGGGAGAAAAGGAAGTAAAATGAAACTCGTGGAAAATCTCTGTGTAGCGCTCCTGAACCACCTTCTTCTCCTGCCTCCTCCCACCAGACTCGGCCAGGGGGAAGAGGGGACCGTCAGCTGAGTTGGGGGGACCGATGTGATCACGGTTTGGTAGGACCTGGTGAGGTGGGAGAAGGAGGGGTTTCCTGGGGAACAAGATCAGAGACAAGCCAGGAGGAACAGGAGGATTGGGGAGATGGAGGAGGGAGCCAGCACCTCCTCCTTCCCTTCTAGAACCTCACCTTTAAAGTACCAGCATACAGCACATCCGATTAGGATTAGGACAGTGATGACTCCAAGTCCAGTTACCATTTTCATCACCAGTGAAGTGCATGAGGAGGGAGAGGGAGTGATGGGTAGTCTCTGGCTCACGGCTGCTCGCTCTCCAGGAACCAGGACCTCCCCATGGGCCAGGGTACTTGATTCTTGGTCCACACACTTGATGTTGCTCCAGGGCGTTCAGTCCATGACCATGACCTTCCCATCCGGGCACCTGGGTACAGACACAGGGGGACTCATCAGGGACAGCTAGCTGGATGAGGAGAAAGAGGGGGCAGCCTCCTGTCCTGGGTCCCCTGACAAGACTGGAGGCGGGACAGGCTCCTGCTGTCTGCAGGGCAGGGTCCCCTCACTCCCCCTCACTGGGCAGGAGAAGGATCCAGGATTGTGTATTGTGGCCTCCGGGCTCCTGCTGAGCGTTCAGAGCTGTCCTTCAAAAGCTGGGCTTCCTCTGCAAGGCCCGCCCTGGCCTCCCTGGGCTGCTCAGGAAGCTCTGTGAGGGGGGCCTCATCCAGGTCAAGGGTCAGAAGGGTATGGGCACAAGTTTGACTCATCTTCCAGTCAAACTTAAAATACGAGGCCCTCTCATCCACCTGTTGACTCTTCCTACCAATCTCAGCCAACACTGGAGCATCAGAGGACAGTGAATTACTATTGGCCCCCGAGCACCCCAGTAGGAAAGATTCAGGTGCTACTGGCGAGCAAGGGCTGGGTGTGAGGCCTGGCGAGTTGGCTCCGGTTTTATAGGAACCTTGAAGGAGCACACACGTGGCCTCATGATGACTTCTGTCTGCTGTCAGCACTTCGGTCTTTCTAGGCCCCTCCTGAGGAGACGTGGGAAGGGGCCACTGGGAAAGCCGTGCAGGACAAACGGGGGTGGTGGGGAGCGCTGCTGCAGGCTCAGGAGACCCCACAGGCACAGGGGAGCTCTGAGAGGTGGGAGGGGCTTCACAGAAGCAGGAGAGAGACAGGGGTACAAGGAAACTGGGGTCTCCTGTGGGTTGGAAGCCCCCTAGGCTCCTGTGTCTCACCCGGTGCTGCATTTGTGACAGAATTCAGGTGCATCTTCTCCACAGAAAGTGCCAGGTTTGCATTGACACTCAGTGTCCTTGGTGGAGGTGCAGCGGTTTTTTTCTTCTTCTCCTAGAGACCAAAGATAAGGTTTTGCTGTTTGTTGCTGTTTCAATGAAAGAATTAGTGTTTTTCATGGGTGTTTGGAACTTCCCTGGTGGCTCAGGCGGTAAAGCATCTGCCTAGAAGGCGGGAGACCCGGGTTCGATCCCTGGGTCGGGAAGATCCCCTGGAGAAGGAAATGGCAACCCACTCCAGTACTCTTGCCTAAAAAATCCCATGGACAGAGGATCCTGGTAGGCTACAGTTCATGGGGTCGCAAAGAGTCGGACACGACTGAGCTCACCCATGTGAACCCCAGGACAGAGCACAGGTTCTCTGGCCACAGAGGACGACCTCAAAAACAGTCCTTTCCGTCCCTCCCTCTTCTGTAATGATGCGAGGTGTGTTTTCTCCAAGGAAAGCATTTCCTGAATTTTTCTTTCAAATAGGAAATCACTGAGGCTGCTTATACACTGGGAAGCAAGAAATAGGACTGTACTAGCCTTTCAGGTCATTCTGGCTTTCTTCTCTTTTCCTTTCCAGTCCTTTTCGGTCATAGTTCAACCTTCGCAGGCACACAATTCCACACTGGAAACTGTTTCTGTTTCCAAGAGAAAAAGAAAAAATTTAGACCTTGCCGCAGGCAAACATCTCTCAGCAGGCTAGTGAGAACTTCTTGCACTGACTGACCTGTGAAAACTATCAACCATTTTCAGTTGCCCACGAAGGACTTTCTTGGTCAAGTGGTCCAGCATCCGCGCGTGCACAAGGCACTCCGTGAAATAGCTACGGTTCTGCGGGAGGCCCAGACTGGGCAGCCACTTGTTGCCGATCCACTCATGTTTCACGTTCCTGTACGCGAGGATCTGCATTCAATAGTAGAGGATGGTTAACTGAGGAAAAAATGGAGGAGACAATGGCAACCCACTCCAGTACTCTTGCCTGGAAAATCTCATGGACGGAGGAGCCTGGTAGGCTACAGTCCATGGGGTCGTGAAGAGTCGGACATGACTGAGCGACTTCACTTTCACTTTTCACTTGCATGCATTGGAGAAGGAAATGGCAACCCACTCCAGTGTTCTTGTCTGGAGAATCCCAGGGACGGGGGGGCCTGGTGGGCTGCCGTATATGGGGTCGCACAGAGTCGGACACGACTGAAGCGACTTAGCAGCAGCAGCAGCAATTGAGGAAAAAAACCCATGGAAGCAGTCACAAGGGCCATTTACATTATCTTGAAAATGGATTTTTAAACAATTACATAATCTCAAAGGCTAAGCCAAAGACAACAGTATTGATCATAACTTCAAAATTACTTGATCTTTTCTTTGCTACCTTTTAAATTTGCTGGCAAAATTTTATACAAAGAAATTATACCATTAAAAGTCTATGACTCATCTGTGGCAATAAATTTAACCTATCTACCAAACCATAATAAAACTGTAACTGACTACACATTACTTCTCTGAAATAGCTTTTGTACATAATAATATGTCAACAAAGAATGGCACGACTCATCAACAAGTTTGAAGGATCAACCTAACTCTACTCACTAAAAATATCTCTGGCTAGCTTTGATTTTAGTTTCAACGCTTTGTTTTCTAAATTTCTTTAGCAAAACATCTGCTAATTTCAAAGTCACTTAAGTGTATTAAAAAATAGGTTTAAAAAGAAGAGATAAAGAAAACAACAACGAAATAGACTGAAAGAAGAAATAGACACACCCACAGTTACAGTCAGGGACCTCAGTCTTCCTCTCCGTGACTCAATAACTGATTGAACAAGGAAGCCAAAACAGACAACCAACCAAGGTCAGTAAGGATGTTGAAGCCTTTAAACAATTCTCCAGGCAAGAGCACTGGAGTGGGTTGCCAAGCCCTCCTCCCAGGGATCTTCGCAACCCAAGGATCAAACCCAGGTCTCCGGCATTCCAGGCAGATTCTTTACCATCTGAGCTACCAGAGAACCCCCTTAAACAGCACTATCAACCAACTTGATCTAACTGACATTTTATAGAACACTCTATCCAACAAGCAGTACGATAAAACTCTTCTCAAGGGGATATGGGACATTCTTCAAAAGACAGACAAATCTCAGCATACTTAAAGTGACTCAAATCATACAAAGCATGTTTTCTGATCTCAACAGAATTAAATTAGAAATTAAAAAACCCCTGATATCCAGGAATCTCCCAAACATCAGGAAATTAGCAAATTTCTAAAGAATTCATGTGTCAAAGAAGAAATCACAAATGAAACAGGAAATATTTTGAAGTGAATAAAAGTGAATATACAATATACTAAAAAGCTACGGGACATAGCTAAATCAGTACCTGGAGGGAAACTGACAGTATTAAATACTTACACAAATGAAGAAAGATTTTGAATCGATCCTCTAAGACTCTATCTTAAACAACTTATAAAAGAACAACTGAAATCCACAGCAAGCAGAAAGAAGAAAATGAAAGAGTAAAAATCAATGAAACAGAGACCAGAAAAACAAAATGAAATGAAAAAAATAAAATTAGGTTCTTCAAAATATCAGTCAAATTGACTAAGCAGAGTGACGAAGAAAAAAGAGAAGACATAAACTACCAATATCAAGAATCAAAGAGGGAACATCAGTACAGATCCTATAGACACTGAAAGGAAAGGGTAAAATGTGAACAACTTTAGGCAACTTAGATAAAACACCCTACTTTGTTGAAAGACACAACCTATGAAAGCCACTCAGTAAGAAACAGATAACCTCAATCTATTAAAACTCAAATCCGTAGTTAGAAATCTTACCCACCCATACACCCACACGCACAAAATCTCTACCCTAAATGGCCTTACTAGTGAATCCTAACAAACAGTTACGAAGAAAATCCTGGCTATACACAAACTATTCCAAAATAGTGAAGAAAGAAACACCTAACTCATTCTGAGGCCAGAATTCTCTTGATACCCAAACCAGACAAACATATTTCAAGAATATCAATATCCCTCAGAGACACAGATGCAAAATTCCTTAATGACACATCAGGAAATCAGTAATCAATTCAAAGTACAAGGTATCATGACAAATAGGGTTTATCCCAAGAACATAAGTTTGGGCCAACATTTGAAGAAATCAGTGAAATTCATCATATCAATGGGCTGAAAATAAAAACCACAGTCTCACCTCAAAAGATAGAGAAAGGCATCTGACAATATTTATCATTGATATATGGAAATCTTAGCAATCTAGGAACGGAAGAAAACTGCCCCAACCTCATAAACGGCACCTACAAAAAATGTAGAGCTGACATCATATGGTGGTTCTCCTGAAGATCAGGAACCAAGCAAGGATGTCTGCTCTCTTGGCTTTTATTCAACTCTGTACTGGAACTCCTAGCCACTGTAACAAGACAAGAAAAAAGAAATCGAAATCATATGAACTGAAAAAACAATATAACTGTACTTGCTGACGACCTGATGATTAACGTGGAAAATGAATCAACAAAAGAGGTACACACATGAAAGTGAGTTCAGCAACGTTGCAGTATACAAGGTCAACATATAAAAATGCACTGTATTTCAACATACTAAACTAGACCAGAAATTGACATTTTAAAGAATACCCTTTATTATAATGTCATCAAAACCTATGAACTCCTCAGGGATAAATCTAATGGAATAAGTGCAAGATCTGCACAATGAAAATAAACACATGACATGTACATACATACACACCAAAGAAGGCACTTGATGTTCTTCCGTCCAAAGACTAAGGTATGTTCTGAGGAATTCTGTACGTTATGGAATCCTTGGAAAGGATTATCTACAAAGTACACAAGTAGATCGTCGAGACTAATACCGGAAAAAAAGCAACCAACTGAAAAATGAGCAGAAGATCTGAACAAATTTCTCCAAAGAAAACAGGAAGAAGGCCACCAAACACATGAAAAGATGCTCCACATCGCTCATTATTCAGGAAATGCTAATCAAAACTACATGAGGTATCACCTCACATCAGTCAGAATGGCCATCATCAACAATTCTACACATAATAATCGCTGGACAGGACATGGAAGAAAGGGAACCCTCTTGCAATGTTGGTAGACATGTCAATGGATACAGCCACTATGGAGAAGGAACGTAGGTTTGTTGAAAAAGTAGGAATAAAACTACAATATGACACAACAATCCCCTACTGGCCATACACCCTGAGAAAACCATAACTCTAAAAAGACATATGTACCCAATGTCCATTGCAGCACTATTTAACATAGGCAGGGCATGGAAGCAACCTAATGTCTCTCAAGAGAACAATGGAAAAAGAAGTTGTGGAATATACATACAATGGAATACGACTCCACCATGAAAAGGAACAAATACGAGTCTGTTGAAGTGAGGTGGATGAACCTAGAAACTGGGATACAGAGTGACGTCAGTCAGAAAGAGAAAAACAAATGTAGTATATTAATGCATACGCATGCAATCTTGTAAAACGGTAGTGGTGAATATTTGAAGGGCAGAAATAGATACACAGATGTAAAGGAAGGACTTGTGAACTCAGCTGGAGAAGGAGAGGGTGGGACAAATGGAGAGAGTAGCACTGAAACATAGCCACTACCAACGCAAAATAGCTAGCTAGTGGGAAGTTGCTGGATAACACAGGGAGCCCAGCATGGCGCTCTGTGACGACCTAGAGGGTGAGATGCCAGGAACTGGGAGGCAGTCTCACCAAAGAGTGGATAATATACTTATGGTTTATTCGTGGTGTTGCATGAGGAAAACCAACCAAACATTGTAAAGCAGTTATTCTCCAAATAAAAATAAATCAATACAATCTGAAAACTATCATTCAACACATACGTACTTTCATTTAAAGCTATACGGGATCATCTTCTATTCCTAGCTATTTTTCCAGTATAAGTGCTTATAAATGTCATTAGAGTTTGTGAAAATATGATTTTAATAGCTACATAGTATTGCTTAATATCTCATACATAAATGATAAACTTTCAGTCTCAAAATAGAAACATAATACCGAAAAAGGTTAAGATTTTAAACTAAAGCTTGCATTTTAATTCAGCTTAATGAGAATTCCTCGGAAGAGGTAAAATTCTTATCAAGAGTAAATATGTGGAGTCCTTCTTGCTTTCATCTGTTATGAATTATTGTCATTTAATTCTAAGGACTCTTGGACTTTTGACATGTTTGCCTTTGACTGTAATTTTTGACTGAGATAAAATCTTCAATGTAGATATTAAAAATGTCAAGAAGCACTCTTGTAAGTGTGAGTCACTCAGTCATGTCCAGTTATTTGTGACCCATGGACTATAGCCCACCAGGTCCCTGTCCACAGAATTTGCCAGGCAAGAATATTGGAGTGGGGTAGCCATTCCTTTCTCGAGGGGATCTTCCTGACCCAGGGGTCAAACCCAGGCCTCCCGCATTGCAGGAAGATTCTTTACCACATGAACCACCAGAGAACCCTGACCCTGGTGTACTTGGATGTAAAAATCCTCCAAAAAATATTACCAAACCAAACTGAAGAATACATTAAAAGAATCATACACTAGGATCAAATGGATTTATTCTGGGCCTGCAAGCATGATTTATTATCTGTACATCAATTACGGTGGTACACAATATGAGCAACATTAAGAATAAAATCATGTGATCTTCTCAATAATTGCAGAAAAAGCTTTCAACAAAGTGTAACATCAATTCTGATACCATCTCTCAATACAGTGGTTATCCACGGAACATACTAAAGGGCACGTAAAACAAACCCACAGCTAGCATCCAACTCAGTGATAAAGAGCTGAAAGATTTTCCTAAAAGATCAGGAATAGTACAAGGATGCCCGCTCTCACCAATCTTGTTCAACATAGTAGTGGAAGTGTCCTACCCAGAGGAACTCGGCCAGAAAAGGGAATACACGGCATCCCCATTGGAACAGATGAAGTTACACTGTCACTATTCGATTATGACAGGATTTATATGAAACCCTAAAAACGCCACCAAGTAAGAAGTATTAAAACTAATAAACTCAGCAATATAGCAGGAGAGGAAGCATAAGAGAACAGAAAAGTCCCATATACAAGTGCATCAAAAAAAAAAAAAAAACCCTGAAATAAATTTAACCGAGGAGCGGAAACACCTGTACAGTCACGGGCTCCAAGACATACAGTCTGGGTTCAAATCTCGGCTCACCCGCTGACCTGCAGAGTGACCCAGGGCAAATCACACAATGATCTGAGGCTCAACATATTCAACTGTAAAATGGACACAAACCCAGGATTTACACCCAGGGCTATGAAACTCCAAAGAAGTGCTTATTTAGGCCGGGGGAGGGAGTGTCTCCAGGAGACTCTCCTTGTATGACACTCCTCTAGAACTGGGCTCTCCTGATCCTGTGGGTGAGGGTCAAGGGTAGAGCCTGGGAACCAGATGGCACTGGACAAGGACGAGGACAGAAAATACTAGTTCTGTGTCAGGGAGGGAAGCCACCTCCTTTCCAGATCTCAGAGTGGGGCCTGCACCGAGGGCCCGGGGGATGCACAATCGGAAGTGATAACTCCGAACCCCCCACAGCAGGGATAGAGCCTTCCTGGCAAGAACCTTCTCTCTGGTCCAGGCTCCAGGGTGATGTGGTACTGCTCCCTGAGTGCTCCATGTCTCCACCAGGCAAAGAGCTCCCGGGACTTGGAGGTCTATTAAACCACAGGTGCCTGAGTGTCACAATGACACAAGGGCTAACACCATTGAAAATTAGCTATATTAAAAAAAAATGACAGAAGTATGGACGAGGCAGGGCATGAAAAGCAGAAGGATTGACTACCTCTCAAGCCTTTAGCAGAAATCTCTCCACACCAGCTCAGCGGAGCCCGCAGGAGGAAAATATCATGGAAAAGCAGGCCATGGGTATATCTCTACACTGCTGGACCCAGAGACCCACGTCCCAATCCACCAACATCTTTTTGCGTATCCAGACACCAAGAGGAAGAAACACAGACCTTGCCTGAGAAAGTCTCAGCCAGACTTAATATTGGGGTTGCTGAGCATGCTCACATGGTCACTATGGACTCAGCCTCTCCTCCGTGCTCACATCCTCTGTCCTCACAGAAACATACGTGGTTCACTGCAGAGAGCCCTCTGAGGGCACTTGTGTATACTAGAAACGGGCAATGGTAAAATGCGAAGAGAAGACACAGAAGTGGAAACATGCCTCTGGGGTGCTGTACAAATTACCAAAGACCTGCAGTCCTTGATACTTGGCATTTAAAAAAAAATGCTTCTTAATATGTAAATGCACAAAGGACATTTCCAGGAGAAAGGACAAAGGAATCGTCCCATTGGGACAATATTGTATCCATAGGAGAAGGTAAGTTGGATCCCTACCTCACAAAACACCACCAAACCAATTAGACTGCATACGAAGAACCAACAATTGAAAGAAAAACTTGACAAAATTCGAACAATTTTTGATGAGGAAATATCTTTTGTTTAAATAGAGGTATTGCTGATTTACCATAATTTGTTTGTCTAAGGTGTACAGCAAAGTGATTCAGAGATTCAGCCTCTCAGGTGCTGCCTTGGACAAAATTCATTCCCTTTGGGAGGCCCCTGGGCCATGCCCTCTACTCAGAACAGCTAAGAATCCTGAATACGCAAAGCAGCATGTGGTGGTCCTCCTGGGGGTTTTCAGACTGAATAAATTATTCTAACAGGATACAAGAAACAAGCCCGGAGGTTAAGAGAGGATCTCCAAACTTACCTTCAAACCGGAGGCCTTGCTCCCTTGAATGTGGGTGCGTGCAACAGCGCTTGCGAAGCGAAGAGGTTTATCGTGAATCTTCCGTCTGCAGAGGACAAAGCGGTGTGTACAGAGGACGCGCAGGCACGTCCCAGGACCCTGAGCACACGGACACAGTGACTGGACTCTCAGCCCTTCTCTTGGGGTACGGCACTCTCTCCACCGCTGACACAGGGCGAGCAGCTCACACGTGACCTGGAGTATGGTCACGGGACCTGGAATATGGTCCCATGACCTGGAGCTGGCCAATCGGTGTGCTCCATCCTCCCTGGCCACCGTGATTGGCTCAGGACTGGGGCTGTGACCAATCGGGGCCCAGGGCCGGACCTCAGGCTGGAATCAAGGGAGGAAGAGGAAGATCCGCCAAAAGGGGTGTGGCCGGGTGAAGTCAGGCTACAGCGGTGGAAGCGGCGTGAGGTCAGCCTGGGGCAGTTGGTGGCTTTCCCGCGCCCGTCAGGGCAGAGCCGCCCGCCTGAGAATGAGGGCGCTGCTGAGCCCAGGGGCTGAGAGCGCCGGTTCCTGCTGTGGTCCCGGAGATCCACCTGAGACCTGAGCGAAGCCGTCTGCCGGTGAGTCCTCTCCTGCTTGTCTGTCAGCTTGTTTGCACCACGCTGGGTTTTCTGTCCAGCTGGCTAAGTGGAGACCCTGGAAATGCATGTGTGTGGGTTCTGGCTGGCTTCAGGGAAGAAATGCCAGAGGACACTGGGAGCCTCCAGTTTAATCTGGATTCTGGTCATATCTCTTGAAAGTGAAGTGAAGTTCCTCAGTCGTGTCCGACTCTTGCGACCCCATGGGCTCTACAGTCCATGGAATTCTCCAGGCCAGACTGCTGGAGTGGGTAGCCTTTCCCTTCCCCAGGGGATCTTCCCAGTCCAAGGATTGAACCCAGGTCTCCCGCATTGCAGGCAGATTCTTTACCAGCTGAGCCACAAGAGAAGCCCGAGAAGACGGGAGTGGGTAGCCTGTCCCTTCTGCAGCGGATCAGGATTCGCGACCCAGAAATCAAACCGGGGTCTCCTGCATGGCAGGAGGGTTCTTTACCAGCTGATCTATCAGGGAAGCCCAGGATCTCTTAAGGCCAGCTAGTCATTGATATGTCTTAAGGCAAGCTACTCATTGTAGGGTTCCCCTAATTAGTCTTCACAGGATTAAGGTAGCAACCTGCTAAGGTAGCAATCAATGTCCTTTTTCTAGAGGACAAGAGCGGGGCTCAAAGGAGGTAACAGAGCTACAGCAAGGAAGTGTGTACCTAGACAAAACCCCCAGGTCCTGCTGTTAGAACTCAGGGAAGCCATAAGGTGTGGCTTGTCCATGTGACAGGGGCTAAGGCGCCCAGCCCACACTGGGTACTGTGGGGACCTGACTTGGTAACTGCCGTCTGTCAGCTCTGAGGCTGACAAAAGCAGTTTGCACTAAAGAGAGGAAGGACACCTCCCTTCATCCACCCCACCACACCTCGGGGTACTGCCACACCCTGCCCCCTTTCTCTTGCTTTGTGAGGGAATAAGAGTCACGCTCATGTGACCACATTGGCTGTCCACTTTTCACGGGCTACCAACTGGAGCTGCTACAGGAGAGGCCAAGAGCCTTTGCCCCTGAGTACCTCTCTTTCCTTTGCACCGTGGGGGCCCTCCTCCACACTTGCACACCAGAGGCCTCCTCTGAGACACGCAGGGACCCTCGCTCAGTTTGCAACAGGTTGCCTCCGTGCCTGTCCTTTCAATGCCTCCCTCGAAACTCAGATTCTAGCCCCTTTGTCTACTCGCGGCCCCCCTGGCTGCCATGGGAGGGCCAGAGCTTACAATGAATCCCAAGCTCAGATCTGACAGGCGGGAATCTGTGTATAAAGGACCTGATTATTCACGCTGTACAGGCTGTAGTAGGCTCCAGGGATCCGTAACCAGGGCTTGGGCCATAGTGACTCCGCAGCTGTTTTAATGCCTGCGGAGGGTTCTGCCTATAGTGGGGGTGGGGTGAGTCTCCTGAGGTTCTGAAGGCCAACTTTTTGCAGGTTCATGGTGCACAGAGAAGAGAAGGCGGAGTCCTTCCCTGGAGGTGGTCATAGCTCATGGATGAGCCAGACAGGCAGGCAGGGCACAATAGCACCTGAGCTGCCTTCATGAGGAAATGGTGTGAGGGCAGAGGAAGAGAACCAGGTCTGCTCCCTCGTGTGGTGCCCAGGGCAGGTTGTCACCAGACTAAACACTTAACTATGGTGATGACCATCACTGCTGTCTGCAAAGGCTTTACACTGGCGTGTGTCTTCATCTAGCGGTCAGGCCGTCTCTAAACTACACTGTCCATGGGCATGGCCTCTTCCTTGGAACTTGCCTTGTTTCATCTCTTCCTTACTGAACATTCGTTTCCAAGAGGGTTTTTGGGCCACAAGGTTGTTGAGTTTTCTCTAGCTTTGCCTCATGAGGAATGCTTTTCCGGTTGTTGGTGTGGTTTGTTTTTCCAGCTCTCTTTCTTGGCTTATTTTGTGAATTGGTTTCTGCCAGAGGAAGAGCTCAGAATTTGCCTTCTGGCTGAGATGTGACACTCACAGCAGCAACGCCTACCTGGATATTATGACCACATTTGCTGAAAGGGCTTTGTTATGCAGAAGACCCCTTGAAAGTACCTACCCTGTCCTTTCAGATACCCAAAGGCTATTTGCAATGAAATAGAAAACAATAATGCTCAACCTTAGCCTTACAATCTGTGGGGAGTCAGAAAAATCCCCTGGAGAAGGGAAACACTAGCCATTCCAGTATTCTCGCCTAGAGAATTCCATGGAGCGTGTAGTCCATGGAGTCGCAAAGAATCAGACAAAATCTGATGACTGAACAACAACAACGAAGCTTCATCACTCATCAAACAGAGACAACAACAGTATTTACACAACTGTGTGCAATGGCACCCCACTCCAGTACTCTTGCCTGGAAAACCCCATGGTCGGAGGAGCCTGGTGGGCTGCATTCCAAGGGGTCGCTAAGAGTCAGACACGACTGAGCAACTTCACTTTCACTTTTCACTTTCATGGATTGGAGAAGGAAATGGCAACCCACTCCACTGTTCTTGCCTGGAGAATCCCAGGGACGGGGGAGCCTGGTGGGCTGCCGTCTATGGGTTCGCACAGAGTCGGACACGACTGAAGCGACTTAGCAGCAGCAGCAGAAGTGCATGTTCAGTTGCTCATTCGTGTCCAACTCTTTGCAGCCCTGTGGATTGTAGCCCCCAAGATCCTGTATCTGTGGATTTTTCAGGCAAGAATTCTGAAATGGTTTGTCATTTCCTCCTCCAGGGGATCTTCCCAACCCAGGTATTGAACCCAAGTCTCCTGCATCTCCTACATTGGCTGGCGGGTTCTTTTCTGCTGAGCCACCTGGGAAACAAGTCATTACATCACTAGGTTATCCTAAAGTACTTAATGTAGAGTCTGGCTCTCGGGAAATTCTCACTGGTGACGTGAATATTCAGTCATCTATTATTATTGCTCATAGGATACTGGAATGGCCATGCTCACAAAAGGGAAAGAAGAGCCTTTCCAAGTCTAGTGAAATCCTTCGCCACACATATCTTTTTTAAAAATTGACTTTGAAATAAACATCCAACATAAAGACATTGGTAATGGCCACCGGAAAAGATGGAGTTGTACCAACAAGTGAGGAGGATTCTTCTCCCAGTTCCAACATGCATGCGTTGTTTGCCTTGCACCACCCACACTTCTGTGACAGCAGCTGGGGGTCCTGCAGCTTAACTCAGTGTGGACACTGCCTATCTGCGGGTAGTGCCAGACCCCACAGGTTAAAGGCCCGACCCTATAAGACCCTCGCCCCACTTCACACATCATTTGCAAGCCCAGATGGTCACCTGCGCTCTGACCCACTGGCCACCCGTTCAGAGGTTCTAATGACTTTGGGTTCTATTAATTGGTAGAGTGGCTCACGGAACTCAGAGAAACATGTTGCCTACTAGATCACAGCTTTATTGTAAAAGGTACTAAACTCAGGAACAGCAGATGGAAGGGGATGCACAGGACGGAGTGTGTGTGGGGGAGGCACGGAACTTCACGCTCTCCAAGCCCCGCTTTCCCCAAATCCGCATGTGTTCATCAACCCAGAGCTGTCCAGACCCTGTTTGGTGGTTTTTCTGGAGGATTCATCACACAAGCACAATTGGTTAAATCACTGGCTGTTGGTGATTGCTTCGACAGGAAGCCCTTCTCGCGTTCCCAGACATGGTAGTGGGGAGGGACCGGAAGTTCCAATCCTCTAACCATGTGGTTAGTTCCCCTGGCAAAAAGCCGCCCCGCTTTGGAAAAGAGGCACTCTCTGAAAAGTCACCTCATTCACCTAACAAGAGACACCTTGACTGCTGTCCCCACTTAGGAAATTCCCAGAGTTTTAGGAGCTCTGTGCCAGGACTGGGGGACAAAGACCAAAAATGTATTTCTTCTTATGAATACAAGTCACAAGGTCACAGTGACCCCAAATTTCAGTGATAATTTGGTTCTATAGCCTTAAAAGGTTTTCAGCAGTTGATTGGACCTTTTTAAAAAAAAATGTTGGGGCCACACCTCAAGGCATGTGGGCATCTTAGTTCCCCAGCCAAGGATTGAACCCACACTCCCTGCATTGGAAGGCAGAGTGTTGACCACTGGACCACCAGGGAAGCCCCTGATGGGCCCTTTTTAGATGAAAATGCTCCCGTGGTGTAAACTAAAGGGTTCAAGATTTCAAAAAGCTGGAGCTGAGCATGAGCCATCTTCTTATGCTGTCTTTAGACCATAACTGACTTTTCCATGGCCCTTGCAAGCCTGAGCTTTCCCCTGAGATGAGTCAGGCCCCAAGCAGCCTGTTGCCTTCCCCTGCTCGAGACCAGAGTCTATTCAGGGGCCGCCGGGCACAGGCAGCATGCAGGGTGTGCGCGGGTCCACGCCAGTGGAATTAGCAGAGAGATGCCTGGGATGGCTCATTGCCTAATGTGCTCTGATTATAAGAAGTGAGAGGGTTTGGGGAACAAGATAGCCTCGGAGAGAGCCCTGCCACACAACCTTGCCCACTGTGAAACAAAATTGTGCTGCTTCCCCAAGGAGAAAGAAATCCATGGACTCCTTTGAATAGTCAACGACCCCCAAAAGATGAAGAGTCTTAAAGTGGGATTTCTCAGCCTTGGTGTTGCTGGCATTTGATATCTTGGCAGTATTTGTAAATACAACCGAAAATGTCCCCAGATGTCACCAGTGTCCCCCAGATCCCAACGTTGAGGGCCAGCTGGACAGGCTGGACCGGGAGCAGGGATGAATGAAATGAAAGTTGCTCAGTCATGTCCAACTCTTTGCAACCCCATGGACTATACAGTCCATGGAATTCTCCAGGCGAGAATAATGGAGTGGGTAGCCTTTCCCTTACCAGGGGATCTTCCCAACGCAGGCATCGAACCCAGGTCCCACATTGCAGGCGGATTCTTTACCAGTTGAGCCCCAAGGTAGACCCAAGGGAAGACCAGGAGCAGGGATGGGAGAATGCAAAAGGACAGTGAAGCAAGAGGAATGGGGGCAGAGAAGCAAGTCCGCCCTCTTGAGACGTCTGCTGGCCCGGTCATCTGCAGTTGTGACCAGGTCACGGGGGCTCAGAGGTGTGTGACCCCCTGTGCTCCCCCAGGGCCAGTGGGTGTGTGAGGCTGAGCTGCTCCGGAGGAAGCGTGGGCCTCGAGCCCCACACGGATGTGCGGCGCGAGCCTTTCTCCCGAGTCAGGAGGTTTATTGTTTAGAAGACATCCCGTGAAGAACAGGGGAAGACCGGCCTGGCTGAAGTCGCGGTGGAGGGGTGTATCTTTTTTTTGTTGTTATTTACTGTGAGGCTCAGGCATAAAGACTTTTATTAGAGAAGTCATGATTATGTATGAAAAGTGAAGTCACTCAGTCGTGTCTGACTCGTTGCGACCCCATGGACTGTAGCCCACCAGGCTCCTCCGTCCATGGGATTCTCCAGGGAAGAATACTGGAGTGGGTTGCCATTTCCTTCTCCAGGGGATTTTCCCAACTCAGGGATCGAACCCAGGTCTCCGGCATTGTAGGCAGTATAATTTTGATCTGATATTTATTTTCTCTTTTAGTTTCTCAGCTCAGTTCAGTTGCTCATTCGTGTCCGACTCTTTGCTACCCCATGAACAGCAGCACTCCAGGCCTCCCTGTCCATCACTAACTCCCAAAGTTTACCCAAACTCATGTCCGTTGAGTCAGTGATGCCACCTAACCATCTCATCCTCTGTCGTCCTATCCTCCTGCCTTCAATCTTTCTCTACATCAGGGTCTTTCCAGTTGAGTCAGCTCTTTGCATCAGGTGGCCAAAATACTGGAGTTTTAGCTTCAACATCAGTCCTTCCAATGAATATTGAGGACTGATTTCCTTTAGGATGGGCTGTTGGATCTCCTTGCAGTCTAAGGGACTCTCAAGAGTCTTCTCCAAGACCACAGTCCAAAAGCATCAAGTCTTCTGCGCTCAGCTTTCTTTATAGTCCAACTCTCATATCCATATATGAGTACTGGAAAAACCGCAGCCTTGACTAGATAGACCTTTGTTGACAAAGTAATGTCTCTGCTTTTTATTTTTTTAATCAACTTATTCATTTTTAGTTGGGGGCTAATTACTTTACAATATTGTAGTGGTTTTTACCATACATTAACATGAATCAGCCATGGGTTTACATGTGTTCCCCATCCTGAATCCCCCTCCCATCTCCCTCCCCATCCCATCCCTCTGGGTCATCCCATTGCCCCAGCCCTGAGCATTTGTCTCATGCATTGAACCTGGAATGGTGTTCTGTTTCACATATGATAATATACACGTTTCAGTGCTATTCTCTCAGATCGTGCCACCCTCACCTTCTCCCTCAGAGTCCATAAGACTGTTCTATGCATCTGTGTCTCTTTTTCTGTGTCGCATAAAGGGTTATCATTACCATCTTTCAAATTCCATATATAGGCATTAGTATACTGTATTGGTGCTTTTCTTTCTGGCTTACTTCACTGCGTATAATGGGCTCCAGTTTCATCCATCTCAATAGAACTGGTTCACATGTATTCTTTTTAATGGCTGAGTAATATTCCATTGTGTATATGTAACACAGCTTCCTTATCCATTCGTCTGATGATGGACATCTAGATTGCTTCCATGTCCTGGCTATTATAAACAGTGCTGCATTGAACATTGGGGTACACGTGTCTCTTTCAATTCTGGTTTCCTCGGTGTGTATGCCCAGCAGTGGGATTGCTGGGTCATATGGCAGTTGTATTCTCAGTTGTTTAAGGAGTCTCCACACTGTTCTCCATAGTGGCTGTACTAGTTTGCATTCCCACCAACAGCGTAAGAGGGTTCCCTTTTCTCCACACCCTCTCCAGCATTTATTGCTTGTAGACTTTTGGATAGCAGCCATTCTGACTGGCGTGAAATGGTACCTCATTGTGGTTTTGATTTGCATTTCTCTAATAATGAGTGATGTTTATCATCTTTTCACGTGTTTGTTAGCCACCTGTATGTCTTCTTTGGAGAAATGTCTGTTTAGTTCTTTGGCCCACTTTTTGATTGGGTCGTTTATTTTTCTGGAATTGAGCTGAGCTGGTAGATCTTAAGGACACAGAATATTGAGAGTCCCAGATGGGGCTTCTGATACTGACGACCACAACGTGGGGGCTGGGGGTGGGGGAGGCTTAAAACAATACTAATCGATTCTCTCCCAGTTCTGGGACCAGAAGTTTATTGTATTTTATTTATTTTTATTAAATTAGGTTATTTATCTATCTTTTAACTTTACAATACTGTATTTGTTTTGCCATACATTGACATGAATCCACCATGGGTGTACATGTGTTCCCCTTCCGAAACCCCCCTCCCACCCCCCTCCCCATCCCATCCCTCCGGGTCATCCCGGTGCACCGGCCTCGAGCACCCTGTATCATGCGTCGAACTTGGACTGGCAATTTGTTTCACATATGATAATTGACATGCGTCAGTGCCATTCTCCCATATCATCCCGCCCTCGCCCTCTCCCATAGAGTCCATGATACTGTTCTATATATCTGTGTCTCTTTTGTTGTCTCGCATACAGGGTTATCTTTCCGATTTACTAAATTCCAAGGTGTCAGCAGGACCGGGCCCCCCGACCCGGGCTCTGGGGGAGCGTCACTTCCAGCTCTTCCAGTTTCTGGGGCTCCAGGTGTTCTTGGGTTTGGGGCCACGTGCCCTCAGCCTCCGCTTCCTCCTCACACGGCCTCCTCCTCTCTGTGTGTCCTTCCTCTTCTTATAAAGACACCCATCATTCTGCATAAGGCCCAGCTAATCCTCTATAACCTTATCTAACTTGACTTCATCTGCAAAGACCCCATTTCCGAATAAAGCCCCCCTCGCAAATATGAGGAGTTGGGATGTGGGTGTCTCTTTTGGAGGGCACCATTCACCCATCCACAAAGCTGGGCCTTTACACATGAACGGTTATCCCAGGAGTGGGGGGAGTTCACGCAGGACCCCTCGAAGTACAGCCATGGGTGGGGGAGGCATGGCTCGTGGTTGGAGGGCTGAGCGGGGCAGGTGGTCTGGTGGGAACCAAGCTTTGAGCTGGCTGCCTCGGTGCAGGGTCCCGGGGTGTGCATGGAAGCCCCTGAGGTCGTCCAGATGCAGGTTCTGACTCAGCAGGTCCAGGTGGGCCCCACACTGCGCTTCTCACCTGCTCCCAGGGTGTATAAACTGCTGAGCCTGGTCCATGCTTGCAGGTGTGAGGAGCGTGCAGTCCTGTTCCCCAGGAGCTGTCAGAAACGTCCCCAAGGAAGGCCTCTCCCCAGTGTCCACTCAAGTCCCCGATCCCCTGTCTAGTGCCCCTGAGGTACCCCAGACAGAGGCCCGCACACCCCGCTGGGTGCCCCGGGCCAGGAACCCAGTGGAGGGGGAGGGGCGGGCCTGGAAGAAACGTGCTCATGGCTCCGTGTGTGGGGCGGATGGAGGCTGAGCCCGGCCGACGGGCTGTGCCCACAGGTGACCCACTGGCCCCCGCCCCCCGCCAGGCACTGTGGTCCCAGGGGAGCTCAGCTTGAAAACTGCTTCCCCAGCCACCCAGAGGAGGGGCCCTGGTTGTCAAATTAGGATCTGACAGCTTGATCCAGAAGACGGCCCCCGAAGTCAGTTTCACACATGAGGGTCCAGGAGGGGGTCATGTCAGAGACCCCTGGGACAGCAGACAGGATGGAAACGGTGGGGGAAGGTCCTGGAGGCAGGCGGCCCAGGCCTGCCTTCTGGAAGAGCGCCTCTTCCGCCCACCCCCTACTCCTTTGTCCCTCCGATGGCGTTGAGATCAGAGCCAGGGATTTCAGGAAATGGAAAAGAGCAGCTTGTGCGCCAACATGTTTCCCTGTACCTGAAACCCATCAGCATTTTTCAAGTCCAACCTCAAAGCCAGGGTATTATTGATGTCCTAGGAATGTCTTTGTAAAACATTGCCCAGGGGGCCCCGCGCCCAGGGAGAGCTCCCACACTGCCCGGGAACGTCAAGGCGCCCTCCACACGGCTGTTCCGTCACGTTTGCTCTGCAGGAGATCATTGGTATCAAGGACCAGCTGCTGGCAGAACTCTTGAGGGAAAGTCTTCAGCTGACTGAAGGAGCCTCACCCACACTGTGGAGGGCAATTCGCTTGACTTGAAGTCCACTGATTTAAACGTAAATATTCTAAAAACATAAATCATCTAAAAACACCTTCACAGAAACATCTAGAACAATGTTAATGGCCCAGCAAAAGTGAATAAAGTTAACTATCAGAAGCGACTTCTGAACGCCCATCCCAAAGCAACTTCTCCCTTGTCTGACTGTCTTGTGTCCCTAGGCCTGTAAGGCCATTCTCATCTCTTACCTGAATTTTTAGAACCCTCTTGAACTACTGTTTAGGATCTTATGATGTGAAAAATCATGACCAGAGCCTTCCAAAGCATTAGCTCGCATTTTCACTCGCATTATGTCTGGGATGTTTATGGATGTGGATCCTCTTGAAAACAGAGATTGTGTGTTGTTTTTCTCCAGCTCCTACCATCTTGTCTGAGAAAAAGTAGAAATAAAAACCCACTGACTCCACTGCTGCCTTTCCTTCAAAACGATGTGCTGAGCTCATGTGGGCAGGAGAACAAAGTCTTCACAAGCTCATGTGTTCACAACGGCTTTATCATTGCTTTTGCCTGCCTCCTGACAGCACACCAGGACAGTCTGTTACAGAAATTAGAAACAGTTGATGGCAAAAGATGAGGGAATTGACTGGAATACCAGCTCCATGAGGAGGCGATCTTATAAGTCTTATATATACTCCAAGACCAGCCACAACTCCAGACATTAGACAAACTGCCTTGACCTGAGCAAACATTCTCTGTGTTGCCAATTAACACCTTGTGGCTGATGCCTTTTTTGCTAAAAAAGAAACACAGGAAATATACTGCCAGATTATAGCAAATAAAATGAAAATTATGACAATTTTGTTTTGTACTGTAACAAAGCTTATTGTGCCTTATTGAATTATCTTAGTGAATCATCTCATAACTAAACTGTTGCATATTTTAACATATAACTGAATATATACTGTACATTTTAACAAGAAATGGTACATTTAAAAAATCTTTCAGATGTCTTTATAACCCTAGAAAACATAAATTGTGCATATTTTTTGTTTTTAAACATCTACTCTATATGAGTGAAATGAAAACTAAAGGAAAACCATCAGTTTCACACCTTTATACCTGTATTTCAAGGGCTAAAATCTAGCATGCTTGTTTTTCTTTTTCAGGTGACTATTTGAAGAAAGTTCCAAGACTGCTTACTTAACTCATTTACACAAGCTTTTTGGCAACAGTATAACTGGAAGTCTTTACTAAAAGACACTGCTATAATGATAAAATGCATATTTTCTTTAAGGACTAATATTTCATTAATTCCACACAAAACTATTATACTCCCTACTGAAATGCTTTCAGTTTCAACTTTTATTTATTTTAAGCTTTTCAGATTTTAACTTTTATTTATAGGCTCAGAAGAGGGGTTGTGTTGGGATTAAAGAAGGATCATGGTTCTGTGATTGTGTAACTAGAATATCCATACAGATGACGTCTGGCGTGGAGATATGACCACATCACTCATTTTCAAACCCTCAAGTCCATCCTCTCATGTAACCCATGTACACATGTGTGAACCCAAACCAAACTAGCTATTATGTGAAGGGGCAAGGAGAAGGGAATCCTGCTAGAAGACTTTCTGCGATTATCCCATTTTCCCCGCAAACTTGGGAAGTGGTGTAATGCAAGTACTTGCTTTCCCTGCACAGGACCTGGTTGGGGACTTGAAGGAGAAGCTTTCCAATCACTTCAAGGACGTCATGGTCGGCCTCATGTACCCCCCACCCTCATATGATGCCCACGAGCTGTGGCACGCCATGAAAGTAGAGTGGGTCACCCAGTGATATACTGCCACGTGTGATCGGCGGCGGAGGGGGACATGTCAGCAAAGAAGAAATGAGAGAAATGCTTGGGGTGAGGGGGTTGTCATGAAAGGGGGGCCTCCGTAGCCCAGCGGCAGGGTCACTTGACTCTTCTTTTGAGCAAACTCAGATCCACGACCCGGCCCTGTGCAGAGCGGCCAAGAGGAAAGAGGAAATGAGCTGCTTTGGGGGCTGTTTGCATTTGTCTCTGTCCCAGTATGGCTTTCAGCTTCCCTGATGGCTCAGTGGTAAAGAATTCACCTGCCAATGAGGCAGGCGCATGTTCGATTTCTGGATCAGGAAGAACTCCTGGAGGAGGGCATGGCAATCCACTCCAGTATTCTTGCCTGGAGAATCCCATAGACAGAGGAGCCTGGCGGGCTACAGTACCTGGGGTCACGAAAAGTAGGACACAACTCGGTGACTAAACAGCAGCATCAGCCCCTTTGTCTTCCTCTGTTAAGTGGAAATGTTAGCATTCTTGTGAATCTCTGTAAACTATTGTATCAATTGGGCTCATAAAGGAATGAGTCAGTAATGCTGAGGCAGAGACAAAACATAGATGACATCTATATTTTTGCAACCCTAAATTAGTCCTTTACCAAAACTACTGCTCAAATGTAGCAAAATCTTGCTTCTAAAGGATCAGAACAATTCTTTCTTACAGGCAAGTCATGAAAGAAACTGACTACAGATTTGTCAGAGGTTTGTTGGCTAGGGAAGGGGGGCAGATGACTTTCCAGATCTTTCCAAATGCTGAATGAAACACCAGCAGAGACGCTGCAATCCCTCCAGGGGGATGCCTGCCAATGACCTGATTTCCCCCATCTGGAAACAACACGAAAAGGGAAAGGAAGACAATTAGGGAACCTAGCTCATGGCCATCGTATTCACAAATCAGCACTGTGGTTTGTTTTAGTCGCTAACTCATGTCCGATTCTTTGTGACCCCATGGACTGTAGCCTCCAAGCTCCTCTGCCCATGTGATTTCCCAGGCAAGAATACTGGAATGGGTTGCTATTTTCTTCTCCAAGGGATCCTCCCCGCCCAGGGATCAAACCAGCGTGTCTTCCTTGGCAGGCAGTTTCTTTACCGCTAAGCCACCAGGGCGGAGAAGGCAATGGCACCCCACTCCAGTACTCTTGCCTGGAAAATCTCATGGACGGAGGAGCCTGGTAGGCTGCAGTCCATGGGGTCACACAGAGTCGGACACGACTGAAGCAACTTAGCAAGCCACCAAGGAAGATCTGTAGATCAGCACAGGCCTTATATAAAACATGAATTTCAACTAATGTCTTTTTAAGTGTTGCATATGTCAATCCGTACCTCTTGCAAAATGATGTAACTAAAAGCCTAAGGAGAAAGTCCCGGGATGCAGGCGGGCGCCCACGGTGTTCTCACCGCAGGAGCCGAGCACGGTGCAGACAGGCCTAGTATTGCAAAGCAAACGTGACGGAACAGCCTTTTTGAGGGTGCCTTGAAGTTCCCGGTCAGTGTGGGAGCCCTCCCTGGGCGCGGGGCCCCAGGGGCCATGGCCCCTGAAAAATGACCTCCCAGCCAGCACTTCCCAGCCCGGGGTGACACTCAGCCCGAAGTTGGCAGGGGAGGCTATCTTCCTTGGAGGCCGGAAAGGCAGCCCCAGAGAGTGGGTTTTCAGTCCTCCCTCGCCCAGCAAGTGTGGGGCTCCTCAGATCCCAGACCTCCAGGCCTCCTCCCAGGGCCTCAACTCGCGAGTCAGGCCCGGGTGACTGCCTGCACTCTGGGAGCCTTGCAAAGATAGTCCTAGGGCAACGCGTCCTCCCATGGGGCAGGAGGCCAGATGAGTATGGCGGAGAGGTCCGTGTGCCATGCCGGTGTCCCCTGGCCAAGGCCAGCCCGCACTTCCCAGGGGCCCCCGGCGAGGGGTGGCGGGCCTACCCCGGCCCTGTCCAACGCCGCTGAGGGGAGCAAAGCTAGCTCCGGCAGACGAAAGCAAACAGCCACGGGATGGCTCCAAAGGCATTGCTGGGGCACTCCGCGTGTAGCCTTCCCAGGAGAAAAATGCCGGTTGGGGCCCCTAGGCCCGGGATCCAGGCGGGCACCCACGGTGTTCTCCCTGCAGGAGCTGAGCACGGTGCAGACAGGCCTAGTCTCGCGAGCTCTCTCCCGCAGAGCAAACGTGACAGAACAGCCGTGTGGAGGGCGCCTTGTGTCACGTTCCCAGGCAGTGTGGGAGCTCTCCCTGGGCGCGGGGCCCCAGGGGCCATGGCCCCTGAAAAATGACCTCCCAGCCAGCGCTTCCCAGCCCAGGATGACTCTCAGCCCAAACGCGGTAGGGGAGGCTATCGTCCTTGGAGGCAGGAAAGGCAGCCCCAGAGAGTGGCTTTTCAGTCCTCCCTCGCACAGAAAGTCTGGGGCTACTCAGACGCCAGACCTCCGGGCCTGCTCCCTGGGCCTCAATTCCCGAGTCCAGCCCGGGTGTCCGCCCGCACTCTGGGAGGCTTACAAAGACATTCCTAGGACATCAATAAGCCCCTGGCTTTGAGGTTGGACTAGAAAAATGCTGATGGGTTTCAGGTACAGGGAAACATGTTGGCGCACAAGCTGCTCTTTTCCATTTCCTGGAATCCCTGGCTCAGATCCCAACACCATCAGAGGGACAGAGGCGTGGGGGGTGGGCAGAAGAAGCGCTCCTGCAGAAGGCAGGCCTGGGCTGCCTGCCTCCAGGACCTTCCCCCACCGTTTCCATCCTATCTGCTGTCCCAGGGGTCTCTGACATGACCCCCTCCTGGACCCTCATGTGTGAAACTGACTTCGGGGGCCGTCTTCTGGATCAAGCTGTCAGATCCTAATTTGACAACCAGGGCCCCTCCTCTGGGTGGCTGGGGAAGCAGTTTTCAAGCTGAGCTCCCCTGGGACCACAGTCCTGGCGGGGGGCAGGGGCCAGCGGGTCACCTGTGGGCACAGCCCGTCGGCCGGGCTCAGCCTCCATCCGCCCCACACACGGAGCCATGAGCACGTTTCTTCCAGGCCCGCCCCTCCCCCTCCACTGGGTTCCTGGCCCGGGGAACCCAGCGGGGTGTGCGGGCCTCTGTCTGGGGTACCTCAGGGGCACTAGACAGGGGATCGGGGACTTGAGTGGACACTGGGGAGGGGCCTTCCTTGGGGACGTTTCTGACGGCTCCTGGGAAACAGGACTGCACGCTCCTCACACCTGCAAGCATGGACCAGGCTCAGCAGTTTATACACCCTGGGAGCAGGTGAGAAGCGCAGTGTGGGGCCCACCTGGACCTGCTGAGTCAGAACCTGCGTCTTGACGACCTCAGGGGCTTCCATGCACACCCCGAGACCCTGCACCGAGGCAGCCAGCTCAAAGCTTGGTTCCCACCAGACCACCTGCCCCGCTCAGCCCTCCAACCACGAGCCATGCCTCCCCCACCCATGGCTGTACTTCGAGGGGTCCTGCGTGAACTCCCCCCACTCCTGGGATAACCGCTCATGTGTAAAGGCCCAGCTTTGTGGATGGGTGAATGGTGCCCTCCAAAAGAGACACCCACATCCCAACTCCTCATATTTGCGAGGGGGGCTTTATTCGGAAATGGGGTCTTTGCAGATGAAATCAAGTTAGATAAGGTTATAGAGGATTAGCTGGGCCTTATGCAGAATGATGGGTGTCTTTATAAGAAGAGGAAGGACACACAGAGAGGAGGAGGCCATGTGAGTAGGAAGCGGAGGCTGGGGGCACGTGGCCCCAAACCCAAGAACACCTGGAGCCCCAGAAACTGGAAGAGCTGGAAGTGACGCTCCCCCAGAGCCCGGGTCGGGGGGCCCGGTCCTGCTGACGCCATGGAATTTAGTAAATCGGAAAGATAACCCTGTATGCGAGACAACAAAAGAGACACAGATATATAGAACAGTATCATGGACTCTATGGGAGAGGGCGAGGGCGGGATGATATGGGAGAATGGCACTGATGCATGTCAATTATCATATGTGAAACGAATCGCCAGTCCAGGTTCGACGCATGATACAGGGTGCTCGGGGCCGGTGCGCCGGGATGACCTGGAGGGATGGGATGGGGAGGGGGCTGGGAGGGGGGTTTCGGAAGGGGAACACATGTACACCCATGGTGGATTCATGTCAATGTATGGCAAAACAAATACAGTATTGTAAAGTTAAAAGATAGATAAATAACCTAATCTAATAAAAATAAAGAAAATACAATAAACTTCTGGTCCCAGAACTGGGAGAGAATCGATTAGTATTGTTTTAAGCCTCCCCCACCCCCAGCCCCCACGTTGTGGTCGTCAGTATCAGAAGCCCCATCTGGGACTCCCAATATTCTGTGTCCTTAAGATCTACCAGCTCAGTTCAATTCCAGAAAAATAAACGACCCAATCAAAAAGTGGGCCAAAGAACTAAACAGACATTTCTCCAAAGAAGACATACAGATGGCTAACAAACACATGAAAAGATGCTCAACATCACTCATTATTGGAGAAATGCAAATGAAAACCACAATGAGGTACCATTTCACGCCAGTCAGAATGGCTGCTATCCAAAAGTCTACAAGCAATAAATGCTGGAGGGTGTTACGCTGTTGGTGGGAATGCAAACTAGTACAGCCACTATGGAGAACAGTGTGGAGACTCCTTCAACAACTGAGAATACAACTGCCATATGACCCAGCAATCCCACTGCTGGGCATACACACCGAGGAAACCAGAATTGAAAGAGACACGTGTACCCCAATGTTCACTGCAGCACTGTTTATAATAGCCAGGACATGGAAGCAATCTAGATGTCCATCACAAGACGAATGGATAAGGAAGCTGTGTTACATATACACAATGGAATATTACTCAGCCATTAGAAAGAATACATTTGAACCAGTTCTATTGAGATGGATGAAACTGGAGCCCATTATACGCAGTGAAGTAAGCCAGAAAGAAAAGCACCAATACAGTATACTAATGCCTATATATGGAATTTGAAAGATGGTAACAATAACCCTATATGCGAGATAGCAAAAGAGACACAGATGCATAGAACAGTCTTATGGACTCTGAGGGAGAAGGTGAGGGTGGGACGATCTGAGAGAATAGCATTGAAACGTGTATATTATCATATGTGAAACAGAACGTCATTCCAGGTTCGATGCATGAGACAAATGCTCAGGGCTGGGGCAATGGGATGACCCAGAGGGATGGGATGGGGAGGGAGGTGGGAGGGGGGTTCAGGATGGGGAACACATCTAAACCCATGGCTGATTCATGTTAATGTATGGTAAAAACCACTACAATATTGTAAAGTAATTAGCCCCCAACTAAAATGAATAAGCTAATTAAAAAAATAAAAAGCAGAAACAATACTTTGTCAACAAAGGTCTATCTAGTCAAGGCTGCGGTTTTTCCAGTACTCACGTATGGATGTGAGAGTTGGACTATAAAGAAAGCTGAGCGCAGAAGACTTGATGCTTTTGGACTGTGGTCTTGGAGAAGACTCTTGAGAGTCCCTTAGACTGCAAGGAGATCCAACAGCCCATCCTAAAGGAAATCAGTCCTCAATATTCATTGGAAGGACTGATGTTGAAGCTGAAACTCCAATATTTTGGCCACCTGATGCGAAGAGCTGACTCAACTGGAAAGACCCTGATGTAGAGAAAGAATGAAGGCAGGAGGAGAAGGGGACGACAGAGGATGAGATGGTTAGGTGGCATCACTGACTCAACGGACATGAGTTTGGGTAAACGTTGGGAGTTGGAGATGGACAGGGAGGCCTGGAGTGCTGCTGTTCATGGGGTCGCAAAGAGTTGGACACGAATGAGCAAATGGACTGAGCTGAGAAACTAAAAGAGAAAATATTTGAATATCAGATCAAAATTACACACATCTATACATAATCATGACTTCTCTAATAAAAGTTTTTATGCCTGAGCCTCACAGCAAACGACAACAAAAAAGATCCACCCCTTGACCGCGACTTCAGCCAGGCCGGTCTTCCCCTGTTCATCACGGGATGTCTTCTCAACAATAAACCTCCTGACTCGGGAGAAAGGCTCGCGCCGCACGTCTGTGTGGGGCTTGAGGCCCACGCTTCCCCCGGAGCAGCTCAGCCTCACACACCCGCTGGCCCTGGGGGAGCACAGGGGGTCACACACCTCTGAGCCCCCGTGACCTGGTCACAACTGCAGATGACCGGGCCAGCAGACGTCTCAGGAGGGCGGACTTGCTTCTCTGCCCCCATTTCTCTTGCTTCACTGTCCTTTTGCATTCTCCCATCCCTGCTCCTGGTCTTCCCTTGGGCCTCCCCTGGGGCTCAGCTGCTAAAGAATCCGCCTGCAGTGTGGGACCTGGGTTCGATGCCTGCGTTGGGAAGATCCCCTGGTAAGGGAAAGGCTACCCACTCCATTATTCTCGCCTGGAGAATTCCATGAACTGTATAGTCCATGGGGTTGCAAAGAGTTGGACGTGACTGAGCAACTTTCATTTCATTCATCCCTGCTCCTGGTCCAGCCTGTCCAGCTGGCCCTCAATGTTGGGGTCCGGGGGACACTGTTGACATCTGGGGACATTTACGGTTATATTTACAAATGCTGCAACATATCAAATGCCAGCAACGCCAAGGCTGAGGAATCCCACTTTAAGACTCTTCATCATTTGGGGGTCGTTGATTATTCAAAGGAGTCCATGGATTTCTTTCTCCTTGGGGAAGCAGCACAATTTTGTTTCACAGTGGGCAAGGTTGTGTGGCTGGGCTCTCTCCGAGGCTATCTTGTTCCCCAAACCCTCTCACTTCTTGTAATCAGAGCACACCCGGCAATGAGCCATCCCAGGCATCTCTCGCTAATCCCGCTGGCGTGGACCCGCGCACACCCTGCATGCTGCCTGCGCCCAGCGGCCCCTGAATAGACTCTGGTCTCGAGCAGGGGAAGGCAACAGGCTGCTTGGGGCCTGACTCATCTCACGGGAAAGCTCAGGCTTGCAAGGGCCATGGAAAAGCCGGTTATGACCTAAAGACAGCATAAGAAGATGGCTCATGCTCAGCTCCAGCTTTTTGAAATCTTGAACCCTTTAGTTTACACCACGGGAGCATTTTCATCTAAAAAGGGCCCATCAGGGGCTTCCCTGGTGGCCCAGTGGTCAACACTCTGCCTTCCAATGCAGGGAGTGTGGGTTCAATCCTTGGTTGGGGAACTAAGATGCCCACATGCCTTGAGGTGTGGCCCCAACATTTTTTTAAAAAAAGGTCCAATCAACTGCTGAAAACCTTTTAAAGCTATAGAACCAAATTATCACTGAAATTTGGGGTCACTGTGACCTTGTAACTTGTATTCATAAGAAGAAATACATTTTTGGTCTTTGTCCCCCAGTCCTGACACAGAGCTCCTAAAACTCTGGGAATTTCCTAAGTGGGGACAGCAGTCAAGGTGTCTCTTGTTAGGTGAATGAGATGACTTTTCAGAGAGTGCCTCTTTTCCAAAGGGGGGCGGCTTTTTGCCAGGGGAACTAACCACATGGTTAGAGGATTGGAATTTCCGGTCCCTCCCCACTACCATGTCTGGGAACGCGAGAAGGGCTTCCTGTCGAAGCAATCACCAACAGCCAGTGATTTAACCAATTGTGCTTGTGTGATGAATCCTCCAGAAAAACCACCAAACAGGGTCTGGACAGCTCTGGGTTGATGAACACATGCGGATTTGGGGAAAGCGGGGCTTGGAGAGCGTGAAGTTCCGTGCCTCCCCCACACACACTCCGTCCTGTGCATCCCCTTCCATCTGCTGTTCCTGAGTTTAGTACCTTTTACAATAAAGCTGTGATCTAGTAGGCAACATGTTTCTCTGAGTTCTGTGAGCCACTCTACCAATTAATAGAACCCAAAGTCATTAGAACCTCTGAACGGGTGGCCAGTGGGTCAGAGTGCAGGTGACCATCTGGGCTTGCAAATGATGTGTGAAGTGGGGCGAGGGTCTTATAGGGTTGGGCCTTTAACCTGTGGGGTCTGGCACTACCCGCAGATAGGCAGTGTCCACACTGAGTTAAGCTGCAGGACCCCCAGCTGCTGTCACAGAAGTGTGGGTGGTGCCAGGCAAACAACGCATGCATGTTGGAACTGGGAGAAGAATCCTCCCAGTTGGTACAACTCCATCTTTTCTGGTGGCCATTACCAGTGTCTTTATGTTTGATATTTATTTCAAAGTCAAGTTTTAAAAAAGATATGTGTGGCGAAGGATTTCACTGGACTTGGAAAGGCTCTTCTTTCCCTTTTGTGAGCATGGCCATTCCATTATCCTATGAGCAATAATGATAGATGACTAAATATTCACATCACCAGTGAGAATTTCCCAAGAGCCAGACTCTACATTAAGTACTTTAGGACAACCCAGTGATGTAATGACTTGTTTCCCAGGTGGCTCAGCAGAAAAAACCCCGCCAGCCAATGTAGGAGATGCAGGAGACTTGGGTTCAATCCCTGGGTTGGGAAGATCCCCTGGAGGAGGAAATGACAAACCATTTCAGCATTCTTGCCTGAAAAATCCACAGATACAGGATCTTGGAGGCTACAATCCACAGGGCTGCAAAGAGGTGGACACGAATGAGCAACTGAACATGCACACAGTTGTGTAAATACTGTTGTTGTCTCTGTTTGATGAGTGATGAAGCTTCATTGTTGTTGTTGTTCAGTCATCAGATTTTGTCTGATTCTTTGCGACTCCATGGACTACACGCTCCATGGAATTCTCTAGGCGAGAATACTGGAATGGCTAGTGTTTCCCTTCTCCAGGGGATTTTTCTGACTCCCCACAGATTGTAAGGCTAAAGTTGAGCATTATTGTTTTCTATTTCATTGCAAATAGCCTTTGGGTATCTGAAAGGACAGGGTAGGTACTTTCAAGGGGTCTTCTGCATAACAAAGCCCTTTCGGCAAATGTGGTCATAATATCCAGGTAGGCGTTGCTGCTCTGAGTGTCACATCTCAGCCAGAAGGCAAATTCTGAGCTCTTCCTCTGGCAGAAACCAATTCACAAAATAAGCCAAGAAAGAGAGCTGGAAAAACAAACCACACCAACAACCGGAAAAGCATTCCTCATGAGGCAAAGCTAGAGAAAACTCAACAATCTTGTGGCCCAAAAACCCGCTTGGAAACGAATGTTCAGTAAGGAAGAGACGAAACACGGCAAGTTCCAAGGAAGAGGCCATGCCCATGGACAGTGTAGTTTAGAGACGGCCTGACCGCTAGATGAAGACACACGCCAGTGTAAAGCCTTTGCAGACAGCAGTGATGGTCATCACCATAGTTAAGTGTTTAGTCTGGTGACAACCTGCCCTGGGCACCACACGAGGGAGCAGACCTGGTTCTCTTCCTCTGCCCTCACACCATTTCCTCATGAAGGCAGCTCAGGTGCTATTGTGCCCTGCCTGCCTGTCTGGCTCATCCATGAGCTGTGACCACCTCCAAGGAAGGACTCCGCCTTCTCTTCTCTGTGCACCATGAACCTGCAAAAAGTTGGCCTTCAGAACCTCAGGAGACTCACCCCACCCCCACTATAGGCAGAACCCTCCGCAGGCATTAAAACAGCTGCGGAGTCACTATGGCCCAAGCCCTGGTTACGGATCCCTGGAGCCTACTACAGCCTGTACAGCGTGAATAATCAGGTCCTTTATACACAGATTCCTGCCTGTCAGATCTGAGCTTGGGATTCATTGTAAGCTATGGCCCTCCCATGGCAGCCAGGTGGGCCGCGAGTAGACAAAGGGGCTAGGATCTGAGTTTCGAGGGAGGCATTGAAAGGACAGGCACGGAGGCAACCTGTTGCAAACTGAGCCAGGGTCCCTGCGTGTCTCAGAGGAGGCCTCTGGTGTGCAAGTGTGGAGGAGGGCCCCCACGGTGCAAAGGAAAGAGAGGTACTCAGGGGCAAAGGCTCTTGGCCTCTCCTGTAGCAGCTCCAGTTGGTAGCCCGTGAAAAGTGGACAGCCAATGTGGTCACATGAGCGTGACTCTTATTCCCTCACAAAGCAAGAGAAAGGGGGCAGGGTGTGGCAGTACCCCGAGGGTGTGGTGGGGTGGATGAAGGGAGGTGTCCTTCCTCTCTTTAGTGCAAACTGCTTTTGTCAGCCTCAGAGCTGACAGACGGCAGTTACCAAGTCAGGTCCCCACAGTACCCAGTGTGGGCTGGGCGCCTTAGCCCCTGTCACATGGACAAGCCACACCATATGGCTTCCCTGAGTTCTAACAGCAGGATCTGGGGGTTTTGTCTAGGTACACACTTCCTTGCTGTAGCTCTGTTACCTCCTTTGAGCCCCGCTCTTGTCCTCTAGAAAAAGGACATTGATTGCTACCTTAGCAGGTTGCTACCTTAATCCTGTGAAGACTAATTAGGGGAACCCTACAATGAGTAGCTTGCCTTAAGACATATCAATGACTAGCTGGCCTTAAGAGATCCTGGGCTTCCCTGATAGATCAGCTGGTAAAGAACCCTCCTGCCATGCAGGAGACCCCGGTTTGATTTCTGGGTCGCGAATCCTGATCCGCTGCAGAAGGGACAGGCTACCCACTCCCGTCTTCTCGGGCTTCTCTTGTGGCTCAGCTGGTAAAGAATCTGCCTGCAATGCGGGAGACCTGGGTTCAATCCTTGGACTGGGAAGATCCCCTGGGGAAGGGAAAGGCTACCCACTCCAGCAGTCTGGCCTGGAGAATTCCATGGACTGTAGAGCCCATGGGGTCGCAAGAGTCGGACACGACTGAGGAACTTCACTTCATTTTCAAGAGATATGACCTGAATCCAGATTAAACTGGAGGCTCCCAGTGTCCTCTGGCATTTCTTCGCTGAAGCCAGCCAAAACCCACACACGTGCATTTCCAGGGTCTCCACTTAGCCAGCTGGACAGAAAACCCAGCGTGGTGCAAACAAGCTGACAGACAAGCAGGAGAGGACTCACCGGCAGACGGCTTCGCTCAGGTCTCAGGTGGATCTCCGGGACCACAGCAGGAACCGGCGCTCTCAGCCCGTGGGCTCAGCAGCGCCCTCATTCTCAGGCGGGCGGCTCTGCCCTGACGGGCGCGGGAAAGCCACCAACTGCCCCAGGCTGACCTCACGCCGCTTCCACCGCTGTAGCCTGACCTCACCCAGCCACACCCCTTTTGGCGGAACTTCCTCTTCCTCTCTTGATTCCAGCCTGAGGCCCGGCCCTGGGCCCCGATTGGTCACAGCCCCAGTCCTGAGCCAATCACGGTGGCCAGGGAGGATGGAGCACACCGATTGGCCAGCTCCAGGTCATGGGACCATATTCCAGGTCCCGTGACCATACTCCAGGTCACGTGTGAGCTGCTCGCCCTGTGTCAGCGGTGGAGAGACTGCTGTACCCCAAGAGCAGGGCTGAGAGTCCAGTCACTGTGTCCGTGTGCTCAGGGTCCTGGGACGTGCCTGCGCGTCCTCTGTACACACCGCTTTGTCCTCTGCAGACGGAAGATTCACGATAAAACTCTTCGCTTCGCAAGCGCTGTTGCACGCACCCACATTCAAGGGAGCAAGGCCTCCGGTTTGAAGGTAAGTTTGGAGATCCTCTCTTAACCTCCGGGCTTGTTTCTTGTATCCTGTTAGAATAATTTATTCAGTCTGAAAACCCCCAGGAGGACCACCACATGCTGCTTTGCGTATTCAGGATTCTTAGCTGTTCTGAGTAGAGGGCATGGCCCAGGGGCCTCCCAAAGGCAATGAATTTTGTCCAAGGAAGCACCTGAGAGGCTGAATCTCTGAGTCACTTTGCTGTACGCCTTAGACAAACAAATTATGGTAAATCAGCAATACCTCAATTTAAAGAAAAGATATTTCCTCATCAAAAATTGTTCGAATTTTGTCAAGTTTTTCTTTCAATTGCTGGTTCTTCGTATGCAGTCTAATTGGCTTGGTGGTGTTTTGTGAGTTAGGGATCCAACTTACCTTCTCCTATGGATACAATATTGTCCCAATGGGACGATTCCTTTGTCCTTTCTCCTGGAAATGTCCTTTCTGCGTTTACATATTAAGAAGCTATTTTTCCAAATGCCAAGTATCGAGAAGTTCAGGTCTTTGGTAATTTGTACCCCAGAGGCTTGTTTCCACTTCTGTGTCTTCTCTTCGCATTTTACCATTGCCCATTTGTTGTATACACAAGTGCCCTCAGAGGGCTCTCTGCAGTGAACCGTGTATGTTTCTGTGAGGACAGAGGATGTGAGCACGGAGGAGAGGCTGAGTCCATAGTGACCATGTGACCATGCTCAGCAACCCCAATATTAAGTCTGGCTGAGACTTTCTCAGGCAAGGTCTGTGTTTCTTCCTCTTGGTGTCTGGATACGCAAAAAGATGTTGGTGGATTGGGACGTGGGTCTCTGGGTCCAGCAGTGTAGAGATATACCTATGGCCTGCTTTTCCATGATATTTTCCTCCTGCGGGCTCCGCTGAGCTGGTGTAGAGAGATTTCTGCTAAAGGCTTGAGAGGTAGTCAATCCTTCTGCTTTTCATGCCCTGCCTCGTCCATACTTCTGTCATTTTTTTTAATGTAGCTAATTTTCAATGGTGTTAGCCCTTGTGTCATTGTGACACTCAGGCACCTGTGGTTTAATAGACCTCCAAGTTCCGGGAGCTCTTTGCCTGGTGGAGACATGGAGCACTCAGGGAGCAGTACCACATCTACACCCAGGGCTGTGAAACTCCTGGACCAGAGAGAAGGTTCTTGCCAGGAAGGCTGCATCCCTGCTGTGGGGGGTTCGGAGTTATCACTTCCGATTGCACATCCCCCGGGCCCTCGGTGCAGGCCCCACTCTGAGATCTGGAAAGGAGGTGGCTTCTCTCCCTGACACAGAACTAGTCTTTTCTGTCCTCGTCCTTGTCGCGTCCCATCTGGCTCCCAGGCTCTACCCTTGAGCCTCACCCACAGGATCAGGAGAGCCCAGTTCTAGAGGAGTGTCATACAAGGAGAGTCTCCTGGAGACACTCCATCCCCGGGCCTAAATAAGCACTTCTTCGGAGTTTCACAGCCCTGGGTGTAGATCCTGGGTTTGTGTCCATTTTACAGTTGAATATGTTGAGCCTCAGATCATTGTGTGATTTGCCCTGGATCACTGTGCGGGTCAGCGGGTGAGGTGAGATTTGAACCCAGACTGTATGTCTTGGAGGCCGTGACGATACAGGTGTTTCCGCTCCTCGGTTAAATTTATTTCAAGTTTTTTTTTTTTTTTTTGATGCATTTGTATATGGGACTTTTCTGTTCTCTTATGCTTCCTATCCTGCTATATTGCTGAGTTTATTAGTTTTAATACTTCTTACTTGGTGGCGTTTTTAGGGTTTCATATAAATCCTGTCATAATCGAATAGTGACAGTGTAACTTCCTCTGTTCCAATGGGGATGCCATTTATTCCCTTTTCTGGCCTAGTTCCTCTGGGTAGGACACTTCCGCCACTATGTTGAACAAGATTGGTGAGAACGGGCATCCTTGTACTATTCCTGATCTTTTAGGAAAATCTTTCAGCTCTTTATCACTGAGTTGGATGTTAGCTGTGGGTTTGTCTTAACGTGCCCTTTAGGATGTTCCATGGATAACCACTGTATTGAGAGATGGTATCAGAATTGATGTTACACTTTGTTGAAAGCTTTTTCTGCCATTATTGAGAAGATCACATGATTTTAGTCTTCATTTTGCTCATATTGTGTATCACAGTAATTGATGTACAGATAATAAATCATGCTTGCAGGCCCAGAATAAATCCATTTGATCCTAGTGTATGATTCTTTTAACGTATGCTTCAGTTTGGCCTGGTAATACTTTTTTGAGGATTTTTACATCCAAGTACACCAGGGTCAGGGTTCTCTGGTGGTTCATATGGTAAAGAATCTGCCTGCAATGCGGGAGGCCTGGGTTTGACCCCTGGGTCAGGAAGATCCCCTCGAGAAAGGAATGGCTACCCCACTCCAATGTTCTTGCCTGGCAAATTCTGTGGACAGGGACCTGGTGGGCTATAGTCCATGGGTCACAAATAACTGGACATGACTGAGTGACTCACACTTACAAGAGTGCTTCTTGACATTTTTAATATCTACACTGAAGATTTTATCTCAGTCAAAAATTACAGTCAAAGGCAAACATGTCAAAAGTCCAAGAGTCCTTAGAATTAAATGACAATAAGACATAACAGATGAAAGCAAGAAGGACTCCACATATTTACTTTTCATAAGAATTTTAGCTCTTCCGAGGAATTCTCATTAAGCTGAATTAAAATGCAAGCTTTAGTTTAAAATCTTAACCTTTTTCGGTATTATGTTTCTATTTTGAGACTGAAAGTTCATTATTTATGTACGAGATATTAAGCAATGCTATGTAGCTATTAAAATCATATTTTCAAAAACTCGAATGACATTTATAAGCACTTATATTGGAAAAATAGCTAGGAATAGAAGATGATCCCGTATAGCTTTAAATGAAAGTACATATGTGTTGAATGATAGTTTTCAGATTGTATTTATTGATTTTTATTTGGAGAATAACTGCTTTACAGTGTTGGGTTGGTTTTCCTCATGCAATTCCACGAATAAACCATAAGTATATTATCCACTCTTTGGTGAGACTGCCTCCCAGTTCCTGGCATCCCACCCTCTAGGTCGTCCCAGAGCACCATGCTGGGCTCCCTATGTTATCCAGCCACTTCCCACTAGCTAGCTATTTTACATATGGTAGTGGCTATGTTTCAGTGCTACTCTCTCCATTTGTCCCACCCTCTCCTTCTCCAGCTGAGTTCACAAGTCCTTCCTCTACATCTGTGTATCTATTTCTGCCCTTCAAATATTCACCAGTACCATTTTACAAGATCGCATGCATATGCATTCATATACTATGTTTGTTGTTCTCTTTCTGACTGATGTCACTCTGTATCACAGTTTCTAGGTTCATCCACCTCAGTTCAACGGATTCGTATATGTTCCTTTCCATGGCTGAGTCGTATTCCTTTGCATGTATGTTCCACAACTTCTTTTTCCATTGTTCTCTTGAGAGACATTAGGTTGCTTCCATGCCCTGCCTATGTTAAATAGTGCTGCAATGGACATTGGGTACATATGTCTTTTTAGAGTTATGGTTTTCTCAGGGCGTATGGCCAGTAGGGGATTGTTGTGTCATATTGTAGTTTTATTCCTACTTTTTCAAGAAACCTACGTTCCTTCTCCATAGTGGCTGTATCCATTTACATGTCTACCAACATTGCAAGAGGGTTCCCTTTCTTCCATGTCCTGTCCAGCGATTATCATGTGTAGAATTGTTGATGATGGCCATTGTGACTGGTGTGAGGTGATACCTCATGTAGTTTTGATTAGCATTTCCTGAATAATGAGCGATGTGGAGCATCTTTTCATGTGTTTGGTGGCCTTCTTCCTGTCTTCTTTGGAGAAATTTGTTCAGGTCTTCTGCTCATTTTTCAATTGGTTGCTTTTTTTCCAGTATTAGTCTCGATGATCTACTTGTGTACTTTGTAGATAATCCTTTCCAAGGATTCCATAACGTACATAATTCCTCAGAACATACCTTAGTCTTTTTGGACGGAAGAACATCAAGTGCCTTCTTTGGTGTGTATGTATGTACATGGCATGTGTTTATTTTCATTGTGCAGATCTTGCACTTATTCCATTAGATTTATCCCTGAGGAGTTCATAGTTTTTGATGACATTATAATCAAGGGTATTCTTTAAAATGTCAATTTCTGGTCTCGTTTAGTATGCTGAAGTACGGAGCATTTTTGTATGTTGACCTTGTATACTGCAACGTTGCTGAACTCACTTTCATGCTTGTACCTCTTTTGTTGATTCATTTTCCACGTTAATCATCAGGTCGTCAGCAAGTACAGTTGTATTGTTTTTTCAGTTCATATGATTTCGATTTCTTTTTTCTTGTCTTGTTACAGTGGCTAGGAGTTCCAGTACAGAGTTGAATAAAAGCCAAGAGAGCAGACATCCTTGCTTGGTTCCTGATCTTGAGGAGAAACACCATATGATGTCAGCTTTACATTTTTTGTAGATGCCGTTTATGAGGTTGGGGCAGTTTTCTTCCATTCCTAGATTGCTAAGATTTCCATATATCAATGATAAATATTGTCAGATGCCTTTTCTCTCTCTTTTGAGGTGAGACTGTGGTTTTTATTTTCAGTCCATTGATATGGTGAATTTCACTGATTTCTTCAAATGTTGGCCCAAACTTATGTTCTTGGGATAAACCCTACTTGTCATGCTACCTTGTACTTTGAATTGATTACTGATTTCCTGATGTGTCATTAAGGAATTTTGCATCTGTGTCTCTGAGGGATATTGATATTCTTGTAATATGTTTGTGTGATTTGGGTATCAAGAGAATTCTGGCCTCAGAATGAGTTAGGTGTTTCTTTCTTCACTATTTTGGAATAGGTTGTGTATAACCAGGATTTTCTTCATAACTGTTTGTTAGGATTCACTAGTAAGGCCATTTAGGATAGAGATTTTGTGCGTGTGGGTGTATGGGTAGGTAAGATTTCTAACTACGGATTTGAGTTTTAATAGATTGAGGTTATCTGTTTCTTACTGAGTGGCTTTCATAGGTTGTGTCTTTCAACAAAGTAGGGTATTTTATCTAAGTTGCCTGAAGTTGTTCACAGTTTACCCTTTCCTTTCAGTGTCTATAGGATCTGTACTGATGTTCCCTCTTTGATTCTTGATATTGGTAGTTTATGTCTTCTCTTTTTTCTTCGTCACTCGGCTTAGTCATTTTTATTGATATTTTGAAGAACCTGATTTTAGTTTTTTCATTTCATTTTGTTTCTCTGGTCTCTGTTTCATTGATTTTTACTCTTTCATTTTCTTCTTTCTGCTTGCTGTGGATTTCATTTGTTCTTTTATAAGTTGTTTAAGATAGAGTCTTAGAGGATCGATTCAAAATCTTTCTTCATTCGTGTAAGTATTTAATCCTATCAGTTTCCCTCCAGGTACTGATCTAGCCATGTCCCGTAGCTTTTTAGTATATTGTATATTCACTTTTATTCACTTCAACATATTTCCTGTTTCATTTGTGATTTCTTCTTTGACACATGAATTCTTTAGAAATATGCTACTTTGCTGATGTTTGGGAGACTCCTGGATATCAGGGGTTTTTTAATTTCTAATTTAAATCTGTTGAGATCAGAAAACATGCTTTGTATGATTTGAGTCACTTTAAGTATGCTGAGATTTGTCTGTCTTTTGAAGAATGTCCCGTATCCCCTTGAGAAGAGTTTTATCGTGCTTCTTGTTGGATAGAGTGTTCTATCAAATGTCAGTTAGATCAAGTTGGTTGATAGTGCTGTTTAAGAGGGTTCTCTGGTAGCTCAGATGGTACAGAATCTGCCTGGAATGCGGGAGACCTGGGTTTGATCCTTGGGTTGAGAAGATCCCCGGGAGGAGGGCTTGGCAACCCACTCCAGTACTCTTGCCTGGAGAATTGTTTAAAGGCTTCAACATCCTTACTGACCTTGGTTGGTTGTCTGTTTTGGCTTCCTTGTTCAATCAGTTATTGAGTCACGGCGAGGAAGACTGAGGTCCCTGACTGTAATCGTGGGTGTGTCTATTTCTTCTTTCAGTCTATTTCGTTGTTGTTTTCCTTATCTCTTCTTTTTAAAGCTATTTTTTAATACACTTAACTGACTTTGAAATTAGCAGATGTGTTGCTAAAGAAATTTGGAACACAAAGCGTTGAAACTAAAATTCAAGCTAGCCAGAGATATTTTTAGTGAGTAGAGTTAGGTCGATCCTTCAAACTTGTTCATGAGTCGTGCTCATTCTTTGTTGACATATTATTATGTATAAAAGCTATTTCAGAGAAGTAATGTGTAGTCATTACAATTTTATCATGGTTTGGTAGATAGGTTAAATTTATTGCCACAGATGAGTCATAGACTTTTAATGGTATAATTTCTTTGTATAAAATTTTGCCAGCAAATTTAAAAGGTAGCAAAGAAAAGATCAAATAATTTTGAAGTTATGATCAATACTGTTGTCTTTGGCTTAGCCTTTGACATTATGTAATTGTTTAAAAATCCATTTTCAAGATGATGTAAATGGCCCTTGTGACTGCTTCCGTGGGTTTTTTTCCTCAATTGCTGCTGCTGCTGCTAAGTCGCTTCAGTCGTGTCCGACTCTGTGCGACCCCATAGAGGGCAGGCCACCAGGCCCCCACGTCCCTGGGATTCTCCAGGCAAGAACACTGGAGTGGGTTGCCATTTCCTTCTCCAATGCATGCAAGTGAAAAGTGAAAGTGAAATCACTCAGTTGTGTCCTACTCTTCACGACCCCATGGACTGTAGCCTACCAGGCTCCTCCGTCCATGGGACTTTCCAGGCAAGAGTACTGGAGTGGGTTGCCATTTCCTTGTCCAGAGGATCTTCCCAACCTAGGGACTGAACCCAGGTCTCCTGCATTGCAGGCAGATTCTTTACCATCTGAGCCACCAAAGGTGCTGAGTACTCTGCAGATTGTAGATGCCACTGATTAATTCACAGAAATTCCTTGCTTAGGACTTTGCAGATGAAGTTACTGCTTAAAGATTACTTTTGTCATTTAAAAAAAGCAAAGTTAATATCTGATTTGAATGTGATTACTGTTTTAATTAATTTCCATTTATATGCACTATCAATTAATTCAATTAAAACATTGGGCTTTTAAAAAATTGAATATCTTATACTGAAGTGAGTTTCTCTTTGTGCACGTGCTAACAAACTTCATGCATCTATCTGTGCGTCATGAATTGTTTTTTTTTTCCCCTCCCTTCCTTTCTGCCTTCCTCATCTTTCTTTTTTGTAAAGTGTAGTTGATTTACAATGTTACATTAGTTTCAAGTGTGTAACAGTGATTCAGAATTTTTTCTTTTTCTTTTTTCTTTTTTTTACTGGCTGTGCTGAGTCTTTGCTGCTGCACAGGCTTTTCCCTTGCTGCGGCAGGCGGGGACACTCTCCAGCGGTGGTTCCTCAGCTTCTCACTGCAGTGGCTTCTCTTGCTGTGGCTCCCGGGCTCTAGAGCACTGGCTCAATGGTTGTGGGGCATGGACTTGGTTGCTTCTTGGCATGTGGGATCTTCCTGGATCACGGATTGAACCCGTGTCTCCTGCATCAGCAGGTGATTCTTTGTCACTGAGCAACCAGGGAAGCCCTGATTCAGCAGTTTTACAGATTACACTCCATTTAAAGCTATTACAAAATAATGACTATATTTCCCTGTGCTGTACAATATATCTCTGTTGCTTAGCTATGTCATACATAGTCGCTTGTATGTCTTAATCCCATACCCCAATTTTGTCCCTCCCCAATTGTCCCTGAGATAAAGTTGTGAGATATATACATATACAGTGGACTATTACTCAGCCATAAAAGGAGAAAACTCTGCTATACACAACAATGCGATCGACCTAGAGAGTCTTCTGTTCAGTGAAATAAGCCAGGGAAAGACAAATACTCTCTGCTGTCACTGACATATGGGATTTTTAAAGTGAAATAAACAAACATACCAATCACAGTTATAGACAAATGTCCTAGCAGCTCCCTGCCTCTCTTCATCCCGCTTCCCTTCCCGACTCTTTCCTTTGCTTTCCTCCCCGCTTCCTTCTGTGCTCTTCCTTCCCTTTCTCTCTCTGCTTTTCCTTTTTCTCCTCCTCTCTCTCCTTTCCATGCTCACTCTCCTTTCTCCCTCCACCCCATGCCTTTCAGTGACCATGTTGAGCCAAGGGGGTGTTGTTGTTGTTTTTCAGTCACTAAGTTGTGCCCAACTCTTTGTGACCTCATGGACTGCAGCTGTCAGGATGCTCTGTCCTCCACTATCTTCTGGAATTTGCTCAGATTTATGTCCATTGAGTCAGTGATGCCATCTAACCATCCCATCCTCTGCTACCCCCTTCTCTTGTGGCCTTCAATCTTTCCCAGCATCAGGGTCTTTTCCAGTGAGTTGGCTCTTCCCATCAGGTGGCCAAGGGGTAAATTAAGCTTATTTCTTTCTTTAGCACATTCACTGGAGTAACACATAGAACAGGCTCAGCATCACTAAGTTGGTCTGTTTCCTGAGCTGACTATAGTATTAACAGATCCCTACCAGAAAATGTGCTGTGTCCAGGAATCACTCAACTTTTTAACTTTCTAATCGCAAAGTGAATTCTTCCTTTTATATCTTAGAGGTCGGAGAAAATTACATCTTTGGGCTACTTTCCTTTTTCCAATTCACCTGCTTTCACATTTTAAGTATTTGATTTTACAGTTTTAAGCAAATCATGGGGCCGTGTGTGTGTGTTCATAATCTGAAATACATCACAACTTATCTTTGTTTCATGAAATGCCAGTTAAACACTAGATACTGTCATTTGGTCAATTTGTGATATATACAAGCTGTGCTTGTATCTATTTGCATTCATCAGGACAAGTATTTAAACTAAATTGGTGTGCTAGTTCAATATGACTAAGTTCCATCAATTTTGTCAGTTGATTACCTCATTTAGTGGGTGTTTTCATTTTTCTAAATAACTAACCTCAACATTTAAAACTAGCCTTGTCATTGGGAATCCAAAATTAATTTAATTTCTAACAAGAGCGTGAGAAAGGGTGCAATTAGGATACTTGATAAAGTAAGTTTTAAATCAAAAAGATCAAATTTAAAACATAGAATGATAATCTGACAAACTGGGTTTAATAATTACTGTGAATTTTGACCCAATACAGATGTAAATATCATGAAATATCTACACTTACACATGTCCACATCAATAAGGTTTATTGGCAGAAGTCTTTTGCAAGGTAATTTGATAATACATATTATAATAACTAGAGAAATGTGTATAAACTTCATGACTACCACAGGGAAGTAAACATTCCATCTTAAAAAACTGGGAAAATATCTGGGCATGAAGACGTCCATCATGGTGTTACCTATAATAGTAATACGTTAAAATCAACGTAAACATCCAGCAATAGGAAAATGACCAAATAAATAAGAGTATCATGAAATTGATAGAATTTTGTATAGCCATTAAAGAAGTAAAAATCATGGAGGCTCTGTAGGAACATAGAACATTCCATACTAAAATGTTATATGCTATCTGTGCTATCATTTAATTTATGTGAGAACCACAGAACTAGAACTATTTATCCAATGTGTGCTTAGGGAGAATATGTCAGACTCTGTGCTAAAAACAGCAGGCAGAAGCTGGCATGTAAAACCTTTGAGTATTTAATAAGTGTTTATGTGTAGTTTGTTTAATGCAGTGCTTGCTGTGTTAGTTTGCTGGGGCAACAATATCGAAGCCCTAGAGACACCTACTGCCTCACACTTCTGGAAGCCAGAAGTCCACAACCAAGGTTCAGGCAGAGCTGACCCCTCCTGAGGGTCAGGATGGCATCTCCCCCACGCCTCGCCCGTCAGTGCTGGTGGTTTGGCGATAATCACGGGCGCGCCTGGGCTGCGGGAAGCACCACCCCCATCTCTGCCTTCGCCTTTATATGGTGTTCTCCCCGTGTGCTGGTCCGTCTCCGGATTTTTGCTTTTTTAAGGATACCACTCACAATGGATTGGGCCCACCCAAGCTTAGTGGTGAAGAAGTGCCTGCCAATGCAGGAGACTTAGGTTCAATCCCTGGGTCAGGAAGATCCCCTGGAGAGGAAAATGGCAACCCACTCCAGTATTCTTGCCTGGGAAATCCCATGGACAGAAGAGCCTGGTGCGCTACAGTTCATGGAGTTGCAAAGAGTTGGACATGACTTAGCAACTAAACAACAACGTGTGTGTGTGCTTGCTAAGTCACTTCAGTCATGTCTGACTCTGTGCAACCCTATGGACTAAAGCCCGCCAGGCTCCTCTGTCCATGGGATTCTCCAGGCAAGCATACTGGAGTGGGTTGCCATGCCCTCTTTCAGGGGAGCTTCTCGACCCAAGGATCAAACCCATGACTCTTATGTCTCCTACATTGCAGGCAGGTTTTTATCACTTTAATAGTAGGACTCAGTGCCCCCTGGGGAACCCTAGCAACAACAATGACCTCTAATTAAATCCATCCCCTCGGTAAAGATGCGCTCTCTAAATAAGGTCAGCCTCTGAGGCGCTGGCGGTTAAGCACTCCAGTAAATGAATTTATTGTGGATGGGGGTGAATTCAACCCATTACATTTAGGATACTATAACATTTTAATAAATATTGGCTAATATTGTTATTATTCTTGCCAATAGTATTAAGAGCAGTAGTCAGAATATCATGAGATTGTGTGTTGTGAAACCAATCGCATTAACAAAATAGGATCAAAACCGTTGATTTTCTAGGGTGATAAGTTTCTAAGTAATAAGGAGTTTTTTGTTTCCTTCTTCTGTTTTTCTCACCCTTATTTTAAAATTTTTATCATGCCTATCCTTCTCTAGATTTCGCACTATTTAAAAAGGGGGGAAATCTAAAACATCTCTTAAATATTAATATAAGCAGTTGCCATTCAACCATAAATACAAATTCCCAGGCTTTCCTCTCTTTCCCATCTTCAAACAGTGTCTTTTTCATCTCCAATAGAAACACACCTGTGAAAAGTCCAGCTCCCTGATGGAGGAAGACAGAGGCTCTTTTCTTTCATTCTGTCTTTAACTATTACTTGAAACAGCAGCCTTCTCAGCTGCCTTCGTGTCCATTCCGAGGACTCTCTTTACTTTCTGGCCACACCGTGCGGCATGTAGGAGCTCAGCTCACCAACCAGGGGTCGAACCCTTGCCCCCTGCACTGGAGGCGCGGTGTCTTAACCACTGGACCTCCAGGAAAGTCCCAGTTCTTAGAATGTTACTTCACCATCTCTGCTTTTCCTGGCAGGAAAAACAAGGCATAATGTTTAAATTTCTCTCATCTCTGCTGATGACTGTGTAGTGATTACAACTTACGTGTTACTGCCTGTGGACTGTTTGCAGGAAAAAGGCCCTCAGGCCAGGTGACAAAATCTTTGCCTGTTTTAAAGTTATTCTTTTCTGTCATGATCTTTTTAAATATTTGTTTTCCTCCAGGTATCTGGTCTGTTGGATTTCTGTCTTCCTTGTGTGTCACCATCCTTGAGTTAGGACCCAGTGTTTTGTTTTCAGGAAACAAAATCTTGGATTGTGTAGCTTTCAGATTAAGAAGAAATGAATGATAAAGGTAACCATCATTTTGGAGTATTGATGGGCCACTTTTAAATATATATATATATATATAACTCATAGATTATTCAGCTAAAATTTTTATAACTTATTTTATTTGACCATGCTGGTCTCCGTTGCTATGCGGGCTTTTCTTGTTGCAGAGAGAGGGCGCTCCCCTCTGACTGCAGAGCTGGGCCCTGGGCTCGCAGCTCAGTGTTCGGGCCCCAGGGTCCAGAGCACAGGCTCAGTACCGTGGTGTACGGACTGTTGCTCCAGACGTATGGGATCTTCCTGGACCAGTGATCGAACCCGAGTCTCCCGCACTGGCAGGCAGATTCTTTACCACTGAGACATCTGGGAAGCCCCCAGGAAAGAAATTTTAAATTAAAAATGTATTGTTTTCACCTCATAAGATACAAACTGTCTTATTAAAATAGTAAGACTCAGTATTAACACGAGGGTGAGGCAGAAGCCACAGTCCCTGGGACCGTAGTCATGAGCCCTTCTGTCTGGCCCTGCTCCTGATATCTCAGGGTCCCTACAGTTTTAGAAAGACATTTCATCTGCAAGAAAACAGAGGATCCGTTAAATGAATTATTATTCATCCAAATGATGGGATGCCTGATGATCATTAAACACTGCGTTAAGGACAATATTTCATGGAAAATGTTCACGATGTATCAAGTGAAAGAGTAAGCTAATAAATATAATACAGATTCGATTTTCTGCAATAATGATTAAAAAGTGTGGAAGTGTATACATCAAACTTAAACCATCATTGTTTCTAGGCAATGGCACAATGGAAAAAGCTTTGTGATTTTAGCATTTTATAGTTTCTTTAGATGAACATGCACTGATTATGAAATTGGGTGGACTGAAGTTGGGGTCTGTTATAATGTTGAGGGGTGAGGTAAAGCCATTATATAAAGAATCTTGAATATATAACACACTGGAGTATTAACACCCATTCATTTGTTTAATCACTTAACCATTAATTCATTTAACAAATACTTTCTACCTTTTTACTCTATGATAATCACTGAGGAAGGGCTTCCCAGGTGGCTCAGTGGTAAAGAATTCTCCTGCCAATGCAGAATCCCCTGGGTCAGGAAGATCCCCTGGAGTAGGAAATGGTAACCGTCTCCAGTATTCTGGCCTGGAGAATGCCATGGACATGGAGCCTGGCGGACTACAGTCCATGGGGTCTCCTATGAGTCGGACAGGGCTTAGCGAATACACAACAACAAAAAGTCATGGTGGAGGCCACCACGGATATACAACAGTGAGCAAAACAAACTCTCCCTGCCCTTAAGGAGCTTAGTGGGGAAAAGGAGAAGTAATAAGAATCACCCAAGTACATGTATAATTATATCCATGATAAGTGCAGTGAAGGAAAGGAATAGTGCTATGAGGGTCCATGGCAGGAATGCAATATCCATATTAAATTTTTAAATTATTATCTAATCAAAATATATAGTGCCTCCTTGTGTGTGTGTGTGTGTGTGCGCGCGCGCTGTGTATTGTACGTTGTCACCAGCAGCAGCATCTCAAGTGAATACTCCAAAACTAGGAAAAGGAAATTCTAGCGAAAACATCTAGAAATACCAAAAGAGTCTGAAAATTCTTCAAAAGTAATATTGAAAAAAAAATATTGAACCTTTGCATGATGAATCCTGGATAATTGCCTGAAGCTCTTAGTGGTGGACCCCTGAAGATTTAGTTTTCCACCATGCTCTTATCATGCATGCATTTTCCCTCAGAAGCTGAAAGATAAATCTGACAAGCTCTGGATAAACACTGGCTAAGACTCTACACTTGCTGGTATGGGAAGGCGACATGACTTAGTCCCTGTTATCATCAGGTCTCCTATTAGGCAGCCTCGGCAAGGAGTCTGGATAGATCAACGTGTCAGGCTGCGTGCTTGGTGATGATTCAGACTGGGGTTGAGTTGAAGTCGCCACTCAAACAACTGGGAGTGTACAGCCGTGCACAATTCCATTTAAACTGCAGGAAAAGTGAGAAGAGGGATAGGGTTTTGAACCCTGGCCCAGGTGGCATTGTGGTCAAGAATCCACCTGGCAATGCGAGCGACACAAGGGACCCGGGTTTGATCCCTGGGTCAGGAAGATCCCGTGGAGGAAGAAATGGCAGCCTGCTCTACTATTCTTGCCTGGAGAATCCCATGGACAGAGGAGCCTGGCTGGCTACAGTCCATGGGGCTGCAGAGAGTCAGACACGACTGAAGAGACGCACACATCACTTTGAAACATGTTTATTTAGTCTCGTAAGAAAATGAAGGGGGAGCAGAAGAAACCGCTCGGCTGGCACCAGGACTTGCAGCTGGAGCGGCTCACGGTCCGCTCGCCTGGGCTCCGGGATTTCGCTCAGCTCAGACACGCGTTCCTGATTCCCCAGTCTCCTTACAAAGAGAGTCAGGCACTATTTCACTTTCCAACATCAATACAACAGGTCTAGTTTTCTTAAGTCAATGAGGGCATGATAGATCTGATGACCTTTTGTTGGAATGTCATTTATTAGTATGAGTAAATTATTCTCCACGGCTGAATTGATACGTATAGTAGATATATCTTCCTCCAGAGGCAGCAGAAAAGTCTACCGCTTTACCCTCTCGTGCACTGCAGAGATCTATTGTAGGCAGATTACAGATTTTCAGCTTTGGACTTGCAAAGGTGACCCCAGTGATGATGACTATTTTTTCTAATCTGTTTAGGAAATGCTATCATTCTCCTTCAATCTGATTATCTATATCTATAGGAGTATACCTTCAAAGGCTATGTATTTATTTAATCTAACAGGGAAAATGGAAAAAGTGACAAGAACGCTAGTCAAATTTCTTGGGCTCTTTTTTCAGGGAAGTAAGAAAAGTAATGAATTGACATTTCAGAGCATTGTTTATTTGCTTTTATAAGAGTTGTACATACCTGATTTTCTTTAATCTTAACCGTAACATTTGAAGTATAATCTTTGCATTTAGCTTATACTGTGAAGGTCTCCTATGTATTAAATACTGTTTACATATTTTGGAAACAGCAAGTCTTGCTCTCATCAAATTTATCTTTACATGAGGAAAATGAGATCCAGGCTTTCGAGGTGTCCATATCTTGTGCCTGGAACTTAATAAGTGGTCCGTAAATATTGACTGTGTAAAACAGAATAGGAGTTCAGTCAGGGCTGCCTGTTTCCACAACCCAGACTTTGTTCTGAGTAGTGTGTGTGTGTGTGTGTGTGTGTTTGAGAATACTATTCAGCCACAAAAAAGAAGGAAGTCTTGCCATTTGCAGGAACATGGGTAGATCTTGAGGGTATTATGCTAAGTGAAATGTCAGGCAGAGAAAAACAAAGGCTGTGTTATCTCATTTATATATGGAACCAAAAAAAAAAGCAAACAAACTCATAGAAAAAGAGATCAGGATTGTGTTTGTCAGAGGCAGAGATGAAGAGTGAGGGAATTGGATGGGGTGGGCAAAAGGTAAAAACCTTATGGATTCAGATTATTCTCCCCACAAAGTATATTCTTTAACAACTCTCTCCGAATAAATTTTGGAGAGGCTCGCTTTCTTAATTCAAATATAACTGAAATACCTTTTTAAAAATGAACTATCAGTGCGTGCAAACATAAAGAAACAGTGCAAGCCATAATGATATAGTTCAATGGATTTTTAAAAATAATAATAGTAATAATAAAAATAAAATCTTAGATAACCAGCACCCATATCAAGAAACAGAAGCTCCCTAGCATCTCAGGAGCCCCCGCTGAGTGTCTCTAAGTCACTGCCTTCTCTTCCCACTTCGAAGATAATCTTTATCTTGACCTTTTTTCTGGCATGTGGGATTTCCATTGTGGCATGCAGAACCCTTAGTTGCTGCATGTGGGATCTAGTCCCTGACCAGGGATCAGATTGTCCCCCTGCATCAGGAATGTGGAGTCTTAACCCCTGGACCACCAGGGGCGGCCCCGTCCTGAGTTTTTACCCCATACTTTAATTTGCCTGTGTTTCAACTTCAAGTTAATTTTAGAAACCAGTAATACCCTCTTTTTCCAGGGAAGGAAATTCTACTCTTCAGGGAAGTTGCTTTACCTAAGACTGACCGTGCAGGTGGCATGTCTCCCAGTTCATTATAAGTCCCAGAAGGATAATGTTCGTATCATGGTCAACTTCCAAAATCAAGATGGAACCGTCCAATGTTTGAGTCACATGTCAAGGCTGATGTCCCCCCCACACACCAAAAGGGTAATGTAAAGAGGGCTTCCCAGGTGGTGCGGTGGTAAAGAACCCACCTGCTAATGTAGGAGGTGCAGGAAACCCGGGTTCAATCCCTGGGTCGGGAAGATCCCCTGGCAACCCACTCCAGTATTCTTGCCTGGAGAATCCCATGGACAGAGGAGCCTGGCAGGCTATAGTCCATAGGGTCACACAGAGTCAGACAGACATGGCTGAAGCAACTTAGTGCACACGCATGCACGCGCACACACACACACACATTGTCAAGATCTGAATATGTATGTCCCTCCAAAATTCATATATTTAAACCTAACCCCCAAGGTGGGGCTTGGGAAGTGAGTCAGTCAAGAGGCAGAGCCCTCATGAATGGATTGGTGCCTTTATAAAAGCAGTCCAACACATTTCCCTTGCCTTTTCCACCATGTGAGTTTTCAGCAAAGAAATGGTCATCTGGGAAGTGGGCTCTCACCATCCATTCAATCTGCCAGCTCCTTAATCTTAGGCTTCCCAGCCACCAAGAAACATAGTTTATCCAATCCGTGGTGTCATATCTTTTTGTCTTTTCACACTGTTCATGGGGTTCTCAAGGCATGGATGCTAAAGCCGTTTGCCGTTCCCTTCTCCCGTGGAGGTTGCACGGCATGGCTCACAGTTTCACCGAGTTATACAGGGCTGATGCTAGGAAAGATCGAGGGCAGGAGGAGAAGGGGACGACAGAGGATGAGATGGCTGGATGGTATCATCGACTCAATGGACATGAGTCTGATCAAATTCCAGGAGACAGTGAAGGTCAGGGAAGCCTGGTGTGCTGCAGTCCATGGGTCAGAGAGTCAGACGCAGCTGAGAGATTGAACAGCAAGAGCCGGCGGCAGTTCGTCATGGCGGCCAGAGCGGAGCAATACACCTACTTGTTACCTGTTGGTTTCATGGAAGCTCTCAGACCAGTTAATCACACTTAGGGTAGAGTCAGTGGCCTTAAAACACAATCTTTCTTCAAGAAAAGATACTCACTGACTTTTTTTCTCTCAACCCTGGAAAGTTTCAGTCAGTTACATTTGGTCATGAAAAAAATGATAATGGCATGAAGGATAACCTGAAAATTTCAGCCAAAGAAATACTGGGATCATTAGATCATTACTATTGGCCACACCTCGGAGCATGTGGGATCTTAATTCCCAGATCAGGGATTGAGCTTGTGCACCCTGCATTGAAAAGCAAAATCGTAACCACTGGACTGCAGGGGTAGTTCCTGGGATCATTGCATTACTAACTTTGATACCCTCAGAAATTTATTTGGCAGTCACAATGTCTCTGAAAGGATTAAGTCAACTTTTAAATATCTGTTACCTTACCGCTGAAAGAAATGCATCGTGTGTATTTCACAAGGTACCCCTGAAGTGTAGATTATTTCAGCTGATAGTTTCTGAGAGCAATAATAATAACAATAATAATAATAAAGCATTTTTCCTGCCTTTTCATTCAGAGGTCTTAGAGAAAAATTAATTGGGGAGTTTTAATGATTTCACTTTGGCTTTAGAGCTCTCTAATTATAATTAATCAGAGAATAAACATCTTGTATACAATTTTCACTTCCAAAGTCATATACTAAATATCTTTGATTTTTCATGGGTTTGCCAGTGAACATTCACTCTTCTTGTCAAGGAACCCACTCTCATAGCAGCAATTCGTCTTACCCTGGTGGCCTCTTGATTACAGCAAGCCATGTGAATCCAGTGTTTCAAAGTTATTTTTTACATGGAAAAAGAAAATACACCCGTTAACCCTAAATGACATTGTCAGCTGTCAACCTATCAATGACTGACATATTTCACTTGCTCAAATTCAAAAAAGCTGTTCTGTAATGTCTGAAAATTGATTCTGAAGAGTGCATATGCTATTAGCCTACTTATTCATTCAAACAATGACTACACTGTGTCCAGAGATGTGATTCTGTCCATGTACAAGTACATACTTGCATCTGTACTTCTCTCTGTTGACGTAACTACAGGAAGAGCTGTGAGCCATTCTCTCTGGGGATAGGATTAGAAGAGACTCATTGTTACATTTTATATCTCCATATTGTCTGACGAACTCACAATCAAGTTTATTAGGTATAAGTCTCAGGCTGTAAACTGAAGTGTACAAAAAACATCTTTTCTCAGTGTGATTTTTCCCATTTTTATTTTTTTTCACTTTGTATTTTGTGTTGGGGCGTAGACAGTTAACAATGTTGTGATAGTTTCAGGTGGACCACTAAGGACTCGGCCGCACGTATGCCTGTATCCATGTCTTTGTGTTTTGTGTTGGGGCGTAGACAGTTAGCGATGTTGTGATAGTTTCGGATGGACCACTAAGGGCTTTGCCGCACATGTGCCCGTATCCATGTCTTTGTGTTTTGTGTTGGGGCATAGATAGTTAGCAATGTTGTGACAGTTCCGGGTGTGATAGTTCCCCACTAAGCGCTCGGCCGCACATATGCCCGTATCCATGTGTGCTCAGTCGTTAGGTCATGTCCGATTCTTTGCGAACCCATGGACTATTACCCTGCCAAATTCCTCTGTCCGTGGGATTTTTCCCGGCAAGAATACTGGAGTAGGTGGTGATTTCCTCCTCCAGGGGATCTTCCAAACCCAGGAATCGAATCTGTATCTCTGAGTCCCCCACATTGCAGGTGGATTCTTTACCACTGAGACTTGGGAAGCCCCATATACATGCATCGACTCTCCCCTAACTCCCCTCCCATCGAGGATATCACATAACACTGAGCAGAGTCCCGTGTGCTGTGCAGTAAGTCCTTGTTGACTGCCCATTTTAAATATAGCACCGTGTAATGCAAGAGGCCACACCAACACAGCTAGTGTTAAATCAGCAGCTGGAAGCGCAACAATCTAGATTTTCACATTTTCTTTCTGTTACCTTGGAGCCTACAGACACCCTTGTTCCAATCTGGTTTTTATCTGCTGGTCCATGGAATCAGCTGTATCCTCCTCTTCTGACTGTGAGGCCTCTTCACACCCTCTGGATGTCCTTAGACCAAGTTTTTTCCTGCTCCTAGGCGGAGAAGGCAATGGCACCCCACTCCAGTACTCTTGCCTGGAAAATCCCATGGACGGAGGAGCCTGGTAGGCTACAGTCCATGGGGTCGCTAAGAGTCGGACACGACTGAGCGACTTCACTTTCACCTTTCCCTTTCATGCACTGGAGAAAGAAATGGCAACCCACTCCAGTATTCTTGCCTGGAGAATCCTAGGGACGGCGGAGCCTGGTGAGCTGCCGTCTATGGGGTCGCACAGAGTCGGACACGACTGAAGCGACTTAGCATAGCATAGCATAGCATAGGCGCGCAGGAAGCACTCCCCATGTCCTGTCTGTTGTAACTAGCAGAAACTCCATGAGGCTCACCTGCTCAAACATATGAAGAGACACAATAAGCAAGATTAAATCAGATAGTAATCACTGTTGGCAAGGACATTAAAACTGGATATTAGAATAGGAAGTTCCTGGGGTGGGGCACCTATGTCAGAGGGGCAGTCAAGGATGGCTTCTTGGAAGTGGTGCTATTTGAGTTGACGTGCACATCGCTGTCTCCACGATAAGACTGTAAATTTAAGGTAGGACATGATCAGATTCATTGAAAATCTCAAAGACCTGGCATGAAAAGGGTACAAAATGGTCCAGCTGGTGTCCAGAAGCAGAAGTTCATCAGGCAGCACACCTGGACGTGGGCTCCTGGGAGGCATTAATCCCATTATTTGTCTCCTCTACCCTGTTAGGGTCCATTCCTTTCAGGACTCAACCTCCATAGATAAAGTCTAAGAGTTCAGGCTGGGTCACGTGCTCCCCACTGCTTAGGGAAGATCAAGATATCTTTATTTCTAATTTCACCAGTAGTTCTCCAAAAAGAAGTTGCCCTGCACGTTATGCCACCAAAAATGGGTGAGTGCACGATGGACATCACTGCAGATTTTCACCATCTTCTCAGCATCTACAGCGAGGCTCCCACTACAGCTTCACTTAGCACATTCCATCTTGAGGAGGAAATCTGTCGTTTTGTGTAGTGATTGGCTCAAGAAGGTTCTTCCCTAGAATGGACTAATATCAAATTATTTCCTGCCCTTCCCCAAATCTTGTTTAAGAAGGTTGGCAAGTTGAATTAAAAATAGTTAAAAACGAGGTAGACATCTTGATCCACCCCAAGGAGGTTTATTTGCAAAACAGTCTGAAGCCCTTCCCGTGGCATAGCAGACGCTTAGTGATCTTAGTCCTGAGACAGACTATGGAGTTGGAAGGAAAAGACTGGGTCTGGGTTTTGTCTTAATTCATCACTAGTAATATGGTTTGGGATACTTATTAATGCCACTAAAGCCTCTTTCTTCATCTTTTAAGCAGGAAAATAATACGACAACATGGGTTTTCATGAGAGCAAACAATGTAAGGTCTGCAAGAAGGAAGTACTTAATTAAATGCACATCCCCTAGCGCTAATCACTAACACCAGTGTTCTAAAGCCAACTCGTGCCACCAACTTAGCATTTGTACCAAAGAAAATTGATCAGAGTGGGGTTTAAAACCATGGAGATCCTCTAAACTCTGACCCTATTCATTGAGTTCCTTCCTTACCTTAAAGTTATCTTTTTCCTTTCTATAAGCTTATATTTGCTTGTATTGTTATGAGACTGCATTTTACAAATTTTGTTATGCTTACATTTTAGTTTTATATTAGATGGCTCAAGCAGATTAAACTGGATTTACAACCATCCCAAGCAACCCTGATACAGCCAATAATCGTATATAACATCTACAGTCTCTGAATAGCACTGGTCTGTTTGATAGAGGAATTTAGACCTCCTCAACACTTTCCATTTTGCATTCCATCCATCTTTACCTTAACACATTCCTCTGTTCCAAAAGCCTCCTTGTAGTTTATTTTCCAAAGCAAACATATTGTTTCAAAGTTATAAAGCTCTTTAGGTTTGGCAGGAAGTCTTATCATTGGACAAGCTTTTGATGCAATTATATTGTTGGGTGGAAACTTGAGTACCTCTCCTTATTTCAGTGGAGTGCAACATAAAGGACGGCTTGGAGTCCAGGGTAATATAATCAGATAGGAACTGAAGTCAGAGGATTTACCCCACCCATCAGCTTCGCCTCTGTGATTTACATTAATATTAAAGGTAGATCGAATGTTCCACACACCCTGAGGCTCTTTACCTCACTACCACTAGGGAGTAGAAATCTGCATTATTTTTTTTTTTATATATAAATTTATTTATTTTAGTTGGGGGCTAATTACTTTACAATATTGTAATAGTTTTTGCCATACATTGACATGAATCAGCCATGGGTTTACATGTGTTCCCCTTCCTGGACCCCCCACCCACCTCCCTCCCCATCCCATCCCTCTGGGTCATCCCATTGCCCCGGCCCTGAGCCCTTGTCTCATGCATCGAACAAGGTATGGTGTTCTGTTTCACATATGATAATGTACATGTTTCAGTGCTATTCTCCCAGAACGTCCCACCCTCACCTTCTCCCTCAGAGACCATAAAATTGTTCTATGCATCTGTGTCTCTTATTCTGTCTCGCATATAGGATCATTATGATGCAGGTTTGATTCTAGACATGGTGAGGCTTTTTAAAAATGATTTTATTTATTTTCGGCTGTGCTGGGTCTTTGTTGCCGAGGGGGCTTCTCATGCGGTGGCTCATCTTGTTGCAGAGCAGGAGCTAGATCTCGGGCACTCAGGCTTCCACGGCTTCCACACGTGGGCTCAGCAAGGTGGTTCCCGGTCTCGAGAGCACAGGCTCAAGAGCTGTGGTGCGTGCACTTCGTTGCTCTGCAGCACGTGGAATCTTCCAGAACCAGGGATCAAACCCAAGTCTCCTGCACTGGCAGGTGGATTCTATACCACAGAGCCACCAGGGAAGCCCAGTGAGGACTTTTTTTTTTAAAGAACAATTTAAAGTCAAATGTTGCTTAAGCCGTTGCTTAAATTAAGGGCTGGCTGTGTTGTTTGGTAAAAGCAGAGAGACAGAAGACAGCAAGGAACAATGAAAATTTAAGGAAGAGGCAGATGTCAAGGCCTGTAATGATTATAGGTGTGTAGTTTTCAGTCTTAAAATGTGTAAGAATTGAATCTTAAGTCAAGGTTTAGCATTGCTTCTTCCTCTATGAAAAATTGTTGTTGTTCAGTCACTCAGTCATGTCCAACTCTTTGTGACCCCGTGGACAAGCAGCACGCCAGGCTTCCCCGTCCTTCACTGTCTCCCAGAGTTTGCCCAAACTCATATGCATTGAGTCAATGATGCCATCCAACCATCTCATTCTCTGTCACCTCCTTCTCCAAAAATCTTGCCCTTAATCTTTCCCAGTATCGGGGTCTGAAATAAATAAGTTCACAGAAAAGACAACAAAATCCATCGCATAACAAACGCATTGAGTAGCCGTCACTGGAGACGGCAGTGCAGGCCGAGTCTGGGGGTCAGGGGCCCCCGCGTGCAGCGTGGGGCTCACGCGTCTCCTTGTGTGACGTTTCACCACGCTAGGCCCTCCACAGCCATGCTCTGGTCGTTAAATGCTCGTTGCTGTGTGCTTCCCTCGTGACTGTGGGTTTAAAAGGATTTAGAATACTCAACGGAGAAGGCAATGGCACCCCACGCCAGTACTCTTGCCTGGAAAATCCCATGGATGGAGGAGCCTGGTAGGCTACAGTCCATGGGGTCGCTAAGAATCGGACACGACTGAGCGACTTCACGTTCACTTTTCCCTTTCATGCACTGGAGAAGGAAATGGCAACCCACTCCAGTGTGCTTGCCTGGAGAATCCGAGGGACGGCGGAGTCTGGTGGGCTGCCGTCTATAGGGTTGCACAGAGTCGGACACGACTGAAGCGACCTAGCAGCAGCAGAATACTCAAGCTTCAAAAGTCAAGCAGTTTCTTGGCTGAAGTTAGGCTGATTTTTATTTTTTTAAACACAGAATCCAAGGTCGGGGAATTGAATATCCTTCCTGTCGGTATCTATTACTAACGGAGGCAGTTGCCAGGGCAAGGAGGGCTGTTTCTACACTGGCAGAGAAAATCACGTAAAATTGTCTTGATTGTTGTTAAAGTTCTCCAATACAAGAAAGGTGATCATAATTAGTTTCTTTTTCTTCGACAATGAGTCTTGCTGCTGGTATTCTTTTAAGAATTTATTTTATTTTTCCGGGTTCTATAGCCAGTTATTCATATGTCTGCCTGCCCCTAAGCAGAGAACATAATTTAGACATTTCCTCTCTCTAGTAGTTAAAACACTGCCTGAAATAGGTGATGAGGAAAACAAAATGAATGCCTGGATAGCAAATGAAAGAACCTCGGGGTCGCAGAGAGGAAGGAATATAATCTGTGAGACTGAAATTGGCATTCCTTAATTATAGCAGGTGATGCTATGCTTTTGGAATGGAGAATATATGAATTAATGGCTTCCTTTCCAAATTATGTTAAAAATAAACTTAGGAGAAACTAAAAGAGCTGCAGTCTTAGACCATACAGTCTTTTCATATTTATTTTTAAATCTGTTGACTTGGTTGGGCCAGGTCTACGTTGAGTCATACGAATCCTTAGTTGAGTTCTCTGGGCTCTAGTTCCCTGACCAGGGATCAAACCCGAGCCCCTGCATTGGGAGCAGAGTCTTAGCCACTGGACCACCAGGGAAGTCCCCATCAAGTCTGTACTTAGGTTATCAGGTCTTTCATATATATATATATAGCAGTATATTTCTCATTGCATGTTTATTTTTATATAATTTTATTAGTAAACCAGTTTAATCACGTCAGTGACTCTAAGGCTTAATAGTACACATGCATTTGCAATGGATCTTTATACAATTTTATATACAGATATATAATTTTATTGATGTTTTTGGCTGTGCTGGATCTCGAGCAGGGCTGCCCTCCAGGGCTACCGTGTCCGGGCTTCCCATCGCGGTGGCTTCTCTTCTTGCGGAGCACCGGCTCTAGGCGTGTGGGCCTCAGTGGTTTCCGCTTGCAGGCTTTAGTTCCCAGGTTCAATAGTTGCGGCACAGGGCTTAGTTGCTCTGCGACCTGTGGGATCCTCCCGGATCAGGGATCGAACCCGTGTCTCTTGCGTTGGCAGGTGGATTCCTCACCACTGAACCACCAGGGAAGTCCCTGCAATGTATCTTTATTGAAGGGCTGGGAGGAACTCAAAAGTTTTCTCCTCAAAGTTGGAGGTCAAGATTAGAGAAGAACATAATTGCCCCAGGGGAAAAAAAAAAAAACCAAGGAATTCCTCTTGTTTCACAGAATCTACCTCACCCTTTAAATGTATAGGGGCAGAGAATCAGAGTGATATAATGGAGAAATAAAAAACCCCTTTCCATGTGGAATAACCAGGATTCTACCCATGATGAGCATCTGCAAAATTGCAGGCAGACACCAACCTGAAGTCGAAGGCAACTTAAGTTATGGCTGCAGCTAAAATGAATCTGTTGAGGTGGTTTTCTCTCTTTCCTTGGGAGATTTTCTAAGGTGAGAGCCAGAGAGAATATGGCACTTCGATGCAGTTAAGCCGTGACAGAGCTAATATTCATTGTTTCAAGGCAGCATCAATGTCACTTTGATTGGGCTGTTTATTTTTAAGGCCACTGTCTTTTGGATCTGGATTGGCAACTGAATCCCCCCCTTTATTATTGACTTGGGTATTGTTATGGAGCTGATAAAAATGTTTGGGTTGGTTACAAGTTCCAATTCCAAAGAGCTCCAAGCAGCCCTACGGCGCAGTTCTGTGTGCTCTTTGGAATCGTTCATTTTCTGAGTGTCAGGATGCGAAAAGACTTCTCTGAATAGAATTGAAAATCGTTTGTGCCTAAGGACCTAGGCTGTTTTTTCTATTGCACACTGTTGTTTAAAGCCTTCAGTAGTTTTTTAACGAGATTTTTTTTTATAAGGAGAAAATGCATTCTTCACTTCAGAAAAATAATTGATGAGGAAAACATTTTGACACATCTTGAAAGCACCACAAATGATGAGCGAGGTCTTGATTAAGAGTCCTTATTAGTTTCTGTTTGCTTTCCACATCGAGCGACAGAAGACGAACTAGCTTGTTTATGTGGCTGGTGCCATCCTTGACTTTTCTTTTATGTTTTTCAGGCAATGAAATTCAACACATACTTATCTAGTATCCCTCCCTCCACTGAACACTATCTACCTGTATGTTTTAAACCAAAAAGTCAAATGAATCTTTATTCATCCCGTGCAAACTGCCTTCCACACACAAAGGGAAACAGAGGGATCCTTTTAAAATACAAATCCACTGAAGCCACCACTCTGCTCAAAACCATGTAATTAATGGGAACCTTGTGATGGTGGACGGTGTGTCCAAGGTGTGCGTGCATGCATGAGCGTGCCTGCTCAGTCGCTCAGTCGTTTCTGACTCTTTGTGACCGCATGGACCGTAGCCCCCCAGGCTCCTCTGTCCATGGGATTTTCAAGGTAAGAATACTGGAGTGGGGTGCCATTTCCTTCTCCAAGGGATCTTTCTGACCCAGGGATCGAACCTGGGTCTCCTGGGCCTCCTGCAGTACATCAGGGTAATTGCCACTCTACTTCATGAATTTGTTGGTGGATATATGAATTAATTCATGCAAAGTACTTGAAAACTGTATCTGATATACAGGAAGCACAGAATAAACATCCTTTTAGACTCAGTGCTGTTAACAATGATTCCTGCGTAAACTAGTTCTCATAGTCATTTTAGATATTACTTTTAGCTATTCATTTAATAAAATGTCTTTTATTCATATGAAATGTCTTTATTTAAAATAGACATTTTATTAAATGAATGCTAAATACTGAAGATGTGAAGATAAATACTATCATTTCTTTCCTTAGGAAGAGAGGAGTGTAATATACAAATCATTTTAAATATAACTGGAAAAATTACTGCAACATTTGAAGTCCAACTGGGTTGTTGCTTTTTTTTTTTTTTATTAAATTTATTTATTTTAGTTGGGGTTGTTGCTTTTTTGACCGTGCTCTGCCTTCGCTGCTGCGTGCGGGCGTTTCTCCAGCGGCTGAGGGCAGGGGGCGCGCTCCAGCTGCGCCGTGCAGGCTTCTCGTCGCGGCGGCTCCTCTGTTGCAGAGCGCGGGCTCTGGGCGTGTGGGCCTCAGTAGCTACAGCGCCGGGCTCCGCGGGTCAGTGCGCCGCCCTAGAGAGTCGGGCTTCCGTGACTATGGCACACGGCGTAGCTGCTCCATGGCATGCGCGACCTTCCCGGACCAAGGATGGAACCCACGTGCCCTGCATTGGCGGGTGGATTCTTATCCACTGTACCACCCAGGAAGTCCTTTAAATTAATTTTAAAACACGATTTAGCTTGCTCACAGTAGACTCATTCATAGCGACTCCATTTTATTTTTTTACGTAAGTAACAAATTTATTTTAAAACAAAATAATCAAATAAGAATGATAGCAAACATTTTAGAGAAGACTTGGATGCAGAAACAATAGATAACTCAGGAAGATGCATCTCAGCCTATGTTGAAAATGAAATGTCAACATTAAGAATGAAGTGTGACATTGATAAATTAATTTTTAAATGAGTAAGAAAACCAATAGATTGAACTAAATTGTAGTTGAGAAAGATGTCATTATTATTTTGTAGCCATATTTACTTCTAAACTCAGGCAGAAATTAAAGGATAATAGACTACGGATCTACAACTAAGATCATTGAATAAAAAGGAGAAATAATTGGTATAAAAAACTGAATTAAGGGACCTAAATTCAGGTTAAATTCTCTATTCAGCTTCTGGACCTCATGGAGCAACTGAAGACTGGGTGACTCTCCATTAAAGCAGGATCAGGGTTTCACAGGGTAGGGAAGATGGGTGCACACCCCTGAGGCTTGCACAGGAGGCAGTAGTTGGCATCCTGACCGGGAACCTGGAGGCGGGGGTAGGGCCTGTTTCTCTGCCTCCATGATGGACGGGCATTATTACGGGCGTCATTGGTGCAATTCCAAAGGCCATCGGAATGGTCATCACAGAGAATTGTTTGCAAACCTTGTGATGTGTTACCCAAGGCTATATAGGTAAAAAAAGATATAGGGAAGAAAAAAAAATAGAATGAAATAAGATAACAAGACAAAATAAAAACTAAAGTCAAGAGAGGGCAAGCAAGGTAGAAGATATCTGTCTCCATGTCCTCTTCCATTGGCTTTAGCAGGTGCCCCTTAATGGACGGACATAGTCATTTGTCCTTAGAACTTGGAATGCCATCTACCCCAGGACTGCTGCAGGCCATCTCCAAAGAGGGTCATTCACACGTGCCAAATTCCTCCAAGACAGCTTGAATGTTGGAGAACTGAAATCTCAATTTCCACATGGAGCAAGGCTTCCCTTAAGGCACCAGGTCTTGACTTCTATTTTCTAACATAATTCACATTTAGAGTTTTTTGTTGTTGTTGTTGTTGTTGCTTTGTTTTGTCTTCTGGCCTGAATGTGGAGGAAATTCAAGATGAGGTAACGTGGCCACTAATCTGGGAGTAATATAGAATCTGTTAAGCATAAAAACAAGAAGCCACTATTTCAAGTAAATGATATTCCCACTCCAGGGCAGGCTCTTTTCAGCTTTCTTTCTTTTTTTCTTACTCAGGTAAAAACAGCATTTATTAGTATAAAACAGGAATATCATTTTTTACTAGGGCTGTTTAACACAGTACAGAGGTCTAGATACAAATGATCGCTTTAAAAATAAGACACTCTCCCATCTTGATTTGATATTTGCCAGGAAAGTCATTTTTAGAAAATGATCTATGGAGCCTTTCTACAGGATTATTAAAAAATTATAAAATATTTAGAGTGCAATAAAATGCAGTGTTCTTATTGCTTCCTCATACTAATTGCTACATCTGTTTTTATATCAAGGAATATTCAATAGTTTGAAACATGAACTCCTTCACAAGGGGTAGGGAGTGGATAGTAAAGCTTGAAGACAGTTATAGGATGGTCTTCCATTTTGGCTGCTGCCCCTGGAAATTTGTCGTAGTTGCTGTTTAGTCTCTCAGTCATGTCCATCTTTATGATCCCATGGGCTGCAGCAGGTTAGGCTCCTCTGTCCTTCACTGTCTCCCAGAGTTTGCTCAAGCTCATGTCCATCGGGTCGGTGATGCCATCCAACCATCTCATCCTCTGTTGTCCCCTTCTCCTCCTGCCCTCAATCTTTCCCAGCATCAGGGTGTTTTCCAGTGAGTCAGTTCTTCCCATCAGGTGGCCAAGGTATTGGGAGTTTCAGCTTCAGCATCAGTCCTTCCAATGAATATTCAGGATTGATTTCCTTTAGGATTGACTGCATTGATCTGCTTGCAGTCCAAGGGACTCTCGAGGGAACCAAACAGGCTTCCTTGGTGGTCCAGATGTTAAGAATCTGCCTCCCAACACAGGGGACTTGGGTTTGATCCCTGGTTGGGGAACTAAGATTCCCCATGCCTCAGGGCAACTAAGCTCAAGCAGCAAACTGAGACCTGACACAGCCAAAATTAAAAAAGTAAAATATTTTAAAAATTAAAAGTAGCCAAGTGGATGCCTAGTGTTGGCTTCAGAGACCACTAGCAAGAACAGAGAGGCCCAATTATTTTTTAAACCCGTGCTCCCCTTTGATAAACAGAACACATCATATGCTCTTCTTTTACAGTTTTTTTGAATTCTTAGGATAATTAGCTATTATTAAATATGAATGAAAGCGGAGAGGAGAAAAGCCCTGTTTATTTTCAAAGTCTACTTGATCTCCCCAGAATGCAGTCCCTCCAGGGGCATAGGATGAGACCTGCCCTCTGCACCCCCTCCACCCACGTAAACGACTGCTCAAGTTCCCACAGATTTATGCATATTCACCAGCTCTTTTTATGTTGTAATGTCCTCAGCAATTTTGGGGACTATCAAAACAGGTAAAAATTATTGAGGCTTGACAGCTGCTAAAGGTCACCAGATTAAATCCATCAGGGTTATCTCCGGTGCATCATAACACGCGGAGAGAGAAATGAACTGACCCTCGCACTTGCTACGGGACATCCCCCAATCCTTTCCACTGTCTGGTTTCATGAAAGAGCCAGGCTCCTCTCACTATTTTAGACTCCACACAAATCAGACTATAAATTAGCCAGGTGTAAAACATGCATTAAAAACAAAACAAAACAAAACAAAAAACCCTGATTATCAACATGAAACCCAAAAAGTTATGAGAAAGGGCTTTGGGAGGCTTCCCTGATGGCTCAGTTTTAAGAAGCCACCCCTCAATGCAGGAGACACGAGTTCGATCCCTAGTCAGGGAAGATTCCACAAACCACAGAGCAGCTAAGCCTGTGCACCACAGCTACTGAGCCTGCGCTCTGGAGCCGGAGCCGGAGCCGGAACCCCTGAAACCCAGGCGTCCTAGAGCTGAGCTCCGCGAGAGGGAAACCTCCGCACGAGAGGCCTGCGCGCCTCTGGGGAGCAGCCTGCACTCGCTGCAGCTAGAGAAAAGCCTGAGAAGCAGCAAAGTCCCAGCACAGCCAAAAATAATTTTTTTTTTTTTTTTGTGTGGGGTTGGTCAGGGAAGTTGAAGGAGAGAAAAAGGGAGAAAGATGTAGAAGGTTAAAAATCTGATTCAGTCACTGGTAGTCGAGAAGCTCTATTCACACCCTAAAAATTTCTGGGTTGAATTTCCCAAAGAGCCAGAGCTCAGATTTGGGTTTAATTTAATTAAGCAAGGAGATTTATATTTTTCTGTCTGTCTTTTTCGTCGTGAAGCTTCTTAAACAATGTCTAATAATGCATAAATTTAAAAAAACTAATTATACATATACATTTTTTAAAAGTTAGATTATTCTCAAATTAAAATTTTAATTTACATAAATTAAAGAAATAATAATGGAGGCATCTAGTGGGAACGCAGAGAGGACAGTTGACAACAGAGAAGGGTGCGTGGGGAAAGAGCTGGTGAGACCCAAGGGAAATCAAGAAGGCCGGTTTTCACAGTGGGAACACTTGAAATGGGGGGAGGGGTGCTCCCAGATTCGGGAGGAAAGGAAGTCTGTGGAGAAGACCCTTCTCTGCTAACAGGGGCACTGCATGTTTGGAAGCAAAAAACAGGCCTGTGATGAGTGTGGAGGCAGGTTCTGAGATGACCCCAGGGCGCCTGCAGCTGGATTGACACTCTTGCATAATGGCCTTCTGCTTGGCTAGGCTGGGCTTGTTCACTCCCTCCTAACGGAGAGAACGGGCAAAAGCCAGCTGATGCTTCAGAGAGCAGCTTCAGAGAGCAGGGTGTCACTTCCGCCTGCTCACGATCTCGCTCTCCCAGTCACTTCAATGGAGACGAGCCATCTGCTCCCCCACAGGGGGGCCCGTGCGGCAAAGAGGGTCCCCAGCCAGCAGCTAATGAGGACCTAAGACCCCAGTTCAACCGCAGGGAACAGAACCTTAGCCGTGGCCCTGGGCGAACTCAGGAGCGGGTCGGCCCAGGTGAACCTTGAGATGCTTCGGGCAGCAGACACCTTGACGGCAGCCTCAAGACAGCCCAGCTACGCTGCTACCCTTTCCTGACCCTTAGAAACTGTGACATAACAACACGTGTGTGCTATTTTAGCTACTAAGTTTTGGCGTCATTTGCTTTACAGTAATTGATAACTGGGGCTCCGCAGGTGGTTCAGTGGTAAAGAATCCGCCCGCCAACGCAGGAGACATGGGTTCGATCCCCTGGTGAAGGAGCTGGCAACCCACTCACTCCAGTATCCTTCTATTCTTTCTCCCCGTTTATTATCTTTATTTCTGAGTGTAAGAGAGGGTCCCAGTCATGTCTGGCTCATATTCATGCCCACTCCAATATTCTTGCCTAGAAAACCCCACGGACAGAGGAGCCTGGCGGACTACAGTCCATGGGTTCAAAAAAGAGTCGGACACGGCTTAGCAACTAAGCAACTGCAACAATAAGTAAACAATAAATAACTGAAACAAGATTTCTTAGATGTCAGTCATGCATCACCCTGACAGCACTTTGTACGTTTCTCGATACGCTGTGATAGACTCAACAATGCTTCTCCCTACAAAGTTGTCTACTTGTTAATCCCAGGAACTTGTGAATATGGTATGTTATATGGCAAAAGGAACTTTTCAGATGTGATTAAATTAAGGATCTTGAGATTGGAACATGATCCTAGAATTTCCAGGTAGAACCAGTGTAATCACAAAGGTCCTTAAAAAAGACAAGAGAGCCAGACAGGAGGGTCGAAGTCAGAAAAGGAGACGTGAGGCCAGAGGGAGCGGTCAGAGCGCCGGGGGAGGGGATGCGGCCGGGGAGGCGGGGCCCCGCCCCGGGGAGAGGCCCGCAGGCTGCTTTTCTCCAGAGCCTCCACCTATGTCCATCTCTTCGGCCCCAAGCCCTGTTTTGGATTTCTAAACTTCAAAACTGCAAGGGTTTTTTGTTTTTTTTTTTTTCTGCCAGTTATTAAAGTGAAAGTCGCTCAGTCTTTGTGACCCCATGGACTATACAGTCCATGGAATTCTCCAGGCCAGAATCCTGGGGTGGGTAGCCTTTCCCTTCTCCAGGGGATCTTCCCAACCCAGGGATTGAACCCAGGTCTCCCGCACTGTGGGAGGATTCTTTACCAACTGAGCCACAAAGGAAGCCCTCCAGTCATGAAGTCTGCGATAATTTTTTACAGAAGCAGTAGGAAACTACACATATGTATGTACTCTGTCCTATCATATTCATTAAATCAGCTCACTTTCTGTACATGGAAACATTTATTCTGAAGAAGACTTGCGCGGGGAGTTTTGGGCGCTGGTTGAGGCTCCGACTCCGTGCCCCAACACACAACATATATCATTACAGTGAACCCACTTCTGATGGAATGTGAAGGCTTACACATGGTAGTGTACACGTGTGCCTCCTAACTCTCAGTTAGTCTCACACCCCCTGCCTCACACTCCCCTTCTCTGCGTCTGCATCTCGGGTCCCCTCCTGCGAACATGGCCTGGACCACTCACAACAGACAGTGAGTGGGAGCCTGCTGTGCGGTGCAGGGAGCTCGGCTCGGGGCTCCGTGATGACCCAGGGGCGGGACGGGGCTTAGGGGAGGGAGACTCAGGAGGGAAGAGGTATATGTAGACATATAGCTGATTCACTTCATTGTACCGAAGAAACTAATACCGCATTGTAACGCAATTTTCCTCCGATTTAAAAAAATGTATAGGTTTACACCATGCCACCTAAGATCACCGTGTATAACAAGGCATGTGAGGGTGACGCTTCGGGAACCAGTGTTGTAGAAGGAGAGGTGCCATGTCATGCCTTTCAGAACTCAAACCTGTGAGCAGAATAAGAATCTGTTTGCTCAAGTTCTGTGTGGCTGTGAGTGCAATAGAGTTGGAAGTGATCACAAACAGCTACAAATACCAGATGAATTTGCTGGTTTAATTAGGCTTCTCAGAGTTGGAGAAGACCTCACTGGGTGCCAATCTGCTGCCTACGTGTGAGACTTCCCCTTAAAAAGCACAGTTTTTTGCTTTCATTATGAAAATGACTAGGCTAGAATGTGCTTTGCTCTGAGAGGCCCTTACAGAGGGAATGGTGGACTACTTCACACCATGACCCACGGGTGAGTAAAATAAACCCACCAGGGGCTTCCCTGCTGGTGCTGTGGTGAGGAATCCACTTGCCAGCGCCGGAGACTCGGCTTTGATCCCCGGTCTGGGACGATTCCACATGCGGCAGAGCAGCTAAGTGTGTGCACCGCAGCCACTGTGCCTGTGCCCTAGAGCCGGGAACCACAGCGCCTGCGCCCCGCACTCTGGAGCCTGTGCCCCACAACAAGAGACGACCCTGCAGTGAGAAGCCCAAGCACCAGGACTAGCAGCCCCCGCTCTCCGCAAGCAGAGAAAAGCCCAAGCAGCAATGAGGACCCAGCACAGCCAGGAATAAACAATAAATAAATAGAAGTTTTATAAAAATAAGGATAATAAACCCATCAGGACTGGTGGTTTTGGCAGTAGGCCAGTGGTTTCTAACATGGGGTGATTTTGTTCCCCAGGGAATCCTGGCAATGTTGGGATACTTCTGGTCGTCACCACCCGGTACGGCTATTGTTATCTAGCAAGCAGAATCCAAGGAGGCTGCAAAAGATCCTTCAAGGCCCAGGACACATCCCCGCATGCACAAATGCTCAAACAGTGTCATCAGTGCTAAAGATTAGAACTTCTGTGGTAAACAGTGAACATGCTAGATAGATTAAATTGTTAAAAGCTTTGGGAAGTGCAGGATCAGACAAACTGGTTTCCTGGTATTACTGTCAACTGCCCTTTGGAAGCATATGGGATTCAATATAAACAGCCTAGTCAAGGCATCAGGAGCGGGAGAGTACATCGAAGGAGAAAACAATTGACAGGGATATTATCACAGGGTGACTTTTCTGCAGTGTGGCATACCATACCATCCCTTTGTTGTTGTTGTTTAGTGACTAAATCATGTCTGACTCTTTGCGGCCCTAGGGACTACAGCCCGCCAGGCTCCTCTGTCCATGGGAGTCTCCAGGCAAAAATACTGAAGCGGGTTGCCATATCCTTCTCCAGGGAGTCTTCCCGACCCAAGGATTGGACGTGTGTCTCCTGCATTGGCAGGCAGATTCTTTACCACTGAGTCACAGGGGAAGCCCATTTCATGTCCTACCACCCAGGAAATTGTTCTCTTCACACTAAAAGCAGGGGGATAGCGGTGTGCAAGGTTAAAGGGAGTGTTATATTTACTGTGCCCTCCCTACCCTTATCCATCGTAGCGCAAAGTCAGAGAGACGGATAGCAAAGGGATGCTCCAAGCACAGAGAGCACCGTGTGGAAAGAGCCACTTGTGAAGGCCACCACTTAATGTGGGCGAATGTGTGTCTCGTTTTGTAAGAAAAAGACAAACCCTCTCCCAGAGTGGCTGTGCCGTCCTGCATTCTCACAGGCAGCGAACGAGCGCTCCTGTCGCGTCACACCCTCTCCAGCATGAGGTGGGGTCCGTGCTCTGGACGCCAGCCGTTCTCACAGTTGTGGTGGTATCTCCTTGTTTTAATTTGCATTTCTCCGATGATGTGATGCTGAGTCATCGTTTCATACACTTATTTGCCACCTGTATAGGTTCTTTGATGGGATGTTAAGATCTTCATTCTATTTTTGACCAGGATGGTTTTCTTTTTCCTTACTGAGTTTTAAGATTTCATTGTACATGTTGGATAAGCCCTGTATCAGATGGGTCTTTTTCTCCTGCTGGGGCTTCTTCTCTCTTTCTCTTGACATTGTCTTTCCTGGAGAACCAGTTTTTAATTCAGTGAAGTTCAGTTTATCACGTATTTCTTTCACGAAGCATGTCTTTGGTGTTGTTTGGAAAAATGTATCACCATATTCAAGGTCATCTAGGTTTTCTCCTATGTTACCCTGCAGGAGTTTTGCAGTTTTGTATTTTGCATTTAGGTCTACTATCAATTTTAATTTTTGTGAAGAGTATAATGTGTGTGCCTAGGTCATTTTTTTGTTTTGCTTTGTTTTGTTTTGGGGTCTTTTCATGCCCTGGAGAAGGAAATGGCAACCCACTCCAGTACTCTTGCCTGGAGAATCCCAGGGACAGGGGAGCCTGGTGGGCTGCCGTCTATGGGGTCGCACAGAGTCGGACGCGACTGACGCGACTTAGCAGCAGCAGCAGCATATAAATGCTTATTTGTTTCAGCATCATTGAAAAACTATCTCTGCTTCATTGTATTGCCTTTGCTACTCAAAGATCAGTTGAATACATTTATGTGGGTCTATTATAAAACTTTGTATTCTTTTCCACTATTTGTCCAATTTTTCACCAAGACCACACTCCCTTGATTATTGTATCTTAGTAATTAGGTCTTGAATCAGGTAATGCGAGTCCTTCAACTTTGTTCTTCTCCTTCAATATTGTGTTGAATATTCTGGATACTTCGCCTTTTATGTTAGACTGACCCTACCTGGATAATCCCAGATAATCTCCAACTGTTAAGATTCAGAACCTTAAAATCTGCCAAGTTTTTTTTTTTTTTTTTTTTGCCATGTAGCATGACTGTTATGAAATTCACAGGGATGAGGATGTAGGCATCCTAGCCGTCATTCTGCCCACACAGACAGTGATATTGAAGTTTCATAACCTGATAGATGGTGAGTTTTCAGGGGCCCATACTGATACCATCACCACTGACATGCACAAGAAGTCTCTTGCTGCTAGATGGTCCCAACTAACTACCCCACATCCTCACACCCATGCGTGCAGTATTGTTGTTATTTAGTCGCTAAGTGATGTCTGGCTCTTTGTGACCCCATGGACTGCAGCATGCCAGGCTCCTCTATTCTCTTCTATCTCCTGGAGTTTGCTCAAATTCATGCCCATTGAGTCAATGATGCTATCTAACCATCTCATCCTCTGCCACCCTCTTCTCCTGTTCGTTTCCTCTTTCCTAGCGTCAGACTCTTCAAATGAGCTGACTTTTTGCATTCAGCTTACAAGTCTTTCCAATGCATATTCACAGTTGATTTCCTTTAGGATTGACTGGTTTGATCTCCTTGCACTCCAAGCGACTCTCAAGAGTCTTCTCCCGCATCACAATTCGAAAGCATCAATTCTTTGGTGCTCAGCCTTCTTTCTGGTCCAACTCTTACATCTGTACATGACTGCTGGTAAAACTGTAGCTTTGACTATACTCTGTTGGCAAAATGATGTCTCTACTTTTTGATGTGCTGTCTAGGTTTGTCATAGCTTTCCTTCCAAGGAGCAAATGTCTTTTACTTTCATGGCTGCCGTCACCATCTGCAGTGGTTTTGGAGCCCCCCAAAATAAAATTTGTTATTACATTCAGTATTGTCTTACTACTTGCGCTCAGGTAGTAACTCCCATGAACTGATCCTGTAGGGATTTTCACATGGGATTTGAAAAGGTCTTAGACTTACCCTGGTTCGATTCCTAGGTTGAGAAGATTGCCTGGAGAAGGGATAGGCTACCCACTCCAGCATTCTTGGGATTCCCTGTGGCTCAGCTGGTGAAGAATCTGCCTGCAATGCAGGAGACCTGTGTTCAATCCCTGGGTTGGGAAGATCCCCTGGTGAAGAGGAAAGCTACCCACTCAAGTATTGTGGCCTGGAGAATTCCATGGACTGGATAGTTCATGGGGTCACAAAGAGTTGGACATGACTGAGCGACTTGCACTCACTAGATTTACCCACTGCCAATGTCAAAAAGCAGTTTTTGCCATTTTCCATATGGTCTGTATATATCTTATTTATTGTTACTTGTCTTTCAATAGAAAAGGCTCAGACATTCTCAATCAATCCTTACTCTTCAAGTAAAAGAATCTCCTTAAGTATTAGTGCAAATAATCCGTGCAAATGTATGGCATATACATAACTTGTACTCTTTTCCCATGCCCAAGGTAGACATTGTTAATTGTTTGTGGCACTCTTTCCCAGAGAACTAGCTATCAGCCTCAGAACTTATCCTAAGATAGATCTAGGAAGCTACTATCAATGAAGCAATGGCAGCAGGGTTTTCATGCTGGCAACTCACAGAGAGCTGCTCAGTAAACAAGACCATGTGTGTTGGTCTATCTTTTCCTACTTTTATGTGTTGGCTTTTTTTTTTTATGTTAAACTTCATAGATTGCATGCTAGACTTGCTGATGAGATTTTTTTTTTTTTTTACATTTTACAGGGAAAAATACTTCTTGGAAACAACCCAGCAGGATAACAACTAAAGCTCCTGTATCATTTTCTGTATTTTTTTGGAGAGGGGACTCTGCTGGGGGTTAGCTGCTGTGCACGCAGGCTTTTCTGTAGCTGTGGCGAGCAGGGGCTGCTCCTGGTCGTGGAGAGCAGCCTTCTCCTTGCAGCGGCTTCTTGTTACGGAGCACCAGCTCTACGTGCATGGGCTCAGTGGTTGCAGCTCAGGCTCTGGAGTGTGGACCACGGAGTTGTGACGCACGGGCTTGGTTGCTCCGCGGCATGTGGGATCTTCTTGAGCCAGTATCAAACCAGGGTTCCCTGCATGAGCAGGTGGGTTCTTAACCACTAAACCGCAAGGCAAGTCCCATTTTCTGTCCTTCAGTTTCTCAATCAGACATCTAGATGCTGAGTTCAGAGAGGCCTTAATTCAGTGACAGAATCTGGAGCTGGTCATGTCTGAGCTTGGCAGCATACAAACTTCTCTTTGCAACAGTAGGTTGTCTTTGCAAAATTTTTCAGGAACATTTGGAATGGCTCTAAATTTTATATAATAAAGCTCTATTATGAAATATCTGGTTATATTATGAGGCTGGCTCTTCTGCCAGTTAAATCATATTCTCTGTACTCTATTACAGTGAAATATTGTGGTATGGCTCTCTAACTTCGTGTAGAGATTGCAAACAGTTGCTATATTTCTTGCACCTCCAGCAACTGTTTATTATACATCCCTTGGGACATTGCATTTACATCAATGTTTGTAGCTTTTAAAATCTCAAGATGGAGATCTTATATATAAAGGGATAGCAATGTTCTTTGGGGACGGAGAAGGCAGTGGCACCCCACTCCAGTACTCTTGCCTGGAAAATCCCATGGACGGAGAAGCCTGGTAGGCTATAGTCCATGGGGTCGCTAAGAGTCGGACACGACTGAGCGACTTCACTTTCACTTTTCCCTTTCATGCACTGGAGAAGGAAATGGCAACCCACTCCAGTATTCTTGCCTGGAGAATCCCAGGGACGGCAGAGCCTGATGGGCTGCCGTCTATGGGGTCGCACAGAGTCGGACACGACTGAAGCGACTTAGCAGTAGCAGCAGCAGTAAGCTATACAAGTTAGCCCTTTACAGATCACATGTTATTGTTAGTTGCTAAGTTATATCTGATTCTTTTGCAATCCATGGACTGTAGCCCTCCAGGATCCTCTGGCGATGGGATTTCCCAGATGAGAATATTGGAGTGGGTTGCGATTTCCTCCTCCAGGGGTTCTTCCCAACCCAGGGACTGAACCCACGTCTCCTGCATTGGCAGGCAGGTTCTTGACCGCTGAGCCACCAGGGAAGCCCAATGGACTACCTAATATTGTTGAAAAGATTCATTCAGGTAGGATTCATTAATCTAAACTCACAACAGATGAAGACCACAGAGAGAAGGGGGTTGTCAGATAGCAGAAGTAGCTTAGCTTGGTGGTAGTGGTGGTGGTTTAGTTGCTCAGTCGGGTCCGACTCTTATGACCCCATGGACAGTACCTCACCAGGCTTCTCTGTTCATGGGATTCTCCAGGCAAGAATACTGGAGTGGGTTGCCATTTCTTTCTCCAGGGTATCTTCCCAACCCAGGAATCGAACCCAGGTCTCCTGCATTGCAGGCAGATTCTTTACCAACTGAGCTATGAGGGAAGCAAACAAACCAGCCGACAAAACCCTGGCAACTCTGTGTTCCACCAGCGAAAAGAATGCTTTAGATATAAAATGTATTAAAACCAACTACCCCGGGCTGTCCTCTCTCCTGTCGGTATTTTGTAAGGTGACGCCATAGTCTACCATCAGTGGGTCATTAAGCAACCCTCTTGTAAGCCAGCGTGAGTTTGAGGACCACTGAGCATGGTAAATTTGCCCTTCTGCACCAGAATTAAATGAATACCGACACTAAATAACACTGCAGTGATCTTCCTAGATCTCTGCTGGGGTAGTTAATAGCCCGTGGAATGCCTCATTTCCTCCCTGACATGGTGTGCTCTGAACAACAGCGACCCATTTGGAGGGCTGTGCAAAACAAAACAGACACAGGCTAGTTCAACACTTAACAGTAAATTGTTGGTCTTCTTTTTTTTTCAGTTTATCACTGTCAGTGTTTTTAATGGTTACTCCTTTATGCAAAAGGAGTCACAGATCTGCTCAATTTACAAATGTAGCACACAAGACTCACCGCTAGAGGTTTAAACACAGCAATCCTTTTTAAAAACATATTTTTCATTTATTTGTGACATGAGTTGTTTTTGAAATTTGTGAGTAGGTTGCCAACACGGATATTGAGATTTTATATGGCAATACAGATTCTTTTGGAAAGAAGTTTGGCAACGCTAGACTTGAATTTTGTAAGGAGTCTGTAGAGAAGACAGCTTCAGTTTCTCCAGTTCTTCATAGACCCAAAGCTTCTGCTTCCTAGGGATGGATGTGTGTGTTAGTTTCTCAATCGTGTCTGACTCTTTGCGACCCCATGAACGGCAGCCCACCAGGCTCCTCTGTCCATGGGATTGCAAGAATACCATACTAGAGTGGGGTGCCATTTCCTTCTCCAGGGGATCTTCCCAACCCAGGCATTCAACCCGGGGCTCCCACATTGCAGTACCCAATCCAATTAATGTCTTTTATACCTTCTTGTTGTCTCTACCCAGCCTAAGCCCTTGCTACTCAGTGTGGTCCATGGATGAGCAGCATCAGCATCACTCGGGAGCTTATTAGACACGCAGCATCCCAGACCGCATGCGCTTAACCAGATCCTTGGGTGAACCGAGTGCCTTTTAGAGACTCGGATGGAAGCCATAGGTTGTTTCCTTCTGAGGGTTTCTTTGGCTTCCTCTGCCTCTGGTGTTTATTTCAGTCTCGCCCCCACCTTCCTCCTCCGTTTCCTTTGTTCTCTGAATTTAACACTTGCGCTGATACACTCTGTTCTGCTCCGGTCTCCCCTCACTCTCTGCGGACATTCAGAGGACGGACACTGATATCCGAGCAGGTCCAAACACTCTCATCTCTACATTAAGCGTGCGAGTCAAGTGAGCACAGTTGGGACCTCCCAGGCGGTCCTGTGGTTAAGAATCCGCCTGCCAGTGCTGGGCACGCGGGTTCAAGCCTGGTCTGGGAGGGTCCCGTGTGCCACTAAGCCCATGCGCCACGATTGAGCCCACGCGCCTGGAACCTGGTGCTCCCGGCCAGAGAAGCCCCCACAGCGAGAGGCTCTCACACCAGAACCGCTAGAGAAGGCCAGTGCAACCAAAGATAAATACATTATAAAAGCAAAATTAAATGAACAGCTTTTCCTATATAGAATTGCAGGGTATCTGGCTTGAAGTGGACGTTACGGAGGTCACGAAGTCACAGACTTCCTAGGGTCAGCTGACTATGTCCCTATCCTAACCCTGGAAGCTGTTGTGTGATCTTACATGGAAAATAAAAGGGTCTTTGCTGATGTAATTATCAAATCTAGGTAGCTAGATGATTGACAGATAGATATTGACAGATAAAAAGAGCACACGCATGCTCAGTGGCTCAGGCATGTCTGACTCTCTTATACCCCATGGGCTGTAGCCCACCAGGCTCCTCTGCCGGAGTCCTGCTCCAGCTGGTCCAGGGTTCCCTCAGGATGGACGGCGTCTGCGATGCGAATGAGAAGACACAGCGAGTCTCGGTGTTTCCAAGTGTCTCCTGACTTTATTGTTTTCAAGACAGCTTTTATATTTTTAGTGGTACATAGAAACAAATGTAACGTGTAGAGTCATACCAAATCAGCTTAATGGGTCAGCAGTTTTGACCCTTGTGGACACCGTTTGCATATCTTAGTTACAAAAAGTTTCATTTTGTTTACATCATCTCCTGGCCTGGGGGCCTGCTAACATCTTGTGACTCTTTATTGATAAGGGTTGATCAGCCAGAACACGTTTGTATCAGGCACAGCAGGAAAGAATTCATCAACAGAAAGTTTCAAGGTAAAACCTGTTTTCGGTAATCTATCCTACGCCTTGAGTCTAACGGAAAAGAATGGGGTCCCATAAAGTCATAGAACAGCAAGCTGAAACAATGTAGCGCAAAGGTCAGTTCTTAGCAAAAATCACCAGCTGAATTAACAATTGTCTTACTATTTGTATTAAGGCTAAGGTTTTATTTTTATAATTCTTAAACTATTATATTTTTATTATGTAGGCTAAATATGTTAAGAACAAAAATATAGCAAGTAAATATAGACTAAGTAACAGTTTCATAAAGCAGTATTTCTTATGTTTTCTAATAAGCCCTTTCCTACGAAGGACTCTGTGCCCATTGGGGCTCTCTGTGCTGAGGCTCTTAATGCTGTTTATTGTTAAGGAGCGGTCATGCACATTAGCTCCAAAGGCACAGGTATTTTTATCAAGCAAACTAATATACTAGTAAGAGAAGTTTAAATTAAAATACTCTATATCCTAGATAATCTTATACGGAATTACCGTTCAGGGGCCATGAAGTTTTCAGATTGATCTATTTGAGAAGAGATCAGGAAAGGCCTTCTACCTAAGTCACAGAAAATAAGAAGAGGTTTATTATAGCAAACGTCAGAAAGATAGGTATCATCTTTAAGGTGAGTGCTGAGGCAGCCTTCTGAGAATTCCCTGAGGCTTGAGTTGCTCTTCTCGTCAGGTCTTCTCCTCATGACTCTGTCATGGGTGGGATCTCGTGAGCTGGCTCCCAGCACTCCTCTGTCCATGGGATTCTCCAGGCAAGAATACTGGAGTGGGTTGCCATTTCCTCCTCCAGGGGATCTTCCCGACCCAGGGATCGAACCCGGGTCTTCTGCATTGCAGGCAGGTTCTGAGCCATGTGGGAAGCTGAGAGAGAGAGACATGTTACAGATGTTAGACCTGTTGGATGTGTTAGACATGGAGGATCAGAGGCCCCAAACCCACTGAATAAGGGACTGCATTTTAACAAGTCGCTAAGTGATTCACATACAGATTAAAGCATGAGAAACCCGGCCCTAAACAATTTCAATTAGCAACCTTGCCAGTGTCTTCTTGATCCCATGTTTGTGTTACTGGGACGTGTAAAGCCTCGCTTCTCCTCTGTCTCACCTAAGTCTGTGAGATAATGCTAGCAGGACCACAAATTCCAGGAGACTAAAGACACCCAGATTCTAAATCAGAGGGTGAGGCCCCTCCAACGCCTTATAAGACACTCTGAGAACAAAGGCAGATAATGTGCCAGTGAGCTGTTTGAGGCAAAGAAAGGCAGGGTTGCTAATGCCTTCACTTTGCTTCACCCAGGCAAAGGGTGTTTATTAAAATGTTTACCTGAAAGGGGGTTCCATATGACAATTGAAAGCAACAAAGAGCACAACATTGCTACTGAATATTTGAATATAAAAATTCTCAGCTAGGACTCAAAATAATATCCTATTAAACTATTTTAGAAGAATGGAAATTTACACAAAGTGGACAATTAAAGAAACGCATCTGCCGATCCTAAATTCAGACATGCCAACCCCGCACAGCAGTGCCTGCAATAAAGGGCTTCACTGTCTCCAGCTCTTCCCCAGGCTGGCGCTGCCCGGTTTTCCTGGGTAACAGTGCATCCAATCTAACAGGAGAGAGGAGTGAAGGAGTTCTAGACCATCTGCAGATTTTCATGACAGCAGAAAAGAGGCAACAATGGGTAGATTAGAGTGAATTTGAATTTCCTCCCCAAGGGAAAATTTGGGAGGCATTTTTGAAGTCAAAATATTCACGGTGTATGGAGTAGAACACTTCTATTTTATTCTATCTAGAGACATAAAAGGTAAACCTGAGCAAATATTGGAAGAGATTCAGTACAGAAAAATAAGAGAATTTTAAAAAGGACACCCAACCACTTAGGTAATCCATGGCATGATGGAGACATGGGGGACAATACAAAAATAAAAGGGAGGCTTCCCTGGAGGCTCAGTGGCAAAGAATCCGCTTGCCAAGGCAGGAGACACGGGTTCGATCCTCGATCCAGGAAGATCCACATGCTGCCGTAGAGCAATTAAGCCCATTTGCCACAACCACTGAACCTGTGCTCTAGAGCCTGTGAGCCGCAGCTACTGAAGCCCACCTGTCCTAGAGCCCACGCTCCACAGCAGGAGAAGCCACGGCAATGAGACACCTCACACAGCAGCCGGAGAGGCTGTGCAACTGGAGAAAAGCCCACACAGCAGTGAGGACCCAGCACGGCCAAAAATAAATAAAATTACAAAAGGAGGAAATCTAGTACTTTGTACCTACCATACTTCACATTATCTCATTTATCCTTATAAAAATGGTCACAATGGATAAATATCTGTTTTCTAGAAGAGAAAATTGAGACTCAGAGATTGATCGAGTCACACAAAGAACAGGTTGTGCAGGAAAATAAATAAATAGCACATGTTTCTATAGACATGATTAGTTTATCATTGAGGTATGGAGATAATATCTTTAGCAGAATTCAAGTGTATTTGTGCTATTCAAAACATTTACAAGGGCCCATATATTCTATGTAAGAAATGGTATTGACTTACAACTCAGTGGTAAAGAATCCACTTGCAATGCAGAAGTAGGAGATGTGGGTTCGATCCCTGAGTCAGGAAGATCCCCTGGAGACGGAAATGGCCACCCACTTCAATACTCTTGCCTGGAGAATCTCAGGGACAGAGGAGCTTGGCGGGTGACAGTCCATGGGGTGACGAAGAGTCGGACAGCACTTGGCAACTAAATAACACAAAATGAATAACAGGGTTATTTCAGAGGGTTTTCAATTCCTCAGGAGCCTGGGAATTAGCATGAATCTGGAAACTTGGAAGTGAAGGGAGCTGCTAAAATTGACAGAAGACAATGATCTATCCCACATAATTAAGTCTCACTCATTTAGTCAGCAACTTGCATGAAATGACCATTTCTGGGCAGCACTGGTAGGCAGTAGGGATGCGAAGGTGATTAAAAGGAAGTCTTCATTCTTGAGGGCTTCTCCTAAGGCCGCAAGGCGGAGGTGATCAGACATAATTCAGTGTGAAAAATGCTGTAGTGGAGGTAAGAAACAGACAGCACACAGACAGGAAGAACAAAAGGAGAATCAATCAGACATCAAGCTTGCTTGCCGTGGGAATTCAAGCAGCCAGAACAATGGAGGTTTATTCCATCTGCAAATAAGGCCAAATACTGTAGAATATAAATGAAAGAACAAGCCAGGGAAAGGGACCAGCGTTCCATATGGAAACAATCATGCCCGTGTCCTATACGTCTCCGGTTCCAGTCTGAACGCTGCAAGTTCTCATCATTATTTGGTTCGCAGCTCCCTTTGGGCATGTAATCATCTTGGCTGTTATATATCAGCAGCTTTCTAATTGGTCTCCTCGTATCCATTCTGGCCCAACTCCAAGGCAGTCATCATGCCAAAGGCTTTTCCTTTGCAATGCAAATTAGATCAAGTCACCTACCCTTCCTCTGCTTTTAAAACTTCAATATCTTCTCATTTCTCTTAGAATATTGTGAGGTGTTTAGCACAAGCTGAAAGCCTGCAAAAGCCCCACCTGGTCTGTAGCCCCATCCGCCCCTCCGTCTTCCATTCTCCAGCTGCAACTCTGTTTCCAGGGCTTGGATCCTGACAGATCCCTCCAGCAGAAGTCTCTGCACTTCTGTTTCTTGGCTGCGAAAGTCTCTATATAGCTGAATCAGCAAGTTGACTTTTTCTCATCGTCTTTCCTGACAGAGAAGTGTGTGTTACTCACCCTTAAAAATAAACTGTTTTTTAATAATAACAAGTGGCAGAGCTGAGGGGCCAAGTCTGTGTTTCTGAAAACACAAAACCGGAGGTTCCATCTTGGCTCTGCCCTTTACCAGCTGTGTAACTTTGAACTGTTTCTTCATGGCTAAAGGCCAATACCCGCTCCTAGAATAATGAAAAAGATCAGATAAATAATACATGTAAAATATTTTTCCATGGTAGTTCTGACTCAGAATTTATTGTCTCAGTGAACATTTTTTTCCCCTTCACCGTACTCTCTTCTCTTAATTTTTTTCCCCTGCGTCTGTTAATGTTTGCAGTTTTTCTATGACATGTCTGATGCTGCTAGTTAGTTGCTCAGCCATGTTTTGCAGCCCCATGGACTGTAGCCCTCCAGACTCCTCTGTTTGCGGAATTCGCCAGGCAAGAATACTGGAGTGGGTTGCCATTTCCTTCTCCAGGGGATCTTCCCAAATCAGGGATCACACCCGCGTCTCCTGTGTCTCCTGCGTTGCAGGCAGTTTTTTTTTTATCACTGAGCCACCAGGGGAGTTTGACGATGAGGCCGGGTGAATCTAATTTTATGCACCTGCTTGTTCTCAGAGTGAGATGTTGGTTTAAGGACTCATGTCCTGTTTTAATTCTAGGGGAAAAATGTCAGTTTTTTTTTTTTTAAATGTATTGTTTCTTTACAACTCTCTCCATTTTTTTTTTGAATTCTATTATTCATGTTGAGAAAATGTTCTCCGTGGAACACTGCCCTGTTTAGAAGAGCGGGTTAACATTTTCTAAACGTCTAAGTAGTAACTATGTCAGAGGCTCTGTCAACTATGTCCGCCCTGCTGTTCAGCGTGCAATCCGCCATAGACAACAGGCAGACGGTGGGGGTGGCGCGTTCCGGTGAAACTGGAGGCTGGATTTCACCGAAGACTGCAGTCTGCCGACCCTTGACTTTGAGCACACTCTTCTGCGTTATGTGGTTCCAGTCTTTCTTTGCCTTTGAGCTGCTTCACAACTCGACATCCAGTCCAGCTGGTGCTAGTGCTCAAGAATCCACCTGCCAATGGAGGAGACCCAAGAGACCCAGGTTCGATGCCTGAGTCAGGAAGATCCCCTGGAGGAGGGCATGACAACCCGCTCCAGTATTCTTGCCTGGGAAATCCCAAGGACAGAGGAGCCTGGTAGGCTAGTCCACGGGGTCCCAGAGTCGGCCCTTGCTGAGTGGCTGAGCACACAGCAACTCTACAAACTGTGAGTAACAGTGATGGGAAAGAATTCCTGTGCCTGGTGTATTGATTTGATATGATTTCAAATCTACTACGTTGTTTCAATCCAGTTATTTATGACAAAGACAACACAAAATCAGCCAAATAAGAAGCTGCTCTTTGAGGTCAAGTTGATTTCAGAATGAGAGGAGTTTTGCAGGATGGTTGACAAGTAGCCCAGTCGCTGGAGGCGTCTGGACAAGGGCAGGTGGAGGCGCAGCTGTGGAACGGTAACAGACTGTGCATACGGGGACTTGTGAGGAGTGTCTGGGAGGGCGCATCTTGGCAAAAATCACCCTTGGCGTGGCCCTGGGGCGATCCGAGACACTTCTCCTGTGTTGGCGGGGTCACTCTTGGCAGGTGGTGACGTTAGACTGAGCAGCAGCTTCAGGAAGAGAAAGGACCTCTGCACCTGCCTCAGGGAGGAGTCCTCATAGACAGCGGCTTTGCAATGGTTCCTGGAGTGATAACCCCCAGAGCAGCCCGCTCTGCAGGCCGGCATGGCGGCGCCTGGTTGCCTAGCAACCAAGATCTAACAACAAGGGACCTTCCTTTCTGCACCGGCAGCTGCGACTCAGCTCTCGGGTAGTCAAACCCTCTGTCCCTGTACCAACTCCTGCAAAGGTGCGCCTCGAGCTAAATCTGGACTCTCTTCCTTTCATCTCCCCTTGCCTGAACCAACAAGGCGATCAATCTATCATTTGTTTGGAGTATGCTCTTTCTCTGTTGGCTTATTAAGATACTTTATCTGCTATTAGCCTGTAAAATTCTTATGACTCTTGCTGTGAACTTATGTTAAATAAGCTGTTGGCAAAGACAAACTCAGTCTCTGAGCATAATTGGCCATCCCTGAAACAGAGCATCCACAGATATGAGAAAGTCTGACCCATGGAGGTTCGATTCACTCAAGAATGAACCTCAAATCTGCTTGCAAAAAAACCTCTTTTACATTGTCTATTTGTAAATTAATCTCAACATTCCTTTAACTCAGTATAAATTTATCCTTCTTTGACTTCTTCAAAACAGTTGTAACATCTTACAGATTTCCTCATTAATAATGAGCTAAATTCCGTCTTTAACTTGTGTTCATTTTGGATCTGTATGAAAATCATGATTTCATCTTTAAAACAAAATATCCTTTAACATACATATGTTGGAACCTCTCAGTCTTCATGGCACCTTACTGGCCTTTCATAATTTTCTTCTGTATTATAGACTCTTAATATTATACTGGCCAAACTCTTTTAACAATGTCTGTTCTATATTTCAGCTACTTAATGAATGCCTTCTTTAAATGATGATTCTTCTCACTGCTAAGATTTCTATTAGATTGCCACTTCTTTTTTTATTTCACTGCTGCTTGTTTTGTTTTATAGTTTCTTATAGATTTATAGTACCTTGTGGATGTAGTTTCTGTACTTATTTCTTTGAGTTTCTAAAACATGTCGTAAAAACATAAGCTCCATCAACGTGAGGCGCTGTAAACAGTGCGTGTTACACACTCAAGGGCCAGTAGTTGCCCTAAACTCGGGTTTCCAGATGAGTCTAACTGTTCTAATTGTTTATTTTGCAGCTTCCTTGGCACTAGATAACTTTATGTGCTTGATTTGCAAACCATTCTGACTTAGCACATCTGTGCTTACTGGACATGCACATTAAACCTTTGAATGGAATAGATTACTTTCTTTTTATATTTTTCACTATTTATCTGTGGTCTCTCTCTCCCTCCCTCTCTCTCTCTCTCTCTCTCACACACACAAATGTTTCTTTACTTCTTGACTGAATCCTCCGAATTTCAAGAATACACAGAACTGTACAAAAAAGATCTTCACGACCCAGATAACAACGATCGTGCGATCACTCACCTAGAGCCAGACATCCTGGAATGTGAAGTCAACTGGGCCTTAGGAAGCATCACTACGAACAAAGCTAGTGGAGGTGATGGAATTCCAGTTGAGCTATTTCAAATCCTCAACGATGATGCTGTGAAAGTGCTGCACTCGATATGCCAGCAAATATGGAAAACTCAGCAATGGCCACAGGACTGGAAAAGGTCAGTTTTCATTCCAATCCCAAAGAAAGGCAATGCCAAAGAATGCTAAAACTACCTACCGCACAATTGCACTCATCTCACATGCTAGTAAAGTAATGCTCAAAATTCTCCAAGCCAGGCTTCAGCAATACGTGAACCGTGAACTTCCAGATGTTCAAGCTGGTTTTAGAAAAGGCAGAGGAACCCGAGATCAAATTGCCAATATCCTCTGGATCATCGAAAAAGCAAGAGAGTTCCAGAAAAACATCTATTTCTGCTTTATTGACTATGCCAAAGCCTTTGACGGTATGGATCACAACAAACTGTGTACAATTCTTAAAGAGATGGGAATATCAGACCACCTTACCTGCCTCCTAAGAAATCTGTATGCACTTCAAGAAGCAACAGTTAGAACCAAACAAGGAACAACAGACTGGTTCCAAATTCAGAAAGGAGTACGTCAAGGCTGTTCACTGTCACCCTGCTTATTTAACTTATAGGCAGAGTACATCATGTGAAATGCCAGGTTGGATGAAGCACAAGCTAGTATCAAGATTGCCAAGAGAAATATCAATAACCGCAGATATGCAGATGACACCACCCTTATGACAGAAAGTGAAGAAGAACTAAAGAGCCTCTTGATGAAAGTGACAGAGGAGAGTCAGAATGTTGGCTTAAAACTCAACATTCAAAAAACTACAATCATGGCATCTGGCCCCATCACTTCATGGCAACTAGATGCGGAAACAGTGGAAACAGTGACTTTATTTTCTTGGGGCCCAAAATCATTGCAGCTGGTGATTGCAGCCATGAAATTAAAAGATGCTTGCTCCTTGGAAGGAAAGTTATGAGCAGCATAGACAGCACATTAAAAAGCAGAGACATTACCTTGCCAACAAAGGTCCATGTAGTCAAAGCTATGGTTTTACCAGTAATCATGTATGGATAGGAGAGTTGGACTATAAAGAAAGCTGAGTGCCGAAGAACTGATGCTTTTGAGCTTCGGTGTTGGAGAAGACCCTTGAGAGTCCCTTGGACTGCAAGGAGATCCAACCAGTCCATCCTAAAGGAGATCAGTCCTGAATATTCATTGGAAGGACTGATGCTGAAGCTGAAACTCCAATAGTTTGGCCACCTGATGCGAAGAACTGAGTCCTTAGAAAAGACCCCTGAGGCTGGGAAAGATTGAAGGCAGGAGAAGGGGACAAAAGAGGATGAGATGTTTGGATGGCATCACCGACTCGATGGACGTGAATTTGAGCAAGCTCCAGGAGTTGGTGATGGACAGGGAAGCCTGGTGTGCTGTAGTCCATGGGGTTTGCAAAGAGTCGCACACAACTAAGTGACTGAATTGAATTTCTAGTCTAGTCTTGGTCTTTCAACGGCAATTTGAGACTCCGCATCTGTAGAGACAATGAGGATATTCCACATCCAACCACTGAATTGGGAGGATTTTGTTCTTGGTTTCAAGGCTGAATCTGCAACCTCATATTTCCCTCGGTCTTCAGCTTTCTGAATGTCTTAGCCCCCGGCATCAATGTGTCGAAGTTTCTTTTTCAGTTTTTTTCCCAGGATAGCCCCAGCCCAGCCTAACCCTTGCCTCCAAACATTGAACATGGTGCTGGTTCTCCACCTCCTTGCTGAGTTCTCTGACTCAGCTGGGGCTTCCCAGATTGCTCAGTGGGTAAAGAATCTGCCTGCCAATTCAAGAGACTTAAGAGACAGGGCTTCAATACCTGGGTTGGGAAGATCCCCTGGAGGAGGAAATGGCAACCTACTCCAGTGTTCTTGCCTGGAGAATCCCATAAATAGAGAAGCCTGGTGGACTACAGTCCACAGCGTCACAGAGTTGGACACGACTGAAGGAACTGAGCTGGTACACACACCGACTCAGTTACCTATAGACAACAGCCTACCAGCGGGGCTGCTGGCTTCCAAACCAGCAGCCTAGCTTGAAAAAGGTGTAACCTGCTCCCAAGCATAACCATGTCTTTCTCAGTATATCTTATTTGTTATTTCATCTATCACTGCTATGCTTTTGCAGCTGAGACACTAAGTCAAGTATGAAAACATCTGATCATCTTGACTGCAGTTGTGTTCATTGTTTACATTGCATAAGATGATTCATTTAAATGCTGAAAAACAAAAGGAAGTAAAATCTTGCGTCTGTAACTCTTGAATTTGATGAGTCGGTTAGATACTTGGAAAGATGTAAATAAATAGAAACAAAGTATTTGATGAATGGGACTTTGATAATTAATGTTTCTTAAACCTCTGGAAAAGATTCACGAATGTTGCACTAATATCCACAGCTGATAAGGTTTTGCTGCCACTTCAAAAAACGCGATGGGAAAACATTAAAAATCTCAAAATCGCTCCAAAAATAGTTTTAACCCTTGCATTTTTTCCCCAGAAACTTGCAGTTCGAAAGAAAACTCACTAGTCTGGCCTATGTGCTTGAGCTATGCCATCTACCACCTGCAAGCTAGGTCTCTTCAGTCGTGTCTGACTCTTTGTGACCCCATGGACTGTAGCCCGCCAGGCTCCTCTGTCCATGGGATTCTCCAGGCAAGAACACTGGAGTGGGTTGCCATGCCCTCCTCCAGGGGATCTTCACTACGCAGGGATCAAACCCGTGTCTCTTACGTCTCCTGCATTGGCAGGTGGGTTCTTCGCCACTGGCACCAGCTGGGAAGCCCTGCCATCTACCATCGAATACTAAGATAACATCTTGGGGTTCCCCTGTGGCACAGTGGTAAAGAATCCCCCACCAAAGTTGAGAACAGGTGTTTGATCCCTGGCCTGGGAAGAGACTCAGGCCACTGAGCAACTAAGCACAAGCACCACAACTACCGAGCCTGCTCTCAGAGCCTTCAGGCCACGGCTGCTGAAGCCCATGCGCCCTGGAGCCTGTGCTCCCCAAGAGAAGCCACTGCAGTGAGAACCACACACGGCAGCCAGAGAGGAGGCCCTGCTCAGGGAGGAGGCCCAGCTCAGGGAGGAGGCCCAGCTCAGGGAAGAGGCCCTGCTTGGGGGGAAGCCCTGCTCAGAGAGGAGGCCCAGCTCAGGGAGGAGGCCCTGCTCAGGCAGGAGGCCCTGCTCAGAGGAGAGGCCCTGCTCAGGGAGGAGGCCCTGCTCAGAGGGGAGGCCCAGCTCAGAGAGGAGGCCCTGCTCAGAGGGGAGGCCCTGCTCAGAGGGGAGGCCCTGCTCAGAGAGGAGGCCCTGCTCAGGCAGGAGGCCCTGCTCAGAGGGGAGGCCCTGCTCAGGGAGGAGGCCCAGCTCAGAGGGGAGGCCCTGCTCAGAGAGGAGGCCCAGCTCAGAGGGGAGGCCCTGCTCAGGGGGGAGACCCAGCTCACCATAACCAGAGGAAGCCCGTGCATAGCAACTAAGGTCCAGCAAAGCCAAAAATAAATTAATAAAATAAAATTGAAAATAAAGAAATAAAAATAATTATATTAATTGTTCCAAAGTTCTAAATAATCAAAGTTTTTTTTTTTTTAGCTTTACCTCTAAAACTCTTAAATATGACCGATATCTTCTTTCTACTTTAGGACTTATGCTGAGAATTTACCCCTCCTTTTGGTCTCAAATCAGTAATTTTACAAGAGGTTAAAGCCAATGTATTTTGAAAAGAAATGATATAATAATAATAATATAACTTTGTGATCAAATATTAATGTTTTTCTAAACATTTATTGTGCTGTTAAGTTAAATAATTTCCATGCATGGACAAAATAAACCACATGTTCAGCCACAGAAGAAATGGTAAATCAAATATCTGGCTATTTCACAGCATTTTCTTTATGTTCAACATTTGCAGTGTCCTGATTCCTGAATTAATCCCTGGAAGAAATTTTGAAGTATAGAGCAAAAATTACAGAAAATGTTCTTATGACAGGTAAACACACATTCTAATTGTGTAATTATCAGAGTCCAGAATTCATAAATTATATCTTGTAGTGATGTTTAACTTGTTTAACTAACCTTTCTTTTTATAAAAGCTAATTAATTATCCCTGAGTGACAGTGTTGTCTTTGGAAGATCATGTTTAACCACTTGCATTAAAATTCTATATTCCTTTCCTATAACACAAGCAATGTGCATACGATTAAGGTACCTACATTAAAAGTCTGTGAGCTCAAGAGTTGACATGTAGTCCTATCAATGTACAGCTAATTAGTGTGGAACTTGCTTGCTGACCACTTCTTAAATAGCCCCTTAGTTCAACTGTCACAAAATAGAGAAGACCAAGGCAGTATTCTGAAATACACATTAATTTTTTTTAAAGGGATTTAGTAGATAAAGGAATCAAAGAAGCTATTATTGTGCAGCAATAAGTCCTGATAAGTCTATGATGGTAGAAAGAATGCAATAGTGAAAGGCATGACCAATAGTCAGATTGTTGTACCATCAGTTCAGTTCAGCATATATATTTTTAAACTTCATAGTCTTAAAATCTTCTCTTAATGAATTGATGTTGCAAACTTAGTAATTGTTATTAGAAGAGATAATAAATCAATTACAGATGAGATTAGTTTTGCTATGACCTTGATCTACACATCCACCTCTCAGGTAGGGAGCAGTAGTGGGTGTTATAAGAACACAGGATTAAGGAGATGAGATTGAGCGCGGTAGCAGACTTTGAAGATGGCACACAACGATTCACATCCTGGCACTTGCCCTCTTGTGTAACCATCTTGTCTGGAGTTGACTGTGACTTGCGTCTAACTAATATGGTGTTGTGCTTTGCAGCTTGTGGGGTCTTAGTTCCTTGCCTGTGTGCACGCTCAGTCAAGGCCAATTCTTTGTGACCCCATGGACTGTAGCCTGCCAGGCTCCTCTGTCCATGGAGTTTTCAAGGCAAGATACTGAAGTAGGTTACCATTTCCTATTTCAGGGGATCTTCTCTACCCAGGGATCCAACGTGTGTCTCTTTCATCTCCTGCATCAGCAGGTAGACTCTTTACCATTTCTGCAGTTAATAGAATACAGCAAAGGTGATGGGAGCTCACTTCTGTGATTAGGTTACAAGAGATAGTAACTTTCTCTTTCCTAACAGACTCTTGATTGCTGTCCCTGAGGAAGCCAGCTGCCTCAGTGGAGAAGCCCACAAGGAACTGAGGCTGACGTCCAGTCAATGCCCAGGAAGAATGCAGTGACGTCTGTCCAACAGCCTACTTGGAATTAAATCTTCCCAGTAGCCAGGGAGGAAGCCTGGAAATGGATCGTTCCCCAGCTGAGACTTCAGATGAAACCCCAGCCCTGGCGACACAGTGACTGAAGCCCCATGAGGGACCCAGCCCAGCCTGCCTGAACCACGGAGACTGCAGAGCAATGAACAGGCGCTGCTTTAAGCAGCTAAAGTTGGAGGCAATTTGCTAAACAGCCAGAGACAACCAGTCCAGAGGGTAACCTTTGAAAGAAACCCTTGAAAAGTACATTCTTGTTTACTAAAATCAAACAATAAAAATAGCCCTGGAGAAAAGGCCATGAAGAAGAATACATGAATTAGGAACAAATATCTGAAAGCTTGGCATTTTGCATGAGAGGAATAAAAGTTTATAAATAGAAGGAACAGGGCCCAATACTCTTGTGCCCCTTCCACGTGACTTTGATTCTTCTTTTTTCCAACTCGCAACAAATGAGCTGATACACAATCAGGTTTTCTGAAGACCAGATTTCTCTGCGTGGCTCACAGATCTTTAAGGTGCCATGCCCCTTTATGGTTGCCATGGGAGACGCATAGTCAGGGAGCTTGGGATGGGCGTGGACACACTGCTGTATTTACCAGGGAGCACCTACTGTACAGCACAGGGCACTCTGCTCGATGTTATGTGGCAGCTGGATGGGGGGGGAGTTGGGGGGAGAATGGATACATGTCCATGTATGGTTGACACCCTTCATGTTTACCTGAAATGATTACAGCATTGTTAATCGGCTATACCCCAATACAAAATAAAAAGTTACAAAATAAAAAAAATGCAGTGTTCCTGATGTGAGTCTATTTAATAAAAACATGTCACCTATTTTACTAACATTTAAAAAACTTAATCCAGAGGCTCATGATTTTTATGATTTTTTCAAACCAATTTGAAAAATTGCTTGGGACTGACACAATGTTGTCAACTTACTGATTCATCCAATAAGGACGTGAAAACATTCACCGAAACAATAACATCCTACCATCAGTTATCATCATCATTTTATGGAAGAAAAGGTTTTTAATAATAGAGGAAAAAAACTCAAAATAAATGATTATGATTTAAATTTACATGTGTTATAGTGTTATAGGTTTATCATGTTTTTTTTCTCATCCTGCCATGAAACAGTGTAACTTTTGCAATATACATGGACTTAGTTTAGGAACCACTGATTTAGTCTGTACCACTGTATTATCAACAAGCAGCAGCAATATCCCCAACACCAGATGGGAATAAGATCCGCCTCGTAGAAATACCTGATTGATTTTTGCTGCATAAGTGTACTCTCACCCTCTTGAATCCTTTCTCCAACCAAGCATGCTCTGCAGAACCCTTTAGCCCATAATTTGCCATCTCAACCGCACGGCCATACTCTCGTCCAGAGACTCAGATGGATGTCCCACGTATCTGTTGTTGTTTAGTCGCTAAGTCATGTCCTACTCTTTCGCAACCCAGCCAGGTTCCTATGTTCATGGGACTTCCCAGGCAAGAATGCTCAAGTGGACTGCCATGTCCTTCTCCAGGGGATCTTCCCAACCCAGTGATCGAACCTGGGCCTCCTGCATTGGCAGGCGGATTCTTTGCCACTGAACCCCCAGGGAAGCCCTTTCTATGTATTAGGTTCTCCCCACAGGAGGGGGAAATGGCAGCTATCTATCGAAACTGCTTAAATATTTGAAGATACAGGTACATAAAACCCAAAACTTGGACTTCCCTGGTGGTTCAGTGGTTAAGAATGCAGGGGACACGGGTTCGATCCTGGGTCTGGGAAGATGCCACTTGCTGCAGGGCATGAAAGCCTGTGCGCCAAACGCCTGAGCCTGCATGCTCTAGAGCCCGGGGTCACCAGCAAGAGAGGCCACCGCCCCGAGGAGCCCGCACAGGACACCCAGAGGGTGGGCAGCAGCGACCCAGCACAGCCAGAAACAACAAATAATTAAACAAAAACAAAAAACTTGAAGCTATCCCTCTTTTCATTAAAAACAGATACTTAGCTGTGGTCAAAAGTGCTACAGCCACGTATCAGCAAAGTGAGCTTCAGTTATTCAAAAAGATTGAAGAATAACTGAAAAGAGCACCAATGTTCTCGAATATAATTCAAGTTTAATAGCACATTCTCTTCCCAGCTAAAATGATCTCAGACACATGCGCTATCCCTTGATGGGCAGAGGTCCACCCAGCATCATTGCCCGATGAAGGAAGGAGACCCTGGCCCAAGTTCTAAGGCAAAATGACCACTTTTGAGGAGGTGTTTTCTTTTCAGTAAGTGAAGAACCATGATCTAAGGGAGCGAGGGGCTGGAGTGACGCTTCCTGGAGAGGGCAGACACGCTGCCTAAGAGGGCCCAGCAAGTCTCGGAAGTTCGGCACAAGCAAAAGGAGCCACTGAGACCGTCAGACTCCCTCATTTGTATCAGAAAATGGCTTCCCCAAACCTGTGAATCTGGGCTTCCAAGGTGGCTCAGTCAGTAAAGAATCCGCCTGCAATGCGGGAGATCTGAGCTCAATCCCTGGGTTGGGAAGATCCCCTGGAGGAGGACATGGCAACCCATTCCAGTGTTCTTGCCTGGAGAATCCCATGGACGGAGGAGGAGCCTGGGGAGCTACAGCCCACGGGTCGCAAAGAGTCAACAGGACTGAGCGACTAACACTTTCCCTTTCAAACCTATGGATTAAGCTGTAAAACTCCGCCAGACTGTTTTCATGCCACTCTTGAGTCACAATGTGTGAATAATTCTTAGGTGTTTGGTTTACACTATTCCAGCAAGTTCTGCTCAATCCAAACCTATTGAAGCATGACCTTCGATTTCCCTGGATCCAGATCACTGGGGTGACTATTAAACGTGCAGAATCCTAGGAGGTAGTGTCCTTCCACTGGCTTTTTTAACAAGACTCTTTGCAATGAGTCCTCAGATTTGATAACCATTTCCTGAAACATGATTGAGTCCCTGATTCATCCGCAGTAACTGTTTTCTGACCCTTGCCAAGCCCGGTGTGAACGTGGGCATGGGGACAGCGCCTTCTTGCATGATGATGCGTTTTCTAGGTTTAGATTGTAGATACATCATCTGCCGAGAGGAGTACTCTGAACTGTTCAAACGTTGAGGGGGAAGTGAAGTGTGTGTGGGGTGCGGGTTCGACCCCTGGTCAAGGAGCTGGGACCCCACATGCCCTGAGGCCAAAAACCCAAAAACATCAAACAGAAGCAATCTTGTAACAAATTCAATAGAGAATTTAAAAACAAGAAGAAACCAAAAGGAAGAGTAGGTACAGGGACTCTGTTGGCTAAACCGTGGTGAGAACGCCTTCAGCCAAATCAGATAAACGTGCCCAGGGGCTGCTCTCTGCGCCAACAAACCACAGAGTGCAGCTTCTAACGAAACTAACGAGCTCTTTTTTAAAATTATTTTTATTAAACTTTTAAAAAAATAATAACCCTATCTTTAATTTAGCATTGTCCGAATATGCAACAATAACAAGGGTGACACAGAGTTCTTTTACAATTCCACCCTTTAGGTGAGAGATTTGGAAGAGTGGTTAAAACCCAATTCTTCCTTTCTTTCAAAGAATATAATCAAAGTGCTGTCTCTAAGTGGCTGCCTTACTGCCTGACAGAATATGTTATCTGCCTTTTTTCTCCAGAAAAGGCTTTCCAGCAAGTGCTCTTGGTGCAACGATCTTGACAAAAGTTTGGGAGACGAGAATGATGCCCGACCATAGAGCAGTCTGAAATTCAGCAGCCCAGCGGCATCCGCAGCCGCCCCTGCTGTCAGTCACCGCCCACGACTAATTAAACAGAGGTAACTTCTCTCCACCCGCCCCATCAATCGCGCTCCACGCTCGGTCTGTAAGCAGGCTTTCCTGTGAGTTGTGGTCCACGGGGAACATCTGTTCACATAAAAGTATTTGAAAGTCTACTCCGTGGCCCCAGAGCAAGCTGAAGCACTTCAAAGCAATGACAACAACCCCAGGAGGAGAGCTTTCTGAAATTCGCCTGCAATAAACCACCTGCCTGAGACGGAAGGCCAGGTGGGCACACAACGGGGGCGTCCCCACGACCTCTCAGGTCCCTGAAGGTTGGCCATTCCTCTCCCGGTCCCGAGGCAGAGCAGACGCATCTCTAACCACATTTTCAGGCACACATCTGACAGTCCAGCATGCTTTTTGGAGGATGCTATTAATTTCAGCTCAGAGAGCAGAAAGAGAACCACAGTGTTCGATGACGGGTAAACTTGGGTGAGTGACAGCAAGATTGAACTCGAAACAAAGCCTTTCAAACCCCGTCCAGAATCAAATGCAAAAACAGCGATGCCCCAAAGTACGCTCTCTGAGGACCCCCTTTGACAAACCAGAGTGTCTTCTGGTCAGGAAATAGCCATGCTCATCAATTTTCTCTCTTGCTCCTTGTGTTTCATATTCTTTCATTGTTCCAACAAAGACCAAAGCAAGCCAGAGGAAATTTAAGTCAGTTACAGGGTCCCAGGGTCACACCTGGACGATATGAAGGTTGAATACACTCCTTCGTGGTCACAGGAGCCACCTTAGGCTTTGACCTTCGGCCAAGTCCACCCCAGGCCACCCTAACTGAAAGACACTCTACCCCCTACCCTGCAACAGGAATCAACAGAGTGTTTCCATAATGAGTCTCAACCCTGGAGCATGTGTAGTGTTGTCTGAGCTTAAAGAATTATCAAGACGGAGCCCCACATCCCAAGGGTTTCTACTCAGGTGTTCTGGGGGTGGACCTAGGCAATAGTTATTTTTATTATTTAAAATAAGTTTTAAATACTTTTTTATTAAATGCTGCAGAGCCAGCCTAGATGAGAGGGGAGTTTGGGGGAGAATGGATACGTGTACATGTATATGTAAATGCAACTGTTCATGAATATGTATATGTATGGCTGAGTCCCTGTGCCCTCCACCTGAAACTATGACAACATTGTTAATCAGTTATACTCCGGTATAAGATAAGAAGTTAAAAAATAAAAATGCCCCAGAGCAAGTGGTTTCAAGAGCATCAGAACGGGAAGAAAATGAAGCCTCACCAGGCTTGCTGAGAGACAAGCCAGTGATGCACACCGAAGGGACGTGAACACCCACTCACGCCAGCCCCAGCCTGAGAAGCGAGGTCCGGCCCCCACAAACCAAGCCCGGGACACAGTAAACTGAGATGTGAAGACTGCTGGTCACTCACATGACCACGGGTCCGTATGAACGAGCAGAGAGGTCACAGTGGGGACCATGTGGACACAGAAGCCAGGCCTGCTCCAAAGGGAGCAGAAGAGGACCCTCAGGCTGAGACGGCGGGGCCAGGAGGACATTCCCCAGGCGGTCCAGTTCTTCAGGACCTCTACAAAATCTCATTTTTTCAGCACTGGCTCTTCTTTCTTTCAAACACAGGGCCAGCCAAAAGAAATGTGTCTCTGGACCCTGGCACTTGTGGGGCATCTTCTGGTCCCTGGCCCTCCTGGGGAGATAAGCAATCCCCTCCTGAGAAACTATCTCTCTGACCAGTTCATCAATGCGTCTTTCTCAAGCATCTGCCCTAAACGTAAAACTGTGACACATTGTCTAAAACTCCATCAATCAGATATGCTTTTGGATAGAAGAAAAACTTTTTAGCTTGACAGTCGTCTCATACCTTAGAGTGGGTCAGTGCATTAGGACAGACACTGAGGGACACAGAGACTGTGAGATGATGCTAAGAAAGGACAGGCTATTTTGCCACTGAAGCATCTCGAGGAGGGGGAGAGCTGGGAAGTCTGGAGGCAGCAGGGGGTCCGAGGGGACCTGGCTGGTACCTGGAGACTGCAGCAGGTGTGGCCTTGAGAAATGGAATATTCCCTGCTGTGCCATAAACAAGGACACCCAGTCACCAGCGATCCCGGGCCCCCAGGGAGGAGAACAACGCCTGTGAGCGGGTGGCCACCAGGCTGCAGCCACGCCCTCTAGTCAGCCCTGAGGAAAAGGATCGGCTACTGGCTCCAGACAGATGCAGGCATGTGAAAGGGATGCTGCGGTGAACCCAGACTCGGGCATCTTCTCATATACAGAAAAGCACTATGTTCCTTGAGATATCCGGTTTTAATTAACTAAAATACCTTTGATGCTCAGACTACCCGGAGTTTGTTGCAAACTTCTATATAACCTGACGCCCCCCGCCGACCGCACCCCCCCCCACCCCCTGCCCCCCATCCCCGCCCCGGGCCATCTCCTCAGGGCAGTTCTTTCAGAGTACCTTGAGATGCTGTCTCCTGGGCTCGAAGTTCTAAACATTTCCACCAAATAAAACATAACTCTCATCTTTTCAGTTGCAACTATTTTTTAAAGTCAACAGCATTAACAGAAAGGAAGCCAGAAATGATAACGTTGGGCTACATAAATAAACCTAAACATGCCTTCCTGGAATTTACATTTTTGAGGGGGAAACAGACCACATACCAATAAATATATAAAATCTCCAGCATGTGTGAAGAAAGAGGAAGGTGATGTCTTGTGGGGCGGCGTGGAGGCAGGGTCCCGGGAGGCCCTGCAGAGACCATCCTTTACCCTGAGGGAGACGGGACGGCGATGCAGACTTTGCGATGGACGAATCACATCTGATACATTGGGAGAAGATCAATCCGCACCGAAATGTTGCGAATATGCCGTAGGGGCCAATGGTAGGAGCTGGAGGCTCTGCTCGGAGACTAGTGCAGCCATCTAAGCCTCAGAGAACCTCTCCAAAACCAAATCAGGTGTTTGTCGGGAGAATGTCGGGAAATGAAGATTAGGGAAGTGAAGATGATACCAGACTCAGCTTAACCACCTTCCGTTAAACTGGACAGTTAACGCCTGCCTTCAGCCACTTCCTGGAGCTAAGAATCGAAAGGACTATTACCTTCTCCACCAAGCCCATCTTAAGGAACAGAAATTTCTCCACTCTGTGTCTCAGGGGTTGAGGAAGTCAGGATAGTAAAAAGAGAATGATGGCTTTTACTGTGTTAACAGCCAGCAAATGTGTGAGTTAGGGGTAACAATTAAGTCCTAATTGGCCATAATGTAAACCTCTTCCAAACGGGTGTGGTCAAGATTGAAACAAACGAGCTGCTATTTTTCAGACCTCGATGGCAGTCAGTCAGAATGAAAAGCTAATTTCAGCCTTGGAGGCGAACTCTGTATTTTAATCAGGTGTGACAGAGTGGGAACAATAAATTGGCATTTAAGGTGAGGGGCTATTTACTTCCCTGTTGCAATGCTGGTGATGATAAGTCGCGCTGCCCCTTTGCAAAATGAAAGCAAGCTCCGGCTTTGATTCAGAGCGGGGGGAGAACCCCTGGGGAACTGGCCCGAGGTGGAATTCAAAGACAGCTGAGCGCGGAAGGCAAAGGATCCGCTTTCCCAGACTTCCTGCCCGGGGCATCGTGCTGATACACAGCAGGACCTCGTCCCACCCTGTCCTCAGCCTGCCTTTCCTCTGTGGAAAAACGAGCCGAAGAGTAAGTTCAATCAGAGAAGTTAGAAAATAGAGAAACAAAGGCGAACAGTCAAGGAGACCAAATAATAACAGTCATTAAGCAAGGCCCTTTGGCGCCTTCTCCGTGGCTGTAGATGGGATTCTGAGCCCTACCCCGTGAACTGTCTTAGACGCTAAACACCAGGTGGAAGGAGGTAACTGCATGATGAGGAGACTGTACCAAGACGTAAGTGGCACGGTTCCGAGAAGTGGCCTCAAGGGAATGGGAACAAAGCAGCCCTGAAACTGCAGGCTAACCAGACCTGAAACAGTCAAGACGACGCTGGGCACACCGCCAATGCCTAATTTCAAGATGATCGTCAGAGCTGACTGCTGTTTCTGCGTGTAGCCGCTTCCCTCCCTCCGTCTATAAAAGATCTTGCCCACTAATTGTCAGCGGTGGAGGGGCGAGGGGGTGTGTGTCGACCTTCAGACAGGTGTCCGCCCCCCACCCCAGTTGCTGGCATCCAAAATAAATCAAACTTTCCTTTCCACCAGCCTGGGCCTCTTTGATGGCTTCCAGTGGTGAGCAGCTGGATCCCACTTGCGGCTGCAAGGCTATTTGGCTGTCCTCCATAATCAAAAGTTTATGCTGAGAATCACGGAAATAAAGGGGTGTGTGTGCGCGCGCCTGTGTGCACTGTTTACCATCCCGCCACCCAACCTTAAAATCTAATTGTTAAGGATCTAAAATATTAATTTAGTAATTAATTTGTTCAAGAATTATTAGCGAGGTGCCAGTTATGTCTAAAGCCTTGTTCTAGGCACCAGGGAATCATCAGCAGACAGAACATATAGAGTCCCTTCTGCTGAGTAACCTACATTCTACTGAAAATAGTAACACCTGGGCTTCCCGGTGGTCCAGCGGTAAAGCATCCGCCCGCCACTGCAGGGGGCACAGGTTCGATCCTTGGTCTGGGAAGATGCCACACGCCACAGAGCAGCTACGCCTGAGCAGCACAGCTCCTGAGGCTGCACTCCGAGCCGGAGCCACGACGCCCGCGTCCACGCGCGGCCACCTCTGAAGCCCACAGGCCCTGGAGCCCATGCTCCAGAAGAAGGGAAGCCACAGCCAGGAGAAGCCCTGCTCACAGCCGCCAGAGAAGCTGCACAGGGAGACCCAGAGCAGCTGAAATAAAGAAACAAAGTAACAGCAGCTAAAACCTCCAGTTTGACTCAGAAGTCTGCATCCTGCTAAGACTGTTCCTTGCGCCACTTTACTGTCTCCGGTTTACCGACGGGAAGCTGGGGCGCAGAGAGGTTGAGTGAGGAGTCCCAAGTCACGCAGCCCTGGCTCCTGGAACCGAACCGGGGAGCCAGGCCGTGTCCCCATCCATCTTCCAGTCTAGAGGGGAAGGCAGCATTAAAGAAGGGATTCGAGGCATCACAACGTTCACTGCTGCACAGGAACCGCACGGGGTGGGGGGACCTAACCCAGCTCGAGCGTTTTTATCACGGCCTTGCAGCCATTTGCCTGTTTTCACATGTCTGCTGATTTGAGGACAATAGTCGGTTCTGTTCTCTAGAAGACTGCAGGTCTGGGATTCAGAGTTCCCTTTTCCGTCTTCATTGCAGCCTTCCTCCCCTCAAAGGAGCAGGGCTGAGCATGGGAGGGTGACTTGGACATTTTCGGACACATTAAACTTCTTGAGCCACACAGTGTATATAATTTATACGTGTAATGTTCTGAAGATTTCATCTCTTCTGTGAGTCCCTCCATATAAATTATTCATGCGTTTTAATATTTCAATAAAGCCAGTAGGTTCATGTTGCTCTGAATCGCTCATTCTAATACTCAAGAAAGAAAATCAGCTTGTAAAATATTTGCTTTATTAATCTGAACATGTTGAGGGGATTTTCTTAATTGTTCAGGGTTTAAGGGTGTGATCTGAAAAATGAAAAGAAAAACTCTTTCAGTCCCTGAAGCCTTAGGTACTTTACCAGATGACCCGGGGCTACTTCCTCATACAACCCCTGCTCTGATCCTCCAGCAGCGAGAGATGCAGAGAACTCTTCTAAATGCTCACTCGGCGTAGCGGACAGATCACGGACAGGGGCAGGAAGGAGGGGTGAGGCGGAGAGAGACGGAAGCACACTCACGGCATGTAGCACAGACAGCCGGTGAGAATTTGCAGTGTGACCTGGGGGACTGCAGCGGGCTCTGTGACAACCTGAGTGGCTCAAGACGAGGGACACATGGACACCTATGGCTGGTTCATGCTGGTGCGTGGCAGAAATGAAACCAATACTGCAAAGCAGTTATCCTTCAATTAAAATTAAATCAAGTTGTTAAAAATGCTTACTTCCTAAATAAGCTTGGCTAACTACCTGACAAAGGAATGGTAAACTTTCTCACTTTAGTGGAGACAGTAACGACACAGTTGAAACTCCAAGTTTCAGACCACATTCTTCAAAGATGTTGGTTGGTGATCTTTTAAGCTCCACCCAGCAAGCACAGAGTCTGAGTTTATTTGCTCACATCATCAACATATTTGGCAAGTTATTCATTCCCTCTGTTTCTCAATTTCCTAAGCTGTAAGTGGGGGTAATAATTGCATCCATGTCATTAAGCTAATATCAAAGTTCAACTAGTCGACATAAAAACACCTAGAATAGCACTTGAGAGGTAGCAAGTATAAGCTGCCATGTGGTTTTGTTGCTATATATTCATTTCACACAAATTATCGAATCCCCACTGTACTCTCTTCCACCTGTGAGGAACGCAACAACAGATGAGACAAGACATCCATCCATCACTACACCTTCTTGTAGGGAAAATGGACAGCAAATAAACAAGATAAGTCTCGGCTTCCCTCAACGGTCATGATGAAAGGAGAAGGGGCTGGTGGGAGAGAATGCCCCCTGGGGTTCCCTCAGCTCCCTCTGCAGGCGATATTGGAGGTGGCCCTTGAACAAAGAAGGATCTGGCCAGGGGAAGAGTCAGAAGTGTGGTCGGCGTCGAGAGGGAAACGAGCCCGATGCTCTTGCCAGAACAGGTCAGCTTCTTAAGGGGCAAGAAGGCCGCTGAGCCTGGGGAGATGGAGCAGAGCTGAGGTCCCAGGGGAGCGGGACCACGCCCAGCCACGCACACGGAGGACACGCCGGCTCCTCTGTCCACCGCAGTGAGACCCTTTGCTGCAGTCCTCCAATGCTTGCACCTGGGACATACTGCTCCTCCAGCAAGGAAATGCAAAGAAACGGGCTGGGACTAAAAACAACTGCCTGCAAGCAAAGTTGGGCCAAATTTTGGACAAAAGATACAAAGAGACCAAAAAAACCCAACTGCCATTCTGAGGAGCCTGGGGCAAAAGCAGGGTTCTGTGCATGCCCCCTGCACACACACCTTCTAAGCCACCCTGCCCTCCATCCCGGACACCCCCCCACCCCCGGCCCCGTGTAAGGAATAAGTTCGCCCGTCGCCTCAGGGAGCAAACGAGGAAGCCTGCTGTTTCTTCTCCTCCCCCTGCTGTAGGAGGAGCCCCGATAAAGCCTTACCTGAATTTCTTGTCTGGCCTCTGGTCAATTTCTGTTGATTATGGAGGCCAACAAACGCGATCAGTAACAATATTGGACAGCCACTGGTATCAAGGGAGCTTGGAAATAACATCCTTTAAGCTATCTCCTGGGCTTCCCAGGTGGCTCAGTGGTAAAGAATCCCCCTGTCAACGCAGGAGACCTGGGTTTGATCCCTGGGTCGGGAAGATCCCCTGGAGGAAATGGCAACTCACTCTAGTATTCTTGCCTGGAGAATCCCATGGACAGAGGAGGCTGGCGGGCTACAGTTCATGGGGTCGTGAAAGAGTGAGACACAGTGATTAAACAACAACAAACCTATGTCTTAAAAGACGCCCCTGACTACAGTTTGGAACCAGTGAGCAGTGAACACGTCTTTCCCAGAAACCGAGGAGAAAAGAGGGAGGGATTTACTGGGAATGTGAATTTCACAGGTGTCAGAGCTGGAGGAGACCTCGCAGGAAGAAGTCCAGCATCCTCTTTTCATAGAAAGGGGAACACACGTTTCCCCATACATCAAGCTCAGACTTGAGAGAAACATCAATTGCTTTTCAGAGCAGGTGCTGAAAAAATTCAAGATGAGGCTTGAGAAGGCAAGCTGCACCTGTGCTTCAGAAACAAGGCCCTTACTGGTTCTTTATGACCCACAGACACGTTGGCGCTTCTCCCTGAGTCTGCCTGAAATAATCTTCCAGCCCGGCATCCTGCTCACTGGCAGGCAGGGCTGTAGACACGGGCCACGTGCAGGGCCCCACCTGAGGGCAGGCGTAGGGGAAGGCAAGTCAAATACATCCAGGAAGCGTGTCCCTAGGTGAGGTCTGGGCACAAGGTCCCCACCGTCAGCCAGACCTGCGCGAGCATTCCGGCCACCCTTGGTTGGGGGTCCTGACATCAGGTCTGCAAACAGGAAAGACACGGTCTTCAGGAGAGGAGAGGAGAAAAGTGCACACCGCACTCTGCCGCAGGGCCCCTCAGAAACCGAGGCGGCGGATGGGACCTGAAGGGCCGCCTGTCGATGCCCGAGGCACGTCTTAATCCGTTACGTGGTTTCATCTGTCTCTTTCTCTAATGGTTCACTTAGCCAAACTTGGGACCAGAAAAAGATCAATCTTAGAAGATGCCCAAACTCTTTTGGAAATAAAAAAATGTTGGATTAAGTTGTTTAGTTGAGGATGGATTTTACTACTTAATTTACACTGTCTGGAAGACCACATAAATCCATGGCTGGAGTCCCCAGGAGGCAAATTAAGTACCTGGTTGAGGCACCAGCAAAGTCAGAAGCATTCATGTGGGAGATGGGGAATAAGAAATGGATATTTTACAAAACTAAAAATCTAAATAATAATTGTGGGGAAAACAGAAATTTTGTAGGACATTCATTCATGCATGCATTACTTAGGTTATTTTGAATTTCTCATGAAGTAGGAGTTTAGGTCATCATCTCCCTAGTAGTAAGGGCGTTTAAAAGGCTTAGTCTAATGGCTGCTATAAGGAGACCATGAGATGAGGGTGTAAAGTGCTTTGGTTTATTCAGAAGACCTCGGATGTTAGTGAGTGCTCGTCCAAGCTCAGCACAACATCACCCAACGCCTCAGATATATTTTCAGGTTATAGATTTAAAAGAGCTTTGGAAGCCATTATTTAATTTGATTTTCACAACAAGCCTGTAAGGCAGTGTAGACAAAAAGGCTCTGACAATTGTTGGGTTTCTAATGACACATTAAAGTCACTTTAAAAACACAAACTTTCTCCTTCACTGTAGATTTTTTAAAAGGTGGGGGCTGGGAGGTGCTTTTCTGGTGGCTCAGTTGTGAAGAATCTGCTTGTCAATCAATGCAGGAGACACAGGTTGGATCCCTGGTCCGGGAAGATCCCACGTGCTGCAACTATGGAGCCACACCCCCTCGAGCAGCCATCGCAATAAGGAGCCCACCCTGCCCTCTGCAGCCAGAGAGGAGCCCCAGCGGCAGGGAAGACCCAGCACAGCCGAAATAAATAAATATATATACATTTTAAAGGGGGAATTGTAGGGAGGAGGAACTTGTAAGTCTACTTACAGCTAATATAAATGTTAAGACAAACATTAGGAACACTTTGCCTATAGCATAGTTTTATGACACATTTTCTCTAAAATTGTTACTCTAGAGTTAACACAGTCTTGGGGATGAAGGTTGGTGTCCTAAAGTTAAGAAAGTTTGTACAGTCTAAGAGTTTCATGGTTCTGGAAAGATTTGTCTTCTTTCCATTGACTCTGAGAAAACATGGGCAGATTATCTTACTTACAGAAAAGAATCGATCATTATCAAATCTAATTTTACGTGGAATCACTGCCCCATATTTCATTCATGAGTTTTAAATATTATGTGTCCTTCTTTGTCTTGTTTATAAAGAAAATGTTGCACATCATAGCACCTGAATAAGAAGGTATTTTTAGGTCCATAGTGTTGTTTCTTTTCTTTGCCAAATCCCTCGCCTAATGTATGACTCCTTTCATCAAGGCCGGGCAGGAAGAGATAGAGAATGCAGATGGGGGAAGATAGAAATAGAGATCTATTTCACATTTCCCTCCTGAAAAAGGAGACTTAACTTTCTGATTTCACAATAGGAGACAAAAACATTACCAACCTCATTACACAGACAGGTTTAGGTGACTTGCCCCAAATCCCACAGCCAGAAAATTACTGTGAGGGGATATGAACTCTGTCCCTTCTACTTCGAGAGATTTCAGCCATGCTACACCAGGAAATAGACAGTCCCCTTTAAGTTGAAGAGAAATGTCCACTTTTTACAAGTTGACAAATCTTGATACATACCTTGAAAATCACGGGATGGAACCAAAGAGAAGCCCCCACCTCGCGGGTCACTCCTCTCACTTTTGTTTGGTAAAATGTCACCATTCTTTACCCTCCTCTGTCAAGGCTGCTCCTCCCCACTCAATCTTCATGCAGGAATTTATATGTTCATTTTTTTTTTTTTTCATTCATTCAAACAGATGTATAAATGCTTACCAAAAACCACATGCTCTTCTGGAAATGGGTGCTGAAGCACTGGGAGACGATGCCCCTGCTCCTGGAGCCTAAATTCTGCTGTGAGAGGAGAGAGAAGTGTGCTGCATGTGAGAGAGGGAGGAGCCAGCACAGCCTTGGACAAAGACCAAGTAGCTCCAACGATCTAAAGATGCTGCTTTCGAAGAGCAGGAAAGCCCTTGAGGGTAAGCATTTCCTGTTTCCCTGCTGTCTCCGCTTGCCTCGTCTCTTTTTGTCTCTGTCTTCAGAGCTCCCTTCATGGGCCACGGCCTTGCCCTGGTGAAGGGGTTTGCGTAACTCAATGAAGTGATGAGCCACGCCATGCAGGGCCACCCGAGATGGACGGGTCATGACGGAATGTTCTGACAAAACGTGGCCTGCTGGAGGAGGAAATGCCAACCCACTCCAGTATTCTTGCCTGGAGAATCCCATGGACAGAGGAGCCTGGCAGGCTACAGTCCGCGGGGTCGCAAAAGAAGTTGGACATGACTTAGTGATTAGCCAACAATAGCAACAGAACACATCACGGGGGAGCGTGATGTACAATAAGCCTTCAATAACATTAGCTTCCATTATCATAACTGACGGTCTTTTAATCAATCTCCACTTAACGAATCTGACAATCTCCACTGCTCCAGTAAAGCATCATGACGCATGCTTACTAGTCCCTGGGTCTCTTGTTTGCCACACACCTGTGCTTCCAATGGGTAAATTCTGCACTAACCAAGATCAGTTATAACTGCTTATGCTATTTGTTCCTGTTGTTGAAAGCATATAGATGTGACATAAAGTGGTGAATATTAGTGAAAAATAATTTTTCAATGAAAATTGAGTTGAAATATTTGGAAACTGGAAAGGGAATTCAACTAGGCTTGAGTGAAAAAAATCACATAAAATGAAAAAATGGTTAAAATATCTTAAAATAGTCTATATACATTGCTTCACAATTTCCTAATTTCCTCTTAATTAAAAAGTAACTGAGAAATATCAGTACGTGTTAAGGGTACAGTTGACATAAGAAAGATACAGAACTCAAATACTCAAAGAGAAAGTCCTTTCTTAAATAAGATTAGCAAATGAATGGAAACTTATATGTTTTCATTTAAAATAAATTCTACTATATAAGCGATTATTTCCATGTGATAGATGTAAACGTAGCAGGTAGAATAATAGTCACCCCACAATATCCATGTCCTAATTCCCAGAACGTATGAACCTTACATGACAAGGGACAGCACTGCAGACAGAATTTAGATTGCAAACCAGTTGGACCTGGAGACAGAGAGACGACCCCCAGATTATCCAGCTGGGCCTAATGTAATCACTGCTGCTGCTGCTGCGAAGTTGCTTCAGTCACGTCCAACTCTGACCCCATAGACGGCAGCCCAAGGCTCTTAAACGTGGAAAAGGAAGGCAGAAGAGGAGGTCAGAGGAAAGTGATGGAAAAAAATTCAACCGGGGACTTCCCTGGAGGTCCAGTGGCTAAGACTCCTCCCAATGCAGAGAACCTGGGTCCAGGAAACTCGATCCCACGTGTTGCAACTGAGTTCACGTGCCATGACTTAAAGGTCCCTCATTCCACAATGAAGATCCTGAGGGTCGCAATAAGACTCTGCCAAAATAAATAAAGCCAAATAAATAAATAGATATGTTAAAAAGATTTAAAATGAAAACCAAAAATGTAACAGTACTACAATTAAACACAGTAGGACTTTATATATTTAAAAAAGACTCAACCAGCAGTTGCTGGCTTTGAAGATAGAAAAAGAACCAAGAGACAGGAATGTGGGCTGATTCTAGAAGCTGGAAAAGCTAAGAAAGTGATTCTCCTCTTGATTTTTGCCTGAGACCGGTGTCAGACTTCTGAACTACAGAACTGTCAGACAATAAATGATTGCTGTTTTCAGACACTAAGTTTGTGGCCATTTATTAAAGCAGCAACAAGAAACTAATACCAGAACACTAAGTCCTGGATAGTGTAAACACTTGCCTAAGGTTACCTGATAAACCCAGCCTTGTAACTTTAATACAGGATTCTTTCTACTATTGTCTACCTCTCTGTTAAAGGTAAAAACAAAAATGAAAAGTTACACTTTTTAAAATGCCAAATCATGTAACTGATAATTAAGCAGCCTCTATTTTATGACTGTTATTTTGGTTTTAAACTACCACTTCCTAAATGTTTATAATGTGTCAAGTTCTTTAAAGGTCATTGCATACAGAGTTACTTTCCATTCGGAACTCAATCTGTAATGCACAAATATTGTTCTCTGGTGAGGAATAAAGCCCAGAGAGTTTCAGAACTTCCCTAGAACTAGAGGTGACCCGCAAAAAATAGAGCTGATGTTTAAGCTCAGGTCAACCTAACTCAAAAACGGGAAATGAAGTGCCTTGGCCACTTTGCATACTCTGCCTCCCTCTCCCTACCTTTCCCCGCCTTTCCTGCTAGCCCAGTGGTTAAGAATCCTCCTGCCAATGCAGAGGACACGGGTTCGATCCCTGGTTCGGCGTGATCCCACGTGCGGTGGCAGAATTAAGCCTGTGTGCCTAGAGCCTGTGCTCGGCAACAGGAGACGTGACCACAACAAGGAACCCACAAACCCCAACCAGAGAAAGTCCTGGTGCAGCAGCGAAGACCCGAGGCAGTCCAAAATAAACAAATAAATACTAAAAAAAAAAAAAAAAAAAAAAATGACCAGAGCATCATGAAACGTCCTGGAGCCATAACTCACTTTAATGAACGTCTTGCAGCGTGAACAGCCCCTCGCAGAAACCTGAAACGTCTCCCTGGAGGGTTCCAGAATTTAGATGCAGGTGAGAAAACAAAGTTAGATAAAGTATCACATTGACAGAGAGGCCTCCCTTCCTAGAACTGGAGCGTTGAGAGCTTCATTTTGAAATCCAGTGTCTCTTGCTCAATTCAGTGTAAATGGCTTTCTTACATCCTCTTAAAGAAACGGGAAATATTGAATGAATTCAGCTAAGAGCTAGCACAGAGTATAAGCTATCTGCCTCATGTCGCTATGCCTATGAATGGTACCCTTTAATCACTGAAGTCTCCGAAGCGCCTTCCCTGCTTTAAATTCCTTTTTATGCTCAGTTCTGCTTATTCCCTTAGATCTCAAAAGTCTTCTTACAAGACTGAATACATTATTCGCTTGTAGTATGGTATTTAAATACCCTGTTTGATTTTTTTTCCTGCTAATCTTAACTTCCTCTCCTGAAGTATCACCTTTGCATTTCCTAGATCCAGCATAAATCTAACAGGGAGAATTTTAATTTCCATAATTTCAGAGAAGAACAATACTTTTTAGAACCCTAATTTTAGTTAGAGAATTTGAAACAAAGGTCCCTGGGCATAGCACCCTCTTCCCAAGTTGAAAAGAATGGAATTTGTTTTATTAATATTTAATATTTACGGTGCACCAGCCAAGCAGACAATTCTGCACTAACTTCCACTGATACACACTGCACCCTCCTGGGGGCTCCCAATCTAGGGATCAGATTTTCCCCCGTGTCCATCCAGTTACCACAGTTGGCACACAGCCTTGAATTAACACAAAATCCACCCAAAGGGGCCAAATCCTTTTCTCTCCACCAAAAAAGTTTTTTTTTCCCCTTAAAAAAAAAAAAAGGTGAGGAAATGAAAGAAAGATTGTGAAATAAGTTACATAAGGAAAACAATTTTCTTTTTCTAATTTAAATGGTCTTCAACCCAGAAAACACACATATGTTTAAGAACTGGAGTTCCAGCCTTTCCACCAGTAGGTCCTTTTTATCTGCACCAGTATTTCTCCTGCTCATCAAATCCTCTCCAGCCATCACTGAGGGGAAGACATTTATTTTCTTTAACACTTTCCCAATCTGTGTTTGCAGCATCAATGCAAATACTTGTCAACCGGTTGTTATGTTCTTCGCGCGTATCTCCCCACGGGACTCTTCATCGCCCCCTAGCCATGCTTCCGCGGGGGAGGAAAGCCCCCGAGGTCCAGTGTTTCATCACCGGCTGTGTCATCGACACTGCAAAGCCTCACCTGGTTCCCCCACCTGTGTCACATTCGGGCTTGCGCCATCAGCCATTAAGCTACACATTTCGACCCGTTCTCTTATGTCAAATCCTTCTTGTTTCTGAAAGCCACTTTCACTGACATAGGCAGATACTATTTTTGTTACTTGCAATTTCCAGGGCTAGAAAATGCTAGATTGAAAAGAGCTCAAAAATTCGCCGTGAATCACTCCCTCTTCATGTGGCGTTGCTTTTCGGTCACTAAGTTGTGTCCGACTCTGCGTCCCGGTGGACTGAACCCGCCAGGCTCCTATCCATGGGATTCTCCAGGCAAGAACACTAGGGTGGGTAGCCGTTTCCTTCTCCAGGGGATCTTTCTGACCCGGGGAGTGAACCCTGTCTCCTGCACTGGCAGGCGGATTCTTTACTGCTGAGCCCCAGGGTGGCTCCCCATCCACCCACTTCATTTACAAACTATCTTTCCATCTTTCCATTCTTTCTCCCTTCACTTCCAACTTCTTGTCCTCCCGCCCCCACCTGGCTCATCTTTCCCTTCTTCCTTCCTTTCATTCTAGAAATGAAATGTATGGAGTGACTTCTTTCTTTGTCCCAAGCACAGTCCCAGGTGCTGAAGATACAGCCATGTTCAAGGCAGACTCCTTGTCCTCACGGGGCTTACATTCTGGTGGAAAACGTGAACCTAAAGCAGCAAATTTAGTGGTCTTCTGCAGCAGTGATCGGTGTTGCCCAGGGACAGAGAGCATGAAGTCAAACAACAAATGACAAAGGAGCTGTTGGGACAACCAATTCAGGCATATGACTCATCTGCATTAAACCTCTCACAACGTTCGTTCATTTTAATCTAGAAATGGCGCAGCTAGAAACGTATGCTATGGGAATAGAAATGTGCTTCAAATACGTATTGACCAGGGTGATCGTTACAGTGCTAGTTAGCAGAGCTGTGAATGCCCCTCCTCAACCATGGCATTAGGTGAAGTAAAATATGGCACAGCCATATGTGAGCAAGTACTTGTTCAGAATCATGCTGCAGAAGGACATTCGTTGGTCTGGGGAAATGGTAACAGTATTAAGTGGAGAAAGAGAAAGGCTGGGGACTTCCCTCATGGTCCACTGGTTAAGACTCGCCTTCCAACGCAGGAGACGCAGGTTCAACCCCTGTCAGGGATCCAAGCGCCCACGTGTCTCGCAGCCAAACAACCAAAATAGAAAAAGAGCAATACTGTAACCAATTCAACAAAGACTTGAAAAAATGGTCTCCATCCAAAAAAATATTTTGGAAAAAAGGCTATACCTGTTATGCAGAGTGAAGTCAGCCAGAAAGAGAAAAGCAAATATCGTATATTAATGCATATACATGGAATCTGGAAAGATGTACTGATGAGCATATACGCGGGCAGCAGTGCAGACGCAGAGAGAACATGCTTGCGGACACAGTGGGGGAAGGAGCGGGTGGGGCGAATTGAGAGACTGGCGTTGAAACACACATATTATCGCATGTAAAGTAAAAGAGAGAGCCCGTGGGAACTCGCTGTGGGACGCAGGGAGCTCACGCCCGGGGCTCTGTGACGGCCTGGGGGGCGGGGGCGGGGAGGGGGGGTTCAAGAAGGAGGAGGCGTAGGCATACTTATATAAGGCCGATTCATGCTGATGTAGGGCAGAAACCATCGCAACACTGTAAAGCAGTTTTTCTCCAATTGAAAATACATACACTTTTAAAGAAAGGAAGGCTATAAAAGAGGATACCTAATGTGATCCTGTTTCACATAAAATACAAAGAGAAAGCACTGGTGCAGATGAACCAGGGGCGGGGGAGGCCCATCAGCATCGCAGCAGAACTTGTCTGCAAGGAGTGGAATTAATGATTCACTCCTCCTAATTTTTCAGGTGTCCATATTTTCTTAAGTGAGTGTGTGTTCCTCATGTAATGGACCCGTTTGGTATTAACTGCCTAAAAGTGTGTGCTAAATCACAGGTCTCTATATCTCTGGTACATAGGATGCCCTCTCATTAAGTGGTGAACAAACACAAGATATTCAAAACAGGAAAGCTAAAAGATTAGGGAACTAAACTCCACAAGCCAAAAAAAGAAAAAAAACATGTTATTAAAAGTGTGTATGTGTGTGTTAATAGTTTAGTTCTAGTTGAAGGCTTGTGACGTTTTGTAAATATCATATTTAAAAAGGAAGCAGCTTGCTTCTATAGGAAGTCTTCAAATGCTCCCTCATTATAGCATACCTATGCTGGGTGGATTCTGAAAAACAATTTCAGTTGTTGAAAACACATAAATTCCAAAATTGGAAATGTGAGCTTCTCATAGTAAGAATGATAATAATGGCTCATTACACTGAATAACCCTGATAAATGCAAATTCACCCTTCAGTTCTTTCACATTTATTATTTATTACTTTCTGCCAGATAAAAATTCCTTGTATCCTAATGTTGCATTCACCCTTTACATCTTCAAATAAAGGCGTATATAAAGTTCAGTTAAAATTCTGTCTCCAGATATCTAATCAGCTGCAATCTTTTCATCAATAACCTTTCAGGGATTTCAGTGTCATTCATTAGGTGGTTAGAAATTTCTGAAATCTCTTTTGTATGCTAACTTCTTCAACTTAAAAATAAAGCCTATTAACCACAGCTATCAAATAGAAGGAGGCGATTCACCCTTTGGTGTGGCACAGGGGCTCGTACAGATAGCAGAGCCAGACCGCAGGCAGAAGCAGAGAAGGTCCGCGTGCAAGAGCCGTGTCAGGCTCAAACGCATATTGTAAAGATACAGAACAAAAGGCTCAATATGATACAGTGACATCAGGATCTTCTTACCTTGTGTAAACTAAAAGATTTTCATCTCACCTGAGTGATTTTTTTTTTTATTTGCATCGCTTGATTCTATCCTTGGGAGGAAATGAAATAATTAAAAACGGTATCTTCTCATGCTGTATTCTTGCTTAACAAAAATGAGCGATAATCCTTGGCTGTTATCTGGTATTAAAGATCACTGCATTGCTCAGGCATACTGAACACTCTTCCCATGTGGGAGTCTTTTGTGCCACCCACATTCTCCCTCTCTCCCTACCCATACCCTGTATCTCAATACTCACAAATCAATGTTGACTAGATGGTGAAGATTCCTTCCAAAAGGTCTGAAATACCAAACACCTCACACAAGGCTCAATCTCATGAATTACCATCAGGAACAATTAGCTCAACACACCTTAGGTGCATTCCACAGTTCCACACACCTGTTCAAGTATGTACTAAACAGTTTTCATTATGTTGCTCTCAATTCACAACAAAAGTATGCAGCATTTTGCAGTGTTACCTATAGGCCCCATCTTTCTGCTTTAATTCTAAAGAAAAAATTAAAAACAGATCTGAGTCAGATTACACTAATTATCATGACAAAAAGGAAGTCCGGAGTAGTTTGGGTCTACTGGTAGACATTGGAGGCATTCAAACTGATGATATTAAAACTAGATGGCTTATTAAAAAGCAGAGACAACACTTTGCCAACAAAGATCTGTATAGTCAAAACTACGATTTTTTCCAGTAGATGACTACAGATGTGAGACTTAAACCATAAAGAAGGCTGAGCACCGAAGAACTGATGCTTTCAAATTATGGTCCTGGAGAAGACTTTTGAGGGTCCTGTTGACTGCAAGGAGAGCAAGCCCGTCGATCCTAAAGGAAATCAACACTGAATATTCATTGGAAGGACTGATGCTGAAGCTGAAACTCCAATACTTTGGCCACCTGATGCAAAGAGCTGATGCTGGGAAAGACTGAAGGCAAAAGGAGAAGGGGCGGCAGAAAATGAGATGGTTAGACAGCATCACCGACTCAGTGGACAAGAAGTTGAGCAAACTCTGGGAGGCAGTGGAGGACAAAGGAGCCTGGCGTGCTGTAATCAAGAGGGTCACAACGAGTAGGATATGACTCATACGCTGAACCACAACGTGGTACTAAGCACCCTTTGGGGCTTCCCAGGTGGCGCTAGTGGTCAAGAGCCTGCTGCCAATGCAGGAGACACAAGGGACTCGACCCCCTGGGTCAGGAAGATTTTCTGGGGTAGAAAATGGCAACCCATCCCAGTCTTCTTGCCTGGAGAATCCCATGGACAGGGGGCCTGGAGGGCTACAGTCCACGGGGTTGCAAAGAGTCAGACAAGACTGAAGTGACTTAGCACTCACATAATCTTTGCCTCAACCATTTACATATTCATTTCAAAGTGGCTCTAGGTAACAGGCCTCATCACATGACATGGCCGGATGTGGCCAAGGTAAGAGTCAAGTAGGACATGGACTTGGAGACAGACATCAGAGAGGGCAGCTCCGTTTACAGGCTGGGAAATGAGCCTGCAGTCCCAAGCTGCATGCCCAAGGAGGGCAAGTGTGTGTGTGTGTGTGTGTGTGTGTGTGTGTGTGTGTGTGTGTGTGTGTGTGTGTGTGTGTGTGTGTGCATGTGTGTGTGTGTCTCACAGGCTACAGCCCATGGGGTTGCAAAGAGTCAGATATGACTGAGCAACTGAGCATGAATGGATATGAGATATATATATTTGCTAAATTCAACTGAAATATATTATAGCTTATTGAGGGTTCAGGCAATGCCAAAGAATGCTCAAACTACCGCACAATTGCACTCATCTCACAGGCTAGTAAAGTAATGCTTAAGATTCTCCAAGCCAGGCTTCAGCAATACGTGAACCGTGAACTTCCAGATGTTCAAGTTGGTTTCAGAAAAGACAGAGGAACCAGAGATCAAATTGCCAACATCCGCTGGATCATCGAAAAAGCAAGAGAGTTCCAGAAAAACATCTACCTCTGCTTTATTGACTATGCCAAAGCCTTTGACTGTGTGGATCACAATAAACTGTGGAAAATTCTGAAAGAGATGGAAATACCAGACCATCTGACCTGTCTCTTGAGAAAACTGTATGCAGGTGAGGAAGCAACAGTTAGAACTGGACATGGAACAACAGTTCAGTTCAGTTCAGTCGCTCAGTCGTGTCCAACTCTTTGTGACCGCATGAATCGCAGCACGCCAGGCCTCCTGGTCCATCACCAACTCCCGGAGTTTACCCAAACCCATGTCCATCGAGTTGGTGATGCCATCCAACCATCTCATCCTCTGTCGTCCCTTTCTCCTCCTGCCCTCGATCTTTTCCAGCATCAGGGTCTTTTCAAATGAGCCAGCTCTTCTCATCAGGTGGCCAAAGTATTGGAGTTTCAGCTTCAACATCACTCCTTCCAATGAACACCCAGGAATGATCTCCTTTAGGATGGACTGGTTGGATCTCCTTGCAGTCCAAGGGATTCTCAAGAGTCATCTCCAACACCACAGTTCAAAAGCATCAATTCTTCGGTGCTCAGCTTTCTTCACCGTCCAAGTCTCGCATCCATACGTGACCACTGGAAAAACCATAGCCTTGACTAGACGGACCTTTGTTGGCAAAGTAATGTCTCTGTTTTAAATATGCTATCTAGGTTGGTCATAACCTTCCTTCCAAGGAGTAAGCGTCTTTTAATTTCATGGCTACAATCACCATCTGCAGTGATTTTGAAGCCCCCAAAAATAAAGTCTGTCAATGTTTCCACTGTTTCCCCATCTATCTCCCATGAAGTGATGGGACCAGATGCCGTGATCTTAGTTTTCTGAACATTGAGCTTTAAGCCAACTTTTTCACTCTCCTCTTTCACTTTCATCAAGAGGCTCTTTAGTTCTTCACTTCCTGCCATAAGGGTGGTGTCATCCACACATCTGAGGTTATTGATACTTTTCCTGGAAATCTTGATTCCAGCTTGTGCTTCCTCCAGCCCAGCGTTTCTCATGATGTACTCTGCATAGAAGTTAAATAAGCAGGGTGACAATATACAGCCTTGATGTACTCCTTTTCCTATTTGGAACCAGTCTGTTGTTCCACGTCCAGTTCTAACTATTGCTTCCTGACCTGCATACAGGTTTCTCAAGAGACAGGTCAGATGGTCTGGTATTTCCATCTCTTTCAGAATTTTCCACAGTTTATTGTGATCCACACAGTCAAAGGCTTTGGCATAGTCAATAAAGCAGAGATAAATGTTTTTCTGGAACTCTCTGGCTTTTTTGATGATCCAGCAGATGTTGCCAATTTGATCTCTGGTTCCTCTGCCTTTTCTAAAACCAGCTTGAACATCTGGAAGTTCACGGTTCATGTATTGCTGAAGCCTGGCTTGGAGAATTTTGAGCATTACTTTACTATCATGTGAGATGAGTGGAATCGTGCAGTAGTTTGAGCATTCTTTGGCATTGCCTTTCTTTGGGATTGGAATGAAGACTGACCTTCTTCAGTCCTGTGGCCACTGCTGAGTTTTCCAGATTTGCTGGCATATTGAGTGCAGCATTTTCACAGCATCATCTTTGAGGATTTGAAATAGCTCTACTGGAATTCCATCACCTCCACTAGCTTTGTTCATGGAACAACAGACTGGTTCCAAATAGGAAAAGGAGTACATCAAGGCTGTATATTGTCACCCTGCTTATTTAACTTCTATGCAGAGTACATCATGAAAAATGCTGGGCTGGAGGAAGCACACGCTGGAATCAAGATTGCCTGGAGAAATATCAATAACCTCAGATATGCAGATGACACCACCCTTATGGCAGAAAGTGAAGAAGAACTAAAGAGCCTCTTGATGAAACTGAAAGAGGAGAGTGAAAAAGTTGGCTTAAAGCTCAACATTCAGAAAACTAAGATCATGGCATCTGGTCCCATCACTTCATGGCATATAGATGGGGAAACAGTGGAAACAGTGGCTGACTTTAATTTTCTGGACGCCAAAATCACTGCAGATGGTGACTGTAGCCATGAAATTAAAAGACGCTTACTCCTTGGAAGGAAAGTTATGACCAACCAACCTAGACAGCATATTAAAAAGCAGACATTACTTTGTCAACAAAGGTCTATCTAGTCAAGGCTATGGTTTTGCCAGTGGTCATGTACAGATGTGAGAGTTGGATTATAAAGAAAGCTGAGTGCCGAAGAATTGATGCTTTTGAACTGTGGTGTTGGAGAAGACTCTTGAGAGTCCCTTGGACTGCAAGGAGATCCAACCACTCCATCCTGGAGGAGATCAGTCCTGGGTGTTCATTGGAAGGACTGATGCTGAAGCTGAAACTCCAACACTTTGGCCACCTGATGCGAAGAGCTGGCTCATTTGAAAAGACCCTGATGCTGGGAAAGACTGAGGGCAGGAGGAGAAGGGGACGACAGAGGATGAAATGGTTGGATGGCATCACCGACTCAATGGACATGGGTTTGGGTGGGCTCCGGGAGTCGGTGATGGACAGGGAGGCCTGGTGTGCTGCAGGTCATGAGGTCTCAAAGAGTCGGACATGACTGAGCGACTGAACTGAACTGAACTGAACTGAAGTGAACTGGAAGGGGAGAATTTAATTCAGATAACCATTTTATCCACTACTGTGGGCAATTCCTTAGAAGAAATGGAGTAGCCCTCATAGTGTACAAAAGAGTCCAGGAGTGCAGTACTTGCATGCAATCTCAAAAATGACAGAATGATCTCTGTTTGTTTCCAAGGCAAACCATTCAATATCACAGTAATCCAAGTCTATGCCCCGATCAGTAATGGTAAAGAAGCTGAAGATGAATGGTTCTATGAAGACCTACAAGACCTCCTAGAACGAACACCAAAAGAAAGATATCCTTTTCATCCTAGGGAACTGGAATGCAAAAGTAGGAAGTCAAGAGATAGCTGGAGTAACAGGCAAGTGTGGCCTTGGAGAACAAAATGAAGCATGACAAAGGCTAACAGAGTTTTGCCAAGAGAACACACTGGTCAGAAAAACACCCTCTTCCAACAGCACTACACATGGACATTACCAGATGGTCAACACTGAAATCAGACTGATCATATTCTTTGCAGCTGAAGATGGAGACGCTCTATACAGTCAGCAAAAACAAGACCAGGAGCTGACTGTGGCTCAGATCATGAACTCCTTATCGCCAAATTCAGGCTTAAATTGAAGAAAGTAGGGAAAACCACCAGACCATTCAGGTATGACCCACATCAAATCCCTTACAATTATACAGTGGAAGTGAGAAATAAAGGCATTAGATCTGATAGATAGAGCACCTGAAGAGCTGTGAATGGAGGCTCATAACATTGTACAAGAGGCAGTGATCAAAACCATTCCCAAGGAGAAGAAATGCAAAAAGGCAAAATGGTTATCTGAGGTGGTCTTACAAATAGCTGGGAAAGAAGAGAAGCTAAAGGCAAAGGAGAAAAGGAAAGATACACCCATCTGATTGCAGAGTTCCAAAAAATAGCAAAGAGAGATAAGAAGGAAAGGAAGAAAGCCTTCCTCAGTGATCAATGTGAAGAAATAGAAGAAAACAAAAGACAGGGAAAGACTAGAAATATGTTCAAGAAAATTAGAGACATCAAGGGAAATTTTCATGTAAGCATTTCATGGCAAGTAGATGGGGAAACAATGGAAACAGTGACAGATTTTATTATTTTGGGATCCAAAATCACTGCAGATGGTGACTGCAGCCATGAAATTAAAAGATGCTTACTCCTTGGAAGAAAAGTTATGACCAACCTAGACAGCATATTAAAAAGCAGAGACATTACTTTGCTGACAAAGGTCCGTTTAGTCAAAGCTATGGTTTTTCCAGTGGTCATGTATGGATGGGAGAGTTGGACTGTAAAGAAAGCTGAGTGCTGAAGAATTGACGCTTTTGAACTGCGGCATTGGAGAAGACTCTTGAGAGCCCCTTGGACTGCAAGGAGATCCAACCAGTCCATCCTAAAGGAAATCAGTCCTGAAAATTCATTGGAAGGATTGATGCTGAAGCTGAAACTCCCAATATTTTTGCTACCTGATGTGAAGAGCTGACTCATTGGAAAAGACCCTGATGCTGTGAAAGATTGAGGGCAGAAGGAGAAGGGGACGACAGAGGATGAGATGGTTGGATGACACCACCAACTCGATAGACATGAGTTTGAGCAAACTGGGAGATGGTGATGGACAGGGACGCCTGGTGTGCTGCAGTCCATGGGGTCGAAAAGCGTCGGACACGACTGAGTGACGAACTGAACTGATTCTCCCTCAAACCCCCTCCCATCCAGGCTGTCACATCACATTGGGCAGTGTTCCCTGTGCTGTACAGGAGGCCCTTGCTGTTTATGCATTTTAAATACAGCAGTGTGCACATGCCCACCCCAGTTTCCCTGACTACCCCTTCCCCCAGCAACCATGAATTTGTTCTCTAAACCTGCGAGTCTCTTTCTGTTTCGTGGATGCGTGCATGCTCAATTGCTTCAGTCACATCTGACTCTTTGCGACCCTACGGACCATAGTCCCAGTGCCTTCATGTTACTTCATGCCACTGTCACTGAAGATCTCTGGGAGAATATTTGAGAAAAGATAGTGAATGAGGTTCAGGGCAGGGTCTTGGAAAACACAACAGAAGGAGGTACCCAAAAGAGAGGCAGAATCCTGGACTCCCTTCACCTTTGCAAAAGGTGGCTAACTATGTTACAAGCTATCTTGTCTCTAAAAAGCTAACTAGACAATCTCCTTTATTCCTAGATGTCTTAGGTGAGATATTAGATCCTGAGGATTTTAACATACGTTAGTGGGGAAGAGGATTCCCTGGTCAAGTAAGTTTGGGAAAAAACCCCGAGTTTGTTAACTACATTAACCAAGTGAAGCCATGTATTTACCACGACGCTTCTTGTAACCCTTCATCTGCCGGTGACGAGCATGGCTGATGCTTTAGGAGCAGCGGAGGACCTCCATTTCGCGCTCCCCAGGGCATTCTTTTTTTTCAAGGCACATTTTTCTAGATTGCTTCAGGGAATTAGATAATTTAGCTAATACAAGTGTGTTTTACATTTTAAAAAGTTACACTCTGATCTTTATAATTAATGAGGTACCACCCAAGGGTTTAATGTGGAGAATCATGACAGGGCTTCCCCAGTGGCTCAGCGGTAAAGAATCCGCCTGTCAGTGAAGGAGACTCCAGCTCGATCCCTTGGTCGAGAAGATCCCACTTGCTTCGGAGCAACGAAGCCAGTGAACCGCGACTATTGAGCCTGCGCTCTGGAGCTTCCCCGGTGGCTCAGCCATTAAAGAATCCGCCTGCCACGTGGGAGACCTGGGTTCGATCCCTGGGTTGGGAAGATCCCTGGAGGAGGGCATGGCAACCCACTCCAGTCTTCTTGCCTGGAGAATCCCATGGGCAGAGGAGCCTGATGGGCTGCAGTCCATGGATCACAAAGAGTCGCACACGACTGGGCAACTAAGCACAGCACAGCACTAGAGCCCAGGAGCTGCAACTGCTGAAGCCCATGCCCCCTAAAGCCCATGCTGGGCAACAGAAGAGGCCCACACACCACAGTCAGAGAGTAGCCCCTGCTGTCTTAGCTAGAGTAAACCCGAGTGCAGCTACAGAGACCAACTCAGCAAAATATGTATAAATAAATAAAATTAAACAAGAAGGGCTTCCCCAGTAGCTAAAGCAATAAAGAGTCCTCCTGCAATACAGGAGACACAGGAGATGTGGGTTTGATCCCTGGATTGGGAAGATCCCCTGGAGAAGGAAGTGGCTACCCACTTCCATATTCTTGCCTGGAGAATCCCTACAGACAGAGGAGCCTGGCAGGCTACAGTCCATAGGGTCACAAAGAGACACGACAGGGCACATTCAAGAAAGAATCATGACAAGTAGAGAAATGAAAAGGTGAGATGGTGCTACCACGCCTAGGAGACCAGGGTAGAAAGAACAGGTCCTCCGGGATCATGTCAATGCAACCATATGTCTGGCTTACACTGTTCACTCGTGGCGGGATCTGAACCAAGTCACTTAGCTTTCTGTGCCTTCAGAGACTCAGCTTTAAAATTAGAGAAATAGCCACCACCTTTATCATTTGGTTCTTTGAGGAATGAAGGAAATAGAGCTTGCACCTTTCCTAGCCTAGGACCTAGTACCGGAATGATACACTCTCCTCCCTGAGAATGAAACAGGTGAACGTGCAAACCCCAGCTTCTAGGATTGCTTCTCTGAGCTTTGCTCAACCTCGGTTGTTTAGTCACTGACTCCTGTCAGACTCTCTGCAATCCCACATACTGTAGCCGGCCAGGCTCCACTGTCCATGGATCCTTCAGGCAAGGATACTGGAGTGGGGTGCCATTTCCTTCTCCAGCTGAACCCCAGTGCTCACATCTATAAAGTGGGGATGAAATATTCTCACAGAGAGTTACTGAGAAGACTACAGAAAACTATGTGTGTAGCTTCTGGAAGAGGCTCATCAATGCTAGATCTTCCCAGTGTTTGACATGTGCTAGACCTCCGATGAGCATTTACCAAACTTAATTGAATCACTCTGTTGTCATTAAGGCTCCCCCCTCCCCCCTGCCCTGCCAAAGGCTTTAATATTTTGGTCAATTGGACTTTAATGGTCAATTGAGTTTATGAGGCAGTTACTTAAAATCCATAGCATTGCAACCCACATACCCAAGGATAGAAGTGATGTAACCTACCAGCCACTTGTTGTGAGCTTTGCTTAGACTCTGAAGTGCTGGTTATCAGAGCCCTATCTACGCTCCTGTCCCCAACGCTTGGAGATACTCAAAGCTCCTTGAAGCCAACAATCGTCTTCTTTCTCTTTTTTGCATATTTCCATGACTGTTACATTGTCTTCTTCACATTTAAAGATGAAAAAGTCCTGCTGTTTATTTGTCTTAGTCTCCCGTGTGATTAATTGTTCCCTCCGTGTAGCAATATTTTTTTTCCAGTCCTATAGTTATGTAAACCAGAACTGCTTTTAAACATGTGGGGTTCATTTTATTGCCATTCATTTCCATTTAAATGACTAGGGGACAGGAAAACTATGTCGCCAGCCAACTATCAGTGGCGGTGAGATTGCTGTGTGGGGTCACATCTCAAAAACCGCCAGGAGCTTGGGGAAGAGTGACGACAACGCCCACGATGAGCGAGGGGGAGGCTTACAGCCGCCTCCTCACCTGCGCAAGCGGTTCACGGCCTCTCCGCAGCCACAGCTCGGCGTCCCGGGGAACGTTTGGGGGCGCCCACGATGAGCGAGGGGGAGGCTTACAGCAGCCTCCTCACCTGAGCACGGGGTTCACGGGCTCTCTGCAGCCACAGCTCGGCGTCCCGGGGAACGTTTGGGGGCGCCCACGATGAGCGAGGGGGAGGCTTACAGCCGCCTCCTCAACCTGCGCACGCGGTTCACCGGCTCTCTGCAGCCACAGCGCGGCATCCCGGGGAACGTTTGGGGGCGTAAAAGGACCTCTGGTCGTCAGGGTGAGTGGGGGGCGAGGACTGATATGGAATACGGGGTCCAAGGGATCCAGACTTTTCTTCCTCAAAGAACAAAGGACGTTCCTATATTCTGAGAGCTTTTGAAATGTTCCCGTGGATGTCCGGGAAGGTGGCAAACGTGTTTATAATCTTATGAGCCTAGAATCTAACCACCCTTCACAGACAAGTCTAAATTATCTCTTCACACTTTTAACCACTCAATTCTCCAGAAGCACAATATCTGTAGAAACTGATGTAAACTTTTACTGTGGTTCATAACTTTACTGAGTCAGTCATTCACTGTTTTGGAAAACCTCAGTATTTTCCAGATGCAACAACCAACACAATAAACCTTCATTAGTTGTGTAAATATGTCTAAATAGATAATTCTATATCTAAGTGTAAATATTTGACAATTACATTTTGTCTCCTAGCATGGTCAAGACTAAATGTTCCTGTATTAAAATCTGTGTCATATTATTATTGCTCTAAAGCACAGTAGTGTTCTCTTATTTCTCATATTATAATTATGATATTACATCTTAAAATTATATGGTACAAAGCTCATATTAGCTATGAACTTTACTGCATAAGAGTAAAAGAGATAGTATGAAATATTTGCTATAAAAATGACATTGGTTTGGGTAGTGTTAAGAACCACTGGTGTAATAGAAGCTTATAATAATGAACTAGTATCAGCACAAATATTTCATGCATCTCCATGTATTTTACTAACGATTCCTGACACACATGAACTGTAGTGTAAACAGGATGTTTGTGAATTCCTCCTGACTGGAAGAAGACTTGTTTTCAAGATTATACCATAAGTGAAAGTACAAGTCGCTCAGTTGTGTCCGACTCTTTGTGACTCCATGGATATTCCATGGAATTCTCTAGGCCAGAATACTGGAGTGGGTAGCCTTTCCTTGCTCCAAGGGATCTTCCCAACCCAGGGATTGAACCCAGGTCTCCCGCATTGCAGGCAGATTCTTTACCAGCTGAGCCACAAGGGAAGCCCATATACCCCCATAAATTAGGGAGGTACCAATTTAACACAAGTTCATTAAGCATCTCTAAAGTGCAAGGCACTTTTCTGAATAATAAGCAGATCACATCTTCCTCACTTCCAGGTCTTATCTTAACTGTGGTCAAGCTAGTCTTGAGGATCTCATCAAAAACCAGATGAATCAGATGAAGGTTACTCGATTTTATTTTCCAAGTTTGGACATCCATTCTATCCTCACTGCAACAAGACTTTCTCATTAAAACATTTTTATTTTGCAAATATTTATCTGCAAACATCTGTCCTTTCCCTCCCTTTTCTAGGAGAGCTCTGGGTATGTACTTGACTCCATAATAAAGATTTTGATTTGTAGAGGCATCCAGGATGTAAAACATCACCAGACTGCAAACCCAAAGTGCTACAAAAGTTGTAAGACATTGGAGATCATTTCCTAAATTATTGACAACTGTATTGTTTGAAAGACTCACAAGTGAAAGGTGCATATTTAAGGAGAAAGACGGCTGATGTGGAAACTCTCAACGCTCTGACCTATCAGTCGGTATGCAACTCTATCTCCATAGAACACCTTTGAAATCAACAAGAACTCTGCTGGCTTCAGGAGACAGGAGCGCGCCTGCAAGAGTAACGTGTGCACCGCGGGTGCCCCGTCTCCCCCAGGGGGACTCCACGCCACAGGTCTGACGACAAAGTCAGGCACCTACTCTTCCCCTTCTAACATGTAACTGATGAGACGTGCTCTTTTTCAAAGGGAATGACAAAACTGTACAAATTCAGGCTTCAGGCCCATGGGTCTTCTCTCAAATTACCACGCACATCCAACATTTATGCACATATAAGCAGGACATTGATATAACTAACAAGCTGAAATAAAGATGGACTCTTGTTACCATTGCAATGGTTCATTTTACATGTCAACTTGACTGCCCTTAGGGATGGATACCCAGACAGCTGGAAGAACATTCTTTCTGGGTGAGTCTGTGCGTGTGTGCCTGGAAATGACTGGCATTTGATCTGGTAGCTGGCGTGAAGAGCCACTCTCACCAATCCACCGGGCCCTCGAGTGGAACAGAAAGGTAAGGGGAGGGCAAGTTCTTCCCTCGTCTTGAGCTGGAAGGTCACCGACATGCCAAGACACGGCAGCTCCTGCTCGCAGACCTTCAGACCCCCAAGACGTAAACCAGCAGCCCGCTGGCGCTCAGGACTTTGGACTTGGACTGAAGCATGTCACTGGCTTCCCTGGTTCTCCAGCTTCCAGATAGCAGATTGTGGAGCATCTCAGCTGTCATAGTGGCTCAGATGGTAAAGAATCTGCCTGTGATGCAGGAGACCCAGGTGCCATCTCTGGGTTGGGAAGACAACCTGGAGAAGGAAATGGTAACCCACTCCAGTATTCTTGCCTGGAGAATTCCATGGACAGGAGTCTGGTGGGCTCATGGGGTTGAGTTCATGGGGTCAAGTTCACGTGGTCGAAAAGTGCTGGACATGACTGAGCGACTAACACTTTTCACTTTCAGCTGGCATAAGTGCATGAAGCAACTGCTATCATAAATCTCCTCTTATAACTACATTTATATCTATATCTGTATCTATTACTATATGTTGCTGTTGCTGAGTCACTAAATCATGTCCGACTCTTTGGGCCCCAGTGGACTACAGAACACCAGGTTCCTCTGGCTATCTCCCTGAGTTTGCTCAAAGTCAGGTCCATTGAGTCAGGGATGTTATTATCCTCTGCCGCCCCTTTCTCCTGCCTTCAGTCTTTCCCAGGATCAGGGTCTTTTCCAATGAGTCGGCTCTTCGCATTAGATGACCAGAGTATTGGAGCTCTTAAGAGTCTATATATCTATATCTACTTCTATATCCCATTGGTTCTCTTTCCCTAGAGAACCCTGACTTATACCTCTACTTTGCAAAAATAAACCTGACTTTTGATGGGACACTTTGAAAGGTGAAATATTAAAACACACAAAAATGTTTTCTGATTTCTTAACTGCAGCATCTGGTGTGTCAGCCACACCATGGTAAAGCCTCACCCTGCTTTGTCTGTTACAGTGTTTATAGCTCTGGATTTTCATTTGAAAGACTTGTCTATCGTAATTGTACATCCCCACCCAGAAATACGAGGTCTCTGACAATAAGGATTTTGTCTATCACATTAATTTATATGTCTCCAATGCCTACTCGCAATGCTTGATATAGAGCAAGAAGTATTTGGTGAATAAATGACCAAATGTTGCCTTATCTTACAGATGAGTAATTTCAAGCTGAAGGGCAACTATAGAGTAAGAGGGGGAGATGCAGATAAATAGAAGAATTTGTGGGCTGTTAAATACTGTGAGTCTATCTTCTGAGATGGTAGCCCTAGGTTATTGTGTCTGATGGAAACTTAGAGCTTTTGGAACTTTCTAGGCTTTCCAAAGTCCTCACAATATGTGGGAGACTGATTGAAATCAGTGTGCCTTGCACCTGCGGTAATTTTTAATAGCAACAGAATATAAAGCACTTTTCCCTTCATCCTCCCCTAACGACTCTGGTTCTAGGGACAGGACTTGGCAGAAGTGAGCCACACAAGACCGAGCGTCTTCTTGGACTGACCCTAAGGACTAGATTGTTTCAGAGGCCTCGTGGTTGAGGGCATGAGGAAAGTCGTGCAAGGTCAGAGAAGGTCCCTGAGACAATGAGAAAGTCCCCGTTTCCCCTCATGCCTGTCCTGAAAGCGGGGTTTCATGTTCTGGATGCAGAGAGTTGCGGAGGGAGCAATTCTCGCTGCTATGTGCGTTCAGATGGGGAAATCGGTTTAGTCTGGAAAGTCATCCTTTGAATGTTTTTGCTTTTATTCAAATCCGTCTTAGAATGCCCCTTCCTATGCCTTCACCTGACACAATACCCTTGGATGTTGACTAGTTTGCCTAATATGGGACTTTAGAAATGTTAAGCTTCTCCACAGTACTGGTTGAGAATGGCCAGCTAAAATTTTATTGGCTTGGCTTAATTTATACTTAGAGCTAAGACAGTTTATGATTTCAATTCATAAATGACTCTGTTTCAGGATACAAATAATAAGAGCAGAGTGGTTTATCCAGAGAGGTGAGTATTTTATTACACATGATGATGTTCTATTATTATTTATGGTATAAAAATTAGAAGAAGGATCTTTGGAGAAGGAAAAGATCTCATTTTATAAAATTATTTTATGAGAAAGGAGTATTATGTTTAAACTCTGAACTAGATGTTCTTGCGGTATAAAGTGAAGGATAGTCAAACATCACAATCCTGTACTAATTGGGGTCCAGGTAAATTACAAAACTATTTCAATGAAATGCAATTTCCGTGCTGTCAAGTCCTTTAATAAATAGATAAGATGCTCCTTGGGAAAATGCATTTACACAGAATAGCTACTTTTCTTTGAATAGAAAACACAAGTCAATGTCATTCTAGCTAAGTCACATTATTATGAACTACAAATTAGTGAATTCCAAGTAAATCAGATTTTAGTGTGTATTTAAAGTTTTCAATATCTAAGTAAGGATTTTTTTGGAAAAAATTCAGTAGTTAGCATATGACTCCTTCAAACTATTGGTGCTTGAAACCAAATTGTTCAAATTTGACTTTCCTGCTCAGTAAATAATAATTTAGAGTTTGGTTCATTCTGTGACTGCAGTCAACATGTTTTATATTTTAAGTGTCCTGATACATGTTAAATTTTCCCTTTAAATATATACAACTAAGCATCATATATCAAGACTGCCCAAATGTTTAATATTATCTGTACTAATAAAGTAAATTTATCTAATCCAGACCTCTATGTGCAAAATAAAGCATTAAAAGTGAACTGTTAAATGAACTATCGCAAGAATCTTTTCTTTAATTCACCGATTAATTGTACATGGAAAAGATCACTCCTTTATAACTCTCAATACGTCATCTCGGAAATTTCTCTGCTGTTGGTACTCCCTAAAGGGAGGCTAAATAACCAAGCTTCTCTTCCTGGTGGATCCATTGGAAATATGATGCTGTATAAACCCCCAGCAAACAGCTATAAATCTAGCTAACATTCACTGTGTCTGTGAAGATGGAATGATTCTCCCCAGACAAGCTTTGGAAAATAATGTATTGATTTCTGATAGCAATTTATTGTTCTTTGCAATCAACTGTGTTTATACTGTGGCCTTACATTATAGCCCTTCCTCTTCCATTCTTAGTCTTTGGAATATGAAATCAGAGAGCCAGAAAGCTTCAAAGAGGTCACCTCAAAAATCCATGAAATGGAGATGAATTTTTTGAGTCATACAATTTCTACTCGCTCTGGTCTTATTTTAGTAGTCATAGCAAATGACACAGCATTATCTAACCTTGGGCTTCCACCCAAAGTACCTCTAACCCATTTAAAGCAAAGAGCAATTACAAAGTCCCTAAAACTCAGGTCTCCACTCCCCCCAAAATACTGAATCCCAATGCCACCCAAGCGTGTGCTTGGAGGTTTTGACACTGTACGTGTCTTATAAACGTGTGTGCCCAGTTTCTCAGTCGTGTCTGACGCTTTGTGACCCCGTGGCCTGTAGCCCACCAGGCTCTTCTGTCTGTGGGATTCTCCAGCCAAGAACACTGTAGGGGTTGCCATTTCCTTCTCCAGGGGATCTTCTTGACCCAGGGATCGAACCTGTGTCTCTTATGTTTCCTGCATTGGCAGGCGGGTTCTTTACCACCAGTGCCACTTGGGAAGCCATACGAATTTGATGTGAGTCTTCATCCAAAAAAAAAGAGTAAAATAGGGACTTCCCTGGTGGTCAGGTGGTTAAGAATCTGTCTTGGGATATAGCAGACACCAGTTCGATCCTTGGTTGGGAATTAAGATCCCACAAGCTTCAGAGCAACCAAGCCTGTGTACTGCAATTACTGAGCCCCACAAGTAAGGACAAATAAGCCAAATGAATAAGTAAATACTCTTTAAAGGAATAAAATATTAATAATAAGCTCTACGAGTTCTCTTTGTTCTGACAGGGATCAGTAGGAATTATTCTAACATCCTTATCCATCAATGGGCACGAGCATTCAAAACCTGGAAACCACTGTCCTCTGCAAGCTGAGGTCATACAATGAGAACGTCTTCTTCCAGACACAGTTCGGGATTGTTTCCTTCCTTGCTCTTTCAGTCTCGATTCCATAAAGCAGAGCCTGCTCAGGGGATTCAGGCACAAGTTTACTGAGAAAAATATTGAAGCACACATTCTTCTCCACTAAAGTTGGAATAATGTAGATGGCGGGCTTCTGGGCATCCGTCTTGCCATTAGTAGAACCTGAGCATGAAATTAGCACAGAAAAAACTGGAGAGACCTGGCCCCCTGACATTGTTGACTCCCTAAAACCCAAATTTAACGTGGGCTGTTTTCATTATGTGGTGGTCTAGTTGCTAAGTCGTGTCCAACTCTTGAGAGTCAATAGACTGTCGCCTGCCAGACTCCTCTGTCCATGGAATTCTCCAGGCAAGAATACTGGAGTGGGTAGCTATTCCCTTCTCCAGGGCATCTTCCCAACTCAGTGATTGAGACCTTGTCTCCTGCATTGCAGGCAGATTCTTTAAAGACTGAGCTATGAGGGAAGCCCCAAAACCATCTAACCATAAGCAGCTCGTCCGGGATTTAAACCCAGGATCTTTCGCACCCAAAGCGAGAATCATTCCACTTGACCAACAAGCCACCTCTAGGTGAGAGCTATTGGACTTCCCTGGAGCTGGGAAAGAATCTGCCTGCAATGCAGGAGACCCTGGTTCAATTCCTGGGTCGGGAAGATCCCCTGGAGAAGGGATAGGCTACCCACTCCAGCATTCTTGGGCTTCTCTGGTGGCTGGGCTGGTAAAGAATCTGCCTGCAATGCTGGAGACCTGGGTTTGATCCCTGGGTTGGTAAGATCCCCTGGAGAAGGGAATGGCTACCCACTCCAGTATTCTGGTGTGGAGAATCCCATGGACTGTAGTTTCATTATATATACTTAAAACTGATTTTCTCTGTTTTGCGTAAGTTAATTAGCATAAGAATTTCTATCATGGAGAATCAAAAGTTTTCACTTATGGAAATGTCAGGCTTACTCCTTGAGACTACCAGGCTCAAGAATATTGAAGAGTCATCGAAACTTCTGTGAACTTACACTCATTTGCCCTCTGGGAAATTCTCCCTTCTGTCCTCCAGGTCTTTTGCTGTAACACAGCTAAAGATATCCCTGATTATGGACTGCTGGTTATACATTCTGGTTCGTGCATATAAATATTTTAGGAAAAAGTAAAGCTTTAAAAGAAATCCACTGATGAGAACCATATCAACAGAAGAGAAGGTATTGAAAGCAGGATAAACGATGGTGGCATTTAAGCAACGAGATGGTGAGCCCAAAGTGAAGGAAGTTGTCACTTCTTTTCTGCCCACGACTTTCTTGATGAATCGTCTCAAACCTGGCGCACATCCTGCAGTTTACAACAGCTCCTACTCACCATTATCTTACATATCAACCGTTTCGATTCAGACCAGACATGTACCCTGTATGGATTTGCTTGATATCCCTGACTTTTAACATGTTTCTTGCCTGTAAGTAAAACTGGAAACGAGAGCTTCTTGATGGGATCTTTTATATCGATAGTTGTTTATAAACTAAAACAGAAGTAATGGTTTCAAGCTGAAGCTTTACCAGTCACAAAATAAATATTAAGCCATCTACTAACTCTCCTAGATGTATGTATTTGGGGAAAAGAAAATTCAGACAAATTAAAGCGCCGTATCAGTAATTCACAGTGATTGAGGCAGAGATAAAGCTGGGTGCGAGACTCCCGCTCGCTTGCTAAGTGGTATCCAACTCTTTGCAACCCCGCGGACCCACAGCCCACCAGACGCCTCTGCCCGCGGGATTCCCAGGCACGAACACTGGAGCGGGTTGCTGCGGGGAGAGAGATTTAGACGGCGTGTTCAGGCTCTCTCAGCCCACGTTTTGTAAATAATAATGTAACCACTGGGATCCCATGGCGCTGTGCATGTGCTCACGAGGTCCCTGCTTGGTCGCGGGCTACTTTGTGCGGTAGTCCTACGCGAGCTCCGCCTGGAAGGCAGCGGCTTCCCCGCTGCGCCCCGGGCGGTGTCCATGGGCTCAGCCCGAGCGGAGAGAACGCGGCGCGGCTGCCGCCCCGGCCGGGAGGGCAGAGGAGCGCGCGGCTCCAGCGGCCCCTCCGGCCCCGAGCGCCGTGCCCGCCCCGGGGATCAGGGACAGCGCGGGCAGGGAGGACAGGAGACGGTTGTCACTTCCTCCTCCGGGGGATCTTCCCAATCCAGGGTTCAGAACTGCGTCTCCTATGTCTCTTACACTGGCGTGCCACTTGGGAAGCCCATCCTTGCTCATATATTATCATCTCTATATCTTTTATATAGATCTTTCAAATCAAGTGATATTCTATCAGCTAGTCTATCCTCCTGTGAACTTTGTCTCTGAAAAAGTTCAATCCTTTGGCCTAGTATCTCCACACCTAAGACTATATCCCAGGTAATATTAGTGATAATGGTGATACTCACAAACATTTAAGTATAAGAACACTCTTTCAGGATTGCTTAAAAGCCTTTATAAAATGATGCCTAGCAAAAGGGAATTTTTAAAAAACTTATGGCGAATTCTATGTAATGGACAGTCACACAGCCATGAGAAATCATATTTATAAACAAATGATAATGACTTGAGATGGAGTGATGGCTCCACATACTAGTCTGCTTGGTGTCTGTATATTTAACTACCCAAAGCCACATGGAAGGAAAAACAGCCAACTAATCCAAAAGGCTAATAAGGAGATAAAGATATGACTCTGTGCTTGGAGAGGCTGTTTTTATTTTCTCAGAGGCCAGAGGATGGAAAGATGTTAGATTAGGAGACACAAGTTCTATAGAAGCTGGATTCCTGGGCAGACCATGTGTCCTAGAAGTGGGAGGGAGAAGGCAAGAATATTCCATTGCAGGATGCAGGGAGAGGAGTTAAGACTGCGTTACTACCGTTAGTCATCACTTGAAGGGCCGCCATCCAGCAGCCTCGTGTGCTCTTCAACTTCCCAGGGGAGAGGAACGGGGAGATGGACTGATCGGGAGGGATGAGAAGGGGTCCTTGCTATCTTGGACAAGGCAGAACTTGGTAGAACGAGCAGGAAATAGCCACAATTATGATGGCAGTGGATGAATCACGTAGTAAAACCTTTTTAAAAGATACAATATGTGGCCATTCTGAGATGTCTTCTTTCCTTCCATGACTATTTCGCAGGCACCTGTTATCTGCCAGGTTCCCTACCAGGTGCCGGCTGTGCACCATGGACATGGTGGGTTTCTGCCCTCAGGAGGCTGTGTGCTCATGGAGGGACACGCAGGTCAGAGCAGATAGGACACGGGAGAGCATGATGGGATCACACCGGGGCTGTGCTTTTCTGGATAGAAATATACCACCATTCATATGAACGGTTTCATGAAGAATTTTGAGTTTTACTGGTCTAGCACGTAAGCCAGTCTTCAAGAAATGCCTGGAGATGGGGCTGATGGATAGCTTCTGGTTTGATTTCTTTAAAAAATGTATGTTGAAACTGGGGGAAAGGATTCTCTCATCAAGTGTCTGAGTACGCAGGTCTCAGTGATGATATATTGATATCTGGTGTGTTGGAGTCCGTTTTGAAATGTATTAGTAATAACTAGTAACTGATAGAGAGCACCAACAGGCTTCTCTGGTGGCTCTGATGGTAAAGAATCTGTTTGCGATGCAGGAGACAAGCGTTCAGTCACTGAGTTGGGAGGATGCCCTGGAGAAGGGAATGGCTATGCACTCCAGTATTCTTGCCTGGAAAATTCCAGGGACAGAGAAGCCTGGCAAGCTACAGTCCATGGGGTTGCAAAGAGTCGGATGTGACTGAGTGAGTGACTAACACTTTCACTTTTCACAGAGAGTACCAAAGATTTTAAAAATCCTTAAAAAAAAAAAACATAGCAAATCATATTCAAATGAAATAATGGCTTGCATCATGATACCTAAGAGAGGAAAGATTGGCAGGCGCGGGTAACCCGTTGAACCCCATTCGTGATGGGGATCGGGGATTGCAATTATTCCCCATGAACGAGGAATTCCCAGTAAGTGCGGGTCATAAGCTTGTGTTGATTAAGTCCCTGCCCTTTGTACACACCGTCCGTCGCTACTACCGATTGGATGGTTTAGTGAGGCCCTCGGATCGGCCCCGCCGGGGTCGGCCCACGGCCCTGGCGGAGCGCTGAGAAGACGGTCGAACTTGACTATCTAGAGGAAGTAAAAGTCGTAACAAGGTTTCCGTAGGTGAACCTGCGGAAGGATCATTACCGTGGTCGGTGCCGAGAGCGGCGCGGCGGCCTCGCCTCGCCTCGCCCCGCCCGGCTCGAGAGCCTCTCCTCCACCCGTGCGGCGGGCGCGGGATGGGCAGGAAGGGGAGAGGGGGGAGAGAGACGTCCGGGAGGCGCCCCGCCCCGGGGCCGGGGCCGGTGGCCTTTCCGGGGCTCGGGGGACGAGGGGTCGCGCGAGAAGGTGGGGGGCGGCGTGCGGCGTGTGTCGGGGGTCGGGCGGGAGAGGCGGCTCCCCTCCGCCTGCCCGCCCCGCCCCGCCCCGCCGGCCCCTCCGAGCGCCTCCGTTCCCCGGCCGGAGGGATCCCCCGCCCCCCGGCGCCCGGTGGCGTCGTCTCCGGTGTCCCTCCCTCTCCCGTCCGACCTCCCCGCCACGTCCCTCGAGGTTGGATCCGAGGGCTCGGCGCGCCCCCACCCCCACCCCCCCCCACCCCCCCCCCACCCCCCCCCCACCCCACGTGCCTTCGCCCCGTGGGCCGCCCACGGCTGCCTTTGCCCCGGTCGCGGATCCTCCGGTCGCGTCTCGCGAGCTGTGCGGCGTGACGGGTGGCGGCTCCCCGCCGCGGGGCCGCTTGCCCGCCCGTCGCCTCCCGCCGCCGGCCCTGGACCGGTCTGCCTCGGCTGGTCGTCGGTCGTCCCGCTGCTCTGGGCCCGCCGCGCGGTCGCCATGCGCCTCCCCGCGCCCTCCGAGCCTCGGGGCTCGCCCCCACTCCTCCCCCCACGCCCCCCGCGGCCGTCTCGTCTCTTCCGGGTCTCTCGCCCTCTCGTCCCCCCTTCCCTCTGTCGCGTCCCCTGCCCGCTCGGTGCTTCCCGTCGGCGCCCCCCCCCCCGCCCTCGGTGGCGCGTGGGGGAGAAGGGTGCCTGGGACACGCGGGCGCGGGTAGGGGCACCCCGAGGGTGGAGGGGAGAGGGCGGGGTCCGGGGGAGACGGCCGTAGGGGCGCCGCGAGGTGGTTGACGGGGAGAGGGCTCCGCCCCGTTTCGGGGGGACGTTGGGGTGGTCGTCTGGCGTCGGCGGGGGACCCCCGGGCGGCGGCGTTCGACCGGGGCACGGCGGGACCCCGTGCGTCACGGGCCGGCAGCGCCGAGGCCCGCGGGCGGCCGCGAGGGGGGCCGCGGTGGTGGTCGACGTCGGGGCGGTGGCCCGTGGGGCGCGCCGTGCCCCTCGCCCGCCTCCCCCCTTTCCAGGTACCTAGCGCGTCCCGGCGCGGAGGTTTAAAGACCCCTTGGGGGGGGGGGTCGCCCGTCCGCCTCGGGGTCGCGGCGGTCGGGCCCGCGGGGAGTCGGGAGGTGCCTCCCCCGTCTCCCCCAGACTCCGCCGTCCCCCGAGGGGCCGGGGTGGCGCGCCACGGTCACCGCCGCCGCCGCGGCCGTCGGGAGGGGGCCTGCCCGGCGGTCGTCGTGTGGGCGGGCTGTGGCCGTGTGCGGTGCTCTGCGTGCGCCCGACCCCCCGCGTCCCTGGGGGAGGGTGGGGAACCCCCGGGCGCCTGTGGGGTGTCCGAGCCCGCCCTACCGGGTTGGCGCCGGACGCCCCGTCGTGTGAAACCTTTCCCGACCCCTCCGGTCTGCTGTTTTCTGTCTGACTTGGCCGGCCAGAGGCAACCCCCCCGCCCCCACCTCCGGGGAAGGGAAAGCGGGAGGGCTGTGCTGTGCCAGGGGCGGGCCTCCCGCCGAAACGAAACCCTCGAACACCTCGAACGACTCTTAGCGGTGGATCACTTCGCTTGTGCGTCGATGAAGAACGCAGCTAGCTGCGAGAATTAATGTGAATTGCAGGACACATTGATCATCCACACTTCGAACGCACTTGCGGCCCCGGGACGCCTGTCTGAGCGTCGCTTGCCGATCAATCGCCTCTCCCGGTGCCCGTGTCGTGTGCACGCCTCCCCGGGGGTCGCACGGCTGGGGGGTGTCCTCGCAGGGCCGCCGTGCCCTCCGTCCCCCTAAGTGCAGACACGGCGTCCCCCGCCTCCGCGGCCAGGGGGACGCCGCCCGCGAGAGGAGAGAAGGGGACGTGAGCTCGCGCCGAGGCCCCCGGCCTGCCGGGCCTCCGTGATGGGTCCTCCCCTTGGAGAGCTTCCTCGCGCCGCAAGCGGCCTTTGGGGGTCGCTGCCCCTGGGGTGTCGGGGGGGGGGGTTGGGGACGGTCTCGCGCCGCGCGGCGGGGGCCCGCGGGGGTGGTGGGGTCGCGTTTTCGGTCCGCCGTCGTGCGCCGTCCTGCCCTTGGCGGCGGCGTTTCCCGGCGCCCGGACGGCCCCCCTTCCCTCTGCGGTGCCTTCCCCGCCGCGCGTGCGCGGCCCGCGCCTCCCCCGTGGCGGCTCTCGCCCCGTCGGGACGGGCGGCTCGCGCCCGAGGCCGAGTCCGCGTGCGCGTCCGCACCCCGGGGACGCGTGCCCCGGAGGCGGCCCGCGGGACGCCGCGGCGTCTGCCCGCCGCTGCGCTGGACTTACAACCAGAGAGTTGGAAATTGTCATAAAACATATAGACTGCTCTGTACATACTGAAAATATTTCTTATGTAATTTTTATTAACTTAGAGTGAGCGACAGAGCTCAGCCCTTTGAAAATGAGATGGGTCAAACCTCAATGGCCTGACGCGCAGGCGTCTAGGAACGTGTAATTGACATTTAAGTTCTAACCTCTGCATCTTCCTTTTTCTTCCACTAAGTAAGGGTCTCATTCCAGAGGGGAAAAGAGTAGAGCTGAGTAACTTCTGAGAACACAGATTTTTGCTTTTTTTAAATTAAAGTCAAGTTGACTTACAACATTGTTAGTTTTAGGGGGAGAGCACAGTTTTAATAAGGCAGGAACCCTGCCGGAGTCCTGCTCCAGTTGGCCCAGGGGTTCCTTCAGGAAGGACGGCGTTGGCGATGCGAAATGAGAAGACACAGGGAATCTTAGAGTCTCCAAGTGTCTCCTGACTTGATTGTTTTCAAGACAGCTTTTATATTTTTAGTGGTACATAGAAACAAATGTAACGTGTAGAGTCATACCAAATCAGCTTAATGGGTCAGCAGTTTTGACCCTTGTGGACACCGTTTGCATATCTTAGCTACAAAAAGTTTCATTTTGTTTACATCATCTTCTGGCCTGGGGGCCTGCTAACATCTTGTGACTCTTTATTGATAAGGGTTGGTCAGCCAGAACACTTTTGTATCAGGCACAGCAGGAAAGAATTCATCAACAGAAAGTTTCAAAGTAAAACCTGTTTTCCGTAATCTATCCTAGGCCTTGAGCCTAACAGAAAAGAATGTGGTCCCATAAAGTCATAGAACAGCAAGCCGAAACAATGTAGCGCAAAGGTCACTTCTTAGCAAAAATCACCAGCTGAATTAACAACTGTCTTATTATTTGTATTAAGGCTAAGCTTTTATTTTTATAATTCTTAAACTATTATATTTTTATTATGTAGGCTAAATATGTTAGGAGCAAAAATATAGCAAGTAAATATAGACTAAGAAACAGTTTCATAAAGCAGTGTTTCTTATGTTTTCTAATAAGCCCTTTCCTACAAAGGGCTCTGTGTCCATTGGGGCTCTCTGTGCGGAGGCTCTTAATGCTGTTTATTGTTAAGGAGCAGTCATGCACATTAGCTCCAAAGGCACAGGTATTTTTATCAAGCAAACTAATATACTAGTAAGAGAAGTGTCAATTAAAATACTCTATATCCTAGATAATCTTATAGGGAACTACCGTTCAGGGGCCGTAAAGTTTTCAGATTGATCTATTTGAGAAGAGATCAGGAAAGGCCTTCTACCTAAGCCGCAGAAAATAAGAAGAGGTTTATTAGAAAGATAGATATCATCTTTAAGGTGAGCACTGAGGCAGCCTTCCGAGAATCCCTGAGGCCTGAGTTGCTCTGCTCATCAGGTCTTCTCCTCATGACTCTGTCATGGGTGGGATCTGGTGAGCTGGCTCCCGGCGGAACCCAACCTCGCAGGCATTATAGTTTCTGTATTTGGGTGTGGTGTGTGCTCAGTCGTGTCTGACTCTTGGCAAACTCCATGGACTGTAGCCCGCCAGGCTCCTCTGTCCATGGGATTCTAAAGGCAAGGATACTAGAGTGGCCTGTCATGTCCTCCTCAAAGGCATATTCTATTTTTATTACAATATTGGATTATGCCAAGTGGTCTGTTTTTGTTTTCTACTATTTTCCCCAAATTTGCAATATTGTGAGCATTTATATGTTCACAATCCCCAAAAGAAGATTTTGAATTGTGTAATATCCCTTAGGAGCTGTCATAATTTATTTAGCCATTTCTCTATGTGGACATCATTTTTAAAATTTTCTAAGCCAAAAAACCTGAAATGGACATTCTTCTATTTAAATTTTTTTCCACACCATGAGTTACTTCTCTAGGCTAAATTCCTAGATGTCAAATTGTTGCTTCAAAAAGTTGAGCTTTTAAAGCTGTTGACCTTGCCTTCTAGAAAGGTTAGATTTTTCAGTCCTGCATCAGGACAGAGGAGTTCCTTTCTTCACTGCCCTACTCAGTTATCAGCTTTAGAGAAGCACTGATTAGTGCTCATAGATTTCTTCTTTTCAAACACAAAAGTAGAATGGGAAGATGCAATAAGGCAAAACAGAGTATCAACCCTCCCCTTGTTCTCACTCCCCACCCCACCCACCTCACATATACGCCCTCGCCCTCTCCCAGCACTAAGACCCCCACCCCAGACATAGCTCCATTCTATTCCAATGCATACACTCTCAGATGCCTTCTGTACAGTCGAGTCATATGTACGCCCACGGACACAGACTGTTCATAGCTGTGATCTTACGATTCACATTGCACCGCGGTGTGACTTATTTTCCGAGAAAGAATTGAAAATATTTTGATAATTTTTTTATCTGTAAAAATTGGTTATGTCATTCTTTTGTTATGGCTTAATAGAATTCCAAAATGAATCATAAATAATGTCTCCATGGCCTTATTGACCTTTTGATATCATGATACATATTTATTTGTGCATCTGTTGGCTGTTTATCTGAGACCTCACAGAAAGGCATGCTCCCTGAGGTCAGGGTCATTGTGTGTCTCTTCCAGTCTGAATTTCCATAAGCCACACTATTTTGGTTGTGCTCAAATATCAAAGGATTGGAGGAAGAAGGGCATTTAGATTTTTCTCCACTGCTAAAATGGACACGTTTGAACATGTATCTCCATGCACATGAATGAGAATTGCTGTTTTTCTCTTTTTGGGCCCTGATACTCAGCTTGTGGGATCTTAGTTCCTCAACCAGGAATCAAACCTGTGCCCCCTGCAGGGAAAGTGTGCAGTCTTAACCACTGGACCACCAGGGAAGCCCCAAGAATTTCTTAAAACTGACCTACTAGGGTTTCCCTGGTGTCCACTGGTCAGTAATTCACCTCGCAATGCAAAGGACTCTGGTTTCAATCCCTGGTCTGCGGATGCCACATGCCACGAGGCAGCTCAGCCCATGAGCCACAACTGCTGAGCCCAGGGTGGCAGCTACAGACACCTGCATACTCGAGAGCCTGTGGTGCCCGACACGCGATGCTCTCGCGGCGAGGTGCACACGCCCCAGCGAGGAAGGAGCCCCCACTCGCCCCAGCGAGAGAGAGCCCACGGGGAGCAAGAGACCCAGTGCAGCCAAAAGTAAAATCGATTAATTAAAAAATAACCTCCTAGAAGAAGAAAGCCTTGCTCGAAGTGCATATAGTGTTTAATTTCTGGTAGAACTGCCCTTCTCAAGAACTAGATAACTTTCACTCCCACCAATCACGTCTGGGAGTTTATCTGCTTTGCTACATACTCTCCAGGACCGTGGGTATGATTGGTTAATGAGGCGGTTTTGATTTTGGCAAGCATCAGCAGGAGCGCCATCTACAGCTCCTCAGGCTGCACACTGCTCAACTCTGAGGGTGCCATTCGCATGACCTCCAGCGCCAAGGGCACCGCCGCGCCCTCCAGCGTGGCTACTCTAGGAGTTCAGGGGATGGTCTCTGAGCATTTCTTCTTTCTTCTTGTGGTGCAGATACTGACAACTGCAAGCTGACCAATCCTATGCTGCTTATGGAACTTAACTAGATAAATGGCAGTTTCTTGAAAATGCTGCAGGACCTCAAAAGACTTTTACTGTACTTTGATTTCAGACTTCTAGATTTGTATGATATTTTCAGTCTTAACATTTGTCTCCCTCACACCTAATATGATAGCATCTTTTAGCTGATTGCCTTTATCATTTTTTTCCAAGGTGTTCAACTTAGTTTTCATAGAGATAATTCTCTTTTCACACTTACAACTTATCAGTTTATATAATGCTTAATTAAATGGTATAATTATAATAGCAAGTACAATTACCATGAACAGATTTAAGACAACAAAGTGAACACTTGGCAAGCACCAAGCTTCAATAGAAGTGTGCAGGAAAACTAGAGATTAGTCTACCAGCCTGGAGTCTTCAGCGTGGAGGCATAAGGAGTCAGGATGCTTTCCAGAAGGAACATGTGAGTTAATTAATGCAGCAAGGTGGCCAAGTAGAGGTCAATTCACAGAGCGTCAGAAATGCCTGCAACAGTGCAAGCAACTGCCCCCTCCAACCAGTGAGTAAATCATTCCAGAGTAAGAATCATGTAAGAAACACAGATCTGTTGTTTCTTTCTCCGTCTCCCTTCTCCATTGCCTTTCGCCGTATAACCATCAGACTCGCTGGGGCTTAATGACGCAGAATTCCCTTTTCTACAGCCTTGCCTAAAAATACAAGGCAACTGCTTCTTGGGATGCTTACACAGAAAAACAGAGATCTCTTTGTACCCAAGAGCAGAAGTGGCCAGATTGAATCATTGACCTAATGTATGTCAGTTTCCAATAGGATGCCCTCCTAAAGAGATTTTCACAGTTAGTTCACCCTGCAGATGATTTCTGTCCTCTGTACTGACCTTAGAATTTTACCTAAGATGGAATGAGGATTCCCTAAGATGGCTTTTGCGCTGAAAAGATGCCAAATACTTTGCAATTTAGCTTTTAATGTATAGATAAAATACTAGAATCATTTCTAGTGGCATTCAGCGTTACCGGCATCTACAGAAATTTATCACCTCCCCGCATAGTCTCATCTGATCAAAAAGCTGCCATCTCATCTCCCTCCAATCCTATGTTTTTAAAGGCACGGTGCTTGTATAATGCTGCTCTAGGAGGATTTATTACTAAATAATTGAACAGCATCGATCTTAAAGTTGAAGTACCTGACCCAGGATCTTTCCTTATGTTAACAAAGTGACTGATTCCTGTAAAAAATCAGCTTATTAGTAAATTTAGACTTTGAGATTCTTGGTTTATTCAGAAAATTTGGAAATACTTTATTTTATCCATTTAAAAGCAAGATATAACCATTTAAGCCTTTCTTTTTATTTTTGATTTTATGGCGAGTAGTTAATAACTTACATCAGACAAAAGATTATTTTATTACTATTGATGTTAGACTATCTCACCTCTGAAGAATGAAACAATGTTATTTTTCTTAGTGGATTAATGTCTCCATAAATTGCTGCAAAACTGTGCTTATGTTGACAAACATAGTATTTGTTGGTGAGCCTGAAATACGGAAATTTCTGCTATATTTCTTGGGATGTAAATATGTGTTTATGCATTCATCAAACATTCATTATAACCTTGCTTTGCACCAAATTTGTCCAGGGAGTCAAGAGTACAAGAACCTCTGCCATCACAGACTGTCAGTCCAGACGAGAAAACAGACATAACTACAGGCAATTTAAATGCTCCATACAGATAATTACACAATGTTAGAAGGTTGAGAGGGGGCACCTAATGTAACTTGGCTATTTAGAACAACAAATCTGTGGTTCTCTTAATCTACTCTCTCTACATCTCTTTATAAAAATCCTGACTCATCTAAGAAACTCACATTTTTAAATTACCTTCGAGAAGATACTTTGAATCATTTTGCTGAAAGACATTCTCGGATTGTCTCATAACTAAGAGCTGGGTAGTTTGGCTTTGGCCTAGAGCGGAGGTCAGCCAATGACTGTGGTCCACGCACCAAATACTTCTGCCACTTATCTTTGACCAAGGCTCAAGAATGATTCCTGTAGTGTATTTTTTTTTTTTTTTTTTTTAGTGGTCGAAAGATAAGCAAAGGAAGTTTCCTGAACACAATGTAAAGAGGAATGGATGACCCTCTTTTCAGGGCAAAGACTAACATGAGAGAAGAGAAATACAAGCTCAGACACAAAATCTAAGGGTGGAAGACAATGCCAAAGCATTCAGTTATCCAGGTACATCACATTATAATGTAGTATTTTTCAATCAAAATTAACACCAAAACATCCATGATAAACAAAATATTTTTAATGCACAATTACTATTATTAATTCCTTTAACTAATGGCTCACCCTAACACTACTCTTGACCCGATCTTTCTTTAAAATTTTGATTTTTCATTCATCATGGGTTTCTTTTGTTTTTTGTTTTTTTTGCACTGGGTCTTCACGGCTGCCTGAGCTTTCTCTAGCTGCAGCAAGTGGGGCTGCTCTGTGTTCCAGCACGTGGGCTTCTCATTGCAGTGGCTTCTCGCTGCTGAGCACTGGGCCTGTGGGCTTCTGCAGTTTGGCTCATGCACTTAGTTGTCCCAGAGCATGTAGGATCCTCCTGGGCCAGGGAGCCAACCCGTGTCCCTGGCATTGGCAGGTGAATTCTTAGCCACTGTACCATCAGGAAGTCCCATCATGGGATTTTAAATTATTTTTGACTTTTAAAACTATTGCATTAAAATATCATTTATCTGGGGACTTCCCTTGTGGTCCAGTGGCTAAGATTCTATGCTCCCAAGGCAGGGGGCCCAGGTTCAACCCCTGGTCGGGGAACCAGATCCCACATGCCACAAGTAGGAATTCACGTGCTGCAACCAAGACCCAGTGCAAATAAATAAATAAAAATATTTTATAAAATAAAGTATGGTTTATCTGGATTACTAGGTTTTTTGGTGGCCTCTTGGGTTTTGCACCTAAGGCCAGTGTCACATTCCCTTTACCCTAGCTGCCTTCGTCCATTCTGGGTGCTGTAATAGAACACTGTAGGCTGGATGACTATAACAACAAACGTTTGTTTCTGTGCATTCCAGAGGCTGGGAAGTCCAAGATCAAGGCATGGGCAGGTGTGGAGTCTCCTGGGTGCCCACTTCCTGGTTCACAGGCTACCATCTGTTTGTAATGTCCTCACATGGTAGAGGGGGAAGGGGAGCTCTCCAGCATCTCTTTGGTAAATGGCACTAATCTCATTGATGGGGTGCTCCACCCTTCTGAAACCAGAAGGGGTTAGACTTCAACATATGGATTTTGAGGGTGCACAAAACAGTCTATAGCTCCAGTGTTGGCCTGCTGCAGAGTCACATTTGAAATTGCCCTAAGTATGAATGTACTTGTTCTGGGAAGGGAGAGAGCAGCCCTTAGCATTTGAAGGATATGACAGAGCTCTTTCAATTTAGGGAAAACTGAAGCCCACAACACTTATCATTTCTATAACAGAAAGGTAAAATCGTCCCAGGGTTAAAAAGTCCATATATTTGTGGTGGATGGGAAGACTGGGGCCTTCATTTGTTGCCTTTTAATGGGAACCCTGAGCACCCCTCTCTCAAGGTATGGACGAAGTGGAATGACTGTGCTGTGAAGCTCTGCGGGGGTAACTTCCGGAATGTGTGGGCGGAACCACCGCAGAGCCGCAAATGACAGACTGGGAAAATGCTCCACCGTACCTGGCGGAGCCAGGCAATGCCAGATTCAGTATGATTTCAGAAATTCATTAAAAATCCGGATCTCTGAAAGACTGGAGACAATGTTTTACAGCAAGCCCCGGCAATAGGAAACGTGAGTTTGGAGAAACGGCCAGGATGGAAGTGACCTTATTCAGGTCATTGAGTTTTGAATGCATGTCCCCCACATGCTGGGAACTAGGGATGCACATAGCAAGTCAAGGGCTCCCCTGGGGGTCCAGTGGTTGAGAATCCACCTGCCAACACAGGGAATACACGTTTGATCCCTAGTCCAAGAAGATCCCACATGCCACGGGGCAACTAAGCCTGTGCGCCCCAGCTACTGCAGTTCGTGCGCCTGGAGCCTGAGCGCCGCCGCAAGAGTAGCCTCCGCTCCCGCAGCTGGAGAAAGCCCGCGCAGCGGCGAAGGCCCAGCACAGCCAAAAATAATAAATAAATAAATTCTTTAAAATTTTTTTAAATAGTTTTTTTTTTTAAAAAAGTCAAATGGTGCTGAGTCGTACCATATGCTGGGGATGATGGTGACCAGCTAATATGTTCACAGGTATTTACTCCTCATAAGATCTCTATAGAAACCAATATTGTCTGTTTCACACTTGAAGAAATTGAGGCTCTGAGATGCTCAGTAACTGCCTCAAGGTCACCCAGCTACTGAGGAATCCGCCTGAGATTCAAACCCAGGTGATAACGCTGCAGAGATGAGACTAACCTGAGATAAACAATGGCAGAAGAGTGATTTGAATGTGGGGGGGTCACCTCATTTCCTACTGGAAAAATCAGTCACTTTACCCATGTATTGGAAGAATATCCTTGCTATTAAATACAGGGTCATTCAGCTAGAATTAAGGTCCCTGAAACCGAAGCTCTTGGTTGGAAGGGCCATTAAAGAGTCTTGTTCAAACTTCCTTCCCTATATTATAGATGAAGAGTCTGGGGCATCCAGAAGGAATAGCTTGTTACAGTTGTAGAAAATTATTCATCTTCAGCCCTCCTGATAAACAAGGATTCGATAGCCAAGAATGTTTGGGGGAGGGGGGCAAGCTAAAAAAATGGGAAGACTAAAGAAGGAGAACCTGATCATTCAGAAAGAAACTTATTTATTACCAAGAGCTACAATTTTGCAAGAAGGATGAAGAAGGTCTTTCACTTAACTAAAGCGAAATTGTGCCCTAGATATTTGCATGAAGCTGTGTGTGCATTTCAGGTTAACATTTGCCCTCAAATCTTCCTCTAGTTTCCCCCGACAGCAAAATACCCTAAATGTACGGCTGAATAAGTCTCCTTCAAGGTCCCTTTTAGGGAGATTATGCCTTGCCTGTTAGGAGGAAATTTTCCTCATCTTGTTTGCAGTTACTTAGACCTTCCTGTAAATTTAGTACTTTCACACATAATGGGGCTAAGACATATGTAGCAAAAGAAGATTGCTTTTGCCTTTTCTCCCTTTTTTTTCCTCCCTAAATTCCACACGGAGAAAATCACACTCATAGAGCCTACATGGTCAGCAGGAAAAGCATCAGTGATTCCGTTAATATGTCTGCACGTGGGGGCACATTCATCTCACCCTGCGTCAGTTACAAAGGGCAAGAACTGAGCTCCCTTACAACCTGTGCCTTTAGGACAAAGCACATGATGTTAACTATTGTGCTTTTGCTCAGAAGGACTGTTGGCCCCAAAGTCAGGGAAGGAACACTCCACCCAAATTCCTTTAGAGCAATGGCTGTCAGTAAAGGTAACACCATCTCCTGGAGGTGGGCATTTTGGAAATCTGGTGGGGGCACTTTTATTGTCATAATATCTAGGGGCGCTGCTAGCATTTAGTGAGTAGGTCAAGGATACTAGAAATTCTCTGAAACACTGGACAGTCCTGACCAAGAAAAGAAAAAAAAAGGACATTTCATACCCACATGACTTTTGAAAGACTCCCACTGAATATTTGGGCTTCGGTGATGGCTCAGTGGTAAAGAATCCAGAATCCACCTGCCAATGCAGGAGATGTAGGATTGATCCCTGGGTCAGGAAGATCCCCTGGAGAAGGAAATGACAATCCATTCCAGTACTCTTGCTGGGCAATACCATGGACAGAGGAATCTGGTGCGCTACAGTCCAAAGGGTCACAAGGAGTTGGATACAACTTAGCAGCTAAACAACAACGACACTGAATATATAGAAATAATGTATGTGGGGGTAATTTTTAACAATAGTGAATTTTCCAGGAATGCAATTATCATATAAATCCAGGGCAGTGCTTTTCCTTAATTTTGTTAAGGAGGTATGTATTTTATTAAGAATTTTACTAAAAGTTATTTTCCAGTTGTTTATTTTGCTTATGTTATGGCTTATTGTGAAGTTAAAAATTAATCTCATGATGATGGTAGAAAAGGTAATCATCGATAAACCTAAATATCAACTTGTTTCTATTTTGCATGGCTTTCTCAGAACATAATACGGAACTACAAGATAATCTAGGTGCTATCAGTTGTAAATGAGGAGAGAAATAAGCAATGGTCAACCTGCTTCCTTTTTTCCTGGGAGAACAGAAAACAAAGTAGAGAAGTGAAAGATGGAAGAGAAGCCATGTAGACAGAGCATCTCAGGAAGAATAAAGCCCTGCCTTTCTGGGTGAGCGGGACTAGGTGCCCCACAGCACGTGGAATCTTAGGTCCCCGACCAGCGATCAAACCACATCCCCTGCCTTGGAAGGCAGATTCTTGGCCACTGGACCACCAGGGAAGTCCCAAGCAACGGCTCTTTAATAGGAGGCTGACTGGTATGTCATAGGATCGCAAAGAAGGACTCAGGAGGCAGGACGTTAAAACAAAAGCCAGAGGAAAATAAAGCCAAATGAATGGACCCTGAGTCCCTGTGAGGACATGGGCTTTTTCTCTTTGATGGGCAGCTATTGCTTAAGAGCTTAAAGATGACTCTACCTACTTCATAGTCAGGAAAGCAGACACATCTCTGAGAGATTAAAGGAGGAAGAACTGGGGAAAGGTTGGTGGGAAGTCAGGAAAACGTTGTTTTGACCACTTAATTGTTGCTCTATTTTTCCCCTTTTGCTTACTTTACCCAACAAAATTTCAACGCCAAAGTTTTTCAGTGAGTTTAGTCACCTCTTGTTATTTATTAGAATCAAGTTAAGTTACATATTAAGAGAATAGGAAGATAAAAGTAATAGCGAAAGAAAGTGAGTGTTGCTGGCTCAGTCCTGTCTGACTCCTTGTGACTCCATGGACTATATAGTCTGCCAGGCTCCTCTGTCCATGGGATTCTCCAGGCAAGAACACTGGAGTGGGTGGCCATATCCTTCTCCTGGCCATCTTCCTGACCCAGAGAAGGAACTCGAGTCTCCTGCATTGCAGGCAGGCTCTTTACCATCTGAGCTACCAGGGAAACCCAGAGAAAGAATGTGGGGTTTTTACAGGAAAATGTGGTTCTGTTTTGGGACCGATTCATCTTGATTATAGTTCTTTGGTGAGAAGTTAAATGCATTTGAGGAGGGAAAAGGAATATATATTTGAATAAGTATGTTGGATACAGGAGTTCAACAGAGTATTAGTTCTACCTGTGGTCAACATGGGAAAGTGAAATCTCCACTCCCAGCCATCAGTGTTTTTAACCTTTCAAGGAAACTTCTTCCGTGGAAGGGAGTCATTATATATAATCAGATTTAATTATATTAAGTGGGATGAGATGTAACATCCTTGCCAATTATGCCAGCAAGTTGCTTGCCTAGCCTTTCTGAGTGTGTCAGCAAGAATTCCTCCAGCACCGGAGAAGATTCCTGTTTGAGGCCACTTCTCAGAAAAAGGAAGATATAATAGTCTTTCATGTTGAAGACTAATTGCACAAAGAATCTCCCTTAAACTTCTGTCAGTTGTCCTCCTTCCAGATTAGAGAAAAGCCAGGGAAATGACCCTCATGATGTTACATCTAAATTCCAGTGCTAGGAATACCTTCTTGGAATTCATTGGGAAACACTCTACCTAATGCAACAGCAACTAGAATAAGAATTTGAATTGCTCTGATTTCTCAAAAAACTCAGTTCACTTTTTCACTTTTTTAAGCAAATTCATGGGTGGGGTGGGAATGGATACTCTCTTTTGGAGTTAAACGTCATCATCAAGTAAAATCATAAGGAAGGTCACCTTCTATTTATCATTCTAGAATTCTAAGATTATTTACTATTGGGATTTCCCTGTTGGTGCAGTTGGTAAGAATCTGACTGCCAATGCAGAGGACACGTGTTCAATCCCTGGTCCAGGAAGATCCCACATGCCCCAGAGCAACTAAGCCTGGGAGCCACAGCTGCTGAGCCCGCGCTGTAGAGGCTGCGTCAGCTGGAGCCCACACGCCTGCAGCCTGTGCTCTGAAGCGAGAGGTGCCATCACAGCCACACCTGAGCCCTGCAATGAAGAGCCGTCCCCACTCCCCGCAAGCAGAGAAAGCCCACAGGGGAGCCAAAAATAAAGAGATAAAGTTATGTTTTTAAAAAACTAATCTGATTAAGTAAGATTATTTACTATGAAAGATTATTAAACTAAGATACCAGTAAATGGGAGATATCCTAGATGGATATTTCAAATATTCAGAATAAATAGATGACTGTGGGGAGACCACTCTGAAAAGAACAGATTCAGCATCACTAGGGTCCAGACAGAGTCTGAGTGCTCACTCAGCAGAGGGAGGGGTAGGCACCCAATGTGCACTGACAAAGCAGCTCTGTTAGACCTGCTCTAAGCCTTGGTCAGACAAAGGAGCTTGGGGCTGAGGCTGGGGTTAAGGCCACTGGGCCTGTCTTCATGGCGTTTACATTTTCTAACCCTTTCAATCTAAGATCTCACAATTCTGTATTTATAATGATAAGACGCCTCGTCAAAAACAGCCTATAGTAGAGAGTTTTCTGGTGGCCCAGTGGTTAAGACTCTGCCTTCCAATTCAGGGAGCGTGAGTTTGATCCCCAGTCAGGGAACTAAGATCCCACATGAAAGAAAAAACATTACATAGCAAAATATAGCAAAGTAATAAAACTAAAAAGAGAGTAACTATTAACTTTATTATTGAGAATCACTGTTAATAGCAATGAGCTTCCCATGTGGCCCAGTGGTAAAGAATCTGCCTGCCAATGTGAGAGACAAAGGAGACATGGATTGCATCCCTGGGTCGGGAAGATCCCTGGAGAAGGAAATGGCAACTCAATGCAGTGTCCTTGCCTGGAGAATCCCACGGACAGAGGAGGCTGGCGGGCTACAGTCCACGAGTGCCGGGAGCCAGCTCACGAGATCCCACCCATGACAGAGTCATGAGGAGAAGACCTGATGAGCAGAGCAACTCAGGCCTCAGGGAATTCTCGGAAGGCTGCCTCAGTGCTCACCTTAAAGATGATATCTATCTTTCTAATAAACCTCTTCTTATTTTCTGCGGCTTAGGTAGAAGGCCTTTCCTGATCTCTTCTCAAATAGATCAATCTGAAAACTTTACGGCCCCTGAACGGTAGTTCCCTATAAGATTATCTAGGATATAGAGTATTTTAATTGACACTTCTCTTACTAGTATATTAGTTTGCTTGATAAAAATACCTGTGCCTTTGGAGCTAATGTGCATGACTGCTCCTTAACAATAAACAGCATTAAGAGCCTCCGCACAGAGAGCCCCAATGGGCACAGAGCCCTTCGTAGGAAAGGGCTTATTAGAAAACATAAGAAACACTGCTTTATGAAACTGTTACTTAGTCTATATTTACTTGCTATATTTTTCCTCTTAACATAGTTAGCCTACATAATAAAAATATAATAGTTTAAGAATTATAAAAATAAAAGCTTAGCCTTAATACAAATAATAAGACAATTGTTAATTCAGCTGGTGATTTTTGCTAAGAAATGACCTTTGCGCTACATTGTTTCAGCTTGCTGTTCTATGCTTTTATGGGACCACATTCTTTTCTGTTAGGCTCAAGGCTAGGATAGATTACCGAAAACGGGTTTTACTTTGAAACTTTCTGTTGATGAATTCTTTCCTGCTGTGCCTGATACAAAAGTGTTCTGGCTGATCAACCCTTATCAATAGAGTCACAAGATGTTAGCAGGCCCCCAGGCCAGAAGATGATGTAAACAAAATGAAACTTTTTGTAACTAAGATATGCAAACGGCATCGATAAGGGTCAAAACTGCTGAGCCATTAAGCTGATTTGGTATGACTCTACATGTTACATTTGTTTCTATGTACCACTAAAAATATAAAAGCTGTCTTGAAAACAACAAAGTCAGGAGACACTTGGAGACTCTAAGATTTGCTGTGTCTTCTCATTTCGCATCACTGACGCCGTCCTTCCTGAAGGAACCCCTGGACCAGCTGGAGCAGAACTCCGGCAAGACCTCACCCATATATCTGCAAGAGAAGGCAGAGAATGGGGTATAGGTCAGGTCATGGAGGTCACTGCCAACCTCCACAGGACCCAGCAGGTAGAGGGGGTGGGTGACAGCCCAGGTAGGATGCAGCCAGGGAGATTCAGAGGTGAGGAGCAGGATAACACAAGTACAATACACTTTGGAGGACTTGTGCCATAAAAAACAGAGTTTGCAATAACTGGCGAAGAAAGTGGGATTGTGAAAAACTTTTCAGCACAGTAGAAGCTGTTTACAGATAAAGAAAATGTATTCACATACGAGAATATATTTCTATTTCTACCCATGGAACGTTTGCTGGTATTCAAATTTGCTCATAAATGTTATGAATACTTACACACACATATACGAATATACATGTGTGTGTGTGTGTTTGTGTGTGTGTCTGTGTAACCTCCTCTCTAGAAGCCATGTGCTGGGATGTTGAGAGCCAGGGCTTCTGCATTAGCTGGGTTCAAACTCTGGCTACTGCTGCTGCTACTGCTGCTAAGTCGCTTCAGTCGTGTCCGACTGTGCGACCCCATGGACGGCAGCTCACCAGGCTCCGCCGTCCCTAGGATTCTCCAGGCAAGAATACTGGAGTGGGTTGCCACTTCCTTCTCCAGTGCATGAAAGGGAAAAGTGAAAGTGAAGTTGCTCAGTCGTGTCCGACTCGTAGCGACCCCATGGACTGTAGCCTACCAGGCTCCTCCATCCATGGGATTTTCTAGGCAAGAGTACTGGAGTGCGGTGCCATTGCCTTCTCCGTCAAACTCTGGCACAGTTACTTAATAAAGCTGCTAATAATAGTTCACTTTCCCAGATGTGTTTTGTGCTCCAGGTCTTCTCAGAGCTTTACCTGCCAAGTGATCCTCGAGAGACTCATCTAACACAGGTGCTGTTATGCCACCCATGTTGCTGTGCTGTGTGCTGTGCTATGTTGCTCAGTCATACCCAGCTCTTTGCGATCCCACTGCCGGCAGCCATGGGATTCTGCCCTCTGTCCACGGGATTCTCCAGGCAAGAATACTGAAGGGGGTTTCCACGGCGTCCCCCAGGGGATCTTCCTGACTCAAGGAAGGAATCCACGTCTCTTATGTCTAATCTTCATTGGCAGGTGGGTTCTTTACCACTTGCACCACCTGGGAAGCCCATATCGCCCATCTCACAGGTAGGAAAATTGAGGTGCAGAAAGCTTAAGTAAGAGCTTCCCAGGTGGTGCTCAGTGGTAAAGAACACGCCTGCCAAACCAGGAGATGCGGGTTCAATCCCTGGGTGGGGAAGATCCCCTGGAGGAGGAAATGGCAACCCACTCTAGTATTCTTGCCTGGGAAATTCCATGGACAGAGAAGCCTGGCGGGCTACAGTTTATGGGGTCGAAAAGAGTCGGACACAACTGAGTGACTAAACAACGACAAAGCTTGAGTAAATGGTCCTCAGCACAGAGCCCTGGAGGTAAAGCTGGCCCTGAGTGCTTGTGCAGTAGTGATCCTGCAGTTATGTTTGCCCTGCTCTTCCAGTAAAGCAATCCACAGCTGTTACAGAAGTTTTGAAATACTATTAGCAATAATAATAATACTTATTAGCAATATGCTTGTATATGACTACAAGGAAAACGTGCCTGCATCGAATTTTCCAGTCCAGTATGTATGAGTTCAACAGAAGCTTCAGTTGCAGTGGAGGCCCTCACCCACGAGTCATGAGTTTTGTTAAATTCCAGAGTGTCAAGTTCAGACAATGCAGTCCTGTGATAGTAAAATGCAATCGCAGTACGAACAACCTTTTCTTATTATTTGTTCAGTAAGTCATACTGTAGATAAGCAATCCAAATCACATTTCTTGCTTGGAATGTTTCTCTCAGGAATCCCTTTCTATAGGAAAAATCTGCTTTTCAAACGATTTTGCCTTTGAATCCACTGTACTCCAATAAACATGTTTTACAAAAGATCTTGCCCTTCCCAGCTTCTACCCCCAGGGGAGGGAGGCCTTCTCAGCCTGCAGACCCTCCCAGACTGAAAGCCCGGACTTGCTTCTGACTTCCTGCCTGTCTGCCTTCCTCACCGGCCATTCGCACCTGAGCAGCCATGCGTTTAATTCATGTTGTTGTTATTCGGTCCTCAGTCATGTGCGACTGTTTTTGACCCCACGGACTGTCATGCGCCAGGCTTCCCTGTCCATGGGATTTCCCAGGCAAGAATACTAGAGTGGGTTGCCATTTCCTCCTCCAGGGGATCTCCACCCAGGGATCAAACCCAAGTCTGTGCCTCCCGCCTTGGCAGGTGGGTTCTTTAATACTGAGCCTTGTTTTGTGTTCGTTGAGCTGAAATGCAGAATGCCTTGTCGCCCATTCTAGACGTTAGCTCAGCTGCTGTTGTCAGACTGTTCTCAGGCCATTCTGGAAGCAAATCTGTGAGTAACAGCATCTCTGTGAAAATACTGCTGCTAATTTCCTCTCTCAATTGGACTGACAAAGGGTCTGCTCTTTCCTTCATAACATAACCTCGAATTATGTAGGATCATCACACTTAGGGGCTTCCCTGGTAACTCAGCTGGTAAAGAATCCACCTGCAGTGCAGGAGACCTGGGTTGGGAAGATCCCCTGGAGGAGGGCATGGCAACCCACTCCAGTATTCTTACCTGGAGAATCCCATGGACAGAGGAGTCTGGCGGGCGACAGTCCATGGGGCTGCAGAGAGTCAGACACGACTGAGGGACTAACACACAGCAGTCACACTTAGACGTGTTTACCCTCTAACTGTGTCTGTGTGATGGATACAGTTTTGGAGTTACATTCTGTTTCGCCACTTCCTGCCTTTCCATTCCTGGAAAAATTATTTAACTTCTCTAAGCCTCAGTATATTCATATGGAAACTGGTAGATTAAAATTTTCCATGAAGGTTGTGAAGCCTAAAAACAATATATTTAAAACCACCGAGCAGGATGTCTGGAGCCTCCAAGAAGAACGCAAGGACCTTTGCGTGTCCAGGAGTATTCTTGTAAGAAGATTCACAGTGACTGTTCCATCAGACAACGCGCGCAAAGCTCCTGCTGTTTATCACCGACTAGGAAATTTTAATAGTGATAACTTCTCTCTGTGTAAAATAAAATGTAAATTCAGGTATGGAATGTGTGCTCGACATATTCTATTGCTGGTGATCTTCCTATGATTAACTTTTTTCAGAGTCAATAAATGTGGTAGAAATAGGAAAGTTGTCAGAAGGAAAGGAAAAGGACTATAATTTCCTTTGAGGCAAAAAGGAAGAGTGTTCCCAAGTAAAGGAGTCTATAATAAAGAAAATGCTACTGTACAAAATGATGGAGGAGGAAATGATAACCCAATCCACTATTCTTGCCTTGGAAATCCCGTGGACAGAGGGGCCTGGTGGGCTACAGTCCATGGAGTCACAGAAGAGTCAGACACGACTTAGTGACTGAGCACGCACACAAAACGGGGGAATCAGTTGATGACAAAACAGGACAAAAACAGCCAACAGTTTTGGTAGAAGAATCAGGGCGATGTATGTGGAAGAGACAGTGTTTTTCTGTGGATAAGAGCTTGAGTTACGGTGGCAGAGAGAGACCTGGTTTAGATACTGATCTGGGCAGGTTTTTGGTAATGCTCTGCAGTGAAATTTTTTCCACTCGAAGAGACATGTTGTAATACCATCTTCCTGACGGGTGATTTATATCTGGCTAAATAGTAAATCAAAACAATTTGAGGCTTGCCAACGTCATTTCATTAAAGCTTGCTTTTGACAGTTTTACAGTCAAGCACACCTGTAAAATACTTACACCTGTAAAATACTTACAGGAAGGTGAATTTACCTTCTTGGTGTAATTAACCCACTTGAATTACTTTAATCCCTGAGGGTCCTCGAACTCCAAAATTCTGGAAAGGAATTTTCAAGGAGTGCATATGCTTCTTTCCTATAGAAATATAACTGCTTTTCTCTAATTCTTGCTTCCTGCTTGATTTCTGTTTAAATTTTCTATGTTTTGTAACTGACATAATGCATTATTTTGGTGGCTCTAAAGACAGTCATGTGTTTATACCAAGGGGGTGAATTCAGGTGTCATTCAATCAGAGCTGCTGAGAAGAAGGCTCAGTCGATAATTTAATTTTAATGTAAACTCAATAGTTTAACAAGCAACCCAGTCAGTAACTATCTCCCCTATGACTTGAGGACTTTTGCTTATTATGCAAAAGCCTGCCTTTTGCTGAAGGACACACACCCAGAATGGAGATTAAACAGGTGAACTTGACCTCATATATTGGCCTCTTTAATATCCAATTCTTCCCAGTTAGTCCATAAATCTTAAGGATATATATATATATATAACGGGATGTATAAATATATATCCTAAAGACTATAAATATGAAAATATAATCACATGATTATGTAAAACCATTTCTCATTTTCTGAGATAATTCATAAAACCTGATATTTATCTCTGAAATAGATGATCAGAACACTTAAAATGAAAGTTTAGGTCTGCTGAAATCCAACTCTTTAATCTCTGATGTTCTTCTTTATCTACAGAAGCATGGCAAACCATTGCATTTCTTTAAAAGCTTGTTATCATTGGTAACTTTTAGTAGTCTCTGACATGTAATGTAAATATTCTATGAATATATCTTTTGATAGATGGGCATATAAATGTTAATATAAAACCATATGTACCACACAGAATATAGTTTTAATTACTTCCAAATAATTGTACTTGAATGAACAAAAAGGGAGAAATTTTCTATTCATCCAAGTACAATTATTTGAAAGTAATAATCGGGAGAAAACAACTTCTTTTACAAATTAAATCATTGACTGTCCTGGCCTAAATTACGTAACAACTTCTGTTTCTTTAGTAGAATGTAACTGCCTTACAATTAATAAGATGATGAAGGAAGTTTCAACTGCAAATAAGATCCTGAAATCTCAAGGTAAAATTAAGATTCATGAACCAACAGTGATGGAAAGTAGTTACATTTGAGGTCCCATTCAATATTTAATTTGAAAAACAATATAAGTAAATAAAAATTTCTAGGGATTAATACTTTGTAAATGGGTAAATAACATCATTTTTGCGCCAAAGTTTCACCAAATAATTGTTTTCTTTTCTTGCATAACATTTTTGCACTAAAAATAAAAGGCTTCTGGAAAGCATTTTTAATGATACAGATTTGTAGAAAATCCTCAACAAATGTATATAAAATTTCCAGGGCTGTGTGAAGTGGATATCTTTTCAAACGATGTACGTTTAAATAACTCAGCGTCTCTATAGGCTCTTCCAAAGTTCATGGACTATTAGAGCAATTGGATCAAAGTGACTCAGACAAGGAAAAAAATAAAATGACTAAACTAAGTCTTACATTTGTTTAAATTCAAAATAATTGTTAAAAAATAAACCGTATTTTCTGAACATACCATAGGTTTTAAATAAAAATTAGCAGTCAGGTTTACTTTTAGTTTCTTACAGAGAGACGTAAGTATGGAGACAAAAAGAGCTTATTACACTTCAGTTAGAATTCTGAGTCAGGTAACTTTAGAAAGTAGGGATCACTGAATTGCCTCTAGAGAATAATACATTATTTCAAAATTAGCACGAATTTGATATTTAATAACACAAACTTGGTTTAATAGTGACATCGAACACCTACTCATTAAAACTTTAATGAAGATAAATTAAAACACCAGTATTTCTTGTTGAAAATGTCAAGAACCACAAATGAAATTTTGTACACGAGGTTCACATCTCGAAAAACTGTCAAGTTTTATGAAAATAGCCATTATACTCGCATAGTCTCCGCAAAACATTTTGATGGTAGTGTTTAACTTCGGGGCAGATCAAAAGGTGTTTCGTGTGTGGTCAGTTGAATAGACTTGTTTCACGGTGTCCCTAGAAAGAACTGAAGTTCACAGTTCAATCCAATTTAAGTATGTCCACTCTCCGCTTTGGTTTCTCAAGCAAAAAAACACAGGGTCAGTTACGGACAAGCATTTATTAATATACTGAGCCACCAGTCACAGGCAGAATTAATGCACAAAACAAACAGAACCGGTAGCCTAACCCCTGGCTCTGTGTTGATTTAAGAAACATTAATTAGAGAACCTATGAAAGCAGTGTAATCTTTTGAGAAAGCTGGTGACTTGTGGAAAGTGGGTTGATTAACACATGGTTAATGATTTATTTTCTGCTTTGTTGTTTTTAACACTCAGACTTTTTCTGCTCCTCCAGCCTCTAGCTTCATGCTTCACGTGGCTAGGTTTTATATGCATCTATACCATTCACTTGGAGAAGGAAATGGCAACCCACTCCAGTATTCTTCCCTGGAAAATCCTGTGGATGGGGGAGCCTGGCAGGCTACGGTCAGTGGGGTTGCAAAGAGTTCCACACGACTGAGCGACTAACACACATACTATTCACTAAATATATTAAACTGTTATGTGTCTTATGTTAAAAAATAGTTTATTTACGAAAGAAATGATTACCCAACAGGGACGTTTTGGAGAAATCATATATGTGCACCATCATTGGTACACTTGGGCTTCCCTCATAGCTCGGTTGGTAAAGAACCTGCCTGCAATGCAGGAGATCCCGGTTTGATTCCTGGGTTGGGAAGATCTGCTGGAGAAGGGATAGGCTACCCAATCTGGTGTTCTTGGGCTTCCTTTGTGTCTCAGCTGGTAAAGAATCTGCCTGCAATGTGGGAGACCTGGGTTCGATCCCTGGAGAAGAGAAAGGCTACCCACTACAGTATTCCGGCCTGGAGAATTCCATGTATAATCCATGGGGTTGCAAAGAGTCACACACGACTGAGTGACTTTCATTTGTACACTTTTGTATGTATATACATTATCTTAGGATTTAGCCTTATTACATTTTGACGAAACCTTTTAAAAACAGCTTCAAAGTCCAATATATTTGTAAGCATAGGTTTCATACATTATTTCCCCCAAATCACAAATTAAATGTGTATTATAGCATTTTACTGCTACTTGGCACTTAGTGAACAATCCAGTGTTCATTTGTTGTTGCTGTGGGTCAGTCACCAAGTCCTGTCTGACTCTTCGAGACCCCATGGACTGCAGCATGCCAGGCTTCCCTGTCCCCTGCCATCTCCTGGAGTTTACCCAAGTTCATGTCCATTGCATTGGTGATGCCATCCAACCAACCATCTCATCCTCTGTTGCCCCCTTCTCCTTCTGCCTTCAATCTTTCCTAGCATCAGGATCTTTTCCAGTGAGTCGGCTCTTCCCATCAGGTGGCACACGTGTTGGAGCTTCAGTATCAGCATTTCCAATGAATATTCAGGCTTGATTTCCTTGAAGATTAACTAGTTTGATCTCCTTGCTGTCAAAGGGACTCTCAAGAGTCCTCTCTAGCACCGCAGTTCAAAAGCATCGATTCTTCAGTCCTTAGCCTTCTTTATGGTCCAACTCTCACATCTGTACATGACCACTGGAAAAACTACAGCTTTGACTAGTCGTACCTTTGTCGGCAAAGTGATGCCTTTGCTCTTTAACACACTGTCTAGGTTTGTTACAGCTTTCCTGCCAAGAAGCAATTGTCTTCTAATTTCTTGGCCGCAGTTACCATCAGCAGTGATTTTAGAACCTAGGAAGAGGAAATCTGTCCCTGTTCCCACCTTTCCCCCTTCTATTTGCCATGAAGTGATGGGACCAGATGCCATGATCTTATTTTTTTTAATAATGAGTTTTAAGCTGGCTCTTTCACTCTCCTCCACCCTCATCAAGAGGCTCTTTAGTTCGTCTTCACTTTCTGCCGTTAGAGTGGTATCATCCACATATCTGAGGTGGTTGATGTTTCTCCTGGCAATCTTGATTCCAGCTTGTAACTCATCCAGCCTGGCATTTCATATGATGTACTTAACATCTAAGTTAAGTAAACAGGGTGACAATAAACATCTTTAGTATACTCCTTTCTCAATTCTGAACTAGTCAGTTGTTCCATACAAGGTTCTAACTATTGTTTATTGACCTGCATACAGGTTTCTCAGGAGACAGGTAAGATGGTCTGGTATTCCCATCTCTTGAAGAATTTTCCACAGTTGGTTGTGATCCATGCAGTCAAAGGCTTTAGTGTAGTCAGTGAAGCAGAGGTAGATGTTTTTCTGGAATTCCCTTGCTGTCCCTTGATACCATAGTTTTCTTCTGCTGATCTGCATCATTGTAGCTATGGGGGTTGAGAAGATCAGGAATCAAAAATCCACAAATTCAGGTCTGAAAGCCTCAAATTCACTTTTTTTTTTTTTTTCCTGGTGGAAATTGCTTTACAACGTTTTGTTGGTTTTAGAACAATGCAAATCACTGATAATTGTATATATATATCCTCTCTCTCTCTTGAGCCTCCCTCCCAGCCCCACATCCCACCCTGCTAGGTCATCACAGAGCATGGAGCTGAGCTCCCTGTGCTACACAGCAGCTTCCCACGTGCTGTTTTACACACGGCAGTGTGTGTATGTCAGGGCTCCTCTCCCAATGGGTCCCACCCTCTCCTTCCTCCGCTGTATCGACAAGTCTGTTCTCTACGAGGTTCATCGGTGCCATTTTTCCAGATTCTCTATATATGCTGTCATATTCCTGGGTGGCTCAGAATCTGCCTGCCAGTGTAAGAGACACAAGCGTGATTCCTGGGTCAGGAAGATACCCTTGAGCAGGATATGGCAACCCACTCCAGTATTCCGGCTGGAGAAATCCCATGGACAGAGGAGCCTGGCAGGCTACATACAGACCATGGGGTCGCAAAGGGTCAGACACAACTGATTGACACACACATATACAATACTTCTTTTGACTTGCTTCACTCTGTATAACAAACTCTGTGTTCATCCACTTCACTATAACTGACTCAAATTCATTCCTTTTCATGACTGAGTAATATTCCATTGTATATATGTAACACATCTTCTTTATCCATTCAGCTGTTGATGGACATCTAGGTTGCTTCTATGTCCAGCATTATTGTAAATAATGCTGCAGTGAACATTGAGGTACATGTGTATTTTTGAATTGTGCTTTTCTCAGGGTATATGCCCAGGGATTGCTGGGTCATGTTGTCGATTTATTCCAATTGTTTTTTTTTTTTTTTGTATTTTCTTTAAAGGATTACTTTATTAATTCTAAGTACATAACATAAAGTATACTAATTTTAAATGCACAATTTTTCAAAACATGTATACATCAGTAAAACTACCACTCATAGGAAGGTATTGAACATTTATTTTACAATGAATGCCATGTTATCTACCGCATAAATCAGCTTAAATGTTACAACCTGTACTGTATGTCTTATAAATATGCTGTAGCTTGAGTTGTCTAATAAAAATATTGCTCCCTACTTGCATTTCTATGACTCTTTGTTTTCACTATCTTTATACTCTTTTATGGTTTGTTTTCTACAAATATGAGTATCCAGGGTTACAGAGCCATACTGTTCTTCATAGTGGCTCTATCAATTTACATTCCCACCAACAGTGCAAAAGGGCTCCCTTTTCTCCACATCCTCTCCAGCATTTATTGTTTGTAGATTTTTTTTGATGATGGCCATTCTAACCGAGGGCTTCCCTGATAGCTCAGTTGGTAAGAACCTGCCTGCAATGCAGAAGACCCCAGTTCGATTCCTGGATCGGGAAGATCCACTGGAGAAGGGACAGGCTACCCACTCCAGTATTCTTGGGCTTCCCTTGTGGCTCAGCTGGTAAAGAATCCGCCTGCAATGTAGGAGACCTGGGTTTGATCCCTGGGTTGGGAAGATCCCTTGGAGAAGGAAATGGCAACCCACTCCAGTATTCTTGCCTGGAGAATCCCATGGACAGAGAAACCTGGTGGGTTAGGGGTCCATGGGGTCGCAGTTGGACCTGACTGAGTGACTAAAACTTTGATTGTAACCATGTGAAGTGATACCTCATACAGTTTTAATTGCTCTAATAATGAGTGATGTTGAGCATCTTTTCACGTGTTCATTGGTCATCTGTACGTCTTCCTTGGACAAATGTCTGTTTAGGTCTTCTGCCCAGTTTTTGGTTGGGTTTGTTTTTCCGATGTTGAGCTGCATGAGCTGCTGGTATATTTTGGAGATTAATCCTTTGTCAGTTGCTTCATTTGCAATTATTTTCTCTCATTCTGAGGGTTCCCTTTTCATCTTGTTTGTAGTTTCCCTTGCTGTGCAAAAGTTTTTAAGTTTTATTAGGCTCCATATGTTTATTTTTGTTTTTATTTCCATTACTCTGGGAGGTGGGTCATAGAGGATCTTACTGTGATGTATGTCACACAGCGTTCTACCTATGTTTCACTCTAAGAGTTTTATTGTTTCTGGTCTTACATTCAGATCTTTAATCCGTTTTGAGTTTATTTTTGTATATGGTGTTAGGAAGTGGTCTAATTTCATTCTTTTACATATAGCTGTCCAGTTTTCTCAGCACCACTTATCGAAGAGGCTGTCCTTTCTTCATTGTATATTCTTTTCTCCTTCGTCAAAGATAAGGTGCCAATATGTGCATGAGTTTATCTCTGGGCTTTCTACCTTCTTCCATTGATCTGTATGTGTTTTTGTGCCAGTACCATACTGTTTCAATGACTGTAGCTTTGTAGTATATCTGAAGCCAGGAAGGTTGATCCCTCCAGCTCTGTTTTTCTTTCTTAAGATTGCTTTGGCTATTTGGGGTCTTTTGTGCTTCCAAACAAATTGTAAAATTATTTGTTCTAGGTCTGTGAAAAACAATGCCTTCTGTAATTTATAAGGATTGCATTGAATCTGTAGTTTGCTTTAGGTAGTTTAGTCATTTTCACAATATTTATTCTTCCAGTCCAGGAACATGGTATATCTTTCTATCTGTTTGTGTAGTCTTTGATTTCTTTCCTCAGTGTCTTACCATTTTCTGCATACAGGTCTTATGTGTCTTTAGGTAGGTTTATTCCTAGGTATTTTATTCTTTTTGTTGCAAACACATTTCTTACTCTTAAGAACTGTTTTTTTTTAAGAGAAAAATTTCCTGTAGCCTCTATCTGATTTTGGATAATTTCTACTGCTGTTACATTTTCGACTTTTTATTTCATCTGGCTCTATAATTGTTATCTAGTATAAATTTTATCTACACTGGTTGAGTCTACACAGCCATTTTACTTGGACAACATTTCTGGACATTCTCTCTCTCTCTCTCTCTGTTAAAAACTAACATCTATTTATTTATGTTTGGCTGTTCTGGGTCTTTGTTCCTGCATCGGCTTTTCTCTAATGGTGGTGAGCAGGGTCTATTCTGAAGTTGTGGTATGTGAGTTTCTCATTTCAGTGGCTTCTCTTGTTGTGGCTCCTGAGCACAGGCTTAGTAGTTGTGGCTCCAGGCTTAGTTGCTCTGAAGCATGTGGAATCCTTCCAGACCAGGGATTGAACCTGTGTCGCCTGCATTGGCAGGTGGATTCTTAACCACTGGACCACCAGGGAAGTCCCGGATGTTCTCTCTTTATGCATAAAATGTAATTAGTAAAAATCCTGTGAACATAATCTTCTAAGTATTAAAACTTTTCTTTCTTTAAAGAGATTTCCTTAGAGTATTAGTGCACAATTGGTCAAAAACATAAACATTTTTCAGATATATTGTATTATGATGAGATAAATAAATGATTTTTCTCAAATCCCTGTGGGTGAATGTTGCTGGTAGCTGGAATGGGAGAGTAATAGTAAACCAGCAAGCATTCCAGTGTTTTAAAAGAGGGTAAGCTTTGCAAAGCATATTCAGATCAGTATTGTGGTAGGAACAAGAGAAGTTTGTTTGTTTGTTTGTTTACAAGAACATAATTCACTTCTGTGAAGCTCTGAGTAATATGAACATTGTGAATGTCTCATTGAAACATTTACCAGTTTACAAGTTGACAAATTTGGTTCAGAAAGATTTTCTCTTCAATCATTATTATCATCATCTCAGTTTCTAATAAAAACACTGAAAAGCACAACCTCCCTAATGACTATTAATTTTGCTCTTCTTACTTTCTTAGATACATCGTGTTGTCAGAGTTAAAATCGAACATAACTGGGGAAACACGATGCTACAAATAGGAAAAGTGGGAAAGTTTTTACTCAAATTGTCACTTGGTATCAAAGACCTATATAATAACAATGCTTAATTTTCTTGGTTCTCTTTAAATCCCTTGAAAGTACTTGAAAATTGAACAGAAATCAGACGCTGTGGAAATACTAGATGTATTAGTAGCTAAATACAGTGTTTGAAAACAATTCAGTGTACAATTCAGACTTTTGCAGAATTTGAACAGCAGTGAACATCTGCAAGAATGTAATTAATCTTAACCCAACGAAGCTGGTTTTCCTAAATCCTAGGCATGACTCCCTGACTGCAGTGAGGGGTCCTTTGCCTTACTCTGACTGCACAGGTCACACTGTCTCAGTCTCCTGCTCTGTGAACGCTTTCTCTTCCCCACCTCCCTATTTGGAAATGTCCCCTGATTCGTATTAGGTCCTTTTCTGTTTCTGTGTAAACACTTGTCCTAATTTATCTCATTTAATTCCTGAACTTTGAAACCGTCTATCAACTTAGGAGTCCCAATTTTTGGATTGGCCCCGAGCTCCAAAATGTTTATTCAACACCCTCACTTGCATGTCTACAAAGAGAAAAACAAATATCATGTGTTAATGCATATATATGGAATCTGAAAAAATGGATATAGGTTATCTTATTTACAAAGCAGAAATATACATTCAGACATAGGGAACAAATGAACAAATGTATAGACACCAAGGAGAGGGAGAGAGGATGAATTGAGAGAACGGGATTGACACACATGTATTATTGACACTATGTATGAAGTAGGTAACTGATGAGAAGGTACTGTATAGCTCAGGGACCTCTACTCAGTGCTCTGTGACCTCGTAAGAGTGTTAGTCATGCAATCGTGTCCGACTCTTTGCAACCCCATGGACTGTAGCCCCCCAGGCTCCTCTGTACATGGAATTCTACAGGCAAGCATACTCGAGTGGGTTGCCATTCCCTTCTCCAGGGATCTTCCCGACACAGGATTTAACCCAGGTCTCCCGCATTGCAGGCAGATTCTTTACTGTCAGAGCCACCAGGGAAGCCCATGGTGACCTAAAGGGGGAGGAAATTCAAAAAAGAGGGGGTATGTGTATACGTATAGCTGATTCATTTTGCCGTATAGCAAAAACTAGCACAACATTGTAAAGCAACTAGACGCCAAGAAAAATTTTTTTAATGTATCAAGAAGGACCAGGCACTTTTATTCACCTCAATGCAGCCCACCCTCCCATGTGAGTCAAAGCCACCACATTCCTCCCACGACCCAACCAGCTGCTCAAACCAGGAATCTGGGTCTCACCCCTCAGAGCCTTTGTGTACCCTGAGCCACCAGAAGGTCCTGTGACACTGCCTTGCGGTGTGTCCTGACCTGGGTCAGCGTCTCCTCTCACGCCAGCTAGTCCTCTGCTCCCTCGTCCTCACAGAGCAGCTTTGATGACCTGCTCTGCTCTGCAGTGTCCGGTCTGCAGGCTGAACCAGAGAGAGTTGGATCTGTCTCTCACCCCTCTAACATCCTTCACTGACAGACAGTTCAGATAAAACCCATCTTCTGCCCCAGTCTCGCCAGGCTGTGCTCAGGCCTTGGCCTTGCCCTGAGCCTTTCTGCCTGCTCACCTGCCTTTCCTTCCAGACCAAAGGCCGTCTCCTTGAGGGCTTGTGGACAGCAAACTCGGCTCCTGCTCAGAACCTTAACGTGACATGTAAACCTGCTCTTCATTTATGTGGACCCCTGTGCCCATATTTGGCAAGCGTGGCTCTTTCTTCTTATTGAGACCTCTGCTTGAACATTGCTTCCTTATAATATCTTAACCTGGCCAACCTGTTCTTTTTTTTTAATTTGATTTTTTAAAACTGAAGTAGTATAATAATGAGTACAATTCAGACAGTAAAGAATCCGCCTGCAATGCAAGATACCCAGGTTCGATCCCTGGGTTGGGAAGATCCCCTGGAGAAAGAAATGGCTACCCACTCCAGTCTTCTCGTCTGAAAAATCCCATGGAACAGTGGAGTCTGGCAGGCTATAGTCCATGGGATCCCAAAGAGTCAGCCACGACTGAATGACTAACACTTTCACTTTTCTGTGTTGATTCATAGTGTGCTAATTACTTCCGTACAGAAAAGTGATTGCTATATATACATATATATATACACACACATACATATACCTTTTATTTATATTCTTTTCCATTATGGCTTATCACAGGATAGTCAATGTAATTCCCTTTGCTGTACAGTAGGACTTTGTTGTTTACCCATCCTCTATATAAAGCTTGTGCTGTGCTGTGCTTAGTGGCTCCGTCGTGTCTGACTCTTTGTGACCACATGAATTGTAGCCCTCCAGGCTCCTCTGTCCATGGGGATTCTCCAGGTGAGAATGCTGGATTCGATTGCCATGCCCTCCTCCAGGGAATCTTCCCAACTCAGGGATCAAACCCGGGTCTCCTGCATTGCAAGCAGACTCTTTACCATCTGAGCCACAAGGGAAGCTCATATATAGTTATATATGATATATACAAAGCGCCCAAAATAGTTTGAATGAATGAATTGGTTTTTCTAAGGATTTGGAACCGAGGGCAAGGCAGGCGGTCATGTTGGTGGGCCCCTGGACGTCCCCGTGTGGCCGTGCTCTCACCCTGTATGGCATATTCGGGTCACCTGTTAGTGTAACAACCAAAGTTACCAGTCACCCAAATTCATTTACTTTTCAGAAATATTCTTTTCCAAGACTTCAAAAATGTTATCACTGGTCATCCTAGCCAGCAATCCCTGAAACCTCCATCTTTGAAAACCTCAAGACTCTCTCCAAAGCAAAATAGGAAATGTTAGCTTTCCTGAATTGTGTTGCTTATCAATTATAACAATAGATTTTCCTTGTATAAGCCACATTTCTCCAACTCTAAATGTGACTGTCAATTTCATATATCGACAGAGTATTGCTCTTCAATCTAAAGCAATTTTTTGAGAGAATTCACATAGAATATACAATAGCTATCTATGTCATGCATAAATGAAAAAATATGATTTTAAAAATTATCTTTATCTCTGCACTTTGGACATAGACTGATATTCAAAAGCCCATTTAAGGCTGCCTCTAATTGGAAATTTGCATTCACCCTTTCCATTTTGTAGCAACAGAATTCATGCATTAAAATAACCTGTTTTAAATTATTTTTCAAATCAGAGACTCCAAACCTTACAAGAAATTTAGTTAAAACTCCAAGAAAAAAGTAACATACTACAAAATTATTTTCACCACTTTTAAAGTTAGATTCTAGTACATTAGTTATATATGTTAATTTGAAACAAAGTTCATATTTCTGGAATAGTAATTTTCATATATTTCAGAGATTAGAAGTCAGAGAATCATTCTCATTAAAGAAGGAGAAATACTTATGATGGTAAATGGGTCTCATATGACATTAAAAGCAATGTGTATTGAAAAGAGGTATCAGGTGTTTCTGGAGGATATTTTCCTTTGGGTTTGTCAATACCATTTTAAAAATTGTTTTTTATTTATCCGACTGTGCTGGGTCTCGTTGCTGCACAGGCTTTTCTCGAGCTGTGCAGAGCGGGGGCTCCTCTCCGTTGCAGAGTGCAGACTTCGCTTTACAGGGGCTTCTCTTGTTGCAGCCCGGGCTCTGGAGCACAGGCTCAGTAGTTGGGGCACACGGGCTTAGTTGTTCTGGGGCAGGCGGGATCTTCCCGGACCAGGGACTGAACCCTCGTCTCCTGCATTGGCAGGCGAATTTATTTGTTTTGAAATGGAAACACAAGATGCGTCTGACTCCCATGTGAAGGCTGGAGCTGGTCCTAGGAAGGAGCATCAGTTCTCACGGAGCAGATGTGAACAAAGCAGAGCCATAACCATGACTTAACTTTTCTTGAAATCAGTAAATAAAGTTCATGTCATCATATAAAAATCCTTCCCTGGTGGCTCAAGCAGTCAAGAATCCACCTGCAGTGCAGGAGACATTGATTGGATTCCTGGGTCAGGAAGATCCCCTGGTGTAGGAAATGGCAACCCACTCCAGCATTCTTACCTGGGAAATCCCATGGACAAAGGAGCCTGGTGGGCTGCAGTCCATGGGGTTGCAAAGAGTCGGACACGACTGAGCGACTGAGCACACACACTAGTCTTACCCATTGAAATAGCAAATATAGTTTTTGCAAAATAATATTTCATTTTGATGTGTGACTGTGAAGTATTTAAGAAATAGACAAGCTGGAATTTACATATCCAGGCATGTATTGTTGTTTGCCTTGGGAGATTATTAATGATGGCAGTGATGCCCTTGTTTCAGTGATAAAAGTGAGTATTTTTCAGCACCAAATGTGCCAGCTTTGTTCTAAACACTTTAAATAGTTTTAATTTGTCCCTGTAAACAAGCCTATGAAGTAGGCTTTATTATTTCTCCATAATATAGTTGAGGTTGAATATATGGAAAATGAGATTCAGATGGTTGATGCTCTGTGGAGCATCCTTGTGTGAGGTTTTAGTGAAGATAAGGACCTGGAGCGGCAGGCAGGAGAGTCCAGGCAAACCATGGGCTTTCCATCGAGGCCCCCCACATGGGAGGATGCGACATCCACAGATGGGACCATCACCTGTGGATGTGTGTTGCTTTGGGAGACTTTGCTAGAAGCTTCCGGTGAGATCTGTCTCTGGTTATGCAGCCAAGCCAGGCTGACTCACCTGCACCAGCAGTTCCTGGTTGCTCTGGGAGTTGTCTGGGGTTAGTCTGAAACTGCTGCAGTGGGACACCCGCCCGCGATGCAGTAAGGAGTTTCATGATGCAGCCCCCACTTTGGGCTTCTTTTCCCTTCGGGTGTCTCAGGCCCATTTTCCAGACCGCATCAGAGGCCCACTGGCTCATCCCCAACAATGGGCAAAAGCCACTTCTGCTGTTGGCGATTTCCTCTGACGGTGAAAGGAACAGTGCTTACCTCTGCCCACAGCGGGCTTTTCTTTGACCTCTTCAGTTAGTGTAATGCCATCAGCATGTCAGCAGAGCACTGTTTTCTAGATGGAACACAGGCTGGTCATCTTGATCAGCGGTTCCCAACCTTTCTGGCATCAGAGACCAATTTTGTGGAAGACAATTCTTCCCCCAGCCGGCGATGAGGGGTGTTTTCAGGATGATTCAAGCTTTCCATTTACTGTGCACTTTATTTGTAATCTAACCTCACTACTGATGATGACAGGAGGTACTGAACCACAGCCTGGAGACTGGGGACCCCTCCTCTAGATGGTCAAGGACCGTCTACCATCCATGCCATGTGGCACCCTCTGATAAGTGTCACAGGAAAGGGACCCCTCAGTGACATCCTTTCAAGAGTCCACAGGGAAATGGAGGACCCGGGGGAACACCAGCCTCCTGAACATCCTCCTGATGAGGTCCCATAATACGCTTCCGCCCCCAACCCCCATGATGCTGTGAAAGTGCTGCACTCAATATGCCAGCAAATTTGGAAAACTCAGCAGTGGCCACAGGACCGGAAAACGTCAGTTTTCATTCCAATCCCAAAGAAAGGCAATGCCAAAGAATGCTCAAACTACTGCACAACTGCACTCATCTCACACGCTAGTAAATGCTCAAAATTCTCCAAGCCAGGCTCCAGTGATAGGTGAACTGTGAACTTCCAGATGTTCAAGCCGGTTTTAGAAAAGGCAGAGGAACCAGAGATCAAATTGCCACTGGACCACTGAAAAAGCAAGAAGAGTTCCAAAAGACATCTATTTCTGCTTTATTGATTATGCCAAACCCTTTGACTGTGTGGATCACAATAAACTGTGGAAAAGTCACCAAGAGATGGGAATACCAGACCACCTGACCTGACTCTTGAGAAACCTGTATGCAGGTCAAGAAGGAACAGTTAGAACTGGACATGGAACAACAGACTGGCTCCAAATAGGAAAAGGAGTACGTCAAGGCTGGATGTTGTCACCCTGCTTATTTAACTTCTATGCAGAGTACATCATGAGAAACGCTGGGCTGGAGGAAGCACAAGCTGGAATTAAGATTTCCGGGAGAAATATCAATAACCTCACATATGCAGATGACACCACCCTTATGGCAGAAAAGTGAAGAGGATCTAAAAAGTCTCTTGATGAAAGTGAAAGAGGAGAGTGAAAAAGTAGACTTAAAGCTCATCAGTCAGAAAACTGAGATCATGGCATCTGGTCCCATCACTTCATGGCAAATAGGTAAGGAAAGAGTGGAAACAGTGTCAGACTTTATTTTTGGGGGCTCCAAAATCACTGCAGATGGTGATTGCAGCCATGAAATTAAAAGACACCTACTCCTTGGAAGGAAAGTTATGACCAACTTAGATGGCATATTTAAAAGCAGAGACATTACTGTGCTAACAAAGGTCCGTCTAGTCCAGGCTATGGTTTTTCGAGTAGTCATGTATGAATGTGTGAGTTGGACAGTGAAGAAAGCTGAGTGCCAAAGAATTGATGCTTTTGAACTGTGGTGTTGGAGAAGACTCTTGAGAGTCCCTTGGACTGCAAGAAGATCCATCCAGTCTATCCCAAAGGAGATCAGTCCTGGGTGTTCATTGGAAGGATTGATGTTGAAGCTCAAACTCCAATACTTTGGCTACCTCATGCGAAGAGTTGACTCATTGGAAAAGCCCCTGATGTTGGGAAGAATTGGGGGCAAGAGGAGAAGGGGACGACAGAGGATGAGATGGCTGGATGGCATCACTGACTCGATGGACATGGGTTTGGGTGGACTCCGGGAGTTGGTGATGGACAGGGAGGCCTGGCGTGCTGCAATTCATGGGGTTGCAAAGATTCGGACACGACTGAGCGACTGAACTGAAAAGAAGTCTTCACTAAGAGATAATCTTGTATCAACCTAGAGGGGTGGGATGGGAAGTGAGATGGGAGGGAGGTTCAAAAGGGAGGGTCTATATGTGTACCTGTGGCTGATTCATGTTGCGGTTTGACAGAAAAGAACAAAATTCTGTAAAGCAATTATCCTTCAATTAAGAAATAAACTAATTAAAAAAAAAAAATAGATGATCTCTCCTGGACTCCCAGCTTTTCCGCTGGTCCTGGGTCTGAGGACAGGAAACAGTGGTGGCAACAGTGTGGGGAACAGCTAACCCCTTCAGGGTCCAGACGGGTCTCACTTATACCTTTGCGCGAGTGGTTCAGCCAGGGGAGGTTTTAGGAAGCATGCACGGCCAAGTATTTTTATAAACAATGAGTGCGCTGTTTTAACCAACTAACCTGTGCCTTTTTAATGAGATTCTGTAAAGAATACTGATCCACTGCAGCCCCACAGGAGCTTGGTGACAACAAAGTGACTTAGTGCAAAATACAGCTGAACTCATTTAACAGCAGTTGGATAAACTGTGCACCCTCCCCTGATCTCTAACAACCACCCTCAGACAACAGAAGGCTAAAAGGCTAGAAATTATCCACATGGAACTGAACAGGGATCAATCTCAAATTCAAGTTAAAAGAAGCATTTATAAAAATCAGAAAACAACAAAGAACAGACCAAGGAAGTGACACCCCTGGGTTGACTATAGACTCCATGGAGAAAAACACCTGCCTCAAAGTCAGGGACCACGGCCAGGCCCTTCCCCCGGGCCTCCTCCTAAGGCAGGCCTCTGGGTCCCCAGCCTGGCCGCCCTCCCCCAGGATGGGAGCCCGCCCCACGGGTGCCCACGTGACTAGGACGGGCAGTACCGTGTCCTCACTTAACAAGAGGGCAAAGCAGGCCACAAAACGGGCGAGCCGTACACCCAGGTCACAAACCCCAGGGTGACGGTGCTGCTCTGCTGTGCCCGGCAGAAGGGTTCCTGGGCACTGCGCTGCCTGAACTGGAGCGCGGCTGCCCGAGTCCTGCGGAAAGCCCCAGGAGTGCTCGATTAGCAGGCTGGAAGCGAGAGAGGGACAAGGAAGGCCAGCCCTCGGGGCACTGGACTCCAACAACAGGGGCTCATCCAAGTGACCCGAGCGGAGAGGCACCGAGCTCCCTCCTGATGCTCCCTCCATCAGGGATGCCATGATGGACACGAGAGCCTCTGGAGGAAAGCGGGCTGGACGGCACCACAGCTAAGTGTCCAGGCTCTGATCAGACCAGTCCCCACCGCACTGCTGGGTGTGCAAGCCTGGGCATGGTGCCCAGCCTCTCTAAGCCTCAGTGTCCATGTCTGCTGAATGGGGATAACAGCAGCCTGGACCTCACCTGGGTGTCTGTGGGATTAGATGACAGGCTCGGAAAGCACTCTTCGGGGTGCCTGGTGCACAGAGTCCTGCACACTGCTACCCACCATCATTAAATTGGTTTCCCCCAATTCTAACATCTATGGTTCTGATTCGGTCATTTCTTTTAAAAAACCACTAAGTGGAAATTCCATGGTGGTCCAGAGGTTAGGTCCAGAGGCACTTTCACTGCCCGGACACAAGTCTGATCCCTGGTTGGGAAACTAAGATCCCGTAAGCTGTGCAGCATGGCCAAAATAAATAAGTAAATAAAATTTTAAAAATAATAAATAATACTACGTCCATTATAAATAAGCATGAGATGATTAGAAGGCAAACAAGTGGGAGAAAGGCAAACTGTTACAATTTCCCCAAGGAATGACCCATTTGCAACAAAATCATCAGCATATTTTAAGTGGTGGGTGAGTTTCATCACTTCCATTAAAATGTCAAGTATTCACCGGTACATAACCACATAGCGTTCATTCATGTAAAACGATAAAGACTCTTTAATACTTCATCGAGAAACAAAGGCATGCTAAATTACTAAATAGTTTACCTTTCGACGATGCTTCCTTAAATCACTAGGCTGATAGATGCATGCAAAGAAATGAAGAGAAACCAGATTTATTGCGACTTTGAAGCTAAAAATCCAAGAATCCGTATAGGCAAAGACAGTAAAGCAAAAATGACAGCAAACATATAAGTGAGATGAAGATTTAGAGAACATGTAACTGGAAACAGAACATTTTCTTGGACCACAGAAGTTAAATAAGCTATTCAGGATTTACTAGAGAAACACTATACGTTATTCCTCAGGAAGATACAATTCTATTCCAACATCATGATTTGTTAAAGCACAGCATTCTGTACAACGAAGGGCCTTAACAAAGGGCCTGAGTTTTCTATTCTCAGCCAAACTTCTCTATAACTTAGTTTCTCTTAATAAATAACATGTTATACTTCAAAATAGTAATTTAACAGATGAGGAAGTTACCATAATACCTTTTTTTAACACTGAACAAATCTAACCACCTATTGGACGTTAATGTAATATCTTTACGTAGAATCTGATTTCAAACTTCTCAAAATAAATTCATTAAAGCAGGTACCCTGTGAAAATATATAAGAATGAAAGCTAGAATAATAGCAGGTGGAGTCTTTACATTTTATGAACCATAGAAGATACATTTTAAGAGAGTCTAGTAGAGACATTAACCGTGCAAAAGCTGATGAGATTTACAGTCTTAAGTACAAGCACCAACACAGAAAGGATATTGTGTCAAAAGTCCATTAATTCTACACTTAGATGATCATTTCTTTATGTAAGCATAATCTCATTTATGAATCACACATGTTACGTAGTGTACTATCCATCTACATTCTGCTTGTAACTGCATAGTGATACAATAATTCAAACTTCCTGCTGTGGGGGAAGAACATCATTTAATGAGACATGACGACAAAGCACAAACCCGACGAAAAGGGACACACGCTGTGGACCACAGCACTGCTATGACCAGAGCAAGTGGGAGGGCGAGGGAGGGGAGACGGATGGGTAAACTACAGCCTCCGGGTGGGGGGATGGGAGGCTGGGGTCTGGACTGACGACGACTAAGCAGACAACAGTATGAGACAGGAAATCAAAACCAATGATGAAAGCAGACACACCGTCAGAGAGCTCCAACAACAAGGAAAAAATATACAGAACTGTTCTTTTACAAATACTCGGAAAGAAATCAAGCATGAAACCACAGAGAAATTTCAAAGAATTTTAAATACCAACTAATTAGCCAGTGATGCAAATTATAAAAACAGTGTGTCAAGAGACCACAAAATGGACTAGTTACCACTTCATCTGCAGCTAAAATGATTCACCGATAATTTAATTATATGCTAACTAACAATGCAGCTACAATGAAATGGGTGGTAACAAAAAATAGTGATACTACAAGTGCAGTTACAAAGCAGAGTGTTGCAGACATGATTTCATGGGGTAAACAGCAATGCACTCACAAAACCTAAGCTAAACACGCAAGAAAGCTGGAACATGTGCTTTAGAGCCGCACACTCTGTCACCAAAAGCCCTAGGTCGTCATCCCATTTTTAGACTCGGAAGAGCGAGGAAGCCCAACTTCTTCCCTGGGGCCCTGGGCTTTTAACCTGGTTTCACACGCAGAGCTGGCCTGAGCGTGCGGCCAGGTCCAGCAGCAAGCAGACCAGTTTAGCTTCTTGGTTTTGTTCCCACCGCATGCCCTGCACCCTGCAGCCAGGCATCCCCAATGGAAAACGTGCTGCACGGTTTTCACACACCATGAGACCTGCCTATGGTTACTTTCACGAAGCTGTCTGCTCCCTGAGAACAGAAAACTTCCCTGCAGCTGCTGTGCCCAGCACAGGCCAGGCCCAACGTTACAGAGGCAGGCTCTGGCTGAGTTCATGATGATGTGGCTAAGCCGGCGGTCCAAATATCAAGACTCATTTGTCGCTGTGTGATTACGGAATGATTAAAGACTAGCCAGTTTTAAAAATCTTACACCTCTGAGCGTAGCAAATGTATATCTGATTTTATTCTGGGTAAAAAGAGAAAAAAACAAAAAAGAAACAAATAAAACACAAAACCAGTGTGCTGGGGGAGGGACGCAGCAGGGAGGCCAGAGTCTTGATGTCCAGCTTGTCTACCTCTTGCTCCGGGCTGTGCAGCCTCCTTTGGGGCTTGGAGCGCCCACTGCTGGGCAGGCAGGAGTCGGCAAGCGAGGAGGTGGGACACAGGTTGAGGGAGCTCACAGATTCACGACGACGAAGGTTGCCTAAGCTCCCCCTGCACACTCTGCTCTCAATCTCCTCGACCCGCTGCTCCGTGTTCTCCTTCTCTTCTTGGATCAACCTAAAATAGAATACAACTCTTCACCTGCCTTTGTCAGCAGAGGAACGTGTCTGGACAACAAATGTGGGCTTGCATTCTGTGTCACGATTAGCAAATTCCAGGAACAGTTGCTCAACTAACATCTCAGCAAAAAGGTAGGACTTTCCCTCTTTTCAACAGTCTCAAACTTAGAATAATTATCATTGAGTCTTACAAAGTGGCCCCTGATCGTTCACGTTTGATTTGACTGATTTACTCTAACATTCTGACGGGGCCTGGGTGGCGCCTCTCTCCCTGTGAGGAGATAACCTGAAGTTGACAACCTTCACCTTCCCCGCTCTCAGGGCAGAGATGCACGGCAGTGCCTCAAGTCTTTTCCACTGGGAATCGGGAACTCTGTATAATCAAACAGCAATTCACGAACAAGCTGGAGTTTCTAAACACAAGTCTCCAGACCAGATGAAGTGCTGAGTTGATTTTTTTTTTTTAAGGTTCTATACATACAAACGCATCACTTGATGCAGTTCTCCACCAGCTTTGTGTGAGTTTCTGGATTCATGTCAATGTGCTGCGTTAACCTGTAATTCATGGTTACTGCTTTTCTCCCCTAATGTGTGGTGGATGATTTTATACAGCAGTTTAAATACTCGATTATGCAAATAAAATGATTTTCAAATTTAACTACAAGATTCTTACAGGTCGTAACCTCTCCAGTTTCACTTCTGCTTATACATACTGGAAGTTTTTCACCGTTGATAACAAGTTGATGGACAGCATTTGCCATTTACATCAAGTTAACTTGTGGCATAAGGAAAAATCACCTTTACCTGACAACGTGCTGTAAAAATAAAAATATTAATATATAACCGTTCCAGATTACCTGCGGGGACGGGGAAAGACAATCTTTCTGAGCTGTCTGTGCTCAAAGCCGGCCCACAGAGCAGTCTGTCTACGGCGTCAGAAGTGCAGGCGGCACCACCTGCGTTTGCTGGTTGGCCGTCACCCCCGCCTTTCCCCCGGGCCCCCCGTGCTCGGCCGACAGGAACGGGCACCTCGGCCTGGGCTGACGTGACAAGAACAATCTGAGCAGCGGCTCTGCCAGGTCCTGTGCAGGGTCACCGGCCTGCGACCAACTCTGAACGTGGACTCGGGACAGGAGGCATGGCTGTGCGGGTGTGGTACCAGGCAGATCTCGGGGCCCCCAGCCACCCGGCTGCACCCAGACCCAAGGCCCCCTGTTCACCACGAGGCCGGCCTTTGGATTCTAGCCCGTTTTGTAAATTGTTATAACTGCCAAGACGGTGTCTAAGGAAAACATCTTCAATATACTGATGAGATGAGAAAAACTCAAACACATGTCCTTGGACCACTGTCTTACTTACAACAAGCCAATCTTCACACTGTATTAACTTTAAAAGGAAAATGCAGATCTGAGTGGGAATTTGCCAACCCCAAAACCCCAGCTTTTCTGTTCTAGGTGGCTTTTCACCAGAACGTGGGCGGCTCCGAAGGACACACGAGGGCGAACCCTCAGTGCCGGAGGGTGCACGGGCCACAGGGGGACACCGCCTTGGCACCTCACCCACCTTGGGGCTCAGAGCTGAGAGGGGAACACCCCACAGCGCCTCCCCACAGAGTGCTGACAACACACTGTGGACCGAACGCCCTGGCTGACTGAGCTCTATAATCAAGGGCCATCTCGGAACTGAAAATTCTTGAAGCAGACCTGAAGTCAGTTTTCTTACTAGGGAACACTCAAGACTTGTCTAAGGAGAACAGCTCCTCAGAGAAACCAAGTTTCCAGGAAGCTGGGCTCGGGCGCACCCACCGGATCTCTTCGTTGATGCCGTCCAGCTGCTCCTGAAGCATCGCAGTCAGAGTCTCGGCATCGCCCTGCCCTCTGGGCGACAGCAGAGCGGCCGAGCTGCAGAGGGTGGCCCTGTCGTCCTCGCCGTCAGACACGTCCACGTCACTCTCGAACGCCTGGGCCACGCTGGCCGGCACGCTGGCTTCCTTGGCGCGCTCGCAGTCCTGTTTCTTCGGGGTCTGCACCTGGGCACGAGAGGACCACGTCTCGTCAGTGACCACGATTTTACATGGGAGCCCTGACTTTGGATAAATGGGCCATGCTTATGAGACACTGCCATCTCTTAAGCGAGCAGTACTGAACAAACGGGCAGGAGGAGAATCCAGTTCCTAGATGGCCTGGTGACATTCAGGTCTTAGCGTGGACGGAAGGCAATCCTATGAGGTTTTTCATAAGGGTGGGCTGATGGAGTCAGAGACAAAAACCGAAAATTAAAAAAAAATACATCCATGCTTCCTTCAGCCAGGCGGAAGGAAAAGAAAAAAAAAATCCTTCAGCTCCGCAGCAGCTGGGTCCACCTCAGCCGTCATCACTTGTACTAGTTCACCGAGGAGTACAGTCCTCACAGGTTCCCAGCCCTCCGTTTTCCAGGCTGGTCTGAACACCTCAGACAGGAGCGAGCAGGGGCAGCCAGGGGACCGGAAGGCCAGCCCCCCGCGGCTCTCCTCTCCGGGCACAGGCACTCGGGCTGTTCTGGGGGATGGCCCCTCACACCCCAGGGGTGGCTCTGTCATCAGAGATGCCCGGGAGAGTGCCTGCTGGGCCCCATCCTGCTCTTCCACTCTCACACCTCACACCCTTCTCTCTGCAAATCTCCCCCCTGCCCCACTCTCAACCCAGGTCCTGCCTTCTTTTCCCAGACATGACCTCAAAGCAACCAAGGGGCAGCCTTGAGGGGCTGGTTTGCCGGCTCCCTGTCCCCCGTTGCCTGTGCCCTCACCCTCTGTCTTCGTCACAATCCCTCCCCAGGGCTGGGCCACCCCCTTCGCTGGCTCCAGCACCTCCTGCCATCATTCCTGCTCCGCTCCAGCGAACCAGCTGCCTATGGGTTCACCCCCATCAGCCCGGTCAGCACATCCTCTCCCTTTTCTCACCTTAAAATCGCACAATGGGAACCAGCAGATTCCTCCTCCAGGGCTCCCTGCAGCACCCACTGCAGGTCTCTGAAAGCTCCCTGGGAGCGGCCTCTACTGTCCCCTGCCCCACCCGGTCTCCAGCTCTCTGCAAGCAGGTGGTGTGCCCCACCCCGCAGGGCAGTTCCCCGGGGGCGCCAAGGAACCCATGTTATCAAGCCCCCTCCCCTCCTTGCCCCCGCAGCATGTCTCTCCCTGGGCTCCGGGCCCCTCCCTCTCTGGGGTTATTCCTCAGTCCCTCGCGCCCCTTCTCAACCTTGGAATGTGGGGCACCCCACGGCTCTACTCTTGCACCCCATCTCTCTCCACCAGCACATGCCTGGTGACTTTACCATGCTCGTGCCTTTAAATGCCATCTGTATGCCCACGACCCTGAGTCCTCTCCCGGATCCAGGCCGGAACACTCAGCTGCTGACGGGCTCGTCCACTTGAACAGGGCTGAGGCCGGCTCTTAGCTCCCCACCCCAGTGCCCTCCTCACTTCAGGAAACAGGCTCCGGCCTCGAGCTGCTCAGGCCTGAGCCCAGGGTCCTCCCTGATGTGGCCCTCTCTCTCCGTTATCCCAGCTTGTTGACACGACCCTTGATCTATCTCCGAGTGGCTCCTTCTCTTCCTGCCTCTGGGGCTCTGTTCAAGGTCACCCTCCTGGTGTCACCTCGTTGGCCACCCTGTTCACACTCAATCGTCCCCCCTTCCTTGGACAACTCGGGCACTCAGGTCTCCTTTCCCTGCTCGTTACTGTCCAACGGGCTGCGCGGGCTTAAAAATGGATCCACAAATTCTTCCATCCTCCTCCCTTCAAGAGGCAGAGGGGGCAACTCCTGCTCAGCCCCTGAGCGAGGCAGGACTTCGCAGCTCACTCTCGCAAACACAAGTCAAGGTGTGCGGTTTCTGAGACCGGGGCGCGAAAGGCCCCGGGATACACCCCGCACTCTCGCTCTCAGAGGGTGTTCCGAGGAAAGCCAGGCCATGAAGAGGTCCACACGGCAGGGACCTGGGCCTGTCCCCACCAGCCAGGTGAGTCTGAAAGCCTGCCATCCAGCCCTGGGGGGCCTTCCCATGTTTGCGTCCTCAGGAGGCCCTGAACCAGGCCCACCTGCTGCAAAGCACAGAAACTGGACTGTGACCTGCTCACTGGGAAGCCACTAAGCTTTGCAGTGATTTGTTACATGGCAGTGGATAAAGAACGCACACGGTTTTTAATTCACTGCTGGAGTCCTAGTTCTGACGATGTCTGGCCCAAACTAGCTGCTCACTGAACATGGCAGCTCAAAACACAGACATGTATGAAAAAATACATGCCATAAATGAGGCGAAAATACAAAGGTACTTAAACTTCCAATGAGAATTCTTCTCACTATAAAATGATGGGTATGTGTATCCATTTACTCGCAGGATGATTTCAATCAAAACGGTGCTAATTAGTACTGTGCTGGGCCGCACAGTAGGCCACAAGTTATCAAAATTGGTTCTTTTAAGAAAAAAAAGCATGCCTTAAAAGGAAACTCGTAGCCAGAAAAAGGAAAATGGGAAGACATAAAGCGATCTATCAACGCTTTGTTCAGAAACCATTTCAGGACCACAGTGTGAGGGGGCAGGTGCCTTACAACGTGGGAGCCACATGAAAAGGTGTTTACCTTCCTTCCTCAGGAATTCACCACTATAAAAGTCAGACACAGTTCAGTAAAAGCCGTTACCTGTCGATGCATAGAATCCTTATCTGCGATTTCATTTTCAAGTTTATCATTGAGGTCGTCGTGCACAGAGGTGGCTTCGCGCTGGGCGGCAAGGTAGCATCTCTCAAGGGTAGTGATTCGCACCTCCACGTCCGTGTTCTGGACCATGGCCTACACCGGGCATTGCAGAGTAGAAAAGGTAAGTCATTATCATGGAACATTCCGATACACGTACGCGTAAAAGAGTTGGACTAAATCCTAAGTTTCAACTCAAAAATAAAGTTAGCGTCCTCAAAATTAAAGTCCTAGACACGGCAGTTTCCTCGGACGTGAGCAAAAACGTGCCTACTTAAAATGTCACATTTGCCACGATTGGCACCCATATGTCTGTATTAACGTTCTGTCTGGCCACTCGGTTTCCCAAGCTTCTCTTCAACATAATAAACCCAAACAGCAAAGAGTATACTAAACTACCCTGTTACTGCATGAATTCCAGGAGGAATGGTATCTGGCATGAAGTCACGACCTCTGTCTGCTACACCACACAGGCGGACTGGATCCACAAGAGGGAGGGACCTTCAACAGATCCAACAGGGACCTCTGAGGCTCGTTTCCTCGGGTAAAAGTCGGAAAACTCTCATGCAATTTCCTCAGAATTCAAGTAATAGTAATGAGTGGAAACAGAAGTCAAAGCTTAACACAACTGGAAGCAGCCTTCTCAAGCCTAATTCTTCTAAAGCAGACTTACACCACATGTATGAAAGGGTCAAACCAGGACCAGAACTTGCTGCTGGTGCAACTCCCGTCCTCCAGGTCAAAATCCACTGCAGGTCCCTCCGTAGTCGACTACTAAGTAACCAATGTGGGCAAAGGCCTGACATTAAAAGTGAAAGGTCTCAAGGCCGCTTTTCCCAGAATTCTCTACATATTGAACTCTGCCACCTAATCTCCTCCTGTTGCCAAAGAGTAGTGGGAAAAGGTTATACAAGCGTGCAAATATTCTGTTTTGAGTTCTCACCTTGAGCTCTCACAGAGAATTACTCACACCAAGCTACTAAACAAGCACAGCTGCTGTAGCACATGTCGGAGGGGTTCTGTCTGAGACGGTCTCACGGGGGAGGGGTGGGGCAGGGTGGGCGCTGTCTGTCTGCCTACAAAGGAGAGGTGAGGCTCACAGGAGGAGGCCCGAACCCTCAGCACTCTTCTCTTTTCACAATGACCGTTAGGCGGTTTCTCATCAATCGTGACAGCCGCAGACACGACCACCAGAAACATCATGACTCTACATGGTTACACAGCACGGGCCTGAGGCTCTGAGGGTGAGCAAACGCCACTCGACCTGTCTGACCGCCGGTATCAATGTCACACATCCCCTCAAGGAGCAGAACCTCAGAAAACTAGAGAAGACGGCCAGGCAAGCTGCCTCAGCAGGGCCCACACAGCGGGCTCCCATCTCTCCGAGAGAACGGGCTCCACAGACGTCACCAGACTCGCCTGAGTGAACCCGAAGGAAATTTCAGCATCATCAGGTATACATTCGACAGGCGGGTGGGGGGGATGAACTGGGAGACTGGGGTTGACGTATGTACACTACTGAGACTATGCGTAAAGTCAACAACGAGTAAGGACCTACTCTACAGCACAGGGCAGTCTACTCAGGGCTCTGTGGTGAAGTAAATGGGTAGGAAATCTAAAAAGAGGGATATATGTAGACACACACACACACACACGTGTATATATATATATATATATATAAATATAAATATAAATATAAATATATAAATATAAATATATATATATATAAATATAAATATAAATATATATATATATATATGACGGATTCACTTTGCTGTACAGCAGACATTGACACAGCAGTGTAAAGCAACTGCTAACTGCTAAGTCGCTTCAGTCGTGTCCGACTCTGTGCGACCCCACAGACGGTAGCCCACCAGGCTCCCCTGTCCCTGGGATTCTCCAGGCAAGAATACTGGAGTGGGTTGCCATTTCCTTCTCCAGTGTATCAAAGGGAAAAGTGAAAGTGAAGTCGCTCAGTTGTGTCCGACTCTTAGCCACCCCATGGACCGTAGCCTACCAGGCTCCTCCATCCATGGGATTTTCCAGGCAAGAGTACTGGAGTGGGGTACCATTGCCTTCTCCAAGAAAAAGGAAAGCAACTAGACTCCAATAAATGAATGAATGGATGAATGAATTTTTCAAAGAGGAACACACTGGGCACCCTAGAGCTTGTAGAAATGAGGAGTCCACACCCAGGGTGAGCACAGCGCTAGGGATGCCCTCGTGTTGCTCCACTGCCAATGGACCGCCTGGACCAGGCCTCTTCTACCCCAGAGATCTCGACGCAGAGGCGGGGAGGCCGCCAGTCGCGGTCTCGCCAGCGCTCTGCTCCTACTCACGCAGCCATCCCAAAGCTCAGATCAGCCGGAGAACAAGGGACCCACATTCCACCTCAGGACAACAGACACGTCCGCTGTCACTCACTTCGCGGACATCCCGCTGTGGTTGTCTGTTCGCTTCCTCGGACGCGAGGAGCTCCTTCCTGGCCGTGTCCGGGTCCTCCTCCGGCTCTCTCACGTAGGCCGAGAGGTTTGCCAGGCACTCCTTCGACTGGCTCTGCTCCCCTGACTGCCTCTCGATGACCTCCTGGAGCTCGATCACCTTAGCCAGGTCTTCCTCGTGGCTTGGGGAGCCGTCGGAGGATCTCTAAGGGGGAAAGGAAGCCTTAGACAGACAGCCTTGTTTTGGGAGGGAGGGAACACAGCATTTCCGGGCAATCGGTGAGGTCAAAACTTTCTTCTGCACTCTGGGAGCTCACACGACCCTCACGGCCACTCAGATCTACATGGTGCATTGCTGACAGGTCCCAACAGCCCCGCACAGACTGGATGGTAAGGCGAGAACCAGACAGAGAGCGAGACCGAGGACTTGCCTTTCCATTGGTGCTTGGCATGTTTACTTGCTCGGGATTTACATCAAGCACCCCGTCCGTTAGTAGCTTTCCCCAGTTATTCTGCTCTTTAAGAATCATCTGCTAAACGTGAAGTCCACCGGACTTTAGGAAGCATCACTACAAACAAAGCTAGTGGAGCTGATGGAATTCCAGTTGAGCTATCTCAAATCCTAAAAGATGATGCTGTGAAAGTGCTATATTCAATATGCCAGCAAATATGGAAAACTCAGCGGTGGCCACAGGACTGGAAATGGTCAGTTTTCATCCCAATCCCAAAGAAAGGCAATGCCAAAGAATGCTCAAACTACCGCACAATGGCACTCATCTCACGTGCTAGTAAAGTAATGCTTAAAATTCTCTAAGCCAGGCTTCAGCGATAGGTGAACCGTGAACTTCCAGATGTTCCAGCTGATTTTAGAAAAGGCAGAGGAACCAGAGATCAAATTGCCAATATCTGCTGGATCATCGAAAAAGCAAGAGAGTTCCCGAAAAACATCAATTTCTGCTTTATGGACTATGCCAAACAAAGCCTTTGACTGTGTGGATCACAATCAACTGTGGAAAATTCTGAAAGAGATGGGAATACCAGACCATCTGACCTGTCTCTTGGGAAACCTGTATGCAGGTCAGGAAGCAACAGTTAGAACTGGACATGGAACAACAGACTGGTTCCAAATAGGAAAAGGAGGACGTCAAGGCAGTGCGTCCTTGTCACCCTGCTTATTTAACTTAGACGCAGGGTACATCATGAGAGACGCTGGGCTGGAAGAAACACAAGCTGGAATCGAGACTGCCGGGAGAAACATCAATAACCTCAGATATGCAGATGACACCACCCTTACGGCAGAAAGTGGAAAAGAACTAAAGAGCCTCTTGATGAAAGTGAAAGAGGAGAGTGAAAAAGTTGGCTTAAAGCTCAACGTTCAGAAAACTAAGATCATGGCATCAGGTCCCATCACTTCATGGGAAATAGATGGGGAAACTGTGGAACAGTGTCAGACTTTATGTTTGGGGGCTCCAAAATCACTGCTGATGGTGACTGCAGCCACGAAACTGAAAGACGCTTACTCCTTGGAAGGAAGGTTATGGCCAACTTAGATGGCATATTTAAAGGCAGAGACACTACTTTGCCAACAAAAGTCCGTCTAGTCAAGGCTATGGTTTTTCCAGTGGTCATGTATGGATGTGAGAGTCGGACGGTGAAGAAAGCTGAGCGCCACAGAACTGATGCCTTTGAACTGTGGTGTGGGAGAAGACTCTTGAGAGTCCCTTGGAGTGCAAGGAGATCCAAACAGTCCATCCTAAAGGGGATCAATCCTGGGTGTTCATTGGAAGGACTGATGTTGAAGCTGAAACTCCAACACTTTGGCCACCTCATGCGAAGAGCTGACTCACTGGAAAAGACCCTAACGCTGGGTAGGATTGGAGGCAGGAAGAGAAGGGGACGACAGAGGATGACATGGTTGGATGGCATCACTGACTCGATGGACATGGGTCTGGGTAGACTCTGGGAGTTGGTGATGGACAGAGAGGCCTGGCGTGCTGCAGATCATCGGGTTGCAAAGATTCGGACACGACTGAGCGACTGAACTGAACTGAACATCCACAAATTTGAACGCAATATTTTAGGGTAATAAGAACTTGACACTGGGACTTAAATTCCAACGTGGGAGTCACATGAAAAGGTGTTTACCTTCCTTCCTCAGGAATTCACCACTATAAAAGTCAGACACAGTTCAGTAAAAGCCGTTACCTGTCGATGCATAGAATCCTTATCTGCGATTTCATTTTCAAGTTTATCATTGAGGTCGTCGTGCACAGAGGTGGCTTCGCGCTGGGCGGCAAGGTAGCATCTCTCAAGGGTAGTGATTCGCACCTCCACGTCCGTGTTCTGGACCATGGCCTACACCGGGCATTGCAGAGTAGAAAAGGTAAGTCACTATCATGGAACATTCCGATACACGTACGCGTAAAAGAGTTGGACTAAATCCTAAGTTTCAACTCAAAAATAAAGTTAGCGTCCTCAAAATTAAAGTCCTAGACACGGCAGTTTCCTCGGACGTGAGCAAAAACGTGCCTACTTAAAATGTCACATTTGCCACGATTGGCACCCATATGTCTGTATTAACGTTCTGTCTGGCCACTCGGTTTCCCAAGCTTCTCTTCAACATAATAAACCCAAACAGCAAAGAGTATACTAAACTACCCTGTTACTGCATGAATTCCAGGAGGAATGGTATCTGGCATGAAGTCACGACCTCTGTCTGCTACACCACACAGGCGGACTGGATCCACAAGAGGGAGGGACCTTCAACAGATCCAACAGGGACCTCTGAGGCTCGTTTCCTTGGGTAAAAGTCGGAAAACTCTCATGCAATTTCCTCAGAATTCAAGTAATAGTAATGAGTGGAAACAGAAGTCAAAGCTTAACACAACTGGAAGCAGCCTTCTCAAGCCTAATTCTTCTAAAGCAGACTTACACCACATGTATGAAAGGGTCAAACCAGGACCAGAACTTGCTGCTGGTGCAACTCCCGTCCTCCAGGTCAAAATCCACTGCAGGTCCCTCCGTAGTCGACTACTAAGTAACCAATGTGGGCAAAGGCCTGACATTAAAAGTGAAAGGTCTCAAGGCCGCTTTTCCCAGAATTCTCTACATATTGAACTCTGCCACCTAATCTCCTCCTGTTGCCAAAGAGTAGTGGGAAAAGGTTATACAAGCGTGCAAATATTCTGTTTTGAGTTCTCACCTTGAGCTCTCACAGAGAATTACTCACACCAAGCTACTAAACAAGCACAGCTGCTGTAGCACATGTCGGAGGGGTTCTGTCTGAGACGGTCTCACGGGGGAGGGGTGGGGCAGGGTGGGCGCTGTCTGTCTGCCTACAAAGGAGAGGTGAGGCTCACAGGAGGAGGCCCGAACCCTCAGCACTCTTCTCTTTTCACAATGACCGTTAGGCGGTTTCTCATCAATCGTGACAGCCGCAGACACGACCACCAGAAACATCATGACTCTACATGGTTACACAGCACGGGCCTGAGGCTCTGAGGGTGAGCAAACGCCACTCGACCTGTCTGACCGCCGGTATCAATGTCACACATCCCCTCAAGGAGCAGAACCTCAGAAAACTAGAGAAGACGGCCAGGCAAGCTGCCTCAGCAGGGCCCACACAGCGGGCTCCCATCTCTCCGAGAGAACGGGCTCCACAGACGTCACCAGACTCGCCTGAGTGAACCCGAAGGAAATTTCAGCATCATCAGGTATACATTCGACAGGCGGGTGGGGGGGATGAACTGGGAGACTGGGGTTGACGTATGTACACTACTGAGACTATGCGTAAAGTCAACAACGAGTAAGGACCTACTCTACAGCACAGGGCAGTCTACTCAGGGCTCTGTGGTGAAGTAAATGGGTAGGAAATCTAAAAAGAGGGATATATGTAGACACACACACACACACACACACACACACACGTATATATATATATATATAAATATAAATATATATATAAATATAAATATAAATATATATATAAATATAAATATATATATATATATATATATATATATGATGGATTCACTTTGCTGTACAGCAGACATTGACACAGCAGTGTAAAGCAACTGCTAACTGCTAAGTCGCTTCAGTCGTGTCCGACTCTGTGCGACCCCACAGACGGTAGCCCACCAGGCTCCCCTGTCCCTGGGATTCTCCAGGCAAGAATACTGGAGTGGGTTGCCATTTCCTTCTCCAGTGTATCAAAGGGAAAAGTGAAAGTGAAGTCGCTCAGTTGTGTCCGACTCTTAGCCACCCCATGGACCGTAGCCTACCAGGCTCCTCCATCCATGGGATTTTCCAGGCAAGAGTACTGGAGTGGGGTACCATTGCCTTCTCCAAGAAAAAGGAAAGCAACTAGACTCCAATAAATGAATGAATGGATGAATGAATTTTTCAAAGAGGAACACACTGGGCACCCTAGAGCTTGTAGAAATGAGGAGTCCACACCCAGGGTGAGCACAGCGCTAGGGATGCCCTCGTGTTGCTCCACTGCCAATGGACCGCCTGGACCAGGCCTCTTCTACCCCAGAGATCTCGACCCAGAGGCGGGGAGGCCGCCAGTCGCGGTCTCGCCAGCGCTCTGCTCCTACTCACGCAGCCATCCCAAAGCTCAGATCAGCCGGAGAACAAGGGACCCACATTCCACCTCAGGACAACAGACACGTCCGCTGTCACTCACTTCGCGGACATCCCGCTGTGGTTGTCTGTTCGCTTCCTCGGACGCGAGGAGCTCCTTCCTGGCCGTGTCCGGGTCCTCCTCCGGCTCTCTCACGTAGGCCGAGAGGTTTGCCAGGCACTCCTTCGACTGGCTCTGCTCCCCTGACTGCCTCTCGATGACCTCCTGGAGCTCGATCACCTTAGCCAGGTCTTCCTCGTGGCTTGGGGAGCCGTCGGAGGATCTCTAAGGGGGAAAGGAAGCCTTAGACAGACAGCCTTGTTTTGGGAGGGAGGGAACACAGCATTTCCGGGCAATCGGTGAGGTCAAAACTTTCTTCTGCACTCTGGGAGCTCACACGACCCTCACGGCCACTCAGATCTACATGGTGCATTGCTGACAGGTCCCAACAGCCCCGCACAGACTGGATGGTAAGGCGAGAACCAGACAGAGAGCGAGACCGAGGACTTGCCTTTCCATTGGTGCTTGGCATGTTTACTTGCTCGGGATTTACATCAAGCACCCCGTCCGTTAGTAGCTTTCCCCAGTTATTCTGCTCTTTAAGAATCATCTGCTAAACGTGAAGTCCACCGGACTTTAGGAAGCATCACTACAAACAAAGCTAGTGGAGCTGATGGAATTCCAGTTGAGCTATCTCAAATCCTAAAAGATGATGCTGTGAAAGTGCTATATTCAATATGCCAGCAAATATGGAAAACTCAGCGGTGGCCACAGGACTGGAAATGGTCAGTTTTCATCCCAATCCCAAAGAAAGGCAATGCCAAAGAATGCTCAAACTACCGCACAATGGCACTCATCTCACGTGCTAGTAAAGTAATGCTTAAAATTCTCTAAGCCAGGCTTCAGCGATAGGTGAACCGTGAACTTCCAGATGTTCCAGCTGATTTTAGAAAAGGCAGAGGAACCAGAGATCAAATTGCCAATATCTGCTGGATCATCGAAAAAGCAAGAGAGTTCCCGAAAAACATCAATTTCTGCTTTATGGACTATGCCAAACAAAGCCTTTGACTGTGTGGATCACAATCAACTGTGGAAAATTCTGAAAGAGATGGGAATACCAGACCATCTGACCTGTCTCTTGGGAAACCTGTATGCAGGTCAGGAAGCAACAGTTAGAACTGGACATGGAACAACAGACTGGTTCCAAATAGGAAAAGGAGGACGTCAAGGCAGTGCGTCCTTGTCACCCTGCTTATTTAACTTAGACGCAGGGTACATCATGAGAGACGCTGGGCTGGAAGAAACACAAGCTGGAATCGAGACTGCCGGGAGAAACATCAATAACCTCAGATATGCAGATGACACCACCCTTACGGCAGAAAGTGGAAAAGAACTAAAGAGCCTCTTGATGAAAGTGAAAGAGGAGAGTGAAAAAGTTGGCTTAAAGCTCAACGTTCAGAAAACTAAGATCATGGCATCAGGTCCCATCACTTCATGGGAAATAGATGGGGAAACTGTGGAACAGTGTCAGACTTTATGTTTGGGGGCTCCAAAATCACTGCTGATGGTGACTGCAGCCACGAAACTGAAAGACGCTTACTCCTTGGAAGGAAGGTTATGGCCAACTTAGATGGCATATTTAAAGGCAGAGACACTACTTTGCCAACAAAAGTCCGTCTAGTCAAGGCTATGGTTTTTCCAGTGGTCATGTATGGATGTGAGAGTCGGACGGTGAAGAAAGCTGAGCGCCACAGAACTGATGCCTTTGAACTGTGGTGTGGGAGAAGACTCTTGAGAGTCCCTTGGAGTGCAAGGAGATCCAAACAGTCCATCCTAAAGGGGATCAATCCTGGGTGTTCATTGGAAGGACTGATGTTGAAGCTGAAACTCCAACACTTTGGCCACCTCATGCGAAGAGCTGACTCACTGGAAAAGACCCTAACGCTGGGTAGGATTGGAGGCAGGAAGAGAAGGGGACGACAGAGGATGACATGGTTGGATGGCATCACTGACTCGATGGACATGGGTCTGGGTAGACTCTGGGAGTTGGTGATGGACAGAGAGGCCTGGCGTGCTGCAGATCATCGGGTTGCAAAGATTCGGACACGACTGAGCGACTGAACTGAACTGAACATCCACAAATTTGAACGCAATATTTTAGGGTAATAAGAACTTGACACTGGGACTTAAATTCCAACGTGGGAGTCACATGAAAAGGTGTTTACCTTCCTTCCTCAGGAATTCACCACTATAAAAGTCAGACACAGTTCAGTAAAAGCCGTTACCTGTCGATGCATAGAATCCTTATCTGCGATTTCATTTTCAAGTTTATCATTGAGGTCGTCGTGCACAGAGGTGGCTTCGCGCTGGGCGGCAAGGTAGCATCTCTCAAGGGTAGTGATTCGCACCTCCACGTCCGTGTTCTGGACCATGGCCTACACCGGGCATTGCAGAGTAGAAAAGGTAAGTCACTATCATGGAACATTCCGATACACGTACGCGTAAAAGAGTTGGACTAAATCCTAAGTTTCAACTCAAAAATAAAGTTAGCGTCCTCAAAATTAAAGTCCTAGACACGGCAGTTTCCTCGGACGTGAGCAAAAACGTGCCTACTTAAAATGTCACATTTGCCACGATTGGCACCCATATGTCTGTATTAACGTTCTGTCTGGCCACTCGGTTTCCCAAGCTTCTCTTCAACATAATAAACCCAAACAGCAAAGAGTATACTAAACTACCCTGTTACTGCATGAATTCCAGGAGGAATGGTATCTGGCATGAAGTCACGACCTCTGTCTGCTACACCACACAGGCGGACTGGATCCACAAGAGGGAGGGACCTTCAACAGATCCAACAGGGACCTCTGAGGCTCGTTTCCTTGGGTAAAAGTCGGAAAACTCTCATGCAATTTCCTCAGAATTCAAGTAATAGTAATGAGTGGAAACAGAAGTCAAAGCTTAACACAACTGGAAGCAGCCTTCTCAAGCCTAATTCTTCTAAAGCAGACTTACACCACATGTATGAAAGGGTCAAACCAGGACCAGAACTTGCTGCTGGTGCAACTCCCGTCCTCCAGGTCAAAATCCACTGCAGGTCCCTCCGTAGTCGACTACTAAGTAACCAATGTGGGCAAAGGCCTGACATTAAAAGTGAAAGGTCTCAAGGCCGCTTTTCCCAGAATTCTCTACATATTGAACTCTGCCACCTAATCTCCTCCTGTTGCCAAAGAGTAGTGGGAAAAGGTTATACAAGCGTGCAAATATTCTGTTTTGAGTTCTCACCTTGAGCTCTCACAGAGAATTACTCACACCAAGCTACTAAACAAGCACAGCTGCTGTAGCACATGTCGGAGGGGTTCTGTCTGAGACGGTCTCACGGGGGAGGGGTGGGGCAGGGTGGGCGCTGTCTGTCTGCCTACAAAGGAGAGGTGAGGCTCACAGGAGGAGGCCCGAACCCTCAGCACTCTTCTCTTTTCACAATGACCGTTAGGCGGTTTCTCATCAATCGTGACAGCCGCAGACACGACCACCAGAAACATCATGACTCTACATGGTTACACAGCACGGGCCTGAGGCTCTGAGGGTGAGCAAACGCCACTCGACCTGTCTGACCGCCGGTATCAATGTCACACATCCCCTCAAGGAGCAGAACCTCAGAAAACTAGAGAAGACGGCCAGGCAAGCTGCCTCAGCAGGGCCCACACAGCGGGCTCCCATCTCTCCGAGAGAACGGGCTCCACAGACGTCACCAGACTCGCCTGAGTGAACCCGAAGGAAATTTCAGCATCATCAGGTATACATTCGACAGGCGGGTGGGGGGGATGAACTGGGAGACTGGGGTTGACGTATGTACACTACTGAGACTATGCGTAAAGTCAACAACGAGTAAGGACCTACTCTACAGCACAGGGCAGTCTACTCAGGGCTCTGTGGTGAAGTAAATGGGTAGGAAATCTAAAAAGAGGGATATATGTAGACACACACACACACACACACACACACACACGTATATATATATATATATAAATATAAATATATATATAAATATAAATATAAATATATATATAAATATAAATATATATATATATATATATATATATATATATGATGGATTCACTTTGCTGTACAGCAGACATTGACACAGCAGTGTAAAGCAACTGCTAACTGCTAAGTCGCTTCAGTCGTGTCCGACTCTGTGCGACCCCACAGACGGTAGCCCACCAGGCTCCCCTGTCCCTGGGATTCTCCAGGCAAGAATACTGGAGTGGGTTGCCATTTCCTTCTCCAGTGTATCAAAGGGAAAAGTGAAAGTGAAGTCGCTCAGTTGTGTCCGACTCTTAGCCACCCCATGGACCGTAGCCTACCAGGCTCCTCCATCCATGGGATTTTCCAGGCAAGAGTACTGGAGTGGGGTACCATTGCCTTCTCCAAGAAAAAGGAAAGCAACTAGACTCCAATAAATGAATGAATGGATGAATGAATTTTTCAAAGAGGAACACACTGGGCACCCTAGAACTTGTAGAAATGAGGAGTCCACACCCAGGGTGAGCACAGCGCTAGGGATGCCCTCGTGTTGCTCCACTGCCAATGGACCGCCTGGACCAGGCCTCTTCTACCCCAGAGATCTCGACGCAGAGGCGGGGAGGCCGCCAGTCGCGGTCTCGCCAGCGCTCTGCTCCTACTCACGCAGCCATCCCAAAGCTCAGATCAGCCGGAGAACAAGGGACCCACATTCCACCTCAGGACAACAGACACGTCCGCTGTCACTCACTTCGCGGACATCCCGCTGTGGTTGTCTGTTCGCTTCCTCGGACGCGAGGAGCTCCTTCCTGGCCGTGTCCGGGTCCTCCTCCGGCTCTCTCACGTAGGCCGAGAGGTTTGCCAGGCACTCCTTCGACTGGCTCTGCTCCCCTGACTGCCTCTCGATGACCTCCTGGAGCTCGATCACCTTAGCCAGGTCTTCCTCGTGGCTTGGGGAGCCGTCGGAGGATCTCTAAGGGGGAAAGGAAGCCTTAGACAGACAGCCTTGTTTTGGGAGGGAGGGAACACAGCATTTCCGGGCAATCGGTGAGGTCAAAACTTTCTTCTGCACTCTGGGAGCTCACACGACCCTCACGGCCACTCAGATCTACATGGTGCATTGCTGACAGGTCCCAACAGCCCCGCACAGACTGGATGGTAAGGCGAGAACCAGACAGAGAGCGAGACCGAGGACTTGCCTTTCCATTGGTGCTTGGCATGTTTACTTGCTCGGGATTTACATCAAGCACCCCGTCCGTTAGTAGCTTTCCCCAGTTATTCTGCTCTTTAAGAATCATCTGCTAAACGTGAAGTCCACCGGACTTTAGGAAGCATCACTACGAACAAAGCTAGTGGAGCTGATGGAATTCCAGTTGAGCTATCTCAAATCCTGAAAGATGATGCTGTGAAAGTGCTATATTCAATATGCCAGCAAATATGGAAAACTCAGCGGTGGCCACAGGACTGGAAATGGTCAGTTTTCATCCCAATCCCAAAGAAAGGCAATGCCAAAGAATGCTCAAACTACCGCACAATGGCACTCATCTCACGTGCTAGTAAAGTAATGCTTAAAATTCTCTAAGCCAGGCTTCAGCGATAGGTGAACCGTGAACTTCCAGATGTTCCAGCTGATTTTAGAAAAGGCAGAGGAACCAGAGATCAAATTGCCAATATCTGCTGGATCATCGAAAAAGCAAGAGAGTTCCCGAAAAACATCAATTTCTGCTTTATGGACTATGCCAAACAAAGCCTTTGACTGTGTGGATCACAATCAACTGTGGAAAATTCTGAAAGAGATGGGAATACCAGACCATCTGACCTCTCCCTTGGGAAACCTGTATGCAGGTCAGGAAGCAACAGTTAGAACTGGACATGGAACAACAGACTGGTTCCAAATAGGAAAAGGAGGACGTCAAGGCAGTGCGTCCTTGTCACCCTGCTTATTTAACTTAGACGCAGGGTACATCATGAGAGACGCTGGGCTGGAAGAAACACAAGCTGGAATCGAGACTGCCGGGAGAAACACCAATAACCTCAGATATGCAGATGACACCACCCTTACGGCAGAAAGTGGAAAAGAACTAAAGAGCCTCTTGATGAAAGTGAAAGAGGAGAGTGAAAAAGTTGGCTTAAAGCTCAACGTTCAGAAAACTAAGATCATGGCATCAGGTCCCATCACTTCATGGGAAATAGATGGGGAAACTGTGGAAACAGTGTCAGACTTTATGTTTGGGGGCTCCAAAATCACTGCTGATGGTGACTGCAGCCACGAAACTGAAAGACACTTACTCCTTGGAAGGAAGGTTATGGCCAACTTAGATGGCATATTTAAAGGCAGAGACACTACTTTGCCAACAAAAGTCCGTCTAGTCAAGGCTATGGTTTTTCCAGTGGTCATGTATGGATGTGAGAGTCGGACGGTGAAGAAAGCTGAGCGCCACAGAACTGATGCCTTTGAACTGTGGTGTGGGAGAAGACTCTTGAGAGTCCCTTGGAGTGCAAGGAGATCCGAATAGTCCATCCTAAAGGGGATCAATCCTGGGTGTTCATTGGAAGGACTGATGTTGAAGCTGAAACTCCAACACTTTGGCCACCTCATGCGAAGAGCTGACTCATTGGAAAAGACCCTAACGCTGGGTAGGATTGGAGGCAGGAAGAGAAGGGGACGACAGAGGATGACATGGTTGGATGGCATCACTGACTCGATGGACATGGGTCTGGGTAGACTCTGGGAGTTGGTGATGGACAGAGAGGCCTGGCATGCTGCAGATCATCGGGTTGCAAAGATTCGGACATGACTGAGCGACTGAACTGAACTGAACTGAACTGAACATCCACAAATTTGAACGCAATATTTTAGGGTAATAAGAACTTGACACTGGGACTTAAATTCCAACGTGGGAGTCACATGAAAAGGTGTTTACCTTCCTTCCTCAGGAATTCACCACTATAAAAGTCAGACACAGTTCAGTAAAAGCCGTTACCTGTCGATGCATAGAATCCTTATCTGCGATTTCATTTTCAAGTTTATCATTGAGGTCGTCGTGCACAGAGGTGGCTTCGCGCTGGGCGGCAAGGTAGCATCTCTCAAGGGTAGTGATTCGCACCTCCACGTCCGTGTTCTGGACCATGGCCTACACCGGGCATTGCAGAGTAGAAAAGGTAAGTCATTATCATGGAACATTCCGATACACGTACGCGTAAAAGAGTTGGACTAAATCCTAAGTTTCAACTCAAAAATAAAGTTAGCGTCCTCAAAATTAAAGTCCTAGACACGGCAGTTTCCTCGGACGTGAGCAAAAACGTGCCTACTTAAAATGTCACATTTGCCACGATTGGCACCCATATGTCTGTACTAACGTTCTGTCTGGCCACTCGGTTTCCCAAGCTTCTCTTCAACATAATAAACCCAAACAGCAAAGAGTATACTAAACTACCCTGTTACTGCATGAATTCCAGGAGGAATGGTATCTGGCATGAAGTCACGACCTCTGTCTGCTACACCACACAGGCGGACTGGATCCACAAGAGGGAGGGACCTTCAACAGATCCAACAGGGACCTCTGAGGCTCGTTTCCTCGGGTAAAAGTCGGAAAACTCTCATGCAATTTCCTCAGAATTCAAGTAATAGTAATGAGTGGAAACAGAAGTCAAAGCTTAACACAACTGGAAGCAGCCTTCTCAAGCCTAATTCTTCTAAAGCAGACTTACACCACATGTATGAAAGGGTCAAACCAGGACCAGAACTTGCTGCTGGTGCAACTCCCGTCCTCCAGGTCAAAATCCACTGCAGGTCCCTCCGTAGTCGACTACTAAGTAACCAATGTGGGCAAAGGCCTGACATTAAAAGTGAAAGGTCTCAAGGCCGCTTTTCCCAGAATTCTCTACATATTGAACTCTGCCACCTAATCTCCTCCTGTTGCCAAAGAGTAGTGGGAAAAGGTTATACAAGCGTGCAAATATTCTGTTTTGAGTTCTCACCTTGAGCTCTCACAGAGAATTACTCACACCAAGCTACTAAACAAGCACAGCTGCTGTAGCACATGTCGGAGGGGTTCTGTCTGAGATGGTCTCACGGGGGAGGGGTGGGGCAGGGTGGGCGCTGTCTGTCTGCCTACAAAGGAGAGGTGAGGCTCACAGGAGGAGGCCCGAACCCTCAGCACTCTTCTCTTTTCACAATGACCGTTAGGCGGTTTCTCATCAATCGTGACAGCCGCAGACACGACCACCAGAAACATCATGACTCTACATGGTTACACAGCACGGGCCTGAGGCTCTGAGGGTGAGCAAACGCCACTCGACCTGTCTGACCGCCGGTATCAATGTCACACATCCCCTCAAGGAGCAGAACCTCAGAAAACTAGAGAAGACGGCCAGGCAAGCTGCCTCAGCAGGGCCCACACAGCGGGCTCCCATCTCTCCGAGAGAACGGGCTCCACAGACGTCACCAGACTCGCCTGAGTGAACCCGAAGGAAATTTCAGCATCATCAGGTATACATTCGACAGGCGGGTGGGGGGGATGAACTGGGAGACTGGGGTTGACGTATGTACACTACTGAGACTATGCGTAAAGTCAACAACGAGTAAGGACCTACTCTACAGCACAGGGCAGTCTACTCAGGGCTCTGTGGTGAAGTAAATGGGTAGGAAATCTAAAAAGAGGGATATATGTAGACACACACACACGTGTATATATATATATATATATATATATATATATATATATATATATAAATATAAATATAAATATAAAAATAAAAATAAATATATATAAATATAAATATAAATATAAATATATATATATATATATGACGGATTCACTTTGCTGTACAGCAGACATTGACACAGCAGTGTAAAGCAACTGCTAACTGCTAAGTCGCTTCAGTCGTGTCCGACTCTGTGCGACCCCACAGACGGTAGCCCACCAGGCTCCCCTGTCCCTGGGATTCTCCAGGCAAGAATACTGGAGTGGGTTGCCATTTCCTTCTCCAGTGTATCAAAGGGAAAAGTGAAAGTGAAGTCGCTCAGTTGTGTCCGACTCTTAGCCACCCCATGGACCGTAGCCTACCAGGCTCCTCCATCCATGGGATTTTCCAGGCAAGAGTACTGGAGTGGGGTACCATTGCCTTCTCCAAGAAAAAGGAAAGCAACTAGACTCCAATAAATGAATGAATGGATGAATGAATTTTTCAAAGAGGAACACACTGGGCACCCTAGAGCTTGTAGAAATGAGGAGTCCACACCCAGGGTGAGCACAGCGCTAGGGATGCCCTCGTGTTGCTCCACTGCCAATGGACCGCCTGGACCAGGCCTCTTCTACCCCAGAGATCTCGACGCAGAGGCGGGGAGGCCGCCAGTCGCGGTCTCGCCAGCGCTCTGCTCCTACTCACGCAGCCATCCCAAAGCTCAGATCAGCCGGAGAACAAGGGACCCACATTCCACCTCAGGACAACAGACACGTCCGCTGTCACTCACTTCGCGGACATCCCGCTGTGGTTGTCTGTTCGCTTCCTCGGACGCGAGGAGCTCCTTCCTGGCCGTGTCCGGGTCCTCCTCCGGCTCTCTCACGTAGGCCGAGAGGTTTGCCAGGCACTCCTTCGACTGGCTCTGCTCCCCTGACTGCCTCTCGATGACCTCCTGGAGCTCGATCACCTTAGCCAGGTCTTCCTCGTGGCTTGGGGAGCCGTCGGAGGATCTCTAAGGGGGAAAGGAAGCCTTAGACAGACAGCCTTGTTTTGGGAGGGAGGGAACACAGCATTTCCGGGCAATCGGTGAGGTCAAAACTTTCTTCTGCACTCTGGGAGCTCACACGACCCTCACGGCCACTCAGATCTACATGGTGCATTGCTGACAGGTCCCAACAGCCCCGCACAGACTGGATGGTAAGGCGAGAACCAGACAGAGAGCGAGACCGAGGACTTGCCTTTCCATTGGTGCTTGGCATGTTTACTTGCTCGGGATTTACATCAAGCACCCCGTCCGTTAGTAGCTTTCCCCAGTTATTCTGCTCTTTAAGAATCATCTGCTAAACGTGAAGTCCACCGGACTTTAGGAAGCATCACTACAAACAAAGCTAGTGGAGCTGATGGAATTCCAGTTGAGCTATCTCAAATCCTAAAAGATGATGCTGTGAAAGTGCTATATTCAATATGCCAGCAAATATGGAAAACTCAGCGGTGGCCACAGGACTGGAAATGGTCAGTTTTCATCCCAATCCCAAAGAAAGGCAATGCCAAAGAATGCTCAAACTACCGCACAATGGCACTCATCTCACGTGCTAGTAAAGTAATGCTTAAAATTCTCTAAGCCAGGCTTCAGCGATAGGTGAACCGTGAACTTCCAGATGTTCCAGCTGATTTTAGAAAAGGCAGAGGAACCAGAGATCAAATTGCCAATATCTGCTGGATCATCGAAAAAGCAAGAGAGTTCCCGAAAAACATCAATTTCTGCTTTATGGACTATGCCAAACAAAGCCTTTGACTGTGTGGATCACAATCAACTGTGGAAAATTCTGAAAGAGATGGGAATACCAGACCATCTGACCTGTCTCTTGGGAAACCTGTATGCAGGTCAGGAAGCAACAGTTAGAACTGGACATGGAACAACAGACTGGTTCCAAATAGGAAAAGGAGGACGTCAAGGCAGTGCGTCCTTGTCACCCTGCTTATTTAACTTAGACGCAGGGTACATCATGAGAGACGCTGGGCTGGAAGAAACACAAGCTGGAATCGAGACTGCCGGGAGAAACATCAATAACCTCAGATATGCAGATGACACCACCCTTACGGCAGAAAGTGGAAAAGAACTAAAGAGCCTCTTGATGAAAGTGAAAGAGGAGAGTGAAAAAGTTGGCTTAAAGCTCAACGTTCAGAAAACTAAGATCATGGCATCAGGTCCCATCACTTCACGGGAAATAGATGGGGAAACTGTGGAAACAGTGTCAGACTTTATGTTTGGGGGCTCCAAAATCACTGCTGATGGTGACTGCAGCCACGAAACTGAAAGACGCTTACTCCTTGGAAGGAAGGTTATGGCCAACTTAGATGGCATATTTAAAGGCAGAGACACTACTTTGCCAACAAAAGTCCGTCTAGTCAAGGCTATGGTTTTTCCAGTGGTCATGTATGGATGTGAGAGTCGGACGGTGAAGAAAGCTGAGCGCCACAGAACTGATGCCTTTGAACTGTGGTGTGGGAGAAGACTCTTGAGAGTCCCTTGGAGTGCAAGGAGATCCAAACAGTCCATCCTAAAGGGGATCAATCCTGGGTGTTCATTGGAAGGACTGATGTTGAAGCTGAAACTCCAACACTTTGGCCACCTCATGCGAAGAGCTGACTCACTGGAAAAGACCCTAACGCTGGGTAGGATTGGAGGCAGGAAGAGAAGGGGACGACAGAGGATGACATGGTTGGATGGCATCACTGACTCGATGGACATGGGTCTGGGTAGACTCTGGGAGTTGGTGATGGACAGAGAGGCCTGGCGTGCTGCAGATCATCGGGTTGCAAAGATTCGGACACGACTGAGCGACTGAACTGAACTGAACATCCACAAATTTGAACGCAATATTTTAGGGTAATAAGAACTTGACACTGGGACTTAAATTCCAACGTGGGAGTCACATGAAAAGGTGTTTACCTTCCTTCCTCAGGAATTCACCACTATAAAAGTCAGACACAGTTCAGTAAAAGCCGTTACCTGTCGATGCATAGAATCCTTATCTGCGATTTCATTTTCAAGTTTATCATTGAGGTCGTCGTGCACAGAGGTGGCTTCGCGCTGGGCGGCAAGGTAGCATCTCTCAAGGGTAGTGATTCGCACCTCCACGTCCGTGTTCTGGACCATGGCCTACACCGGGCATTGCAGAGTAGAAAAGGTAAGTCACTATCATGGAACATTCCGATACACGTACGCGTAAAAGAGTTGGACTAAATCCTAAGTTTCAACTCAAAAATAAAGTTAGCGTCCTCAAAATTAAAGTCCTAGACACGGCAGTTTCCTCGGACGTGAGCAAAAACGTGCCTACTTAAAATGTCACATTTGCCACGATTGGCACCCATATGTCTGTATTAACGTTCTGTCTGGCCACTCGGTTTCCCAAGCTTCTCTTCAACATAATAAACCCAAACAGCAAAGAGTATACTAAACTACCCTGTTACTGCATGAATTCCAGGAGGAATGGTATCTGGCATGAAGTCACGACCTCTGTCTGCTACACCACACAGGCGGACTGGATCCACAAGAGGGAGGGACCTTCAACAGATCCAACAGGGACCTCTGAGGCTCGTTTCCTTGGGTAAAAGTCGGAAAACTCTCATGCAATTTCCTCAGAATTCAAGTAATAGTAATGAGTGGAAACAGAAGTCAAAGCTTAACACAACTGGAAGCAGCCTTCTCAAGCCTAATTCTTCTAAAGCAGACTTACACCACATGTATGAAAGGGTCAAACCAGGACCAGAACTTGCTGCTGGTGCAACTCCCGTCCTCCAGGTCAAAATCCACTGCAGGTCCCTCCGTAGTCGACTACTAAGTAACCAATGTGGGCAAAGGCCTGACATTAAAAGTGAAAGGTCTCAAGGCCGCTTTTCCCAGAATTCTCTACATATTGAACTCTGCCACCTAATCTCCTCCTGTTGCCAAAGAGTAGTGGGAAAAGGTTATACAAGCGTGCAAATATTCTGTTTTGAGTTCTCACCTTGAGCTCTCACAGAGAATTACTCACACCAAGCTACTAAACAAGCACAGCTGCTGTAGCACATGTCGGAGGGGTTCTGTCTGAGACGGTCTCACGGGGGAGGGGTGGGGCAGGGTGGGCGCTGTCTGTCTGCCTACAAAGGAGAGGTGAGGCTCACAGGAGGAGGCCCGAACCCTCAGCACTCTTCTCTTTTCACAATGACCGTTAGGCGGTTTCTCATCAATCGTGACAGCCGCAGACACGACCACCAGAAACATCATGACTCTACATGGTTACACAGCACGGGCCTGAGGCTCTGAGGGTGAGCAAACGCCACTCGACCTGTCTGACCGCCGGTATCAATGTCACACATCCCCTCAAGGAGCAGAACCTCAGAAAACTAGAGAAGACGGCCAGGCAAGCTGCCTCAGCAGGGCCCACACAGCGGGCTCCCATCTCTCCGAGAGAACGGGCTCCACAGACGTCACCAGACTCGCCTGAGTGAACCCGAAGGAAATTTCAGCATCATCAGGTATACATTCGACAGGCGGGTGGGGGGGATGAACTGGGAGACTGGGGTTGACGTATGTACACTACTGAGACTATGCGTAAAGTCAACAACGAGTAAGGACCTACTCTACAGCACAGGGCAGTCTACTCAGGGCTCTGTGGTGAAGTAAATGGGTAGGAAATCTAAAAAGAGGGATATATGTAGACACACACACACGTGTATATATATATATATATATATATATATATATATATATATATAAATATAAATATAAATATAAAAATAAAAATAAATATATATAAATATAAATATAAATATAAATATATATATATATATATGACGGATTCACTTTGCTGTACAGCAGACATTGACACAGCAGTGTAAAGCAACTGCTAACTGCTAAGTCGCTTCAGTCGTGTCCGACTCTGTGCGACCCCACAGACGGTAGCCCACCAGGCTCCCCTGTCCCTGGGATTCTCCAGGCAAGAATACTGGAGTGGGTTGCCATTTCCTTCTCCAGTGTATCAAAGGGAAAAGTGAAAGTGAAGTCGCTCAGTTGTGTCCGACTCTTAGCCACCCCATGGACCGTAGCCTACCAGGCTCCTCCATCCATGGGATTTTCCAGGCAAGAGTACTGGAGTGGGGTACCATTGCCTTCTCCAAGAAAAAGGAAAGCAACTAGACTCCAATAAATGAATGAATGGATGAATGAATTTTTCAAAGAGGAACACACTGGGCACCCTAGAGCTTGTAGAAATGAGGAGTCCACACCCAGGGTGAGCACAGCGCTAGGGATGCCCTCGTGTTGCTCCACTGCCAATGGACCGCCTGGACCAGGCCTCTTCTACCCCAGAGATCTCGACGCAGAGGCGGGGAGGCCGCCAGTCGCGGTCTCGCCAGCGCTCTGCTCCTACTCACGCAGCCATCCCAAAGCTCAGATCAGCCGGAGAACAAGGGACCCACATTCCACCTCAGGACAACAGACACGTCCGCTGTCACTCACTTCGCGGACATCCCGCTGTGGTTGTCTGTTCGCTTCCTCGGACGCGAGGAGCTCCTTCCTGGCCGTGTCCGGGTCCTCCTCCGGCTCTCTCACGTAGGCCGAGAGGTTTGCCAGGCACTCCTTCGACTGGCTCTGCTCCCCTGACTGCCTCTCGATGACCTCCTGGAGCTCGATCACCTTAGCCAGGTCTTCCTCGTGGCTTGGGGAGCCGTCGGAGGATCTCTAAGGGGGAAAGGAAGCCTTAGACAGACAGCCTTGTTTTGGGAGGGAGGGAACACAGCATTTCCGGGCAATCGGTGAGGTCAAAACTTTCTTCTGCACTCTGGGAGCTCACACGACCCTCACGGCCACTCAGATCTACATGGTGCATTGCTGACAGGTCCCAACAGCCCCGCACAGACTGGATGGTAAGGCGAGAACCAGACAGAGAGCGAGACCGAGGACTTGCCTTTCCATTGGTGCTTGGCATGTTTACTTGCTCGGGATTTACATCAAGCACCCCGTCCGTTAGTAGCTTTCCCCAGTTATTCTGCTCTTTAAGAATCATCTGCTAAACGTGAAGTCCACCGGACTTTAGGAAGCATCACTACAAACAAAGCTAGTGGAGCTGATGGAATTCCAGTTGAGCTATCTCAAATCCTAAAAGATGATGCTGTGAAAGTGCTATATTCAATATGCCAGCAAATATGGAAAACTCAGCGGTGGCCACAGGACTGGAAATGGTCAGTTTTCATCCCAATCCCAAAGAAAGGCAATGCCAAAGAATGCTCAAACTACCGCACAATGGCACTCATCTCACGTGCTAGTAAAGTAATGCTTAAAATTCTCTAAGCCAGGCTTCAGCGATAGGTGAACCGTGAACTTCCAGATGTTCCAGCTGATTTTAGAAAAGGCAGAGGAACCAGAGATCAAATTGCCAATATCTGCTGGATCATCGAAAAAGCAAGAGAGTTCCCGAAAAACATCAATTTCTGCTTTATGGACTATGCCAAACAAAGCCTTTGACTGTGTGGATCACAATCAACTGTGGAAAATTCTGAAAGAGATGGGAATACCAGACCATCTGACCTGTCTCTTGGGAAACCTGTATGCAGGTCAGGAAGCAACAGTTAGAACTGGACATGGAACAACAGACTGGTTCCAAATAGGAAAAGGAGGACGTCAAGGCAGTGCGTCCTTGTCACCCTGCTTATTTAACTTAGACGCAGGGTACATCATGAGAGACGCTGGGCTGGAAGAAACACAAGCTGGAATCGAGACTGCCGGGAGAAACATCAATAACCTCAGATATGCAGATGACACCACCCTTACGGCAGAAAGTGGAAAAGAACTAAAGAGCCTCTTGATGAAAGTGAAAGAGGAGAGTGAAAAAGTTGGCTTAAAGCTCAACGTTCAGAAAACTAAGATCATGGCATCAGGTCCCATCACTTCACGGGAAATAGATGGGGAAACTGTGGAAACAGTGTCAGACTTTATGTTTGGGGGCTCCAAAATCACTGCTGATGGTGACTGCAGCCACGAAACTGAAAGACGCTTACTCCTTGGAAGGAAGGTTATGGCCAACTTAGATGGCATATTTAAAGGCAGAGACACTACTTTGCCAACAAAAGTCCGTCTAGTCAAGGCTATGGTTTTTCCAGTGGTCATGTATGGATGTGAGAGTCGGACGGTGAAGAAAGCTGAGCGCCACAGAACTGATGCCTTTGAACTGTGGTGTGGGAGAAGACTCTTGAGAGTCCCTTGGAGTGCAAGGAGATCCAAACAGTCCATCCTAAAGGGGATCAATCCTGGGTGTTCATTGGAAGGACTGATGTTGAAGCTGAAACTCCAACACTTTGGCCACCTCATGCGAAGAGCTGACTCACTGGAAAAGACCCTAACGCTGGGTAGGATTGGAGGCAGGAAGAGAAGGGGACGACAGAGGATGACATGGTTGGATGGCATCACTGACTCGATGGACATGGGTCTGGGTAGACTCTGGGAGTTGGTGATGGACAGAGAGGCCTGGCGTGCTGCAGATCATCGGGTTGCAAAGATTCGGACACGACTGAGCGACTGAACTGAACTGAACATCCACAAATTTGAACGCAATATTTTAGGGTAATAAGAACTTGACACTGGGACTTAAATTCCAACGTGGGAGTCACATGAAAAGGTGTTTACCTTCCTTCCTCAGGAATTCACCACTATAAAAGTCAGACACAGTTCAGTAAAAGCCGTTACCTGTCGATGCATAGAATCCTTATCTGCGATTTCATTTTCAAGTTTATCATTGAGGTCGTCGTGCACAGAGGTGGCTTCGCGCTGGGCGGCAAGGTAGCATCTCTCAAGGGTAGTGATTCGCACCTCCACGTCCGTGTTCTGGACCATGGCCTACACCGGGCATTGCAGAGTAGAAAAGGTAAGTCACTATCATGGAACATTCCGATACACGTACGCGTAAAAGAGTTGGACTAAATCCTAAGTTTCAACTCAAAAATAAAGTTAGCGTCCTCAAAATTAAAGTCCTAGACACGGCAGTTTCCTCGGACGTGAGCAAAAACGTGCCTACTTAAAATGTCACATTTGCCACGATTGGCACCCATATGTCTGTATTAACGTTCTGTCTGGCCACTCGGTTTCCCAAGCTTCTCTTCAACATAATAAACCCAAACAGCAAAGAGTATACTAAACTACCCTGTTACTGCATGAATTCCAGGAGGAATGGTATCTGGCATGAAGTCACGACCTCTGTCTGCTACACCACACAGGCGGACTGGATCCACAAGAGGGAGGGACCTTCAACAGATCCAACAGGGACCTCTGAGGCTCGTTTCCTTGGGTAAAAGTCGGAAAACTCTCATGCAATTTCCTCAGAATTCAAGTAATAGTAATGAGTGGAAACAGAAGTCAAAGCTTAACACAACTGGAAGCAGCCTTCTCAAGCCTAATTCTTCTAAAGCAGACTTACACCACATGTATGAAAGGGTCAAACCAGGACCAGAACTTGCTGCTGGTGCAACTCCCGTCCTCCAGGTCAAAATCCACTGCAGGTCCCTCCGTAGTCGACTACTAAGTAACCAATGTGGGCAAAGGCCTGACATTAAAAGTGAAAGGTCTCAAGGCCGCTTTTCCCAGAATTCTCTACATATTGAACTCTGCCACCTAATCTCCTCCTGTTGCCAAAGAGTAGTGGGAAAAGGTTATACAAGCGTGCAAATATTCTGTTTTGAGTTCTCACCTTGAGCTCTCACAGAGAATTACTCACACCAAGCTACTAAACAAGCACAGCTGCTGTAGCACATGTCGGAGGGGTTCTGTCTGAGACGGTCTCACGGGGGAGGGGTGGGGCAGGGTGGGCGCTGTCTGTCTGCCTACAAAGGAGAGGTGAGGCTCACAGGAGGAGGCCCGAACCCTCAGCACTCTTCTCTTTTCACAATGACCGTTAGGCGGTTTCTCATCAATCGTGACAGCCGCAGACACGACCACCAGAAACATCATGACTCTACATGGTTACACAGCACGGGCCTGAGGCTCTGAGGGTGAGCAAACGCCACTCGACCTGTCTGACCGCCGGTATCAATGTCACACATCCCCTCAAGGAGCAGAACCTCAGAAAACTAGAGAAGACGGCCAGGCAAGCTGCCTCAGCAGGGCCCACACAGCGGGCTCCCATCTCTCCGAGAGAACGGGCTCCACAGACGTCACCAGACTCGCCTGAGTGAACCCGAAGGAAATTTCAGCATCATCAGGTATACATTCGACAGGCAGGTGGGGGGGATGAACTGGGAGACTGGGGTTGACGTATGTACACTACTGAGACTATGCGTAAAGTCAACAACGAGTAAGGACCTACTCTACAGCACAGGGCAGTCTACTCAGGGCTCTGTGGTGAAGTAAATGGGTAGGAAATCTAAAAAGAGGGATATATGTAGACACACACACACACACACACACACACACACGTATATATATATATATAAATATAAATATATATATAAATATAAATATATATATAAATATAAATATAAATATAAATATAAATATATATATATATATATGACGGATTCACTTTGCTGTACAGCAGACACTGACACAGCAGTGTAAAGCAACTGCTAACTGCTAAGTCGCTTCAGTCGTGTCCGACTCTGTGCGACCCCACAGACGGTAGCCCACCAGGCTCCCCTGTCCCTGGGATTCTCCAGGCAAGAATACTGGAGTGGGTTGCCATTTCCTTCTCCAGTGTATCAAAGGGAAAAGTGAAAGTGAAGTCGCTCAGTTGTGTCCGACTCTTAGCCACCCCATGGACCGTAGCCTACCAGGCTCCTCCATCCATGGGATTTTCCAGGCAAGAGTACTGGAGTGGGGTACCATTGCCTTCTCCAAGAAAAAGGAAAGCAACTAGACTCCAATAAATGAATGAATGGATGAATGAATTTTTCAAAGAGGAACACACTGGGCACCCTAGAACTTGTAGAAATGAGGAGTCCACACCCAGGGTGAGCACAGCGCTAGGGATGCCCTCGTGTTGCTCCACTGCCAATGGACCGCCTGGACCAGGCCTCTTCTACCCCAGAGATCTCGACGCAGAGGCGGGGAGGCCGCCAGTCGCGGTCTCGCCAGCGCTCTGCTCCTACTCACGCAGCCATCCCAAAGCTCAGATCAGCCGGAGAACAAGGGACCCACATTCCACCTCAGGACAACAGACACGTCCGCTGTCACTCACTTCGCGGACATCCCGCTGTGGTTGTCTGTTCGCTTCCTCGGACGCGAGGAGCTCCTTCCTGGCCGTGTCCGGGTCCTCCTCCGGCTCTCTCACGTAGGCCGAGAGGTTTGCCAGGCACTCCTTCGACTGGCTCTGCTCCCCTGACTGCCTCTCGATGACCTCCTGGAGCTCGATCACCTTAGCCAGGTCTTCCTCGTGGCTTGGGGAGCCGTCGGAGGATCTCTAAGGGGGAAAGGAAGCCTTAGACAGACAGCCTTGTTTTGGGAGGGAGGGAACACAGCATTTCCGGGCAATCGGTGAGGTCAAAACTTTCTTCTGCACTCTGGGAGCTCACACGACCCTCACGGCCACTCAGATCTACATGGTGCATTGCTGACAGGTCCCAACAGCCCCGCACAGACTGGATGGTAAGGCGAGAACCAGACAGAGAGCGAGACCGAGGACTTGCCTTTCCATTGGTGCTTGGCATGTTTACTTGCTCGGGATTTACATCAAGCACCCCGTCCGTTAGTAGCTTTCCCCAGTTATTCTGCTCTTTAAGAATCATCTGCTAAACGTGAAGTCCACCGGACTTTAGGAAGCATCACTACGAACAAAGCTAGTGGAGCTGATGGAATTCCAGTTGAGCTATCTCAAATCCTGAAAGATGATGCTGTGAAAGTGCTATATTCAATATGCCAGCAAATATGGAAAACTCAGCGGTGGCCACAGGACTGGAAATGGTCAGTTTTCATCCCAATCCCAAAGAAAGGCAATGCCAAAGAATGCTCAAACTACCGCACAATGGCACTCATCTCACGTGCTAGTAAAGTAATGCTTAAAATTCTCTAAGCCAGGCTTCAGCGATAGGTGAACCGTGAACTTCCAGATGTTCCAGCTGATTTTAGAAAAGGCAGAGGAACCAGAGATCAAATTGCCAATATCTGCTGGATCATCGAAAAAGCAAGAGAGTTCCCGAAAAACATCAATTTCTGCTTTATGGACTATGCCAAACAAAGCCTTTGACTGTGTGGATCACAATCAACTGTGGAAAATTCTGAAAGAGATGGGAATACCAGACCATCTGACCTCTCCCTTGGGAAACCTGTATGCAGGTCAGGAAGCAACAGTTAGAACTGGACATGGAACAACAGACTGGTTCCAAATAGGAAAAGGAGGACGTCAAGGCAGTGCGTCCTTGTCACCCTGCTTATTTAACTTAGACGCAGGGTACATCATGAGAGACGCTGGGCTGGAAGAAACACAAGCTGGAATCGAGACTGCCGGGAGAAACACCAATAACCTCAGATATGCAGATGACACCACCCTTACGGCAGAAAGTGGAAAAGAACTAAAGAGCCTCTTGATGAAAGTGAAAGAGGAGAGTGAAAAAGTTGGCTTAAAGCTCAACGTTCAGAAAACTAAGATCATGGCATCAGGTCCCATCACTTCATGGGAAATAGATGGGGAAACTGTGGAAACAGTGTCAGACTTTATGTTTGGGGGCTCCAAAATCACTGCTGATGGTGACTGCAGCCACGAAACTGAAAGACACTTACTCCTTGGAAGGAAGGTTATGGCCAACTTAGATGGCATATTTAAAGGCAGAGACACTACTTTGCCAACAAAAGTCCGTCTAGTCAAGGCTATGGTTTTTCCAGTGGTCATGTATGGATGTGAGAGTCGGACGGTGAAGAAAGCTGAGCGCCACAGAACTGATGCCTTTGAACTGTGGTGTGGGAGAAGACTCTTGAGAGTCCCTTGGAGTGCAAGGAGATCCGAATAGTCCATCCTAAAGGGGATCAATCCTGGGTGTTCATTGGAAGGACTGATGTTGAAGCTGAAACTCCAACACTTTGGCCACCTCATGCGAAGAGCTGACTCATTGGAAAAGACCCTAACGCTGGGTAGGATTGGAGGCAGGAAGAGAAGGGGACGACAGAGGATGACATGGTTGGATGGCATCACTGACTCGATGGACATGGGTCTGGGTAGACTCTGGGAGTTGGTGATGGACAGAGAGGCCTGGCATGCTGCAGATCATCGGGTTGCAAAGATTCGGACATGACTGAGCGACTGAACTGAACTGAACTGAACTGAACATCCACAAATTTGAACGCAATATTTTAGGGTAATAAGAACTTGACACTGGGACTTAAATTCCAACGTGGGAGTCACATGAAAAGGTGTTTACCTTCCTTCCTCAGGAATTCACCACTATAAAAGTCAGACACAGTTCAGTAAAAGCCGTTACCTGTCGATGCATAGAATCCTTATCTGCGATTTCATTTTCAAGTTTATCATTGAGGTCGTCGTGCACAGAGGTGGCTTCGCGCTGGGCGGCAAGGTAGCATCTCTCAAGGGTAGTGATTCGCACCTCCACGTCCGTGTTCTGGACCATGGCCTACACCGGGCATTGCAGAGTAGAAAAGGTAAGTCATTATCATGGAACATTCCGATACACGTACGCGTAAAAGAGTTGGACTAAATCCTAAGTTTCAACTCAAAAATAAAGTTAGCGTCCTCAAAATTAAAGTCCTAGACACGGCAGTTTCCTCGGACGTGAGCAAAAACGTGCCTACTTAAAATGTCACATTTGCCACGATTGGCACCCATATGTCTGTACTAACGTTCTGTCTGGCCACTCGGTTTCCCAAGCTTCTCTTCAACATAATAAACCCAAACAGCAAAGAGTATACTAAACTACCCTGTTACTGCATGAATTCCAGGAGGAATGGTATCTGGCATGAAGTCACGACCTCTGTCTGCTACACCACACAGGCGGACTGGATCCACAAGAGGGAGGGACCTTCAACAGATCCAACAGGGACCTCTGAGGCTCGTTTCCTCGGGTAAAAGTCGGAAAACTCTCATGCAATTTCCTCAGAATTCAAGTAATAGTAATGAGTGGAAACAGAAGTCAAAGCTTAACACAACTGGAAGCAGCCTTCTCAAGCCTAATTCTTCTAAAGCAGACTTACACCACATGTATGAAAGGGTCAAACCAGGACCAGAACTTGCTGCTGGTGCAACTCCCGTCCTCCAGGTCAAAATCCACTGCAGGTCCCTCCGTAGTCGACTACTAAGTAACCAATGTGGGCAAAGGCCTGACATTAAAAGTGAAAGGTCTCAAGGCCGCTTTTCCCAGAATTCTCTACATATTGAACTCTGCCACCTAATCTCCTCCTGTTGCCAAAGAGTAGTGGGAAAAGGTTATACAAGCGTGCAAATATTCTGTTTTGAGTTCTCACCTTGAGCTCTCACAGAGAATTACTCACACCAAGCTACTAAACAAGCACAGCTGCTGTAGCACATGTCGGAGGGGTTCTGTCTGAGACGGTCTCACGGGGGAGGGGTGGGGCAGGGTGGGCGCTGTCTGTCTGCCTACAAAGGAGAGGTGAGGCTCACAGGAGGAGGCCCGAACCCTCAGCACTCTTCTCTTTTCACAATGACCGTTAGGCGGTTTCTCATCAATCGTGACAGCCGCAGACACGACCACCAGAAACATCATGACTCTACATGGTTACACAGCACGGGCCTGAGGCTCTGAGGGTGAGCAAACGCCACTCGACCTGTCTGACCGCCGGTATCAATGTCACACATCCCCTCAAGGAGCAGAACCTCAGAAAACTAGAGAAGACGGCCAGGCAAGCTGCCTCAGCAGGGCCCACACAGCGGGCTCCCATCTCTCCGAGAGAACGGGCTCCACAGACGTCACCAGACTCGCCTGAGTGAACCCGAAGGAAATTTCAGCATCATCAGGTATACATTCGACAGGCGGGTGGGGGGGATGAACTGGGAGACTGGGGTTGACGTATGTACACTACTGAGACTATGCGTAAAGTCAACAACGAGTAAGGACCTACTCTACAGCACAGGGCAGTCTACTCAGGGCTCTGTGGTGAAGTAAATGGGTAGGAAATCTAAAAAGAGGGATATATGTAGACACACACACACACACACGTGTATATATATATATATATAAATATAAATATAAATATAAATATATATATAAATATAAATATATATAAATATAAATATAAATATAAATATATATATATATATATGACGGATTCACTTTGCTGTACAGCAGACATTGACACAGCAGTGTAAAGCAACTGCTAACTGCTAAGTCGCTTCAGTCGTGTCCGACTCTGTGCGACCCCACAGACGGTAGCCCACCAGGCTCCCCTGTCCCTGGGATTCTCCAGGCAAGAATACTGGAGTGGGTTGCCATTTCCTTCTCCAGTGTATCAAAGGGAAAAGTGAAAGTGAAGTCGCTCAGTTGTGTCCGACTCTTAGCCACCCCATGGACCGTAGCCTACCAGGCTCCTCCATCCATGGGATTTTCCAGGCAAGAGTACTGGAGTGGGGTACCATTGCCTTCTCCAAGAAAAAGGAAAGCAACTAGACTCCAATAAATGAATGAATGGATGAATGAATTTTTCAAAGAGGAACACACTGGGCACCCTAGAGCTTGTAGAAATGAGGAGTCCACACCCAGGGTGAGCACAGCGCTAGGGATGCCCTCGTGTTGCTCCACTGCCAATGGACCGCCTGGACCAGGCCTCTTCTACCCCAGAGATCTCGACGCAGAGGCGGGGAGGCCGCCAGTCGCGGTCTCGCCAGCGCTCTGCTCCTACTCACGCAGCCATCCCAAAGCTCAGATCAGCCGGAGAACAAGGGACCCACATTCCACCTCAGGACAACAGACACGTCCGCTGTCACTCACTTCGCGGACATCCCGCTGTGGTTGTCTGTTCGCTTCCTCGGACGCGAGGAGCTCCTTCCTGGCCGTGTCCGGGTCCTCCTCCGGCTCTCTCACGTAGGCCGAGAGGTTTGCCAGGCACTCCTTCGACTGGCTCTGCTCCCCTGACTGCCTCTCGATGACCTCCTGGAGCTCGATCACCTTAGCCAGGTCTTCCTCGTGGCTTGGGGAGCCGTCGGAGGATCTCTAAGGGGGAAAGGAAGCCTTAGACAGACAGCCTTGTTTTGGGAGGGAGGGAACACAGCATTTCCGGGCAATCGGTGAGGTCAAAACTTTCTTCTGCACTCTGGGAGCTCACACGACCCTCACGGCCACTCAGATCTACATGGTGCATTGCTGACAGGTCCCAACAGCCCCGCACAGACTGGATGGTAAGGCGAGAACCAGACAGAGAGCGAGACCGAGGACTTGCCTTTCCATTGGTGCTTGGCATGTTTACTTGCTCGGGATTTACATCAAGCACCCCGTCCGTTAGTAGCTTTCCCCAGTTATTCTGCTCTTTAAGAATCATCTGCTAAACGTGAAGTCCACCGGACTTTAGGAAGCATCACTACAAACAAAGCTAGTGGAGCTGATGGAATTCCAGTTGAGCTATCTCAAATCCTAAAAGATGATGCTGTGAAAGTGCTATATTCAATATGCCAGCAAATATGGAAAACTCAGCGGTGGCCACAGGACTGGAAATGGTCAGTTTTCATCCCAATCCCAAAGAAAGGCAATGCCAAAGAATGCTCAAACTACCGCACAATGGCACTCATCTCACGTGCTAGTAAAGTAATGCTTAAAATTCTCTAAGCCAGGCTTCAGCGATAGGTGAACCGTGAACTTCCAGATGTTCCAGCTGATTTTAGAAAAGGCAGAGGAACCAGAGATCAAATTGCCAATATCTGCTGGATCATCGAAAAAGCAAGAGAGTTCCCGAAAAACATCAATTTCTGCTTTATGGACTATGCCAAACAAAGCCTTTGACTGTGTGGATCACAATCAACTGTGGAAAATTCTGAAAGAGATGGGAATACCAGACCATCTGACCTGTCTCTTGGGAAACCTGTATGCAGGTCAGGAAGCAACAGTTAGAACTGGACATGGAACAACAGACTGGTTCCAAATAGGAAAAGGAGGACGTCAAGGCAGTGCGTCCTTGTCACCCTGCTTATTTAACTTAGACGCAGGGTACATCATGAGAGACGCTGGGCTGGAAGAAACACAAGCTGGAATCGAGACTGCCGGGAGAAACATCAATAACCTCAGATATGCAGATGACACCACCCTTACGGCAGAAAGTGGAAAAGAACTAAAGAGCCTCTTGATGAAAGTGAAAGAGGAGAGTGAAAAAGTTGGCTTAAAGCTCAACGTTCAGAAAACTAAGATCATGGCATCAGGTCCCATCACTTCACGGGAAATAGATGGGGAAACTGTGGAAACAGTGTCAGACTTTATGTTTGGGGGCTCCAAAATCACTGCTGATGGTGACTGCAGCCACGAAACTGAAAGACGCTTACTCCTTGGAAGGAAGGTTATGGCCAACTTAGATGGCATATTTAAAGGCAGAGACACTACTTTGCCAACAAAAGTCCGTCTAGTCAAGGCTATGGTTTTTCCAGTGGTCATGTATGGATGTGAGAGTCGGACGGTGAAGAAAGCTGAGCGCCACAGAACTGATGCCTTTGAACTGTGGTGTGGGAGAAGACTCTTGAGAGTCCCTTGGAGTGCAAGGAGATCCAAACAGTCCATCCTAAAGGGGATCAATCCTGGGTGTTCATTGGAAGGACTGATGTTGAAGCTGAAACTCCAACACTTTGGCCACCTCATGCGAAGAGCTGACTCACTGGAAAAGACCCTAACGCTGGGTAGGATTGGAGGCAGGAAGAGAAGGGGACGACAGAGGATGACATGGTTGGATGGCATCACTGACTCGATGGACATGGGTCTGGGTAGACTCTGGGAGTTGGTGATGGACAGAGAGGCCTGGCGTGCTGCAGATCATCGGGTTGCAAAGATTCGGACACGACTGAGCGACTGAACTGAACTGAACATCCACAAATTTGAACGCAATATTTTAGGGTAATAAGAACTTGACACTGGGACTTAAATTCCAACGTGGGAGTCACATGAAAAGGTGTTTACCTTCCTTCCTCAGGAATTCACCACTATAAAAGTCAGACACAGTTCAGTAAAAGCCGTTACCTGTCGATGCATAGAATCCTTATCTGCGATTTCATTTTCAAGTTTATCATTGAGGTCGTCGTGCACAGAGGTGGCTTCGCGCTGGGCGGCAAGGTAGCATCTCTCAAGGGTAGTGATTCGCACCTCCACGTCCGTGTTCTGGACCATGGCCTACACCGGGCATTGCAGAGTAGAAAAGGTAAGTCACTATCATGGAACATTCCGATACACGTACGCGTAAAAGAGTTGGACTAAATCCTAAGTTTCAACTCAAAAATAAAGTTAGCGTCCTCAAAATTAAAGTCCTAGACACGGCAGTTTCCTCGGACGTGAGCAAAAACGTGCCTACTTAAAATGTCACATTTGCCACGATTGGCACCCATATGTCTGTATTAACGTTCTGTCTGGCCACTCGGTTTCCCAAGCTTCTCTTCAACATAATAAACCCAAACAGCAAAGAGTATACTAAACTACCCTGTTACTGCATGAATTCCAGGAGGAATGGTATCTGGCATGAAGTCACGACCTCTGTCTGCTACACCACACAGGCGGACTGGATCCACAAGAGGGAGGGACCTTCAACAGATCCAACAGGGACCTCTGAGGCTCGTTTCCTCGGGTAAAAGTCGGAAAACTCTCATGCAATTTCCTCAGAATTCAAGTAATAGTAATGAGTGGAAACAGAAGTCAAAGCTTAACACAACTGGAAGCAGCCTTCTCAAGCCTAATTCTTCTAAAGCAGACTTACACCACATGTATGAAAGGGTCAAACCAGGACCAGAACTTGCTGCTGGTGCAACTCCCGTCCTCCCGGTCAAAATCCACTGCAGGTCCCTCCGTAGTCGACTACTAAGTAACCAATGTGGGCAAAGGCCTGACATTAAAAGTGAAAGGTCTCAAGGCCGCTTTTCCCAGAATTCTCTACATATTGAACTCTGCCACCTAATCTCCTCCTGTTGCCAAAGAGTAGTGGGAAAAGGTTATACAAGCGTGCAAATATTCTGTTTTGAGTTCTCACCTTGAGCTCTCACAGAGAATTACTCACACCAAGCTACTAAACAAGCACAGCTGCTGTAGCACATGTCGGAGGGGTTCTGTCTGAGACGGTCTCACGGGGGAGGGGTGGGGCAGGGTGGGCGCTGTCTGTCTGCCTACAAAGGAGAGGTGAGGCTCACAGGAGGAGGCCCGAACCCTCAGCACTCTTCTCTTTTCACAATGACCGTTAGGCGGTTTCTCATCAATCGTGACAGCCGCAGACACGACCACCAGAAACATCATGACTCTACATGGTTACACAGCACGGGCCTGAGGCTCTGAGGGTGAGCAAACGCCACTCGACCTGTCTGACCGCCGGTATCAATGTCACACATCCCCTCAAGGAGCAGAACCTCAGAAAACTAGAGAAGACGGCCAGGCAAGCTGCCTCAGCAGGGCCCACACAGCGGGCTCCCATCTCTCCGAGAGAACGGGCTCCACAGACGTCACCAGACTCGCCTGAGTGAACCCGAAGGAAATTTCAGCATCATCAGGTATACATTCGACAGGCAGGTGGGGGGGATGAACTGGGAGACTGGGGTTGACGTATGTACACTACTGAGACTATGCGTAAAGTCAACGAGTAAGGACCTACTCTACAGCACAGGGCAGTCTACTCAGGGCTCTGTGGTGAAGTAAATGGGTAGGAAATCTAAAAAGAGGGATATATGTAGACACACACACACACACACACACACGTATATATATGTATATATATAAATATAAATATAAATATATATATATATATATATGACGGATTCACTTTGCTGTACAGCAGACATTGACACAGCAGTGTAAAGCAACTGCTAACTGCTAAGTCGCTTCAGTCGTGTCCGACTCTGTGCGACCCCACAGACGGTAGCCCACCAGGCTCCCCTGTCCCTGGGATTCTCCAGGCAAGAATACTGGAGTGGGTTGCCATTTCCTTCTCCAGTGTATCAAAGGGAAAAGTGAAAGTGAAGTCGCTCAGTTGTGTCCGACTCTTAGCCACCCCATGGACTGTAGCCTACCAGGCTCCTCCATCCATGGGATTTTCCAGGCAAGAGTACTGGAGTGGGGTACCACTGCCTTCTCCAATACAAAGTAAAGCAACTGGACTCCAATAAATGAATGAATGGATGAATGAATTTTTCAAAGAGGAACACACTGGGCACCCTAGAACTTGTAGAAATGAGGAGTCCACACCCAGGGTGAGCACAGCGCTAGGGATGCCCTCGTGTTGCTCCACTGCCAATGGACCGCCTGGACCAGGCCTCTTCTACCCCAGAGATCTCGACGCAGAGGCGGGGAGGCCGCCAGTCGCGGTCTCGCCAGCGCTCTGCTCCTACTCACGCAGCCATCCCAAAGCTCAGATCACTGGGAGAACAAGGGACCCACATTCCACCTCAGGACAACAGACACGTCCGCTGTCACTCACTGCGCGGACATCCCGCTGTAGCTGTCTGTTCGCTTCCTCGGACGTGAGGAGCTCCTTCCTGGCCGTGTCCAGGTCCTCCTCCAGCTCTCTCACGTAGGCAGAGAGGTTTGCCAGGCACTCCGTCAACTGGCTCTGCTCCCCTGACTGCCTCTCGATGACTTCCTGGAGCTCGATCACCTTAGCCAGGTCTTCCTCGTGGCTTGGGGAGCCGTCGGAGGATCTCTAAGGGAGAAAGGAAGCCTTAGACAGCCTTGTTTTGGGAGTCAGGGAACACAGCATTTCCGGGCAATCGGTGAGGTCAAAACTTTCTTCTGCACTCTGGGAGCCCACACGACCCTCACGGCCACTCAGATCTACATGGTGCATTGCTGACAGGTCCCAACAGCCCCGCAGAGACTAGATGGTAAGGCGAGAACCAGACAGAGAGCGAGACCGAGGACTTGCCTTTCCATTGGTGCTTGGCATGTTTACTTGCTCGGGATTTACATCAAGCACCCCATCCGTTAGTAGCTTTCCCCAGTTATTCTGCTCTTTAAGAATCATCTGCTAAACGTGAAGTCCACCGGACTTTAGGAAGCATCACTACAAACAAAGCTAGTGGAGCTGATGGAATTCCCGTTGAGCTATCTCAAATCCTGAAAGATGATGCTGTGAAAGTGCTATATTCAATATGCCAGCAAATATGGAAAACTCAGCGGTGGCCACAGGACTGGAAATGGTCAGTTTTCATCCCAATCCCAAAGAAAGGCAATGCCAAAGAATGCTCAAACTACCGCACAATGGCACTCATCTCACGTGCTAGTAAAGTAATGCTTAAAATTCTCTAAGCCAGGCTTCAGCGATAGGTGAACCGTGAACTTCCAGATGTTCAAGCTGATTTTAGAAAAGGCAGAGGAACCAGAGATCAATTTGCCAATATCTGCTGGATCATCGAAAAAGCAAGAGAGTTCCCGAAAAACATCAATTTCTGCTTTATGGACTATGCCAAACAAAGCCTTTGACTGTGTGGATCACAATCACCTGTGGAAAATTCTGAAAGAGATGGGAATACCAGACCATCTGACCTGTCTCTTGGGAAACCTGTACGCAGGTCAGGAAGCAACAGTTAGAACTGGACATGGAACAACAGACTGGTTCCAAATAGGAAAAGGAGGACGTCAAGTCTGTGTCCTTGTCACCCTGCTTATTTAACTTATATGCCGAGTACATCATGAGAAACGCTGGGCTGGATGAAACACAAGCTGGAATCGAGACTGCCGGGAGAAACATCAATAACCTCAGATATGCAGATGACACCACCCTTACGGCAGAAAGTGGAAAAGAACTAAAGAGCCTCTTGATGAAAGTGAAAGAGGAGAGTGAAAAAGTTGGCTTAAAGCTCAACGTTCAGAAAACTAAGATCATGGCATCAGGTCCCATCACTTCATGGGAAATAGATGGGGAAACTGTGGAAACAGTGTCAGACTTCATGTTTTTGGGCCCCAAAATCACTGCTGATCGTGATTGTAGCCATGAAATTGAAAGACGCTTACTCCTTGGAAGGAAGGTTATGGCCAACTTAGATGGCATATTTAAAAGCAGAGACATTACTTTGCCAACAAAAGTCCGTCTAGTCAAGGCTATGGTTTTTCCAGTGGTCGTGTATGGATGTGAGAGTCGGACGGTGAAGAAAGCTGAGCGCCGCAGAATTGATGCCTTTGAACTGTGGTGTGGGAGAAGACTCTTGAGAGCCCCTTGAACTGCAAGGAGAGCCAATCAGTCCATCCTAAAGGAGATCTGTCCTGGGTGTTCATTGGAAGGACCGATGTTGAAGCTGAAACTCCAATACTCTGGCCACCTGATGCAAAGAGCTGACTCATTGGAAAAAGCCCTGATGCTGGGAAAGATGGAGGATGAGATCAATCGATGGTAATCATGAACTCGATGGACATGGGTTTGGGTGAACTCTGGGAGTTTGTGATGGACAGGGAGGCCTGGCGTGCTGTGACTCATGGGGTCGCAAAGAGTCAGACACGACTGAGTGACTGAACTGAACTTAAAGAAGTAAGTAAAGACAGCAGAACTCCACTTGGAAAAACTCAACTCTAAACTGAAAACAGAATATAAAAAGAAAATTCACGGTGATGCTATCCATCGCGAATACAACCAGGTGATTAGAGTCAGAATTTGTCTTCTACTGGACAAATGGGTACTTAAGAGATTCTGTAGCTCTGAACCACAAGTCTAGTTTACTAGTCATTAAAATAACCCAGGTGGGCAGGTCCTCAATCAGAAAGATAAATAACCTCTGATGTCCACCACTACAGCCTTCATACTTTTTTAAAATGAAAGGATGCAAATGACAAACCCTTAACTGAAATTACACGATGACTGATCAAACTTACCCCGTTACATGTGGCACCTAATCCTTCTTCTAACAAACTCCACCTTTCGCGTGCTACTCATAATCGCTCTCTCAACTCAAATAAAAGGGGCCGAGTCACTGTGTGTTGATGTGTGCATATACCTTAGGGCACTTCTTATTGTATACTCACCCTAATACATGGCTACTGTAACAGAATACCTTTAATGTCTCTCATTGATCTTAACGTTAAGAAAATCTCCTTCTTAACAGCTTTAAATTCTAAGTTTGAGACAACAAAATGTTATCCTAAATTAATTCTATTACCCAGTTTTTAAATGCAAATTGATATACAGAATATAATCAATCTTGAGTCATTTATGCCAACTAACACTTTTTAACTGCGGGCTTCCCAAGTGGCTCAGTGGTAAAGAATGTGCCTGCCAATGAAGAGGGCAGGTTCAATCCCTGGGTCAAGAAGATCCACTGGAGTAGAAGATGCCCACCCAGTCCAGTATTCTAGCCTGAGAAGTCCCATGAAGAGAGGAGCGCGGTGGGCTGCAGTCCACAGCGTCGTAAAGACTCGGACATGACTGAGCATGTATGCAGGCAACGCTTTTTAACCATATAAAACTCTGTCTTCTTACAGAAAGAACCTATTTACAAAAATTCAAGAAGCTCAAAAGTCAACTAGTTACATAAATACGTGCAGCATCCACCTAACAAGGCAGCAAGTGTACAAATTCAAGACGGCCAGGTGGCTGGTACCTTCTCGTCCAGGGCCTTGTGGTGCTCGAACAGCGATTTCAGCGCCCTGAGCACCTCCACCTCACTGGTCATGCCGGCTGGGGACTGCGCCTGTTGCTCATCCGCCGTCATCCGGAGGGACGGCATGTACTGGGAAACCAGGCGCTCCAGACGCTCCAGCAGCAGCTGCAGGGCGGGGCCAAAGGAGCACGTTCAACCTCATGCTTGAATTCAGGGCCGATAACTCCTCTCAGCCTCATGCTAAAGCCGAAACCATGCTAAGGCAAGTCGGAATCCTGCCAGTTCAGCCTAAAGTTAGAGTGGACTTCCACAGTGGCCCAGTAGTTAAGACTCCACACTTCTGCAGGGGACATAGGTTTTAATCCCTGGTCAGGGAACTAAGATCCCACACAAAGTGGAGCATGGACAAAAATGTAAGTTAAGAGAACTCCCCCCTCAAATGTACTAAAATTACATTAGCTCTCATCATAAATTTGAAGCAAGGTATGAGAACCCCAAACTGATCCACCTCGGTCTGCTCAGAGGGAAGATGTGAAAAATAACTTGAAAACAGACAGAGTTTAAAGACAGCAACACGGAGCCCAGTGGTGACCCCCGCAAGGCAAATGTCAACACGTGACAATCCCCCTACTGACCCCGGTGTTGTTCCTTTCGGCTTTCAGCTCAGCGATTTCTTCTTCTCTTTCAAGAAGCTGCTGCCTGCATACATTTAGTCCTTCGGTAAGCGTAGCAAAATCCTAGAAAACAGTGAAATGAGTAAGTAACTAAATGCAAACACAAATTAAAAAGAGAGCAAGATGCTGAAGACTGACCCTGCCAAGTCTTTCCAAGATCCACACAAAGGATCTCCTTGCCCCTCCAGAGAAGAGGGGTCTGCTGACCCCAAGACCACACAGACCACCACAACTCAGACCGGCCTGCAGCCTCCACCTCGACCTGACAGGCACGTGGCAGGGGAGAACCCGGAATCCAAGCCTGCCTTCTCAAGACCCAGGGACGTCTGAGAAACTTTCCTAAACATAAATCCAACAACAAAGTGCATAAAGAGATTCTTAAACAACACACAGACAAGTGACCTAGAATCACTGGGGAGAGTGAAGAAAAAAGGAAAGGTCTACAAGGCCACCAGGCTTTGGAGTGTTCCCCTGGGAAAAAGGCTGATGGCACCCCAGGGCCATCCGTTAGCCTGACTCCACTGAAGTCACCCAGTCATTCAGTAAACAGTGCCCAACACTTGCAAGAGGCATGTAGTAGACATGTGAAGCTATGAGGGTGTATGTTATACACGTAAGCAGTAGGTACCCGTCATTAAGATACTGGACACACTGTCCTGTGCTTTGTAAGATGAGAGACGTTAAGAGGCTTAGCATTTCTGCTTCAAGGACGGACTCTCTAGCTCGATCCACATGCCCCAGAGACTCATCCAGCCAGTGTTTCCCTTCTTGTGGGGCCTCCGCCCATCCTCCAAGCAGCACCTGCACAACCTCTTACAAGGTAAACCTGCTGGGGTCGATCCTGCCCACTAAGGCCGAAATGCCCTGGCCGGCAGGGCCCACAACCGTGCTAACAAGAAACACGACCCCAGTGCTTCACCGCGTGAGGGCCGATCCGACGAGCCCAGCCTCCATCTGCTCTCACCTCAAGCAGCTCTGCATCCAGGACTTGGGCCGCGTCCAAATTCTTCCTCGTCTTGGCCTTTGCCTTGGGGTAGCAGCACTGAAAAAGCGCCCAGACGCGGGCCTTTCTGCGACCCATCCTCACGGATGGGGGCAGCCCCCCACTCGGGGGCAACTGCTGGTTCACTACCAGATACCTGAGCAACGGAGCTATCACCACCACTATTCACACTACGACCATGGCTATTCACACCATGAACATCACTCTCACACACCCCACTCTCACACCCCACTCTCACACCCTCCTCTCACACCCCGCTCTCACACACACTACTCTCACACACACAGCTCTCACACTATGACCACCGCTCTCACACTATGTCCACCAGCACCGGTGTCTCAAGAAGAAATGGCACGAAGGCTCTGCCTCCAGCACGTCTCCCAGGAGCCCGGAACCCGGAACCCACTCAGTCACAAGGGGCTCCGTGGTAACAGGGGGGCTGGGCTCAGGCCCACCATCAAGGGCGCCGAGAAGGGGGAGGGGCTGCCAAAAAGACGGCAGGTGAGTGTGGGGTGCGGGAGAAGGAAGGCCGTGCCCACAGCTCAGGCCCACCGTCAAACATGACCCTGCAAGGTACTGGTTCACAGTTGAACCGAACAGTATGAACTGCTTCAGAAACCACCACCACTAGGAATGAGCATGTCTTCTAAGTGGACTTCTGCCCCTCCACCCCCTAAACAAGCCTCCAGTGAGGCTAGTGAAAGGGCACCCCTGAACTCAAGGGCGTCCCCAGAACCCACCCAGCTGAGGAGGACTCACCACACTAGCTGCCCCTCACTCTCACCCTGAGCTCGGTCCTCCCTGACTGACTCTCTCAATCGAGCTCAGCAAGGGCTTGACCAACCTCGCTCCAGGCACTTAACATGAACCCACAGTGGGTACAGGGGTTCACTCAACCTGTTGCGAACTCGCTCTCTTAACTTCAACCCTGGGCGGCCAGACAACTCTGCCCCGTGGGGGCTGCACGGTGGAGGTTCAGGGGTGTCCCTGCCTCGAGCCCCGACAGCCAGCGCCTCCCAGACCCCCCTAGGTGCTGCCCCTCCCTCCGCCCCCGAGTCTCCCACCCCCTCTCCCGGCTCCACTCCCACCCTCGCGGCTCTCCACTCACTGGGGCACAGGCCACACTGCTCCTGGCTCAGCCGGGACCTCTGCTGTCACTTGAGGACCTCAGTCCTGAGGGTGCTTGGGGTTCTATATCCACCCATCTCAGCCATTACAGACTCCGGGAGAGACACAGGACAGTTTGGGGTCCCGCCCGCAGTTCACCCGGAGCACATTCTGTTTTTTTGGCTTTATCTACTGGAGTTTTCTGAGATGTCTTTTGAAAACCTCAACTGTTGCTTTCAGAAAGACTGTAAAATCACTGTACTCAAATTTAAGAATAAAATCTTCATTTTCAACCTTAACGTGAAACTGGAGGGAAGACTAAAAGCAGTCATTTTTTTCAAACTGAAAAAGTAAACTCGCATGTGACCACGTCACAGAATACACGTCACCGAACCCCTTCCCCCTCAGCCTTCTCCTCCACCACCAGCCGGTCATCACGAGGCCTGCCCTGGGCCGGCAGGGGCAGAGGAAGAGGGGAGACCGGCAGGGGCAGAGGAAGAGGGGAGACCGGCAGGGGCTGAGGAAGAGGGGAGACCGGCTGCTCTGCCCCCAGGCCGAGTGGGCTGCTTGCTCTACCTCCTTCCCAAGTTCAAGTGGCACTGAAACAGCCCGGCAACCTGGGGATTCTGATCAGAAACACAACCGTGGGTACTAAGCAAGGACTCCTGGTTCATGTTTTCCCTGGTATCAAATAAAGATGATCAGTAGAATTACTGTGACTTTTACATGTGGCTTCAGATGAGAGAAGGCACCCAGGGCTTCCCCACTTCCAGTTACAGACACAAGCAGCCTGTAGGTCAGCCTGCCAAAAGCTAGAAAAGCTAAATACATTTGAAAAGAGGTCCTTAGGCAGCCACAATCCAAGATTTCAAACAAAAGGGAAGCCCAGGGAGGGAGCCAGAGGCTGAGAGGGCTGCTCCTTCCCTTGGGGCATTTGAACAAAGCTGACTCTGGGAAGAAAAGGCAGGCAAAAAGTCAAGCAGAGGGGACTGGCTAACACAGCTCTGGATGGTTCCTTGGGCTGGGAAGACAAAAATTCAAGCACAGGCCTGACAACTCAGTCCGGATGTTAGAGACCAAGCTCCCCAAGAAAAGGGAGGCACAGAAAACGGACCCAACACTCTGCCCAAACCGGCTGAGCGCTGAGTATCAATCACCTCGTGGCGCTCAGGAGACAGACGGTGGGCTTCAGGACCTGCCGAGAAGGAGGGGCCCTGGGAGGGACCCCAGGCTTGCAGACGGAGACGCTGGAGGGCTCCTCCCTGGGGTTGGGGGGGAAAGTGGGTGAAGGCTGCTGAGACTGAGCTTACAAGGAGCCCCCAGTCAAGTCACTCAGGCCCGAGTGAACAGACAGCTCTGTCCCCACTGGAGGTCTGCGTCAGAGGAAACTCTGGAGAAGACAGCATCACTCAGAACCTCTAGGGTTTTCCATACATCATGTCCAACATGCAACCAAAAAAGCAAAAAGGGGTGTAACCACAAACAGGACCAAGAGAAAAAGAACTGAAACAGCTCCACAGGTGTCAGATGTATATCAGCATATCAGAGGTACGCTAGAGGTATCAGATGCAAACTTCACCTGCTCAAAAAGATACTTGACAAAAGGAAAAATTTCTGAGAATCACAACCGATTCTAGAACTTTACAATAACAGTGACTCAATTTAAAAACTCAGTCTCTGGGCTTAACATCAAATTGGACGTAGCTGAAGACAGGATCAGTGAACTGAAGAATGGATCGGTTAAAAATACATATATAAGAGGGCGGAAAGTATAGAATATACTGAAGGAGCCCGTTGTTAAACTACGTTGTTAAAATCTATAAAGGGGGCCCCTCACAGTGGGGAAAAGACAGAAAGGGGAATAAGAAATGTCTACAGGGGTTGAAACTAAAGAGCCTCTTAATGAAAGTGAAAGAGGAGAGTGAAAAAGCTGGCATAACACTCAACATTCAAAAAAGGAAGATCACGGCATCCGGCCCCATCACTTCATGGCAAATAAATGGGGAAACAATGGAAACAGCGACAGACTTTATTTTCTTGGGCTCCAAAATTAAGGCAGATGGTGAAATTAAAAGACGCTTGCTCCTTGGAAGGAAAGCTATGACAACCCTAGACAGCATATTAAAAAGCAGAGACGTTACTTTGCCGACAAAGGTTCATTTAGTCAAAGCTATGTTTTTTCAGGTAGTCATGTATGGACTTGAGAGTTGGCCCATGAAGAAGGCTGAACGCCGAAGAATCGATGCTTCTGAACTGTGGTGTTGGAGAAGACTCTTGACAGCCCCGTGGACTGCAAGGAGATGCAACCAGTCAATCCTAAAGCAAATCGGTCCTGAATATTCACTGGAAAGACTGATGTTGAAGCTCCAATACTTTGGCCACCTGATGCGAAGAACTGACTCATTGGAAAAGAACCTGATGCTGGGGAAGACTGAAGGCAGGAGGAGATGGAGACGACAGAGGACGAGATGGTTGGACGACATCACTGACTCGATGGACATGAGCTTGAGCAAGCTCCGGGAGTGGTGATGGACAGAGAAGCCTGGCATGCTGCAGCCCATGGGGTCACAACGGGTCAGACACTGAGCGACTGAACTGACGGACAGGGACAGTGGCAAGAGTTGGATCAAGAATCAGACCATTGACTCAAAAATGCAAACCGCACATTGGTTTCAGCAGCTCTGCGGGTGCCTAAGGCAAGAAGAAAATGTTCAAGCGCTCAGAGGCTTTTAATGGCACAGCAAGACTGAGAGCTGACTTCAAGAACAAGGAAGTCAGAAGATGATGGACTGGCATCTGTAAAATGCTGAAAAACAAATAACCACCAACCTGGAATTCTATACCCAACAAAAACACGTTTCGAAAGTGAAAGCAAAATAAAGACTTTTAGGGCAAATGGAAATGAGACAACTCATCAGCCACAGACGTGAACTAAAAAAACATGAAGGCAGTTCTTTGGGAAAAGGAAAAGTAGTCTCTGACGGAAACAGACAAAACAAGTAAAGACCAACAATGAGGTAACTCTGAGGGTAAATATTAACTCTACAAAACAATGATGATCATGCCAAAAATGTATCTAAAATTTTCAAGTATAACAGTGACAAGGAGGAAACAATCGTGTCAGGGAGGCAGTAAAAGTACTAAGTTAGACTTAAATGTGAAACACACGCTGTATCTGCCAATGTACGCCCAACAACCTGACAGAGGAGTACAGAACTAGAGAAACACTTCATACTTCTAAAAGAAGGCAAGAGAAAAAGAACACAGAATAGGTGGGACAAACAGTAACATGGTATCTACACACTGAAATATCAAAATAATAAATAGAGCAAATACTCTCATTAACAGGTACAGTGTCAAACTGATTATAATTAAACCTATACACTATTCACAGAGGTACATGTTAAGATAGAAGATCTTTTAGACAGGTGAAAGTAAAAGATACCCAGGCAAACAAGGACAGAAAACTCATGTGGCAATATCACTGTCAAACAGTGCCTAAATTAAGAAGCATTACTAGCGATAAAAAGGAGCATCTCATACTGATACAAGTTCAGTCTAGCAAGAAGATGAGGATTCTAAATTTGAATGCACCTAATAACATAACCTCAAAATATCAATCCATAAAAACTGACAGAAATAGAAAAGGAGTAACAGCCAAGTTCATCATCGCAGTGGGAGACGTTAAAGACACGTCTCTCCTGGAACTGGGCTCCCTGGTGCGGAGTCACCTGCAGCCACGAAGTACCTGAAATGCGGCTGGCTCGACAATGAGACGCGCTGCAAGCATGAAACACACACTGGATTTTCAAGACTCAGCATGAAAAACAGAATGTGAAATATTTCACTAGGCTTTATCATGTTGATCACACACTGAAATGATAATATTTTGGGTGTGTTAAATAAAATATATTACAGGTAATTTCACCGACTTCTGCTTTATTCAGCATGGCTACCGGAATCTGAATTATACGAGTGACAAGCCTGCTCTAACTGATACATACGGAACACTGCACTCCCACTGACCCATATTATTTTCAAGAGCCCAAGGAACATAGAACAAAATGAATATATATTGGGCCATTAGGAAAGCTCAAATTATTTCCAAGGACTGAAATAATTCAGGGTATACTTACGGATTGCAATGGGCTGACGGTTTATGTGCCCTCAAGCTTCACCTCGCACGTGGTGATGATACTAGAAGGCAGGGACTCTGGGAGGGGTCAGGTCAGGAGGGAATGGGCTCCCGTGCTGCGAGGACAGAGAGAAGAAGCAGGCAGCCTAGGAGCCAGGAAACAGGCCTCACCAGATGTGGCACCTGCGGGTGATCTTAGGACTTCCCAGCCTCCGGGACTATAAGAAACACCTTTCTGTTGTTTACCAGCTAGTCTATGGTATTTATAACAGTAGCGCAAAATGACTAAGACGGGGCTCTTCATGGAATTAAGTGAGAAATCAAAAAAGGGTCACTAGAAAAACCTCCCCAAACATTGGGAAGTTCAATGACATGCTTCTTGAAGAATTTCTTCAATAAAATTTTAAAAACCACATGAAGATTAGGAAAAACTTTTACATAAAAGATAGTGAAAATCGGGCTTATTCAAACTTGTGGCACGCAGCGAACTGTGTTTAGAGGGTAACTTAAAGCCCGAAACACATATACTGGAAAAGAAGGAAGGCTAAAAATCAACTAAGCCTCTAGCCCAAGAAACCAGAAAAAGAGCAAAGCAAACGAAACACAAGGCAGATGGGGAAAAAAGGAGCAGAAAATAAGGCAACAGAAAGCAAATATGAACATTTTTAAAAACAAAGCCAAAAGTTGGCTCTTTGAAAGGACTGATACAACTCATAAACCCCTAGAGACACTGATTAAGAAAAAGAGACAAAGCACAAATCACCAGTATCAAGGATTTTTGAAAGGGGAGACAACACATCTTGCAGATAGGAAACATACTATAAACCACAGTTCACTTACTAATTGGAGAATCTGCTGGCCTCAATAAATTCCTAGCAGGGGGAATATGCTTTACTTAAATAGACCCAAGAAGACATACAAAATCAGAACATTTTATTTGCATGAAAAAAATTAAATCTGAAATTAAAAGCCTCCCCACAATGAAACCAACTGGTTTTGCCAATCAATTCTTTCCAAAATCTAGGGAAGAAAACAGTAATCTCACAGGAACTCTCGGGGTAAACAAGGAACACTCTGCAACCTTGTTTTAGAAGACTAGCATAACCTTGATACTAAAACCAACAAGGAAGAAGTACAAGAAAGCAAAATTACAGACTCTGAGTATAGATGGAATAATCCTAAATAAAACCCCAACAAATAAAGTCCAACCAAAGGAGAATACATCGAGATCAGGTTGGGGTCGTTTTAGAATCACAAAATTTTTTAAAAGTTAAATCGCCACATTAAAGAAAAATCACCTGTTTCAAAACCTGCAGAAAATAAACTTAACAAAATTTAATGTAATAATCTTAGTTCATGACTAAGAAAAAACTCTTGGTCAACTAACAGAGAAGAATTTATATATTTTGATAAAAATGTCTCCAAAAAAGCTAATATCATATGTGATGGTGAAATACTGAAAGCTTTTCCTCTGATTATGGAAAAGAGACACGGATACTTATTCTCACTACTTCTGTTCACCACTGTACTCTGTACTGGAGATCCCAGTCCGAAAAATAAGGCAAGAAAAAGAAAAGGGTTATCACAGTTGCAAAGGGGAAAGAAAGCACTTATTTGAAGACATAATTATGTATACATAAAAAAATACAATTAGAATTATTTGAAATAAATGGAATTAGGAAGTGAATATAGAAAAGTCAGTTCTATCTCTATCTATGAGGAATTTATAATGCCACTGAAAATATCAAGATATCTAACTAAACATGTGCAAGACATACAGCAAACTATAAACTTCTAAGATAAATTAAAGAAGATCTAAAAAAATGGAGAGCTATATATATTGTGTTCATGGATTCTAGAACAACATTAAAGAGACAAACACACACACACACACACACACACACAGATTTAACTGTGTGAGGCGATGCGTATGTTGGGCAATCATTCCATGAGGCCTATGGGCATCAAGTCATCACAAGGTAGACTTGAAATACACACAAACTGTATCTGTCAAGGACTCCTTAGTGAAGCTGGGGGTCTAAAATCAGGGCCTGGCACCTGGTAGCTGGCAGGTGTGGGAATCCGGGTTCACATGCAGGCTGTACACACTCTTAATCACAGGTGAGACCTGAAGCAACCCAGCAAGTCTCTGTTTTTCTTTTTCTGTTTTTCTCTGTTCCCCTTGCCATTTGTATTTAACAGATTCCCAGGATCGAGTGAGCAGCGCCAAGGCAGCAATCATGTTTCCCCATCTAAGGCGGGAGCATGTAACAACAACAGACTTCCCAACCGCCCGGAGATAAGTGGGGTGTCCCATCACAACAAAAAGCAAAGAAACAAGACATTCCCCGAGACAGAGATGCCCGACGGCAGTGGAGACTATGGTCCACCAGACTTCCCAAGGGGACCCCCAGGGGCTTGGAGCCCACGCTGGGCCCCTCAGCTTGAGGCCACACTCGCCTTTCCACCATCCTGGGGGTCCTGGCAGAAGAAAGCCAGGCCACAGAAGGGGGATGGTGTGGCCGGCCCGTGGGACTCAGGGCAGGACCGACTTGGGTCTGTGCTGGGCTCCACGTCCAGTCACCACCCTTGGAGTGTACAAAGTTCTTGGGATCATTGTAGGTTTTTGGCAAAAACCAATGGAGCCAAAGTCACTTAGGATGGTTTTTAAGGAAAAAACCTCACTGAGGATTCACTTGGTGCCAGCCTCGGCACCTAGCGAGATGCAGACTCCTGGTCATCCATGGCTGTGCCTGCAGCCCACCAGGGCAAGGGGAGGCTCCCGGACACCGGCTGCCACGTGGGGTTCTTCCCCCACTTTGAGTGAAGGGCTGCACCCCCTGGATGGACCCGGCTCACCCCTCCACTTCTGATGCTGAGACCCCGAGCCTCCCACGACCAGAGGTTCCAGCCTCTCCCAGGGCCTCCGTGTCACTGCACAGGCCTTGTCCATGCGGCCCCAGCAGGCAGGGTGAGTCCTGTGTGGAGCCTCCCAGCTCGTTGGCCTCGTTCCCCACATCAGGGCCGTGCAAGAGCACCGCGTGTCCACTGAACGAGTGGATGAGGACCCCTAATGATGGTGATGATGACAAGGAGGAGGAGGTGAAGGGGGCTGAGACCCAAGTGGCAGTCCCTGATTCAGGCATCTCATCTGTGCATATTCATTCCTTTAACCTTATGACAAGATCGTGGCGGGGGGCGGGGGGGCAGGGGTCGCGGGTCCTGCCACTGTTTTCACCTTGGAGCCAGCAAGTTCACTCTCGGTGTCCAGGGGCGGCTGCAGCCACTGGCCACACACTGGACAGCTTTAACACAAATTCATTCTCCCCCAGTTCTGGAGTTAGAAACCTGTGACCAAGGTGTGGGCAGGGCTGAGCTCCCTCCAGAGGCTCCAGGGGAGTCCCCCTGGCCTGCTCCAGCCCTTGGGGAACCCCAGGCCTCCCTGGGCTTGTGGCCACATCACCCCGACCTCTGCATACATCTGCACAAACCTTCTCCCCTAGGTGGCTCTGTGCTTCAGATCACCCCCTCTTCTCTTCCAAGGACACCCTTCATTGGATTTAGGATCCACATGCATCCCGGGTGATCTGGTACAGAGGTCAGTAACTTACTTCCATCTGCCGAGACCTTTCATCGGAATAAGGTCACCTTTACCGGCTGCAGAAGGATGGACAGCTTTCGGGGCCACCATTCAGCCCACCATACCTGTCAGGACACACACAGAGACCCTGGGGTCACTCTGCCGACACCTCAGGACACACACAGAGACCCTGGGGTCACTCTGCCGACACCTCAGGACACACACAGAGACCCTGGGGTCACTCTGCCGACACCTCAGGACACACACATACAGACCCTGGGGTCACTCTGCCGACACCTCAGGACACACACAGAGACCCTGGGGTCACTCTGCCGACACCTCAGGACACACACATACAGACCCTGGGGTCACTCTGCCGACACCTCAGGACACACACAGAGACCCTGGGGTCACTCTGCCGACACCTCAGGACACACACAGAGACCCTGGGGTCACTCTGCCGACACCTCAGGACACACACACAGACCCTGGGGTCACTCTGCCGACACCTCAGGACACACACAGAGACCCTGGGGTCACTCTGCCGACACCTCAGGACACACACACAGACCCTGGGGTCACTCTGCCGACACCTCAGGACACACACACAGACCCTGGGGTCACTCTGCCGACACCTCAGGACACACACAGAGACCCTGGGGTCACTCTGCCGACACCTCAGGACACACACATACAGACCCTGGGGTCACTCTGCTGACCCCCAGGCTGCTCTCCCAGGAGACGCATCTCCAGGCTGTAGTCTAGCTGGTGGCGTCTTCTGTTCAGTAGAAATGTGCCGCAGACCACTCTTCCACTGAAATCTTAGCCGGATGCTTTTGCATCTCTAGCTTAGTTTGCTTTCTGAGTATAAAAGACCATGGTTTTAAAAGCCTCAAGTCATTGAGCCCGATCTCCTTGTCTGAATGGAATTGAATGTTTCACTAATAAAACAACTGGATGGAAAATGCAGTGTGCAGACCCCACAGTCAAGAAGATATTGTCTGTAAGGGGGTTTCACATTTCCAGGGAACTCCGACAACATTGTTCTGCATGTGGTTTAAAACGGAAACAAACTATTGAAACTCAAGAGATGCATTAGCAGAGAGAAACAAAGAAAAAGCTTCTTACCAGGTTCAGCTGTGGATCGAGGTTCTGTTCCCCACATGAGAAAAAAAGACATCAAAACAGAGCATTCGAGTCAGTTTCCGTTCATACGAAACCTGCCCATCCTTTCCTGTGGCCTTGTCTAGGACATGTCTGCAGAAACACTGGAGATAAGCCCCATCGCAAAAGAGAGAGGGATGGTAGATCAATTTACATTCCCATAAATAAACGAAGACTCCCTTAACAGCTCACACTAGCAAGGTTTTCAATTGCAGTTCATAGAAGGCTCAGAGCCTCCTAGGATGACTGGCCCAACTTTGAATTCAAATGTGGATGTGTGATTTTTGCGGAAGAAGAAAACAAAACTTCAGTCAGGGCTTGTGAGGGCCCATAGCCAGCAGGATGGCTTTCATGTGCTGGAGCCCATGTCCCCTCACTCTGAGACCACAAATCTACACACCTCACACCACTGTCCATAAACAGATAAACAACCAGGTTTCCTGTACAGCACAGGGTCCTCTACTCCATACTCTGTAGTGACCTGTATGGAGCAAGACTCCAAAAAAGGATGGATTCATGTATGCTGTGCTTAGTCACTCAGTCGTGTCCGACTCTTTGCGACCCCATGGACTGTAGCCTGCCAGGCTCCTCTGTCCTTGGGATTCTCCAGGCAAGTGTACTGGAGTGGGTAGCCTACCCCTTCTCCAGGGGATCTTCCCAACCCAGGAATCAAACTGAGGTCTGCTGCATGGCAGGCAAATTCTTTGCCACCTGAGCCACCAGGGAAGCTTGGATGCATGTAGATGTATAGCTAAATCACTTTGCTGTACACTTGAAACTAACTCAATATTGTTAATAAAAATAAAAATTAAAAAATATCTAGAGGGTTGGGATGGGGTGGGAAGTTCAAGAGAGAGGAAGAAAAAAATAGTTAAAAATAATAAAATGCCAAAAAAAAAAGGAAACAAAGAAGAAATCCATGCATCTTAGTGACTGAACCCTTCCTGGTTCTCCTGGGCGGAGACAGGGCCTGGTCAGCCCCGGGGTGGTGCTGTGGGCAGCACTGTGAGGGGGCCCCTCTCCTTACTTTTCTGCAAGATCCAGAAGTCCGGTGAGTCCTGGATCTCGCTGCCTTGCCGGAACCAGCAGACCTGCAGCGGGGGCGTGCCGCGCACACGGCACTCCAGCATGACCACCTGGCCCTCAGACGCACGGATGTTCTGCAGCTCCTGAAACACCGGGACACACCCATCAGGTCTGGGCTCACACAGCCACACGACACGGTCTCATGACACAGAGGAACACTTCCTAAGCTCAGAGGAGCACTTACGGGGTGGGCACCGTGCACACGAACCCCTCCTCAGGTCAGGAGAGCACTGGATCCCAGGTGATGAAGTGAGGGAGGTCCCGGGGCCCGCCCTGCAGTGCACGGGCTCCATTACCCATGGAACGTCTCAGTGTCGGCATGACCTGTCTTTATCAACACCAGGATGCGCTGGTGCAATCCACCCGTGTTCCATCTGGGGGTAGAGTCCTAGGGGACCAGACAGGAGGGGAAGGAGATGCCACTTGTCCACCAGAGGAGCCCGCCAGGCTCCTCTGTCCATGGGATTCTCCAGACAAGAATACTGGAGTGGGTCGCCACGCTCTTCTCCAGGGGATCTCCCCGACCCAGAGGCTGAACCTGGGTCTCCCATCTGTGCCCCAAGCTCCGACCTTCCCCCAGGACCTTCATGTGTCCACCAGCGTCCTGGGGCAGCTGCACCAGAAGGAGGGCTGGCATTTCCTCATCTGCAGGTTCTTTTGTTTTTTTTTAATAATTAAATTTATTTTTAATTGAAGGATAATTGCTTTACAATATTGTGTTGGTTTCTGCCAAATATCAACAAGAGTCATCCACAAGCATAGATATGCCCCCTCTCTCTTAAACCTCCCTCCCACCCCGCTAGGTTGTCACAGAGCACTGGTTTGCGTTCCCTGAGTCACACAGCAAATCTCCAACTGGCCATCTCTTTTACCTATGGTCGTGTATATGTGTCTACACTACTCTCTCCATTCATCTGACCCTCTCCTCTCTCCCAGCCCCCCTCCCCGGGTCCACAAGTCTGTTCTCTATGTCCGTGTCTCCACTGCTGCCCCACAGATAGGTGCACCAGTACCTCTTTCCAGATCCCATTCACCTGCAGGGTCTGAGCGAAATAAAACGGGAGCACTTCCCCCACCTGACCTTCCTCGCCTCCTCCCCCTGACCAGCACTGTCACCCTGGTGCTCCAGCCACTCTAGCTCCAGACCAATCAACTCTGACAGCCCAACAGACCAGAAAGGAGTGTGGCTTCATAGATGCAAAGAGCTGAAACTTGTCAAGCGGCTACTCAAAACCAAAGGAATGACTGACCCTTCCAGGTGCCTCCCTTGCCTTCTTCCCCTGGCAACAGGCCCACTGAAACTTTCTACTATCTATGTATGTGCCTACAGGGTATCACATCCAATAAAGGACAAGTACGGCTCTTGAAGTAAGTCAGATGCAATAATTGATTATGCATAGAACCAAAGCAAACAAATTCACATTAGGCAGGATGCTTTTTTTTTTTTCTGTTTCCATTTTTGCTTTTTACATTTTTCTCAAAAGACGGCCAAAGGTGTGCTGGGGAAAAACAGATCCTGTAGCAACTGGCCTGCAGTGCATGTGCTCTGGCCCTGTGAAACCTTGGAAGTCCACAATGTGGGCAGAAGCAGGAAAGTCTAATGTACCTGCTGAGAATTTTGGTGCCAAAGGCCTTTTTTGATAAATGAAAAGGTGAATATTATTACCTACTTCTGAGTCCATTCTCTCTTCATTCTTACTTGTAAATGTAGAAAAGTCTCTGGTTTTAAATTGACTTCCACTTTCTGATTAGTCCAGAGGGCAGTATTTCGCAGATCAGCAGGGAAGATGTTGCCCTCGGGGTCCAGCTAGTGAGGATGGAGTCATCGATGTCCCCGGTGTGTTCAGGGAGCATTCACAGCGCGTTACAGACGCTGCACTAATACTCTCCACGTGTGAGCTTCCAGACACCCAGGGGCCTCTGGTTTGCTCCTAGGACTGCGCATACTCTTCACACTGGAGAGTCACAAAGGTAGGACCTGGGTAGAAACCAAGCACGTCACACACACAGGTCTCCGTAGTTTTCCAAGGTCTGCCACGTGGCTCCTCCTGAGTGAGCTTCTGCTGAGCAAAGCCACGTTTGCACGGCTGACCTTGGGAGGCTGGTCTGTGGCCCTGAGGGTTTGAGGTCCACAGGAGGGCATCTCCTGCTCTCAGGTCCACCTGGTACCAAGACTCCCTGCAAGGTCCACGGCTCCAGGGAGAAACGCCACACGGGGTGGCCGCTCTCCAGGCCCCGAGTGTGTCCCTGGGACCCGTGAGCTGCTGTCCCCACCAGGTTGGTGGCCCCGGCTTCAGCCCCAGGGAACCCCACCAGGGGCGTGAGGGGACACGGATGGAGGTGCCCAAGGACTGGCAGAGCCCAGGCCCTGAAGGACGGGGCAGGGCAGGGAGGGACAGCGCCCCCAGGGGAAGGGTGCTGCAGGCACCAGCGAGGAGGAAGAGGCCGGCACAGCAGGCGAGGACAGTCACTCTACTGTTTGCGACTTACGAACTCAAGCTTTAGAAAAATGTGGAATCCTGGTTTCCTTTTCTATCAGGCTCAGAGCATGCCTCATGGCTCCCTTTGGGTTGAAGGGGACAGTGTGCTGGGGTCTCTGCCCCAGGAGCTGGACTGCACTGTGCGGACACGGATGGGCTGTGGCTGGCCCGAAGGAGTTTCGCAGCCCTGAGGGAGACAGGAGTGTCTCAGGTCTCTCTCCGCTGGGTACCCCAGGACGGTGTGACACCTCAGCCCGGAGGTGCGTGGGGCCCTGGCTCCAAAACCAACAGCGTTCCGACAACAACTCAGCAGCTCCCACAGACTTCACGGATGGGGCTGCTTGTCAACAGCTCCTGCGCTCCATGCAATAGTCACGCCGGCCGCTCTGTGAACGACTCCTGCTCTGAGCACGGATAGATGCCCCGTGGGCTGTTATCCCGACATCGCTGTTCATAGGCAGGACGTGACTTCTTCCTTCTTTGGGTATTTTATCCTGGGTAGGGGGAGGTGGACCCTCACTGTTGTTGTCAACAGCCCTCATTCATTGACTGTGTCCTCCGTAAACACTCTGTAGGAAGAGGTCTTTAACCAAGCTGGCTGCAGGCTGGCTTAGGAGGAAGCATCACTCCCTGGATGAAGACAGACAGAGGCTCTTCGCGGCTGCCTTGTGGAAGATTCACAGATTTCAGAGAATGGACTACAGAAGCCACTGTCACATTCGTCCTGTTACTTGGGGTTGATCCTGTGAGATGGGTGAGGCCGGGGCCCACCTCTGAAGAACCCACCCTGCCCAGGGACCCTCGGGTTGCTGGGGCATCTTGTGGGCGCTCTCGGGGCCTCGTCCTGCTGTTTGGCCAGGTTTGAGCCAGCCCTGCCCTCCTGGCGCTCTGGTCTAGGGAGTCCTGACATCTCACATCCTAACACCATCTCAGCCTGCCCCTGCAGGAGGACCCCAGCTGCTCTCAGCCACTTTTGAAACCACAAAAGGTTCAGAATCAGCCTGCCAAGCTCAACAACAAACAGAGATAAAAATGAGGATCTGTTGCAATTTGAGGAATACTACACTCAACTTAGCTGGGCTGGGGGCATGACTTCCGACAGTACGCTGGTACACAGGCATGGGGCACCTCTTCAACTGTGCCTTTTAAATATCTTTCCATCAAAAAATGATACACGTGAACTTACGTTCAAAACAGAAATAGACTCACACACTCAGAAAACAAATTCTACCATTAGCAAAGGGGAAAGGGGGGGATAAATTAGGAGACGGGACTGACGTGTACACAATATAGTCTATATACAGTAGATAACCAACAAGATCCTACTGTATTACACAGGGAACTCTACTCAATGTATTTTAAAACTCGATAAGGAAAAAGAATCTGAAAAAAACTACATCTATAACTGAATCACTTTGCTGTACACCTGAAACTAACACAACACTATAAATCAACTCAACTCCAATTAGAACATTTACAATTTTCTCGGAAAGAGGTGGGGAGGAGACAGAGGAGAAACACCCCACGGGACCATTTCTGAGCTGAGCTGACCAGCTGACCAATGTCATCATGCCTGGTGATGCAAAACACCCCCTGAGACAAACTGAAAATCTGTCAGTTGGTTTTGAAACCATCTACAAACCTTGCTGCTTTCCCAGGTTCCCATCCATCATTCTGTCTCCTCCCATGCACTGTTTGGTGTTCCCAGTCTGTTCTGAGCTCTATCAGGCCCACCTTTCGCAGACCTTTATATGATCATGGTCACACAGCAGCTGTGCACCGAGTATCTGTTTAGCCCCACAGGTAACCTTGAGATGAACCCGTTCATCACTCGTTTTCATGTTTAAAGACTATACATGAAGCCACAGGAGAATGGAATCAAAGGCCCAGAGCAAACTCAGAGGATGAGACATGCAGCTGCCTGACCTTGGTGAAGACAGGCGGGAGGCAGGCGGCAGCAGGTCCATCCGGCCGGCAGAGGAACAAGGTGGGGCTGGGGGCCTGGAGGGCAGAGGCACGTGGGTCAGACTCGGAACACGCAAACCACGGAAACATGGACCCACGTGGGTGATAGCATGGCCACTGACAGGGCTAAGCATTCATCGCACACCTACCAGTGCTTACATAGCAAACACGAAACAAGTCCACTGGTGCACAGAATGGTTTCTGTAAAGTCCACTCTGCTTTGGGGGTTGACAGGGAGTTTCTACTATACATGCCACCTCTGAATGACTTCTACTGCTTGGCTCTTTCCTAGTGTCTCATCTCAGATGTGCTTTCTCGATGGTTTGCATACCCAACATACCACAGAGTAAGTAAGAGCTAGTCGCTCAGTCGTGTCCAACTCTTTTGCGACCCCATGGACTGTAGCCCGCCAGGCTCCTCTGTCCATGGAATTCTCCAGGCAAGAATACTGGAGTGGGTTGCCATTCCCTTCTCCAGGGGATCTTCTCCAACACAGAGATCGAACCCGGGTCTCCCTGCACTGCAGGCGGATTCGTTACCACTGAGCCACCAGGGGAGCCCTGTCATTTCTAAAACACCCATGGGCGCTCAGTGGCTGGAGGGCACACTTATGACTCAAGAATGCGCTCATGTTGCAAGAGGCTTGGGTTTACAGATGCCCACCACAGCACCAAGGCAAAGTATCACATCTCATTTAGAGACATCTAGATTCTAATTTTTTACTTAAAAAAAGCTTCAGGTTTCCTGTGTTTGCAAAGTGAATTCACTACAATGACCCAGTTGTGGATACTGTTGTTCTTGGATAAAGCAGTTTTACAATGAAACGAAAGCAGGATGAAAATGCACAGTGACGTGAAGGAATCTGAATATTCCCATATTATCTGTTAAGCTCGCAGAGGATAGGTGGACTTCTGAGCTCTATCGGGTGGACTTTGTGGATAAGGGGGACTTTTCTCCTTTTCTGCTTTCTTTTAAATGAGCTAACGAATTTGGCTACGTGGAAGATGGCACATATGTGAGGGAGAATCAAGCAGTAACAGCCAACACAGATACCACTTTATCAGAGTATTAGCTGTGAGAAAAAGGAATTCTCAAAGGAAATGCAGATGTTGATTAATCAGTGGTGTGTCTCGGATTAAAAATTATTTTTAGTGCATTAAAAGGAAGAACTTAACTTATCATTTTCTTTCCTCCCAGTTGTGTGTCCACTGAGGAGATATTTCAGGGGAGGACTAACTGGGGTCTTTATGCTAAAGAGTCTGACTCCTCTCGGACTGTGGATAGGGCTCACCTGCTCAACAGGGACTGACAGAGGCTGGATCACAGCTGTGGTCACTCTTGTCTTTGGAGATGATGATCCAGTGGTCAAGGACATAGAAGTGGTTTTCTTCTGAGCTCTGCAAAGTAAGGAGTGAAGTCTTGGGTCAGAATTTCTTAAGCAGGAATTATTCTTTGAAATACTGCCACAGAACAGGCCAGTTTCTTTATGTTTGCTTAATCTGCTTCAACTGGAACTGCTTCAGAAATGGGGACCCACAACCTACAGTTAGAACAGTGGTGCTCAGTATATATTCAGAGGGGCCCACAGACAGCAGCAAAATAAACACACAGATGAAAGTACTAACTATGTATCTCAGCTCTTATTAGAAAGCAGAAAGTATTGAACTGGAAAATCCTAAGACAAAAGATAATACTTAGAAAAGCCCAGTCTGGAGCAGTAAGCAGATATGTTTAGGAAATGTTTAGGAACAGCCTTCGATATTTAATTCAAAGTTCTGGTGGTTGCTTTTCAGTCCAGCAACTGCTCTTTATTCCAGTTTCCCATTGTGTAAAGTTGAGCATGTCTTGGACTGTGGTCTTTTCTTAGTGCATAAAAGTTAAGAGCTGTTTCTAGGTCCAATTTTGCTAAGTCACAGGCTGTGTAATCTCAAGCGAGTCATGGAACTTCACTAAACTTGAGATCCTTGTCGGAATGCACAGGTAGCAGAGTATGTGATCTTATTAAGAGCCCTTTAACACATATGCTCAGTTAGCACTCAGTCATGTCTCTTTGCCACCCCATGGACCGCAGTCTACCAGGTTCCTCTGCCCATAGGATTCTCCAGGCAAGAATACTGGAGTGGGTTACCATGCCCCCCTACAGGGGATCTCCCCAACCCAGGGATCAAACCCATGTCTCCTGCATTGGCAGGCACATTCTTTACCACTCAGCCACCAGGGAAGCCCCCTTTAACATGAATGCTCAGTGATAATTTGAGGCTGAATGGCTATGATTGTTATGTATATACTAGTAAATCAAACAAATTTCTTAGCACAGTCTCAATATTCATGGAGTTTTCTACAAACTCTTGGTAGATTTTATCTTTGCAAAATAATTAAGATCCTAACATATTACTAATAATCCCTATGTCTTTGTAGGGACAATGACATTTTGAGATTTTCATGACATGATCTAACTGGAGATACACTTGATCCAAATGGAAACCCATTTCTAGCCTAATTAGATATTTTCTAATTTATGTGACAAGTTGTTTGTCATTTACATTTTAGTACTGATGTCAGTCATTTTCTCTCATTGTGACTGCTCCTTCTACATATTTATAAGCAGTCAGTTGGCACTGGAACAAACATTGTGGATGGTTAGATTTGGGGACACTGAGGATGAAATGCGGATTTCAAAGTTCAAAAGTCAAAGACTCTGTTCCAGGCTCAAGCATCTGATCTCTCACTGACATCAGCTGACCTCTTCCTTCAGCGCACAACACCAGCGGCGTCACTGAGCACAAGTCTGCTGACATTTTCTACTTAAACGGACGGAATCATACACACTTACTGTGGCATGGCTCCAGGCTTCAATTTGCAAGCTAAACTTTCACTGTCAGAATCTGTTGAACTGGCACCTGAGTGAAAAAAAAAAACACAACAAAGATGTAGGTAGTATCTATATCTGCTTCCATTAGCATATTGGGCACCTACTGACCTGGGGAGTTCATCTTTCAGTGTCCTATCTTTTTGCCTTTTCATGCTGTTGATGGGGTTCTCAAGGCAAGAATACTGAAGTGGTTTGCCACGCCCTTCTCCAGTGGACCACATTCTGTCAGACCTCTCCACCATGACCCATCCGTCTTGGGTGGCCCCACACGGCATGGCTTAGTTTCATTGAGAGAGACAAGGCTGTGGTCCGTGTGATCAGATTAGTTAGTTTTCTGTAATTTTAGTTTCAGTGTCTGCCCTCTGATGCCCTCTCGCAACACTTACCATCTTACTTGGGTTTCTCTTACCTTGGGCCTTGGGTAATTCCTCTCGCGGCCGACCCCGGCCCCCAGTCCCCGGCCCAGCCTAGCCCCTGTCGGCCGCCGCCCCCGGCCCCCGGCCCGGCCTAGCCCCTGTCGGCCACCGACCCCGGCCCCCGGCCCGGCCTAGCCCCCTGTCGGCCGCCGCCCCCGGCCCCCGGCCCGGCCTAGTCCCTGTTGGCCACCTCCCCTGGCCACCGGCCCCCAGCACGGCCTAGCCCCTGTCGGCCACCGACCCCGGCCCCCGGCCCGGCCTAGCCCCCTGTCGGCCGCCACCCCCGGCCCGCGGCCAGGCCTAGGCCCTGTCGGCCGCCGCCCCCGGGCAGGCCTAGTCCCTGTCGGCCACCTCCCCTGGCCACCGGCCCCCAGCCCGGCCTAGCCCGTCGGCCACCGCCCCCGGCCCCCGGCCCGGCCTAGCCCCCTGTCGGCCGCCGCCCCCGGCCCGCGGCCAGGCCTAGGCCCTGTCAGCCGCCGCCCTCGGCCCCCGGACCGGCCTAGCCCCTGTCGGCCACCGACCCCGGTCCCAGGCCCCCGGCCCGGCCTAGCCCCCTGTCGGCCGCCGCCCCAGGCCCCCGGCCCGGCCTAGTCCCTGTCGGCCACCTCCCCTGGCCACCGGCCCCCAGCCCGGCCTAGCCCGTCGGCCACCGCCCCCGGCCCCCGGCCCGGCCTAGCCCCCTGTCGGCCGCCGCCCCCGGCCCGCGGCCAGGCCTAGGCCCTGTCAGCCGCCGCCCTCGGGCCCCGGACCGGCCTAGCCCCTGTCGGCCACCGACCCCGGTCCCAGGCCCCCGGCCCGGCCTAGCCCCCTGTCGGCCGCCGCCCCAGGCCCCCGGCCCGGCCTAGCCCCTGTCGGCCACCGACCCCGGCCCCCGGACCCTGGCCCGGCCTAGCCCCCTGTCAGCCGCCGCCCCAGGCCCCCGGCCCGGCCTAGGCCCTGTCGGCCGCCGCCCCCGGCCCTCGGCCCGGCCTAGTCCCTGTCGGCCACCTCCCCTGGCCACCGGACCCCAGCCCGGCCTAGCCCCTGTCGGCCACCGACCCCGGCCCCCGGCCCGGCCTAGCCCCCGTCGGCCGCCGCCCCAGGCCCCCGGCACGGCCTAGGCCCTGTCGGCCGCCGCCCCAGGCCCCCGGCCCGGCCTAGCCCCTGTCGGCCACCTCCCCCGGCCCCCGGCCCCCGGCACGGCCTAGCCCCCTGTCGGCCGCCGCCCCCAGCCCCCGGCCCGGCCTAGCCCCTGTCGGCCACCGACCCCGGCCCCCGGACCCTGGCCCGGCCTAGCCCCCTGTCAGCCGCCGCCCCAGGCCCCCGGCCCGGCCTAGGCCCTGTCGGCCGCCGCCCCCGGCCCTCGGCCCGGCCTAGTCCCTGTCGGCCACCTCCCCTGGCCACCGGACCCCAGCCCGGCCTAGCCCCCTGTCGGCCGCCGCCCCCAGCCCGCGGCCAGGCCTAGGCCCTGTCGGCCGCCGCCCCCAGCCCCCGGCCCGGCCTAGCCCCTGTCGGCCACCGACCCCGGCCCCCGGCCCCTGGCCCGGTCTAGCCCCCTGTCAGCCGCCGCCCCAGGCCCCCGGCCCGGCCTGGCCTAGGCCCTGTCGGCCGCCGCCCCCGGCCCTCGGCCCGGCCTAGTCCCTGTCGGCCACCTCCCCTGGCCACCGGACCCCAGCCCGGCCTAGCCCCTGTCGGCCACCGACCCCGGCCCCCGGCCCGGCCTAGCCCCCGTCGGCCGCCGCCCCAGGCCCCCGGCCCGGCCTAGGCCCTGTCGGCCGCCGCCCCAGGCCCCCGGCCCGGCCTAGCCCCTGTCGGCCACCTCCCCCGGCCCCCGGCCCCCGGCCCGGCCTAGCCCCCTGTCGGCCGCCGCCCCAGGCCCCCGGCCCGGCCTGGCCTAGGCCCTGTCGGCCGCCGCCCCCGGCCCTCGGCCCGGCCTAGTCCCTGTCGGCCACCTCCCCTGGCCACCGGACCCCAGCCCGGCCTAGCCCCTGTCGGCCACCGACCCCGGCCCCCGGCCCGGCCTAGCCCCTGTCGGCCACCGACCCCGGCCCCCGGCCCGGCCTAGCCCCCTGTCGGCCGCCGCCCCAGGCCCCCGGCCCGGCCTAGGCCCTGTCGGCCGCCGCCCCAGGCCCCCGGCCCGGCCTAGCCCCTGTCGGCCACCTCCCCCGGCCCCCGGCCCCCGGCCCGGCCTAGCCCCCTGTCGGCCGCCGCCCCAGGCCCCCGGCCCGGCCTAGCCCCTGTCGGCCACCTCCCCCGGCCCCCGGCCCCCGGCCCGGCCTAGCCCCCTGTCGGCCGCCGCCCCAGGCCCCCGGCCCGGCCTAGGCCCTGTCGGCCGCCGCCCCCGGCCCCCGGCCCCCGGCCCCCGGCCCCCGGCCCCCGGCCCGGCCTAGTCCCTGTCGGCCGCCTCCCCTGGCCACCGGACCCCAGCCCGGCCTAGCCCCTGTCGGCCACCGACCCCGGCCCCCGGCCCGGCCTAGCCCCCTGTCGGCCGCCGCCCCAGGCCCCCGGCCCGGCCTAGGCCCTGTCGGCCGCCGCCCCAGGCCCCCGGCCCGGCCTAGCCCCTGTCGGCCACCTCCCCCGGCCCCCGGCCCCCGGCCCGGCCTAGCCCCCTGTCGGTCGCCGCCCCAGGCCCCCGGCCCGGCCTAGCCCCTGTCGGCCACCTCCCCCGGCCCCCGGCCCCCGGCCCGGCCTAGCCCCCTGTTGGCCGCCGCCCCAGGCCCCCGGCCCGGCCTAGGCCCTGTCGGCCGCCGCCCCCGGCCCACGGCCCCCGGCCCGGCCTAGGCCCTGTCGGCCACCTCCCCTGGCCACCGGAGCCCAGCCCGGCCTAGCCCCTGTCGGCCACCGACCCCGGCCCCCAGCCCCCGGCCCGGCCTAGCCCCCTGTCGGCCGCCGCCCCAGGCCCCCGGCCCGGCCTAGCCCCTGTCGGCCGCCGCCCCGGTCCCCGGCCCGGCCTAGCCCGTCGGCCGCCGCCCCCGGCCCCCGGCCCCTGGCCGCCGCCCCCGGTCCCCGGCCCCGCCTAGCCCCTGTCGGCCGCCGCCCCCGGTCCCCGGCCCGGCCTAGACCCTGTCGGCCGCCGCCCCCGGCCCCCGGCCCCCGGCCCCGCCTAGACCCTTGTCGGCCGCCCCCGGCCCCCAGCCCGGCCTAGACCCTTGTCGGCCGCCGCCCCTGGCCCCCGGCCCGGCCTAGCCCCTGTCGGCCGCCGCCCCCGGCCCCTGGCCTCCGACTCCCGGCCCCCGGCCCCGCCTAGCCCCTGTCGGCCGCTGCCCCCGGCCCCCGGCCCGGCCTAGACCCTTGTCGGCCGCCGCCCCCGTTCCCCGGCCGGGCCTAGCCCCATGTCGGCCGCCGCCGTTGGCCCGCGGCCGGGCCTAGGCCCTGTCGGACGCCGCACCTGGCCCCCGGCCGGGACTAGCCCCTGTCGGCCGTCTCCCCTGGCCACCGGCCCACGGCCCCGCCTCGCCCTAGTCAGCCGCCGCCCCCAGTCCCCGGCCCGGCCTAGCCCCCTGCCCGGCCTAGCTCCTCTCGGCCACGCTTCTGCGCCGAGGCGTCACAGCCGCCTCGCTTCTGCGTGCTTCTACTACCCAAGTTAAATATTCCAGAGAGTTCCAGAAAAACATCTATTTCTGCTTTATTGACTATGCCAAAGCCTTTGACTGTGTGGATCACAATCAACGGTGGAAAATTCTGAAAGAGATGGGAATGCCAGACCATCTGACCTGCCTCCTGAGAAATCTGTATGCAGGTCAGGAAGCAACAGTTAGAACTGGACATGGAACAACAGACTGGTTCCAAATAGGGAAAGGAGTACGTCAAGGCTGTATATTGTCACCCTGCTCATTTAACTTATATGCAGAGTACACCATGAGAAACGCTGGGCTGGATGAAGCACAAGCGGGAATCAAGATTGCCGGGAGAAATATCAATAACCTCAGATATGCAGATGACATCCCCCTTATGGCAGAAAGAAAAGAAGAACTAAAGAGCCTCTTGAAAGTGAATGAGGAGAGTGAAAAAGTTGGCTTAAAACTCAACATTCAGAAAAGTAAGATCATGGCATCCGGTCCCATCACTTCATGGCAAATAGATGGGCAACAGTGAGAACAGTGGCTGGCTTTATTTTTCTGGGCTCCAAAATCACGGCAGATGATGACTGCAGCCATGAAATTAAAAGACGCTTACTGCTTGGAAGAAAAGTTATGACCAACCTTGACAGCTTATTAAAAAGCAGAGATATCACTTTGCCAACAAAGGCCCGTCTCATCAAGGCTGTGGTTTTTCCAGTAGTCATGTATGGATGTGAGAGTTGGACGATAAAGAAAGCTGAGTGCTGAAGAATTGATGCATTTGAACTGTGGTGTTGGAGAAGACTCTCAAGAGTCCCTTGGACTGCAAGGAGATCCAATGAGTCAATCCTAAAGGAAATCAGTCCTGAATAGTTATTGGAAGGACTGATGCTGATGCTGAAACTCCAATGCTTTGGCCACCTGATGTGAAGAACTGACTCATTTGAAAAACCCTGATGCTGGGAAAGATTGAAGGCAGGAGAAGGGGACGACAGAGGATGAGATGGTTAGATGGTATCACTGACTCAATGGACATGAGTTTGAGTAGACTCTGGGAGTTGGTGATGGATAGGGAAGCCTGGCGTGCAGCAGTCCACGGAGTCACAAAGAGCTGGACACAGCTGAGCAACTCAACCTCAGCCTCTTGCCTCTCTCCCCTCCCCCAACGCTGCTCTAACCATGGAGAAGTCTAGGGCACAGGACCCCCTCCCCGACCCCAGAGCCAACGGAGGAGGAAGGACAGGCGGGAACACTCCCTGCCCCGGCCCCGCTGACCTGCCGGAAGTCGGCCGGGACTCCGCGCGCCCCCTGGCCCCGCGCGTCCACCGCCCCGGCCCCGCACGACCCGCGCTCCGCGCCGCCCGCACTAACCGGCCTCGCCGCAGACACCTCCTGCCCGGAAACAGCTCGTCTCGGGCCTCAGGACTCAGTCCTGCTCGGCTCGCAGCGCCGGCCTCAGAATTCGGTCTCGTTGGCGGAGCGCCAGGGACGGAGAGCGCGCAACCGGCGGCCAGGAGCCGGGGCGAGGGCGGTGGAAAGACTTCTCTGTTCAGTCGGCCTGTGGCGGAGGGGGCCTGAGCTTCGGGTTCACGGAGGGGAGCGGAAGGGTGTGTCCTCGGGCGGCTGGGGAGGGGGAGGGGTGTGTCTTGGGGGCTGGGGAGGGTGTACCCTGGGGCTGGGGAGGGGTGTGTCCTGGGACTGCGGAGAGGGGAGGGGGTGTGTCCCGGGTTTGCAGCTGAGGGGCAGGAGGTGTCTCACTGGGGGTGCTGGGGAGGGGGAAGGGGTGTGTCCTGGCGGGGGGGGGGGGGTGTTGCTGGGAGGAGAAGGGCTGTGCCTGGGTCTGGTGGGGGAAGGAGGTGTGGTATATCCTAGGGTTATGGAAGTCAACAAAACGGATGACAGTTTCTGCCCCATGGCATCGATATCTTGGGGGAGGCGCATAAAGCAGACAATAAACATATAAGTTATATGTTGTGTTAGAATATAATAAGAGTAATTGAAAACATAGAGCTAGATAATGGAGACTGGAAATGGCAGGTGGGGACTTAGATTTTAGATGGAGTGGTCAGAGGTGGCCTTGTGGAGAACGTGACATTTAAGCAGAGTTAACGGTGGTGAGGGGGTGAGCGCTGGGATTCTCTGGGGAGGCTAAGGGAATGGCTTGTACAAAGGCCTTGAGGTGGGAGGCTGACCCGCATGATTGAGGTACAGGGAAAAGCCATGCGACTGGAGAAAAGCAAGGTGGACTGTCAAAGGAGGGGAGGGAAATCAGGGGGCCACAGTCAGCCGTCAGAGGGTCTCAGGCAGAGGAGAGGTGTGATACGGATCGCTCTCATGTGTCACATCTCATGGCATTGTCCTGGACAGATGCCACACAACTGAAGCAGGACCCGAACGATAGACCCTGTGCTTCCAGTATTTGGCTATTAAAGCGTTGCAAGCTTCCACATGCGACATTCTACCTGCTGTGTCTAAGGTATTCATCACGGCAAGTGAGATCACTGGGCTGTACATTCCTAATTCTGGTGGACACAGCCCTGTTGCCTCTCAAAGGGCTTCGCCAGCCCAGATGCCCACCAGCAATGCTGACCACTGCCTGTTCACCACGGCCTTGCCTGCAGACCACTTCGGCAAACGTCCGAGTGTCCACTAGTCTGATGGGTGAAGAGTGACGTCTCAAGCAGATTCATAGGGACTTCCCTGGGCGTCCAGTGGCTAGGACTCTGTGCTCCCAATGCAGGGGGCCCAGGTTCAATCCCTGATCAGGGGACTAGATCGCACAGGCCGCAACTAAGATGCTAAAGATTCCACTTGCCTCAACAAAGACCCTGTGTGCCACAGCTAAGACTTAGCACAGCCAATAAATAAACACAGAAAAATTAAAAAGGCATACTCACAGATCTTAAAATCAAACTTTACAGTGACCAAAGGGGAAGCGTGGGGGGAAGTAATAAATTGAGAGATTGTGGTTGACATATACACACTACTATATATAAAATAGGGAACTCATGAGAGCCTACTGGATAGCACAGGAAACTCGGCTCAATATTCTGTAATGACTTCCATGGGAAAAGAATCTAGTGTATAGGTATAACTGATTCAGTTTGCTCTACAGCATAAAGTAACACAACATTGTACATCAACAATAATAAATATTAAACATAATAAAAATTAAACAATTAAAAAAAAGGACAATTCTGACTGCCTTTCTGTGATATTCAAGTAGCTAGTTGGCTACCTGTGTCAGGATACATTTAACAGGAGGCTTCCTGTGTGCTGTTTTCAGTCTTGCATGAATTCTATGTTCTTTGGCACCCCACTCCAGTACTCTTGCCTGGAAAATCCCATGGACGGAGGAGCCTGGTGGGCTGCAGTCCATGGGGTCGCTAAGAGTCGGACACGACTGAGCGACTTCACTTTCACTTTTCCCTTTCATGCAATGGAGAAGGAAATGGCAACCCACTCCAGTGTTCTTGCCTGGAGAATCCCAGGGACGGGGGGGCCTGGTGGGCTGCCGTCTGTGGGGTCGCACAGAGTCGGACACGGCTGAAGTGACTTAGCAGCAGCAGCAGCAGCATGAGAGTTCAATAATTTTTCTGGACACAAGGTCCACATAAAATTCAGTCTCATCTGTTTCATTAAGGAATTATTCTGTTAAGACCAAAATAAAAATAATATAACTTGAAATATTGATAGAAAGACAAATATGAATAATTGGAACCAAATAAAGTTTCTTGTAATTGGCAAAAACTATACAAATGTTTACTAAATCTTTCAGGAAAGAAAAACACAAAAATAATTCAACAGATATGTCCTGTTAGTGACTTCTCTAAATTGATTGCTAAGTTTACAGTTATTTTAATTGATATTTGAATAACATTTTTTGAGATCCATGTGAAAATATTTTGAAATACTTCTAGAAAACAAATGAGCCAGGATTGCTATGAACTTTGAAACACGGAGAAAAATTCAGAGAGGTGTATTGTGGATAATATCCCAACAGAATAACAACAAAAATCACATTATAATAATTATGTATGATGATAGCAAAATCAATATGTATATATAACTGAAAAACCTTATTTGTTGTTCTTCAGTTGCTTAGTTGTCTCTGATTCTTTGCCACCCTATGGAGGGCTGCACACCAGGCTTCACTGTCCATGACCATCTCCTGGGGCTTGCTCAAACCCATGTCCATCGAATCGGTGATGTCATCCAACCATCTCATCCTCTGTCATCCCCTTCTCCTCCTGCTTTCAATCTTTCCCAGTATCAGGATATTTTCCAATGAGTCTGCTCTTCACATCAGGTGGCCAAAGTATTGGAGCTTCCGCATCAACACTTCCAATGAATATTCAGGACTGATTTCCTTTAGGATGGACTGGATTGATCTCCTTCCAGTCCAAGGGACTCTCAAGAGTCTTCTCCAACACCACAGCTCAAAAGCATCAATTCTTCAGTGCTCAGCCTTCTTCATAGTCCAACTCTCACATCCATACATGACGACTGGAAAAATCCATACTTTGACGAGATGAACCTCTGCTGACAAAGTCATGTCTCTGCTTTTTCACATGCTGTCTAGGTTTGTCATAGCTTTTCTTCCAAGGAGCAAAAGTCTTTGAATTTCATGGCTGCAGTCACCATCCGCAGTGATTTTGGAACCCAAGAAAGTAAAGTCTGTCACTGTTTCCACTGTTTCCCCATCTATTTGCCATGAAGTGATGGGACCAGATGACATGATCTTAGTTTTTTGAATGTTGAGTTTTAAGCCAGCTTTTTCACTCTCCTCTTTCATCTTCATCAAGAGGCTCTTTAGTTCCTCTTCCATTTTCACCCTAAGGGTGGTATCATCTGCATATCTGCCGTTTTTGATATTTCTCCCAGCAGTCTTGATTTCAGCTTGTGCTTCATCTGCCCTGACATTGTGCGTGATGTACTATGTCTAAAGGAAATCAGTTCTGAATGTTCATTGGAAGGACTGATGCTGAAGCTGAAGCTACAATACTTTGGCCACCGGATGCGAAGAGACGACTTATTGGAAAAGATCCTGATGCTGGGAAAGATTAAAGGCAGGTGGAGAAGGGGTCGCAAAGAGTCAGACACGACTGAGGACTGAACTGAACTCTGCATATAAGTTAAATAAGCAGGGTGACAATATTCAGCTTTGATGTACTCCTTTCCCAATTTGGAACCAGTCTGTTCTATGTCCATTTCTAACTGTTGCTTCTTGACCTGCATTCAGGTTTCTCAGGAGGCAGGTAAAGAGATCTGGTATTCTCATCTCTTTCAGAATTTTCCACAGTTTGTTGTGATCCACACAGGCAAAGGCTTTAGCATAGTCAATGAAGCAGAAATAGATGTTTTTCTGGAACTCTCTTGCTTTTCTATGATCCAGTGCATGTTGGCAATTTGATCTCTGGTTCCTCCGCCTTTTCTAAATCCAGCTGGAATATCTGGGAGTTCTAGGGTCACTATGTGAAGCCTAGCTTGAAGGATTTTGAGCATAACCTTGTTAGCACGTGAAATAAGTGCAATTGTGTGGTAGTCTGAACACTCTTTGGCATCGACCTTCTTTGGGATTGGAATGAAAACTGACCTTTTCCAGTCCTGTGGCCACTGCTGGGTTTCCAAATTTGCTGGCATATTGAGTACAACACTTTCACAGCATCATCTTTTAGGATTTGAAATAGCTCAGCTGGAATTCCAACACCTCCGCTAGCTTTGTTCCTAGCAATGCTTCGTAAGGCCCAACGTCGATATTTTAGGAATCAGTGAACTAAAACAGACTGGAATGCGTGAATTTCATTCAGATAATGATCATTTTACTACTGTGGACAAGAATCCCTTAGAAGAAATGGAGTAGCCTTCACAGTCATCAAATGAGTCCAAAATGCAGTACTTGGGTGCAATCTCAAAAACTACAGAATGATCTCTGTTCGTTTCCAAGGTAAACAATTCAATATCACAGTAATCCAAGTCTATGCCCAAACACTAATGCCAAAGAGGCTGAAGTCTATGAAGACCTACAAGACCTTCTAGAACGAACACCAAAAAAAAAAAAAAAAATGATGTCCTTTTCATCATAGGGGACTAGAATGCCAAAGTAGGAAGTCAAGAGATACTTGCAGTAACAGGCAAGTTTGGCCTTGGAGTACAGAATGAAACTAACAGAGTTTTGCCAAGAGAACACACCGGTCACGGCAATCACCCTCTTCCAACAACACTAGAGACAACCCTACACATGGACATCACCAGATGGTCAATATCAAAAAACCTTCTACCTATTATTAAAACTACATTTATTTTGGATCACGCAGTCAACAGACTCCTCTAAAAGCATCTCATGTCCCTCGGGTCCAGGACTTAACCCGGGAGCCTGGGCACCCTGCTGCTCAGTGCCACTTCACTGCATGCCACCTTTTTGTCACCAGTCTGAAATTCCAGTCTTTGGAGAAGAGTCTCTGCCTTCCCACCTCCACTCTGCAGCTGCCAGACCATCTCTCTGACGTGAATAGACACCCTGCCCCACACTGGGTCTCCAGAGATACACTCACCCACCTTGATCCAATCCTCACCCTCACTCACTGCCTGTTTCCACACCCGACTCATTACCTTCCTATGATCCCCACATTTCCACGATGGCTTTAAACCCCCAAAATATGATCTGCTTAACATCCTAGCGCTTCAACTCGCTTTTCTCCACATCTCCATAATTCGTCAGAGAAAAACTGTACCACACACAACTCAACAGGCCAGGATGCCCTTGCAAAAGGAGAGAGACTGCCCCCAGCTCCTCTGGGATAAAGGCAGGCGAGGTCTGAGCCCTGGGCTGAGCTAGTGAGTAGTTCAGAGGACACAGGGTGGGGGCCCGGTCACGCCATGAGGACTCCCGAGTCTGCCTACTGGCACTGAGGGTTCTGCCTGCCACAGAGCCCGGGGCCAGCAACTGTCTCACTCAGTGACTGTGGCTGAAAGGGGCGGATTCTAAGCCCTTGAGGAAGGCATTTCTAGCCATCCAGCAAGTGGTTGGGAGAAGATTTACATCTCAAATGAGTAAAGAAAGAATTTACAACCACAAGTTTTCCAAAGTAAATGCTCTCAGAAAAAAGAAAAGATGGAAGGCTTATGATAAGGAGAAGTTTATCTAAATACTGGTCAAGCTGAGGGGCTGCTGAGGTCTTCCTGGTCACTACTGTGACTGCATGTATGCATGCTAAACTGCCCAGTGTCCGACTCTTTGCGACCCCATGAACTATAGCCTGCCAGGCTCCTCTGTCCATGGGATTCTCCAGGCAAGAAAACTGGAGTGCGTTACCATTTCCTTCTCTAGAAGATCTTTCTAACCTGGGGATTGAACCTGTGTCTTTTTTGTCTCCTGCACTGGCAGGTGGTTCTTTATGACCACAATCTCCCCGCAGCGATTGTACATCCAGGCATTTTACCAGGTTGATGGGTTGGTGGAGGAGGAAGGGCAGGCCTCAGAGCCTAGGAGCAGAGCCCCTGTTAAAAGCAGGGGCGGGATTCCCTCCTCTCACAGCTCCCTCCCTCAAGACTCTTCCTTCTCTGGAGAGTCTGCACTGAGTAAGGGGCAGATGGGCCCCTGAGTAGAGCAGCTGGAGTTTGTCAGGTGGATTCAACGGGAGCTGTGTCTTCCCTGATACTCCAAGGACGGAGTCAGTGGCAGGAGCCGAGCTCTGCGGGAGTGAGAGAGAGGATGAGCACACCTGTCCCTCCTGAGGGCGGGGAGACGAGGCCCCGCCCCACCAGGCACCAGTGTGCAAGCGGCTCCTTAGGGGTCTCAGAGGGAGGGGGCGCCATCCTATAAGTTGTTGTTGTTCAGTCGCTCAGTCACGTTTGACTCTTTGCGACCCCATGGACTACAGCAGGCCAGGCTTCCTTGTCCTTCACCAACTCCTGGAGCTTGCTCAACCTCATGTCCATCGAGTTGCTGATGCCATCCAACCATCGCATCCTCTGTCGTCCCCTTCTCCTCCTGCTTTCAATCTTTCCCAGCATCAGGGTCTTTTTCAATATGTTGACTCTTTGCATCAGGTGGCCAAAGTATTGGAGCTTCAGCTTCAGCATCAGCCCTTCCAATGAATATTCAAGGTTGATTTCCTTTAGGATTGACTAGTTTGATCTCCGTGCTGTCCAAGGGACTCTTGAGAGTCTTCTCCAGCACCACAGTTCAAAAGCATCAATTCTTCGATACTCAGCCTTCTTTATGGTCCAGCTCTCACATCATAATAAATGTTGTCAAACCTCCCACAATCTTCTGTGCTAGAATCCATCTTGGCTAAAAGATGAGCATGTATATGGGGAGGGCGCTGGGACAGGTCACATGTGGGGAAAGAGGCGAGATACCTGGCCAGAGTGGAACACAGCCCTGGAAGAAGTGTCCCACATGAGTGATTTAAATCCCGTCTCTGGCACACTCCTCACTAGGGACGTTGCCTGCTGTCTTCTCTGGGTCTGTGTGTCCGCTTTGCTCCTGCTCTACATGAACTGCTTCTTTGTTCCCTTTGCGTGAACTGTGCTGCCAATAACTTCTGTGCCTGCTTCACTCCATTTCTGCGGGGAATTCTTTCTCCAAAACAGAGAGGGACCCTGGTGGTCTCACCTGCTGTCAGCAGGACCAGAGCAGTGACTTTCCTCTCAACGCACATTGTAAATCATTCAGAGCCGTGTGGTGAGAAGGACATGGGGTCTGTTCAAACTGGATCCGTGTGGAGTTCAGGGAAGCCTTTTGCTGGTGGGGTAGGAGGGGGATGGAAGAAAGGCCACATTCTCTCCTCCCCTCTATTTGTATTGAATCTTTTAAAAGAAAAGTCTGTAGCAGCAGGAGAGGGGGAGACGGAAGGCACCTCGGCCACGGCAGGGGTACCCTGAAACTTCCACTCACGTTGGGCCTTCTCCCTCCACTGGGAGCACCAGGGGACGAGCTGGCCCACTGGCCTTGGCCCCTGCACCGTGGGCTCTCCCTACCTGCAGTGTGGCACCCACAGCACTCACTCACTCTCCAACACAACTCTCTTCCAGGCTGTGACAAGGACCTGCTGATCGACATCCTGACCCAGCGCTGCAACGCCCAGAGGCTGCTCATCGCTGAGGCTTACCTGGGTGCCTTCGGCCGGGTGAGTCCCCCCAACTCCTCCCGTTTCCAGGCAAACTTCTGAGACACCTCCGCACAGGGTCTGGGCTCTCTAGTCTCTGATCACAAAGGTGTCCGACTTCACTGAACATTCGAGACAGTTCCTCTACCTCAAACGTGTTGCACAGGATGTGGGAAAGAGACACATCAGAAGTGCCGGCACGTGATGTGTGACCCCACCAGCCCTTTCTTAGAAATCATTCAGCTTCATAAAGTACAAGCTCTCACAGCCCAACACTACCAGCTGGTCCAATTAGGCACTGCCTGGGAACACCCCGTGTTCAGCTCCAGGGAAGGCACATAGAGCTAATGATCCAGGCCCAGAAATAAGATCTTTTCCTGCAGTTCTCCTGAGGTCCTCACCCGCATCTCTATCCAAGTGGCTTCCCCACTAGCTTTTCCTCCCAAAGCTGCAGTTAGAGACCATTAGAAAAGAATGGTGCTCAAAAATAATTTCAGGCAATAGAACCGTCCAGAGTACTTTACGGAATCATGCACTGGTTTCAAAGCAGGTGCCATTAAGGATGTCTCTCCTCTTTTGTGCACTTAAACCACAGATTAAGAATGAAAACTCTTCAGTCCAAAAGGACCTGGAATAGCAATTACTTTTTGTCACCTGACCATTATCGATGAAATACCACCATAACTCTTTCTCTGTAAGACTAGTTCTTAAAGATTTACTCCATCTCCAAACCTCAGGCTCTGAACAATCACAGTACACAAAACAAAGGTGTTCTCTGCTTTGGAATGAATGACATCCAGAAGGCCACCACTGCTCATGAAATTAGCTGAATTAAACCGTAGTAGGAAACCAGTTGTTGTTTTTCTTCCAGGTAAAACTGCTCCTTTTCTTATGTTCCTGTGACACCCGGAGTAGTTTTCCTTTGAAAGAGAACATAAAAGCTACACAAGCAGCACTGTGTACAATAGCCAGGACATGGAAGCAACCTAGATGTCCATCAGCAGACGAACAGATAAGGAAGCTGTGCTACATATACACAATGGAATATTACTCAGCCATTAAAAAGAATGCCTTTGAATCAGTTCTATTGAGATGGATGAAACTGGAGCCCATTATACAGAGTGAAGTGAGCCACAAAGAGAAACACCAATACAGTATACTAATGCATATATATGGAATTTGAAAGATGGTAACGATAACCCTATATGCAAGACAGAATAAGAGACATAGATGCATAGAACAGTCTTATGGACTCTGAGGGAGAAGGTGAGGGTGGGACGTTCTGAGAGAATAGCATTGAAACATGTATATTATCATATGTGAAACAGAACACCATTCCAGGTTCAATGCATGAGACAAATGCTCAGGGCTGGGGCAATGGGATGACCCAGAGGGATGGGATGGGGAGGGAGGTGGGAAGGGGGTTCAGGATGGGGAACACATGTAAACCCATGGCTGATTCATGTCAATGTATGGCAAAAACCACTACAATATTGTAAAGTAATTAGACCCCAACTAAAATAAATAAATTTATTAAAAAAAAAAAAAGCTATACAAGTTGCAGCATCAGTCACCCAATATTGCTGCAATATGCATACTGCCGTAAGAGAGGTCATTTTCAGTAAGTTCATATCCCAAAAGTTTACATACATCTGTGCCTTTCATAGATGAGGTTAACTTGGGTAAAAGCAATACTTTATCACTTTCTACAAAATGGCCCTAAAACAGACCAAGAAAAAAACTAAGAAACGAGGTGTTTGCACCTTCTCAGACACCGGATCCTCCAGGGAAGAGGCCTTACCACACGCCCAAGGTCTCAGAGTGGTCAGACCCCCTGTTCTAGCGCCCCAGGCCTCCAGAGAGCTTGAGGACCCTCAGAGGAGCCTAGTGGGGCCCCTCGGCTCTCAGATCCCATCAGGTCAGTTAGTCAGTCTCCTAGTCACTTTTACTGCCACGGGTCCCTGGCTCACACGGTTCTGATTTGGGCATCGCCACGTGGTATCCAGATGGATGTGGAAATGGTGCCCCCCCCCCCAAGCTGCTGCCCCAGGACCTTACCCTGGCTATCCCTAAACTGAAGGCAGGAGGAGTCCAAACCTAAAACTCTACTGTCCCGCTTTAATACCAGAGCATTAATCTCGATCCCCCCGCAAAATACCCATCTGTGCACCGAATTCAATCTATCCTCCCACCCCTCTCACCAAGTCCACAGCATCTGCACTCTGACCCTCAAGCTGGGCTGGCCACCTCCCGCTCTGCCCACTGCATCAAGAGGAGGCCCTGCAGGTCTGCAAACTGAGCGGCCAGGGCTCCGTGCACTCTCCCCGGGACCTACACACTCAGGCCACCCCAGACACACACCCCCGAGACTGCTACACCACATCCTCTGCTGCCGGCGCACAGGCCTGGCTCTCTGCCCCTCCCTCCACGCCAGGTGTGCGGACTGACCTTACCTCCCGCCCCTCAGCCTTCACCTCCTGGAGTCAGGGACCGGGTCCAGCCAGGGTCTGATACAGAACAGGAACTGCATTCATAGAAGTCCACTCTGCCTGTAAATAAAAAGGAGGGAAAAAAATCCCATTAGGGTACACTTAACAGGGAAAAAAAAAACACCGACAAACTGTCTAAATTTCCCTTTTCCTTCATTTCTTCCTCTGGCTGCCCCCCAGTCAGCTTGCTGGACCTTGGGGATGGCTTCCTGACCCCCACTGCTCACGTTCAGAATGACTTCTTCCACCTGGACAAGGCCAGCTTTCCCTTCCTGTGGGAGAGCTGATAGATTTCCTGTATGCTAACCATTGATTTTTATGAACATGAATAAGAAAGATGAGAGGAAATTACTCTCTTAGCTGCTGAATAAGGTACAGTTCTGGGCACATTCCACAAATACTTCTTACTATTTGATACTTTACGTTAGACGAGCTGCTGACACTAGTCCCGAGACACACGAGAGGAGCCTTGGAACACCGCTGACACACTGGTCAGCGTAAGGGATGCGGTCACTCCAGACCTTGACCCAGAGCAGTTCTCCCCAGTGCAGTGGAACCTGGGACCCAAGATGCCCCTGGGCTGGGGAGGTCTGTCCCAGCTGAAGGGCTGGGCAATCTGACAGTGGTTCCTAGAGGAGGCAAATTCACCTGAAGTAATATTCTGGAATACAAACTGGCGCAGCCACTATGCAGAGCAGTATGGAGATTCCTTAAACAAACAGTTATCATATGATCCAGTAATCCCACTCCTGGGCATACATCTGGAGAAAACTCTAATTTGAAAAGCTACATGCATCCCAGTGTCCATAGCAGCATACAATAGACAAGACGTGACTTTTATATCTAAGACAACCTAAATGTCCAATGGCAGAAGGATGGATAAAGAAGATGTGATATGTACATATGTACAATGGAATATTGCTCAGCCATAAAAAAAATGAAATAAAGCCATTTGGAGCAACATGGATGGACTTAGAGATATTATCATACCAAAAGAAGTAACAGAGAAAGAGAAATACCATATGATATCACTTAAACATAGAATCCTTAAAAGTAATACAGATGAATCTACATAGAAAACAGAAACAGACTCACAGACATAGAAAACAAACATATGGTATCAAAGGGGAAAGGTGCGGGGGATAAATTAGGAGTCTGGGATTAACAGATAGATCCCACTGTAAATAAAACCGATAAACAACACCGGTTTACAGTATAGCACAGGGAACTCTACTGAATATCTTGCAGCAACCTATAACGGATCACCCTGCTTTATACCTGAAACTAATACAACATTGTAAATTAACTACATGTCAATATAAGTAAATACGTTTTTTAAACATTTACTTAGCACTGCACAGTGACAAAGCAGTTTGCACAAGTGTTTTTCTAATGTAACATAAAATTTCCCGAGGGTTTACACGATGACTATTGGGGTGGGCAGAATTAACACAACTTCTAAGTCACACTTGGTACAGGTCTACAACATGGCTTCAAGAGCAAGTATTTTTTTACAACAGCAGGAAAAGTGATAGAAGTTATAAACATATTCCAACAAGCAGAGTGCTGGCCATCCTGTGTCTTGCCCTGAGCGCACACAGTTAGGTAAAGGTGAAAGGAAGAAAGAAAAGGGAACCACACCATGTCACTTTTAGTTTAAGTGGAGCTGTCGGAGCTGCTGCGACACGGCCCACCTGCAGCTCCAACAGATCCACTTGAAGGGCATCCACTCATCAGCCTAGTTTAGGCCCAGGCTGTGAGGCCCAAGGAGTCCCTTTGGGGCGAGTCTTTGGCAAACAGGAAAGAGCAGCAGGCAGGCTTCGGAAAGGCACCCTGCGAAGACTGCATCTGCAAAGCTGTGTCTGTCCCTCCGGAGAGCATTTAAAACACTGACTAGACAACGCAGGTGAAGGCTCCGCTCTGAACTTGAGAAGTTTGGCTACTTCAACATGTTACTCAATATCTGTTTTCCCTAATGAAAGGACTGTCTTCTGATGTCCTGAAAAACAAGCCACCACTACAGCGAGCTTCCCAGGTGGTGCTAGAGGCAAAGAACCCGCCTGCCAATGCAGCAGACTTCAGAGATGCGGGTTCAATCCCTGAGTCAGGAAGATCCCCTGGAGAAGGAAAGGGCAACCCCCTCCAGTATTCTTGCCTGGGAAATGCCAAGGACAGGGAAGCCTGGCGGGCTACACTCCATAGGTCACAAAGAGTCAGACAGGACTGAAGCAACACACACACACGCACGCGTATCATGTTAGAATGAACTAGTGCTCTGGAGAAAAGATCAAGCCGGGCGAGAAAAAGTACTGGGGCCGGGGCATACTGTCAACGGTGATGAGAGCAGGCTCTATGAAGTAGGCAGCCAGCACAGACAGCAAAAGAACATGCAGGTAACAGGACCAAGTCAGGTCCCCACAGTACCCAGTGTGGGCTGGGCGCCTTAGCCCCTGTCACATGGACAAGCCACACCTTATGGCTTCCCTGAGTTCTAACAGCAGGACCTGGGGGTTTTGTCTAGGTACACACTTCCTTGCTGTAGCTCTGTTACCTCCTTTGAGCCCCGCTTTTGTCCTCTAGAAAAAGGACATTGATTGCTACCTTAGCAGGTTGCTACCTTAATCCTGTGAAGACTAATTAGGGGAACCCTACAATGAGCAGCTTGCCTTAAGACATATCAATGACTAGCTGGCCTTAAGAGATCCTGGGCTTCCCTGATAGATCAGCTGGTAAAGAACCCTCCTGCCATGCAGGAGACCCCGGTTTGATTTCTGGGTCGCGAATCCTGATCCGCTGCAGAAGGGACAGGCTACCCACTCCAGTCTTCTCGGGCTTCTCTTGTGGCTCAGCTGGTAAAGAATCTGCCTGCAATGCGGGAGACCTGGGTTCAATCCTTGGACTGGGAAGATCCCCTGGGGAAGGGAAAGGCTACCCACTCCAGCAGTCTGGCCTGGAGAATTCCATGGACTGTAGAGCCCATAGGGTCGCAAGAGTCGGACACGACTGAGGAACTTCACTTCACTTTCAAGAGATATGACCTGAATCCAGATTAAACTGGAGGCTCCCAGTGTCCTCTGGCATTTCTTCCCTGAAGCCAGCCAAAACCCACACACGTGCATTTCCAGGGTCTCCACTTAGCCAGCTGGACAGAAAACCCAGCATGGTGCAAACAAGCTGACAGACAAGCAGGAGAGGACTCACCGGCAGACGGCTTCGCTCAGGTCTCAGGTGGATCTCCGGGACCACAGCAGGAACCGGCGCTCTCAGCCCCTGGGCTCAGCAGCGCCCTCATTCTCAGGCGGGCGGCTCTGCCCTGACGGGCGCGGGAAAGCCACCAACTTCCCCAGGCTGACCTCACGCCGCTTCCACCGCTGTAGCCTGACCTCACCCGGCCACACCCCTTTTGGCGGAACTTCCTCTTCCTCCCTTGATTCCAGCCTGAGGTCCGGCCCTGGGCCCCGATTGGTCACAGCCCCATCCCTGAGCCAATCACGGTGGCCAGGGAGGATGGAGCACACCGATTGGCCAGGTCCAGGTCATGGGACCATATTCCAGGTCCCGTGACCATACTCCAGGTCACGTGTGAGCTGCTCACCCTGTGTCAGCAGTGGAGAGAGTGCGGTACCCCAAGAGCAGGGCTGAGAGTCCAGTCACTGTGTCCGTGTGCTCAGTGTCCTGGGACCTGCCTGCGCGTCCTCTCTACACACTGCTTTGTCCTCTGCAGACAGAAGATTCACGATAAACCTCTTCGCTTCGCAAGCGCTGTTGCACGCACCCACATTCAAGGGAGCAAGGCCTCCGGTTTGAAGGTAAGTTTGGAGATCCTCTCTTAACCTCCGGGCTTGTTTCTTGTATCCTGTTAGAATAATTTATTCAGTCTGAAAACCCCCAGGAGGACCACCACATGCTGCTTTGCGTATTCAGGATTCTTAGCTGTTCTGAGTAGAGGGCATGGCCCAGGGGCCTCCCAAAGGCAATGAATTTTGTCCAAGGAAGCACCTGAGAGGCTGAATCTGAGTCACTTTGCTGTACACCTTAGACAAACAAATTATGGTAAATCAGCAATACCTCAATTTAAAGAAAAGATATTTCCTCATCAAAAATTGTTCGAATTTTGTCAAGTTTTTCTTTCAATTGTTGGTTCTTAGTATGCAGTCTAATTGGTTTGGTGGTGTTTTGTGAGGTAGGGATCCAACTTACCTTCTCCTATGGATACAATATTGTCCCAATGGGACGATTCCTTTGTCCTTTCTCCTGGAAATGTCCTTTCTGCATTTACATATTAAGAAGCATTTTTTTTTAAATGCCAAGTATCAAGGACTGCAGGTCTTTGGTAATTTGTACAGCACCCCAGAGGCATGTTTCCACTTCTGTGTCTTCTCTTCGCATTTTACCATTGCCCGTTTCTAGTATACACAAGTGCCCTCAGAGGGCTCTCTGCAGTGAACCATGTATGTTTCTGTGAGGACAGAGGATGTGAGCATGGAGGAGAGGCTGAGTCCATAGTGACCATGTGAGCATGCTCAGCAACCCCAATATTAAGTCTGGCTGAGACTTTCTCAGGCAAGGTCTGTGTTTCTTCCTCTTGGTGTCTGGATACGCAAAAAGATGTTGGTGGATTGGGACGTGGGTCTCTGGGTCCAGCAGTGTAGAGATATACCCATGGCCTGCTTTTCCATGATATTTTCCTCCTGCGGGCTCCGCTGAGCTGGTGTGGAGAGATTTCTGCTAAAGGCTTGAGAGGTAGTCAATCCTTCTGCTTTTCATGCCCTGCCTCGTCCATACTTCTGTCATTTTTTTTTAATATAGCTAATTTTCAATGGTGTTAGCCCTTGTGTCATTGTGACACTCAGGCACCTGTGGTTTAATAGACCTCCAAGTCCCGGGAGCTCTTTGCCTGGTGGAGACATGGAGCACTCAGGGAGCAGTACCACATCACACTGGAGCCTGGACCAGAGAGAAGGTTCTTGCCAGGAAGGCTCCATCCCTGCTGTGGGGGGTTCGGAGTTATCACTTCCGATTGCACATCCCCCGGGCCCTCGGTGCAGGCCCCACTCTGAGATCTGGAAAGGAGGTGGCTTCCCTCCCTGACACAGAACTAGTCTTTTCTGTCCTCGTCCTTGTCGCGTCCCATCTGGCTCCCAGGCTCTACCCTTGAGCCTCACCCACAGGATCAGGAGAGCCCAGTTCTAGAGGAGTGTCATACAAGGAGAGTCTCCTGGAGACACTCCATCCCCGGGCCTAAATAAGCACTTCTTCGGAGTTTCACAGCCCTGGGTGTAGATCCTGGGTTTGTGTCCATTTTACAGTTGAATATGTTGAGCCTCAGATCATTGTGTGATTTGCCCTGGGTCACTGTGCGGGTCAGCGGGTGAGCTGAGGTTTGAACCCAGACTGTATGTCTTGGAGGCCGTGACGATACAGGTGTTTCCGCTCCTCGGTTAAATTTATTTCAAGTTTTTTTTTTTTTTTTTTGATGCATTTGTATATGGGACTTTTCTGTTTTCTTATGCTTCCTATCCTGCTATATTGCTGAGTTTATTAGTTGTAATACTTCTTACTTGGTGGCGTTTTTAGGGTTTCATATAAATCCTGTCATAATCAAATAGTGACAGTGTAACTTCATCTGTTCCAATGGGGATGCCGTTTATTTCCTTTTCTGGCCTAGTTCCTCTGGGTAGGACACTTCCGCCACTATGTTGAACAAGATTGGTGAGAACAGGCATCCTTGTACTATTCCTGATCTTTTAGGAAAATCTTTCAGCTCTTTATCACTGAGTTGGATGTTAGCTGTGGGTTTGTCTTAACGTGCCCTTTAGGATGTTCCATGGATAACCACTGTATTGAGAGATGGTATCAGAATTGATGTTACACTTTGTTGAAAGCTTTTTCTGCAATTATTGAGAAGATCACATGATTTTAGTCTTCATTTTGCTCATATTGTGTATCACAGTAATTGATGTACAGACAATAAATCATGCTTGCAGGCCCAGAATAAATCCATTTGATCCTAGTGTATGATTCTTTTAATGTATGCTTCAGTTTGGCTTGGTAATATTTTTTTGAGGATTTTTACATCCAGGTACACCAGGGTCAGGGTTCTCTAGTGGTTCATATGGTAAAGAATCTGCCTGCAATGTGGGAGGCCTGGGTTTGACCCCTGGGTCAGGAAGATCCCCTCGAGAAAGGAATGGCTACCGCACTCCAGTATTCTTGCCTGGGAAATTCTGTGGACAGGGACCTGGTGGGTTGTAGTCCATGGGTCACAAATAACTGGACATGACTGAGTGGCTCACACTTACAAGAGTGCTTCTTGACATTTTTAATATCTACATTGAAGATTTTATCTCAGTCAAAAATTGCAGTCAAAGGCAAACATGTCAAAAGTCCAAGAGTCCTTAGAATTAAATGACAATAAGACATAACAGATGAAAGCAAGAAGGACTCCACATATTTACTTTTCATAAGAATTTTAGCTCTTCCGAGGAATTCTCATTAAGCTGAATTAAAATGCAAGCTTTAGTTTAAAATCTTAACCTTTTTCGGTATTATGTTTCTATTTTGAGACTGAAAGTTCATTATTTATGTACGAGATATTAAGCAATGCTATGTAGCTATTAAAATCATATTTTCAAAAACTCTAATGACATTTACAAGCACTTATACTGGAAAAATAGCTAGGAATAGAAGATGATCCCGTATAGCTTTAAATGAAAGTACATATGTGTTGAATGATAGTTTTCAGATTGTATTTATTGATTTTTATTTGGAGAATAACTGCTTTACAATGTTTGGTTGGTTTTCCTCATGCAACACCACGAATAAGTATATTATCCACTCTTTGGTTAGACTGCCTCCCAGTTCCTGGCCTCCCACCCTCTAGGTCGTCCCAGAGCACCATGCTGGGCTCCCTATGTTATCCAGCAACTTCCCATTAGCTAGCTATTTTGCATATGGTAGTGGCTATGTTTCATTGCTACTCTCTCCATTTGTCCCACTCTCTCCTTCTCCAGCTGAGTTCACAAGTCCTTCCTCTACATCTGTGTATTTATTTCTGCCCTTCAAATATTCACCAGTACCATTTTACAAGATCGCATGCGTATGCATTAATATACTACATTTGTTTTTCTCTTTCCGACTGACGTCACTCTGTATCCCAGTTTCTAGGTTCATCCACCTCAGTTCAACGGATTCGTATTTGTTCCTTTTCATGGCTGAGTCGTGTTCCATTGCATGTATGTCCCACAACTTCTTTTTCCATTGTTCTCTTGAGAGACATTAGGTTGCTTCCATGCCCTGCCTATGTTAAATAGTGCTGCAATGGACATTGGGTACGAATGTCTTTTTAGAGTTATGGTTTTCTCAGGGTGTATGGCCAGTAGGGGATTGTTGTGTCATATTGTAGTTTTAGTCCTACTTTTTAAGGAAACCTATGTTCCTTCTCCATAGTGGCTGTATCCATTTACATGCCTACTAACATTGCAAGAGGGTTCCCTTTCTTCCATGTCCTGTCCAGCGATTATTATGTGTAGAATTGTTGATGATGGCCATTGTGACTGGTGTGAGGTGATACCTCATGTAGTTTTGATTAGCATTTCCTGAATAATGAGCGATGTGGAGCATCTTTTCATGTGTTTGGTGGCCTTCTTCCTGTCTTCTTTGGAGAAATTTGTTCAGGTCTTCTGCTCATTTTTCAATTGGTTGCTTTTTTTCCAGTATTAGTCTCGATCATCTACTTGTGTACTTTGTAGATAATCCTTTCCCAGGATTCCATAACGTACATAATTCCTCAGAACATACCTTAGTCTTTTTGGACGGAAGAACATCCAAGTGCCTTCTTTGGTGTGTATGTATGTACATGGCATGTGTTTATTTTCATTGTGCAGATCTTGCCCTTATTCCATTAGATTTATCCCTGAGGAGTTCATAGTTTTTGATGACATTATAATCAAGGGTATTCTTTAAAATGTCAATTTCTGGTCTCGTTTAGTATGCTGAAGTATGGAGCATTTTTATATGTTGACCTTGTATCCTGCAACGTTGCTGAACTCACTTTCATGCTTGTACCTCTTTTGTTGATTCATTTTCCACATTAATCATCAGGTCGTCAGCAAGTACAGTTATATTGTTTTTTCAGTTCATATGATTTCAATTTCTTTTTTCTTGTCTTGTTACAGTGGCTAGGAGTTCCAGTACAGAGTTGAATAAAAGCCAAGAGAGCAGACATCCTTGCTTTGTTCCTGATCTTCAGGAGAAACACCATATGATGTCAGCTCTACATTTTTTGTAGATGCCGTTTATGAGGTTGGGGCAGTTTTCTTCCATTCCTAGATTGCTAAGATTTCCATATATAAATGATAAATATTGTCAGATGCCTTTTCTCTCTCTTTTGAGGTGAGACTGTGGTTTTTATTTTCAGTCCATTGATATGGTGAATTTCACTGATTTCTTCAAATGTTGGCCCAAACTTATGTTCTTGGGATAAACCCTACTTGTCATGCTACCTTGTACTTTTAATTGATTACTGATTTCCTGATGTGTCATTAAGGAATTTTGCATCTGTGTCTCTGAGGGATATTGATATTCTTGTAATATGTTTGTCTGGTTTGGGTATCAAGAGAATTCTGGCCTCAGAATGAGTTAGGTGTTTCTTTCTTCACTATTTTGGAATAGTTTGTGTATAACCAGGATTTTCTTCATAACTGTTTGTTAGGATTCACTACTAAGGCCATTTAGGATAGAGATTTTGTGCGTGTGGGTGTATGGGTAGGTAAGATTTCTAACTACGGATTTGAGTTTTAATAGATTGAGGTTATCTGTTTCTTACTGAGTGGCTTTCATAGGTTGTGTCTTTCAACAAAGTAGGGTATTTTATCTAAGTTGCCTGAAGTTGTTCACAGTTTACCCTTTCCTTTCAGTGTCTATAGGATCTGTACTGATGTTCCCTCTTTGATTCTTGATATTGGTAGTTTATGTCTTCTCTTTTTTCTTCGTCACTCGGCTTAGTCAGTTTTATTGATAGTTTGAAGAACCTGATTTTAGTTTTTTCATTTCATTTTGTTTCTCTGGTCTCTGTTTCATTGATTTTTACTCTTTCATTTTCTTCTTTCTGCTTGCTGTGGATTTCATTTGTTCTTTTATAAGTTGTTTAAGATAGAGTCTTAGAGTATCGATTCAGAATCTTTCTTCATTTGTGTAAGTATTTAATCCTATCAGTTTCCCTCCAGGTAGTGATCTAGCCATGTCCCGTAGCTTTTTAGTATATTGTATATTCACTTTTATTCACTTCAACATATTTCCTGTTTCATTTGTGATTTCTTCTTTGACACATGAATTCTTTAGAAATATGCTACTTTGCTGATGTTTGGGAGACTCTTGGATATCAGGGGTTTTTTAATTTCTAATTTAAATCTGTTGAGATCAGAAAACATGCTTTGTATGATTTGAGTCACTTTAAATATGCTGAGATTTGTCTGTCTTTTGAAGAATGTCCCGTATCCCCTTGAGAAGAGTTTTATCGTGCTTCTTGTTGGATAGAGTGTTCTATCAAATGTCAGTTAGATCAAGTTGGTTGATAGTGCTGTTTAAGAGGGTTCTCTGGTAGCTCAGATGGTACAGAACCTGCCTGGAATGCGGGAGACCTGGGTTTGATCCTTGGGTTGAGAAGATCCCCGGGAGGAGGGCTTGGCAACCCACTCCAGTACTCTTGCCTGGAGAATTGTTTAAAGGCTTCAACATCCTTACTGACCTTGGTTGGTTGTCTGTTTTGGCTTCCTTGTTCAATCAGTTATTGAGTCACGGAGAGGAAGACTGAGGTCCCTGACTGTAATCGTGGGTGTGTCTATTTCTTCTTTCAGTCTATTTCGTTGTTGTTTTCCTTATCTCTTCTTTTTAAAGCTATTTTTTAATACACTTAACTGACTTTGAAATTAGCAGATGTGTTGCTAAAGAAATTTGGAACACAAAGCGTTGAAACTAAAATTCAAGCTAGCCAGAGATATTTTTAGTGAGTAGAGTTAGGTCGATCCTTCAAACTTGTTCATGAGTCGTGCTCATTCTTTGTTGACATATTATGATGTATAAAAGCTATTTCAGAGAAGTAATGTGTAGTCATTACAATTTTATCATGGTTTGGTAGATAGGTTAAATTTATTGCCACAGATGAGTCATAGACTTTTAATGGTATAATTTCTTTGTATAAAATTTTGCCAGCAAATTTAAAAGGTAGCAAAGAAAAGATCAAATAATTTTGAAGTTATGCTCAATACTGTTGTCTTTGGCTTAGCCTTTGAGATTATGTAATTGTTTAAAAATCCATTTTCAAGATGATGTAAATGGCCCTTGTGACTGCTTCCGTGGGTTTTTGTCCTCAATTGCTGCTGCTGCTGCTAAGTCGCTTCAGTCGTGTCCGACTCTGTGCGACCCCATAGACGGCAGGCCACCAGGCCCCCACGTCCCTGGGATTCTCCAGGCAAGAACACTGGAGTGGGTTGCCGTTTCCTTCTCCAATGCATGCAAGTGAAAAGTGAAAGTGAAGTCACTCAGTTGTGTCCTACTCTTCACGACCCCATGGACTGTAGCCTACCAGGCTCCTCCGTCCATGGGATTTTCCAGGCAAGAGTACTGGAGTGGGTTGCCATTGCCTCCTCCATTTTTTCCTCAATTAACCATTCTTAATTACTGAATGCAGACCCTCGCGTACAGGAACGTGAAACATGAGTGGATCGGCAACAAGTGGCTGCCCAGTCTCGGCCTCCCGCACAACCGTAGCTATTTCGTGGAGTGCCTTGTGCACGTGCGGATGCTGGACCACTTGACCAAGAAAGCCCTTCGTGGGCAACTTAAAATGGTTGATAGTTTTCACAGGTCAGTCGGTGCAAGAAGTTCTCACAAGCCTGCTGAGAGATGTTTGCCTGCGGCCAGGTCTAAATTTTTTTTTTCTCTTGGAAACAGAAACAGTTTCCAGTGTGGAATTGTGTGCCTGCAAAGGTTGAACTATGACCAAAAAGAACTGGAAAGGAAAAGAGAAGAAAGCCAGCATGACCTGAAAGGCTAGTACAGTCCTATTTCTTGCTTCCCAGTGTATAAGCAGCCTCAGTGATTTCCTATTTGAAAGAAAACTTCAGGAAATGCTTTCCTTGGAGAAAACACACCTCGCATCATGACAGAGGAGGGAGGGATGGAAAGGACTGTTTTTGAGGTCGTCCTCTGTGGCCAGAGAACTTGTGCTCCGTCCTTGGGCTCACGTCGGTGAGCTCAGTCGTGTCTGACTTGTTGCGACCCCGTGAACTGTAGCCTACCAGGATCCTCCGTCCATGGGATTTTTTAGGCAAGAGTACTGGAGTGGGTTGCCATTTCCTTGTCCAGAGGATCTTCCCGACCTAGGGATTGAACCCAGGTCTCCTGCATTGCAGGCAGATTCTTTACCATCTGAGCCACCAAAGGTGCTGAGTACTCTGCAGATTGTAGATGCCACTGATTAATTCACAGAAATTCCTTGCTTAGGACTTTGCAGATGAAGTTACTGCTTAAAGATTACTTTTGTCATTTAAAAAAAGCAAAGTTAATATCTGATTTGAATGTGATGACTGTTTTAATTAATTTCCATTTATATGCACTATCAATTAATTCAATTAAAACATTGGGCTTTTAAAAAATTGAGTATCTTATACTGAAGTGAGTTTCTCTTTGTGCACGTGCTAACAAACTTCATGCATCTATCTGTGCGTCATGAATTGTTTTTTTTTCCCCTCCCTTCCTTTCTGCCTTCCTCATCTTTCTTTTTTGTAAAGTGTAGTTGATTTACAATGTTACATTAGTTTCAAGTGTGTAACAGTGATTCAGAATTTTTTCTTTTTCTTTTTTCTTTTTTTTACTGGCTGTGCTGAGTCTTTGCTGCTGCACAGGCTTTTCCCTTGCTGCGGCAGGCGGGGACACTCTCCAGCGGTGGTTCCTCAGCTTCTCACTGCAGTGGCTTCTCTTGCTGTGGCTCCCGGGCTCTAGAGCACTGGCTCAATGGTTGTGGGGCATGGACTTGGTTGCTTCTTGGCATGTGGGATCTTCCTGGATCACGGATTGAACCCGTGTCTCCTGCATCAGCAGGCGATTCTGTGTCACTGAGCAACCAGGGAAGCCCTGATTCAGCAGTTTTACAGATTACACTCCATTTAAAGCTATTACAAAATAATGACTATATTTCCCTGTGCTGTACAATATATCTCTGTTGCTTAGCTATGTCATACATAGTCGCTTGTATGTCTTAATCCCATACCCCAATTTTGTCCCTCCCCAATTGTCCCTGAGATAAAGTTGTGAGATATATACATATACAGTGGACTATTACTCAGCCATAAAAGGAGAAAACTCGGCTATACACAACAATGCGATCGACCTAGAGAGTCTTCTGTTCAGTGAAATAAGCCAGGGAAAGACAAATACTCTCTGCTGTCACTGACATATGGGATTTTTAAAGTGAAATAAACAAACATACCAATCACAGTTATAGACAAATGTCCTAGCAGCTCCCTGCCTCTCTTCATCCCGCTTCCCTTCCCGACTCTTTCCTTTGCTTTCCTCCCCGCTTCCTTCTGTGCTCTTCCTTCCCTTTCTCTCTCTGCTTTTCCTTTTTCTCCTCCTCTCTCTCCTTTCCATGCTCACTCTCCTTTCTCCCTCCACCCCATGCCTTTCAGTGACCATGTTGAGCCAAGGGGGTGTTGTTGTTGTTTTTCAGTCACTAAGTTGTGCCCAACTCTTTGTGACCTCATGGACTGCAGCTGTCAGGATGCTCTGTCCTCCACTATCTTCTGGAATTTGCTCAGATTTATGTCCATTGAGTCAGTGATGCCATCTAACCATCCCATCCTCTGCTACCCCCTTCTCTTGTGGCCTTCAATCTTTCCCAGCATCAGGGTTTTTTCCAGTGAGTTGGCTCTTCCCATCAGGTGGCCAAGGGGTAAATTAAGCTTATTTCTTTCTTTAGCACATTCACTGGAGTAACACATAGAACAGGCTCAGCATCACTAAGTTGGTCTGTTTCCTGAGCTGACTATAGTATTAACAGATCCCTACCAGAAAATGTGCTGTGTCCAGGAATCACTCAACTTTTTAACTTTCTAATCGCAAAGTGAATTCTTCCTTTTATATCTTAGAGGTCGGAGAAAATTACATCTTTGGGCTACTTTCCTTTTTCCAATTCACCTGCTTTCACATTTTAAGTATTTGATTTTACAGTTTTAAGCAAATCATGGGGCCGTGTGTGTATGTTCATAATCTGAAATACATCACAACTTATCTTTGTTTCATGAAATGCCAGTTAAACACTAGATACTGTCATTTGGTCAATTTGTGATATATACAAGCTGTGCTTGTATCTATTTGCATTCATCAGGACAAGTATTTAAACTAAATTGGTGTGCTAGTTCAATATGACTAAGTTCCATCAATTTTATCAGTTGATTGCCTCATTTAGTGGGTGTTTACATTTTTCTAAATAACTAACCTCAACATTTAAAACTAGCCTTGTCATTGGGAATCCAAAATTAATTTAATTTCTAACAAGAGCATGAGAAAGGGTGCAATTAGGATACTTGATAAAGTAAGTTTTAAATCAAAAAGATCAAATTTAAAACATAGAATGATAATCTGACAAACTGGGTTTAATAATTACTGTGAATTTTGACCCAATACAGATGTAAATATCATGAAATATCTACACTTACACATGTCCACATCAATAAGGTTTATTGGCAGAAGTCTTTTGCAAGGTAATTTGATAATACATATTATAATAACTAGAGAAATGTGTATAAACTTCATGACTACCACAGGGAAGTAAACATTCCATCTTAAAAAACTGGGAAAATATCTGGGCATGAAGACGTCCATCATGGTGTTACCTATAATAGCAATACATTAAAATCAACGTAAACATCCAACAATAGGAAAATGACCAAATAAATAAGAGTATCATGAAATTGATAGAATTTTGTATAGCCATTAAAGAAGTAAAAATCATGGAGGCTCTGTAGGAACATAGAACATTCCATACTAAAATGTTATATGCTGTCTGTGCTATCATTTAATTTATGTGAGAACCACAGAACTAGAACTATTTATCCAATGTGTGCTTAGGGAGAATATGTCAGACTCTGTGCTAAAAACAACAGGCAGAAGCTGGCATGTAAAACCTTTGAGTATTTAATAAGTGTTTATGTGTAGTTTGTTTAATGCAGTGCTTGCTGTGTTAGTTTGCTGGGGCAACAATATCGAAGCCCTAGAGACACCTACTGCCTCACACTTCTGGAAGCCAGAAGTCCACAACCAAGGTTCAGGCAGAGCTGACCCCTCCTGAGGGTCAGGATGGCATCTCCCCCACGCCTCGCCCGTCAGTGCTGGTGGTTTGGCGATAATCACGGGCGCGCCTGGGCTGCGGGAAGCACCACCTCCATCTCTGCCTTCGCCTTTATATGGTGTTCTCCCCGTGTGCTGGTCTGTCTCCGGATTTTTGCTTTTTTAAGGATATCACTCACAATGGATTGGGCCCACCCAAGCTTAGTGGTGAAGAAGTGCCTGCCAATGCAGGAGACTTAGGTTCAATCCCTGGGTCAGGAAGATCCCCTGGAGAGGAAAATGGCAACCCACTCCAGTATTCTTGCCTGGGAAATCCCATGGACAGAAGAGCCTGGTGCGCTACAGTTCATGGAGTTGCAAAGAGTTGGACATGACTTAGCAACTAAACAACAACGTGTGTGTGTGCTTGCTAAGTCACTTCAGTCATGTCTGACTCTGTGCAACCCTATGGACTAAAGCCCGCCAGGCTCCTCTGTCCATGGGATTCTCCAGGCAAGCATACTGGAGTGGGTTGCCATGCCCTCTTTCAGGGGAGCTTCTCGACCCAAGGATCAAACCCATGACTCTTATGTCTCCTACATTGCAGGCAGGTTTTTATCACTTTAATAGTAGGACTCAGTGCCCCCTGGGGAACCCTAGCAACAACAATGACCTCTAATTAAATCCATCCCCTCGGTAAAGATGCGCTCTCTAAATAAGGTCAGCCTCTGAGGCGCTGGCGGTTAAGCACACCAGTAAATGAATTTATTGTGGATGGGGGTGAATTCAACCCATTACATTTAGGATACTATAACGTTTTAATAAATATTGGCTAATATTGTTATTATTCTTGCCAATAGTGTTAAGAGCAGTAGTCAGAATATCATGAGATTGTGTGTTGTGAAACCAATCGCATTAACAAAATAGGATGAAAACCGTTGATTTTCTAGGGTGATAAGTTTCTAAGTAATCAGGAATTTTTTGTTTCCTTCTTCTGTTTTTCTCACCCTTATTTTAAAATTTTTATCATGCCTATCCTTCTCTAGATTTCGCACTATTTAAAAAGGGGGGAAATCTAAAACATCTCTTAAATATTAATATAAGCAGTTGCCATTCAACCATAAATACAAATTCCCAGGCTTTCCTCTCTTTCCCATCTTCAAACAGTGTCTTTTTCGTCTCCAATAGAAACACACCTGTGAAAAGTCCAGCTCCCTGATGGAGGAAGACAGAGGCTCTTTTCTTTCATTCTGTCTTTAACTATTACTTGAAACAGCAGCCTTCTCAGCTGCCTTCGTGTCCATTCCGAGGACTCTCTTTACTTTCCGGCCACACCGTGCGGCATGTAGGAGCTCAGCTCACCAACCAAGGGTCGAACCCTTGCCCCCTGCACTGGAGGCGCGGTGTCTTAACCACTGGACCTCCAGGAAAGTCCCAGTTCTTAGAATGTTACTTCACCATCTCTGCTTTTCCTGGCAGGAAAAACAAAGCATAATGTTTAAATTTCTCTCATCTCTGCTGGTGACTGTGTAGTGATTACAACGTACGTGTTACTGCCTGTGGACTGTTTGTAGGAAAAAGGCCCTCAGGCCAGGTGACAAAATCTTTGCCTGTTTTAAAGTTATTCTTTTCTGTCATGATCTTTTTAAATATTTGTTTTCCTCCAGGTATCTGGTCTGTTGGATTTCTGTCTTCCTTGTGTGTCACCATCCTTGAGTTAGGACCCAGTGTTTTGTTTTCAGGAAACAAAATCTTGGATTGTGTAGCTTTCAGATTAAGAAGAAATGAATGATAAAGGTAACCATCATTTTGGAGTATTGATGGGCCACTTTTAAAAATATATATATATAACTCATAGATTATTCAGCTAAAATTTTTATAACTTATTTTATTTTATTTGACCATGCTGGTCTCCGTTGCTATGCGGGCTTTTCTTGTTGCAGATAGAGGGCGCTCCCCTCTGACTGCAGAACCGGGCCCTGGGCTCGCCGCTCAGTGTTCGGGCCCCAGGGTCCAGAGCACAGGCTCAGTACCGTGGTGTACGGACTGTTGCTCCAGACGTATGGGATCTTCCTGGACCAGTGATCGAACCCGAGTCTCCCGCACTGGCAGGCAGATTCTTTACCACTGAGACATCTGGGAAGCCCCCAGGAAAGAAATTTTAAATTAAAAATGTATTGTTTTCACCTCATAAGATACAAACTGTCTTATTAAAATAGTAAGACTCAGTATTAACACGAGGGTGAGGCAGAAGCCACAGTCCCTGGGACCGTAGTCATGAGCCCTTCTGTCTGGCCCTGCTCCTGATATCTCAGGGTCCCTACAGTTTTAGAAAGACATTTCATGTGCAAGAAAACAGAGGATCCGTTAAATGAATTATTATTCATCCAAATGATGGGATGCCTGATGATCATTAAACACTGCGTTAAGGACAATATTTCATGGAAAATGTTCACGATATATCAAGTGAAAGAGTAAGCTAATAAATATAATACAGATTCGATTTTCTGCAATAATGATTAAAAAGTGTGGAAGTGTATACATCAAACTTAAACCATCATTGTTTCTAGGCAATGGCACGATGGAAAAAGCTTTGTGATTTTAGCATTTTATAGTTTCTTTAGATGAACATGCACTGATTATGAAATTGGGTGGACTGAAGTTGGGGTCTGTTATAATGTTGAGGGCTGAGGTAAAGCCATTATATAAAGAATCTTGAATATATAACACACTGGAGTATTAACACCCATTCATTTGTTTAATCACTTAACCATTAATTCATTTAACAAATACTTTCTACCCTTTTACTCTATGATAATCACTGAGGAAGGGCTTCCCAGGTGGCTCAGTGGTAAAGAATTCTCCTGCCAATGCAGAATCCCCTGGGTCAGGAAGATCCCCTGGAGTAGGAAATGGTAACCGTCTCCAGTATTCTTGCCTGGAGAATGCCATGGACACGGAGCCTGGCGGACTACAGTCCATGGGATCTCCTATGAGTCGGACAGGGCTTAGCGAATACACAACAACAAAAAGTCATGGTGGAGGCCACCACGGATATACAACAGTGAGCAAAACAAACTCTCCCTGCCCTTAAGGAGCTTAGTGGGGAAAAGGAGAAGTAATAAGAATCACCCAAGTACATGTATAATTATATCCATGATAAGTGCAGTGAAGGAAAGGAATAGTGCTATGAGGGTCCATGGCAGGAATGCAATATCCATATTAAATTTTTAAATTATTATCTAATCAAAATATATAGTGCCTCCTTGTGTGTGTGTGTGTGTGTGTGCGCGCGCTGTGTATTGTACGTTGTCACCAGCAGCATCATCTCAAGTGAATACTCCAAAACTAGGAAAAGGAAATTCTAGCGAAAACATCTAGAAATACCAAAAGAGTCTGAAAATTCTTCAAAAGTAATATTGAAAAAAAAATATTGAACCTTTGCATGATGAATCCTGGATAATTGCCTGAAGCTCTTAGTGGTGGACCCCTGAAGATTTAGTTTTCCACCATGCTCTTATCATGCATGCATTTTCCCTCAGAAGCTGAAAGATAAATCTGACAAGCTCTGGATAAACACTGGCTAAGACTCTACACTTGCTGGTATGGGAAGGCGACATGACTTAGTCCCTGTTATCATCAGGTCTCCTATTAGGCAGCCTCGGCAAGGAGTCTGGATAGATCAACGTGTCAGGCTGCGTGCTTGGTGATAATTCAGACTGGGGTTGAGTTGAAGTCGCCACTCAAACAACTGGGAGTGTACAGCCATGCACAATTCCATTTAAACTGCAGGAAAAGTGAGAAGAGGGATAGGGTTTTGAACCCTGGCCCAGGTGGCATTGTGGTCAAGAATCCACCTGGCAATGCAAGCGACACAAGGGACCCGGGTTTGATCCCTGGGTCAGGAAGATCCCCTGGAGGAAGAAATGGCAGCCTGCTCTACTATTCTTGCCTGGAGAATCCCATGGACAGAGGAGCCTCATAGGCTATAATCCATAGGTTCTCAAAGAGAAGGACACAACTGAAGTGACTTAGCACAACAAGAAAATCTTACTTGTCACTAACCCAATTGTTTTGCATTTTTACTGATTTGTTCTTTATACACTCTAGCTTTTCTAACTTTCTATATTGCTTTTACAGTGAAAAATAAGACTTCATTATATCTTGCTATATGATATGTAAAACATAAGGTCCTAAGATACTGGAAGGAAATGTGCAAAATATAACCACAATTATCTTGGAGTGATGGGGCTTTATGCAATTCAACTGCGAGGGCCCTCTGAATTCTACTTCTGCATTTTAGGAATTTATTATAAGGACAAATAAATATGCTTTTTTAAAAAGATTTAATTGCCACCTGGACAACAAAGTGGTGCAACACTGTAAACATCTAAAGTGAAACAGCAGATAAACCTCCACAGGTCCTAGAGTCAGTAGACTCTTCACCTTCCATGGGACCTTCACTAAGTCACTGACCTGTTCCAGACCTCTTCTGTAAAACTGGAACAGTAATGCACCTACCTCACAGGAAATTAAAATAGGAAAATACTGTTTTCTGGATGACTAAACTGAAGATGTAACTGCCTACATAAAAATGAAAGTTCTTTGGAAAAAATCTACAAGTTTATGATAACACAATTTAACAGTGTTTTGCTACTGACACAATCAGTTCAATCTTCAGTGAATTAAAGTTTGAGAAACCTTCAGGGAAATTATAAAGAATTAAAATTCTAAAATAATCGGCAGCAGCTCTGATGAGACAATGGATGTCCAGCCTGCCTTTTGTTGATATTTATCTGCATTTTACATAGATCAACATTCTATCAAGGTAGAGGTTCTATTGCGTGTGTTCACTGAGACAAAGCCTCCTATTGCTTTACTCTAGTTCAAAGATGCAAATACACTTTTGGGATTTTGATTCTGAAAATTATCCTATCTGTTTCTACACCATTTTGACATCAATGTAATTGTTGATTTTCCACCACAAGGAGTATAAAAGGAAAGAGTGGCCTAGAGGCAGCAATGTATTTTAGATCAAGGGTGGCTATGAATCCCATTTTCTCACACTGGTCCACCGAGTGAAATACTTCATTGTGTACTGGTGGGACAGAATGAAGCACACTGCTTTGAAACTTTTATCTTTAACTGGTTTTTACTATAGTATTTTCTTTCTTTTCAATTTAGAAAGATAATAAGAGAAAGAATTACAGGGGAAACTATGTTTCTATCTCAGTGTTTTGGACAAAGCAATATATTGAATCTTTGACATTTTTAGAAACCACCCACATGATTTAAAAAAAAAAAGTTTGCTTCTTCTTGAGGCTCATTTAAAGAAACTTCAAATACAAGGAAATACATGACAATTATCTTTTGATTCCTGCAATTCAGTGGGACTCATTTAATGTTAGAATGCCAGTAAAAATTTTTGCTGCCCAGCAGAAACACAGAATCCAGATCAGATGGTCCTGATTACCTGTAACACTGACAATAGATGTAAGAACAGGCACTGTATTTTGGAGCATATTGCTCTTATTGTGAAGCTTTGGACAACTTTTTTTTTAACTTTCTATGTTGTACTGGGGCATAGCCGATTAACAACGTTGTGATACTTTCAGGTAAACAGTCAGGGGACTCAGCCATCCATATACACGTATCCATGGGCTTTGCCAATGGCTCAGTTGTAAAGACTCTACCTGCAATGTAGGAGACAAAGGAGACATGGGTTCAATCCCTGGGTGGGGAAGACCCCCTGGAGGAGGAAATGGCAACCCACTCCAGTATTCTTGCCTGAAAAAATCCCATGGACAGAGGAGCCTGGTGGGCTACAGTCCAAAGGGTGGCATTGAGTCGGACACGACTGAGCAGGTTCTCCCCCAAACTCCCCTTCCATCCAGGCTGCCACATAACATCGAGCAGAGTTCCCTGTGCCATACAGTAGGACCTTGTTGGTTATCATTTTAAATATAGCAGTGTGTACATGTCTATCCCAAGCTCCTTAACTATCCCTTCCCTCCATCCTGCCCCCTGGCAACCATAAGTTTGTTCTCTTAAGTCTGTGAGTCTAGGACAACGTTTAAGTGAGGATTCTTCCTCGATAATCTTCTTTCTGAAAGAGATTCAAACTCCCTTGATCTAAGTTCAGATTTCACCCTGGGGCCACTGGTTGCTGGCTGAGGATGGCCAGCAGCAGATGCAAGGGAGAGACATAGCGCAAAGGCGAAGGCGGGCTGGGGCTGGGTGCAGAGGAAGAGAGACACAGGTAAGTGATCAGTGCACAACAAGGCACGTTTGTTCATACATCAGATTTGTGTTATTGAGGGAGTACTGCTTCTTAGTACTTCTTCTTAGAAGAAAACTACCACTATTAGTCAGGATCCAATCAGGAAAACAGGGTCCACGCCATGTGGTTCAATAGGAGGAATTTAATATAGGAGCCTGTCACAAAGGTCATGAAATCTGGGGCCACCATGACTTTCTGCCCAGAGTGTCTTTACCATCAGGCTGTTTCTTTCACTTAGGGAAGAATTAAGTAAAAACAGATATTTTCCGGTCGTTTCTTTCTTAGGAGTATTATTTTCCCCACTCATTCTTTAAAATATGTTTTAACAGTTATACTAAAACCCTTTCCTTATTTGCTTTTCCTCATATGCAAATCAGACTCTGAAAAATACCTTCAAAAATGCAAAAATCAACAATGCAGATCATAGAAATAAAAAATGCAAAAAAAAAAAAAAATCTTGAAAATACCAATCACTCTACACCCAGAGATAATAATTTCAAATTTTTGGTTGAAAATTTTATAGAAAAATCTTACAGTATTATACAGTCTTGTTACTAGCTTTTATCCTCCAATGAACATTTATTTATTTTTTTCTACTTCATTGAATATTCTTCAGAAACTTTCTTTTTGGTGTATTCAATATATATCAAGTCTAAATTTCTTTACCATTTTCCTACTGTTGGACATTGAGTTTATTTCCAACCATGTAATTTTAAATAAAGCTAAAATATAATATTCTTATAAGTAGGCGTTTTTTTTTTTTTGCCTCTTTGATTATTTCCAAAACTAAGAGAAGTCCTACCCTTTTTTTGTCTCTTCTTAATTTGTGAGAGGGGGGAAAAAGTCAGGTCTAATTATGACTTAAATATGAGTAGTGCTTAATGACATGGTTTCTTAGAAGTTAAAGAAAATTATAACTTTAAAATACAATTATATATAAAAAATAACCAATTCCAGAAACCTCTAAAGTTTTCATGCACTTTAGTCCCCTCAATGTTCTCTTCATGTTCTCTCTATTTTCCTCTTAATGAACATAATTTTCTACAGTGTCATCCTTCAAGAAAAAGGATCAGATTCTCTTATATAGATTTTCTACTTTATTCAGTTACTGTAATTGGAGGCAATATTATTTTCTACTATTTCAATAAACTGTCCTTCAGCTGAATAACAGGCTTGGATATATATCTTTATACTTAATATTGTTTCTATGGGAAAATGTATTCAGAGATTCAAATACATATTTAAAAATAAACTTTAACAACACAATTTGCTTACAGGTAAAGGACATTCAGTATTTCAAAAAGTAAACCATATTTGGTTAACCTTGTTCCATTATTCACATATTACCAAATACCATTGTACTTTGATATATAGTTCATCAGGTCAAATATGAAAAACTTTTCTAAGAAATGTGTGTGTGCGCATTAAATATTAGATATGGTAGATTCTTTGAAGGATTTAGGCACTGGAATTACTAGCTGACCCTTAAGTTATGTTGATTTCCAGAAGGAGACTATAAACTGTGTCAATGAAGATTCTGAGCAAATTTTGCACAATAGCATAGTCATCACTGTTGTTATTGTCTTGCTTTATTTTCTTTTCATAACATTTCTCATTCGGTTTATAATATATTTAGATGTTTTTATTTTAAATTCCATCCTTCATTAGAGTATTAGCACCACGAGAGCAGGTCATTTCTTTCATTCTCTGCTTTATTTACTGTCTTGTATATAGTAGGTACGCAATAAATGCCTTATTTGAATGAATGACTATTGTGTGAATAAAATGTGATGATTGTTTCAGATCTGATACAACAGAAATAACATATAAAATATTGAAAATTTTGTAAATAAGCCCAATTTAAAAAATTGCAAGTGTCATATTTTTATTATCATACAAAGTATTTGTGAGCTGTTTTGTTTTATAGATATATTCATTTGTGTCATATTTTAGATTACATATATAAATGATATCTTGAAATACTGAGTGTGTCAAATCTTGAGCTGTGTCTGTACAGAAAAGAAGTGTGAGTCTCAAAGCCTACATTACAAAACATGTATCTTTTTCTTTCCAAGTAAATTAAAAAGTTTTGTCTTAAAAAAATGTGAAATAGACCTAACTCTTTAAACCAAGCAGCATTGCTGATGATTTTAGAATGTGGTTGCCCTGACCTTCATGGAAAGTCACAAATATTTTCTTCATTTAATACAGACTTCATTTGCTTTACTCTTAATAAGTAAGTTAAACGTCCCACACCATAAAAATTACCCTTAGACAAAGGGTACTTTGTCTTCTGAAAGTAAGAATTCTGAAAGTAAGAATTCTCAACAATTCAAAGATAAACATTAGTCTTTTTGGAGAGGCAAGGCTACAAAGAAATAATAAGATGACCAGCGTCAAATTTAGTCTGGCTTTTTTCCCCCAGCAACTCTTAGGCATTTGTCATGGTGTTTAACAGAAGTTCCCAAAGTTAAATGAGGGAATGGAATTAGAATAGATTTTAAAAAAAATGTTTATTAAGATCCACAACTGTATTCACTATTGGTAAGTGGAACTTCAAAGCAGAGTAATGAATTTAAATACATAATAACAGAAAAAATCTTTTTAAAATTTATAGAAGGAACAAGTTAGGTTGGAAAGAATTATTACCATCAATCAGTCTCAGAATTGAAGCCTTTATTTCATGCATGCCTGAGAGGTAAACTGGTTAATATATCTATGGCCTGCACATTTCCACTATATCTCTTTTCTCTCTCTTTCCCACTCTACCCTTCATTTTTCAGACCCTTTCCACCTCTCCCAACCCAGTCAGCCCACACATTCATGCACATGCACAAGTCTGTCTTTGGTATGAAGCTAACATCTTAGGTTTATAATGACCTCATTAGAAAAGTTAAAACAATAGTGCCTATTACCACATAAATGCGTGCAAATGATTAAAAAAATAATTCCTTTTTCTTGTTCTAAATTACATAGACTGTAATGAAAGCAATTACTGTTGCCATTTCCTGCGTTATCAGAATGTTCATATCACTGCAGAAGTAAGAAAAGTTTTTCTATTTAGTTTGGCCTCTGCAATCACAACAAAAGGTATTTATATAAAAGGCCAGAAAACCGTCAAGAAATTGTACTCAATAATCCCAATGCTATCAAATCTATCCTAAGAAAATATTCTAAAATTCTGAAAATTATGAATACAAATATTGCTGCAAGCAACAAAATGAATTCAAGGTAAATTAAGCAAGTAGGAGAATTTGTTGAAAAGATAAGTCATAAATTTAATGACACATTTGTAAAACAGCTTCAGGAACAGATAGGAGCTAAAACAGAATTCCTAGAATTTCTTATCATTGTGCTACCACTGGAATTAGTTAGCTCCAACTACATTTTCCTTCTTGATTTTTACATGCTTAAGATTCAAAAAGTAAAGAAAAAAGAGGACTAACTAAAATCAGAAATGAAAGGGAGATATTACAACTGATACCACAGAAATATGAAGGATCATAGAGACTACTATAAACAATTACATGCCAACAAATTGGACAACCTAGAAGAAAGGAAAGAATTTCTAAAAACATACAACCTATCAAGACTGAATCATGGTGGAAGAGAAAATCTAAACAGACCAATTAACTGGTAATGAAACTGAATCAGTAATTAAAAATCTCCCAGCAAACAAAAGTTAAAAACTTCACTGATGAATTTTACCAAAAATTCAAAAGAGAATTAAACCAATCCCTCTCAAACTCTTCAAAAATAGAAGAGGAGAAAACTCTTTTAAACTCATTTAAAGAGGTCAGCATTACCTGATACCAACATCAGACAGGATACCAAAGGAAAGAAAATTATAGGCCAATATTATTGATGGATGTAGATGCAAAAATCCTCAACAAAATATTATCAAACTGATTTCAACAACACATTTTAAGGATCATACAACATGATCAAGTAGGATTTTTTCCAGGGGTGTAAGTATCATTCAATATCTGCAATGAAGTCAATGTGATACAACACATTAAAACAAAATGAATGATAAAAATTATGATTATCTCAACCGAAACAAAAAAAAAGCATTTGACAAAAGTCAACATCCATGTACAAAAAAATCTCTAAATAAAATGAGAATAGAGGGACTGTGCCTCAACATAATAAAGGCTGTACATGACAAACCCACAGCTAACATCATACTCAATGGTGAAAAGCTGAAAATCTTTCCTCTAAGATGAGAAACAAGACAAAGATGTTCACTGTCACCAGTTATTTTCAACACAGTATTGGAAATCCTACACAGAGTAATTAGGTGAGAAAAAGAAATAAAAGACATCCAAATTGGAAAGGAAGAAGTAAACCTGTCACTTGCAGATGACAAGATATTATGCCATTAAAAACTGTTAGAGCTAATAAACAAAATCAGTAAAGTTGCAAGATATAAAACCAATATGCAAAAATTTGGTGTGTTCCTATACACAAATAAACTAACATAAAGAGAAATAAAGAAAACAATCTCATTTATAGTTATATCAAAAAGAATAAAATTCTCAGGAATAAATTTAACCAAGAAGGTGAAAAGCTTACATATTGAAAACTAGGGAATTCCCTGGCGGTCAAGTGGTTAAGACTCAGCACTTTCAATTTGGGGGCCTGTGTTTGATTGAAATAGATGAAAACAACAGAATGGGAAAGACTAGAGATCTCTTCAAGAAAATTAGAAATACCAAGGGAACTTTTCATGCAAAGATGGGCACAATAAAGGACAGAAATGATATGGACCTAACAGAAGCAGAAGACATTAAGAAGATGTGGCAAGAATACACGGAAGAACAATACAAAAAAGATCTTCATGACCCAGATAACCATGATGGTGTGATCACTCACCTAGAGCCGGACATCCTAGAATGCGAAGTCAGGTGGGCCTTGGGAAGCATCACTATGAACAAAGCTAGTGGAGGTGATGGAATTCCACAGAAAGTTATAAGACACTGATGAAAGAAATCAAAGATGACATAAACAAATGGAGAGATATTCCATGTTTCTGGGTAGGAAGAATCAATATTGTGAAAATGACCATACTACCAAATGCAATCTACAGATTCAATGCGACCCCTATCAAATTACCAATGGCTTTTTCACAGAACTAGAACAAAAAATTTCACAATTCATATGGAAACACAAAAGACCCCGAATAGCCAAAGCAGTTGAGAAAGAAGAATGGACCTGGAGGAATCAACCTTCCTGACTTCAGATGATACTACAAAGCTACAGCCATCAGGACAGTGTGGTACTGGCACAAAACAGAAATATAGACCAATGGAACAAGATAGAAAGCCCAGAAATAAACCCATGCACCTATGGGTACCTTATTTTTGACAAAGGAGGCAAGAATATACAATGGGGCAAAGACAGCCTATTCAATAAATGGTGCTGGGAAAACTGGACAGTTACATATAAAAGAATGAAATTAGAACACTTCCTAACACCACACACAAAGCTAAACTCAAAATGGATTCAAGACCTAAATGTAAGACCAGAAACTATAAAACTCTTAGAGGAAAACAGGCAGAACACTCAATGACACAAATCAAAGCAAGACGCTCTATGACCCACCTCCTACAGTAACGGAAATAAAAACAAAAGTAAACAAATGGGACCTGATTAAACTTAAAAGCTTTTGCACAGCAAAGGAAACTAAAAACAAGGTGAAAAGACAACTCTCAGAACGGGAGAAAATAATAGCAAATGAAACAACCTGAAAAGGATTAATTTCCGAAATATACAAGCAGCTCATATAACTCAATACCAGAAAAACAACCAACCCAATCCAAAGTGGGAAAAAGACCTTGACAGACTTTTCTTCAAAGAAGACAGATGGCTAACAAACACATGAAAAGATGCTCAACATCACTCATTATTAGAAAAATGAAAATCAAAACTACAGTGAGATATCACCTCACACTGGTCAGAATGACCATCATCAAAAAGTCTACAAACAATAAATGCTGGAGAAGGTGTGGAGAAAAGGGAACACTCTTACACTGTTGGTGGGAATGTAAATTGATATAGCCTCTGTGGAAGACAGTATGGTGATTCCATAAAATCTAGGAATAAAAGCAACATAGCCAGTGCAGTGCAGTTGCTCAGTCGTGTCTGACTCTTTGCAATTCCATGGACTGTAGCCTACCAGGCTCCTCCATCCATGGAATTTTCCAGGCAAGAGTACTGGCGTGGGTTGCCATTTCCTTCTCCAGGGGATCTTCCCAACCTGGGGATTGAACCCAGGTCTCCCACATTGCAGGCAGATGCTTTACCGTCTGAGCTACCAGGGAAGCCCTATAAGCAACATATGACCCAGCAATCCCACTCCTAGGCATATAACCTAAGGAAACTAAAATTGAAAAGACACAGGTATCCCACTGTTCATTGCAGCACTATTTACAATAGCTAGAACATGGAAGCAACTTAGGTATCCATCAACAGATGAATGGAGAAAGAAATTGTGGTATATATATACAATGAAATACTACTCAGCCATAAAAAGGAACACATTTGAGTCAGTTCTAATGAGGTGGATGAACCTAGAGCCTATTATACAGAGTAAAGTAAGTCAGAAAGAGAAAGATAGATATCGTATACTAGCACATATATATGGAATCTAGAAAAATGGTACTGAAGAATTTATTTGCAGGGCAGCAATGGAGAAACAGACACAGAGAATAGACTTATAGACATGGGGAGAGGGGAGGAGAGGGTGAGATGAATGGAGAGAGTAACATGGAAACTTACATTACCATATGTAAAATAGATAGCCAACGGGAATTTGCTGTTTGCCTCAGAAAACCCCAACAGCAGCCCTGTATCAACCCAGAGGGATGGGATTGGGAGGAAGATGGTAGGGAGGTTCAAAAGGGAGGGGATATATGTATACCTATGGCTGATCCATGTTGAGGTTTGACAGAAAACAACAAAATTCTGTAAAGCAATTATCCTTCAATTAAAAAATAAATTAATTAAAAAAAAAAAGCTGAAGGCATCGTGCTCCCTGATTTCAAACTGCAATATAAAGCATTATAAAACAAAACATGGTACTGGGAAAAAAACAGATACATAGATCAGTGGGACAAGACAGAGGTCGCAGAAACAGACCAACACACAGGGGCCATTGATTTATGATAAAGGACCAAGAATATATAATGAAGAAAGGGCAGTCTCTACAACAAATGTTGTTGGGAAAATTGGACAGCCAAATACTAAAGAATGAAACTGGATTACTATCTTATACTACACACAAAAATTAACTCAAAATGGATTGAGGATTTGAACATAAGACCTGAAGCCATAACATTTCTAGAAGAAAATATAAGTGCTAAGCTCCTTGATATAGGTCTTGGCTACAATTTTTTTAATGACACCTAAAGCAAAAGTGACAAAAGCAAAAATAAATAAATAGAACAACATGGTACTAAAAAGCTTCTACACAGTAAATGAAACCATAAACAAAATGAATAGGCAACCTATGGACTGAGAGAAAATATTTCCAAATCACCTGATAAAGAATTAATATTCAGGAAATGTAAAGAGCTCACACAACTCAATAGCCAAAACAAAAACAAAAACAACGTGATTAAATAATGGACAGAATATCTAAGGAGAGATTTTGCCAAAGAAGACATACAGATGGCTAACAGGTGCAAGAAAAGATATTCAACATCCTCAATCATCAGGGAAGTGCAAATCAAAACCACAGTAGGATATCTCCTCACATCTCCTAGAATGACTGTTATCAAAAGACAAGAAATAACAAGTGTTGGCAAGGATGTGGAGCAAAGGGAACCCTTCTGAACTGTCAGTGGGAATGCAAATTGGTGCAGTCGTTTTGAAAAACAGTATGGAGTTTTCTCAAAAACTAAAAATATAACTACCATACCGTTCAGCAGTTCCACCTCTAGGTATTATCAGAAGAAAATGAAAGTACTAATTCAGAAAGATACACAACTCCATGTTCAATGTCACATTATTTACAGCACCAAGATATGGGAACAACCTAACTGTACACTGATGGATGAATGGGTAAAGAAGATGCAGTGTATATATACAAACAAATATGTGTGTCAAGTATGTTGAGATTGCTTAACAAATTTAAAAATGAAAAAAAAAACTTGCCATTTTCAAAACATGGATGGACCTTTAGGGCATTATGCTAAGTGAAATAAGTCAGAGACAAATATTCTACGATCTCTTTTATATGTGGAATCTAAAAAATAAACGTAACAGTTCATAGATATAGAGAACAAATTGGTGATTGTCAGAAGTGGGGGTGGGTGCGGAAAGAATAGGTATTAGAGGTCAAAAGGTAAAAAAAAAATAAAAAAGAATGACTTGTGAAATAGCCAATAGATTCTTATTATCTTATTCTTAAAATTTCCTATTTCTATCAACAGAAGCATCATTAATTCAAACCTGCTGGAGGCATTTAGACATAGTGAAAACATCTGATTTACAGTCTAATTCTCCACAACATACTTTTATAACTAAAGTACAAGATTGGGTAGAGGATTATAGAAGATCCACTGCTTCATTAATAGATTAAGCTGCTCTGTGACTACAAGATAAAATGTTTATTCTTTCAGCAAACGATTATTGAATACTTACTGTGGCCAGCTTCAGAGGTAACTGCCAACATATAACTGTTTGTACAGAGGTGGTTACTGCACAGTTGCACTCATCTCACATGCTAGCAAAATAATGCTCAAAATTCTCCAAGCTAGCCATCAATAGTACGTGAACTGAGAATTTCCAGATGTTCAAGCTGGATTTAGAAAAGGCAGAGGAACCAGAGATCAAATTGCCAACATCCGCTGGATCATCAAAAAAGCAAGAGAATTCCAGAAAAAACATCTACTTCTGCTTCATTGACTATGCTAACCTTTGACTGTATGGATCACAACAAACTGTGGAAAATTCTTAGAGAGATGGGAATACTAGACCACCTCACCTATCTCCTTAGAAATCTGCATGCAGGTCAAGAAGCAACAGTTAGAACCGGATATGGAACAACGGACTGGTTCCAAATTGGAAAAGGAGTACATCAAGGTCGTATATTGTCACCCTGCTTATTATACTTATATGCAGAGTACATCATGCAAAATGCCAGCTGAATGAAGTACAAGTTAGAATCAAGATTGCTGGGAGAAATACCAATAACCTCAGATAGGCAGATGCTACCACCCTTATGGCAGAAAGAGAAGAGGAACTAAAGAGCCTCTTGATGAAGGAGAGTGAAAAGGTGGCTTAAAACTCAACATTCAAAAAACGAAGATCATGGCATCCGGTCTCATCACTTCATGGCAAATAGATGGGAAACAATGGAAACAGTGACCGACTTCATTTTCTTGGGCTCCAAAATCACTGCAGATGGTGACTGCAGTCATGAAATAAAAGACTCTTGATCCTTGGAAGAAAAGCTATGTCAAACTTAGACAGCATATTAAAAAGCAGAGACATTACTTTACTGACCAAGGTCTGTCTAGTCAAAGCTGTGGTTTTTCCAGTAGTCATGTATGGATGTGAGTTTGACCATAAAGAAGGCTGAGCGCCAAACAAACAATTGATGCTTTGAAATGTGGTGCTGGAGAAGACTCTTGAGAGTCCCTTGGACTTCAAGGAGATCAAACCAGTCAATCCTAAAGGAAATCAATCCTGAATATTCATTGGAAGGACTGATGCTTAAGTTGAAAGTCCAATACTTTGGCCACCTGATGTGAAGAGCTGACTTATTAGAAAAGACCCTGATGCTGGGTAAGACTGAAGGCAGGAGGAGAAGGGGTCGACAGAGGATGAGATGGTTGGATGGCATCACTGACTCAATGGACATGAGTTTGAGCAGGCTCCAGGAGATGGTGAAGGACAGGGAAGCCTGGCATGCTGCAGTCCATGGGGTTGCAAAGAGTTGGACACGACTGAGTGCTGAACAACATAGAGGTGGTTGTAAAGATAAATATTTTATAATGCTCTTTGGAGCCAGGTTTATATGTTTAGTTTCTAAAGTATTTTCTTTTGTAAAAAATATGTTCAGTTCAGTTCAGTTGCTCATTCGCGACCTGGCATGGACGGCAGCATGCCAGGCATCCCTGTCCATCACCAACTCCTGGAGTGTACTCAAACTCATTACCCAAAGAAAGGCAATGCCAAAGAATGCCAAAAAGTGTGTAATATCAATGTAAATTTAATTTCAGTGTATGAATTATGATGTTACTGTTGTCTAAATTAGTAAAATCTCACTATGTTCTCAAAAGTGTGAATGAGGTTATTCTTGGTACACACATACCTTGTTTCATTGCACTTTGCTTTATTGTTTCAAAGATACTGTGGCATAGTCAGACAAAACTATAATTCAAAAAGATAGCAGGGTTATTCATAGTAGCCAAAACATGAAAGCAACCAAAATGCCCAATGACAGATGAATGGATAAAGAAGATGTGGTACATACATACAACTACTCAGCCATAAAAAGGAAGAAAATAATGCTATTTGCAACAACATGGATTCAACTAGAGATTATCATACTAAGTGAAGTAAGCCAGAAAGAGAAAGACGAATACCATATGATATCACTTATAAGTGGAACCTAAAATATGGCACAAATTAACCTGGCTACAAAACAGAAACAGACTCACAAGCATAGAGATCAGACTTGTGGTTGTCAAGGGAGAGGAGAAAGATGGTCTGGGAATTTGGGGTTGACAGATGCAAACTATTACATTTAGAATGGCTAAACAACAAGGTCCTACGGTATAGCACAGGGAACTATATCTAATCTCCTGGGATAATCCATAATGGAAAAGAATGTTTTAGAAAGAGAACGTAGGCCATTTCGTGGACGTCCGGTGTGCGAGCGCATCTGGGAACGCCGGGCGGGAGGGGACCGGGAAGACCTCTGTGGATTTGAACCTCCGCATCTCTAACCTAAGATCTCGAAAAGCATCGTGATTCCTGTCCACTGGACTGTAAATTTTATGTCGATAATCTTGGAAACAATGGCAACAAGACTGAATTGGAAGGAGCTTTTGGCTATTAGGGACCACTCCGAAGTGTGTAGGTTGCTAGAAACCGTCCTGGCTTTGCTTTTGTTCAGTCCAAAGATCCCCGAGATGCAGCTGATGCTGTCCGAGAGCTAGACGGGAGAGAACATCGTGTGGCTGCCGAGTAAGAGGGGACTATCCAATGATGAAAAGGGAAGTCGAAATCGCCGCCCACCTCCTTGGGGTCGTCGCCCTTGAGATGGTTATCGGAGGAGGAGTCCTCCACTTCCACGCAGATCTCCAAGACGGAGAAGCTTCTCCCGCCGCCGGAGCAGGTCCCTTTCTAGAGATTGGAGAAGAGAGAGATCACTGTCCCCGGGAGACAAATCACAAGCCGTCCTGATCTTTCTCTAGGTCTCATAGCAGATCTAGGTCGAATGAAAGGAAATGGAAGATCAGTTTGCAAGAGGAGTGGTGTACAGGAAATAACTTCGTTTGACAGGAGTATGTACAGAAAATTCAAGTTCTGTTTGAGACTTCATAAGCTTGGTGCATTTTTAAAATGTTTTAGCTGTTCACATTTGTTTGTCTGTTGGAACAGTGACACACAAAGGTGTAATTCTCTGTGGTTTGAAATGGATCATATGAGGCATGTAATATCAAGAATTGTTACTTTACAATGTTCCCTTAAACAAAATTTAATTTGCTTTGAATTTTAGTCTTGCATAGGCTGATAATAAACCTCTAACTCCTGCCCAGGTAAAGTCAATGTTTAACATTATGGAAACAAAAACTGGCAAAAATTGGAAGATTTTTTTCAACATAGCTGGGATATGATATGTAGCTGTAGTTAAGCAGTTTTTAAAAGCTGCTGTGAACTCAAAAGCCAGCTGGAAAAATTAAAGCTGCACCCTTAAACTAGATTAGAGGTTTAAAAATTCCACTAGTCTTCACATTGGACAAAAGGTTGTCCAGTTGGTGTAGAATCTAAGAAGTTTCAAGGAAGTTAGTTTACCTTTTCTTTAGGTTGTAAGTTCCTTCTGTGATTGCTTTATAAGAATACACAGCTCTTTGTAACATTCTTTATTTGGAAATTTGAGACTACTCAAGATACCAAATATCCTGCTAGTTTAAGGGTACATTGTACAGCTGAACTGAGTTACTGTGTAAGATTCTTTTTTCATGCTGTCATTTGTAATATGTTTTGTAAGAATCCTTGGGATTAAAGTTTTGGTTACAAAAAAAAAGAAAAAGAGAGAATGTATGTATGTGTAAAACTGAGTCACTCTGCTGAATTTTGTACAATGTTGCAAATCAACTATGTGTCAATAAAAAAGGGGGGAAAAGATAAGGTGGTTCCACTGTGAACCTGTAAGATTAACAGAGAAGAAAAGTCTGGCAATACCAAGAATGTCAAGCACATAGGAAAACAAACTCTCAAGTATAGCTGGTGGTAGTATAACTTTGTATAATCATTTTGGAGAGCATCTGGCAATGTTTAGTATAATTAAAGATGCACATATACTACTTCCCAGAAATTTCACTTCTAGATATATACTCTGAAGAAATTATCACCAATGTGTACAAGGAGACATGTTCAGGATGTATACAAGATTATTTTCTGTAATAGCAAAAAAAATGGTACTAAATGTAGAAGGAATGAATAATATATGTGTATATATGTGTGTATAATAAAATATATATCATCTTTAAACACAAATAGAACACTAAAAATAAATCAAAGGATTTCCCTAATGATCCAGTGATTAAGAATCTGCCTTCCAATGCAGGAGACACAGGTTTGATCCCTGGTCCGAGAATTAAGAGCCCACATACTTCAAGGCAACTAAGTCTGACTGCTGGAACTAGAGAGAAGCTTGCACCCCAATGAAAAGTCCTGCATGCCACAACTAAGACCTGATGCAGATAAATAAATAAATGTTAAAAATAAAATAAAAGCTAGAAATGATTAAGTGTAGTATGAAGGCACGTAGAAAGCCAAGATAGGCCAAAAGTGAGGCCTCTTGCAATGACCACTTAGCCAAGCTGTGAATGCAAAGGAAAAGTTCTTGAAGGAAATTAATCACGTGTGGGTTTTTTTTCCCCCCTTCACTCTGTTAAAGAGGTATATGGGCATGTGTCTGTGATACGCTACTTCAGTCGTGTCTGACTCTTTACAACCCTATAGACCGTAGCCCGCCAGGCTCTTCTGTCCATTGGATTCTCCAGGCAAGAATGCTGGAGTGGGTTTACTATGTCCTCCTCCAGAGGATCTTCCTGACCCAAGAATGAAACCTGCGTCTTATGTCTCCTGTGTTGGCAGGTGGGTTCTTTACCACTAGCGCCACCTGGGAAGCCCAATGTGGTGCATTACATTGATTGATTATTAATTGATTTTCGTATGTTGAACTATTCTTACATTCTAGGAATAAATCCCACTTGGTCATCGTGTTTAATATTTATCATATGCTGCTGAATTCTATTTGCTCGTATCTTGTTGAGGATTTCTGCATCAATGCTCATAAAGGATATTGATCTGTAGTTTCCTGTCTTGCTGGTCTTTGGCTTTGGTAATTCTGACCTCACAGATTGAGTCAGAAAGTGTTCCATCCCCTTCAGTTTTTTGGAAGAGTTTGGGAAGGAGTGGTGTTAGTTCATCTTTAAATGTTTGGCAGTGAAGCCATGGTCCAGGGCTTGCCTTGTCAGATTTTTTATTACTGATTCAATCTCATTACTAGTTAGTTCTTAGGTTTCAACCTTGGTAGCTTTTGTGTTTCTAGGAGTTTATCCATTTCATCTAAGTCATCTAATTTGTTGGTATATAATTGTTCATAGTACTCTCATAATGCTTTTTATTTCTATATAATTGGTAATAATGATCCCATTTTTATTTATATTGGTTATGAATTTTCTGTGTCTTCTTTTCCTTTGTCAACCTAGCTTAAGATTTGTCAATTTGTTCTTTTTGAAGATCCACCTTTTGGCTTTGTTTATTTTCTCTATTGTTTTTCTGGCCTCTATTTTATCTCTGCTCTTATATTTATTATTTTCCTTCTTTTACGGTTTCTTTAGTGTGCCAACCTTATCTCCAATTTAAATCCTTTACAATAGTTTCTGGTTTTGTGGCTTGGGATACTCTTCACCAGTATTTCCCGACTCCCCCTTTATTTTCTTTAGGACTCAGTTCCTCTGGACACCTTCACTGACCTTCCAATCTAAAGCAGCCTATAGCTATTTTCTATCACAGCATCATGTGTTCTTCACAGCCCTTATCACTCTATGATATTTTCGTTTTTGTTTTTTTGTCTGCCCCCCACCACACATGCTTGCACATGCGTGTATGCATATGTGCATGCATGTGCATGCACATTCCTTAGAATATAAACTCTATAAGAACAGACATTTTCATTGTCTTGTTTAACCACTGCATCCACGTGGCCTAGAATAGTCTCTGGCCCAACAGTAAAAAATGTTCAGTAAGTATTATTGACTGCTCTAATGTCTTGCGAAGGCTATCAAGTGATTGGTTAAAAAACTTCTTACCTCTTGCTCCTAGAAGATTACTGAAAGACAAGAAATTTATAAAGTAGTTTTAAATTTTAAGATGGCCATAACCTAAATCATTGCTGTCTAATATACTTTATTAACACAGTTGGTTTAACATAGTTATTAGGTAAATAACCATGTTTTACATGCTATTTTTATAATATATCAGCATCTACTTACTTATGTATTATTTCTTACTCTATTTGTTTTTTGAGGTTAAAGTTTTTGGGGGGATATAAATTGTACACTACTCATATCAGGTGGTCAGTTCAGTTCAGTTCAGTCGAGTCCGACTCTTTGCCACCCCATGAGCCACAGCACGCCAGGCCTCCCTGTCCATCACCAACTCCCAGAGTCTACCCAAACCCATGTCCATTGAGTTGGTGATGCCATCCAACCATCTCATCCTCTGTCATCCCCTTCTTCTCCTGCCCTCAATCCTTCCCAGCATCAGGGTCTTTTCCAATGAGTCAACTCTTCACATCAGGTGGCCAAAGGATTGGAGTTTCAGCTTCAACATCAGTCCTTCCAATGAACACCCAGGACTGATCTCCCCCAGGATGGACTGGTTGGATCTCCTTGCAGTCCAAGGGATTCTCAAGAGTCTTCTCCAACACCACAGTTCAAAAGCATCAATTTTTCGGCACTCAGCTTTCTTTAGAGTCCAACTCTCACATCCATACATGACCACTGGAAAAACCATGGCCTTGACTAGACAGACCTTTGTTGGCAAAGTAATGTCTCTGTTTTTTAATATGCTATCTAGGTTGGTCATAACTTTCTTTCCAAGGAGTAAGCATCTTTTAATTTCATGGCTGCAATCACCATCTGCAGTGATTTTGGAGCCCAGAAAAATAAAGTCTGATACTGTTTCCACTGTTTCCCCATCTATTTGCCACAAAGTGATGGGACTGGATGCCATGATCTTAGTTTTCTGAATGTTGAGCTTTAAGCCAACTTTTTCACTCTCCTCTTTCACTTTCATCAAGAGGCTCTTTAGTTCTTCTTCACTTTCTGCCATCAGGGTGGTGTCATCTACATATCTGAGGTTATTGATATTTCTCCCGGCAATCTTGATTCCAGCTTGTGCTTCCTCCAGCCCAGCATTTCTCATGATGTACTCTGCAGATAAGTTAAATAAGCAGGGTGACAATATACAGCCTTGACATACTCCTTTTCCTATTTGGAACCAGTATGTTGTTCCATGTCCAGTTCTAACTGTCGCTTCCTGACCTGCATACAGGTTTCTCAAGAGGCAGGTCAGGTGGTCTGGTATTCCCATCTCTTTAAGAATTTTCCACAGTTGATTGTGATGCACACAGTCAAAGGCTTTGGCATAGTCAAAAAGCAGAAACAGATGTTTTTCTGGAACTCTCTTGCTTTTTTAATGATCCAGCGGATATTGGCAATTTGATCTCTGGTTCCTCTGCCTTTTCTAAGAGAACCTTGACTATCTGGAAGTTCACGGTTCACGTATTGCTGAGGCCTGGCTTGGATAATTTTAAGCATTACTTTACTAGTGTGTGAGATGAGTGCAATTGTGCGGCAGTTTGAGCATTCTTTGGCATTGCCTTTCTTTGGGATTGGACGTGGCACTAAACTGGAAGTCTTAGTTTCTAGCTTCATCTTTGCTACTATATAATATGTATAGCTTTGGGAAGAAGGGCTTCCCTGCTGGCTCAGCTGGTGGTAAAGAATCCACCTGCAATGTGGGAGACCTGGGTTCGATCCCTGGGTTGGGAAGATCCTCTGGAGAAGGGAAGGGCTACCCTCTCCAGTATTCGGGCCTGGAGAATTGCATGGGCTGTATAGCCCATGGGGCCACAAAGAGTCGGACACACCTGAGCAACTTTCACTTTGTAAAGAATTGTTTCACTTGTTTGTACCTCAGTTTTTTCATTTTCAAAATAAGGGGATTAAATTAGATAAACTGATAAAGTCCCTTCCAACAATCAAATCTATAATTCCATAATTTAGAGTTCAATTTTACTAGTTTAACATGTTTATAATTGTTGGATGTTCATAACATATTTTTCTTTACTTTTTAAAATGTTAAGTTCTTTAATATTACTTAAGTTATAAAATTGTAACCCTCTGTTTGAGCATGGAGATTCCTTTACAGATTTCCACTTTATTTTTCTTAGGAAAAGATATATCTTTTTTTTGTTTCTACAGTATATTTTTATTTATTTTAATTAATTTAAAAATTTTGGCTGTGCTGGGACTTTGTTGCAGAAAAAGCTCTAGGGCTTTCTCTAGCTGCAGCTCTTGGGCTCAGTTGCCCAATGACGTGTGGGATCCTAGTTCCCTGACCAGGGATGGAACTGTGTCCCGTGCGTTGGAAGCTGAATGTCTAACCACTGGACCACCAGGGAAGTCCCTAAGTTATTTTTAATTGGAGGATAATTGCTTTACAATGTTGTGTTGGTTTCTGCCATACAACAAAGTGAATCAGCTGTAAGTATACACGTATCTTCTCCCTCATGAGCCTGCCTTTCATCCCACTTCATCCCACCCCTCCAGGTCATCACAGAGGAATTTCCACTTTATAGAGGGGTTTCTAGAACTGAACTACGTGAAGCTGTCCCTACTCTAGGCAAGATGAGTAGCTGGCTGTCAATAAATTTTGTTGAATTTTTAAGTTGAGTCTGCTAAAGGAAAAGGAAAGATAATATAGCAATGATTGACTTCTAAGAAAAATATTATACTCCAAAAGTATGTAACACTTTACATCAAGGAATTTGATTTAAAAATAACAACTACAATTATAAATTAAAATACATAATAATTTAATGAGAAGATGAAATGCTTTCAGACACTATGGTATCTATAAAATAAATTTCATCTAACTTGGCAATTGGATTTAAACATAAGAGACATGAATCTTGATATAAAAAGTAACATCAAAAGGACAATGTTGATTTCTTCTCGTAAACTTTAGGATTTTGAACATAAACAACCATCATATGTTAGAGGAAACAGACCTTAGAAGTTGAGGTAAGTTTACTTTTCCAATTTCCTGGCCCACTCCTGGACTGTCACAATTTTCCTCTTTCTCTCTCTCTCTCTCTCACACACACACACACACACACACACACATATGTAATATTTTGGATATATTTAAGGTAAAAATTTTAGGAAGTGTAGCAGGTAACTGTTGTTGTTTAATCGCTGGTTATGTCTGACTCTTTGTGATCCCATGGGCTATATAGCTTGCCTGGTTCTTCTGCCCATGAGATTTTCCAGGCAAGAATACTGGAGTGGGTTGCCATTCCCTTCTCCAGGGGATCTTCCCGACCTAGGGATCAAACCTGTGTCTCCTGCACTGGCAGGTGGATAGTTTACCACTGAGCCACCAGGGAAGCCCAGGAAATTGTTAGCAGGCTAAAATACACATTTCATGTCTTCAGAGATTCAAAATGGGAGGACTAGCTGAAAATATCCAATAGAAAGTCCTGCTCATTAAGAAAATAGTGAGTTGTGACTCTGTGAGGTAAAAAGCTTTGATTTACTTCACCTAAGGACACTTACATGATTATAAATGTGTTCTGTGAATGTAGCTAGTCAATTTGATTTGTTACCATTTCTCTACAGGACTCAAGATAACATAAAGGGAGTCTCTCAAGAGGATTAGAGACTTCAGTACTGGCCAGCCACTTGGTATCTTGTTAATTATCTTTTTTCTCTTCTCTGTATTTAGATCATTTAATTAATTTAGAATCCCCATTGAAACTCTAGCACCTCCTCCACCATGAACCATTTATGGAAAGACTTCCTCCATACAATCCATTTTGCACGATATAATGAAAGGGCTGAGCAGAAGGGATTTGTTAAGCATAATTTACATCTACTGCATAGTCAACCTTAATTATTTAGTGACTGATTGTCCTTTTAGGGGATTATGCAAGCATTTTGTTTCTACTATGTCTCACTGCTGCTAACTATTTAGCCATTTCACTAATCAGCATGTCTATTAAGAGCAGTTTGGGGCTAGAGTAAAGCAGAAGATCACACTGTGATCCATCATTTTGCCATTTCTTAGAAGATTTAGTAAAATCTTTAATGATGTGGGGAACCGAAGCTTGTGTGTAAATCAGTGGAATTTAATGTTTTCATTATCCATTTATTCTTTGCCTCCTGAGGACAATTAAAAGTTGGCTGTATGCATTTTGAAAATCTTAAGAATAAGAACATGTATCTTACTTTGTTCAGGATGCTATAATAAAATACTACAGACTGGGTGGCTTATAAACAGCAGAAATTTATTACAGTTCTGGAGGCTAGAAGTCCAAGATCAGCGTGACAACTCTGACTGCAGAACTCACTGTATCCTGCTGTAGCACAAGGGGCTGGGAGCTCAGTGAGATTTCTTTTTTATGGAAAAAACTCGAACGAATTTCTTGGCCAACTCGATATAAACACACTTATTCTGTCCAGGAGGGCTCCATTTTCACAACCTCACCAACCCCGAAAGACCCCCCCCCTACTAATAACATCACCTTTGAGGGTTAGGGTTTCAGTATATAAATGATTGAAGATAAACTTTCAGCCCACAGCAACAAGGCTATTGTTGTTGTTGTTCAGTTGCCAAGTCCTGTCTGAATATCTGTGACCCCACAGACTGTAGACCGCCAGGCTCCTCTGTCAATGGGATTTTCCAGGCAAGAATACTGGAGTGGACTGCCAATCCCTTCTCCAGGGGATCTTCCTGACCCAGAGACCAAACCTGTGACTCTTGCCACATCTGCATTGACAGGTGGATTCTTTACCCATGAGCCACCGGGGAAGCTCCAGCAACATGATTATACATATTTAAATTTTTAATGGGTATTGCTATATCATCCTATAAGAAAGTTTCATCTGTTGTTACTCCCCGTGAATGGTGCATAAGCGTGGCTTCCCTCTCTAAACTTTTCCAAACAACACTACATCTTTTTCCCAAAAGGATGGGTGAATTTACCTTTAACTGTTAAATCTTTCAGGTAGTTTATTTTTCAAATAAGCTTACATAAATCCACAAGACATTTTCATTTAAATGGATAAAACCCATAGTAGAGAAGTTTGAGGGGTAAAGGTTAGAGGGAGAAAATTTTTAAATGCAGCAAATTATTTTTAATAATACAAAATGTTTCCCTTGAAATGCATTGTTACATTAAAATTTCCTTTTGGGAGTTGAAAAATCAAGTGGAGAACTATATTTTTAAACAAATATTTCATGTTAATATGTAAAAAGATAAAAATGTTAGTCGCTCACTTGTGTTCCCTCTTTGTGACCCCATGGACTGTGGCCTGCCAGGCTCCTGTCCATGGAATTCTTCAGGCAAGAGTAGAGCAGTGGGTTGCCATTTCCTTCTTCAGGGGATCTTCCTGATCCAGAGAGCCTCCCACATTACAGGCAGATTCCTCACTGTTTAAGCCACCAGGGAAACCCCAATATTAATATATAAGCTTACATAAGTTATATTGTTATTTCAGTATAAAATGCCACTAGTAGATAATATAGGGGAAACAATGGAAACAGTGACTTTAATTTTGGGGGCTTCAAAATCACTGCATATGGTGACTGCAGCCATGAAATTAAAAGATGCTTGCTCCTTGGAAGAAAAGTTATGACCAACCTAGACAGCATATTAAAAAGCAGAGACATTATTTTGCCAACAAAAGTCCATCTAGTCAAAAGCTTTGGTTTTTCCAGTAGTCATGTATGGATGTGAGAGTTGGACTATAAAGAAAGCTGAGTGCTGAAGAATTGATGCTTTTGAACTGTGGTGTTGGAGAAGGTGCTTGAGAGTCCCTTGCACTGCAAGGAGATCCAACCAGTCCATCCTAAAGGAAATCAGTCCTGAATATTCATTGGAAGGACTGGTGCTGAAGCTGAAGGTCCAATACTTTGGCCACCTGATGCAAAGAACTGACTCATTGGAAAAGACCCTGATGCTGGGAAAGATTGAAGGCAGGAGGAGAAGGGGATGACAGAGGATAAGATGGTTGGGTGGCATCACCAACTCAATGGACATGAGTTTGAGTAAGCTCCAGGATTTGGTGATGGACAGGGAGGTCTGGCGTGCTGCAGTCCGTGGGGTTGCAAAGAGTTGGACACAACTGAGCGACTGAACTGAAATGAATATAGCAGTATTATAAACTAGAAAATTAGATAAGGATTATAAACTGGAAAATTAGATAAGGGTTACATGCTACATTATAAATGAAAGGGAGTATATAAAAATTTACCCATTATCGGGAACCCCCTTACACTGTTGGTGGGAATGCAAACTAGTACAGCCACTATGGAGAACAGTGTGGAGATTCCTTAAAAAACTGGGAATAGAACTGCCATATGACCCAGCAATCCCACCGCTGGGCATACACACTGAGGAAACCAGAATTGAAAGGGACGCGTGTACCCCAATGTTCATCGCAGCACTGTTTACAATAGCCAGGACATGGAAGCAACCTAGATGTCCATCAGCAGACGAATGGATAAGGAAGCTGTGGTACATATACACAATGGAGTATTACTCAGCTATTAAAAAGAATACATTTGAATCAGTTCTATTGAGATGGATAAAACTGGAGCCCATTATACAGAGTGAAGTAAGCCAGAAAAAAAACCACCAATACAGTATACTAATGCATATATACGGAATTTGAAAGATGGTAATGATAACCCTATATTCGAGACAGAATAAGAGACACAGATGCATAGAACAGTCTTATGGACTCTGAGGGAGAAGGTGAGGGTGGGATGTTCTGGGAGAATAGCATTGAAACACGTATATTATCATATGTGAAACAGAACACCATTCCAGGTTCGATGCATGAGACAAATGCCCAGGGCTGGGGCAATGGGATGACCCAGAGGGATGGGATGGGGAGGGAGGTGGGAGGGGGGTTCAGGATGGGGAACACATGTAAACCCATGGCTGATTCATGTCAATGTAGAGCAAAAACCACTACAATAATGTAAAGTAATTAGCCCCCAACTAAAATAAATAAATTTATTTTTTTAAAAAATTACCCATTTTCAAACTAACAGTAGCATTTTCCTTTGACATTTAGACACTTTTTCTCTGAATCATTTCCTAATTATAACTATTTACAATAGACAATATTTGGAAATGGTCAAAATCTTCAACAATGTAATTGAATACTATGAAGCCATTAAAATGGACATTTCAAAAAAATATAATGTCATGGAAAAGATTCTACAATGATATAGTGAGTGGAGGAGTCAGAGAACAAAACTGAAAATACAATGTGACTTCAATTTAGTATTTCCATTCTCCACTGGAAAGAGAGAGCGTGAGAGTGACAGTGAGAAAGAAGAACGGGAAATGCACAGTAAGAGCATTGAAAGGAAATCAATCAGCAAATTGTTGACAAAATTATCTCTGGGTGATGCCATAGAAGAATTTAATTTTCTAAGTTTTTCTTTATTTTTGAGCTTTTATAGCAATAATAACTTTTGTTAACAAAATTTCCTCCTTATTTTGTGTATTTTTTTTTTAGCATCTATACTATCAGCAGGTACTGCAGCAATGATCATGTTAACTCTTCCACAAAACTAGGATTTCTTGGGGAAGAGAGCCTTGTTTATTTATCTTTATGCTCTCAGCACATAGAGCTTAACAAATGTTTGTTAAATTTTAAAGCTTGAGATAATGAGAAAATAAAAAACAATAAAAACAATAAAAACCTCACAATATAACTAACACTCAACTCTTAGGGCTTTGGACCATCCCTTGTGGCTCAGACGGTAAAGAATCTGCCTGCAACGAGACCTGGGTTTGATCCCTGGGTTGGGAAGATCCCCTGGAGGAGGGCGTGGCCACCCACTCCAGTATTCTTGCCTGTAGAATCCCATGGACAGAGGAGCCTGGTGGGCTAGTCTATGGGGTTGCAAAGAGTCAGACATGACTGAACAACTAAGCACAGCACAGCACATCAGGGCTTCCCAGGTGGTTCAGTGGTAACGAATTCACCTGCGGTGCAGGAGATGAAGGTTCGATTCCTGAGCCTGGAAGATCCCCTGGAGAAGGAAATGGCAACCAACTTCAGTATTCTTGCCTGGAAAATCCCATGGACAGAGGAGCCTTGTGGGCTATAATCTATGGGGTCGCAAGAGTCAGGCATGACTAAGCCACTAAAGAAACAAAAAAATCAGAGTACTCCTCCTCTAGTCCAAGTGCTAACATCTGTCACACTGTTCTATCATCTTTCTATCTATATCATTGCTCATGTCATATGTCACCCTTACAGAATAAAAATACTCTTCCACACAAACATAATACCATTATCACAATCAAGAAATTTAATACTATGTAGTAATATTATATTCAAATTTCCCCAGTTGTCTGAATAACGTTTATAGCTTTTTGTTTGTTTAATTCAAGACCCAAACAAGGATCAAGCATTGCATTTAGGTGATAGGTTACCCTAGCCTCTTTTACTCTAGGTAAAAAAAGGTGTTGTTTCTTTTTTTTAACCTAAAAGTGGGTTCTGGGTTTTTTTCTTTGACTTTCATGACCACCATTTTTAAGCATCTAGCCCAGGTGTTTTGTAGAATGTCCACAATTTCAGTTTGTCTGACTGCTTCCTCACAATTAGAAGCAGTTGAAATATTTTTGACAAAAATACTAAAAAGATGATATAATGTCTTTCTTAAATGCATCACATTTAGAGGTACATAATATCCACTTGTCCCATTATATTTATGCTATTTTTAACATAAGTTTTAAAAGTTTTGTAATTCCTTCCAACTGCCATCATGGCTGTATCCCACAGATTTAGATAAGTAAATTCCTTTCATTCAATTCTAAATATCAACTTCCACTATAAATTCTTTAACCCATAAATTACATAGATATGTGTTTTGACATTCCAAACAAAATTTCCTCATTGTTTTTACTATTTTTTTAGACTTCATATTTTGAAATAATTGAAATTACTGGAAATTTACCTGAAAGTTTCAGAAATGTACACAAAGCTCCTGCATATCCAGTTTTTGAGCACATCCTTACTGGTATATCAAAATATTTCAGATTTGTACTTTCCTAATCCTGAAGTGGAGGTAGACAATATTCTAAGATTCTTGGTCCCTTTTATGTGTGTGTGTCAGTCAGTTAGTTGTGTCCGACTCTTTGTGGCCCAATGGACTGTAGCCCATGGGGCTCCTTTGTCCATGGAATTTTCCAGCCAAGAATACTGGAGTGGGTTGTCATTTTCTTCTCCAGGGGATCTCGCCAACACAGGGATTGAACCCATGTCTCCTACATCTCCTGCATTGGCAGGCAGATTGTTTATCATTAGTGCCATCTGGGAAGCGCTGGTACCTTTTATAAGGTGCGTGTTTGGGAGATCAGTCACTTCAGTCATGTGGACTATAGCCCACCAGCCTACTCTGTCCATGGGATTCTCCAGGCAAGGATACTGGATACAAGGTAATGGAATTTAAAAACAGGATCTGTGCAGTACATGCTTTCTTTTTGTGTGTTTTTAAATGACTATAATGAGGCATCATGAGATGGAGATGAGTGCATGAATTTGTAAGTCAAAGCGCAAGGTTCCTGCTTTGACCAGCCAAGCTGCCAGCTTTGTAACCTAGGGGCATTATCCTCCCTGATATTTGGTTTCCTCATCTTTAAAAAAGTTACTTAAAAAAATGGTAACAACAAAAACAATAATGATAACAAAGAAGGGAAGGGTAATGATATGTGATTATAGTAATCTGATGGGTATTATTCTAAGTTCTTATATAAATACTTAATTTTCACAACAATATTGTTGTTATGCCCATTTTACAGATGAAATAAATGAAGATCATAATAAAATATTTGTATCATTCGAATAAAATGAAGTATGTGGATGTGATATGGATTCAAATTGTTTGAGTCCACTTACATGTGAATTTTTTTCAACAGTTAATACTACAGTATTACACTATCTAAGGCTGGTTGAATGAGGGGATGTGGGACCTCAGATTCAGCGGAATAGCAAGCATATTTGGAGGGTCAAGTATAAAATACACACAGATTTTGGACTTAACCTCCTAGTTGTTCAAGGGTCAATTGTATATGTATACATATAATCACTCAATTATTTATTGATTCAATCAGTGAGTATCTATTAAGTATTTACTAAGTACCATATGCAATTTTTATGCTAAGTATAAAATAAAACAATGTATACATGTTAAAGTTTATCGTTATATATGCATATCTGCATGTTTATAGCTCCATAGAAAGTTTATTTGAAAGTACCATACAACAAAAATATAATGTAAGTCACATATGTAATTTAAAATTTCCTAGTAGCTGTAGTAAAATGGCTTTATTAAAGGTGAAATAAATTTTAATTATATATTTTATTTTACATAGTATATCCAAGATATTGTCATTCTAACATGTAAATGTAAAACAATTATTAATGATATATTTTACACTTTTTTAGTCTTCAAAATCCATCACAAATTTTATACTTAGCACATCTCAGTTAGAACAAGTCACAGCTTAAGTTCACAACAATCACGAGTTAGTGGCATCTGTTGGATATTTCAGGTCTAGAATGATATACAAAAAACTGACTGGGAGATGGAAGAGGGAGAGGAATTTACCTTTTATTATATATCCTTTCATACTTTAGATTCTTGTATGCTGTGTACTTGTTGCCTAATCAAAGAAATTTGAAAAAATATATTAATACATTAAAAGCATCATGTTTCTATCTGTGCATGTGTGTGCATTCTTGTCTGTCAGTGGTTTTCAATTGCGGGTGATTCCTCGTCCCCCTCAGGAGACATATGGAAACTTTTGGAGATATTTTGGGTAGGTGGGTGGGGACCACTGGCATCCAGTGAGTAGATGTGAGGAGTGCAGTTATAGATCCTACAATGTATGTTACAGCACCCACCCCCCCAATAAGAATTATATGACCCAAAGTATCAACAGTGCTGAGGTTGAAAAACTCTTCTATGTTATGTGCTTCAAAAAGTAAAAATTTCAGTGTCTACTTGTTACCAGGCATTATCAAGACCTGGATATACAAAGAAGGTTTACACACAGCGCCTGCACTTCAATGGCTCACAGTCTAGTGAGGGAGGGAGACAATAGGCAAATTATTGCAGAAATGTGATAAATTTGAGAACAGAGTAGAAAGAAGGTATTAAGAAAGAATTAAAATATCTGTAAACATATTCATTAACTAGAAAGCCACTTGTTAGAAGCATCAATTTGAATAGAATAATTGAAATTGAGGGCTTCCCAGGTGGTGCTAGTAGTCAAGATCCTGCCTGCCAATGCAGGAGATTTAAGAGACCTGGGTTCCATCCCTGGGTTGGGAAGATCCCCTGGAGAGGGTCATGGCAACCCACTCCAATATTCTTGCCTGGAGGATCCCACGTATAGGGGAGCCTGATGGCCTCAGTCCATGGGGTTGCAAAGAGTCGGACACAGCTGAAGCAATTCAGCCCCTACACAAGCAGTTGAAATTGAAACATCAATTTCAGAAGTTATTTTCTACCAAATCCTCAGGTTGAGAGTGTAGCACTTTATTCAAAGGCTTTAGTGTGCCTCTGTACCACTCTAATGTCAATAAAAGATGTCTGGGAAGAACCCTTAATTTGGTTATAACATCTGTTACTCTATTTCTGTGCTGAGTATTACATTTTGGAACTTTAAAAGGACTCTGATATATCTTAAGAAGAATGTGTAAGTCATGACTAATTGTTGTTGCTGTCTGAAAGAGACTGCTATATTTTATAAGAACGACAGTCCAAAGGATTATCGTGTTTTGCATATTTCTTCCCAAGAATGTCTCCACTTTTCTGAGAGGCTCCCAAGTTCAACCATATTTCATTACCTATCAAAAAAATGAGACAAAAACTCAGACTGTGAATTCCACTGGCTTTGTTTAGGTTTTCTTAAACCTTAATGCTCTCGTATTTTTGCTTTGGTTTAGTTTTTCACAAGTGAGCTCACAAAAGTGTTGTACACATCTGTTTGCAGGTTGAAAAAAATCTTGTGTCCTTCTCACTGCCTGCAAACTGCCAATACAAGGGGCAGCACAGGGCAGTAGTGATGGGCAAGTGCTCTGGCATCTGGTAAGACCTAGGTTTGAGTCCTGGTTTCACCTCCTAAGCTGCAGCACAGCTTACTTAACTTCACTAAACTTCTGTATCCTCATGTAAAATGTCTGTCATTCAACAAGATCAAATAAGATAGCATATTAAATTCACTATCATTGCTAGGAATGAAGTAATGGGAGCTGTTATTATCCGAATGGCACGAAACAAAAAGCAGCCTTTTAAGCTACAAGTCAGAAGAGAGCTCATGGGTTTTTCTCCACCAGAAATTATTTATGTTTTCATAGTCATTATGTTTCCAAAAAGTAAGTGATTCCCCACCTTTTTATTTGAACCTTAATTAGAGAAATCTGAGTACTGCTTTGGTGCTCTGGGCTGAATTGGTTCACATTTGCATTCACTATTCATTTCTTGCTACCTTTCACCACTGTGCTGTTAGAACACTGTACTAGCTCCTGTTTTTTTATGTCTATGCTTCTTTCCAGCTAAGTTCACGTTGTGTATTTAAAACTCAACTGTCTTGGAAAATTCCCCCTTGGATCCTCATTATCACACTAACTAAACCTCACTAAATAGTAACCTGTATCTGTTTAGCAACGAGCCCATCTTCAATAGCTTGAAAAAATATAGTGCCATTCCACAGAGTTCACATCTATATGCAGAGACAAGAGGCTTCTTCTTGACTTGTAATTTCAACAGACCAAGTGATTGTAATGTTACTGTGGTAAAAAATGCAGCTGCATTTTTTCATGCTTTCTAGAAAAGTTGAGATGCAATCTTACAATCACACCACACATAGTTTATTATTCAAACCTCAAAGAGGTTTGAATTTTTCATTTTCAATCTTCAATTTTTTCATTCAAAAAGCTGAAATTACACATTTCATTTCATTTGTGTGAAAAGTTATACTTGAATCAATTAATTTTATACAAAATCTTCTATTTCTCTTTGTCAAAATACCCACTGAATGCCTAATTAAAAGATGCAATAGCTTTCTTCATCTTTTAATATATTGATATTTTACACTACCCTTTTTCATGATAGCAAAAAGTTAATGACCTAATTAAAGATTAGAGGAGGTTATAATAACAAAGAATATAGGTAATTTCATTGTTTTTCTTATGGTTGATATTAATAATGATAATATTAATAGAGAAGAGCATAAATAAAAGGTACACTAACAATCTAGTAGCCTAATGACTTGAGACAGACAATTAGGCTCCAATCCATCAAGGAAGATGAGCAGACCTCCAGGGTGAGTAGGTTTTTTGTAGAGAGGGAGAGCCTGGACTCTGTCCTTCTCTTTGCCACACAAGCGAAGATGAGAAACAGATCCAAGCTTCTTTGAGCATTTTTCCTCCTGTTTTTCCCTCTATTCTATTCCTGAAGGGAATATTTTTGAGGTGGTATGTCCATTATACACATAACAGATTCCAAAAGAGGGATCTTTTTTTTTTTTTTTTTAAATGGTAGAGCAGGTAAGGGAATGAGGAAAACACAAACGGGGCAGGGAGAGAGCAACTGCATGCAGATTGAGTAAGCCGTGGAGAGAAACTATCACTGAAACGGGTGTGGGAAGAGACAAAGAGAGCCTTCCGGGGGGGAAATGGCTGAAAAGCTGAGAGAACAATCGGGAATGTAGACGTTTAGAAATCACCATAGGAAATCTAACGCCTCAAGTGGATCATTTTACTTTTTTGCCCCCAAAACGGTGCTCAAGTCGCTTTTTCATTCAGTTCTCGAGAGCTGGGAGAAGTCCTTGGCCACAGACCCAGCAGAATGTGAGCTGCTCAACAAGCTCCTCATCAGAAGCACCAGTCTCAACCTGTTGACTCTCCTTCACCTCTTACCTGGTCTAGAATTTTAACCTCTCCTCTCATTCCTGTGGGTGACACACCGAAGTGGACGGTTATCTTAAAAAGCTATTATAATTAAGACTCCTGGAGGTGGAGAAGAGGCCCTGAGGGTTCTTTTAGTCCAGCACAAAGGAATGTATCAAATCAATGGCTGGCAAACACTCAGGATCTGATACTGTCCATAACCCTGGAGAAAGGCATGGCAACCTACTCAGTATTCTTGCCTGGAGAATCCCATGGACAGAGGTGCCTGGTGGGCTACAGTCCATGGGGTCACAAAGAGTCAGACACTACTGAAGTGATTTAGGGGGCGCACACCGTCCATAAGGCAGTGTTTGTGATAGGAGACTTGCAGAGAGAGGAGAGCCTGCAGTCTTAAGGCTGTATTCCCGAAGCCACCTTCTGGGTATGAAGGTATGAACAGCTGGAAAGTGCCAGATCTAGGAAAGCAGGTCCTGGAATCCCACTCAGGAGGTACACTGCTACAGACGGTGCTCAAAATGAAGAATATGGGAAAGCAAGAAGTACCAAATTTATTTATTTCTTTTTATCTATTGCATATAGGGTTTAACTTGGTTTGATATCAGTTAACAACCATTCTGGAATGGGTCTGGGTTGGACTCCTCACTGTCTGGAGCAGGCTGGTATGAAAAGGGGGGGATTACACTAGAATGTATTGTCTCGAAGAGGCTGGTGGCACTCTTGAGAATACTGAGCAATATTTTGGGGCTAATGCCTGAGCTCCAGATGGCCCAGTGATAAAGAATCATCTGCCGATGCAGGAGACGCAAGATATACAGATTCAATCCCTGGGTTGGGGAGATGCCCTGGGGTGGAAATGGCAACCCACTCCAGTATTCTTGCTTGGAAAATCCCATGGACATAGGAGCCTGGGTGGCTACATCCATGGCATTGCAAAGAGTCGAACATGGCTAAGGGACTAAGCATGCGCACGAACACACACACACACACACACACACACACACACTCACTCACTCACTTATTCACCAAAATGTCTCTCAGAACTGAATGAGGTCAAAACTGATTGATTCTAACCTAAATCCAGGTTAATCATTCAGAGGAGTGGACTAGCCACTGAAACTTAGGGCAGAGTCGTGAGGAATTCTATTAATAACAGGTAGCCTCGTACTTTTAAAATGAGGACTGCTGTTTTAAACGACATTGTGGGCTAGAGTTGTCTCGAAGGATATTTATAGGAGAAAAAAACGGACCTTGATTAATTGGTGAGATTAAATAGGTGGCTCCAAATAGGAAAAGGAGTACGTCAAGGCTGTATATTGTCACCCTGCTTATTTAACTTATATGCAGAGTACATCATGAGAAACACTGGGCTGGAAGAAACACAAGCTGGAATCAAGATTGCCGGGAGAAATATCAATTAACCTCAGATATACGGATGACACCACCCTTATGGCAGAAAGTGAAGAAGAACTAAAGAGCCTCTTGATGAAAGTGAAAGAGGAGAGTGAAAAAGTTGGCTTAAAGCTCAACGTTCAGAAAACTAAGATCATGGCATCTGGTCCCATCACTTCATGGGAAATAGATAGGGAAACAGTGGAAACAGTGGCAGACTTTTTTGGGGGGGCTCCAAAATCACTGCTGATGGTGATTGCAGCCATGAAATTAAAAGACGCTTACTCCTTGGAAGGAAGGTTATGGCCAACCTTGATAGCATATTTAAAAGCAGAGACATTACTTTGCCAACAAAAGTCTGTCTAGTCAAGGCTACGGTTTTTCCAGTGGTCATGTATGGATGTGAGAGTTGGACGGTGAAGAAAGCTGAGCACCGCAGAATTGATGCTTTTGAACTGTGGTGTTAGAGAAGACTCTTGAGAGTCCCTTGGACTGCAAGGAGATCCAATCAATCCATCCTAAAGGAGATCAGTCCTGGGTGTTCATTGGAAGGACTGATGTTGAAGCTGAAACTCCAATACTTTGGCCACCTCATGCGAAGAGTTGACTCATTGGAAAAGACCCTAATGCTGGGTAGGATTGGGGGCAGGAGGAGAAGGGGACGACAGAGGATGAGATGGTTGGATGGCATCACCGACTCGATGGACATAGGTTTGGGTAGACTCTGGGAGTTGGTGATGGACAGAGAGGCCTGGTGTGCTGCACTTCATGGGGTCGCAAAGAGTCAGACACGACTGAGCGACTGAACTGAACTGAACTGAAGTAGATGGAGAAGAGGATGAAGACAGTCATTGATTCATTCACTTATTTCTTCAAGAAATTATTCATGAAGCCTCTATGGGAACTGTGCTACACACCAGGGATTTTGTGGAGAGCAGAAGTGACAGGTTCCTGCCCTAATGGCGCTTACCTTCCTGAGTGTGGAGTCAGACAACAAACACAGTTAAAGACAAAGATCACTTCAGACAGCAGTAGGTGCTGTGAAGGAAGGAGAACAGTTCAATGGGATGGCGAGTGACCTGGGGGAAGGGTGATGATGAGTTTTTAGCTAGAGGGTGCAGATTTGGAGACTACCTGGAAAGGTGGTATCTGATTGAGACCCAAGAGTTGAAGTGTGGCTCTGTGAAGACCCAGAGAAGGGCATTCTTTGAAGAGGGAGTAGCAAGTATGAGAGGCCTGAAATATCAGTGAACTTGATACAGTGGGGGAAGAAATCAGCAACAACAAAAGCAATGAAAAGGAATGTGGCCAAAGAAAGTAAACAAAGGACAAAAAGTCCAAGACAAAGTTCGCAGGCTAGGCCACATGGAGTTTCTTTAACTGTAAAGAGAATTTAAAGGGAAGATTAAAGTAGAAGCTAATTCTGATCCAGAGAAGATTCAGGAAGATCAGACAGAATCCATTAAAACAGCATTTTTGAGGATGTAGAGAAAAGAGGGCAACCCTGGGTGTAGCGCCCCTATAATAGTGAAGACAAGAGCTAAAACCTGGGTGATACTCAATGTCAGCAAGCTTTGGTTTACAAACATGTGCTCCAGAAAGAAAGGTAAAAAAAAACCCTTGCTGTGGCTACAGCAGTAGGTAAGGAACCCCAGGGATCAACCCAGACTACAGTGTTACAGTCACCACAGCTGGTATTCTAATTCAAGAGGAAGAGGGAAATGACTACCACTGATACCTTCATTAAACAAGAACAACAAACTTACATAGATAAAATTTAATGGCCTAAATATCTTAGATTTTTAATAAAGTAAAAAAAGTTAAAATTCCTGTGTGAGAACCCAAAAGAGTATCAGTGCATAATTTAGTCCTTAGAGGTAATATCTTACTTGTTTTATGTTTCAAAGGCTTACCAACACTTTAATTTGGTCTGAACTCCTTTGTCTACCAATTTAAAAGGCAAAGGAAGTTCAGTTCTTTCCCAAAGAAGCTGAGGTTTTAATTAACGACACATTATTTACCAGATTTCAGAGCCACAAATGCACACTGGGTAAGGGTTTTGGTTTTTTTTTGAAAGGTTAGCATGTTCTCAAGGATGTGTAGCAGCCTTCCCTGACTGTTCTGTTTTAGTCTGGATTGTAAAACTGCATCTTGACTCAACATGCTTTGGTAGGAAAAAACTGTTAGTTCTTCAATAATATTGAACAAAGGATGAGGTTAGAAAAAGGGGGAAAAAACAAAACAGAAAACGTACCATCTGTTCAGTGGTCATGAAGTAGCCAGCACAGCATTTTTCTTATTCCTGCACAACATCACTCTGAGGTGGTGCTGACACCTCCAGATGCAACTCGAAGAGAAACTAGCAAAGATCTGAGTTGTTAAACGGCTGGGGAGAATTTGATATAACGCCCTATGGTTGACAGTCTGTGTGCTATCCACCAGGCTACACAGCATCCCCTTATTTAGAGATTTGTAACAGAGATGATAAAAATTTGTTTACTGACATTAAGAAAAATTAATAAATGCAACTGAATGATCACGTTAATTGTAATACCACCCTTTTCTGATGGAAAAGTCACCTATTAAAAATTGGCTAAGGATACAGGTACCTTGGCAAAAGGAAAACAGGGCAGCAGAGCATGAGATGGTTAGATAGCATCACTGACTCAATGAACATGAACTTGAACAAATGCTGGGGGACAGTGGAGGACAGGGGAGCCTGGTATGCTGCAGTCCATGGGGGTCAAAAAGTCAGACACAACTTAGCAACTGAACAACAACACAGGTACCTTTGGGCTTCCCTGATGGCTAAGTGGAAAAGAATCTGCTTGCCAGTGCAGGAGATGGAGGTTTGATCCCTTGGTAGGAAAGACCCGGAAAGGAGAAAATGGCAACCCACTCCAGTGTTCTTGCCTAGACAAGCCCATGACGGAGGAGTCCATGGGGCTCACAAAAGAGTCAGGCACAACTTAGCGACTAAATAACAACAACAGATACCTCTCATGGAGTCGCTATGATGCAGAAGGCCTGGAGAAAGGAGGGAGAAGGTAAGAACAGCCTGCATGGGAGCCTAGGAAGATTATCCACCAGAGTTTGAGGAAAGGGAATTCTTTCAATTTCTTTCAGTCAGTTAGTTCAGTCACTCAGCTGTGTCTGACTCTTTGCCACCCCATGGACGCACCCCATGGACACCACGGCATGCAACATGCCAGGCCTCTCTGTCCATCACCAACACCTGGAGCTTGCTCAAACTTATGTCCACTGAGTCAGTGATCCCATCCAACCATCTCATCCTCTGTCGTCCCTGTCTCCTCCTGCCTTCAATCTTTCCCAGCAACAGAGTCTTTTCAAATGAGTCCGTTCTTCACATCAGGTGACCAAAATATTGGAGTTTCAGCTTCAGCATCAGTCCTTCCAATGAATACTAAGGACTGATTTCCTTTAGGATGGACTGGTTGGATCTCCTTACAGTCCAGGGGACTCTCAAGAGTCTTCTCCAACACCATAGTTCAAAGGCATCAATTCTTTGGTGCTCAGCTTTCTTTAGAGTCCAACTCTCACATCCATACATGACTACTGGAAAAACCATAGCTTTGATGAGAAGGACATTTGTTGGTAAAGTAATGTCTCTGCTTTTTAATACGCTCTCTAGGTTGGACAAAGCTTTTCTTCCAAGAAGAAAGCGTCTTTTTATTTCATGGCTGCAGTCACCATCTGCAGTGATTTTGGAGCCCCCCAAAATAAAATCTCTCACTGTTTCCATTGTTTCCCCATCTATGTGCCATGAAGTGATGGGCCTGGATGCCATGAACTTAGTTTTCTGAATGTTGAGTTTTAAGCCAAAGTTTTCACTCTCCTTTTCACTTTCATCAAGAGGTTCTTTAGTTCTTCACTTTCTGCCACAAGGGTGGTATCGTCTGTGTATCTGAGGTTGTTGATACTTATCCTGGCAATCTTGATTCCAGCTTGTGCTTCATCCAGCCCAGCATTTCTCATGATGTACTCTGCATATAAGTTAAATAAGCAGGGTGACGAAATACAGCCTTGACATACTCCTTTCCCAATTTGGAACCAGTCTGTTGTCCCACGTCAATTCTAACTGTTGCTTCCTGACCTGCATACAGATTTCTCAGGAGGCAGGTAAGATGTTCTGGTATTCCCATCTCTTGTAGAATTTTCCACAGTTTGCTGTGTTCCACACAACCAAAGGCTTTGATGTAGTCAATAAAGCAGAAGTAGATGTTTTTCTGGAACTCTCTTGCTTTTTCCGTATCCAGTGGATGTTGGCAATTTGATCTCTGGTTCCTCTGCCTTTTCTAAATCCAGTTTGAACATCTGGAAGTTCATGGTTCGTGTACTGTTGAAGCCTGGCTTGGAGAATTTTGAGCATTACTTTGCTAGCATGTGAGATGAGTGCAATTATGTGGTAGTTTGAACATTCTTTGGCATTGTCTTTCTTTGGGATTGGAAAAAAAACTGACATTTTCCAGTCCTGTGGCCACTGCTGAGTTTTCCAAGTTTGTTGGCATATTGAGTGCAGCACTTTCACAGCATCATCTTTTAGGATTTGAAATAGCTCAACTGGAATTCTATCACCTCCACCAGCTTTGTTCGTAGTGATGCTTCCTAAGGCCCACTTGACTTCGCATTCCAGGATGTCTGGCTCTAGGTGAGTGATCACACCATAGTGGTTATCTGGGTCATGTGTATAATTTTATGTGTAATTCTTCTGTGTATTATTGCCACCTCTTCTTAATATTTTCTGCTTCTGTTAGGTCCATACCATTTCTGTCCTTTATTGTGCCCATCTTTGCATGAAATTTTCCCTTGGTATCCCTAATTTTCTTGAAGAGATCTCTAGTCTTTCCCATCTATTGTTTTCCTCTATTTCTTTGCATTGATCACTGAGGAAGGCTTTCTTATCTCTTCTTACTACTCTTTGGAACTCTGCATTCAAATGAGTATATATTTCCCTTTTCTCCTTTGCCTTTAGCTTCTCTTCTCTTCACAGCTATTTGTAAGGCCTCCTCAGACAACCATTTTGCCTTTTTGCATTTCTTTTCCTTGGGGATGGTCTTGATCCCTGCCTCCTGTACAATGTTATGAACCTCTGTCCATAGTTCTTTAGGCACTCGACCAGATCTAATCTCTTGAATCTGTTTCTCACTTCCACTGTATAATCATAAGGCATTTGATTTAGGTCATACCTGAATGGCCCAGTGGTTTTCCCTACTTTCTTCATTTTACGTCTGAATTTTGCAATAAGGGGTTCATGATCTGAGCCACAGTCAGCTTCCAGTCTTGTTTTTGCTGACTGTATAGAGCTTCTCCTTCTTTGGCTGCAAAGAATATAATCCATCTGATTTCGGTCTTGACCATGTGGTGATGTCCACGTGTAGAGTCTTCTCTTGTGTTGTTGGAAGAGGGTGCTTGCTGTGACCAGTGCATTCTCTTGGCAAAAGTCTATTAGCCTTTGCCCTTCTTCAATTTGTACTCCAAGGCCAAATTTGCCTGTTACTCCAGGTATCTCTTGACTTCCTACTTTTGTATTCCAGTCCCCTATAATGATAAGGACATCTCTTTTGGGTGTTAGCTCTAGAAGGTCTTGTAAGTCTTCATAGAACCGTTCAACTTCAGCTTCTTCAGCGTTACTGGTCGGGGCATAGACTTAGATTACTGTGATATTGAATGGTTTGCCTTGGAAACGAACAGAAATCATTCTGTCATTTTTGAGATTGCATCCAAGTACTGCATTTCGGACTCTTTTGTTGACTATGAGGGCTACTCCATTTCTTCTAAGGGATTCTTGTCCACAGTAGTAGATATAACGGTTATCTGAGTTAAATTCACCCATTCCAGTCCATTTTAGTTTGCTGATTCCTAAAATGCTGATGTTCACTCTTGCCATCTCCTGTTTGACCACCTCCAATTTACCTTGATTCATGAACCTAACATTCCAGGTTCTTACGCAATATTGTTCTTTACAGCATCGGACCTTGCTTCCATCACCAGTCACATCCACAACTGGGTGGTGGTGTTGTTTTGGCTCCATCTCTTCATTCTTTCTGGAGTTATTTCTCCACTGATCTCCAGTAGCATATTGGGCACCTACCAACCTGGGGAGTTCATCTTTCAGTGTCCTATCTTTTTGCCTTTTCATACTGTTCATGGGGTTCCCAAGGCAAGAATACTGAAGTGGTTTGCCATTCCCTTCTCCAAAGGACCAGATTTTGTCAGAACTCTCCACCATGACCCATCCATCTTGAATGGCCCTACCCGGCAAGGCTCATAGTTTCATTGAATTAGACAAGGCTGTGGTCCGTGAGATCAGATTGGTTAGTTTTCTTTGATTGTGGTTTTCATTCTGTCTGCCCTCTGATGGTTAAGGATAAGAGGCTTATAGAAGCTTCCTGATGGGAGAGACTGACTGAGGCAGAAACTGGGTCTTGTTTTGATGGGCGGGACCATGTTCAGTAAATCTTTAATCCAATATTCTGTTGATGGGTGGGGCTGTGTTCCCTCCCTCTTGTTTGACTTGAGGCCAAACTATGGTGGAGGTAATGAAGATATTGGTGACCTCCTGCAAAAAGTCCCCTGCAAGCACTGCTTCAGTCAGTGCCCCTGACCCTGCAGCAGGCCACTGCTGACCCATATCTCTGCCAGAGACTCCTGGACACTCACAGGCAAGTCTGGGTCAGTCTCCTGTGGGGTCACTGCTCCTTTCTTCTGGGTCTTGGTGCATACAAGTTTCTGTTTGTGCCCTCCAAGAGCCTGTGTCCCCAGTCCTGTGTAAGTTCTAGTAGTTCTATGGTGGGATTAATGGTGACCTCCTTCATGAGGGCTTATGCCATACCCAGGTCTGCTGCATCCAGAGCCCCTGCCCCTGCGGCAGGCCACTGCTGACCTGTACCTTTGCAGGAGACACTCAAACACTCATAGGCAGGTCTGACTCAGTCTCTGTGGGGTCTCCTGGTGCACACAAGGTTTTGTTTGAGCCCTCCGGGCGTCTCTGGTAGGTATGGCATTTGATTCTAAATGCAATTTCGCCTTTCCTATTGTCTTGTTGGTGCTTCTCCTTTGCCCTTGGATGTGGGGTATCTTTTTTTGGCGGGATCCAACATTCTCCTGTCGACAGTTGTTCAGCAGCGAGGTGTAAGTTTGGAGTTCTCACAGGAGAAGATGAGCGCACGTTCTTCTACTCCGCCACCTTTCAGAAACCAATTCCTTTGGCCTGTTATTATACTAGTCAAGAAATCACGCAGAAGCCTAGGGTGAGCTCCTTAAAATTTCCAGAAACCAGCAATCTGTTTTGTCTTTCTTTACAGCAAAATAAATAGAGAAGTGTAGGAGTTCTTTCAGGTAACATTTAGGTTTATGGATCAGTATTTTTGCTTGGAAGAAGACTACTGTGCTTGCTCTTAAGCATTGACCACTTGAAACCAGAGTGCCTAATGTTAACCTGGCTCCTGGGCAGGCTGAGTCTAACTGTTAGTGAACCCGTGACTTCTGTAAACCACGTCCAAACTTCCTTCTTACCTCGATCTCAGAAGACAGTCTGATGGCCTGATCTGGGGCCAAAGTCAACAAAGTAGTACAGAAAAGCCCTGTTCTTTTTCATTGCACCTCCCCTGATCCTAAGATGTCCTATTCTGTACTTATTTTTTAATACCAATAATTTTGGCCATAATATTAATAGCCATCATTTATCCAGAACCTACTGTATGCCAGGTATTATGTTGTTATTGCATTAATTTAATCATCACCAAGGAGTGTCCTTGAAGTAAGTATTAGTGTTGTCAGTCACTCAGTCATGTCCAACTCTTTGTGACCCCATGGACCATAACCCACCAGGCTCCTCCGTCCATGGAATTTTCCAGGCAAGAATACTGGAGTGCGTTGCCATTTTCTTCTCCAGGGGATCTTCCCAACCCAGTGATCGAACCTGAGTCTCCTGCATAGGTAGGCGGATTCTTTACCACTGAGCCACCAGGGAAGCCCTGTTTTTAAAGTAAGCAACCGTAAAAATTCTCAACTCCTACGGAATCACTTAGATTTAGGAATAGTCAAGTTTATAGAATAAGAGTTTATCTTTGAAATACAGATATTCCTCGACTGCCAACAGAGATTCCTCGACTTACCATGGGGTTATATCCCGATAAATGTAAGTTGAATATATTGTGTGTTGAAAATACATTGAATACACCTAACCTACTGAACATCAGAGCTTCGCCTCATTCACCTTAAACATGGTCAGAACAGTTACATTAGCCCACAGTTGGGCAAAACCATCTACACAAAGTTTAATTTATAATAAAGTGTTGACTAGCTCATGTATATGAATATTGTACTGAAAGTCAAAAACAGAATGGCTATGTGGAGACAGAATGGTTATTAACGTATGTTGGTTGTTTACTGTCGTGATCGTGAAGGCAGCTGCTCCTACTAAGTATCATGAGATTATACCATGTAACGCTAGCCTGAAAAAAAGATCAAGCTTCAAAATCTGAAGTATGATTTCTACTGAATGCATATCGCACTACCATTAAGTTAAAAAATCATTAAGTTGAATCACTATAAGTCAGGGACCATCTACAGCAGCATCGTTAATACCATATCTTTCTTCTTTAAATACAGCAATGTTATTAATAACATTTCTTTTTTAACTTTATAACTTCCTGAAATATTGGATCCATTTACTTGTTTTTCCTGAACATTGTATATGTTCATTTTTGCTGATTTATATAGAACAACTTCTTTTTCATTCAGTATCATTCTTAAGATTGTTTAATATCCTGCAACTTCATGAGACCTGTGGACTAGAGTGAAGTTTATAAAAACTGAAATCGCAGCATTCTCCAGTATTTGCAAAATAGGAGGAGGGATACAGTGTGGTTGTGTGAGTTCCATGATTGATTTTGCACTTGTATGATGGGCTTCCCTGGTGGCTCAGATGGTAAAGAATCTGCCTACAATGTGGGAGACCTAGGTTCGATCCCTGGGTTGGAAAGATCCCCTGGAGGAGGGCATGGCAACTGACTCCAGTATTCTTCCTGGAGAATCCCCATGGACAGAGGAGCCTGGCGGGCTACAGTCCATGGAGTTGCAAAGAGTCGGACACAACTGAGCAACAAAGCATATGATTTACTCTGATCACCAAAAACATTTAAAAAAATTGTCATTGCTTCAAATTCATCTCCAGATGCTTAAAAATTATTTGGTCACAGTCCCTCTAGAATTGCTAATCCAATCTATCATCTAAGGGCATGAAAAAGAAAATATAATGGGAAGATACATATTTGTAGCAAAATAAAATGTTCTAAATAAAGTCAGTTTCTTTGTTTTTATTAACATTTTCCATAAAAACTCTTTTAACTTGCAGGGAAAAAACTCTGCATTTCACTGCCTTCTGTGCATTTAACTCTAGGCAACCATCTCACAAAGGTAAACAACTAACCATCAAGAGAACTAGATAAGAGACTAGGGTCAGTGAAAATATTTATTGAGAAGCTTATACTAAGTAACGAGGATCCAGAAATGAATAAGATCCAGTACCTCACTCAATAGCTTACATAAGCCCAGCACAAATCCATCCAACAACTTGAGAAAAATTCATTATGAAAAATAATGTATTTTTAAGTGCTCACTTGGATTCCACTAAATGTGCCCTCTGTGCTTTCTTTGTAAATCTTTATCAAAAATATTTTGAAAATAAAAGAATATAGAAAATTATGAAGTATAAAATCAGAACTTTCAAACACTATTATGTATCACAATCAAGAACCAAAATTATGTCATTATTTATAGTCTTAAAACTAATGCTATTGCTCAGATTTTTGTGTTGATTTCCAGCGTTGGAGCATTTTAAAACTCTTCAAGAGATTGATTTCTTAACAGATTTCTTCTTTCTGCCTTCATTATTTTATGCCCTGTTGAGCTAGTTAAGTTCCAAAGGTTAATATTATTCAAAGTTATTGTTGAGTCTCTGAAATAATTTACCTAAAACATTTCTGAAGACAAACAGTCCACAAGACATAAGCATTACATTAATAGCTGTTCTTTTACAGAACAAAACCTTGTTAGTTAACATTTCTTATTTCAGGTTCCTAGATGGAACCCAGAAACATCCATGAAGTTGCCTTTGCTCGGGCCCAGGAGTCAGCTCCAACACAACTGATACTGTGTGCCTAGTATTGTTTTTCTTGTTGACTGACTGACTGTATTTCATTTTCCTAATGACCATGGGATAGCAAAGAACATTTCGTCATATGTAGAGACTTTTAACACTGGATAGAGGTTTTCTAAGCCTTCTAAAAATAAAGACTAGTCTAGAGTAGCGTCATATTTTTAATGCCCCGAGTTTATTACACAACTCAGTTATAAATACTGCCAATGAATCTCTGTTTCAAAACTGTTATCTTTCAGTCTCCAAATGAGGGCAAACTGTACTTCACAATGTAACTGTTTTATGGAAGGGGGAGAAAAGAAATTCTTTCTGATTTCAGCTCCACGAGCATATTTTGTCTCTAGTTCTTATAGCAGTGTTATGCAAGAGTGTGAGCCTTTTTAATGCTTTGGGGTTTTTGGTTTGAGGGTGTGTAGGAAGGCAACAGCAATGTGTGAAGCTTAAATTTCTTGGACAAGAAACTTCACTGTATTACAAAATTCTGGGAGTTGTGGCGAATACAATTTAACTGAGAAGTTTTGTGATCTCCTCATCAAATTGTTATTGCTGTTGTTGATCAGTCACTAAGTTGTGTTTGCCTCTTTGCAACTCCATGGACTGTAGCCCACCAGGCCCCTCTGTCCATGGATTTCCCAGGCAAGAATACTGGAGTGGATTGTTATTTTCTTCTCCAGGGGAGCTTCCCAACCCAGGGATCAAATCTGTTGTGGTCTCCTGCTTGGCAGGCATAGTCTTCACCACTGAGGCAACTGAGAAGTGCTCTCATCAAATTAAACCAGGGTTATTTTCGTTTCATGTTTCTTTTTCTTTATCAGTATCTTAGGGACAGCCTTACATGTGGTACAATTGCAGGAGGCTTCCTCCTTATCCAAATTCCTGCTCTCCTGGGACTCAGTTCAGGGGATGCCTGAAAGCCCATAATCCTTTGTCCATTCCATGCATTCTTTTGTCCCTGTTACAATGTTAATATCTCCACACTGGTTGATACATTAAGTCTTATCAGGCAGCTGGTACACTTTGGGAGTCTTTTACTAGGAGTTTGGAGCCCTGAATTCATTGATAAAATCTTTTGGTTTTTTTCCCCTTGCAGACAGATAAAAAACAAGACTGAGTTAGCTTATAATGTAGAGTGGAAGATGTAATTCTAGGGATATTAAGACACCTTTGCTTACAGCTGACCCTATGTTTCACTGAAGTGATTGTTTAATTGACAATGCACTTCCAAGATATTTAGCATTGGGAAAATTCATGTAGTCACACAGCAAGTAAGTATCTGTCTAAATTCCCTGTCTGGGACTTCTCTGGTGGTCCAGTGGTTAGGAATCTGCCTTGCAATGCAGGGTACACGGGTTCGAACCCTGGTTGGGTAATGAAGATCTTACATGCTGCAGGACAACCCGGCCTGTGGGCACAACTAGACAGTCCAGGCTCTGCAACAATCTGGCACAATGTAACAAAGATCCCGTCCGTGTGCCACACCTAGGATGTGATGCAGCCAAATAAATAAGTACTTTATAAATTCCAAAATATATATATAAATTTCCTGCATAGAACAGTTTTGCAGAATGCAACTATAGTAGCCAGTCTCAAAGAGTGCCCCCCTGCAGTCCCCACCCCCTGGAACTCACACCCCTCCTGCACCGTAGCACAGTTAGTTTACTCTGTGAGCAATAGGATATGGCAGAATTGACAGTGTATCAGTTGTAAGATTAGGTCATAAGAATCTTCGTGATTTCTGTCTTGGTCACGCTCTTGCTCTTTTGGATCACTGGCCCCGGTGGAAGCCAATGCCTTATTGTGAATGGCCTGATGAGAATTCCATGTGCTGAGGAACTAAGCCCTTCAGCCAACAGCCTGTGAGTGATCTGGGAAGCAATTTCTCTAGTGCAGCCAGGCCTTCAGATAACTGCAGTCCCATCACCAATTGGACTGCAGCTTCGTAAGACGTCTTAAGCCGGAAACACCCAGTTCGGCCACTCGCAAGTTCGTGACTCCCAGAAACTCTGTGAGATAATAAATGCTTATTGTTTTAAACCACTAAATTGTGGGACAAAACACTATCATGTCACTGTAGACATTTATCATGTGTCTCCAGAATCCATAGGCTAAAATATCTGTGAAATATCATAATTTAGCATGAAGCTGCTGCCAGATAAAAAAGTATAAACCAGGTATAGTAAACTCAAATGCTTACAAAGTCCAGGCAGGTAGGACCCATGGTGAATTGAGGACCGTTCCCTAAGTCTAAGGATGGAAATAGCCATAGACATTTGTCACTGTGTGGGAACTAGGGTTGTGATAGTGCCAGAGCTCTTGATTTTTTCAACTTGTAGTATACATTAGCTGATCTCTTCCCAAGTTCCCACATAATTAGTCCAAGCTAATCACAGCTCAGTCTATCCTTTCAGTCAATGATTGTTGCAGCAACAGGTGTGCATGCATGCTCAGTTGTGTCTGACTCTATGTGACCACATGGACTGCAGCCTTCCTGCCACCTCTGTCCATGGGATTCTCCAGGCAAGAATACTGGAGTGGGTTGCCATTTCCTTCTCCAGGGGATCTTCCTGACCCAGGGATCAAACTCGTGCCTCCTGCATCTCTTGCACTGGCAGGTGGATTCTTTACCACTGAGCCACCAGGGAAGCCACAGGTGCAGGCATGTGGCCCAGGAATGGCCTACAAAGTGTCAGGGGAAATCCTTGGAAGCCTCTGGGGAAAGATTATTTTGCTCCTGAAAAGGGGCACAGAAAGAACAAATCTCTTTTCTTCTTCTGGACATGACCTCTATCTAGATGTAATGTTTTGTTCCTTGTTGGCAGTCTGAAGATGAAGCCAACACTCAGATAGCCAAACAGAGAGATAAAGAGCCTGCCACCTCAAAGGTGTGGTTAGGCACCGAAACAATCAACCTGGATTGCTTGGTACTTCCTACTGAATGGGATCATATAATCCTTGAAAATACCTGACTTTAAGCCAATTTGAGTTGAAGTGTCTTTTACTTGCAGTCAAAAGCTTTCTAACATGCACACATACAAGGCTGGTAATCCATAATTTCATGGATGAGCTACTGATTTTAAATAATACATAAAGTTCAATTATTAAAATAACATTTCACTAAACAAAATATATCTAGATGGCATGTCCATTTTGGTGGTGGCTAGTTTGTGGTCTCTGTTGTAGACACTACACTATCATATTATAAAAAAGCATTAAAAGCTCATTTGCATTTTATTTGAGGATCTCATTTGCTCACTGTTCATTGGGTGACATTTTTAAAAACTTGACTTAAAATTTTTAGAGCAGTTTTAGGTTTACAGCAAAACTGAGGGGGAAGGTACACAGATTTTCATATATCCTCTTCATCACTCATGCATAGCTTCCTCCATTATCAACATCCCCCACCAGAGTGACATATTTGCTACAACTGATGAACCTACACTGATACATGATAATCGTCCGAAGTCCATGGTTTATATTACAGTTTACTCTTGGTGGTATACATTCCATGTGTTTGGACAAATGTATAATGACGTGGATGCATTATTATAGTACCGTATGAAGTATTTTTACTGCTCTAAAAATTCTCCATGCTCTGCCTGTTCATTGCTGCCCCAACACCTCAACCACTAGCAGCCACTAATCTTTTTACTGTCTCAACAGTTTTGTCTTTTCCAGAATGTCAAATAGTTGAACTCGTATAGTATATAGTCTTTTCAGATTGGCTTCTTTCACTTAGTAATATGCTTTTAAGATCCTTCCACATCTTTCATGCTGAGTAATTCTTTTCAGTGCCGAATAATACTCCATCGCCTATTGGCTTCATGTAAGGACCAATCACTATAGAATGCATAATTCTTTGCATTGGGGATTTTACAATGAAAACAAGTCTGGAACAATGTGATTGTGACTGTAGAAATTCTGTGTGTACGGCATGCCAGGCTAACCCATATTTCAACAGCAGAATTTGATTAGGGAAGATTTCATAGTTTGAACAGGGTTTTAATGGCTATGGGGAATTCTGTCAGACAGACAAAAGTTTAAGAGTAAACTCAAAACAAACAAACAAACAAACAAAAAAGAGTAAACTCAAATACAAGAGTGACTGTGTTTATTGTGTAACAACCACATATTATGCAGCTATGGAAAAGTTAATGTAATCATAGTGTGGTATGTGGAATAAGAGTGACTTTTTTCCATTGAAATCTGCAATGGGTAAATAATATCTGAGGTATTGTTTTTAATTCTATGAGTTGCCATTTACTGCCATATTTGTCCTGATAATTGTCTTTACATACTTAAATGATAGTCATGTGCTCACTGTCCAGACCTTAATATACTGTTTCTAATTCTTGCAGCTTCGTAAAATAGAGTTATCTCCATATTACAAACAGGGAAACTCTATTTTCGAAGAGGTTAGCAGTGATTGATGGATGAGTGGGGAGCCAGGACCCTTAAATCCTATCTCCACTCCCACCCTCTCCCATCCTCAGGCAATGAGTTCCCCGGAGGACGTTGATGCATAGGATACAAGCCGGGCAAATGCAGACTTTTACAATTAGCTGAGGCTTTGATCCCAAACCCCAAAGTAGTTTCCTAGTAGTAGTGGAAGTGTTGGTCACTTAGTCGTATCCAACTCTTCATGACTTCAACTCTTTGTGGCTCCTCTGTCCGTGGAATTATCCAGGCAGGAATACTGGAGTGGGTTGCCATTCTCTTCTCCAGGAGATCTTCCTGACCCAGAGATAGAACCCAGGTACCCTGCATTGCAGGCAGATTGTTTACCATCTGAGCCACCAGGTAGGCAAACAACTAAACAGCTAAACTGCTTCTCTCCCTCTCTTTCAACCTCAACCCAGGTCCAAATCTCAACTTTATGGTCCCTAAGATTCCAGTGATGAAGTAGGGAAAACAGTAAGCAAAAGGAGGGAAAATAGGACATTGAACATTTATTCTTATACAGACTCATACCTCCCACAATAATACTATTAAGGGAGTCCAGTAATGCGAATCAATTGCCGTTCTTGGATCTGCACACTCCAAATGGGGAGATCTCTTTCTTGAACGTGAAAGAAGTTGGGGAGAAAAGATTCTTTAATACCACTGCCCCCCCCGGAGGCCAGGAAACTAATAAATTTAATAGGGATTTGAACCCAGGTCTGCTGGACTCTAAATCAGTAGGAGTATAACCAGCATCATAGCTGGATAAAGTAGGTTTCCACCTGGAGGCAACTTGTGGCTTAGTAGATGGGAAGATTTTCCTAACAATTTGGATTTTCTAGAGACAGAGTGAGCTAGCTTCCAAGTAGAAATTTCCCCCACCCATAGTTTTTAAAAAATACCTGGAAGTCTACTTGTTAGGAAATTCTAGAAAGGTTTCCTGCATTTGACAGAGTTGGGGCTCTAAGTCCTTTTCAACACGGAGATTCTGTGCTTCCCAGATCACCGGCAAACAGTTCTAGCCAGGTTTTTCTTTCTATCTGTTTACTCCTTTTACAAGTGACCACAGCTCACTTGCAACTGAGAGATTTGAAAACTACTCATTATCCTCAGGCAGACGGCTCAGGAAAAGAGTTTTAACTCAAAATATCTAGTGATGGGTTGACCAGAAAGTTCATTCGGGTTTGTCCGTAGTGCCTTGGCTTTCAGGGACCAAACCTGTGGGGATGAGGAGAGAGAAAACCCATCAGACAGGACTAGTGTTCAGGGGAGTGAAGCTAGGGTGGCTGCATATTTGTCTTCCATCTTAGAGGGGAGATGCTGGGGGGCAGCAAGGGACAGGGGCGTGGTAGGGAGGGGATTTTCTGCTTTGTGGAGGCAGGTTTTCACAGAGTGACTTACTCTGAGGAGTTAAAACTCAAAGGCAGTTACTGAGGCTAATCTACCGCATTATAGTTGGCACTTTCTGAGTGCTCTGCTCATCAGTTTATAGGCATTATCTCAGTTACCTCCCCCCATCAGATCTATCTTGGAAACATGATTACTATCCCTTTTTTGAAGATGCTGAGCCTTTGACTTAGGAAACTAAGGGAACTTGCTTAAGATATTTCAAGGCCAAAATAACATTTTTTCTTTTGGGGGGGCGCAGGGGTAAAGAAACCTCCTGCCAATGTAGGAGATGCTGGTTTGACCCCTGGTTCGGGAAGATCTCCTGGAGAGAGAAATGGCAACCCACTCCAGTATTCTTGCCTGGGAAATCCTATGGACAGAGGAGCCTGGCAGGCTACAGTCCATAGGGTCACAAAAGAGTCAGACATGACTTAGCAACAAAACAACAATGAAAATCTATATATTTACATCTATATTCTTCATATACCCTATGTATAATTTGAGTAAGCCTGAAAATGAACCTACAGAATTAATTTCCAGGTAGGGATTACACCAAGGTTAGATGAACTTTCTAAAATAAATGGAAACAAAAAAGTATTCTGTTTTATAAAATTCTATTTAAAACAATAAGGAAAATAGAGATCAAATGCCTCTTAAAAGCATTATGAATACAATGAGTCAAGCAGAGCCCCTTTGGCCAAACCACTGTGCCATTCATTTAGCAATTCATTACTTGTTTTCTGGACCTTTCTTTTATTTTCCAGAACTTTTAACTAAATACTATATGTTCTTTTGTTGTATCCACCCCCCCTTGACCAAAGGCCTGATAATGTCTTATAATTTTAAATCTTCCACAGTCCCTAGACATGGACTTATGTTATTGATATTATTTAATATATTTTTGCTTTTATGTGAAAGAACAATGCCCAGTGTTTCTTTTTTAACAATATTTTTGCACTTGGAATTGTTCAAGTAAATACTGCATTTTGCTTTTCCAAATACAGGCAGTACCCAAACTGTACATGGAACTTATCCAAGTTATTTGGTGTATTGGTTTTAGAACTCTGTATATTCAGTCCATTATGTAGGTAAAGCATAATGATCCCCTAAACGACCATAAAACCAAATGTCCCTATATAACACAGTTGCCACAGTAAAGTGCAGGTATGCACATGTATTCAATACTCGCGCCCGGCTCCACCCCCAAGGCTGCACCTCCTCCCTGCTGTGAGGTGGGCAGGGAGACACCCCTCTTCACTTCCCTTTTTAGGTTTTTGGCTGGGAGGCTGGGGATAGTTGAGCTCTTGAGCCTTTGTCACCCAGGTTGCTTGATGGAACTGGAGGTTACAGAGGTGACAAGAGAGACTGGGGGACCTCATGGGGCTTTTGAAGGGTTGTGCTGGGAAATGCCTGCCAAGTGTCATCTGTTTCATTCTGTTCCTTCTCCTGGCTCCTTTAGCGCTGCTGAAGGGATTGGAAAGCAGAGAAAGCATCCACAGTGGGCTTCTTGCAGCTGTAACACGATGGAGCTGCCGCCCCCTTTCCTTTGGCTTTGCTGTGTGTGACAGGGTGAGGAGCGGCTGAGGAGCGGTGGCTAGGTGGTGGTTCTCCGGGGTGGAGGGAGGCTTCTCCCCCAGCCCCCAACACAGGCAGTGTAATGTGACAGAGGCAGGAGGGAGAAACGCAAATCAGGGAAGGGGAATCCATTCCATCGGATGGGGAATTGGAAATCCTAAACATCTGCATGTTGGTAGCAGCCAGGAGGAATGAAGGAAGAGAGGGAAGGAAGAGATTAGCAGGAGGGCGGAGTAATACATAAAGAGCAGGTCTGTTTAAGTCATACTTTCCCTGTAAAATAGAGGACAAAACCCAAATCGAGGCCCTTGACTTCACAGTCCAATTACAGACATGCTGTTTTATCATCTCGGAAAGGGTACGCTTTAAAATGGAGGCGATTACATCCAGATGTGGAATTTTCTGTGGATAACTCCACTTCGTATGAATCAGCTTCATAACTTGTTAACTGTTAAGTAGACCTTGGAAAATTGTCAGTTCCTCTTAGGTGTAAAACGGGCTGGAGAAGAGGCCACACCAGGGTCCCTATTCTTGGGAGCTCAGTTCCAACCATCTTCTCTTCTACTCACTTCTTTCTTGTTATTTTCCTCTCTCCAAGGTGCATAGGTACACTGGGACCAGGTCTGCCTCCAGACTCTCAGCAAGTGTGAAAGCCCTGGGTGTAGGAGCCATGCAGAGAAAGGAGAGAAGCAGGGCTAAGCGGGCCGATCAGAATCCCAGGGCGAGCCTTTCTTGGACCATCATGTGAGTGGCAGAAGGTGGAGACTCAGTTTTGAAGAAAAGGGGTGATTCCTTTTAGAACTGTCACCTATTATAGACAAAGAATCTATGATTTGTCGGAATCTACTTTGGCCACCTCATGCGAAGTGTTGACTCATTGGAAAAGACCCTGATGCTGGGAAGGATTGGGGGCAGGAGGAGAAGGGGACGACAGAGGATGAGATGGCTGGATGGCATCACTGACTCGATGGACATGAGTTTGGGTAAACTCTGGGAGTTGGTGATGGACAGGGAGGCCTGGCGTGCTGCGGTTCATGGGGTTGCAAAGAGTCGGACACGACTGAGCGACTGAACTGACTAAACTGTGATTCTTCCCTGATGGTCCAGTGGCTCAGACTCCGTGCTCCCACTGTAGGGGCCTGGGTTCAATCCCTGGTCAGGGAACTAGAGCCCATGTGCTACAACCAAGACCCAGCACAGACAAATAAATAAAAATAAAGAAGTAATTAAAAAAATAAAGTGTACAAATCAATGGTTAAGTAAAAAAAAAAAGAAAAAATCTGTGATTGGTGAATTCTGCTGACCTCTACTAAAATAAGTAAATCAACTTCCCCCAAATATGTATTTTAACTTTACTCTTCTTCGCCAAGTACAGTTTTAACTATGCTTTTGGAATCAGAAAAGTGTAAGTTTAAAAAAAATGAAACAGTGGGTAAAAGCATCTGGAGCAAAAACATCTTGAATAAAGATTTAATAAACACATTCCTGGATGCCTAATATTGTTCATTTGTCCACTTCTCTAAGTAAAAATCAGATATTTCATTAACAGGGGTGAAAAATTAAGAAAACAGTAATATGATTCAGAATGGTTAAACTAAGATTATTTGAGTTGGGGGTAGGAAATTAATTCAGTTTCTAACTGAAACTAGGTTTTAACAATAAACATTTAATGTTCAAGTTTTCTTCAGAGGAGTGTACGATGGGATTCCCAGGTGGCTCCGCACTAAAGAATCTGCCTGCGATGCACGAGACTCCGGTTGGATCCCTGGGTCAGGAAGATCCCCTGCAGAAGAAAACGGCAACCCACTCCAGGGTTCTAGCCTGAGAAAACCCATGGGCAGAGGAGCCTGGTGGGCTACAAAAGAGTCATGGGGTCATAAAAGAGTAGCGACTAAACAACAGTATACTGTGGGGCAGCCGGTCTCCCCTACACTTCAACACGATTATGCCAGGATGTAAAACATTACCTTTTTTATTGGCCTTCCTTGTTTCTTGTTTAACTTCCGTGGCATAGTCAGGAACAACTGAAGGGGGAAATCCCTAAAACATCCAGCTTCAGGGATTTTTAAAAAGATTCTAAACCAACTTTTTTTTTTTCTGGCCGGGGAAGTGGGGCAGTGCAAATCGGGGGAGCTGTTGAAAAGGCTTTCCTAAGGTCGAGCCAACAGCTATAGAGTTGCCGGTGGACAGAGTCCACTGTGGAGAGGCAAATGAGTAGGCTTAACTCAAGTCCCATGCTCGGCCAAAACGAGGCAGGTGTTAGAGGGATGGGCTTTTTGGATAGGATGGAGACCCGGACGGATGAAATCTTCTCTGGCTAGAAAGGAAATTTGGTATTAAGAGGGCTTCACTGAATCCCAATAATAACCAAACAACTGGTGTTGTTCAGGGCACCGGGTGGAGAGTGGGTGGCAGGAAGTAGAAAGGCTCGACCTGCTTTCCCTGGGTCGGTTCAGGAATTTAATTTCAGCAAATGTTTATTGGAGCCTAATAAGTGTGGCCCGCGGTTTTAAGTTTTAAGCACTGGGAGATAAAGGAAACGAAATGTGGTCTTGTCCTTGAGGAGCTCACAGCTCAGGAAAATGGCTTCGGCATTCCAAGTGGGCTTTGATAGCTTTTACCCCGGGACTTCAAGGGACTAAACCCATCCACACTTATAAATATTTCAAAACATAGGAAATGAAGCGCGGCAAAGGGGTGGAGGAGAGGTGGGCTGCAGGGGCTGGTGGCAGGTTTGGCAGCCGCCAGACGGAAAGGCTGTGGTGGTGTCGGCTGCTGGCAAAGAGCAGCCAAGACCGTCCCCCGCGTGGGCACCCTCGGACTTGGCTCAGGCACCCCGAGGCCGCCGGGGTGCCAGCGAGCTGGTCTGGCCCGGCCCGGCGCGCTGACAGCGGGAGCCCGGCAAGGACAGGGCGGAGCCCGGCTCCGGGGCGAGACCGCGCGCCTGTGCCCGCCGCCAGAGGGCAGAGTCCCCGGGTCGGCGCCTTCTCTTGGCCGGTCCTCTCTACGAGCCAGGGCTCCGCGGAGCGCACGCCTTCCCCGCCCGGGACCGCTCCCGAGCGCAGCGAGCAGGGGCGCGGCAGCGGGCCCCGCGGCGGGAGGCGGTCCGCGCGCGGGAGGGCGGGAGGGGGCTGGAGCGGGGGTTCCGGGGACGCGCAGCGCCTCCCCCGCCTCCCCTTCAGAAGCGGCGGAGCCGGGGAGCATGGACCAGACGCCGCGGCTCCGGCACCATGAAGCTCCCCCACTTCGCGGTGGCTCTGATTCTCGGGGCGCTCCCCGGCGTGGTCAGCTTTGATTCGGTCCTCGGTTATCCGCTCCACCACCGCTATCACCATGCGCCCTCTCGGGGTCCCCAGGACCCTTATTACCTTGCCACTCAGCGGCGGCCACAGAAGACGCCCCCGCCGCCCCCTCTCCCGCGCGTCCTGCACCCCCCTCCGGCGCTCCGCGCTTCGCGCGCGCACGGCCTCCGCATGACCCGGCCGCCTCCCGGGGACTGCCCCGCCGGGGCGCCCGGGGCCAACGTGACAGACTCCGGCGCTCCTTGTCTGCGCTGGGCAGACGTGCCGCCGTTCCTCGCGCTGTCGCCCCCGGCGGGCTGGGCGCAACTGCGAGGGCAGCGCCACAACTTTTGCCGGAGTCCGGACGGCGCGGGCAGACCCTGGTGCTTCTACGGGGACGCCCGCGGCAAGGTGGACTGGGGCTACTGCGACTGCAGACGGGGTGAGTGGCCGCGGAGCGGCGGCGACCGGGGCCCGGCGGGGAGCCCGCCTGGGTGGGCGAGCGCGTTAGGTGCTCCTGGAGGAGAAAGTGAGAGCGGGTGGGGTTGCGGGTTTGCCTCGCTCTGTGTGAAGGTGGACGGCCACGGACTTACCGTCCAAGTACCTTGGCACCGTGACTGTGAACTAGCGAGGCGCGCTTTGTGTGCGGTTACCTGGGGTGACAGTCTCAATGGAGGGTGGTGCACTCTCGGGCTCCTGGGTGACGGCTTGTCTCCGGGCTGCGGGCTTGTCTCCAGCCACTGTGATGTGTGTGGGGGGAGGGGAAGGAGATGTGTGCGCGCGCGCTTGGCGTGGATGTGTGTTTTCTGCATCAGCTTTGCCTTGAGAATGGTGCCGTATTTACGTAGAAGTGGCAAAGTAAAAGAGAAGATAGTTTCTAATTACCTGTTTTGGAAAGGGAAATATTAAATCTAATATGACAATCAATTACCACACACCCCCGCTCAATTTCTGCCCGCAGTTGACATGTATTTGAAAAGGTTTTTGCAAACTTTCTGGGCCCAAATGTGACTTGTCAAATGATGTTCATGTTCTGGGGCACAGCGTGGTAAATATCAGTGAGTGGAGAAGAAAGGCAAAAGATAGGAACAGTAACTATTCTAGGGAAGAAGCAACTTGATATAGTCAAGTGCTGTTTTCAAGAATGCCAGTATTCAACTGTATATGTTATTTGTGGAAAACCGGAATTAGTTGGTAAAGAGATAAAGTTGGTAAGATGTTTCACATTAATTAATGTGAAAGATCACATTAGTAGATTTAATGTAAGTGAATCATCTGCCTTTGAACAGTGCTTTGTTTTGAGTTGGTGGCGTTTTGTTTACCATTAGGGCTTTTTTTTTTTTTCTTTAATAGTTGTGGAAAAAAACCCTAAAGTTCTTCAAAGTTTAGATTTTCCTTAAAAAAAATTTTTGGGAGCTCTCCATCCAAGCTTTGTGGCAGGGGCTTTGTTAATTGTGATTCTGAGATATATTGTACTTTGTACCTTTTGGTGATTTGGAGGTTAAACTTTCACAGGGCCATTCTTTCCCTTCATAAAATTTTATTTATATGTACCTTCAGTTGCATTAGTGCTTTGAGTTAAAGGGAAGTGATAGGAAGGTTAAGATCCATTATCCTTCATCCTAGAGAATGAAGTCATCGCTACACTTGTTACACAGACAGAATGCCAATGTGGCTATAAAAAATTTGAGGTGATATCAGGCAGACAGCCCTAGTGCTGTTTCACTCTTTATTTGTAGTAAAAGCTCATGGTTAGCAAACACTGACACTTTTTTCATTTTTCTATTATTATATTTCATATTTCCTATTGTGTATACATATATATATAAATAAGTGGAATTCAAAGTTAAAACACTGTAGTGATCTATTGTTCTCTGTTTAACACATAATTTTTTAAATTTTACATTCGGAATGAGGAGAATAGCTTGGCGGTTCATTCTCCCCACCCTCTTGTGTTGAAAAGAAAATTAAACCTAACATCAGTACAGACTCTTTGGGATAGATACCTTTATGCTGATAGCTAATTCTCACTAGACAAAACTCTAAGCACTGCATAATAGTGTGTACTTCCTGAAATAAAGTGCCTGACTGAACACAAGAGAAGCAAAAGAAACCCCCCAAGATGGGAGATAAATACACTCCCTCCCCACCCCACCCCCAAAAAAAGAAACAGGAAAACAGTCTGCTGGCTCTGTAATGATTTAATTACTTTCCAGGCTGTCTGTCATTCACTCCTCACTTTCTGACGGGGCATAGTCATGCCTTAAAATGACTGACATGTTCTGAAACTATGGCTGTCCTGGTTCTACATTCGGTTAGGAGTGTAAACAAAGCTATCATGGTGTGGTGAAAAGAATATGGAATTGTGCTCTGGAGAGCACTGGTGTCCACTTTGGCTCAGCCAGTAGCTATACAGTGTTGAGTAGGACTCTTAACCCCCAAGCTTTGATTTCCTTATCTGGAAGAAGGCAGTTTGGGGATAGATGTATTCAAAGGACTTTCCTAGCACTGAGCACGTACCAGAACAGCCCAGCCTGATAGTTAACAGGTAGGATTTATTGAGGATTCATTCTGTGTTGGATGCTGAGCTAAGCATTTTATATATTAGTTTTCTCATTTAATTCTTTTTTTTTTTTTTTTTTTCTGAAATATCAGTTTTACTGTAACCCAGGAACTGATAAGGATTGTCTTACATGTTCTAGGTGGTCTCCCCATCTGGCACAGTGAGAAAACCCACTTTGTGTCTATACCATGTTTCTTTTCCTCACAGAATATTTAATTTAAAAATGCGAAGTCTTCATGGAATTGATTCTGTTGGTTCCTACCAAGAGGAAGTGTGGTCTTCCTTGAGGCCCTAGGTTTACATTTGACTCTAGAAGTAACCTAGAACTGGAGATATCAATGGGAGATGCTCCCATTTAGTGATTCCATCATCCTCTGCTGCTGCTGCTGCTGCTAAGTCTCTTCAGTCGTGTCCGACTCTGTGCGACCCCATAGACTGCAGCCCACCAGGCTCTGCCGTCCTTGGGATTCTCCAGGCAAGAATACTGGAGTGGGTTGCCATTTCCTTCTCCAGTGTCTCATTTAATTCTTATAGGAACATTATAAGATAGTGCACATTTCACTCCATAGCTCATTTTCCTCTTTAATTATATAAACGTGTAGAAAGTCTGTGTGCTCAATTGCTCAATTGTGTCCAACTCTTTTTGACCTCATGGACTGTAGCCTGCCAGGCTCCTCAGTCAGTGGGATTCTCCAGGCAAGAATACTGACTGGAGGTGGTTGCCATTTCCTCCTCCAGGGGATCTTCCCCACCCAGGGAACGAACTCGAATTTCCTGTGTCCCCTGCATTGCTGGTGGATTCTTTACCACTGAGCCACCTGGGAAGCCTGTAGAAAAGCCTAATGATTCTATTTTTGTAGCTTAAAGACTAGTTTAAAAGGAAAGAGAAAGGAAGCTATGTTTGGCCCAATGCATGTGATTTCCAGTCTCTTATGGCTTGAAAATATCCAGGGTTTTCATTCTCTTTCTTTTTTAAACAAAAAATAGCTTGAACAAAAGGAAAGAAGATTAATTGTAACGGAATCCCTCCTTTGAAAAATGTACTGGAGGCTAGATTTTCATGTACCTGGCTGCGTGGAGACAAATGAGGAAGCTGGTGTCTCCAAGGTGGAAAGTTGATTGAAACCTAGTTGAAGGGGTGGCAGGGGGATCTCAGGTGAGTGGGGCAGGGCGTGGACACTCCAATGGCTCAAATGTCTCAGAACAAGGAAGATTATGCCTGGGCCCTGGGTGTGTGAAACTTGCAAATCAGTGATAAAAGAATCGTTGGGGGATTGGAATACCCTGAATCAGCCTGGAGAGTTAGTTCTTACAATAAGCATTAGAATCATGGCACGGGGGTGGTGGTTGGGGGGGCTTATTAAAATACAGATACCTGGGCTCTAGCCTTGAGACCCTGTTTAAGTAATCTCCGGAATCTGGCTGAGGAATGTGCATTTCTAATGAGCAGTCAAGGTCATTTGGAAACTGAAAACTCATTGCCACAGTCAGGGAAAACCAGGGGAGGGCATCAGAACCCACCTAAGCTGTGTAGCGGTGGGTGGTCACGTCAGCTGAATCTGCCATTCTGTGACTTAATCCTACTAGATTTAGGTGACACTAGTGGTAAAGAACCCTCCTGCCAATGCAGGAGACATAAGAGATGCAGGTTCAATCCCTGGGTTGGATCCCTGGGTCAGGATGCCCTTGGAGGAGGGCATGGCAACCCACTCCAGTATCCTTGCCTGGAGAATCCCATGGACAGCGGAGCCTGGCGGGCTACAGGCAGTAGGATCGCAAGGAGAAACAACTTAGCATGCATGCACATACGGCAGGCCTATGGTAACTTTTTGTGTGGTTTTAGAAAATGGTACCACACTTGTTATTTGACCAGTGTGGGGTAATACCAACTTAGCTCACCAGAATATGATTTATTAACTGAATGTGAGCCAGGTTAGTTTTGACATTTCTACAGGAAGAATTAACAGGTGACTGATGACCTCCAGGAATGTGCTCAGTCGCTCAGTTGGATCTGTCTCTCGGTGACCCCGTGGACTGTAGCCCACCAGGCTCCTCTGTCCATGGAATTTTTCAGGCCCGAATACTTGGAGCGGGTTGCCATTTCCGCCTCCAAGGAATCGTCTAGATCGAACCCCCATCTCTTGTGTCTTCTGCATTGGCCGCTGCTGCTGCCGAGTCGCTTCAATTGTGTCCGACTCTGTGCGATCCCATAGACGGCAGCCCACCAGGCTCCCCCATCCCTGGGACTCTCCGGGCAAGAACACTGGAGTGGGTTGCCATTTCCTTCTGCAGTGCTTGAAAGTCAGAGTCTTTACCACTGTGCTACCTGGGGAGCCCCAGTAATTTACGACTTCCTGACTGGAAAGGGAAATCCCTTCTCTAGTCTCAGGTTGGCCCCTCAGGTGGGGCAACTTGCTTGCACTGTGCTGGGAACTCCTCTTTGTTACAAGCAGCTGAGTGGAACTCAACCTTAAGTGACTGATAGGTAAAATAGATAGAAGAATCAATAGTGCTCTAATAACTGAGATTTTACCAGAAAGAATGATTCATAGATCTGACTTTTTGTCATGTCCTGCTAATCTGTTCACCCAAATCTGATTCAAATAGAGATAGTGGTCTTGTGGGATAAATGCTGCTGTTTACAGGCAGTATTCTTTGAAGTCCATCTGGTGTTTGAAGTGAAGGTTAATTAAAAAGTTGGCTGAAAGCTGTCCCTTTTTAAATTTTTTTAATGCTGCATCTTGATTCTATGTAGCAGATGCTAAAATCATTTATTAGCAACAACAGATTTGATACATTTCCTGGCTGGATTTTAGATATTGAGCTCAATCTCCTTTTCAGGCTAAGGCAGATATAAAATACTTTTGATTTGGAGGCATTATCAGACTCTTCAGTAATGTGAAAAAAATTTTAAGAAGAAAATTAGATGTTCAGTTACTATTGCCTTTTATGAGTGATTATCCTGGACACACACTGTACACAGACACACATACACACACTCTCTTACTGCATATATATTTATTAAATATATATATTTATTCATATATAAATATGGATATATTTATGAAGCATATATACTCATATATTTATATTTATGCAGTGTGTGTGTGTGTGTGTGTGTGAAGGTAACCTTTGTAAAAGTAATTGGTTTTTTAACTGTGAAGGCAAACCTAAGTGCGCAGCAATAATGTATTATTCAGAGATCCCTTTATTTGATGTATACTGTGCAGGTCCTAAGGGCTTCCCAGGTGGCACTAATGGTAAAGAACCCACCTGCCAGTGCAGGAGACATAAGAGACGTGGGTTCAATCCCTGGGTCGGGAAGATCCTCTGAGGAGGGCATGGCAACCCACTCCAGTATTCTTGCCTGGAGAATCCCATGGATAGAGGAACATGGCAGGCTACAGTCCATAGGGTCTCAAAGAGTCAGTGTGTGGTGCAGCTCCTAAGTGATAATTGTGAAGATTGTCTATAGAAGATGGAAAAATGCTCATGATAAGGTTGAAGGGAAAAGATTGGAACAAAATGTATATATGTTTTTACTAACTGAAAATAAAGATGGCTGTGAAGTTTGGGAAGGAAAACAGGTGATGATTATGAACTTGGATATGAATGTGGCTTGGATCAGTTCATGCAATTTTGATGGCAAAGAATAGAAAACCTAATTCAAAATGACTGAATAAATAAGGAGGTTTGTTGTTCATATTACAAGAAGTCGGGCTCCAACATAGTACATCTCTATCTCTCTGCTACTCTCTTGATTCTATTATTTTCAAAGTGTGGTTTTATCCTTAGACTAATGGTTATTCCAGATTTCATATTGAGATAGAATAACTTGAAGAAGCAAGATAGGGTATCCTCTTTATGTATGTCCCATTGAAAGAGCAAGGAGACCTTCCCAGAACTTCTGCACAGATTCCCTCCTGTGTTTCATTGCTCAGACCTTCCTGGCACTCTCTGGGAAGGAAAATGCAGTTACCATGCTTTGCCTGTATTAGTCAGGATTGACCTCTGAACACGTGGGGCCTCGCCTGGCAGGGAGAAGCAGGTAGTTATTCAAGAGAACCAACAGAGTCTGTCAAAAAATGTGACTGAGGTTTGTCCTCTTGGGCTGCACACCACAAACTTGCAAGCCCTGGTGCCTGCCCAGCCTCCTACGTCCATGGTTTAATGGATGCGGGGGCCTTACATGTCTGCAGCCAGCTCCTGAAGCAGCATCTCACCAGGTGTGGCAGGCGGTGAGCAGGACATGGCAGTAGTCTTTGCTGTGTGTGTGTGTGTGTGTGTGTGTGTGTGTGTGTGTGTGTGTGTGTGTGTGTAGGGGGTGTGAGGTAGGAGGAATAGAGGTGAGAGCTGGGGCTGGGAGGTGGAGAGGGAGGTTACCAGTTATAGAGGAAATTGACTTGTCAGGTTGGCTCACTGGTTACCAGGGAAACCAGCAGAGGAGCACACCTCTCACCACCCCTTTGATAAGCTGTCATAGTGGAGATGCTCTGTTCTAAGAATTCACACAGTCCCTAGCTGGAGTTGGTGCAGGTATGTAGGAGTTGACTGATTAGGCTCTATGATTAAGAGGGAAGGTCAGTCACATGAGTAGGGTGTAACGCAGGGACTGATGGAACAGAGGGATGTACTGAGAGCAAGGGGACGGCCATCTGGGATGGCCTGACCATACAATCCTTATACAGGTATCCCCCACTTTTTGAAAGTTTGCTTTATGCCGCTTCACTTTTAAGAAAGACCTACATCAGTACTTGTTTTCGCTAACCAAAGGAAATCCAATTTTCACTTTTATGAAAAATGGTGAGAATTTACAAGTGCTCTCAGTGTTTGTTTTGCTGGGGGCCGTTATAAACTCAGGGCGATAGCGGAGGACAGAGGAGCCTGGCCTGCTGCAGTCCCTGTTGTAGCAGAGCTGAACACGACTTAGCAACTGAACATTATAGCGGCGGCGCACACCCCCCTCAGCAGCGAGAGTGCTGCCCCCAAGCGCCTTCTCCAGGAACTGCACTCAGTATATCAGCATCCGGCTGCCGCCAGTCTTTGAGCTGTGTCTGGGAGCATCTGCACTTTTCCTGTTTATTTTGTGCATTTCTTAGCAAGATGTTTCCTAAGATTAGTTGCTTCTTTTTTGTTTGTTGTTGTTGTAAGGTGTAGGTGTTGTTTTTTGACAAGTTGTGTCTGACTCTTGCAGCCCCATGGACTGTAGCCCGCTAGGCTCCTCTGTCCATGGAATTTTCCAGGCAAGAATACTGAAGTAGGTTGCCATTTCCTTCTCCAGGGGCTCATCCCGACCCAGGGATCGAACCCGTGCCTCCTGCATTGGCAGGCGAATTCTTCACTGCTTAGCCACCAGAGAAGCCCAGGAACAGAACTTACAAAGATGAATAAGAAATCACCTAAGTCCTCTGGTTAAGGATGCCCACTCTCTGGTTGAAATGTCAAAATAATACTAGGCATTTTTTATTACCTTTCCTGTGATATGTACGCTGGGAGACAGATAAACTTACTATTAAGTGTAGTTTAATTTCATCACTTAGAGTTGTACAATAAAATGTTAATACCCACACTATGTGTTTATGTGTGGACTTAGCTACTGAACAGTATAAACACAATTTGTAAAATTTTCTGCTAAAGTTATTTAAATGCATATATTGTCTTATTCTTTTGCATTATATTGTATAATGTTTTAAATGCATGAATAATTGGTGGTGGTGGTGTTCAGTCACTCAGTCGTATCCGGCTCTTTGCGACCCCCTGGACTGCAGCACTCCAGGCTTCCCTGTCCCTCACCATCTCCCGGATGGGCTTATAGATTTATGTAAGCCCAATGTAAATGGGTAGAATTGCTTATTCAAAAGATATGCTTTCATTTTGAACCTGACAAGTTCATATTTTTCTCAGTATGAAAGGTATCTACATAAATAATAAATGAACAATTAATATGAATTATAGATGAGGACTAATGGGGGTGAGTATAGTTCAGTTGGATATTTAAGGGGATGCTTCCTATGTTAAAAGATGATTTCATTTTGACATGGCATGATTTGAGTAAAATCTATTATTTCACAACGCTAAAGTGATTTCAGTTATGGGTAAGTGTAATCATTGACAAAATAGAATTCAGTTCAGTTCAGTCGCTCAGTCGTGTCCGACTCTTTGCGACCCCATGAATCGCAGCACGCCAGGCCTCTCTGTCCATCACCAACTCCTGGAGTTTACCCAAACCCATGTCCATCGAGTCAGTGATGCCATCCAACCATCTCATCCTCTGTTGTCCCCTTCTCCTCCCGCCCCCAATCCTTCCCAGCATTAGGGTCTTTTCCAGTGAGTCAACTCTTCGCATGAGGTGGCCAAAGTATTGGAGTTTCAGCTTCAACATCAGTCCTTCCAATGAACACCCAGGATTGATCTCCTTTAGGATGGAGTGATTAGATCTCCTTGCAGTCCAAGGGACTCTCAAGAGTCTTCTCCAACACCACAGTTCAAAAGCATCAGTTCTTTGGCGCTCAGCTTTCTTCACCATCCAACTCTCACATCCATACATGACCACTGGAAAAACCATAGCCTTGACTAGACGGACCTTTGTTGGCAAAGTAATGTCTCTGCTCTTAAATATGCTATCAAGGTTGGCCATAACCTTCCTTCCAAGGAGTAAGCGTCTTTTAATTTCATGGCTGCAATCACCATCAGCAGTGATTTTGGAGCCCAAAAAAATAAAGTCTGACACTGTTTCCACTGTTTCCCCAATCTATTTGCCATGAAGTGATGGAACCAGATGCCATGATCTTAGTTTTCTGAACATTGAGCTTTAAGCCAACTTTTTCACTCTCCTCTTTCACTTTCATCAAGAGGCTCTTTAGTTCTTCTTCCCTTTCTGCCATAAGGGTGGTGTCATCTACATATCTGAGGTTATTGATATTCTCCCGGCAAAATAGAATACCTGAATACTATCAAATAAGCTGTAGGAAAAAAAACAAAACATAAAAATTAATGTAGCCTCCCCAACTGTACTTGAAAAATTCAACTAACTAATTCTCTATTCAGTTGTTTTTAGGCAATGTGATTATTTGGTGTATGTTTTATAATTAAGACAGAAAATGATCACTTAATATATTTTTCCAATTTTGCCTTTAGTAGAAGGCATAAGATTATATTTAATTCATTGTCAAATATGTGTACTAAATTGTCCAATATGTAATGGACTTTTGTTCTGTTTTTTTAATAGTTCATAAACTGAAATTTCTACATCACTTTCAGCTTTAAGTATACTTTTTGTCAAAGATCTGAATAATAGCTTGATGTCACCAGCATGAATTTCTGGTTCCACCAGAACAATAGAGCTGACTAAAATTAAGTATTTTGTGCCTCTGTGAAGTTCAGTAATGGATGAGAAAGGATTTGGGCGATAACATTAATTTTCTATTCCTCATTTATCAAACTGTGATTTTTACAAGATTTCAGAAATATTTATTTTTAATTCTGTTCAGAATACTGGGATGGATCTTTGTTTTTGCTGTTTTTTCTGTCACATGAGTGAGTGCTATTGTATAAGTATATTTTAAGGAGTTAACTAAATAGGCATACCTTTTCATTTCACTAATTTTGAAATGAGCTGGATTTAGAGAACAAAGATAACTGACATGTTTGGTTCCTTTCCTGATATTTCTTTTAGGTCTTCTTGAAGTATGGATGGTTTTGCCAGCTGTCCATGGAGAGATAATACCAGAATGGGTCTATTAGTTTGCTAGAGCTGCTGTAATGAGTACACAGACTGAGTGGCTTAAATAAAGAAACTTGCTATTTCACAGTTCTGGGGACTGGAAGTCCAAGATCAGTGTCAGCAGAGCCATACTTCCTCTCAAGACAGTAGGAAAGGATCTGGTCCAGGGCTCTCTCCTAGCTTCTGATAGTTCCTTGGCTTGTGGAAATGTAACTGCAACCTCCGGATGGCATTCTCCCTATGGGTGTCTGTCCAAATCTCTCCTTTTTATGAGATCATAGTCATACTGGATTGGAGCCCACCCTAATGATCTCATTGATCTTGATCCTCTGCAAAGACCCTATTTCCAAATAAATTCACACATTCATAGGCACCGGAGGTCAATGCTTAAGCATATTTTGGGGGGAAAAGAATTCAGCCCATCACCATCTTTCAACGATAACCCTGTATGCGAGACAGAATAAGAGACACAGATGCATAGAACAATTTTATGGACTCTGAGGGAGAAGGTGAGGGTGGGACGTTCTGGGAGAATAGCATTGAAACATGTATATTATCATATGTGAAACAGAACACCATTCCATGTTCGATGCATGAGACAAGGGCTCGGGGCCGGGGCAATGGGATGACCCGGAGGGATGGGATGGGGAGGGAGGTGGGTGGGGGGTCCAGGAGGGGGAACACATGTGAACCCATGGCTGATTCATGTCAATGTATGGCAAGGACTATTACAATATTGTAAAGTAATTGGCCCCCAACTAAAATAAATAAATTTATTAAAAAAAAAAAAAAAAAGAATTCAGCCCACTGCAATAGCCTTGAGAACCGATGAAACTTGTGAAGAGAATTTTAATCTAGTTAACTCTCTTTCTCTAGATTACCTTGTATTGAGTGAGACTGATAACATGGCAGAAGAGAACCCCTCTGGAATGTCTCTTTGTTTTAGGAATCCCTATTTTTTTTTTTTTTTGTAGCTAAGTTATCCATAAAGCAAATTTCTGTAACAAAAATCTTTTATGTTCCTTTTCCTTTATAAAAACTGGAGATGTGTTTACATAATAAAAAATAGTAGTAAACTAAAATGACAGTGATTTCAACATCTTTTAAAAATGTACTCATTTTTAATTGGAGGATAATTGCTTTACAATATTGTGTTGGTTTCTGCCATATGTCAACATGAATCAGCCAGAGGTATATGTATGTCCCCTTCTTTTTGAACCTCCTTCCCACCTCCCACTCCATCCTACCCCAAGTTCAACATTTTTGGCAGAGAATTAAGGTAGTAGAATTCTGACCATTGTTGTGTATTGGCACATTTTGCCTTTAAGTAGTTGTTTATACCAACAGGCTGGTACGACTGACAGTTTTCTTTGTTTTTTTGCAATAATTCTTTTCATGAACTCTAGGGGCTCCTCTCCATGACATGCCATCATGCATAGCTTTATAGTTCCAGACTTTTTTCTATTACTGGTTTAGTCTGTAAATTAGTAATGACTACTATAGTTGATCTAAAACCTCTGTCTGAGACTTCAAATTTTAGATTATTGTTATTAACACTTTTTAAAAAATAGGAATATTTAGAATAGAATATTTTTCCATCAAATTGGCACATGAGAGACTTTAAGACCATGCAACCCTGGATTCACTGAGGTGTTGCTGAGAGACATGAGCTGAGACTACGAGGAACATCGCAAAGTGCTGGGCAGAAGCAGGAAAGTATGAACCAAGGAAGACAGATCAATTTTTGGTAATAAGAGGCTGTGACAACAGAGCAATATTTACCAAAGAATCTGGTCTAGAATTTGTCTGAAGAATTTTATTGTTAGTAAGATAGTAATAAAAATGAGTTTACCAGGCTCTGGCCTTTGTGGATTGCTTTATTGTTTTATCCTCTCTCTCTCTGGTTTTTTTTTTTTTATTTCCTCTTGTAATTGCGTATCTATAAATTTGTGCAAATGTATAGTCCTAGAAATTTGTACAGTCCTAGAAATTTGTACAGCCCATGGGACAAATCAGCCTCCACTGGAGGATTAGCCTCAAATATAGATCACCAGAAAGCCACTTCTCTTGTGTTCTGTAGTATAGAGAAACTCTTAAGACTGTCTTATGGATCTGCCTGCCTAGTGTATCCCCATGTAATGTTTGGTAGATTTGTTGTAGTATTTCACCATCCTGGTGAATGCCAACATGGCAGAATGCATAAAGTGGTACCTGAACTATTGAAAAGTGCTTATTGCATCCCAAGTCTTTGCTCAGGTTTGGAGGCAAGGGACTGGTAGCAAGGGAGGGAATCTGGGAGGCAGTTTGTCATGGCTCTGCAACTGCTCAGTTGGTTGGCTCCATAGCTTCCTCATCCATAAATTAAGGGAAACCAATTACAGTTCTACCGTCTTAAGCATTCTAAGAGAGCTAAGTGAAGCAAGAACGAAGTAAAACCAAAACCAAACAAAAACTACCTCCTGTCTCAAATGTATGTAGTATGAATTGTGTGTTCATGCTTTTCTTATCTTAGGCATATTATCGTGCTGATATTTTTTTTTTAAAGTTCTTTCAAAAAATTATTAGAAGTGTAAACCTCATAGAATTACATACCAGTAAGAAATACTCACTGAGTTCAAGGTAGATGATTACTCAGATATTTTGGAAATTTTTATGGCGTAAGGAAAGGATAAACTATGTGGAGGGGCACTGCTAGGCAGGTGTGTGTTTTGGGGATGTTGGTGTTGAGAATGGATTCTTCCAGAGAATTCGCTAGTCATTGACATGCAAACTGCCTTTCCAGAATTGCAAATATTTGTATCCATTTGTTAAAGGAAAATTGGATGAGCACTCCACATTTCTTGCCATATAACAAATACAGATAAACAAATCCAGGTTTTCACAGCATGTTTGGTGCATGTGAGAAATGATGGTAGAACTGATAATTGACCTGGAAATTATTCCCAGTGCTATCATTTTTGTTATAATGATGTTATGGTAACAGTTACACATTATGCAGAGTTTTCTCCTCCTCATTTGTAGATAGGTGCCTTAATCATTTAGATAATATGCCTGCATCATTTCTTCTTTGAAAGCTTTTTAGTGATTTGGGCAATATTTTACATTTTATTGTGATTATTTAACATGCATGAGTAGAGTTCCAGTTTGTTTTCATTACTAGAACTTCTGTCCAACCCTTTGACATGAAGAATTTGATGGCGGTGGTATTTGTGGTGGTGGTGAATTAATAAACAGATAATAGATTAAACGGTTTCTCTGGTGGCTCAGCTGGTAAAGAATCCGCCTGCAATGTGGGAGACCTGAGTTCGCTCCCTGGGTTGAGATGATCCCCCTGGAGAAGGAGACGGCTACCCACTCCAGTATTCTGGCCTGGATAATTCCATGGACTGTATAGTCATGGGGCCACAAAGAGTTGGACACGACTGAGTGACTTTCACTTTCGGATTAAACATCATTTCAAATAACATGTGTTTGAGGTGAACAAATGAATTCTTTGATTTGAAAAAAATCAAAAGACATTTTTACTGTGCATGATATTAGTATTATGTGGGTCTCTATAGAAGACATTTTGTGATTATAAGAAATCATTAAAGTTCAGTTAAACTCTTTGGACATATTTCTTTAAAAATATTCTACAGCTCACACTTTTTGTTGTAGAAAGGGGGACCTCTTCTAAGGCCCAAGAGTAGGCTCTTGTCTGACAGTGAGAAAGGAATTATCTGAGGAGGCACATGTGCTGACAAAGCAAGAGATTTTATTGGTAAAGGGGCGCCTGGGTGGAGAGCAGTACTGTAAGGAAACCCAGGAGAACTGCTCTGCCCCATGGCTCACAGTCTTGGGACCTATGGTGATGAGATTAGTTTCCGGGTTGTCTCTGGCCAGTCATTCTGACTCAGGTCCTTCCTGTTGGTCCAGGCATTGCTCAGTCAAGATGGATTCCAGCGAGGAGGATTCTGGGAAGTTGGTAGGACATAGGGATTGGTGTCTCCTTTGGAGCTTTCCCAAATTCTTCTGGTTGGTGGTGGCTTGTTAGTTTCATGTTCTTTACCAGGACCTCCTGTCATAAAATAAATCATGAGATGGTTACTGTGGTGCCTGGCCAGGGTGAGCGGTTTCAGTTGGTGTTTCCCCCTAACATTTTCACTGAGCTAGACAGGGCTTCCTCTTGCTTGGTCTGAATTAAAGAAAGTTAGAATATATATGAATCAGTTTTAGATTATCTGCCATATGAATGATGCACGCTCACGTTCTCTCCTGAGTAATCAGGATTTGGCAGTGCAACTTTGTCTCCATTTGTTCTTGCCTCTTGTTTAAATTAAATGACACTTTGTATTTATCATGAGAGATAGGATATGTGTTTCTTAAATAGTTATATTTTTAAAGGATGATTGGGTGGAAAATAATAGTGATAGATGACTAGGCTAATGCAAATGAAATGAATGGATGATTTAGAATCTATTATTTTTGAAAAATAATTATAAAGCCATAGATTACTTTGAAATATGTAAAATGTGCCAGAAATTTTTAATAAAATTTAATTTCTTAACTTCTTTTACCTATGAAACAAAGGTCATCTTAAGTGACTTTTCACAGACTTTTATGAAATTTTTAAGTTGTCTGAGTTTGATTCTACCTCTGCACATGTCTCAACTGCAGCCTCAGGACCGACTCTAAGAATAAATGCCCGTGAGAAGAGAAATGTAGTCCTTTGATGCACACTTAAAAAAAACTTGAAATATATTTGATATACGCTATTATGTTGGTTTCAGATGTACTGCATAGTGATTGCAATTTGCATATGCTATGAAATAATCACCACAGTAAGCCTAGTAACCACTTTGATCCACAGTTAAGGGGTAAGACTTAAAATAGTATCTTCCCAGGGATGCTCTAATTTAAATTTTGACTCTTTTAAGACTGAGAAGAATGACTCAAATTATGGACTGTGGAGCAGCTCAGTGGGGATGATATGTAAAGAGAAGTGAAGTTCAAGGGCCATTCAGTTACACCACACCAGTCTCCCTAGGGGCAGTTTCCCTAAGACTAACATTAGACAGTATTTCTGACACTTAACACCTTTCTGAAATTTTAGACATTGTCTTTAGACTTCTCACAACTACTGGAGAGGCTAAAAGGGGAAAAACATTTTATTCTTCTTTAGTGGAAGAACAGATAGAAGGAAGATACAACAGCCAATAACAGGTAACTTATAAACAGCATTGTATTTGTTTCTGTTTTTCTTTTTTTAAAATCTGTGATGTCTCGTGAAGATGGAAAGTGATACATAAGTGATAAGAACTTCCTATGTGATGTAATCAAACATGTGGGATGCAATATCTGCCATTAGTCACAGTCTTCCACTTTTTCCCTTTGGACTTCTGTTTGCCTGGATAAAGAAAGAAAGTATCCTTAGCATTGACATCAGGATGTTAATTTAAAAAAAAGAGCCTGCTAAATCCTCATTTAAAGAAAGAAGGACTTGCTGTGAACAGTGAAAGCCTGGCTCTCTCAGCATGTTACCCGAGGACTCGTTCAGTATGTTCAGTGTGTTCAAACGGTTATGTTCTATTCAAGGATCTGGGGATTCTTTTCCATTTAGGGTCAGTCCGGCTTCGTGGTGGCAAAAGCGCCTTTGAAGGCACAGTAGGAGTGTATGAGAATGGAGCCTGGGGCGTCGTTTGTAGCAGCCACTGGGACGACGCTGATGCTTCAGCTGTTTGTCACCAGCTGCAGCTGGGGTGAGTTTGTTCATCCTTGACCGAATCTGTCTGCTGATACCTGAAGGGAGTGCTGGCCCCCCGCTGTTACCTTGGAGAGGTTACCTCCTCCTTCTCCTTCTCTCACGTTCCTCACTCACTTCTCTCAGGAGACTTTTAAAGAAAGGGTCCCCAGTGGAAGGAGTGAGTTCCTTTACATACAAATGCATTTCACTTGTTACTACCCCTGCTGACTAGGAAATGCCTGCCAGAGACGCTCAGAGGGCTCAAACAAACCAAGTGCACACCAGGACCCAGGGACCCCACAGAGACTGAGGCAGAACTATGTTTGAGCCTCACTTGTGGAGGTGAGGGTCAGCAGTGGCCTGCCGCTGGGGCAGGGGCTCTGGGTGTAGCAGACCTGGCTATGGCATAAGCCCTTTTGGAGGAGGTCGGCATTAACCCCACCATAGAGCTGCCAGAACTTACACAGGACTGGGAAATAGACTCTGGGAGGGCACAAACAGAACCTTGTGTGCACCAGGACCCAGGAGAAAGGAGCAGTGACCTCACAAGAGACTGACCCAGACTTGCCGGGGAGTGTCCAGGAGTCTCCAGCGGAGGCATGGGTCGGTGGTGGCCTGCTGCAGGGCTGGGGGCACTGAGTGTAGCAGTGCATGCACGGGACCTTTTGAAGGTCACCATTATCTTCATTACCTCCACGATAGTTTGGCCTCAGGTAAACAGCAAGGAGGGAACACAGCCCCGCCCATCAACAGAAAATTGGATTAAAGATTTACTGAGCATGGCCCCGCCCATCAGAACAAGACCCAGTTTCCCCCTCAGTCAGTCTCTCCCATCAGGAAGCTTCCATAACCTCTTGTCCTTCTCCATCAGAGGGCAGACAGACTGAAAACCACAATCACAGAAAACTAACCAATCTGATCACATGGACCACAGTCTTGTCTAATTCATTGAAACTATGAGTCATGCCGTGTAGGGCCACTCAAGACAGATAGGTCATGGTGGAGAGTTCTGACAAAACGTGGTCCACTGGAGAAGGGAGTGGCAAACCACTTCAGTATTTTTGCCTTGAGAACCCCATGAACAATATGAAAAGGCCAAAAATATGACACTGAAAGATGAACTCCCCAGGTGCTCAATATACTACTGGAGATCAGTGGGGAAATAACTCCAGAGAGAATGAAGAGATGGAGCCAAAGCAACAACACCACCCAGTTGTGGATGTGACTGGTGATGGAAGTAAAGTCTGATGCTGTAAAGAGCAATATTGCAAAGGAACCTGGAATGTTAGGTCCATGAATCAAGGCAAATTTTAAGTGTTCAAACAGGAGATGGCAAGAGTGAACGTCGACATTCTAGGAATCAGCGAACTAAAATGGACTGCAATGGGTGAATTTAACTCAGATGACCGTTATATCTACTACTGTGGACAAGAATCCCTTAGAAGAAACGGAGTAGCCCTCATAGTCAACAAAAGAGTCCAAAATGCAGTACTTGGATGCAATCTCAAAAACGACAGAATGATCTCTGTTCATTTCCAAGGCAAACCATTCAATATCACAGTAATCCAAGTCTATGCCCTGACCAGTAATGCTGAAGAAGCTGAAGTTGAATGATTCTGTGAAGCCCTACAAGACCTTTTAGACCTAACACCCAAAGAAGATGTCCTTTTCATTATAGGGGACTGGAATGCAAAAGTAGGGAGTCGAGAAATACCTGGAGTAACAGGCAAATTTGACCTTGGAGTACAGAATGAAGCAGGCCAAAGGCTAATAGACTTGTGCCAAGAGAATGCACTGGTCATAGCAAACACCCTCTTCCAACAACATGAGAGAAGACTACACATGGACATCACCAGATGGTCAACACTGAAATCAGATTGATTATATTCTCTGCAGCCAAAGATGGAGAAGCTCTATACAGTCAGCAAAAACAAAACCGGCAGCTGACTATGGCTCAGACCATGAACTCCTTATTCAGAGTCAGACTTAAATTGAAGAAAGTAGGGAAAACCACTAGACCATTCAGGTATGACCTAAATCAAATCCTGTACGATTATACACTGGAAGTGAGAAATAGATTGAAGGGATTAGATCTGTAGACAGAGTGCCTGAAGAACTGTGGATGGAGGTTCGTGACATTGTACAGGAGGCAGTGATCAAGACCATCCACAAGGAAAAGAAATGTAAAAAGGCAAAATGGTTATCTGAGGAGGCCTTACAAGTAGCTGTGAATAGAAGAGAAGCAAAAGGCAAAGGAGAAAAGGAAAGATATACCCATTTGAATGCAGAGTTTCAAAGAATAGCAAGAGCGACAAGAAAGCCTTTCTCAGTGAACAGTGCAAAGAAATAAGGAGAACAATAGAATGGGAAAGCCTAGAGATCTCTTCAAAAAAATTAGAGATACCAAGGGAACATTTCATGCAAAGATGGGCTCAATAAAGGACATAAATGGTATGGATCTAACAGAAGCAGAAGATGTTAAGAAGACATGGCAAGAATACACTGAAGAACTATACAAAAAAGATCTTCATGACCCAGATAATCACGATGGTGTGATCACTCACCTAGAGCCAGACATCCTGGAATGCAAAGTCAAGTGGGCCTTAGGAAGCATCACTACGAACAAAGTTAGTGGAGGTGATGGAATTCCAGTTGAGCTATTTCAAATCCTGAAAGATGATGCTGTGAAATTGCTGCATTCAATATGCCAGCAAATTTGAAAATCTCAGCAGTGGCCACAAGACTGGAAAAGGTTAGTTTTTATTCCACTCCCAAAGAAAGGCAATGCCAACGAATGCTCAAAGTACCGCACAGTTGCACTCATCTCACATGCTAGTAAAGTAATGCTCAAAATTCTCCAAGCCGCGCTTCAACCGTGAACTTCCAGATGTTCAGGCTGGATTTAACAAAGGCAGCAGAACCAGAGATCAAATTGCCAACATCCATTGGATCATCGAAAAAGCAAGAGAGTTCCGGAAAAACATCTGCTTTATTGATTATGCCAAAGCCATTGACTGTGAGGATCACAATCAACTGTGGAAAACTCTGAAAGAGATGGAAATACCAGACCACCTGACCTGCCTCTTGAGAAACCTGTATGCAGATCAGGAAGCAACAGTTAGAACTGGACCTGGAACAACAGACTGGTTCCAAATATGGAAAGGCGTACATCAAGGCTGTATATTGTCACCTCTGCTTATATGCAGAGTACATCATGAGAAATGCTAGGCTGGATCACGCACAAGCTGGAATCAAGATTGCCGGGAGAAATATCAGTAACCTCAGATACGCAGATGACACGACCCTTATGGCAGAAAGTGAAGAACTAAAGAGCCTCTTAATGAAAGTGAAAGAGGAAAGCGAAAAAGCTGTTTTAAAACTCAACATTCAGAAAACTAAGATCATGGCATCTGGTCCCATCACTTCATGGCAAATAGATGGGGAAACAGTGGAAACAGTGGCTGACTTCATTTTTTCGGTCTCCAAAATCACTGCAGATGGCGACTGCAGCCATGAAATTAAAAGATGCTTCCTCTTTGGAAGAAAACTTATGACCAATATAGACAGCATGTTAAAAAGCAGAGACATTACTTTGCCAACAAAGGTCTGTCTCATCAAAGCTGTGGTTTTTCCAGTAGTCATGTATGGATGTAGAGTTGGATTCTAAAGAAAGCTGAATGCCAAAGAATTGATGCTTTTGAACTATGGTGTTGGAGAAGACTCTTGGGAGTCCCTTGGACTGCAAGGAGATCCAACCAGTCCTACCTAAAGAAAATCAGTCCTGAATATTCATTGGAAGGACTGATGCTGAAGCTGAAACTCCAGTACTTTGGCCACCTGATGTGAAGAACTGACTCATTTGAAAAGACTCTGATGCTGGGAAAGATTGAAGGCAGGAGGAGAAGGGGACAACAGAGGATGAGAAGGTTGGTTGGATGGCATCACCGACTCAATGGACATGAGTTTGAGTAAACTCTGGGAGTTGGCGATGCACAGGGAGGCCTGGCGTGCTGTGGTTCGTGGGTTCGCAAAGAGTTTGACAGAACTGAGCAACTGAACTGAACTGAATTGACTAGGAAATGGGCAGAAGCTGAATGGTCCAAAAATAAAAGCATCTTTTGGTCTTTGATCTAACAAATGGATTCTTCAGTGCCAGGAAACAAAGAATTGGGTCCTAAGAGTTTTATTTTCCCAGTAGCCTCTACAGCCTGTGGTTGCTGTCATTCGCTTTTACCTTGAGCCAGCCACAGATTCCCCTGTTGTATGTGTGTGTGTAGGAGGTGAAGTTCATTTGTAGTTTCATCCCATGCTGAGTAAGGTGTGATATCCTGGGACATAGGTTTCTGCACTGAGGAGATTCTGTAAGAGATGGCAATTTCCCTCAGCCCAGCAGCACCTGTCATCCTGAGAAGTTGCTGGCCGTTCCTACCACCCTCAGTTCCGTTCAGTTCAGTCACTCAGTCGTGTCCGACTCTTTGCTACTCCATGGACTGCAGCACACTAGGCCTCCCTATCCATCCCCAAATCCCGGAGTTACTCAAACTCATGTCCATTGAGTCAGTGATGCCATCCAACCATCTCATCCTCTCTCACCCTCTTCTCCTCATGCTTTCAGCCTGACCCTAGGCACTCTCCTTAAAATGGACTGGTGTACACTGACTCCCACCATGCCCAGTACCTTTATGCTTTGTCTCAAGGGGTTTCCCAGGAGCAGAAGTTTCCATTTTGGAATTAATGGGTTTTTTTTGTTGTTGTTATTGTTCTGCTTTTCTGTATCATTTATTTTTTCCAAGTATACATGCCCTATATTTTTCTTGACCTTTATGACCAAGGATCTTTAAAAAGCTTGGAAAATATCTTGTTATGAAAAAAATAAAGGTTAAAAGGCCTGAAAGAAAAGCTTTCTATTTGCAAATATTTTAGATTAATAATCAATGAGTGGTAATATCTAATGTGATGACACAAATGAAAAGGTTAGTCAAGTGCAGTCAAATCAGTAAGAATTTTAATTTGCCCGTTTCCTGTCTTCTCACTCGGAAGGTGGGAAATTAGTATTTAGTACAGGCGAACCTTGCAGGCTTAAGTTTTATTCAGACTTTTGATTCTATTAGAGTAGCAAATAGGGTTAATGTAATACTTAATTGATGCTTTCCAACTGTGGTGTTGGAGAATACTCTTGAGAGTCCCTTATACTCAAGGAGATCAAACCAGGCAATCCTAAAGGAAATCAACCCTGAATATTCATTGGAAGGACTGATGCTGAAGCTGAAGCTCCAGTACTTTGGCTACCTGATGTGAAGAGCTGACTGATTGGAAAAGACCCTGATTCTGGGAAAGATGGAAGGCAGAAGGAGAAGGGGATAATGAGATGGTTGGATGGCATCACCGACTCAATGGACATGAATTTGAGCAAGCTACTGGAGATGGTGAAGGAAAGGGAAGCCTGGTGTGCTGCAGTCCTTAAGGTCTCAAAGAATTGGACACGACTGAGCGACTGAACAACAACAACAATACTTAATTAGGCTTCCTTGGTGGCTTATCGGTAAAGAATCCACCTGCCAGTGCAAGAGATGCAAGTTCTATCTCTAGGTCAGGAAGAGCCCCTAGAGAAGGAAGTGGCAACCTGCTCCGGTTGTCTTGCTGGGAAATCCCATGGACAGAGGAACCTGGCGGGCTACAGTAAATGGGATTGCAAAGAGTCAGACACAACTTAGCAACTAAACAACGATTAGTTAAGTTAGTTAACTAAACAATTAGTTAAGTTCAGCTACAACTCACTAATTTTTTACAATGAGGGTTGAAATAAATCAGGATAAAAGCAAGAGGAGAGAGCCTACAAAGAGTTATGGTGTTAGCATGTTAATTACTGATTTTATCCCCAGTGGTTTGTTTGGCAAACAGTCCTTGGCTGGTTGGGCAAGTCACAAAGAATGTTGGCTTGATGCTTTTTCTTTGACAGCCTGAAGGTGTAACAATTTGTAGGTTGATGTCAGTGTCTTCCTTCATGGACCTTTCTACCTGTGCTTTTATTATCCCTGAAAAGCAGGGAAGAATGAAATTTTCTATGAGACTGACATAAGAAAACAAAAATGGTACAAATGAACTTATTTACAAAATAGAAATAGAATTACAGATGTAGAAAACAATCTTATGATTACTAAGGGGGGACAGTAGGGAGGGATAAATTGGGAGATTGGGATTGATATATACACACTACTATATATAAAATAAATAATTAATAAGTACCTATTTTATAGCACAGGGAACTCTACTCAGTGCTCTGTGATGACCTATATGGGAAAATAATCTAAAAAAGAATGGATATATGTATATGCATAGCTGATTCACTTTTTTGTACAGCAGAAAGAATGGATATGTGTATATGCATAACTGATTCACTTTTTTGTACAGCAGATACAACACTGTAAATCAACTATATGCCAATAAAATTTTCTAAAAAATTTTAAAACAAAACAAGCTCTGTAGCGGAGATGTGAATTACAGAGATCCTCTTGATTGATAAGGGACTTCCCTGGTGGCTCAGAGGTTAAAGCGTCTGCCTCCAATGCGGGAGACCTGGGTTCGATCCCTGGGTCGGGAAGATCCCCTGGAGAAGGAAATGGCAAACCACTCCAGTATTCTTGCCTGGAGAATCCCATGGACGAAGGAGCCTGGTAGGCTAGAGTCCACGGGGTCGCAAAGAGTCGGACACGACTGAGCGACTTCCCTCCCTTGATTGATAAAAGAATGTAAACTATCTTTATGCAAACATAAACTTCAGATAAGCTGATCTGATTCCTTCTGTCATCTCTTAGTAGTCCATTAATAAAAAAGAATTTCAAATAAGAGCAGAGCAACCTGGCTTTATTGCTGTCAAGACAGATTCATATTTTAGATACACCCCAAATATTTATTGTTGGGTTAATGGAAGCTGTAGCATGGAGACAGTTCTAGAGATCATCATGTTATTCAGATAAGCATTTAATCTTTTAAAAAATTAATTTAAGCTTTGTACATATTAGAGGTTAAAAGTATGTAGACTAGATGAGTTTTCTCAATTGATTTCAAAAGTTCATTAGCAAATACTATTATATATATATAAATTTTTTAAAAATGGGAATGGATTGCCTCTCTTGATATTACCTTGCTTAGATGTGGCAATAATAATTGTTTTGAAAATGACAGCCTAAAATATTGGAATAGGAAAGAATCTTCAAGCATCCAGACTTCTTTCATGTATCAGAAGGAAGGACTTAGAGACGTGTTAGAGTAATTTGCAGCTGAGTGCAGACTAGAATCCAAGTCCCACTAGATCACATGACAGACACACTTCTTCCATATAACCATCCAGACTCCTGTTTTATGTCTGTAGTATTTGCCCATTTTCTTCTAAAATCAGCTGTAGATAAAGGCACATGCCTAGCATTATTCAAGGTTAATTAGAAAGATTGCCATAGATAATCACCCTGTTCTGATCTAATATTTTGATTTCCTTGAAATTTACATAATCCATTATGTTTGTCTTTTTCTTCCACATCCACCTTTTTTGACTTTTTCAATTTTTTTAAAACCCTTGTGCTTTGATAAAAGTTAGCCTACATTTGATAAACCTAACCTTGAGCATTGTACTTCCAGAGGAAAAGGAGTCGCAAAACAAACCCCGTTTTCTGAACTGGGCCTTATTCCCGTTTATTGGAGCAATGTCCGTTGCAGAGGAGATGAAGAAAATATACTGCTTTGTGAAAAAGACATCTGGCAGGGCAGGGCATGTTCTGAGAAGATGGCAGCTGCTGACCTGTGTAGCTTTTCCCATGGTGAAAAAAAAAAATTTTTATTCCCTCGCTTTACTTTTATTCTGTTTTCAGCATTCCAGATGAAAAACATGTCTTAGCTGAATGTTTTCCTAAGCGTTGAAATACAGACCTGAGTCTGAATCATCATAGTCTATCAACAATCTAATTAGTCTTCAAAGGAATTCATGTAACAGTCGGATTTCCATTTGAACTCAGTTGTTTTTTTTTTTTAATTAAAAAATTTTTTGATTGCACCGAGTCTTGACTGCTGTGCACGGGCTCTCTCTAGTTGCAGTAAGTGGGGGCTACTCTCTAGTTGCAGTGCACGGGCTTCTCATTGATTGAGGTGGCTTTTCTTGCTGTGGAGCACAGGCTCTAGATCATGCAGGCTTTAGTAGATGTGATGCTTGCACCTAACTGCCCCCTAGCATGTGGGATCTTCCTAGACCAGGGTTTGAACTGGTGTCCCCTGCATTGCAAGGCAAACTCTTAACCACTGGACCGCCTGAGAAGCCCTGACCTCACTTCACATATTTTCTGTTTTAATATAATTTGTTTATAGGATTATTATATACTGTATATGAAACACTTATTTGGGTAATGAAAAATTGTGATGGAATCAAGTTAAAAGTCATCTTGAAACCAAATATAAAATACAGAAACTATAATAAAATGTTTTCACTTTATAAAATAGAATAGAATCATAGTTATTAGCGTTATTCTTTGAAGATAGCACATTCCATAAAACAAATCGCTACCTTGGATAAGGGCTCCTATGCATGATGTCCTAGGCATTCAGTTCATTTCAGTCGCTCAGTCGTGTCTGACTGTTCGCGATCCAATGGACCGCAGCATGCCAGGTTTCCCTGTCCATCACCAACTCCCGGAGTTTACTCAAACTCATCTCCACTGACTCAGTGATGCCATCCAACCATCTCATCCTCTGTTGTCCCCTTCTCGTCCTGCCTTCAGTCTTTCCCAGCATCAGGGTCTTTTCAAATGAGTCAGCTCTTCTCATCAGGTGGCCAAAGGATTGGACCTTCAGCTTCAACATCAGTCCTTCCAATGAACACCCAGGGCTGATCTCCTTTAGGAAGGACTGGTTGGATCTCCTTGCAGCCCAAGGGACTCTCAAGAGTCTTCTCCAACACCACAGTTCAAAAGCATCAATTCTTCGGCGCTCAGCTTTCTTTATAGTCCAACTCTCATATCCATACATGACTACTGGATAAACCTTAGCCTTGACGAGATGGACCTTTGTTGGCAAAGTAATGTCGCTATTTTTTAATATGCTGCCTGGGTTGGTCATAACTTTCCTTCCAAGGAGGAAGCATCTTTTAATTTTATGACTGCAGTCACCATCTGCAGCATTGGTGATTAGTATGTGGTTTTGGTATACAGATGTGTGTATGATCATGTGAACGGAAGCAGCGGGAGAAGCTCCCTTTGCTAGTTATTTTTCCTTGTTTGGGATATTCTTTCTAGGCTTTTAGTTTCACAATTGTGGGTGGGTTTTCTGGGGTCCGTGATTGTTTTAACGTGTGACCACAACCTGTGGCTATCACACCTTTTTGGATTTTCTTGGCGATAGTAGCGTGATCAGATGTCCCAGGTCTTAGAATGCCAGCAGACAGCCGAGGGCAATGGTTTCTGATTGAGTACAAGTATCAGGGAAGGAATTGACACACTCCCTCTGCAAAACATAGGAAGATCCAAGCTAGGGTCATTCCTGTGAACTGACTGGAAGAACCAATGGAAATGGTGCAAGATATCACACAAGTGTGTGCTTGGAGAGCTACAGTCCTTTTGTGGATGCAAGGTGCATTCTAAGTCTTTATGTCTTGTAAGTTTTTCCTTTTCTTCCTTTGCCTCTCCACCTCTTGGTAATCCTACTTGTGGCAAACACATGTTTACACATTGCTACATCAGGGATGCTGTGCATCGGGCTCAACAGTGCACTGCTTTTTGTAGACATTGCTTGTATTCTGTGTTCAACTGAACTGATAAAGTATGTTAACATTTTTCAAGTAGTGAAGTAAGTAAATTTTTGAAAACAATCCTTTTTTTTTTTCAGGGTTTCATAGTACTTTATTTTATTTTTAATTTGATTTACGGTGTTGTGCCAGTCTCTGGTGTACAGCAAAATGACTCAGTTATACACACATACAGTTTGTAGTACTCTAAAAGCCTGCATTTAATTCTAACAACAATGGGAAGTCAGTATATTTTTTTCAGGCTCTCTGTCTACTCTTTTTTTAAAAAAGCTCTCCATTCTCTATAATCTATCCACTTGTTTATGCTCTGGCTGCAAAGATAAATTTAAGGTTGATGTAAGCATATATAACATATCGAAGGTTGAGATAAATTAGAAGTGAGAATGAAAAAATATGCTTTTATGGTAAATTAAATGAGAATATGAAAACAAATAGCTCAAATCAGCAAACACTGAGTCTATCTTAAGGCACAGCAGCAGACCTTTAACATTAATACTTTCTTTTAGTTTGGAATTTACATTTAGCATCTTGGCATTTAGTACTTTTCCAACACTTACAAAGTAGAAGATCGTATCTTTGTATTGGACATAGGAAATATCAGTATAAATGAAAATGTCTGGGAGTTTTATTTATCCATAAGTTAAATACCAGTCAACTACTTCACTGAAATTTCTTTCAAGTGATTTTTTTTTTGTGCGTGTATTTATTGGGAAGATGTGAGATGGTGACTAAATTTTGTCTTTGAGCTTCTCTATATTTTCACAAATACTTATACAACCAGTGTAAAAACTACATTTAAAAATAAAGCACAACGTTTAAAAAAATGTAAGGTAATTATGCCATAATGTTTCTAGGTTGTAGATAATTTTAAATTTCCTTTTAAATTTTTTTTTTTTTCTGTTTTCTCCAAGCTTACTATGGAGGTGGGGAGAGGAGAAGCAGAGAAGGATATAATAGTTTAAGAAATTTATGCTGTTTCTATTGGTTTGTTTCTATATTTTCCAAGCTTCTTAAAAGAAAAACATAGTAACATGTAAATTTAGGTTTCTTGCAGTCATTAATTATAAGAAGCTGCTATATACTGTTGAGAACAGTTATGTTTATTAAACCTACCTTTATCCTTTTCCAAATTACAAGTGCTAGTTGACTTATGTAAGAAAACTGTGTTACAAATATCAGAGTATGAGTATATGTACATGTTTGCTAATCTAAATCCCTTCTCTGGTGTGATATTTGAATATAAATATGAATGTCCAAGTACCATTTATTGATAGCTGCTTATACTGTGGAGGAATTAGAAGCATATTTCATGTGGATAAATGATGAGTATTTGGCAAAAGATAACACTAAATTTCCTAATAGGGACCCAGCCTGTTCTGAACCTTTGACCATCTCACATTCTTTATTCCAGAAAAATTAGAGGGCCGTTCTGTTTCCCAAACACACACAGCTTTGTGTTTCTATGCTTGTGTTCATTCGGTTCATTTTGTCTGAAGTGCACATCCCCCATGTAGAACTTATGAAGTCCCATCCATCATCTTGGCCCTCTCAGCTACAGCTCCTTTAGAAGAGATTCCCTAATTTCCTCCGGGGGTGGGCGAGCACCTTTTGCATCTGAACCCCTGCAGGGCCTTCTCAATGGTCTCCCATCTGTACTCATGTTGTCCATATCCCGAGGCAATATACTTCTTAAGGGTAGCATTTGTGCAGTGCCTCTCTGCCTAACAGCTGTTTAAGAAACAGAATTGAAGGAGTGGATATCAATAGTTATTTTTCGTTGTTTGGGATATTCTTTCTAGGCTTTTAGTCATCGTTTGCCAATCCAGTCAGTCAACAAATATTTATTACATGCCTTCTACATAGCTGGGTATCTGAAGTACTTGAGTGAAAGGGAAAGGCGTTCCCTGTGTCCTCAATTCTAGACTAAGAAAAAGAGAGAAAAATTAAAAAACTGATGAAGCTAGATAAGGGCATTGTAGACTATAATAAGGAATTTGCATGGGGAAGCCTCTGGTATTCTTCACAGAGAATGAATTGATTCATACACAAATGATGAACTGATTCATACACAAATGAATCTTCAATATTGTTTTTTGAAGGTACTGGCTGTGATGTCCACCAGCTTCTTATAATGTGATAATGTTAACTTTGACTTGATCTCTACAAATGTAGAAATATTTCTATGCTGAAAGCAAGTATGTCATAGATATAAGTGCCATTCTTAATAATTACATGTTGGTAATTCTCAAGTTACTGTAAATAAAAAATCAATGCTATCCCCCACAATACCACAAAAATCAAATGGATTTCCAATAACTGCAGTTTTGAGTGTGTCTTTTCTGGTTTCTGAGGTCCTCGGGAAAAAGTGAATTTAGACTGCTTCCTCTTGACAGCTATTTGTATGAATGTAATTCAAGTTGGAGGATTTTAATCAGTTGAGATTATCATAAAATATATTAGACATGCGTGGGTATGTCCATATTGCTGAAGTGGCTTATTAAATATAACTTTATGATTGAGAATGGCAAAGAAATAGAATATACCTGATCTTCTATAGCTCAGTATGAATGTGTAGGTTTAATTTGTTGTTAATTTCATATCGCAGGCCCTGCGTTCCCCATCCTGCGCCTTGCTGGGGGGAGCAGTGTGCGTGAGGGCCGAGTGGAGGTCTACCATGCCGGTCAGTGGGGGACAGTCTGTGACGACCAGTGGGATGATGCAGATGCAGAAGTGGTCTGCAGGCAGCTGGGTCTGAGGTTGGTTCTTCTTCTTTTGTTTTGCTTACATTTCTAAGTTTATTACTTCCATACCCAAAGATAGGTGTGTTTAAATTGCACATTTCTTTGAACAAGTAGAAAAAGCCACCTTTTTGATCATTGTATTTGGCGGTAGTCTCCTTGAAGAGAATGTCTATGTACCTATAGATCTAACCTGTTTGTATCTGAATTCAACTGATTTTGTATCCTTAAGAACCTTAAGCCTTTTACCACTTTTTATCGGGAGCCTTTATAGGACTCCCAGGTAGTAACTAGCACGGTCAACTGCAGTAACTTACCAAAGTCATATGATGAAACTAGTTGTGAGGCTTTAACTGAAGTTCAACTTCTTTCCCCCAAATATCGTCTAAACTTTTGCCCTTTGCTCCTTATTTGTTAGGTATGTGCTTAGAACAAAGAATGTTTATTAATGTTCAAAGGAAATAATTCCTATGCAGGATATGGCAATGAAGCTTGTGGAATAAAGACAGAAAACCAATATTATATGTTGCTTTAGTTATGGTTACTTTGGAATAGTATGGTATAATTGTGTATCCTCTGATCCTTGTCTTTAGTGATTTTGAACATTGGTATAGCAGGCCTAAAAGTTTCTCTGAAATTATACTGGCAGATCTTCTGAAGTTGATATTTTACTTTAAATTGGAAAAAAATTATTTAGCATGTTGTGGCAGGTAGGGGTGGGTTGATGTGGAGACCTCTCAAAATTAAGTCTTCTCAGTTCTTGTTTCACTTTGTCCAGTTAAGCATAGTCTTTGACACTGGAGCATGATTTTTGAACCTTGAACCGTAATTTTTTTGCAATTGTTTTTGCAACTGACCCCTCCCCTCCCACTTTTTCAAAACTGTAGGTTAATATTAAAGTATTTTAAAACAAAATAAAGGTGTTTCAACATTTTACCTCTAAATACTTCAGTGTATACTTCACCTTTTAAAAATAAGAACATTGTCCTACATAGCCAAATTATCATCACAACTAATGTCAGTGGTAATCATTCTTACATTGTTTAATATCCTGTAATATTCAGATTTCCACAGGTGTTCCCACCATGTCCTTGACGGATGGTTTCTCTGTAGCAGAATTTAGCCCAGGGCCTTGTGGTGCATCTGGACGTTATACCCCCAAAGTCTTTTAATCCAGAACAGTTTCTTGTTTTTCCTAACACTGACTTGTTGCAGAGACCAAAGACCACACCAGTTGGTTTGTAGAATATCCTCCCTTCTGAATTTGTCTCATTCTGGTTCTTGTAACTTCTGAAATGGGAGGCTAGATCCAAAAGTTTGATTAGATAAACATCACTCAAGTATTTGCTTCCCAGGTGGCGCTACTGGTAAAGAACCCACTTGCTAATGCAGGATACTCAAGAGACCTGGGTTCGATCCCTGGGTTGGGAAGATCCCCTGGAGGAGGAAATGATAACCCACTCCAGTATTCTTGCCTGGAGAATTCCATAGACAGTGGAGCCTGGCGGGCTATAGTCTGTGGGGTCTCAAAGAGTTGAATACCACTGAGCAACTAACACTTTCACTTTCATAGTTTTAAAAGTGAGTCTAAAAATCCATGTTGTAATGTAGAGTTCTTTCTTGAGAGCCAAGATTTTTTTTTTTTTTCACTTACATAAACAGTTCTCAAACAAAGACTGTGTTGACAAACAATAGTCTACTGCATGGAAAGAATGTAGAGATAGAATCACAAGGAAGACTGTATTAATGTTGAACATATGTATGGGTTGAGTAAAGTGTTTACATCTTTCTCAAGCATTTGCTCGCTGCCATCTTTTGTATGAGGAGATTTGTGTTTGGAGAAGTGATGAAAAGGAAAAATATCTTCAAATATTCAAGACAGCAAAGATCTTCCACAAGCCTGTGTAATAACCAACAATCTAGCTTGGTGGAGATTTTCTTTTTATTATTAAGTACCCTAGGATCTGAGCTGATGCTGTTCTTTTGCTTTGTTTTTCTTTACTTTGATTTTCTACTTCTCTCATAACCTTGCAGTACAGCAGTATTCTGCAAGTGCTCTTCCCCTAGAATTTGTTTTGCTCACTTAAAGGCACAGTACTTTCAGATGCAATAATTTTTAATGTTGCATGTTTCATCTCAGTGGTACTTGCTTTGTTGAATTCCCAAAGGGAAACTATATCATGCCTCCCTGGAGTGCTGGTTACAATTTCTTTGTGAGATGCTGTCTTTGTTGACCCTCATCTTTTAATGGTGGCTGTAGATTTTGGTAGCTGGCAAGCGTCCTAAAACACAAAAGGAATAACTGTACTTAAGATATTTAAATTTGATTAATCCAGAACTCAGAGAAACATGAGGATTAGGAAAGGAAGAAGCCAAGTGTTAGAAAATTGAACTTGAGAATGCATACATATGCAGTGAAGTTTCAGATAGAGACATTTTAATTGGAGTTCCTTTTGTGCACTTAACATTAAAGCATTTCCTATGTCTTTCAGAACTCTTAAAAGCATAGCTGCTCATGGAACTGTGACATCATATTTTATTTTGTGGATATGCCATAATTTACATAAGAATTTTAAATTTTTGAGCGCTTTTTTCTTCTTAGGTTTTTTTTTTGGCTATAAAATTATCTTAAAGAAAGAACCATATTATTCCGTGGTCAAAATAAAAATTCTTCTCATGCTCTTTTTAAATATTTATTTGTTCTCTTATTTTATTGTTTATTAATTTTTAAAATACTTTATAAACATTATTAGTATGTCCAATTATTGAGCAGAAAGGAGGCCTTATTTAACAGATGAGAAAGTTAGGCTCTCTGAGATTACTCAAAGTCCCCAAATTATACTGTGAATGAAGACTGGAATCTTGAGATTTGTGGCTCCCAAGGTAGGATTTTTCATTTCATGTTACACTGTTTGCAAAATAGGCAGGTATTAATAAGAATAAATATGAATACAAGCTGAAAGAAATAGGGAAGTCAAGGGAGAAAAGTTTATTGTAGGAGGAAATTGATGATGAGCATGTTTTAGACAGACTATATATTAATGTGCCACAGACACATCACTGAAAATGCCCCAAGAGACTGAAAGAAAGTAAAGTGTTTCAGAGTCTGCTCTAAAGCCAGACAAATTTTACTATCTAATGCTGGGCAAATTGTTTAACTTCTGCAACTCAGTTTCCTCATCTGTAAACAGTGGGTAATAACATCATGGGGTTGTAGGGAGGATTGAAAAAGTTAATACATTTGAAGCTGTTAGACCAGTGTCTGGGATACAGTAATCATTCAGTATACTTCAAAATATCATTATTGGAGATAGAGGGGATTGTTTTCCAGAAAGAAATATGGACTATTGACCAGTAAAAATGAGTTTTTCATCCAAATGTTATGTGTCACAAAATGATATTTGCTGTCAAAGAACCAATCTTTTATAACCTAGCAAGTAATTCTTTTTACACAATAGAATTGCCTAACTCCATTCTGTGTCTAGTCAAAGTAGTAGCTAAATCCAGGGATTGAGTTAGTCAGGTGGTATTTTTTATTTGCTCTTTTTCTATGAAAAACAGACAAATTTTATATGAATACAATCAGATTAGCTAAATAGGTTTAGGAATGTTTTGGATACGGATCAGACATAGGATCAGTTCGGTGTCTATTGGGGATTGCTGCTGTGTAGGTCAAACAGCTTTGCATAAAATAACCTAATAAATCGATGCATTATATCAGAAAACCCCTATTCCACAAATTTATTCTGTGGTCAGATGGTGAGAAAGTAGTAAAACTGGGACTGTTACTACAAATGAACTGCCAGGGCTGATGTGGACATACTTTTCATAATGGAAGGGAAGAGAACACACAACTTTATCAAATTTACATAGTACTTATTAGCCTTTAACAAACCATGAGTCTCATGTTGCTTTCCCTGGTATTAGACAATGTCTTAAACGGCAGAGTCATCCATTTCTTTGGTATTCCCCTGAAAGCTAATACAGTCCAGGACACCAGGAAATAGGCTGAAGGACTGTGTGAATTTATAAATATCATCTTAATTTTTAATGAACTCCAAAATTAGCTGGGAAACCTAGTTTGTTTTACATCATGATTTCTTCGTGTTTTTTTTGTTTTGTTTGGTTCTTGAATTTATTGCATTAATTTTTCTGATTAGTTTATTTTAATTAAACATTTTTATCATTAAAATAATGGTTGTAAACAATGGAAAATATGGAGATGCATAAGGAAGAAAATAAAACACCCAAATGATGTTTTAAGGCTGCATTATAACATAGGTGATTTTCCCCAGAGTCACTATCCGGGGCTTCTGATCTCCCATCTAGTGTTCTCCCTTAAGGAAGGAACACAGTTTAGAGGCTGTTAATCAGGGCTTTTGCTTTTTCCTAGAACCTCTACCACATCTTTGACATATTTGAAATGCAATGTATTTCAGTTACTCTGTCCAGCCTGTCTCAAGTCACTCCCAAGTAATGAGTATTTTAGGTTTGTTATTTTTTTCTTGGGAATAGAAAGCCTTTAGTTTTTAATCTTTTAGCCTAGATTTTTAGTGCAAAGGATTTTAAGGATATGTAAAAATGCATTCTAACTGTTTTAATTTGATCACTGTAAGTTGAGCATCTTACAATATGCTCAGTGGCCATGGGTATTTCTTCTTCTGTAAATAGCTTGTTTGTCTCCATTACCCTATTTTTGATGTTGGTCGTTTTTTCTTTTATTATGATAATAATAAATTATGATTATTTACTTCTAGGAATTTTTTTTTATTTGATTGCTGTTATATTTTACAAATATATCTTTCACCTTCTTTGCCTTTTGATCTGGTTGTGGTGTATTTTGCCATACAATAGTTCAAATTTATGTGTTTGGTTTATTTATTACATAGTTCAAATTTATAAGTTTAACTTTTTTTAGTCTTTGTTTTCTGATTTCTTGGTTTTTCATCTTGCTCAGGAAATTCCCTTATTACCAAGGTTATAAGAACTATGTTATTATTATTTCATTGCATTGTATTAACTTTTTAGTCATCTTGTCTTCCTCTTTCCCTCCTTCCTCCCTTTCTTTCCTTCTTTCTATTTAAATTTTGAAACCATCTGGAGTTTATTTTTTGTTTCTGAGTTTGGGATCAAATTTTATTTTCTCTCATATTGGTCCCTGGTTTTATTTTAGCACCTAGTCTTGCCTCAAGGAATTATACTCACTGAAATTTTCTTTGACAGGTCTTTTTCTTTTCTAGCAATTGTCACCGGGCAGAGACCCAAGAGACGGTCAATCTGCCTTTCTCTAAAACTCTGCTCCTATCTGGCTTCCCCATGGCCTGCATTAGTCATCCTGTCTCTTCTGCTTCTACTCTCCAGCTTTCAGTGTTCTCTAAATCAGTTTCCATATTTGCTTTCATTAATCTCTTTCCTCTAGAGCAAGGGTCAGCAAACATTTTCCGTAAAGGGACAGATAGTGAATATTTTAGACTTTCCAATTACTCCACTGAGCTTTTGTGTAGTGCAAAAGCAGCCACAGACAATAATTTGGGAATGAGTGTGGCTTTGTTCTGATAAAACCTTATTTCTGGATAGTAAAATTTGAATTACATATATCAAAATTGCATTCCTGTTTTGGTTTTAAATTCTCAAGATAGTTATAATGTAAGGAGAAAAAGGCAACTTAAATAATGGGGAATAGATGCAGTATCGTTGAAAAGCAAACTAAAAATATAAATTCTCTAGTCTAAGAATTAAATGGCTGAAAAAGGCTGAAGATACAATTTCTGAAGTCATTTATCATTTTGACAGGCAATCATGATCTTCTTCACTGAAATCTGGGGTTCTAGAGAATATGGTGTCACTTTGAATTGTGAGAGCAGTAAATTTAGTCAAATAAATTTGAGTGAAGAGATGTTTGACCATGAGTAACAGAGAACTGAAAATAACCATGGCTTAAACAAGACATGAGAAATGCCAGGCTGGATGAGTTACAAGCTGGAATCAAAACAGTCAGGAGAAACATCAACAACCTCAGATATGCTGATAATACCACTCTAATGGCAGAAAGCAAAGAGGAATTAAAGAGCCTCTTGATGAGGGCAAAGGAGGAGAGTGAAAGAGCTGGCTTAAAACTAAATATTAAAAAAGCTAAGATGATGGCATCCAGCCCCATTCCTTCATGGCAAAGAGAGGGGGAAAAGGTGGAAGCAGTGGCAGATCTCTTCTTCATGGGCTCCAAAATCACTGTGGACGGTGACTGCAGCCATGAAATCAGTAGATATTTGCTTCTTGGCAGGGAAGCTGTGACAAACCTAGACCATGTGTTAAAAAGCAGAGACATTACTCTGCCGACAAAGGTCCGTATCGTCAAGGATATGGTCTTGCCAGTGGTCATGTCCGGTTGTGAGAACTGGACTGTAAAGAAGGCGGAGCACCGAAGAATCGATGCCTTCAAACTGTGGTGCTGGAGAAGACTCCTAAAAGTCACTTGGACAGCAAGGAGATCAAACCAGTCAATCTTAAGGGAAATCGACACTGAATATTTGTTGGCAGGACTGATGCTGCAGCTGAAACTCCAGTCTTTTGGTCATCTGATGTGAACAGCTGACTCACTGGAAAAATCCCTGATGCTGGTAAAGATTGAGGGCAGAAGGAGAAGAGGTCATCAGAGGATGAGATGGCTGTCCAGAATCATTGATGCAATGGACATGAACTTGGGCACACTTTGGGAGATGGTGAGGGACAAGAAGGCCTGGTGTGCTGCAGTCCATGGGGTTGCAAAGGGTCAGATGTGACCGCGTGGCTGAACAACAACAACAAAGACAAGAGTCTATTTCTCTCTCTGGAGACCGGAGAGAGTTAATTCAAGGTTGGTACGGTGGTTCCACAGTCATCAGGGCCCCAGACTCTAGCTTGTAGCTCTTTCATTCTTAGTTTGGTACTTTATGGACCAAGATAGATACAGTGGAGTGAATTGATACGGAAAATTATAAATTAATCATAAGTTTACCTTTGCCAGAGGCAAAAGAAGAAACAGGTCAGACTAACCTTCAATCTGACTTATGTTCTTATGTTTGTTCAGTGGCATTGCCAAAGCGTGGAAACAGGCGTATTTTGGGGAAGGGTCTGGCCCAGTAATGTTGGATGAAGTACGCTGCACTGGGAATGAGCTTTCTATTGAGCAGTGTCCAAAGAGTTCCTGGGGAGAGCATAACTGTGACCATGAAGAAGATGCTGGAGTGTCCTGTACCCCTCTAACAGGTAGGAACTTCACCCTGTCAACCTAGCCACTCTTGCCTTCGCCCGTATTTGGGCTTAACTTCCCTTCTCAATTTAGCTGATATTACTAAATGAACTTACAAATAAATCCCCCAAATAAGACATAAAAAGAATATACACTGTATATTATAATGCTATCTCTTTATTTATAGATATTTCTGAATTTTTCAGTTGAAAGCTACACAATCCTATAAAGTAATTAAGAATATATGATCTTGTTGCAATATATAGTACCTAGTAGTCAGAATCAGTGTACAATGCTACATTTAGGATGTTAGATTTTATAATTATACATTTAGTCCATTCATTTATTAGCCTGTCTTGACTCTCAGAATGTGTTTATAGCTGGTAAAACTATTTTGATGGGATTGTTGATTAAAGCACACTATTAAAGAACCAGGTTAACCTTTGCTGTGCTGAATATTCAGACTGTTCCAAATCACAGCATGCTTGTCAAGCTATGTCTTGTGTTGCAAGAAGGACATGTCTGAGTGCAAATGAGTGTATGTGTATGTACTTAAATGTTTGAGGGGAAGAAGAGAGAAATGGATGGGCAAGAGAAGTTGGGTCAACACAAATCTGTTGTTTCTATAGCAAAAAGAGCTTGAAGAAAAAAATTAAGGCTTTAATATTTCTTTAAAAAAGTCAAATGAAATACTTCTGACAGACTGTGAAATGCTGAAGGTCTACTTTTTTATTTACATAGCTCTGTATACACTGTTGTTTTATTAGAATAACCCATTTATACACAAAACAAATAGAAAATTTATACCAGATTGTAAGCCAGAGCACTTCATCTTCTTGAGCCTCCATTTCCTCCTCTTTCAAATGAGGATAGTCTTGTACTGTTGCTGGGATGGTCAAATGAGGTAACAGGTGTAACAATGCTTTGCAAACAGTGAAATTTTACATTAATAATGATTCTGTTGCTAGGAGACCTTAATTTACTTTGAATGATCCCAGAGATTCATGAAAAGTATGACTTTTTCCCAAGATTATTTATATATTTCATTTGGGAAGAGGGACAGTGTTTGGATTATTTTGGATGGAAATGGCCTCTTATACTTTTTGGGGAATGAATTTATTATATTGTGTATCTGCTTAGAAGCTTTTTACAGGATTTTCTGGGAATTAAGTATTCATTTAATTTCAGAAGACTGAAATTTAGATTTGTATTATCGATAAAAGAACACAGGCAAAACATGCACCCTAGTTTTTATTCCCTTCTCCAGGGGATCTTCCCAACTCAGGAATTGAACCTGGGTCTCCTGCATTGCAGGTGGATTCTTTACCATCTGAGCCACCAGGAAATCCTTTATGAATGCCTAAGGAATAGTAATAAATATTTTGACATGATAGATCACTCTTTAACCAGAGTAGCTTTTTCTGTCTTCATATTTCAGTATTTTTTCATTCACAGTTAAATTTTTCAGCTATTTCCAAGTTACTGTGTTTTTATACTTTTTAAATTAAAGTGACAAATATTGCTCATACTTTTAAGGAGATTAAAACCATAAGAAATTTCCCAAGTATTATTTAATCTGAAGAAATCTAAATAGTTACTTTGGAATTATATCAGAGTATATTTTTCTAGTTAGACACAAGAGTAGAAATAAAAGGGAAGTAGTTTGTTAGGACCGATATGTGTTATGACTTTGTTCAAGAACAATCCCGTTAATGATCTCAGATCACTGAGCACAGTTCTATGCTTGTGTGCTTAGTTGCTTCAGCTGTGAATGACTCTTTGCCACCCCATGGACCGTAGTCCTCCAGGCTCTTCGGTTCATGGGAAGAATCCTGGAGTGGGGTGCCATTTTCTTCTCCAGGGTATCTTCCCGATCCAGGGATTGAACTCAGGTCTCCAGCATTGCAGACAGGCTCTTTACTGTCCGAGCTACCAAGGACAATTCTAATAGGAGTTTAAAAAAAGGCCTCGAGAGAGATCTGGGTAGGATGATATTTCTCATGAAATTACAATGTTGCTCTGCCTTTTTCTGATCATTATTTGCTCAGTCTCCGTGTCTTCTTCTTGTCGCAGATGGCGTCATCAGACTTGCAGGTGGTAAAGGCAGCCATGAGCGTCGCCTGGAAGTGTATTACAGGGGACAGTGGGGGACTGTCTGTAATGATGGCTGGACTGATCTTAATACCTATGTGGTTTGCTGACAGCTGGGATTTAAGTAAGATCTATTGATATGAGATAGCTAAATGCCAAGCTATATTTTTAAAAGTCTTATTTTGTCACCCTTGCTTGTAATGTCTATAATACTAACAGTATATATTCTCAATTATTATCTACCTGTCTATTCTACCTACCTTCCTACCCCTCTTATCTACCTATCTATATATGGAAGTTCAGCAATTAAAAAACAATAACATTTCTTTGATGATAAATAACCATATCTTGCTATTTATCTCATTTGCCTTTCCTGCCATGACCCCTCTTCTTGAATAACTGGTTGGAGCCATGGATGACTTCTAAGTCCCGTTTTGTCTATTTAAGTAAGACTGTATGCTGTGAATGATCAGTTTTATTCTGATGCATTGCTACTATTGGATGTTGTTAGTAATAACATCACTGTATTTAAAATTTCAGAGAAGTCCAATGTCAAATTCTTTGGTATTACATTATTTCCTTTCTCATAATGTGATGATAATTATCACTTTTATTTGAGAAAAACAGCTTTCTTGTCATGAGATGACCTTTTGAACTCACCCTTGACCTCATTCTCTTAAAAACTGAGTATCACACTTTGAGCAATATATTTCATGTCACACACATAATGCATTCCAGAGTAAAGACCTAAGTTGCTTGAAGTAATTGCAAATGATGCCTTTGAGCTAATATCTGAATGAAGCCCATGGATGCCCATTCTTTCTTATTTTCCATATTGCTATGTCATACTTGAAGTAATTGTCTCTTGTTTAAAAGAAATAAGCAAAATTATATTATTTCAGCTTGAGATAGAATTAATTGCAAATATTTATTAAAACTTAAAATATGCTTTCATTCAAGCTATGTTTAAACATATATTTTTAAAGTTGTAAAAGTAATATAAAATTTTAGCGATTTGGAAAAAAGAGAAAATAAAAAACTACTCCTAATTTTTCCATTATTAAAACTTGTGTATAACTTTGTAGCAGCTCTAGTAGTAGATATATAATTTTACTATTCACTTTTTTACTTTATATTACTGTAGTCATAATTTTAATAACATAACTGATGATGTTCATACTATAATTTACTTAATATATCAATTAGTTTAAATTTTCCTGTTGTAAATAATGACATCACAAAGGTATAGATGTATGCGATTGACAAATATTTTGAATTTTCATGGGCAGTGCAGTTAATTATAATTATGAGGTCAAGGGCTATGACATGCTAGCCAAATAAATATTGATATTTAATTAATAAGAATTACTTTAAAATGCCGTTTCATCCAAGTAAATCTCTGTTAGTCTGAGAACTGTATCCCATTTTCACAAGTTTAGAAAAATTCAAAAATATTATTGTTTACTGTTCTCATATTTTTCCTTATTAGTGAAAACAACTGAATAAATGCTGATTTTTTCTCCATTTTTTATTTTATTTTATTGTTTCACAGATACATTCAGTTTTTCTTGCATATACAGAGTATCAGAACTTAATGGTTCTGAAAGTGTTCTCAATATTTGTTAAAATTCTAAATGATTACGTTAGAAGGTAGAATAGGCACCTGCTACATTTACATTTTAGTTTACAGAGGAATTTCTGAAAGAGAATGCACTTTTGGAATGAAAAAGACGGTGAACTCTGGGTTTCTTCATACAAACGAAATCCCAAAGTAAAATGACCTCTTGCTGTCTCTTACATAATCGATATGAATGGATGTAATCCGATTGCTGCATTTTGTGGAAACCTGGTGTAAGTTGAGCGTGATAGCAGTATGGAATTTAGGATAATTACTTTTTTAGCTAAGAATCGATAAGTCAGCAAAATAGAAGTCTTAGAATGACATTGAAAGTTGCATTGTTTTAATTAATTGAAATGTTTATCATGTTAAATAAATTTAATAAGTAAGTGCATAGGAAAAGATTAGGAAAATTCATTTTTCAGAGAGAAAGATCTCTTCATACTCTTAGTACAGAAATAATAAATTGGGATGGAAGTGACTAACATAAAATTTATGAGTTAGAGTTTAATTATTTATATAGACCAATTGAAAGACACTTCAGATATCTTTTAGCCCAGGGATTTCTGGAGGCTTGTTTGGATTTTACAGAACAAAAGAACTAAACTGGGGAGAAGATGAACGAAGGTAGAGATTGACTTATTTGCTAATTTTTGACTTTGTGGATCTTTCCTATTTCTACAGTGTGTGTATATATATATATATATATATTATAATATACTTCGGGTTTTTCAGTAAGGCAGTGTTACAAATAAAGTCAATTGAAACACAAATATAATTCATGAAAGTTTAAAAAATCAGATTATGTAACCTTATAAAAAGGTAGAAACACTGTTATTACTCTGATTTTGATGGGTTAAAATCCACGTTTCATCATGGATGGGAATGATGCTTGAGAAATCATTGAACCAATACATACATTTTGTTTTTATTTTTTGTTTACTTGTTTTCTTTGACTGTGCCATGTAGCTTTCAATATCTTAGTTCCACTACCAGGAATTGAACCTGCAACCCTTGGCAGTGAGTGTGGAATCCTAACCACTGAACCTCCAGGAAATTCCTCACATGGTTTATTTTGGAAGACAGGATAGGAAAGGGTCTTAGAGAACTAATGAAATCACATGCACTCAGAAGGCTTTCAGAGGCTGACGCAAGTGTTTTCACTTCCTGGTGCACTGTGTTATTTCCACGGTCAGGAATTTGACATTTATCTGTCTGCATTCTCTCTGGATGGTGGCTTAAATTGTAGACAAAACACAAGAATGGTTGGGGGAATAGGATTAATTATCCACTCGTTACCCATTCAGTCAATCAAACATTGTTAAGATCATCAAAATATGTGATGTAGTGAACACTACTGTTAGAAGTGAGTTCTCAGGATAGGAGAAAGAACAAGTACTTACCCTCTGAAGTCATGATGCTTAATGAAGTTGCTTGTTTTATGTTTTGTGGTTCCTTGAAACAAGAGACAGCAGTTCTGTGCATGATGTTTATTTTATTGCCACAGATATGGCAAACAAGCCTCTGCAAACCACTTTGAAGAGAGCACGGGACCCATATGGTTGGAAGGTGTCAGTTGCTCAGGAAAGGAAGCCAGTTTCCTTCAGTGTTCGCGGAGACCCTGGGGAGGTCATGACTGCAGCCATTGGGAAGATGTTGGCATCTCCTGCTACCCTGGCGGGAATGGATTCAGATTCTCCCTGGGTGAGGTCCTGCCACAGCTCTTGAGTATTCATAATCCAGTAGCCACTGCACATCTAGCCACTGGTCCGGAATGTGAGAGGCTTCTAATCTCTGGCTTTTCAAAAAGTCTATTTCCCCAAATGCTCTAATTTTTAATAATTTGATTTCATATAAAAATAGTCTTTTGAGTCTTTCCACCAATGTCACAAAATTTTACTCCTAGTTTTTCTCTACCTATGAGCCCACGTTTCTCATGTATCTGAAAGATGGAAGAAAGAAACTGCAGTGTCCATTCCCCAACTGATTTCGTCACCTATTCTGCCTCTCATTTACCTAGACTTCTAATGAACTATTTGAGAAAGGGTTGAAAATAAACCAGAACAAAACAATAGGTCTCTTTCCCACCCTCCATGATTCATTTGTCTTTAGTCCTGAGGCCTTGTCAATCATTGCTTGCCAGCCAGCCATTGCTGTGTCCTAACCTAGATCTTTCAAGTTTCTCACTGGATTCCAAGGTGGATTCATTGGAGTAAACAGCCCACTTATCTTTCTAAGATATCTTGTTACTAAAAACCCATTAGCATCACTTATTATCCCCTCATTCCAAATTTCTTCAGACTTATAGTCAGATAAAAGGTACTTAGCTCATCTAACAGTCTAAAATATTCGTGTGTAGTCTTAATCACTCAGTCGTGTCCAACTTGTTTGATGGCATGGACTGTAGCCTGCCAGGCTCCTCTGTCTCTGGGATTTCCCAGGCAAGAATACTGGAGTGGGTTTCCATTTCCTTTTCCAGGGGATCTTCCCGACCCAGTGGTCCAACCTGGGTCTCCTGCATTGCAGGCAGATTCTTTACCATTTGAGCTACAAGGAAGACCTTAAATATTGTTAGATAAAGGTCCTTTTGTGAGCAGAGAGGAACTACTATATATCCTTGACAGACTTAACATCTGATGAGGAGGCCAGAATAAATATGAATGAAAAGTGTAGAGGGAGATATTCAGAAGACTTGCCAGGACTCTACCATAGCTCTGTTTGTATCTATACATGTATTTTTTGGTACATAAATGTTGAAATAACAACTGGTGGTCCTTAAGTCTCACCTCAGGCTTGAGTCAGCCCCTTTTATATCCTCCTGTTTTGAGACTCTGAAGCTGGAATCTTCATATTATAAAATAATGGGATGTGTTGAATCCCACAGTATTAACTATTCTCTGGTGGCACAGTGGTTAAAGAATCTGCCTGCCAATGCAGGAGACGTGGGCTTGATCCCTGGGTTGGGAAGATCCCCTGGAGAAGGAAATGGCAACCCACTCCAGTATTCTTGCCTGGAAAAGTCCACAGATAGAGGAGCCTGGTGGACTACAATCCACGGGGTCACAAAAAGTGGGACATGACTGAGCATGCAGTTAAGCACACATACTTTAATTTGTCAAAGTGTATGTTGATTCCTCATTGTACTCTGACCTGTGAGATCATAGTGACGTACTCCACTAATCTAGCACTGATGATACCAGGTAGAAATACAGCATTTTACCCTGTCCCTCATAGGTCATAGTTTAAATTGTTTCTGTTTGGTCTCCTTCCTTGCTACTTTCTTCCTATAAAGGATTTATGATCCTCCTAGGATTATGTGATGAATGATTGCATGTGGTTGGGAGAGATAGAGCCTGTTTGCTAGAAATGGAACCTCTTAGCCCCAGATAGCAGGTATTTGGATCATGGAGTGATCTATTCAGGCATATTCCATCAGTACTCCATGTGATGAAGTGTTATAAATACTATGCATGTGTTCTCAGCCACTTAAGTTGTGTCTGACTTTTTGCAACCCTTTGGACTATAGCCCGACAGGCTTCTCTGTCCATGGGACTCTCCAAGCAAGAATACTGGAGTGGGTTGCCATGTCCTCCTCCAGGGGATCTTCCCAACCCAGGGATGGATCACCCCCCAACCCCCCGCCCTGTCTCTTTTCTCTCCTGCATTGGCAGGTGGGTTCTTTATTACTAGTGCCACCTGGGAAGCATACCAAATACCACAATCTCAGTTCTCTGAAGACCTGTGTGGTTAAATATACACATACAGTTAGGAAAACTAATCCTTTCAATTTCCTAAAAATTTTTAATTTTCTAGGATTATATTGATAGATATATTTTTAAAAAATTTAAAAGTTGAGGGTGATAATTATTAATAAAATATGAGATTATTATTATGAATTCTTTGGTACTAATTTTGGTAATATATTAACTACTTATTTGTCCAAAGAACATTATATCTGAGCCAAATTATTCTTTTGCAGTAGAATCAGATTACCATTTATTCATCCAAAGAGATCATTACTTATCCACTTATCAAAAAGGACTGCATAATTAAAAGAGAAGTTTAGGGAAAGAGACCATGTAATGGTGCAGTTTAAAAACAATTGAGTTTTTTCACTTCTTTGGCGCTATGATAAGAGCTGTTAGACTACTAAGAGTATTCAACTATTTGAAGGCAACTCATTGACCTTAACTTTAATTGTGAATGAAACTTTTCTCAAAATTAGTAGTAGTTCAGTAGACACTTCCTAATTTTAGGTGTGTGGTAGATGGAATGCTCAAAAACAATATTCTAGGTCAGTAAAGGTGATTTAGTACAAGTGTAGTTAATGCCTATGTTAGTTGGGGGAAATTTGTAGGATGGTAAATATGTAGATTTCTTATTTTAATACTGCATTCTTTTTTAAAAATTTAAATAAATTTATTAATTACTGAATTTTCCACATCCTATCTCAAACTTACTTGCCCTGATTGCCCTAAGACTACTCTCCACCAATACTGCATTAATTCTAAAGTTCAGAGTATTAAATCTTAACAGAGATATCTTTCACACCTTCATTGTCTCTCAATTTTACGGTATAAAGTTCAACTTTTACTTTTATGCTAGATTTTATCGTTCTTTTAGGAAAAATATTATTTCTTAAAAATAATGTATTAAATCAGTTTTAGAGGAAAATTGAAATAAAGAAAACTCTGTTGTAATCAGAGTTTGAGATATATAATGAAAGGTACTATATACTCTGTTTAGTTTTCCCAAGCATTTTAAGATTTTAGAAATAAATCATGTATGTTATTATTGCTATAACAAAAAGAACTTAGTGAGGTGGTATTAATAGAATGGCTTCTGTCATTCAGTTTCTCTTCAAGCATCGAAAATCCAATGATTTAATAAAATGAATGGCTAAAATTAGGTTCAGAAATATTGTATATATTATTTTTACAAAATATGCAACTTAGGCTTTAAAACTACTTTATCATTTTTATTTTTATGGAATGTGAAAAACTGCCTATAAAACAACTAGGATGAAATGTGGAGATCGAATTCCATGTGTATATGATTTCTTAATTTTCTTAATTTCTTAATTTTACACTAAAAAGTGTAAAAATCAAAAACTTGAAGAATTTCATCTCTTTAAATTTTTTCATTGAAAATCACTTTTCCCCTTGCTCCTCTTGCAAAGAATCCCTAAATTTCAGATATAATAATAAAAAATGTAAAGTTTTAAATATATTGCATTTTGTAACATGCCTATTACAAAAATTTTTAGCTAATGTAAACAACACATAGAGAAGGTTGTTAATTTTGACTTTGCTGTATTGATTCCACTATGATGCCTGTTACATGAAGTGGGTATGATCAGAGATTAGAGAGCCAGCAACTCTGGGGCAACAAAGAAGAATTCGAGGAATCAAAGTTGGATGTGTCTATCTTGCCAACTGTGTTTTCTTTCAGTTAAAAAATGTCATCTAGTGATTACATACATGGGGTTGAACACATATTGAGTGATACTTGGTTTGTTAGCTGCTTACTTCACCTCCTTAGGTTCTGATCATTTCACCATGTTGGATGGTATTCTTTGAGTCCTTATCAATCTTAGAGGCGCAAGCTGGAGACCCTTCTAGTAACTAGATAATGTAAAGAAGGTGTATTAGTTTGCATGGACTACTGTAACAAATCACACACTGGGTGGCTTAAACAACAGGTATTTATTGTCTCACACTTCTGGAATCTGGAAGTCCAAAATCAAGGTGTGCACTCTGGTTGGGTACTTCTGAGGACTGGGAGAGAAAGATCTGTTCCAGGCCTCTCTCTTCAGCTTGTAGGTGGCTGTTTTCTCCCTCTGTCTCTTCACAACATCTTCCTTCTGTGAGTCTCTGTGTACAGATTGGATTAGAACCCATTCTAATGGCTTCACAACTCAGCCCCAGGCAGTATGCAAGCCATAATGAGGGCTTTTAATTAAACGAAACCATATTTATTGGTGTCAATAGAGATGTGTGAAAAACTCTACACATCATTTCTTTTGCATAATTCAGATAAACCCCCAGTTTGCTAGAGATCAGTATCTCAACTTTTACATCTTTAATGATTTTTATGACTTAAGCCCTTCCTTGGGAATCAATAATAAATAGGAAGCCTGAGATGGAAATTGTCCTTATTAGTTGCTTGCGTTTTTTTTTTTTTTTCTTCTCTTCCATCATTCAAGTTACTCATGCATCCTAAAGTATATCTAAAAATTCTTCTTAAAAATCCTAGCTTTGGAATGTAATCAGTGCAGATCCTGGCCGTATGATAATTTTCAGTATTTGGCCACCCTGGACAATTTGAGCAGTTAAATATATATAGAAACAAATTATAATCATTGAATAAAACAGAAAGCCATGAATACATGCCAATATAAATAAACAGATGGATAAAATAATGCAGAATAGGATAGGTACTCTTATGGTACAATGAAGTGAATCAGCTATATGTCTACATATACCTCTTCCCTCCTGAGTCTCCCTCCCCTAAGCCCCGTCCCGCCCCTGGGTCATCACGGAGCCCCGAGCCGAGCTCCCTGCACCGCACAGCAGGCTCCCACTCACTGTCTGTTGTGAGTGGTCCAGGCCATGTTCGCAGGAGGGGACCCGAGATGCAGACGCAGAGAAGGGGAGTGTGAGGCAGGGGGTGTGAGACTAACTGAGAGTTAGGAGGCACACGTGTACACTACCACGTGTTAAGCCTTCACATTCCATCAGAAGTGGGTTCACTGTAATGATATATGTTGTGTGTTGGGGCACGGAGTCGGAGCCTCAACCAGCGCCCAAAACTCCCCGCGCAAGTCTTCTTCAGAATAAATGTTTCCATGTACAGAAAGTGAGCTGATTTAATGAATATGATAGGACAGAGTACATACATATGTGTAGTTTCCTACTGCTTCTGTAAAAAATTATCGCAGACTTCATGACTGGAGGGCTTCCTTTGTGGCTCAGTTGGTAAAGAATCCTCCCACAGTGCGGGAGACCTGGGTTCAATCCCTGGGTTGGGAAGATCCCCTGGAGAAGGGAAAGGCTACCCACCCCAGGATTCTGGCCTGGAGAATTCCATGGACTGTATAGTCCATGGGGTCACAAAGACTGAGCGACTTTCACTTTAATAACTGGCAGAAAAAAAAAAAAAAAAAAAAAAACCCTTGCAGTTTTGAAGTTTAGAAATCCAAAACAGGGCTTGGGGCCGAAGAGATGGACATAGGTGGAGGCTCTGGAGAAAAGCAGCCTGCGGGCCTCTCCCCGGGGCGGGGCCCCGCCTCCCCGGCCGCATCCCCTCCCCCGGCGCTCTGACCGCTCCCTCTGGCCTCACGTCTCCTTTTCTGACTTCGACCCTCCTGTCTGGCTCTCTTGTCTTTTTTAAGGACCTTTGTGATTACACTGGTTCTACCTGGAAATTCTAGGATCATGTTCCAATCTCAAGATCCTTAATTTAATCACATCTGAAAAGTTCCTTTTGCCATATAACATACCATATTCACAAGTTCCTGGGATTAACAAGTAGACAACTTTGTAGGGAGAAGCATTGTTGAGTCTATCACAGCGTATCGAGAAACGTACAAAGTGCTGTCAGGGTGATGCATGACTGACATCTAAGAAATCTTGTTTCAGTTATTTATTGTTTACTTATTGTTGCAGTTGCTTAGTTGCTAAGCCGTGTCCGACTCTTTTTTGAACCCATGGACTGTAGTCCGCCAGGCTCCTCTGTCCGTGGGGTTTTCTAGGCAAGAATATTGGAGTGGGCATGAATATGAGCCAGACATGACTGGGACCCTCTCTTACACTCAGAAATAAAGATAATAAACGGGGAGAAAGAATAGAAGGATACTGGAGTGAGTGGGTTGCCAGCTCCTTCACCAGGGGATCGAACCCATGTCTCCTGCGTTGGCGGGCGGATTCTTTACCACTGAACCACCTGCGGAGCCCCAGTTATCAATTACTGTAAAGCAAATGACGCCAAAACTTAGTAGCTAAAATAGCACACACGTGTTGTTATGTCACAGTTTCTAAGGGTCAGGAAAGGGTAGCAGCGTAGCTGGGCTGTCTTGAGGCTGCCGTCAAGGTGTCTGCTGCCCGAAGCATCTCAAGGTTCACCTGGGCCGACCTGCTCCCGAGTTCGCCCAGGGCCACGGCTAAGGTTCTGTTCCCTGCGGTTGAACTGGGGTCTTAGGTCCTCATTAGCTGCTGGCTGGGGACCTTCTTTGCCGCACGGGCCCCCCTGTGGGGGAGCAGATGGCTCCGTCTCCATTGAAGTGACTGGGAGAGCGAGATCGTGAGCAGGCGGAAGTGACACCCTGCTCTCTGAAGCTGCTCTCTGAAGCATCAGCTGGCTTTTGCCCGTTCTCTCCGTTAGGAGGGAGTGAACAAGCCCAGCCTAGCCAAGCAGAAGGCCATTATGCAAGAGTGTCAATCCAGCTGCAGGCGCCCTGGGGTCATCTCAGAACCTGCCTCCACACTCATCACAGGCCTGTTTTTTGCTTCCAAACATGCAGTGCCCCTGTTAGCAGAGAAGGGTCTTCTCCACAGACTTCCTTTCCTCCCGAATCTGGGAGCACCCCTCCCCCCATTTCAAGTGTTCCCACTGTGAAAACCGGCCTTCTTGATTTCCCTTGGGTCTCACCAGCTCTTTCCCCACGCACCCTTCTCTGTTGTCAACTGTCCTCTCTGCGTTCCCACTAGATGCCTCCATTATTATTTCTTTAATTTATGTAAATTAAAATTTTAATTTGAGAATAATCTAACTTTTAAAAAATGTATATGTATAATTAGTTTTTTTAAATTTATGCATTATTAGACATTGTTTAAGAAGCTTCACGACGAAAAAGACAGACAGAAAAATATAAATCTCCTTGCTTAATTAAATTAAACCCAAATCTGAGCTCTGGCTCTTTGGGAAATTCAACCCAGAAATTTTTAGGGTGTGAATAGAGCTTCTCGACTACCAGTGACTGAATCAGATTTTTAACTTTCTACATCTTTCTCCCTTTTTCTCTCCTTCAACTTCCCTGACCAACCCCACAAAAAAAAAAAAAAAAATTATTTTTGGCTGTGCTGGGACTTTGCTGCTTCTCAGGCTTTTCTCTAGCTGCAGCGAGTGCAGGCTGCTCCCCAGAGGCGCGCAGGCCTCTCGTGCGGAGGTTTCCCTCTCGCGGAGCTCAGCTCTAGGACGCCTGGGTTTCAGGGGTTCCGGCTCCGGCTCCGGCTCCAGAGCGCAGGCTCAGTAGCTGTGGTGCACAGGCTTAGCTGCTCTGTGGTTTGTGGAATCTTCCCTGACTAGGGATCGAACTCGTGTCTCCTGCATTGAGGGGTGGCTTCTTAAAACTGAGCCATCAGGGAAGCCTCCCAAAGCTCTTTCTCATAACTTTTTGGGTTTCATGTTGATAATCAGGGTTTTTTGTTTTGTTTTGTTTTGTTTTTAATGCATGTTTTACACCTGGCTAATTTATAGTCTGATTTGTGTGGAGTCTAAAATAGTGAGAGGAGCCTGGCTCTTTCATGAAACCAGACGATGGAAAGGATTGGGGGATGTCCCGTAGCAAGTGCGAGGGTCAGTTCATTTCTCTCTCCGCGTGTTATGATGCACCGGAGATAACCCTGATGGATTTAATCTGGTGACCTTTAGCAGCTGTCAGGCCTCAATAATTTTTACCTGTTTTGATAGTCCCCAAAATTGCTGAGGACATTACAACATAAAAAGAGCTGGTGAATATGCATAAATCTGTGGGAACTTGAGCAGTCGTTTACGTGGGTGGAGGGGGTGCAGAGGGCAGGTCTCATCCTATGCCCCTGGAGGGACTGCATTCTGGAGAGATCAAGTAGACTTTGAAAATAAACAGGGCTTTTCTCCTCTCCGCTTTCATTCATATTTAATAATAGCTAATTATCCTAAGAATTCAAAAAACTGTAAAAGAAGAGCATATGATGTGTTCTGTTTATCAAAGGGGAGCACGGGTTTAAAAAATAATTGGGCCTCTCTGTTCTTGCTAGTGGTCTCTGAAGCCAACACTAGGCATCCACTTGGCTACTTTTAATTTTTAAAATATTTTACTTTTTTAATTTTGGCTGTGTCAGGTCTCAGTTTGCTGCTTGAGCTTAGTTGCCCTGAGGCATGGGGAATCTTAGTTCCCCAACCAGGGATCAAACCCAAGTCCCCTGTGTTGGGAGGCAGATTCTTAACATCTGGACCACCAAGGAAGCCTGTTTGGTTCCCTCGAGAGTCCCTTGGACTGCAAGCAGATCAATGCAGTCAATCCTAAAGGAAATCAATCCTGAATATTCATTGGAAGGACTGATGCTGAAGCTGAAACTCCAATACCTTGGCCACCTGATGGGAAGAACTGACTCACTGGAAAACACCCTGATGCTGGGAAAGATTGAGGGCAGGAGGAGAAGGGGACAACAGAGGATGAGATGGTTGGATGGCATCACCGACCCGATGGACATGAGCTTGAGCAAACTCTGGGAGACAGTGAAGGACAGAGGAGCCTAACCTGCTGCAGCCCATGGGATCATAAAGATGGACATGACTGAGAGACTAAACAGCAACTACAACAAATTTCCAGGGGCAGCAGCCAAAATGGAAGACCATCCTATAACTGTCTTCAAGCTTTACTATCCACTCCCTACCCCTTGTGAAGGAGTTCATGTTTCAAACTATTGAATACTCCTTGATATAAAAACAGATGTAGCAATTAGTATGAGGAAGCAATAAGAACACTGCATTTTATTGCACTCTAAATATTTTATAATTTTTTAATAATCCTGTAGAAAGGCTCCATAGATCATTTTCTAAAAATGACTTTCCTGGCAAATATCAAATCAAGATGGGAGAGTGTCTTATTTTTAAAGCGATCATTTGTATCTAGACCTCTGTACTGTGTTAAACAGCCCTAGTAAAAAATGATATTCCTGTTTTATACTAATAAATGCTGTTTTTACCTGAGTAAGAAAAAAAGAAAGAAAGCTGAAAAGAGCCTGCCCTGGAGTGGGAATATCATTTACTTGAAATAGTGGCTTCTTGTTTTTATGCTTAACAGATTCTATATTACTCCCAGATTAGTGGCCACGTTACCTCTGATTACATCATCTTGAATTTCCTCCACATTCAGGCCAGAAGACAAAACAAAGCAACAACAACAACAACAACAAAAAACTCTAAATGTGAATTATGTTAGAAAATAGAAGTCAAGACCTGGTGCCTTAAGGGAAGCCTTGCTCCATGTGGAAATTGAGATTTCAGTTCTCCAACATTCAAGCTGTCTTGGAGGAATTTGGCACGTGTGAATGACCCTCTTTGGAGATGGCCTGCAGCAGTCCTGGGGTAGATGGCATTCCAAGTTCTAAGGACAAATGACTATGTCCGTCCATTAAGGGGCACCTGCTAAAGCCAATGGAAGAGGACATGGAGACAGATATCTTCTACCTTGCTTGCCCTCTCTTGACTTTAGTTTTTATTTTGTCTTGTTATCTTATTTCATTCTATTTTTTTTTCTTCCCTATATCTTTTTTTACCTATAGCCTTGGGTAACACATCACAAGGTTTGCAAACAATTCTCTGTGATGACCATTCTGATGGCCTTTGGAATTGCACCAATGACGCCCGTAATAATGCCCGTCCATCATGGAGGCAGAGAAACAGGCCCTACCCCCGCCTCCAGGTTCCCGGTCAGGATGCCAACTACTGCCTCCTGTGCAAGCCTCAGGGGTGTGCACCCATCTTCCCTACCCTGTGAAACCCTGATCCTGCTTTAATGGAGAGTCACCCAGTCTTCAGTTGCTCCATGAGGTCCAGAAGCTGAATAGAGAATTTAACCTGAATTTAGGTCCCTTAATTCAGTTTTTTATACCAATTATTTCTCCTTTTTATTCAATGATCTTAGTTGTAGATCCATAGTCTATTATCCTTTAATTTCTGCCTGAGTTTAGAAGTAAATATGGCTACAAAATAATAATGACATCTTTCTCAACTACAATTTAGTTCAATCTATTGGTTTTCTTACTCATTTAAAAATTAATTTATCAATGTCACACTTCATTCTTAATGTTGACATTTCATTTTCAACATAGGCTGAGATGCATCTTCCTGAGTTATCTATTGTTTCTGCATCCAAGTCTTCTCTAAAATGTTTGCTATCATTCTTATTTGATTATTTTGTTTTAAAATAAATTTGTTACTTACGTAAAAAAATAAAATGGAGTCGCTATGAATGAGTCTACTGTGAGCAAGCTAAATCGTGTTTTAAAATTAATTTAAAGGACTTCCTGGGTGGTACAGTGGATAAGAATCCACCCGCCAATGCAGGGCACGTGGGTTCCATCCTTGGTCCGGGAAGGTCGCGCATGCCATGGAGCAGCTACGCCGTGTGCCATAGTCACGGAAGCCCGACTCTCTAGGGCGGCGCACTGCCCCGCGGAGCCCGGCGCTGTAGCTACTGAGGCCCACACGCCCAGAGCCCGCGCTCTGCAACAGAGGAGCCGCCGCGACGAGAAGCCTGCACGGCGCAGCTGGAGCGCGCCCCCTGCCCTCAGCCGCTGGAGAAACGCCCGCACGCAGCAGCGAAGGCAGAGCACGGTCAAAAAAGCAACAACCCCAACTAAAATAAATAAATTTAATAAAAAAAAAAAAAAAGCAACAACCCAGTTGGACTTCAAATGTTGCAGTAATTTTTCCAGTTATATTTAAAATGATTTGTATATTACACTCCTCTCTTCCTAAGGAAAGAAATGATAGTATTTATCTTCACATCTTCAGTATTTAGCATTCATTTAATAAAATGTCTATTTTAAATAAAGACATTTCATATGAATAAAAGACATTTTATTAAATGAATAGCTAAAAGTAATATCTAAAATGACTATGAGAACTAGTTTACGCAGGAATCATTGTTAACAGCACTGAGTCTAAAAGGATGTTTATTCTGTGCTTCCTGTATATCAGATACAGTTTTCAAGTACTTTGCATGAATTAATTCATATATCCACCAACAAATTCATGAAGTAGAGTGGCAATTACCCTGATGTACTGCAGGAGGCCCAGGAGACCCAGGTTCGATCCCTGGGTCAGAAAGATCCCTTGGAGAAGGAAATGGCACCCCACTCCAGTATTCTTACCTTGAAAATCCCATGGACAGAGGAGCCTGGGGGGCTACGGTCCATGGGGTCACAAAGAGTCAGAAACGACTGAGCGACTGAGCAGGCACGCTCATGCATGCACGCACACCTTGGACACACCGTCCATCATCACAAGGTTCCCATTAATTACATGGTTTTGAGCAGAGTGGTGGCTTCAGTGGATTTGTATTTTAAAAGGATCCCTCTGTTTCCCTTTGTGTGTGGAAGGCAGTTTGCACGGGATGAATAAAGATTCATTTGACTTTTTGGTTTAAAACATACAGGTAGATAGTGTTCAGTGGAGGGAGGGATACTAGATAAGTATGTGCTGAATTTCATTGCCTGAAAAACATAAAAGAAAAGTCAAGGATGGCACCAGCCACATAAACAAGCTAGTTCGTCTTCTGTCGCTCGATGTGGAAAGCAAACAGAAACTAATAAGGACTCTTAATCAAGACCTCGCTCATCATTTGTGGTGCTTTCAAGATGTGTCAAAATGTTTTCCTCATCAATTATTTTTCTGAAGTGAAGAATGCATTTTCTCCTTATAAAAAAAAATCTCGTTAAAAAACTACTGAAGGCTTTAAACAACAGTGTGCAATAGAAAAAACAGCCTAGGTCCTTAGGCACAAACGATTTTCAATTCTATTCAGAGAAGTCTTTTCGCATCCTGACACTCAGAAAATGAACGATTCCAAAGAGCACACAGAACTGCGCCGTAGGGCTGCTTGGAGCTCTTTGGAATTGGAACTTGTAACCAACCCAAACATTTTTATCAGCTCCATAACAATACCCAAGTCAATAATAAAGGGGGGGATTCAGTTGCCAATCCAGATCCAAAAGACAGTGGCCTTAAAAATAAACAGCCCAATCAAAGTGACATTGATGCTGCCTTGAAACAATGAATATTAGCTCTGTCACGGCTTAACTGCATCGAAGTGCCATATTCTCTCTGGCTCTCACCTTAGAAAATCTCCCAAGGAAAGAGAGAAAACCACCTCAACAGATTCATTTTAGCTGCAGCCATAACTTAAGTTGCCTTCGACTTCAGGTTGGTGTCTGCCTGCAATTTTGCAGATGCTCATCATGGGTAGAATCCTGGTTATTCCACATGGAAAGGGGTTTTTTATTTCTCCATTATATCACTCTGATTCTCTGCCCCTATACATTTAAAGGGTGAGGTAGATTCTGTGAAACAAGAGGAATTCCTTGGTTTTTTTTTTTTTCCCCTGGGGCAATTATGTTCTTCTCTAATCTTGACCTCCAACTTTGAGGAGAAAACTTTTGAGTTCCTCCCAGCCCTTCAATAAAGATACATTGCAGGGACTTCCCTGGTGGTTCAGTGGTGAGGAATCCACCTGCCAACGCAAGAGACACGGGTTCGATCCCTGATCCGGGAGGATCCCACAGGTCGCAGAGCAACTAAGCCCTGTGCCGCAACTATTGAACCTGGGAACTAAAGCCTGCAAGCGGAAACCACTGAGGCCCACACGCCTAGAGCCGGTGCTCCGCAAGAAGAGAAGCCACCGCGATGGGAAGCCCGGACACGGTAGCCCTGGAGGGCAGCCCTGCTCGAGATCCAGCACAGCCAAAAACATCAATAAAATTATATATCTGTATATAAAATTGTATAAAGATCCATTGCAAATGCATGTGTACTATTAAGCCTTAGAGTCACTGACGTGATTAAACTGGTTTACTAATAAAATTATATAAAAATAAACATGCAATGAGAAATATACTGCTATATATATATATATGAAAGACCTGATAACCTAAGTACAGACTTGATGGGGACTTCCCTGGTGGTCCAGTGGCTAAGACTCTGCTCCCAATGCAGGGGCTCGGGTTTGATCCCTGGTCAGGGAACTAGAGCCCAGAGAACTCAACTAAGGATTCGTATGACTCAACGTAGACCTGGCCCAACCAAGTCAACAGATTTAAAAATAAATATGAAAAGACTGTATGGTCTAAGACTGCAGCTCTTTTAGTTTCTCCTAAGTTTATTTTTAACATAATTTGGAAAGGAAGCCATTAATTCATATATTCTCCATTCCAAAAGCATAGCATCACCTGCTATAATTAAGGAATGCCAATTTCAGTCTCACAGATTATATTCCTTCCTCTCTGTGACCCCGAGGTTCTTTCATTTGCTATCCAGGCATTCATTTTGTTTTCCTCATCACCTATTTCAGGCAGTGTTTTAACTACTAGAGAGAGGAAATGTCTAAATTATGTTCTCTGCTTAGGGGCAGGCAGACATATGAATAACTGGCTATAGAACCCGGAAAAATAAAATAAATTCTTAAAAGAATACCAGCAGCAAGACTCATTGTCGAAGAAAAAGAAACTAATTATGATCACCTTTCTTGTATTGGAGAACTTTAACAACAATCAAGACAATTTTACGTGATTTTCTCTGCCAGTGTAGAAACAGCCCTCCTTGCCCTGGCAACTGCCTCCGTTAGTAATAGATACCGACAGGAAGGATATTCAATTCCCCGACCTTGGATTCTGTGTTTAAAAAAATAAAAATCAGCCTAACTTCAGCCAAGAAACTGCTTGACTTTTGAAGCTTGAGTATTCTGCTGCTGCTAGGTCGCTTCAGTCGTGTCCGACTCTGTGCAACCCTATAGACGGCAGCCCACCAGACTCCGCCGTCCCTCGGATTCTCCAGGCAAGCACACTGGAGTGGGTTGCCATTTCCTTCTCCAGTGCATGAAAGGGAAAAGTGAACGTGAAGTCGCTCAGTCGTGTCCGATTCTTAGCGACCCCATGGACTGTAGCCTACCAGGCTCCTCCATCCATGGGATTTTCCAGGCAAGAGTACTGGCGTGGGGTGCCATTGCCTTCTCCGTTGAGTATTCTAAATCCTTTTAAACCCACAGTCACGAGGGAAGCACACAGCAACGAGCATTTAACGACCAGAGCATGGCTGTGGAGGGCCTAGCGTGGTGAAACGTCACACAAGGAGACGCGTGAGCCCCACGCTGCACGCGGGGGCCCCTGACCCCCAGACTCGGCCTGCACTGCCGTCTCCAGTGACGGCTACTCAATGCGTTTGTTATGCGATGGATTTTGTTGTCTTTTCTGTGAACTTATTTATTTCAGACCCCGATACTGGGAAAGATTAAGGGCAAGATTTTTGGAGAAGGAGGTGACAGAGAATGAGATGGTTGGATGGCATCATTGACTCAATGCATATGAGTTTGGGCAAACTCTGGGAGACAGTGAAGGACGGGGAAGCCTGGCGTGCTGCTTGTCCACGGGGTCACAAAGAGTTGGACATGACTGAGTGACTGAACAACAACAATTTTTCATAGAGGAAGAAGCAATGCTAAACCTTGACTTAAGATTCAATTCTTACACATTTTAAGACTGAAAACTACACACCTATAATCATTACAGGCCTTGACATCTGCCTCTTCCTTAAATTTTCATTGTTCCTTGCTGTCTTCTGTCTCTCTGCTTTTACCAAACAACACAGCCAGCCCTTAATTTAAGCAACGGCTTAAGCAACATTTGACTTTAAATTGTTCTTTAAAAAAAAAAGTCCTCACTGGGCTTCCCTGGTGGCTCTGTGGTATAGAATCCACCTGCCAGTGCAGGAGACTTGGGTTTGATCCCTGGTTCTGGAAGATTCCACGTGCTGCAGAGCAACGAAGTGCACGCACCACAGCTCTTGAGCCTGTGCTCTCGAGACCGGGAACCACCTTGCTGAGCCCACGTGTGGAAGCCGTGGAAGCCTGAGTGCCCGAGATCTAGCTCCTGCTCTGCAACAAGATGAGCCACCGCATGAGAAGCCCCCTCGGCAACAAAGACCCAGCACAGCCGAAAATAAATAAAATCATTTTTAAAAAGCCTCACCATGTCTAGAATCAAACCTGCATCATAATGATCCTATATGCGAGACAGAATAAGAGACACAGATGCATAGAACAATTTTATGGTCTCTGAGGGAGAAGGTGAGGGTGGGACGTTCTGGGAGAATAGCATTGAAACATGTACATTATCATATGTGAAACAGAACACCATACCTTGTTCGATGCATGAGACAAGGGCTCAGGGCCGGGGCAATGGGATGACCCAGAGGGATGGGATGGGGAGGGAGGTGGGTGGGGGGTCCAGGAAGGGGAACACATGTAAACCCATGGCTGATTCATGTCAATGTATGGCAAAAACTATTACAATATTGTAAAGTAATTAGCCCCCAACTAAAATAAATAAATTTATATATAAAAAAAAAATAATGCAGATTTCTACTCCCTAGTGGTAGTGAGGTAAAGAGCCTCAGGGTGTGTGGAACATTCGATCTACCTTTAATATTAATGTAAATCACAGAGGCGAAGCTGATGGGTGGGGTAAATCCTCTGACTTCAGTTCCTATCTGATTATATTACCCTGGACTCCAAGCCGTCCTTTATGTTGCACTCCACTGAAATAAGGAGAGGTACTCAAGTTTCCACCCAACAATATAATTGCATCAAAAGCTTGTCCAATGATAAGACTTCCTGCCAAACCTAAAGAGCTTTATAACTTTGAAACAATATGTTTGCTTTGGAAAATAAACTACAAGGAGGCTTTTGGAACAGAGGAATGTGTTAAGGTAAAGATGGATGGAATGCAAAATGGAAAGTGTTGAGGAGGTCTAAATTCCTCTATCAAACAGACCAGTGCTATTCAGAGACTGTAGATGTTATATACGATTATTGGCTGTATCAGGGTTGCTTGGGATGGTTGTAAATCCAGTTTAATCTGCTTGAGCCATCTAATATAAAACTAAAATGTAAGCATAACAAAATTTGTAAAATGCAGTCTCATAACAATACAAGCAAATATAAGCTTATAGAAAGGAAAAAGATAACTTTAAGGTAAGGAAGGAACTCAATGAATAGGGTCAGAGTTTAGAGGATCTCCATGGTTTTAAACCCCACTCTGATCAATTTTCTTTGGTACAAATGCTAAGTTGGTGGCACGAGTTGGCTTTAGAACACTGGTGTTAGTGATTAGCGCTAGGGGATGTGCATTTAATTAAGTACTTCCTTCTTGCAGACCTTACATTGTTTGCTCTCATGAAAACCCATGTTGTCGTATTATTTTCCTGCTTAAAAGATGAAGAAAGAGGCTTTAGTGGCATTAATAAGTATCCCAAACCATATTACTAGTGATGAATTAAGACAAAACCCAGACCCAGTCTTTTCCTTCCAACTCCATAGTCTGTCTCAGGACTAAGATCACTAAGCGTCTGCTATGCCACGGGAAGGGCTTCAGACTGTTTTGCAAATAAACCTCCTTGGGGTGGATCAAGATGTCTACCTCGTTTTTAACTATTTTTAATTCAACTTGCCAACCTTCTTAAACAAGATTTGGGGAAGGGCAGGAAATAATTTGATATTAGTCCATTCTAGGGAAGAACCTTCTTGAGCCAATCACTACACAAAACGACAGATTTCCTCCTCAAGATGGAATGTGCTAAGTGAAGCTGTAGTGGGAGCCTCGCTGTAGATGCTGAGAAGATGGTGAAAATCTGCAGTGATGTCCATCGTGCACTCACCCATTTTTGGTGGCATAACGTGCAGGGCAACTTCTTTTTGGAGAATTACTGGTGAAATTAGAAATAAAGATATCTTGATCTTCCCTAAGCAGTGGGGAGCACGTGACCCAGCCTGAACTCTTAGACTTTATCTATGGAGGTTGAGTCCTGAAAGGAATGGACCCTAACAGGGTAGAGGAGACAAATAATGGGATTAATGCCTCCCAGGAGCCCACGTCCAGGTGTGCTGCCTGATGAACTTCTGCTTCTGGACACCAGCTGGACCATTTTGTACCCTTTTCATGCCAGGTCTTTGAGATTTTCAATGAATCTGATCATGTCCTACCTTAAATTTACAGTCTTATCGTGGAGACAGCGATGTGCACGTCAACTCAAATAGCACCACTTCCAAGAAGCCATCCTTGACTGCCCCTCTGACATAGGTGCCCCACCCCAGGAACTTCCTATTCTAATATCCAGTTTTAATGTCCTTGCCAACAGTGATTACTATCTGATTTAATCTTGCTTATTGTGTATCTTCATATGTTTGAGCAGGTGAGCCTCATGGAGTTTCTGCTAGTTACAACAGACAGGACATGGGGAGTGCTTCCTGCGCGCCTATGCTATGCTATGCTATGCTAAGTCGCTTCAGTCGTGTCTGACTCTGTGCGACCCCATAGACGGCAGCTCACCAGGCTCCGCCGTCCCTAGGATTCTCCAGGCAAGAATACTGGAGTGGGTTGCCATTTCTTTCTCCAGTGCATGAAAGGGAAAGGTGAAAGTGAAGTCGCTCAGTCGTGTCCGACTCTTAGCGACCCCATGGACTGTAGCCTACCAGGCTCCTCCGTCCATGGGATTTTCCAGGCAAGAGTACTGGAGTGGGGTGCCATTGCCTTCTCCGCCTAGGAGCAGGAAAAAACTTGGTCTAAGGACATCCAGAGGGTGTGAAGAGGCCTCACAGTCAGAAGAGGAGGATACAGCTGATTCCATGGACCAGCAGATAAAAACCAGATTGGAACAAGGGTGTCTGTAGGCTCCAAGGTAACAGAAAGAAAATGTGAAAATCTAGATTGTTGCGCTTCCAGCTGCTGATTTAACACTAGCTGTGTTGGTGTGGCCTCTTGCATTACACGGTGCTATATTTAAAATGGGCAGTCAACAAGGACTTACTGCACAGCACACGGGACTCTGCTCAGTGTTATGTGATATCCTCGATGGGAGGGGAGTTAGGGGAGAGTCGATGCATGTATATGGGGCTTCCCAAGTCTCAGTGGTAAAGAATCCACCTGCAATGTGGGGGACTCAGAGATACAGATTCGATTCCTGGGTTTGGAAGATCCCCTGGAGGAGGAAATCACCACCTACTCCAGTATTCTTGCCGGGAAAAATCCCACGGACAGAGGAATTTGGCAGGGTAATAGTCCATGGGTTCGCAAAGAATCGGACATGACCTAACGACTGAGCACACATGGATACGGGCATATGTGCGGCCGAGCGCTTAGTGGGGAACTATCACACCCGGAACTGTCACAACATTGCTAACTATCTATGCCCCAACACAAAACACAAAGACATGGATACGGGCACATGTGCGGCAAAGCCCTTAGTGGTCCATCCGAAACTATCACAACATCGCTAACTGTCTACGCCCCAACACAAAACACAAAGACATGGATACAGGCATACGTGCGGCCGAGTCCTTAGTGGTCCACCTGAAACTATCACAACATTGTTAACTGTCTACGCCCCAACACAAAATACAAAGTGAAAAAAAATAAAAATGGGAAAAATCACACTGAGAAAAGATGTTTTTTGTACACTTCAGTTTACAGCCTGAGACTTATACCTAATAAACTTGATTGTGAGTTCGTCAGACAATATGGAGATATAAAATGTAACAATGAGTCTCTTCTAATCCTATCCCCAGAGAGAATGGCTCACAGCTCTTCCTGTAGTTACGTCAACAGAGAGAAGTACAGATGCAAGTATGTACTTGTACATGGACAGAATCACATCTCTGGACACAGTGTAGTCATTGTTTGAATGAATAAGTAGGCTAATAGCATATGCACTCTTCAGAATCAATTTTCAGACATTACAGAACAGCTTTTTTGAATTTGAGCAAGTGAAATATGTCAGTCATTGATAGGTTGACAGCTGACAATGTCATTTAGGGTTAACGGGTGTATTTTCTTTTTCCATGTAAAAAATAACTTTGAAACACTGGATTCACATGGCTTGCTGTAATCAAGAGGCCACCAGGGTAAGACGAATTGCTGCTATGAGAGTGGGTTCCTTGACAAGAAGAGTGAATGTTCACTGGCAAACCCATGAAAAATCAAAGATATTTGGTATATGACTTTGGAAGTGAAAATTGTATACAAGATGTTTATTCTCTGATTAATTATAATTAGAGAGCTCTAAAGCCAAAGTGAAATCATTAAAACTCCCCAATTAATTTTTCTCTAAGACCTCTGAATGAAAAGGCAGGAAAAATGCTTTATTATTATTATTGTTATTATTATTGCTCTCAGAAACTATCAGCTGAAATAATCTACACTTCAGGGGTACCTTGTAAATACACACGATGCATTTCTTTCAGCGGTAAGGTAACAGATATTTAAAAGTTGACTTAATCCTTTCAGAGACATTGTGACTGCCAAATAAATTTCTGAGGGTATCAAAGTTAGTAATGCAATGATCCCAGGAACTACCCCTGCAGTCCAGTGGTTACGATTTTGCTTTTCAATGCAGGGCGCACAAGCTCAATCCCTGATCTGGGAATTAAGATCCCACATGCTCCGAGGTGTGGCCAATAGTAATGATCTAATGATCCCAGTATTTCTTTGGCTGAAATTTTCAGGTTATCCTTCATGCCATTATCATTTTTTTCGTGACCAAATGTAACTGACTGAAACTTTCCAGGGTTGAGAGAAAAAAAGTCAGTGAGTGTCTTTTCTTGAAGAAAGATTGTGTTTTAAGGCCACTGACTCTACCCTAAGTGTGATTAACTGGTCTGAGAGCTTCCATGAAACCAACAGGTAACAAGTAGGTGTATTGCTCCGCTCTGGCCGCCATGACGAACTGCCGCCGGCTCTTGCTGTTCAGTTTCTCAGCTGCGTCTGACTCTCTGACCCATGGACTGCAGCACACCAGGCTTCCCTGACCTTCACTGTCTCCTGGAATTTGATCAGACTCATGTCCATTGAGTCGATGATACCATCCAGCCATCTCATCCTCTGTCGTCCCCTTCTCCTCCTGCCCTCGATCTTTCCCAGCATCAGCCCTGTATAACTCGGTGAAACTGTGAGCCATGCCGTGCAACCTCCACGGGAGAAGGGAACGGCAAACGGCTTTAGCATCCATGCCTTGAGAACCCCATGAACAGTGTGAAAAGACAAAAAGATATGACACCACGGATTGGATAAACTATGTTTCTTGGTGGCTGGGAAGCCTAAGATTAAGGAGCTGGCAGATTGAATGGATGGTGAGAGCCCACTTCCCAGATGACCATTTCTTTGCTGAAAACTCACATGGTGGAAAAGGCAAGGGAAATGTGTTGGACTGCTTTTATAAAGGCACCAATCCATTCATGAGGGCTCTGCCTCTTGACTGACTCACTTCCCAGGCCCCACCTTGGGGGTTAGGTTTAAATATATGAATTTTGGAGGGACATATATATTCAGATCTTGACAATGTGTGTGCGTGTGTGTGCACGTGCATGCGTGTGCACTAAGTTGCTTCAGCCATGTCTGTCTGACTCTGTGTGACCCTATGGACTATAGCCTGCCAGGCTCCTCTGTCCATGGGATTCTCCAGGCAAGAATACTGGAGTGGGTTGCCAGGGGATCTTCCCGACCCAGGGATTGAACCCGGGTTTCCTGCACCTCCTACATTAGCAGGTGGGTTCTTTACCACCGCACCACCTGGGAAGCCCTCTTTACATTACCCTTTTGGTGTGTGGGGGGGACATCAGCCTTGACATGTGACTCAAACATTGGACGGTTCCATCTTGATTTTGGAAGTTGACCATGATACGAACATTATCCTTCTGGGACTTATAATGAACTGGGAGACATGCCACCTGCACGGTCAGTCTTAGGTAAAGCAACTTCCCTGAAGAGTAGAATTTCCTTCCCTGGAAAAAGAGGGTATTACTGGTTTCTAAAATTAACTTGAAGTTGAAACACAGGCAAATTAAAGTATGGGGTAAAAACTCAGGACGGGGCCGCCCCTGGTGGTCCAGGGGTTAAGACTCCACATTCCTGATGCAGGGGGACAATCTGATCCCTGGTCAGGGACTAGATCCCACATGCAGCAACTAAGGGTTCTGCATGCCACAATGGAAATCCCACATGCCAGAAAAAAGGTCAAGATAAAGATTATCTTCGAAGTGGGAAGAGAAGGCAGTGACTTAGAGACACTCAGCGGGGGCTCCTGAGATGCTAGGGAGCTTCTGTTTCTTGATATGGGTGCTGGTTATCTAAGATTTTATTTTTATTATTACTATTATTATTTTTAAAAATCCATTGAACTACATCATTATGGCTTGCACTGTTTCTTTATGTTTGCACGCACTGATAGTTCATTTTTAAAAAGGTATTTCAGTTATATTTGAATTAAGAAAGCGAGCCTCTCCAAAATTTATTCGGAGAGAGTTGTTAAAGAATATACTTTGTGGGGAGAATAATCTGAATCCATAAGGTTTTTACCTTTTCACCACCCCATCCAATTCCCTCACTCTTCATCTCTGCCTCTGACAAACACAATCCTGATCTCTTTTTCTGTGAGTTTGTTTGCTTTTTTTTTTGGTTCCATATATAAATGAGATAACACAGCCTTTGTTTTTCTCTGCCTGACATTTCACTTAGCATAATACCCTCAAGATCTACCCATGTTCCTGCAAATGGCAAGACTTCCTTCTTTTTTGTGGCTGAATAGTATTCTCAAACACACACACACACACACACACACTACTCAGAACAAAGTCTGGGTTGTGGAAACAGGCAGCCCTGACTGAACTCCTATTCTGTTTTACACAGTCAATATTTACGGACCACTTATTAAGTTCCAGGCACAAGATATGGACACCTCGAAAGCCTGGATCTCATTTTCCTCATGTAAAGATAAATTTGATGAGAGCAAGACTTGCTGTTTCCAAAATATGTAAACAGTATTTAATACATAGGAGACCTTCACAGTATAAGCTAAATGCAAAGATTATACTTCAAATGTTACGGTTAAGATTAAAGAAAATCAGGTATGTACAACTCTTATAAAAGCAAATAAACAATGCTCTGAAATGTCAATTCATTACTTTTCTTACTTCCCTGAAAAAAGAGCCCAAGAAATTTGACTAGCGTTCTTGTCACTTTTTCCATTTTCCCTGTTAGATTAAATAAATACATAGCCTTTGAAGGTATACTCCTATAGATATAGATAATCAGATTGAAGGAGAATGATAGCATTTCCTAAACAGATTAGAAAAAATAGTCATCATCACTGGGGTCACCTTTGCAAGTCCAAAGCTGAAAATCTGTAATCTGCCTACAATAGATCTCTGCAGTGCACGAGAGGGTAAAGCGGTAGACTTTTCTGCTGCCTCTGGAGGAAGATATATCTACTATACGTATCAATTCAGCCGTGGAGAATAATTTACTCATACTAATAAATGACATTCCAACAAAAGGTCATCAGATCTATCATGCCCTCATTGACTTAAGAAAACTAGACCTGTTGTATTGATGTTGGAAAGTGAAATAGTGCCTGACTCTCTTTGTAAGGAGACTGGGGAATCAGGAACGCGTGTCTGAGCAGAGCGAAATCCCGGAGCCCAGGCGAGCGGACCGTGAGCCGCTCCAGCTGCAAGTCCTGGTGCCAGCCGAGCGGTTTCTTCTGCTCCCCCTTCATTTTCTTACGAGACTAAATAAACATGTTTCAAAGTGATGTGTGCGTCTCTTCAGTCGTGTCTGACTCTCTGCAGCCCCATGGACTGTAGCCAGCCAGGCTCCTCTGTCCATGGGATTCTCCAGGCAAGAATAGTAGAGCAGGCTGCCATTTCTTCCTCCACGGGATCTTCCTGACCCAGGGATCAAACCCGGGTCCCTTGTGTCGCTCGCATTGCCAGGTGGATTCTTGACCACAATGCCACCTGGGCCAGGGTTCAAAACCCTATCCCTCTTCTCACTTTTCCTGCAGTTTAAATGGAATTGTGCACGGCTGTACACTCCCAGTTGTTTGAGTGGCGACTTCAACTCAACCCCAGTCTGAATCATCACCAAGCACGCAGCCTGACACGTTGATCTATCCAGACTCCTTGCCGAGGCTGCCTAATAGGAGACCTGATGATAACAGGGACTAAGTCATGTCGCCTTCCCATACCAGCAAGTGTAGAGTCTTAGCCAGTGTTTATCCAGAGCTTGTCAGATTTATCTTTCAGCTTCTGAGGGAAAATGCATGCATGATAAGAGCATGGTGGAAAACTAAATCTTCAGGGGTCCACCACTAAGAGCTTCAGGCAATTATCCAGGATTCATCATGCAAAGGTTCAATATTTTTTTTTCAATATTACTTTTGAAGAATTTTCAGACTCTTTTGGTATTTCTAGATGTTTTCGCTAGAATTTCCTTTTCCTAGTTTTGGAGTATTCACTTGAGATGCTGCTGCTGGTGACAACGTACAATACACAGTGCGCGCGCACACACACACACACACACAAGGAGGCACTATATATTTTGATTAGATAATAATTTAAAAATTTAATATGGATATTGCATTCCTGCCATGGACCCTCACAGCACTATTCCTTTCCTTCACTGCACTTATCATGGATATAATTATACATGTACTTGGGTGATTCTTATTACTTCTCCTTTTCCCCACTAAGCTCCTTAAGGGCAGGGAGAGTTTGTTTTGCTCACTGTTGTATATCCGTGGTGGCCTCCACCATGACTTTTTGTTGTTGTGTATTCGCTAAGCCCTGTCCGACTCATAGGAGACCCCATGGACTGTAGTCCGCCAGGCTCCATGTCCATGGCATTCTCCAGGCAAGAATACTGGAGACGGTTACCATTTCCTACTCCAGGGGATCTTCCTGACCCAGGGGATTCTGCATTGGCAGGAGAATTCTTTACCACTGAGCCACCTGGGAAGCCCTTCCCCAGTGATTATCGTAGAGTAAAAAGGTAGAAAGTATTTGTTAAATGAATTAATGGTTAAGTGATTAAACAAATGAATGGGTGTTAATACTCCAGTGTGTTATATATTCAAGATTCTTTATATAATGGCTTTACCTCACCCCTCAACATTATAATAGACCCCAACTTCAGTCCACCCAATTTCATAATCAGTGCATGTTCATCTAAAGAAACTATAAAATGCTAAAATCACAAAGCTTTTTCCATTGTGCCATTGCCTAGAAACAATGATGGTTTAAGTTTGATGTATACACTTCCACACTTTTTAATCATTATTGCAGAAAATCGAATCTGTATTATATTTATTAGCTTCCTCTTTCACTTGATACATCGTGAACATTTTCCATGAAATATTGTCCTTAAGGCAGTGTTTAATGATCATCAGGCATCCCATCATTTGGATGAATAATAATTCATTTAACGGATCCTCTGTTTTCTTGCACATGAAATGTCTTTCTAAAACTGTAGGGACCCTGAGATATCAGGAGCAGGGCCAGACAGAAGGGCTCATGACTACGGTCCCAGGGACTGTGGCTTCTGCCTCACCCTCGTGTTAATACTGAGTCTTACTATTTTAATAAGACAGTTTGTATCTTATGAGGTGAAAACAATACATTTTTAATTTAAAATTTCTTTCCTGGGGGCTTCCCAGATGTCTCAGTGGTAAAGAATCTGCCTGCCAGTGCGGGAGACTCGGGTTCGATCACTGGTCCAGGAAGATCCCATACGTCTGGAGCAACAGTCCGTACACCACGGTACTGAGCCTGTGCTCTGGACCCTGGGGCCCGAACACTGAGCTGCGAGCCCAGGGCCCAGCTCTGCAGTCAGAGGGGAGCGCCCTCTCTCTGCAACAAGAAAAGCCCGCATAGCAACGGAGACCAGCATGGTCAAATAAAATAAGTTATAAAAATTTTAGCTGAATAATCTATGAGTTATATATATATATATATATTTAAAAGTGGCCCATCAATACTCCAAAATGATGGTTACCTTTATCATTCATTTCTTCTTAATCTGAAAGCTACACAATCCAAGATTTTGTTTCCTGAAAACAAAACACTGGGTCCTAACTCAAGGATGGTGACACACAAGGAAGACAGAAATCCAACAGATCAGATACCTGGAGGAAAACAAATATTTAAAAAGATCATGACAGAAAAGAATAACTTTAAAACAGGCAAAGATTTTGTCACCTGGCCTGAGGGCCTTTTTCCTGCAAACAGTCCACAGGCAGTAACACGTACGTTGTAATCACTACACAGTCATCAGCAGAGATGAGAGAAATTTAAACATTATGCCTTGTTTTTCCTGCCAGGAAAAGCAGAGATGGTGAAGTAACATTCTAAGAACTGGGACTTTCCTGGAGGTCCAGTGGTTAAGACACCGCGCCTCCAGTGCAGGGGGCAAGGGTTCGACCCCTGGTTGGTGAGCTGAGCTCCTACATGCCGCACGGTGTGGCCGGAAAGTAAAGAGAGTCCTCGGAATGGACACGAAGGCAGCTGAGAAGGCTGCTGTTTCAAGTAATAGTTAAAGACAGAATGAAAGAAAAGAGCCTCTGTCTTCCTCCATCAGGGAGCTGGACTTTTCACAGGTGTGTTTCTATTGGAGACGAAAAAGACACTGTTTGAAGATGGGAAAGAGAGGAAAGCCTGGGAATTTGTATTTATGGTTGAATGGCAACTGCTTATATTAATATTTAAGAGATGTTTTAGATTTCCCCCCTTTTTAAATAGTGCAAAATCTAGAGAAGGATAGGCATGACAAAAATTTTAAAATAAGGGTGAGAAAAACAGAAGAAGGAAACAAAAAACTCCTGATTACTTAGAAACTTATCACCCTAGAAAATCAACGGTTTTCATCCTATTTTGTTAATGCGATTGGTTTCACAACACACAATCTCATGATATTCTGACTACTGCTCTTAATACTATTGGCAAGAATAATAACAATATTAGCCAATATTTATTAAAACGTTATAGTATCCTAAATGTAATGGGTTGAATTCACCCCCATCCACAATAAATTCATTTACTGGAGTGCTTAACCGCCAGCGCCTCAGAGGCTGACCTTATTTAGAGAGCGCATCTTTACCGAGGGGATGGATTTAATTAGAGGTCATTGTTGTTGCTAGGGTTCCCCAGGGGGCACTGAGTCCTACTATTAAAGTGATAAAAACCTGCCTGCAATGTAGGAGACATAAGAGTCATGGGTTTGATCCTTGGGTCGAGAAGCTCCCCTGAAAGAGGGCATGGCAACCCACTCCAGTATGCTTGCCTGGAGAATCCCATGGACAGAGGAGCCTGGCGGGCTTTAGTCCATAGGGTTGCACAGAGTCAGACATGACTGAAGTGACTTAGCAAGCACACACACACGTTGTTGTTTAGTTGCTAAGTCATGTCCAACTCTGCAACTCCATGAACTGTAGCGCACCAGGCTCTTCTGTCCATGGGATTTCCCAGGCAAGAATACTGGAGTGGGTTGCCATTTTCCTCTCCAGGGGATCTTCCTGACCCAGGGATTGAACCTAAGTCTCCTGCATTGGCAGGCACTTCTTCACCACTAAGCTTGGGTGGGCCCAATCCATTGTGAGTGGTATCCTTAAAAAAGCAAAAATCCGGAGACGGACCAGCACACGGGGAGAACACCATATAAAGGCGAAGGCAGAGATGGGGGTGGTGCTTCCCACAGCCCAGGCGCGCCCGTGATTATCGCCAAACCACCAGCACTGACGGGCGAGGCGTGGGGGAGATGCCATCCTGACCCTCAGGAGGGGTCAGCTCTGCCTGAACCTTGGTTGTGGACTTCTGGCTTCCAGAAGTGTGAGGCAGTAGGTGTCTCTAGGGCTTCGATATTGTTGCCCCAGCAAACTAACACAGCAAGCACTGCATTAAACAAACTACACATAAACACTTATTAAATACTCAAAGGTTTTACATGCCAGCTTCTGCCTGTTGTTTTTAGCACAGAGTCTGACATATTCTCCCTAAGCACACATTGGATAAATAGTTCTAGTTCTGTGGTTCTCACATAAATTAAATGATAGCACAGACAGCATATAACATTTTAGTATGGAATGTTCTATGTTCCTACAGAGCCTCCATGATTTTTACTTCTTTAATGGCTATACAAAATTCTATCAATTTCATGATACTCTTATTTATCTGGTCATTTTCCTATTGCTGGATGTTTACGTGGATTTTAATGTATTACTATTATAGGTAACACCATGATGGACGTCTTCATGCCCAGATATTTTCCCAGTTTTTTAAGATGGAATGTTTACTTCCCTGTGGTAGTCATGAAGTTTATACACATTTCTCTAGTTATTATAATATGTATTATCAAATTACCTTGCAAAAGACTTCTGCCAATAAACCTTATTGATGTGGACATGTGTAAGTGTAGATATTTCATGATATTTACATCTGTATTGGGTCAAAATTCACAGTAATTATTAAACCCAGTTTGTCAGATTATCATTCTATGTTTTAAATTTGATCTTTTTGATTTAAAACTTACTTTATCAAGTATCCTAATTGCACCCTTTCTCACGCTCTTGTTAGAAATTAAATTAATTTTGGATTCCCAATGACAAGGCTAGTTTTAAATTTTGAGGTTAGTTATTTAGAAAAATGAAAACACCCACTAAATGAGGTAATCAACTGATAAAATTGATGGAACTTAGTCATATTGAACTAGCACACCAATTTAGTTTAAATACTTGTCCTGATGAATGCAAATAGATACAAGCACAGCTTGTATATATCACAAATTGACCAAATGACAGTATCTAGTGTTTAACTGGCATTTCATGAAACAAAGATAAGTTGTGATGTATTTCAGATTATGAACACACACACGGCCCCATGATTTGCTTAAAACTGTAAAATCAAATACTTAAAATGTGAAAGCAGGTGAATTGGAAAAAGGAAAGTAGCCCAAAGATGTAATTTTTTCCGACCTCTAAGATATAAAAGGAAGAATTCACTTTGCGATTAGAAAGTTAAAAAGTTGAGTGATTCCTGGACACAGCACATTTTCTGGTAGGGATCTGTTAATACGATAGTCAGCTCAGGAAACAGACCAACTTAGTGATGCTGAGCCTGTTCTATGTGTTACTCCAGTGAATGTGCTAAAGAAAGAAATAAGCTTAATTTACCCCTTGGCCACCTGATGGGAAGAGCCAACTCACTGGAAAAAACCCTGATGCTGGGAAAGATTGAAGGCCACAAGAGAAGGGGGTAGCAGAGGATGGGATGGTTAGATGGCATCACTGACTCAATGGACATAAATCTGAGCAAATTCCAGAAGATAGTGGAGGACAGAGCATCCTGACAGCTGCAGTCCATGAGGTCACAAAGAGTTGGGCACAACTTAGTGACTGAAAAACAACAACAACACCCCCTTGGCTCAACATGGTCACTGAAAGGCATGGGGTGGAGGGAGAAAGGAGAGTGAGCATGGAAAGGAGAGAGAGGAGGAGAAAAAGGAAAAGCAGAGAGAGAAAGGGAAGGAAGAGCACAGAAGGAAGCGGGGAGGAAAGCAAAGGAAAGAGTCGGGAAGGGAAGCAGGATGAAGAGAGGCAGGGAGCTGCTAGGACATTTGTCTATAACTGTGATTGGTATGTTTGTTTATTTCACTTTAAAAATCCCATATGTCAGTGACAGCAGAGAGTATTTGTCTTTCCCTGGCTTATTTCACTGAACAGAAGACTCTCTAGGTCGATCGCATTGTTGTGTATAGCAGAGTTTTCTCCTTTTATGGCTGAGTAATAGTCCACTGTATATGTATATATCTCACAACTTTATCTCAGGGACAATTGGGGAGGGACAAAATTGGGGTATGGGATTAAGACATACAAGCGACTATGTATGACATAGCTAAGCAACAGAGATATATTGTACAGCACAGGGAAATATAGTCATTATTTTGTAATAGCTTTAAATGGAGTGTAATCTGTAAAACTGCTGAATCAGGGCTTCCCTGGTTGCTCAGTGACAAAGAATCACCTGCTGATGCAGGAGACACGGGTTCAATCCGTGATCCAGGAAGATCCCACATGCCAAGAAGCAACCAAGTCCATGCCCCACAACCATTGAGCCAGTGCTCTAGAGCCCGGGAGCCACAGCAAGAGAAGCCACTGCAGTGAGAAGCTGAGGAACCACCGCTAGAGAGTGTCCCCGCCTGCCGCAGCAAGGGAAAAGCCTGTGCAGCAGCAAAGACTCAGCACAGCCAGTAAAAAAAAAAAAAGAAAAAGAAAAAATTCTGAATCACTGTTACACACTTGAAACTAATGTAACATTGTAAATCAACTACACTTTACAAAAAAGAAAGATGAGGAAGGCAGAAAGGAAGGGAGGGGAAAAAAAAAACAATTCATGACGCACAGATAGATGCATGAAGTTTGTTAGCACGTGCACAAAGAGAAACTCACTTCAGTATAAGATACTCAATTTTTTAAAAGCCCAATGTTTTAATTGAATTAATTGATAGTGCATATAAATGGAAATTAATTAAAACAGTCATCACATTCAAATCAGATATTAACTTTGCTTTTTTTAAATGACAAAAGTAATCTTTAAGCAGTAACTTCATCTGCAAAGTCCTAAGCAAGGAATTTCTGTGAATTAATCAGTGGCATCTACAATCTGCAGAGTACTCAGCACCTTTGGTGGCTCAGATGGTAAAGAATCTGCCTGCAATGCAGGAGACCTGGGTTCAATCCCTAGGTCGGGAAGATCCTCTGGACAAGGAAATGGCAACCCACTCCAGTACTCTTGCCTAAAAAATCCCATGGACGGAGGATCCTGGTAGGCTACAGTTCACGGGGTCGCAACAAGTCAGACACGACTGAGCTCACCGACGTGAGCCCAAGGACGGAGCACAAGTTCTCTGGCCACAGAGGACGACCTCAAAAACAGTCCTTTCCATCCCTCCCTCCTCTGTCATGATGCGAGGTGTGTTTTCTCCAAGGAAAGCATTTCCTGAAGTTTTCTTTCAAATAGGAAATCACTGAGGCTGCTTATACACTGGGAAGCAAGAAATAGGACTGTACTAGCCTTTCAGGTCATGCTGGCTTTCTTCTCTTTTCCTTTCCAGTTCTTTTTGGTCATAGTTCAACCTTTGCAGGCACACAATTCCACACTGGAAACTGTTTCTGTTTCCAAGAGAAAAAAAAAATTTAGACCTGGCCGCAGGCAAACATCTCTCAGCAGGCTAGTGAGAACTTCTTGCACCGACTGACCTGTGAAAACTATCAACCATTTTCAGTTGCCCACGAAGGGCTTTCTTGGTCAAGTGGTCCAGCATCCGCACGTGCACAAGGCACTCCACGAAATAGCTACGGTTGTGCGGGAGGCCGAGACTGGGCAGCCACTTGTTGCCGATCCACTCATGTTTCACGTTCCTGTACGCGCGGGTCTGCATTCAGTAATTAAGGATGGTTAATTGAGGAAAAAATGGAGGAGGCAATGACAACCCACTCCAGTACTCTTGCCTGGAAAATCCCATGGACGGAGGAGCCTGGTAGGCTACAGTCCATGGGGTCGTGAAGAGTAGGACACAACTGAGTGACTTCACTTTCACTTTTCACTTGCATGCATTGGAGAAGGAAATGGCAACCCACTCCAGTGTTCTTGCCTGGAGAATCCCAGGGACGTGGGGGCCTGGTGGCCTGCCGTCTATGGGGTCGCACAGAGTCGGACACGACTGAAGCGACTTAGCAGCAGCAGCAGCAATTGAGGAAAAAAACCCACGGAAGCAGTCACAAGGGCCATTTACATCATCTTGAAAATGGATTTTTAAACAATTACATAATCTCAAAGGCTAAGCCAAAGACAACAGTATTGATCATAACTTCAAAATCATTTGATCTTTTCTTTGCTACCTTTTAAATTTGCTGTCAAAATTTTATACAAAGAAATTATACCATTAAAAGTCTATGACTCATCTGTGGCAATAAATTTAACCTATCTACCAAACCATGTTAAAATTGTCATGACCACACATTACTTCTCTGAAATAGCTTTTATACATCATAATATGTCAACAAAGAATGAGCACGACTCATGAACAAGTTTGAAGGATCGACCTAATTCTACTCACTAAAAATATCTCTGGCTAGCTTGAATTTTAGTTTCAACGCTTTGTGTTCTAAATTTCTTTAGCAACACATCTGCTAATTTCAAAGTCAGTTAAGTGTATTAAAAAATAGCTTTAAAAAGAAGAGATAAGGAAAACAACAACGAAATAGACTGAAAGAAGAAATAGACACACCCACGATTACAGTCAGGGACCTCAGTCTTCCTCGCCGTGACTCAATAACTGATTGAACAAGGAAGCCAAAACAGACAACCAACCAAGGTCAGTAAGGATGTTGAAGCCTTTAAACAATTCTCCAGGCAAGAGTACTGGAGTGGGTTGCCAAGCCCTCCTCCCGGGGATCTTCTCAACCCAAGGATCAAACCCAGCTCTCCCGCATTCCAGGCAGGTTCTGTACCATCTGAGCTACCAGAGAACCCTCTTAAACAGCACTATCAACCAACTTGATCTAACTGACATTTGATAGAACACTCTATCCAACAAGAAGCACGATAAAACTCTTCTCAAGGGGATACGGGACATTCTTCAAAAGACAGACAAATCTCAGCATACTTAAAGTGACTCAAATCATACAAAGCATGTTTTCTGATCTCAACAGATTTAAATTAGAAATTAAAAAACCCCTGATATCCAAGAGTCTCCCAAACATCAGCAAAGTAGCATATTTCTAAAGAATTCATGTGTCAAAGAAGAAATCACAAATGAAACAGGAAATATGTTGAAGTGAATAAAAGTGAATATACAATATACTAAAAAGCTACGGGACATGGCTAGATCAGTACCTGGAGGGAAACTGATAGGATTAAATACTTACACAAATGAAGAAAGATTCTGAATCGATACCCTAAGACTCTATCTTAAACAACTTATAAAAGAACAAATGAAATCCACAGCAAGCAGAAAGAAGAAAATGAAAGAGTAAAAATCAATGAAACAGAGACCAGAGAAACAAAATGAAATGAAAAAACTAAAATCAGGTTCTTCAAAATATCAATAAAACTGACTAAGCCGAGTGACGAAGAAAAAAGAGAAGACATAAACTACCAATATCAAGAATCAAAGAGGGAACATCAGTACAGATCCTATAGACACTGAAAGGAAAGGGTAAACTGTGAACAACTTCAGGCAACTTAGATAAAATACCCTACTTTGTTGAAAGACACAACCTATGAAAGCCACTCAGTAAGAAACAGATAACCTCAATCTATTAAAACTCAAATCCGTAGTTAGAAATCTTACCCACCCATACACCCACACGCACAAAATCTCTATCCTAAATGGCCTTAGTAGTGAATCCTAACAAACAGTTATGAAGAAAATCCTGGTTATACACAAACTATTCCAAAATAGTGAAGAAAGAAACACCTAACTCATTCTGAGGCCAGAATTCTCTTGATACCCAAACCAGACAAACATATTACAAGAATATCAATATCCCTCAGAGACACAGATGCAAAATTCCTTAATGACACATCAGGAAATCAGTAATCAATTAAAAGTACAAGGTATCATGACAAGTAGGGTTTATCCCAAGAACATAAGTTTCGGCCAACATTTGAAGAAATCAGTGAAATTCACCATATCAATGGACTGAAAATAAAAACCACAGTCTCACCTCAAAAGAGAGAGAAAAGGCATCTGACAATATTTATCATTTATATATGGAAATCTTAGCAATCTAGGAATGGAAGAAAACTGCCCCAACCTCATAAACGGCATCTACAAAAAATGTAGAGTTGACATCATATGGTGTTTCTCCTGAAGATCAGGAACAAAGCAAGGATGTCTGCTCTCTTGGCTTTTATTCAACTCTGTACTGGAACTCCTAGCCACTGTAACAAGACAAGAAAAAAGAAATCGAAATCATATGAACTGAAAAAATAATATAACTGTACTTGCTGACGACCTGATGATTAACGTGGAAAATGAATCAACAAAAGAGGTACAAGCATGAAAGTGAGTTCAGCAACGTTGCAGGATACAAGGTCAACATATAAAAATGCTCCGTACTTCAGCATACTAAACGAGACCAGAAATTGACATTTTAAAGAATACCCTTGATTATAATGTCATCAAAAACTATGAACTCCTCAGGGATAAATCTAATGGAATAAGGGCAAGATCTGCACAATGAAAATAAACACATGCCATGTACATACATACACACCAAAGAAAGCACTTGATGTTCTTCCGTCCAAAAAGACTAAGGTATGTTCTGAGGAATTATGTACGTTATGGAATCCTGGGAAAGGATTATCTACAAAGTACACAAGTAGATGATCGAGACTAATACTGGAAAAAAAGCAACCAATTGAAAAATGAGCAGAAGACCTGAACAAATTTCTCCAAAGAAGACAGGAAGAAGGCCACCAAACACATGAAAAGATGCTCCACATCGCTCATTATTCAGGAAATGCTAATCAAAACTACATGAGGTATCACCTCACACCAGTCACAATGGCCATCATCAACAATTCTACACATAATAATCGCTGGACACGACATGGAAGAAAGGGAACCCTCTTGCAATGTTAGTAGGCATGTAAATGGATACAGCCACTATGGAGAAGGAACATAGGTTTCCTTAAAAAGTAGGACTAAAACTACAATATGACACAACAATCCCCTACTGGCCATACACCCTGAGAAAACCATAACTCTAAAAAGACATTCGTACCCAATGTCCATTGCAGCACTATTTAACATAGGCAGGGCATGGAAGCAACCTAATGTCTCTCAAGAGAACAATGGAAAAAGAAGTTGTGGGACATACATGCAATGGAACACGACTCAGCCATGAAAAGGAACAAATACGAATCCGTTGAACTGAGGTGGATGAACCTAGAAACTGGGATACAGAGTGACGTCAGTCGGAAAGAGAAAAACAAATGTAGTATATTAATGCATACGCATGCGATCTTGTAAAATGGTACTGGTGAATATTTGAAGGGCAGAAATAAATACACAGATGTAGAGGAAGGACTTGTGAACTCAGCTGGAGAAGGAGAGAGTGGGACAAATGGAGAGAGTAGCAATGAAACATAGCCACTACCATATGCAAAATAGCTAGCTAATGGGAAGTTGCTGGATAACATAGGGAGCCCAGCATGGTGCTCTGGGACGACCTAGAGGGTGGGAGGCCAGGAACTGGGAGGCAGTCTAACCAAAGAGTGGATAATATACTTATTCGTGGTGTTGCATGAGGAAAACCAACCAAACATTGTAAAGCAGTTATTCTCCAAATAAAAATCAATAAATACAATCTGAAAACTATCATTCAACACATCTGTACTTTCATTTAAAGGTATACGGGATCATCTTCTATTCCTAGCTATTTTTCCAGTATAAGTGCTTCTAAATGTCATTAGAGTTTTTGAAAATATGATTTTAATAGCTACATAGCATTGCTTAATATCTCGTACATAAATAATGAACTTTCAGTCTCAAAATAGAAACATAATACTGAAAAAGGTTAAGATTTTAAACTAAAGCTTGCATTTTAATTCAGCTTAATGAGAATTCCTCTGAAGAGCTAAAATTCTTATGAAAAGTAAATATGTGGAGTCCTTCTTGCTTTCATCTGTTATGTCTTATTGTCATTTAATTCTAAGGACTCTTGGACTTTTGACATGTTTGCCTTTGACTGCAATTTTTGACTGAGATAAAATCTTCAATGTAGATATTAAAAATGTCAAGAAGCACTCTTGTAAGTGTGAGTCACTCAGTCATGTCCAGTTATTTGTGACCCATGGACTACAACCCACCAGCTCCCTGTCCACAGAATTTCCCAGGCAAGAATACTGGAGTGCGGTAGCCATTCCTTTCTCGAGGGGATCTTCCTGACCCAGGGGTCAAACCCAGGCCTCTCACATTGCAGGCAGATTCTTTACCATATGAACCACTAGAGAACCCTGACCCTGGTGTACCTGGATGTAAAAATCCTCAAAAAAATATTACCAAGCCAAACTGAAGCATACATTAAAAGAATCAAACACTAGGATCAAATGGATTTATTCTGGGCCTGCAAGCATGATTTATTGTCTGTACATCAATTACTGTGAGACACAATATGAGCAAAATGAAGACTAAAATCATGTGATCTTCTCAATAACTGCAGAAAAAGCTTTCAACAAAGTGTAACATCAATTCTGATACCATCTCTCAATACAGTGGTTATCCATGGAACATCCTAAAGGGCACGTTAAGACAAACCCACAGCTAACATCCAACTCAGTGATAAAGAGCTGAAAGATTTTCCTAAAAGATCAGGAATAGTACAAGGATGCCTGTTCTCACCAATCTTGTTCAACATAGTGGCGGAAGTGTCCTACCCAGAGGAACTAGGCCAGAAAAGGAAATAAACGGCATCCCCATTGGAACAGATGAAGTTACACTGTCACTATTTGATTATGACAGGATTTATATGAAACCCTAAAAACGCCACCAAGTAAGAAGTATTAAAACTAATAAACTCAGCAATATAGCAGGATAGGAAGCATAAGAAAACAGAAAAGTCCCATATACAAATGCATCAAAAAAAAAAAAAAAAACTTGAAATAAATTTAACCGAGGAGCGGAAACACCTGTATCGTCACGGCCTCCAAGACATACAGTCTGGGTTCAAATCTCAGCTCACCCGCTGACCCGCACAGTGACCCAGGGAAAATCACACAATGATCTGAGGCTCAACATATTCAACTGTAAAATGGACACAAACCCAGGATCTACACCCAGGGCTGTGAAACTCCGAAGAAGTGCTTATTTAGGCCCGGGGATGGAGTGTCTCCAGGAGACTCTCCTTGTATGACACTCCTCTAGAACTGGGCTCTCCTGATCCTGTGGGTGAGGCTCAAGGGTAGAGCCTGGGAGCCAGATGGGAGGCGACAAGGATGAGGACAGAAAAGACTAGTTCTGTGTCAGGGAGGGAAGCCACCTCCTTTCCAGATCTCAGAGTGGGGCCTGCACCGAGGGCCCGGGGGATGCACAATCGGAAGTGATAACTCCGAACCCCCCACAGCAGGGATGGAGCCTTCCTGGCAAGAACCTTCTCTCTGGTCCAGGCTCCAGGGTGATGTGGTACTGCTCCCTGAGTGCTCCATGTCTCCACCAGGCAAAGAGCTCCCGGGACTTGGAGGTCTATTAAACCACAGGTGCCTGAGTGTCACAATGACACAAGGGCTAACACCATTGAAAATTAGCTACATTAAAAAAAATGACAGAAGTATGGACGAGGCAGGGCATGAAAAGCAGAAGGATTGACTACCTCTCAAGCCTTTAGCAGAAATCTCTCCACACCAGCTCAGCGGAGCCCGCAGGAGGAAAGTATCATGGAAAAGCAGGCCATGGGTGTATCTCTACACTGCTGGACCCAGGGACCCACGTCCCAATCCACCAACATCGTTTTGCGTATCCAGACACCAAGAGGAAGAAACACAGACCTTGCCTGAGAAAGTCTCAGCCAGACTTAATATTGGGCTTGCTGAGCATGGTCACATGGTCACTATGGACTCAGCCTCTCCTCTGTGCTCACATCCTCTGTCCTCACAGAAACACACACGGTTCACTTCAGAGATCCTCTGAGGGCACTTGTGTATACGACAAACGGGCAATGGTAAAATGCGAAGAGAAGACACAGAAGTGGAAACAAGCCTCTGGGGTACAAATTACCAAAGACCTGAAGTTCTCGATACTTGGCATTTTGAAAAAAGCTTCTTAATATGTAAACGCAGAAAGGACATTTCCAGGAGAAAGGACAAAGGAATCGTCCCATTGGGACAATATTGTATCCATAGGAGAAGGTAAGTTGGATCCCTACCTCACAAAACACCACCAAACCAATTAAGACTGCATACTAAGAACCAACAATTGAAAGAAAAACTTGACAAAATTCAAACAATTTTTGATGAGGAAATATCTTTTCTTTAAATTGAGGTATTGCTGATTTACCATAATTTGTTTGTCTAAGGTGTACAGCAAAGGGACTCAGATTCAGCCTCTCAGGTGCTTCCTTGGACAAAATTCATTGCCTTTGGGAGGCCCCTGGGCCATGCCCTCTACTCAGAACAGCTAAGAATCCTGAATACGCAAAGCAGCATGTGGTGGTCCTCCTGGGGGTTTTCAGATTGAATAAATTATTCTAACAGGCTACAAGAAACAAGCCCGGAGGTTAAGAGAGGATCTCCAAACTTACCTTCAAACCGGAGGCCTTGCTCCCTTGAATGTGGGTGCGTGCAACAGCGCTTGCGAAGCGAAGAGGTTTATCGTGAATCTTCCGTCTGCAGAGGACAAAGCGGTGTGTAGAGAGGACGCACAGGCAGGTCCCAGGACCCTGAGCACACGGACACAGTGACTGGACTCTCAGCCCTGCTCTTCGGGTACGGCACTCTCTCCACCCCTGACACAGGGCGAGCAGCTCACACGTGACCTGGAGTATGGTCACGGGACCTGGAATATGGTCCCATGACCTGGACCTGGCCAATCGGTGTGCTCCATCCTCCCTGGCCGCCGTGATTGGCTCAGGACTGGGGCTGTGACCAATCGGGGCCCAGGGCCGGACCTCAGGCTGGAATCAAGGGAGGAAGAGGAAGTGGAAGTTCCGCCAAAAGGGGTGTGGCCGGGTGAAGTCAGGCTACAGCGGTGGAAGCGGCGTGAGGTCAGCCTGGGGCAGTTGGTGGCTTTCCCGCGCCCGTCAGGGCAGAGCCGCCGGCCTGAGAATGAGGGCGCTGCTGAGCCCAGGGTCTGAGAGCGCCGGTTCCTGCCGTGGTCCCGGAGATCCACCTGAGACCTGAGCGAAGCCGTCTGCCGGTGAGTCCTCTCCTGCTTGTCTGTCAGCTTGTTTGCACCACGCTGGGTTTTCTGTCCAGCTGGCTAAGTGGAGACCCTGGAAATGCACGTGTGTGGGTTTTGGCTGGCTTCAGGGAAGAAACGCCAGAGGACACTGGGAGCCTCCAGTTTAATCTGGATTCAGGTCATATCTCTTGAAAGTGAAGTGAAGTTCCTCAGTCGTGTCCGACTCTTGCGACCCCATGGGCTCTACATTCCATGGAATTCTCCAGGCCAGACTGCTGGAGTGGGTAGCCTTTCCCTTCCCCAGGGGATCTTCCCAGTCCAAGGATTGAACCCAGGTCTCCCGCATTGCAGGCAGATTCTTTACCAGCTGAGCCACAAGTGAAGCCCGAGAAGACTGGAGTGGGTAGCCTGTCCCTTCTGCAGCGGATCAGGATTCGCGACCCAGAAATCAAACCGGGGTCTCCTGCATGGCAGGAGGGTTCTTTACCAGCTGATCTATCAGGGAAGCCCAGGATCTCTTAAGGCCAGCTAGTCATTGATATGTCTTAAGGCAAGCTACTCATTGTAGGGTTCCCCTAATTAGTCTTCACAGGATTAAGGTAGCAACCTGCTAAGGTAGCAATCAATGTCCTTTTTCTAGAGGACAAAAGCGGGGCTCAAAGGAGGTAACAAAGCTACAGCAAGGAAGTGTGTACCTAGACAAAACCCCCAGGTCCTGCTGTTAGAACTCAGGGGAGCCATATGGTGTGGCTTGTCCATGTGACAGGGGCTAAGGCGCCCAGCCCACACTGGGTACTGTGGGGACCTGACTTGGTAACTGCTGTCTGGCAGCTCTGAAGCTGACAAAAGCAGTTTGCACTAAAGAGAGGAAGGACACCTCCTTTCATCCACCCCACCACACCCTCGGGGTACTGCCACACCCTGCCCCCTTTCTCTGGCTTTGTGAGGGAATGAGTCACGCTCATGTGACCACATTGGCTGTCCACTTTTCACGGGCTACCAACTGGAGCTGCTACAGGAGAGGCCAAGAGCCTTTGTCCCTGAGTACCTCTCTTTCCTTTGCACCGTGGGGGCCCTCCTCCACACTTGCACACCAGAGGCCTCCTCTGAGACACGCAGGGACCCTCCCTCAGTTTGCAACAGGTTGCCTCCATGCCTGTCCTTTCAATGCCTCCCTCGAAACTCAGAACCTAGCCCCTTTGTCTACTCGCGGCCCACCTGGCTGCCATGGGAGGGCCAGAGCTTACAATGAATCCCAAGCTCAGATCTGACAGGCGGGAATCTGTGTATAAAGGACCTGATTATTCACGCTGTACAGGCTGTAGTAGGCTCCAGGGATCCGTAACCAGGGCTTGGGCCATAGTGACTCCGCAGCTGTTTTAATGCCTGCGGAGGGTTCTGCCTATAGTGGGGGTGGGGTGAGTCTCCTGAGGTTCTGAAGGCCAACTTTTTGCAGGTTCATGGTGCACAGAGAAGAGAAGGCGGAGTCCTTCCCTGGAGGTGGTCACAGCTCATGGATGAGCCAGACAGGCAGGCAGGGCACAATAGCACCTGAGCTGCCTTCATGAGGAAATGGTGTGAGGGCAGAGGAAGAGAAGCAGGTCTGCTCCCTCGTGTGGTGCCCAGGGCAGGTTGTCACCAGACTAAACACTTAACTATGGAGATGACCATCACTGCTGTCTGCAAAGGCTTTACACTGGCATGTGTCTTCATCTAGCGGTCAGGCCGTCTCTAAACTACACTGTCCATGGGCATGGCCTCTTCCTTGGAACTTGCCGTGTTTCGTCTCTTCCTTACTGAACATTCGTTTCCAAGAGGGTTTTTGGGCCACAAGATTGTTGAGTTTTCTCTAGCTTTGCCTCATGAGGAATGCTTTTCCGGTTGTTGGTGTGGTTTGTTTTTCCAGCTCTCTTTCTTGGGTTATTTTGTGAATTGGTTTCTGCCAGAGGAAGAGCTCAGAATTTGCCTTCTGGCTGAGATGTAACACTCACAGCAGCAACGCCTACCTGGATATTATGACCACATTTGCCGAAAGGGCTTTGTTATGCAGAAGACCCCTTGAAAGTACCTACCCTGTCCTTTCAGATACCCAAAGGCTATTTGCAATGAAATAGAAAACAATAACGCTCAACTTTAGTCTTACAATCTGTGGGGAGTCAGAAAAATCCCCTGGAGAAGGGAAACACTAGCCATTCCAGTATTCTCGCCTAGAGAATTCCATGGAGCGTGTAGTCCATGGAGTCGCAAAGAATCAGGCAAAATCTGATGACTGAACAACAACAATGAAGCTTCATCACTCATCAAACAGAGACAACAACAGTATTTACACAACTGTGTGCATGTTCAGTTGCTCCTTCGTGTCCACCTCTTTGCAGCCCTGTAGATTGTAGCCCCCAAGATCCTGTATCTGTGAATTTTTCAGGCAAGAATGCTGAAATGGTTTGTCATTTCCTCCTCCAGGGGATCTTCCCAGCCCAGGGATTGAACCCAAGTCTCCTGCATCTCCTACATTGGCTGGCGGGGTCTTTTCTGCTGAGCCACCTGGGAAACAAGTCATTACATCACTGGGTTATCCTAAAGTACTTAATGTAGAGTCTGGCTCTTGGGAAATTCTCACTGGTAATGTGAATATTCAGTCATCTATCATTATTGCTCATAGGATAATGGAATGGCCATGCTCACAAAAGGGAAAGAAGAGCCTTTCCAAGTCCAGTGAAATCCTTCGCCACACATATCTTTTTTAAAACTTGACTTTGAAATAAATATCAAACATAAAGACATTGGTTATGGCCACCAGAAAAGATGGAGTTGTACCAACAAGTGAGGATTCTTCTCCAAGTTCCAACATGCATGCGTTGTTTGCATGGCACCACCCACACTTCTGTGACAGCAGCTGGGGGTCCTGCAGCTTAACTCAGTGTGGACACTGCCTATCTGCGGGTAGTGCCAGACCCCACAGGTTAAAGGCCCAACCCTATAAGACCCGTGCCCCACTTGAGACATCATTTGCAAGCCCAGATGGTCACCTACGCTCTGACCCACTGGCCACCCGTTCAGAGGTTCTAATGACTTTGGGTTCTATTAATTGGTAGAGTGGCTCACGGAACTCAGAGAAACATGTTGCCTACTAGATCACAGCTTTATTGTAAAAGGTACTAAAACTCAGGAACAGCAGATGGAAGGGGATGCACAGGACAGAGTGTGTGTGGGGGAGGCACGGAACTTCACGCTCTCCAAGCCCCGCTTTCCCCAAATCCACATGTGTTCATCAACCCAGAGCTGTCCAGACCCTGTTTGGTGGTTTTTCTGGAGGATTCATCACACAAGCACAATTGGTTAAATCACTGGCTGTTGGTGATTGCTTCGACAGGAAGCCCTTCTCGCGTTCCCAGACATGGTAGTGGGGAGGGACCGGAAGTTCCAATCCTCTAACCATGTGGTTAGTTCCCCTGGCAAAAAGCCGCCCCCCTTTGGAAAAGAGGCACTCTCTGAAAAGTCATCTCATTCACCTAACAAGAGACACCTTGACTGCTGTCCCCACTTAGGAAATTCCCCGAGTTTTAGGAGCTCTGTGTCAGGACTGGGGGACAAAGACCAAAAATGTATTTCTTCTTATGAATACAAGTCACAAGGTCACAGTGACCCCAAATTTCAGTGATAATTTGGTACTATAGCTTTAAAAGGTTTTCAGCAGTTGATTGGACCTTTTTTAAAAAAAAATGTTGGGGCCACACCTCAAGACATGTGGGCATCTTAGTTCCCCAACCAAGGATTGAACCCACACTCCCTGCATTGGAAGGCAGAGTGTTGATCACTGGACCACCAGGGAAGCCCCTGATGGGCCCTTTTTTGATGAAAATGCTCCTGTGGTGTAAACTAAAGGGTTCAAGATTTCAAAAAGCTGGAGCTGAGCATGAGCCATCTTCTTATGCTGTCTTTAGATCATAACCGACTTTTCCATGGCCCTTGCAAGCCTGAGCTTTCCCCTGAGATGAGTCAGGCCCCAAGCAGCCTGTTTCCTTCCCCTGCTCGAGACCAGAGTCTATTCGGGGGCCGCTGGGCGCAGGCAGCATGCAGGGTGTGCGCGGGTCCACGCCAGCGGGATTAGCGAGAGATGCCTGGGATGGCTCATTGCCGGGTGTGCTCTGATTACAAGAAGTGAGAGGGTTTGGGGAACAAGATAGCCTCGGAGAGAGCCCAGCCACACAACCTTGCCCACTGTGAAACAAAATTGTGCTGCTTCCCCAAGGAGAAAGAAATCCATGGACTCCTTTGAATAATCAACGACCCCCAAAAGATGAAGAGTCTTAAAGTGGGATTCCTCAGCCTTGGCGTTGCTGGCATTTGATATGTTGCAGCATTTGTAAATACAACCGAAAATGTCCCCAGATGTCACCAGTGTCCCCCGGACCCCAACATTGAGGGCCAGCTGGACAGGCTGGACCAGGAGCAGGGATGAATGAAATGAAAGTTGCTCAGTCATGTCCAACTCTTTGCAACCCCATGGACTATACAGTTCATGGAATTCTCCAGGCGAGAATAATGGAGTGGGTAGCCTTTCCCTTACCAGGGGATCTTCCCAACGCAGGCATCGAACCCAGGTCCCACATTGCAGGCGGATTCTTTAGCAGCTGAGCCCCAAGGGAGGCCCAAGGGAAGACCAGGAGCAGGGATGGGAGAATGCAAAAGGACAGTGAAGCAAGAGAAATGGGGGCAGAGAAGCAAGTCCGCCCTCCTGAGACGTCTGCTGGCCCGGTCATCTGCAGTTGTGACCAGGTCACGGGGGCTCAGAGGTGTGTGACCCCCTGTGCTCCCCCAGGGCCAGCGGGTGTGTGAGGCTGAGCTGCTCCGGGGGAAGCGTGGGCCTCAAGCCCCACACAGATGTGCGGCGCGAGCCTTTCTCCCGAGTCAGGAGGTTTATTGTTGAGAAGACTTCCCGTGATGAACAGGGGAAGACCGGCCTGGCTGAAGTCGCGGTCAAGGGGTGGATCTTTTTTTGTTGTCGTTTGCTGTGAGGCTCAGGCATAAAAACTTTTATTAGAGAAGTCATGATTATGTATAGATGTGTGTAATTTTGATCTGATATTCAAATATTCAAATGTTTTCTCTTTTAGTTTCTCAGCTCAGTTCAGTTGCTCATTCGTGTCCAACTCTTTGTGACCCCATGAACAGCAGCACTCCAGGCCTCCCTGTCCATCACCAACTCCCAAAGTTTACCCAAACTCATGTCCGTTGAGTCAGTGATGCCACCTAAGCATCTCATCCTCTGTCGTCCTTTTCTCCTCCTGCCTTCAATCTTTCTCTACATCAGGGTCTTTCCAGTTGAGTCAGCTCTTCGCATCAGGTGGCCAAAATATTGGAGTTTCAGCTTCAACATCAGTCCTTCCAATGAATATTGAGGACTGATTTCCTTTAGGATGGGCTGTTGGATCTCCTTGCAGTCTAAGGGACTCTCAAGAGTCTTCTCCAAGACCACAGTCCAAAAGCATCAAGTCTTCTGCGCTCAGCTTTCTTTATAGTCCAACTCTCACATCCATACGTGAGTACTGGGAAAACCGCAGCCTTGACTAGATAGACCTTTGTTGACAAAGTAATGTCTCTGCTTTTTATTTTTTTAATCAGCTTACTCATTTTAGTTGGGGGCTAATTACTTTACAGTACTGTAGTGGTTTTTACCATACATTAACATGAATCAGCCATGGGTTTACATGTGTTCCCCATCCTTAACCCCCCTCCCACCTCCCTCCCCATCCCATCCCTCTGGGTCATCCCATTGCCCCAGCCCTGAGCATTTGTCTCATGCATCGAACCTGGAATGACGTTCTGTTTCACATATGATAATGTACATGTTTCAATGCTCTTCTCTCAGATCGTCCCACTCTCACCTTCTCCCTCAGAGTCCATAAGACTGTTCTATGCATCTGTGTCTCTTTTTCTGTCTCGCATATAGGGTTATCGTTACCATCTTTCAAATTCCATATATAGGCATTAGTATGCTGTATTGGTGCTTTTCTTTCTGGCTTACTTCACTGCGTATAATGGGCTCCAGTTTCATCCATCTCAATAGAACTGGTTCAAATGTATTCTTTCTAATGGCTGAGTAATATTCCACTGTGTATATGTAACACAGCTTCCTTATCCATTCGTCTTGTGATGGACATCTAGATTGCTTCCATGTCCTGGCTGTTATAAACAGTGCTGCATTGAACATTGGGGTACACGTGTCTCTTTCAATTCTGGTTTCCTCGGTGTGTATGCCCAGCAGTGGGATTGCTGGGTCATATGGCAGTTGTATTCTCAGTTGTTGAAGGAGTCTCCACACTGTTCTCCATAGTGGCTGTACTAGTTTGCATTCCCACCAACAGCGTAACACCCTCCAGCATTTATTGCTTGTAGACTTTTGGATAGCAGCCATTCTGACTGGCATGAAATGGTACCTCATTGTGGTTTTCATTTGCATTTCTCTAATAATGAGTGATGTTGAGCATCTTTTCATGTGTTTGTTAGCCATCTGTATGTCTTCTTTGGAGAAATGTCTGTTTAGTTCTTTGGCCCACTTTTTGATTGGGTCGTTTATTTTTCTGGAATTGAACTGAGCTGGTAGATCTTAAGGACACAGAATATTGGGAGTCCCAGATGGGGCTTCTGATACTGACGACCACAACCTGGGGGCTGGGGGTGGGGGAGGCTTAAAACAATACTAATCGATTCTCTCCCAGTTCTGGGACCAGAAGTTTATTGTATTTTCTTTATTTTTATTAAATTAGGTTATTTATCTATCTTTTAACTTTACAATACTGTATTTGTTTTGCCATACATTGACATGAATCCACCATGGGTGTACATGTGTTCCCCTTCCGAAACCCCCCTCCCAGCCCCCTCCCCATCCCATCCCTCCAGGTCATCCCGGCGCACCGGCCCCGAGCACCCTGTATCATGCATCGAACCTGGACTGGCGATTCGTTTCACATATGATAATTGACATGCATCAGTGCCATTCTCCCATATCATCCCGCCCTCGCCCTCTCCCATAGAGTCCATGATACTGTTCTATATATCTGTGTCTCTTTTGTTGTCTTGCATACAGGGTTATCTTTCCGATTTACTAAATTCCAAGGCGTCAGCAGGACCGGGCCCCCCGACCCGGGCTCTGGGGGAGCGTCACTTCCAGCTCTTCCAGTTTCTGGGGCTCCAGGTGTTCTTGGGTTTGGGGCCACGTGCCCCCAGCCTCCGCTTCCTACTCACATGGCCTCCTCCTCTCTGTGTGTCCTTCCTCTTCTTATAAAGACACCCAGCATTCTGCATAAGGCCCAGCTAATCCTCTATAACCTTATCTAACTTGATTTCATCTGCAAAGACCCCATTTCCGAATAAAGCCCCCCTCGCAAATATGAGGAGTTGGGATGTGGGTGTCTCTTTTGGAGGGCACCATTCACCCATCCACAAAGCTGGGCCTTTACACATGAGCGGTTATCCCAGGAGTGGGGGGAGTTCACGCAGGACCCCTCGAAGTACAGCCATGGGTGGGGGAGGCATGGCTCGTGGTTGGAAGGCTGAGCGGGGCAGGTGGTCTGGTGGGAACCAAGCTTTGAGCTGGCTGCCTGGGTGCAGGGTCCCGGGGTGTGCATGGAAGCCCCTGAGGTCGTCAGTACGCAGGTTCTGACTCAGCAGGTCCAGGTGGGCCCCACACTGCGCTTCTCACCTGCTCCCAGGGTGTATAAACTGCTGAGCCTGGTCCACGCTTGGAGGTGTGAGGAGCGTGCAGTCCTGTTTCCCAGGAGCCGTCAGAAACGTCCCCAAGGAAGGCCCCTCCCCAGTGTCCACTCAAGTCCCTGATCCCCTGTCCAGTGCCCCTGAGGTACCCAAGACAGAGGCCCGCACACCCCGCTGGGTGCCCCGGGCCAGGAACCCAGTGGAGGGGGAGGGGCGGGCCTGGAAGAAACGTGCTCATGGCTCCGTGTGTGGGGCGGATGGAGGCTGAGCCCGGCCGACGGGCTGTGCCCACAGGTGACCCACTGGCCCCCGCCCCCCGCCAGGCACTGTGGTCCCAGGGGAGCTCAGCTTGAAAACTGCTTCCCCAGCCACCCAGAGGAGGGGCCCTGGTTGTCAAATTAGGATCTGACAGCTTGATCCAGAAGACGGCCCCCGAAGTCAGTTTCACACATGAGGGTCCAGGAGGGGGTCATGTCAGAGACCCCTGGGACAGCAGATAGGATGGAAACGGTGGGGGAAGGTCCTGGAGGCAGGCAGCCCAGGCCTGCCTTCTGCAGGAGCGCCTCTTCTGCCCACCCCCCACTCCTCTGTCCCTCTGATGGCGTTGGGATCTGAGCCAGGGATTCCAGGAAATGGAAAAGAGCAGCTTGTGCGCCAACATGTTTCCCTGTACCTGAAACCCATCAGCATTTTTCAAGTCCAACCTCAAAGCCAGGGCGTTATTGATGTCCTAGGAATGTCTTTGTAAGCCTCCCAGAGTGCGGGCGGACACCCGGGCTGGACTCGGGAATTGAGGCCCAGGGAGCAGGCCCGGAGGTCTGGCGTCTGAGGAGCCCCAGACTTTCTGTGCGAGGGAGGACTGAAAAGCCACTCTCTGGGGCTGCCTTTCCTGCCTCCAAGGACGATAGCCTCCCCTACCGCGTTCGGGCTGAGAGTCATCCTGGGCTGGGAAGCGCTGGCTGGGAGGTCATTTTTCAGAGGCCATTGCCCAGGGGGCCCCGCGCCCAGGGAGAGCTCCCACACTGCCTGGGAACGTCAAGGCGCCCTCCACACGGCTGTTCTGTCACGTTTGCTCTGTGGGAGGGAGCTCGCGAGACTAGGCCTGTCTGCACCGTGCTCGGCTCCTGCAGGGAGAACACCGTGGGCGCCCGCCTGGATCCCGGGCCTAGGGGCCCCAACCGGCATTTTTCTCCTGGGAAGGCCACACGCGGAGCGGCCCAGCAATGCCTTTGGAGCCATCCCGTGGCTGTTTGCTTTCGTCTGCCGGAGCTAGCTTTGCTCCCCTCAGCGGCGTTGGACAGGGCCGGGGTAGGCCCGCCACCCCTCGCCGGGGGCCCCTGGGAAGTGCGGGCTGGCCTTGGCCAGGGGACACCGGCATGGCACACGGACCTCTCCGCCATACTCACCTGGCCTCCTGCCCCATGGGAGGACGCGTTGCCCTAGGACTATCTTTGCAAGGCTCCCAGAGTGCAGGCAGTCACCCGGGCCTGACTCGCGAATTGAGACCCTGGGAGGAGGCCCGGAGGTCTGGGATCTGAGGAGCCCCACACTTGCTGGGCGAGGGAGGACTGAAAACCCACTCTGTCGGGCTGCCTTTCCGGCCTCCAAGGAAGATAGCCTCCCCTGCCAACTTCGGGCTGAGTGTCACCCCGGGCTGGGAAGCACTGGCTGGGAGGTCATTTTTCAGGGGCCATGGCCCCTGGGGCCCCGCGCCCAGGGAGGGCTCCCACACTGACCGGGAACTTCAAGGCACCCTCAAAAAGGCTGTTCTGTCACGTTTGCTCTGCAATACTAGGCCTGTCTGCACCGTGCTCGGCTCCTGCGGTGAGAACACCGTGGGCGCCCGCCTGCATCCCGGGACTTTCTCCTTAGGCTTTTAGTTACATCATTTTGCAAGAGGTACGGACTGACATATGCAACACTTAAAAAGACGTTAGTTGAAATTCTTGTTTTATATAAGGCCTGTGCTGATCTACAGATCTTCCTTGGTGGCTTGCTAAGTTGCTTCAGTCGTGTCCGACTCTGTGCGACCCCATGGACTGCAACCTACCAGGCTCCTCCGTCCATGAGATTTTCCAGGCAAGAGTACTGGAGTGGGGTGCCATTGCCTTCTCCGCCCTGGTGGCTTAGCGGTAAAGAAACTGCCTGCCAAGGAAGACACGCTGGCTTGATCCCTGGGCGGGGAGGATCCCTTGGAGAAGAAAATAGCAACCCATTCCAGTATTCTTGCCTGGGAAATCACATGGGCAGAGGAGCTTGGAGGCTACAGTCCATGGGGTCACAAAGAATCGGACATGAGTTAGCGACTAAAACAAACCACAGTGCTGATTTGTGAATACGATGGCCATGAGCCAGGTTCCCTAATTGTCTTCCTTTCCCTTTTCGTGTTGTTTCCAGATGGGGGAAATCAGGTCATTGGCAGGCATCCCCCTGGAGTGATTGCAGCGTCTCTGCTGGTGTTTCATTCAGCATTTGGAAAGATCTGGAAAGTCATCTGTCCCCCTTCCCTAGCCAACAAACCTCTGACAAATCTGTAGTCAGTTTCTTTCATGACTTGCCTGTAAGAAAGAATTGTTCTGATCCTTTAGAAGCAAGATTTTGCTACATTTGAGCAGTAGTTTTGGTAAAGGACTAATTTAGGGTTGCAAAAATATAGATGTCATCTATGTTTTGTCTCTGCCTCAGCATTACTGACTCATTCCTTTATGAGCCCAATTGATACAATAGTTTACAGAGATTCACAAGAATGCTAACATTTCCACTTAACAGAGGAAGACAAAGGGGCTGATGCTGCTGTTTAGTCACCGAGTTGTGTCCTACTTTTTGTGACCCCAGGTACTGTAGCCCGCCAGGCTCCTCTGTCTATGGGATTCTCCAGGCAAGAATACTGGAGTGGATTGCCATGCCCTCCTCCAGGAGTTCTTCCTGATCCAGAAATCGAACATGCGCCTGCCTCATTGGCAGGTGAATTCTTTACCACTGAGCCATCAGGGAAGCCGAAAGCCATACTGGGACAGAGACAAATGCAAACAGCCCCCAAAGCAGCTCATTTCCTCTTTCGTCTTGGCAGCTCTGCACAGGGCCGGGTCGTGGATCTGAGTTTGCTCAAAAGAAGAGTCAAGTGACCCTGCCGCTGGGCTACGGAGGCCCCCCTTTCATGACAACCCCCTCACCCCAAGCATTTCTCTCATTTCTTCTTTGCTGACATGTCCCCCTCCGCCGCCGATCACACGTGGCAGTATATCACTGGGTGACCCGCTCTACCTTCATGGCGTGCCACAGCTCGTGGGCATCATATGAGGGTGGGGGGTACATGAGGCCGACCATGACGTCCTTGAAGTGATTGGAAAGCTTCTCCTTCAAGTCCCCAGCCAGGTCCTGTGCAGGGAAAGCAAGTACTTGCATTACACCACTTCCCAAGTTTGCGGGGAAAATGGGATAATTGCAGAAAGTCTTCTAGCAGGATTCCCTTCTCCTTGCCCCTTCACATAATAGCTAGTTTGGTTTGGATTCACACGTGTGTACATGGGTTACATGAAAGGATGGACTTGAGGGTTTGAAAATGAGTGATGTGGTCATACCTCCACGCCAGACGTCATCTGTATGGATATTCTAGTTACACAATCACAGAACCATGATCCTTCTTTAATCCCAACACAACCCCTCTTCTGAGCCTATAAATGAAAGTTAAAATCTGAAAAGCTTACAATAAATAAAAGTTGAAACTGAAAGCATTTCAGTAGGGAGTATAATAGTTTTGTGTGGAATTAATGAAATATTAGTCCTTAAAGAAAATATGCATTTTATCATTATAGCAGTGTCTTTTAGTAAAGAGTTCCGGTTATACTGTTGCCAAAAAGCTTGTGTAAATGAGTTAAGTAAGCAGTCTTGGAACTTTCTTCAAATAGTCACCTGAAAAAGAAAAACAAGCATGCTAGATTTTAGCCCTTGAAATACAGGTATAAAGGCGTGAAACTGATGGTTTTCCTTTAGTTTTCATTTCACTCATATAGAGTAGATGTTTAAAAACAAAAAATATGCACAATTTATGTTTTCTAGGGTTATAAAGACATCTGAAAGATTTTTTAAATGTACCATTTCTTGTTAAAATGTACAGTATATATTCAGTTATATGTTAAAATATGCAACAGTTTAGTTATGAGATGATTCACTAAGATAATTCAATAAGGCACAATAAGCTTTGTTACAGTACAAAACAAAATTGTCATAATTTTCATTTTATTTGCTATAATCTGGCAGTATATTTCCTGTGTTTCTTTTTTAGCAAAAAAGGCATCAGCCACAAGGTGTTAATTGGCAACACAGAGAATGTTTGCTCAGGTCAAGGCAGTTTGTCTAATGTCTGGAGTTGTGGCTGGTCTTGGAGTATATATAAGACTTATAAGATCGCCTCCTCATGGAGCTGGTATTCCAGTCAATTCCCTCATCTTTTGCCATCAACTGTTTCTAATTTCTGTAACAGACTGTCCTGGTGTGCTGTCAGGAGGCAGGCAAAAGCAATGATAAAGCCGTTGTGAACACATGAGCTTGTGAAGACTTTGTTCTCCTGCCCACATGAGCTCAGCACATCGTTTTGAAGGAAAGGCAGCAGTGGAGTCAGTGGGTTTTTATTTCTACTTTTTCTCAGACAAGATGGTAGGAGCTGGAGAAAAACAACACACAATCTCTGTTTTCAAGAGGATCCACATCCATAAACATCCCAGACATAATGCGAGTGAAAATGCGAGCTAATGCTTTGGAAGGCTCTGGTCATCATTTTTCACATCATAAGATCCTAAACAGTAGTTCAAGAGGGTTCTAAAAATTCAGGTAAGAGATGAGAATGGCCTTACAGGCCTAGGGACACAAGACAGTCAGACAAGAGAGAAGTTGCTTTGGGATGGGTGTTCAGAAGTCACTTCTGATAGTTAACTTTATTCACTTTTGCTGGGCCATTAACATTGTTCTAGATGTTTCTGTGAAGGTGTTTTTAGATGATTTATGTTTTTAGATGATTTACGTTTAAATCAGTGGACTTCAAGTCAAGCGAATTGCCCTTCACAGTGTGGGTGAGGCTCCTTCAGTCAGCTGAAGACTTTCCCTCAAGAGTTCTGCCAGCAGCTGGTCCTTGACACTGGGCTCCTACCCCCTCTGAGCCTCCAGTTGGCCTGCGTCTCGGCTGGCCTGCCCTGTGGATTGTGGCCTGTCCACCTCACAGTCATGTAGCTAATCCCTCACATCGCCCTCCTTCTCGGTGGCAGTGGGCATCCTTCTGACAGCGAGGACTTTGCATAGTCAGAACAGCATGAGGGTGACACGTTTCCTGCGGCACGGTTCATGACTTGTCTCTCGGGTGAGTTTACTCTCCCACTGCAGCAAAATCAACTGCGAACTAATAATAAAGATGGATCTGGGCAATCCCAGATACTTTATTTAGTGAACCTGAAAATGTAACACGTCACAATATGTGACATGCAGCTGAGACAGTGATTGAACATCCATTTTAGCTTTAAATATTTATATTAGAAGAGAAACAGGCAGTCAATGACCTAATCTTCCACCTCAAAACTAGAAAGAGAAGAATACATTAAATCCAGTATAAGAAGGGAGGAAATGACAGGGTGGAGTGCAGACTGTGATGGATTAATGTAACTGTATTACACATGTATGAAACATATATTCATATATTTTAAATTTTAAAAAAGGGAGGAAATGAGAATAAGATCATATTTCAATGAAATAGAAAATAAATACTTAAACTGTCAATGAAATCAAAACCTAATTTCTGAATGTTAATAAAATTCTAATTAGACTGAAAAGAAAAAAGAAAATGCAAAAATATTGGCAATGTAAGAGTAGCATATACATATAAAACAGAAAAAAAAAGTCGCATACACAAATACTACAGATATTGAAGGAAAAAAGAATATTATGAACACATTTATACCACTATATATATTTTTAGTTGAAATATAATTTATTTACAATGTTGTGTTAGTTTCAGGTGATTCAGATATATATATATATATATATATATATATATATGTTTATATGTTCTTTCTCATAATCTATCTCTTAGGTTATTACAAAATATTGACTAAATTTCCCTGTGCTATACAGTAGGTCCTTGTTGTTTACCTATTTTATATATAGTGATGTGTTTATGTTAATCCCATCCTGCTAATTTATCCCCCCCTGTTCTCTGTGCGTGTGAGTCTGTTCTCCATGCGTGTGAGTCTGTTCTCCGTGTGTGAGTCTATTTCTGGTTTGTAGATAAGTTCATTTGTGTCATATTTCAGATTGTACATATAAGTGATATCATACAGTGTCTGTCTTTCTCTATCTGACTGGTTTCACTAAGCGTAATGTTCTCTGGGTCTCTCTATGTTGCTGCAAGTGGCATGATGTCATTGCTGTTTATGGCTGAGCAATGTTCCATACGCATACCACAGACACATTCCACATCTTTATCCACTCCTCTGTCTATGGACACCTAGGTTGCTTCCACATCCTGGCTATTGTGAACACTGGGGTGCGCGTGTCTTTTTGAATTATGCCATCATCATAAAGCCTGAAATACTCAGCACCTGTAGGTCATTCCTGTCACCTGGCTGCTGCATCCCTAGGGACCGCCTGTGGCTGTGTCACAGACAGGAGAGCAGAGCTGAGGCTCAGTTCCCTTCTGCACTCCTGATGGGAATAGGAATGGTGCAGCGTCTACGGAGAACAGCATGGAAGCTCCTCAGAAAACTAAACATACAACTACCATATGACCCTGCGATCCCACTCCTGGGCATATATCTGGAGAAAAAGATAAAGATACACCACTATAGTTGAAAATTTAGTTGAAAAGTATAAATTTGTTGACAGCCACATATTACAAAAATAGGACAAGGAGAATTTCCAACTCAATCTAAATTTCCTTATATTAACGAAAAACAAAACCAAACCAGATTCGCAAGTAATCCACCCTCTTTAATCTCTAGACCCAAGTGGAGTCACTTCATAACATCTATGACACATTTTAATGTAGAAGTAAAATCATCTCTACACAGTATTGTGTAGAAAGCAGAGGGTGAAAGAAGACTTCTCAATTTATGCAACTATTATTGTCCTAATACCCCAATAAAAAAAAAAAAATTAAATCCAGTGCTGTGCCTCGGTTTAAAGGGCGGCAGATGGAAACGGTAGAATCAGCAACTCTTTGCGAGCCTTCCTCCGGCCCTCAGGGCAGCTGATTGTTTCTTTGACACTGCAGCTCCACCCCTGAGTTTATTGCACTGGATGAATGACCATATTACAGGAATGTTTGCCCCCCTCCCCAAGTCTGTCTCAGGCTTCTCAGGTGGCTCAGCGGTACAGAATCTTCCTGGCAATGCAGGAGAGGTGGGGTTGATGCCTGGGTCGAGAAAATGCCCCCGGAGAAGGAAGTGGCAACCCACTCCAGTCTTCTTGCCTGGGAAAGCCTAAGGACAGAGGAGCCTGGCGGGCTACAGTCCATGGGGTAGCAAAGAGTTGGACATGACTGAGCGACTAAACAACAAGAAACGGCTTTATCACAAATGTTGCCAAATTTGGCCGAGTGCTGAGTGGTCAGAGGTGCAGAGTTTATGGTGTATACCCGGTATAAATGAACCTGTAACAAGTTGAAGAATGAAGGAATGAACGTGGGAGGAGAAAGCCCTGAAGTTACTGATTAAACGTAAAACATACAGGCAATGGCTTGGGCATGGCAAAATCCTCCATTTGATCTTCAGTCACTTCTGGGGTCCCTATCCCTCCCGAATATTCGTAACAGCATCTTCCCCTTACTTCACCTGTGATCGCTGTGGGCTCTGACCCGGAACACCTGCGCCGGTTCCACTGCCCGGTGAGGTTCGGTGCGGCCGCTAGATGGCGCTGGGGAGCTGCGCGCCGGAGCGCGGGGGTGCGCGGGTGCGTGTGTGCGCGTGGCTATAGCACACGGATTTGATAAGGGACCTAGAGGAAGCTGGAGCACTGCGGTGAAAAAGACTGCCGGTGGCGCCCGGGCAGGAGGTGGCCTGCGTTCAGCCCGGGCCGAGCGTCAGCTGCGAAGTGGGCGACTCACCTGTGTGCCCCGTCTGGTCTGTACAGTGAGGACGGCTCCCACCTCAGCGTTGAGCTTTCTAGACAATGTTTGCTCAGGTGAAGTCCTTAACATGTTTTCTGGCTGCTATGAGGCACTGAAAATGTCTTTTTTCCCAAAATATATTAGGTAATTTGCTGTAGGTTTAAAATGGTGGGTACTAGCTGTGTCCTCTCTCCCCTCTTTTTTCTCTCTCTCCACCTCATTAGTTGTCTGTTCCCTTATATATCTCACAGCCTTTCCAGTATCCAGTTGTCAGTGATTCCATGGTCTCTAACTTACGAATGCATCCCCAAATTGACGATTTCATGCCCAGTTACCGCTGCAGCCTCGGCCTTTCGTGGTCATCGCTCCTGCGGTCAGTGCCCAGGCCTCCAGAGCGCCCCGTTCTGCCCTCCCAGCGCACCTGGCAGGTGACCCTGGAACATGCACATCAGCTAGTCACTTCTCTGCAGAAAGGCCCTTCCCCACTCCAAACGCCAGGACGAATTACAGCTACGTTTGTGCAGCTCAGCTCAGAATACAGCAAAGATGCAGGTGTTCTGTGTGACGGTCTCCAGGGCGCTGGATGGGCCCGCGGTGGACACATCCCTGCCCTCACCTCCGGCCGCTGCCATCCCTGCTCCCTATCCGCTCCACCCCGCCGCTGGCTTCCTGCAGCTCCTGGGTCTGCAGGCCCCTCCCTCAGGGCCCCAGCTTCCCATTCCTGTCACCTGCATGTTCTTTTGTTGTCTGTGCTGGCTGCCTACTTCATAGAGAGCTGCCTGCTCTCATCACCGTTGACAGTATGCCCCAGCCGCAGCACTGTTTCTCGCCCGGCTTGATCTTTTCTCCAGAGCACTAGTTCATTCTAACATGATACGCGTGCGTGTGTGTGTGTTGCTTCAGTCCTGTCTGACTCTTTGTGACCTACGGACTGTAGCCCGCCAGGCTTCCCTGTCCTTGGCATTTCCCAGGCAAGAATACTGGAGGGGGTTGCCCTTTCCTTCTCCAGGGGATCTTCCTGACCCAGGGATTGAACCCGCATCTCTGAAGTCTCCTGCATTGGCAGGCGGGTTCTTTGCCACTAGCACCACCTGGGAAGCTCGCTGTAGTGGTGGCTTGTTTTTCAGGACATCAGAAGACAGTACTTTCATTAGGGAAAACAGATATTGAGTAACATGTTGAAGTAGCCAAACTTCTCAAGTTCAGAGCGGAGCCTTCACCTGCGTTGTCTAGTCAGTGTTTTAAATGCTCTCCGGAGGGACAGACACAGCGTTGCAGATGCAGTCTTCGCAGGGTGCCTTTCCGCAGCCTGCCTGCTGCTCTTTCCTGTTTGCCAAAGACTCGCCCCAAAGGGACTCCTTGGGCCTCACAGCCTGGGCCTAAACTAGGCTGATGAGTGGATGCCCTTCAAGTGGATCTATTGGAGCTGCAGGTGGGCCGTGTCGCAGCAGCTCCGACAGCTCCACTTCAGCTAAGAGTGACATGGTGGTTCCCTTTTCTTTCTTCCTTTCACCTTTACCTAACTGTGTGCGCTCAGGGCAAGACACAGGATGGCCAGCACTCTGCTTGTTGGAATATGTTTATAACTTCTATCACTTTTCCTGCTGTTGTAAAAAAATACTTGCTCTTGAAGCCATGTTGTAGACCTGTACCAAGTGTGACTTAGAAGTTGTCTTAATTCTGCCCACCCCAATAGTCATCGTGTAAACCCTCGGGAAATTTTATGTTACATTAGAAAAACACTTGTGCAAACTGCTTTGTCACTGTGCAGTGGTAAGTAAATGTTTAAAAAACGTATTTACTTATATTGACATGTAGTTGATTTACAATGTTGTATTAGTTTCAAGTATAAAGCAGGGTGATCCGTTATAGGTTGCTGCAAGATATTCAATAGAGTTCCCTGTGCTATACAGTAAAAGTGATATCATACAGTGTCTGTCTTTCTCTATCTGACTGGTTTCACTAAGCGTAATGTTCTCTGGGTCTCTCTATGTTGCTGCAAGTGGCATGATGTCATTGCTGTTGTTGTTTATTTGTTGCCGGTGTTGTTTATCGGTTTTATTTACAGTGGGATCTATCTGTTAATCCCAGACTCCTAATTTATCCCCCGCACCTTTCCCCTTTGATACCATATGTTTGTTTTCTATGTCTGTGAGTCTGTTTCTGTTTTCTATGTAGATTCATCTGTATTACTTTTAAGGATTCTATGTTTAAGTGATATCATATGGTATTTCTCTTTCTCTATTACTTCTTTTGGTATGATAATATCTCTGAGTCCATCCATGTTGCTCCAAATGGCATTATTTCATTTTTTTTATGGCTGAGCAATATTCCATTGTACATATGTACATATCACATCTTCTTTATCCATCCTTCTGCCATTGGACATTTAGGTTGTCTTAGATGTAAAACTCACGTCTATTGTATGCTGCTATGGACACTGGGATGCATGTAGCTTTTCAAATTAGAGTTTTCTCCAGATGTATGCCCAGGAGGGGGATTACTGGATCATATGATAACTGTTTTTTTAAGGAATCTCCATACTGCTCTGCATAGTGGCTGTGCCAGTTTGTATTCCAGAATATTACTTCAGGTGAATTTGCCTCCTCTAGGAACCACTGTCAGATTGCCCAGCCCTTCAGCTGGGACAGACCTCCTCAGCCCAGGGGCATCTTGGGTCCCAGGTTCCACTGTACTGGGGAGAACTGCTCTGGGTCAAGGTCTGGAGTGACCGCATCCCTTACGCTGACCAGTGTGTCAGCGGTGTTCCAAGGCTCCTCTCGTGTGTCTCGGGACTAGTGTCAGCAGCTCGTCTAACGTAAAGTATCAAATAGTAAGAAGTATTTGTGAAATGTGCCCAGAACTGTACCTTATTCAGCAGCTAAGAGAGTAATTTCCTCTCATCTTTCTTACTCATGTTCATAAAAATCAATGGTTGGCATACAGGAAATCTATCAGCTCTCCCACAGGAAGGGAAAGCTGGCCTTGTCCAGGTAGAAGAAGTCATTCTGAACGTGAGCAGTGGGGGTCAGGAAGCCATCCCCAAGGTCCAGCAAGCTGACTGGGGGGCAGCCAGAGGAAGAAATGAAGGAAAAGGGAAATTTAGGCAGTTTGTCGGTGGTTTTTTTTTCCCTGTTAAGTGTACCCTAATGGGATTTTTTTCCCTCCTTTTTATTTACAGGCAGAGTGGACTTCTGTGAATGCAGTTCCTGTTCTGTATCAGACCCTGGCTGGACCCGGTCCCTGACTCCAGGAGGTGAAGGCTGAGGGGCGGGAGGTAAGGTCAGTCCGCACACCTGGCGTGGAGGGAGGGGCAGAGAGCCAGGCCTGTGCGCCGGCAGCAGAGGATGTGGTGTAGCAGTCTCGGGGGTGTGTGTCTGGGGTGGCCTGAGTGTGTAGGTCCCGGGGAGAGTGCACGGAGCCCTGGCCGCTCAGTTTGCAGGCCTGCAGGGCCTCCTCTTGATGCAGTGGGCAGAGCAGGAGGTGGCCAGCCCAGCTTGAGGGTCAGAGTGCAGATGCTGCGGATTTGGTGAGAGGGGTGGGAGGATGGATTGAATTCGGTGCACAGATGGGTATTTTGCGGGGGGATCGAGATTAATGCTCTGGTATTAAAGCGGGACAGTAGAGTTTTAGGTTTGGACTCCTCCTGCCTTCAGTTTAGGGATAGCCAGGGTAAGGTCCTGGGGCAGCAGCTTGGGGCGGGGCACCATTTCCACATCCATCTGGATACCACGTGGCGATGCCCAAATCAGAACCGTGTGAGCCAGGGACCCGTGGCAGTAAAAGTGACTAGGAGACTGACTAACTGACCTGATGGGATCTGAGAGCCGAGGGGCCCCACTAGGCTCCTCTGAGGGTCCTCAAGCTCTCTGGATGCCTGGGGCGCTAGCACAGGGGGTCTGACCACTCTGAGACCTTGGGCGTGTGGTAAGGCCTCTTCCCTGGAGGATCCGGTGTCTGAGAAGGTGCAAACACCTCGTTTCTTAGTTTTTTTCTCGGTCTGTTTTAGGGCCATTTTGTAGAAAGTGATAAAGTATTGCTTTTACCCAAGTTAACCTCATCTATGAAAGGCACAGATGTACGTAAACTTTTGGGATATGAACTTACTGAAAATGACCTCTCTTACGGCAGTATGCATATTGCAGCAATATTCGTGACTGATGCTGCAACTTGTATAGCTTTTTTTTTTTTAATAAATTTATTTATTTTAGTTGGGGGCTAATTACTTTACAATATTGTAGTGGTTTTTGCCATACATTGACATGAATCAGCCATGGGTTTACATGTGTTCCCCATCCTGAACCCCCCTCCCACCTCCCTCCCCATCCCATCCCTCTGGGTCATCCCATTGCCCCAGCCCTGAGCATTTGTCTCATGCATTGAACCTGGAATGGTGTTCTGTTTCACATATGATAATATACATGTTTCAATGCTATTCTCTCAGAACGTCCCACTCTCACCTTCTCCCTCAGAGTCCATAAGACTGTTCTATGCATCTGTGTCTCTTATTCTGTCTTGCATATAGGGTTATCGTTACCATCTTCCAAATTCCATATATATGCATTAGTATACTGTGTTGGTGTTTTTCTTCGTGGCTCACTTCACTCTGTATAATGGGCTCCAGTTTCATCCATCTCAATAGAACTGATTCAAAGGTATTCTTTTTAATGGCTAAGTAATATTCCATTGTGTATATGTAGCACAGCTTCCTTATCTATTCGTCTGCTGATGGACATCTAGGTTGCTTCCATGTCCTGGCTATTGTACACAGTGCTGCTTGTGTAGCTTTTACGTTCTCTTTCAAAGGAAAACTACTCCGGGTGTCACAGGAACATAAGAAAAGGAGCAGTTTTACCTGGAAGAAAAACAACAACTGGTTTCCTACTACGGTTTAATTCAGCTAATTTCATGAGCAGTGGTGGCCTTTTAGATGTCATTCATTCCAAAGCAGAGCACACCTTTGTTTTGTGTACTGTGGTTGTTCAGAGCCTGAGGTTTGGAGATGGAGTAAATCTTTAAGAACTAGTCTTACAGAGAAAGAGTTATGGTGGTATTTCATCGATAATGGTCAGGTGACAAAAAGTAATTGCTATTCCAGGTCCTTTTGGACTGAAGAGTTTTCATTCTTAATCTGTGGTTTAAGTGCACAAAAGAGGAGAGAAATCCTTAATGGCACCTGCTTTGAAACCAGTGCATGATTCCGTAAAGTACTCTGGACGGTTCTATTGCCTGAAATTATTTTTGAGCACCATTCTTTTCTAATGGTCTCTAACTGCAGCTTTGGGAGGAAAAGCTAGTGGGGAAGCCACTTGGATAGAGATGCGGGTGAGGACCTCAGGAGAACTGCAGGAAAAGATCTTATTTCTGGGCCTGGATCATTAGCTCTATGTGCCTTCCCTGGAGCTGAACACGGGGTGTTCCCAGGCAGTGCCTAATTGGACCAGCTGGTAGTGTTGGGCTGTGAGAGCTTGTACTTTATGAAGCTGAATGATTTCTAAGAAAGGGCTGGTGGGGTCACACATCACGTGCCGGCACTTCTGATGTGTCTCTTTCCCACATCCTGTGCAACACGTTTGAGGTAGAGGAACTGTCTCGAATGTTCAGTGAAGTCAGACACCTTTGTGATCAGAGACTGGAGAGCCCAGACCCTGTGCGGAGGTGTCTCAGAAGTTTGCCTGGAAACAGGAGGGGTTGGGGGGACTCACCCGGCCGAAGGCACCCAGGTAAGCCTCAGCGATGAGCTAGTGCTACAAGGGTAGTGTTGAGTCATTGTGACAGGGACTATTCAGCTTCAAAGTCATACAGCCCTTTCAGTTCAGTTGAGTTCAGTCGCTCTGTCATGTCAGACTCTTTGCGACCCCATGAATCGCAGCACGCCAGACCTCCCTGTCCATCACCAACCCCCGGAGTCCACTCAAACTCATATCCATCGAGTCAGTGATTCCATCCAGCCATCTCATCCTCTGTCGTCCACTTCTCCTCCTGCCCTCAATCCTTCCCAGCATCAGGGTCTCTTCCAATGAGTCAACTCTTCGCATCAGGTGGCCAAATTATTGGAGTTTCAGCTTCAACATCAGTCCTTCCAATGAACACCCAGGACTGATCTCCTTTAGGATGGACTAGTTGGATCTTCTTGCAGTCCAAGGGACTCTCAAGAGTCTCCTCCAACACCACAGTTCAAAAGCATCAATTCTTCGGCGCTCAGCTTTCTTCACAGTCCAACTCTCACATCCATACGTGACTACTGGAAAAACCATAGCCTTGACTAGACGGACCTTTGTTGGCAAAGTAATGTCTCTGCTTTTCAATATGCTATCTAGGTTGATCATAACTTTCCTTCCAAGGAGTAAGTGTCTTTTAATTTCACGGCTGCAGTCACCATCTGCAGTGATTTTGGAGCCCAGAAAAATAAAGTATGACCCTGTTTCCACCGTTTCCCCATCTATTTCCCATTAAGTGATGGGACCAGATGCTATGATCGTAGTTTTCTGAATGTTGAGCTTTAAGCCAACTTTTTCACTCTCCTCTCTCACTTTCCTCAAGAGGCTTTTTAGGTTCTCTTCACATTCTGCCATAAGGGTGGTGTCATCTAAATATCTGAGCTTATGGATATTTCTCCCAGCAATCTTGATTCCAGCTTGTGCTTCCTCCAGTGCAGCGTTTCTCATGATGTACTCTGCATATGAGTTAAATAAGCAGAGTGACAATATACAGCCTTGACGTCCTCCTTTTCCTATTTGGAACCAGTCTGTTGTTCCATGTCCAGTTCTAACTGTTGCATCCTGACCTGCATACAGGTTTCTCAAGAGGCAGGTTAGGTGGTCTGGTATTCCCATCTCTTTCAGAATTTTCCACAGTTGATTCTGATCCACACAGTCAAAGGCTTTGGCATAGTCAATAAAGCAGAAGTAGATGTTTTTCTGAAACTCTCTTGCTTTTTCAATGATCCAGCAGATGTTGGCAATTTGATCTCTGGTTCCTCTGCCTTTTCTAAAACCAGCTTGAACATCTGGAAGTTCATGGTTCACGAATTGCTGAAGCCTGCCTTGGAGAATTTTGAGCATTATTTTGCTAGCGTGTGAGATGAGTGCAATTGTGCAGTAGTTTGAGCACTCTTTGGCATTGCCTTTCTTTGGGATTGAAATGAAAACTGATCTTTTCCGTTCTTTTCCAGCCCTTTACTGTACTTACTGTAACCTTAATCTAGGGCATGTAAAGAAAAGGATTATTAAAAATAAAATTATAAAATAATGATTTTAAAATTAATCTGTGATATGTCAGTTGTTTTTAACATGTTCTAACATGCATAGAAAACCATGTAATGTTATGCTATTTTGTTAGCATCCTCGCATACTAAAACATTGAATGAAAAGCATAATGAAAAAAATAGATACGTTTCTCACATACAGGTGAAATATTGAAAGTAAATATTATTAAATCTAATTCAGCAGATGTTTAACTATTAATTACCTGCAGCCAAGTGAAAATTTATTCCAGGGTGTATAAATTATTTACTATACGGAAATATGTTAATATACCTAATCACATCACATAGCCCAAAGCCGAGAAATCATGCATTAATCTTAATAGAGACAGAGAAACAGTTGGTCTCTTTTTATGATAGAAAAATATTAATCTAGAAATGGAAAAGTATATTCTCAGTATGCCACAAACAGCATACATACTCTGATGTTTTTCACAGTTAAACATCAGAGATGGTCTTTTAAAGTCATAAATGGTACAAGAATATCTTCTATTTCATGAATATTTAAGGGAAAAAAGTTAATGAAAGTTCCAACTAGTGAATAAGACATGAAAGATTTGATAAGAGGAAAACATTATTATTTTCAGATTATATTATGACTATATTTCCTGAAAACAAAGTCTGGAAATTAGCAGATCGGATAGTTGTCCTCATTCAAGCTTCTTCAGTTGGCCAAGGGATTCCAGTGAGTTTGACATGTAACATTTATTAGTTGTGTCTTTGCATTTTCCTTCAATTCGGAACAGTTCCTCATTTTTTCTTTGTATTTCATACCTTGACAGTTACAGAACTATAAATCAGTTATTTCATAGAACATCTGTTAATTTGGGGTGTTCCTGTTAGTTTAAAGTTAATGCATCATTGGCTGAAGTATTTCAGAAATAGTGTTGTGTTCTCATTATATGCCCATCCTATCAGATGCACATGTTTTCCTTTGTTCTATTACTGATAGTGTTTACCTTTGATAAGTTGATTAAAATGCTACTGACCATTCTAAACTTACTATTTTTCCATTTTTGTAATAGGTGTTATATCAGGAGATAATTTGTAACCATAAGAGTACCTATCCTATTCTGCATTATTTTATCCATCTGTTTATTTATATTGGCATGTATTCATGGCTTTCTGTTTTATTCAATGATTATAATTTGTTTCTATATATATTTAACTGCTCAAATTGTCCAGGGTGGCCAAATACTGAAAATTATCATACGGCCAGGATCTGCACTGATTACATTCCAAAGCTAGGATTTTTAAGAAGAATTTTTAGATATACTTTAGGATGCATGAGTAACTTGAATGATGGAAGAGAAGAAAAAAAAAAAAAAAACGCAAGCAACTAATAAGGACAATTTCCATCTCAGGCTTCCTATTTATTCTTGATTCCCAAGGAAGGGCTTAAGTCATAAAAATCATTAAAGATGTAAAAGTTGAGATACTGATCTCTAGCAAACTGGGGGTTTATCTGAATTATGCAAAAGAAATGATGTGTAGAGTTTTTCACACATCTCTATTGACACCAATAAATATGGTTTCGTTTAATTAAAAGCCCTCATTATGGCTTGCATACTGCCTGGGGCTGAGTTGTGAAGCCATTAGAATGGGTTCTAATCCAATCTGTACACAGAGACTCACAGAAGGAAGATGTTGTGAAGAGACAGAGGGAGAAAACAGCCACCTACAAGCTGAAGAGAGAGGCCTGGAACAGATCTTTCTCTCCCAGTCCTCAGAAGTACCCAACCAGAGTGCACACCTTGATTTTGGACTTCCAGATTCCAGAAGTGTGAGACAATAAATACCTGTTGTTTAAGCCACCCAGTGTGTGATTTGTTACAGTAGTCCATGCAAACTAATACACCTTCTTTACATTATCTAGTTACTAGAAGGGTCTCCAGCTTGCGCCTCTAAGATTGATAAGGACTCAAAGAATACCATCCAACATGGTGAAATGATCAGAACCTAAGGAGGTGAAGTAAGCAGCTAACAAACCAAGTATCACTCAATATGTGTTCAACCCCATGTATGTAATCACTAGATGACATTTTTTAACTGAAAGAAAACACAGTTGGCAAGATAGACACATCCAACTTTGATTCCTCGAATTCTTCTTTGTTGCCCCAGAGTTGCTGGCTCTCTAATCTCTGATCATACCCACTTCATGTAACAGGCATCATAGTGGAATCAATACAGCAAAGTCAAAATTAACAACCTTCTCTATGTGTTGTTTACATTAGCTAAAAATTTTTGTAATAGGCATGTTACAAAATGCAATATATTTAAAACTTTACATTTTTTATTATTATATCTGAAATTTAGGGATTCTTTGCAAGAGGAGCAAGGGGAAAAGTGATTTTCAATGAAAAAATTTAAAGAGATGAAATTCTTCAAGTTTTTGATTTTTACACTTTTTAGTGTAAAATTAAGAAATTAAGAAAATTAAGAAATCATATACACATGGAATTCGATCTCCACATTTCATCCTAGTTGTTTTATAGGCAGTTTTTCACATTCCATAAAAATAAAAATGATAAAGTAGTTTTAAAGCCTAAGTTGCATATTTTGTAAAAATAATATATACAATATTTCTGAACCTAATTTTAGCCATTCATTTTATTAAATCATTGGATTTTCGATGCTTGAAGAGAAACTGAATGACAGAAGCCATTCTATTAATACCACCTCACTAAGTTCTTTTTGTTATAGCAATAATAACATACATGATTTATTTCTAAAATCTTAAAATGCTTGGGAAAACTAAACAGAGTATATAGTACCTTTCATTATATATCTCAAACTCTGATTACAACAGAGTTTTCTTTATTTCAATTTTCCTCTAAAACTGATTTAATACATTATTTTTAAGAAATAATATTTTTCCTAAAAGAACGATAAAATCTAGCATAAAAGTAAAAGTTGAACTTTATACCGTAAAATTGAGAGACAATGAAGGTGTGAAAGATATCTCTGTTAAGATTTAATACTCTGAACTTTAGAATTAATGCAGTATTGGTGGAGAGTAGTCTTAGGGCAATCAGGGCAAGTAAGTTTGAGATAGGATGTGGAAAATTCAGTAATTAATAAATTTATTTAAATTTTTAAAAAAGAATGCAGTATTAAAATAAGAAATCTACATATTTACCATCCTACAAATTTCCCCCAACTAACATAGGCATTAACTACACTTGTACTAAATCACCTTTACTGACCTAGAATATTGTTTTTGAGCATTCCATCTACCACACACCTAAAATTAGGAAGTGTCTACTGAACTACTACTAATTTTGAGAAAAGTTTCATTCACAATTAAAGTTAAGGTCAATGAGTTGCCTTCAAATAGTTGAATACTCTTAGTAGTCTAACAGCTCTTATCATAGCGCCAAAGAAGTGAAAAAACTCAATTGTTTTTAAACTGCACCATTACATGGTCTCTTTCCCTAAACTTCTCTTTTAATTATGCAGTCCTTTTTGATAAGTGGATAAGTAATGATCTCTTTGGATGAATAAATGGTAATCTGATTCTACTGCAAAAGAATAATTTGGCTCAGATATAATGTTCTTTGGACAAATAAGTAGTTAATATATTACCAAAATTAGTACCAAAGAATTCATAATAATAATCTCATATTTTATTAATAATTATCACCCTCAACTTTTAAATTTTTTAAAAATATATCTATCAATATAATCCTAGAAAATTAAAAATTTTTAGGAAATTGAAAGGATTAGTTTTCCTAACTGTATGTGTATATTTAACCACACAGGTCTTCAGAGAACTGAGATTGTGGTATTTGGTATGCTTCCCAGGTGGCACTAGTAATAAAGAACCCACCTGCCAATGCAGGAGAGAAAAGAGACAGGGCGGGGGGTTGGGGGGTGATCCATCCCTGGGTTGGGAAGATCCCCTGGAGGAGGACATGGCAACCCACTCCAGTATTCTTGCTTGGAGAGTCCCATGGACAGAGAAGCCTGTCGGGCTATAGTCCAAAGGGTTGCAAAAAGTCAGACACAACTTAAGTGGCTGAGAACACATGCATAGTATTTATAACACTTCATCACATGGAGTACTGATGGAATATGCCTGAATAGATCACTCCATGATCCAAATACCTGCTATCTGGGGCTAAGAGGTTCCATTTCTAGCAAACAGGCTCTATCTCTCCCAACCACATGCAATCATTCATCACATAATCCTAGGAGGATCATAAATCCTTTATAGGAAGAAAGTAGCAAGGAAGGAGACCAAACAGAAACAATTTAAACTATGACCTATGAGGGACAGGGTAAAATGCTGTATTTCTACCTGGTATCATCAGTGCTAGATTAGTGGAGTACGTCACTATGATCTCACAGGTCAGAGTACAATGAGGAATCAACATACACTTTGACAAATTAAAGTATGTGTGCTTAACTGCATGCTCAGTCATGTCCCACTTTTTGTGACCCCGTGGATTGTAGTCCACCAGGCTCCTCTATCTGTGGACTTTTCCAGGCAAGAATACTGGAGTGGGTTGCCATTTCCTTCTCCAGGGGATCTTCCCAACCCAGGGATCAAGCCCACGTCTCCTGCATTGGCAGGCAGATTCTTTAACCACTGTGCCACCAGAGAATAGTTAATACTGTGGGATTCAACACATCCCATTATTTTATAATATGAAGATTCCAGCTTCAGAGTCTCAAAACAGGAGGATATAAAAGGGGCTGACTCAAGCCTGAGGTGAGACTTAAGGACCACCAGTTGTTATTTCAACATTTATGTACCAAAAAATACATGTATAGATACAAACAGAGCTATGGTAGAGTCCTGGCAAGTCTTCTGAATATCTCCCTCTACACTTTTCATTCATATTTATTCTGGCCTCCTCATCAGATGTTAAGTCTGTCAAGGATATATAGTAGTTCCTCTCTGCTCACAAAAGGACCTTTATCTAACAATATTTAAGGTCTTCCTTGTAGCTCAAATGGTAAAGAATCTGCCTGCAATGCAGGAGACCCAGGTTGGACCACTGGGTCGGGAAGATCCCCTGGAAAAGGAAATGGAAACCCACTCCAGTATTCTTGCCTGGGAAATCCCAGAGACAGAGGAGCCTGGCAGGCTACAGTCCATGCCATCAAACAAGTTGGACACGACTGAGTGATTAAGACTACACACGAATATTTTAGACTGTTAGATGAGCTAAGTACCTTTTATCTGACTATAAGTCTGAAGAAATTTGGAATGAGGGGATAATAAGTGATGCTAATGGGTTTTTAGTAACAAGATATCTTAGAAAGATAAGTGGGCTGTTTACTCCAATGAATCCACCTTGGAATCCAGTGAGAAACTTGAAAGATCTAGGTTAGGACACAGCAATGGCTGGCTGGCAAGCAATGATTGACAAGGCCTCAGGACTAAAGACAAATGAATCATGGAGGGTGGGAAAGAGACCTATTGTTTTGTTCTGGTTTATTTTCAACCCTTTCTCAAATAGTTCATTAGAAGTCTAGGTAAATGAGAGGCAGAATAGGTGACAAAATCAGTTGGGGAATGGACACTGCAGTTTCTTTCTTCCATCTTTCAGATACATGAGAAACGTGGGCTCATAGGTAGAGAAAAACTAGGAGTAAAATTTTGTGACATTGGTGGAAAGACTCAAAAGACTATTTTTATATGAAATCAAATTATTAAAAATTAGAGCATTTGGGGAAATAGACTTTTTGAAAAGCCAGAGATTAGAAGCCTCTCACATTCCGGACCAGTGGCTAGATGTGCAGTGGCTACTGGATTATGAATACTCAAGAGCTGTGGCAGGACCTCACCCAGGGAGAATCTGAATCCATTCCCGCCAGGGTAGCAGGAGATGCCAACATCTTCCCAATGGCTGCAGTCATGACCTCCCCAGGGTCTCCGCGAACACTGAAGGAAACTGGCTTCCTTTCCTGAGCAACTGACACCTTCCAACCATATGGGTCCCGTGCTCTCTTCAAAGTGGTTTGCAGAGGCTTGTTTGCCATATCTGTGGCAATAAAATAAACATCATGCACAGAACTGCTGTCTCTTGTTTCAAGGAACCACAAAACATAAAACAAGCAACTTCATTAAGCATCATGACTTCAGAGGGTAAGTACTTGTTCTTTCTCCTATCCTGAGAACTCACTTCTAACAGTAGTGTTCACTACATCACATATTTTGATGATCTTAACAATGTTTGATTGACTGAATGGGTAACGAGTGGATAATTAATCCTATTCCCCCAACCATTCTTGTGTTTTGTCTACAATTTAAGCCACCATCCAGAGAGAATGCAGACAGATAAATGTCAAATTCCTGACCGTGGAAATAACACAGTGCACCAGGAAGTGAAAACACTTGCGTCAGCCTCTGAAAGCCTTCTGAGTGCATGTGATTTCATTAGTTCTCTAAGACCCTTTCCTATCCTGTCTTCCAAAATAAACCATGTGAGGAATTTCCTGGAGGTGCAGTGGTTAGGATTCCACACTCACTGCCAAGGGTTGCAGGTTCAATTCCTGGTAGTGGAACTAAGATATTGAAAGCTACATGGCACAGTCAAAGAAAACAAGTAAACAAAAAATAAAAACAAAATGTATGTATTGGTTCAATGATTTCTCAAGCATCATTCCCATCCATGATGAAACGTGGATTTTAACCCATCAAAATCAGAGTAATAACAGTGTTTCTACCTTTTTATAAGGTTACATAATCTGATTTTTTAAACTTTCATGAATTATATTTGTGTTTCAATTGACTTTATTTGTAACACTGCCTTACTGAAAAACCCGAAGTATATTATAATATATATATATATATATATATATACACACACTGTAGAAATAGGAAAGATCCACAAAGTCAAAAATTAGCAAATAAGTCAATCTCTACCTTCGTTCATCTTCTCCCCAGTTTAGTTCTTTTGTTCTGTAAAATCCAAACAAGCCTCCAGAAATCCCTGGGCTAAAAGATATCTGAAGTGTCTTTCAATTGGTCTATATAAATAATTAAACTCTAACTCATAAATTTTATGTTAGTCACTTCCATCCCAATTTATTATTTCTGTACTAAGAGTATGAAGAGATCTTTCTCTCTGAAAAATGAATTTTCCTAATCTTTTCCTATGCACTTACTTATTAAATTTATTTAACATGATAAACATTTCAATTAATTAAAACAATGCAACTTTCAATGTCATTCTAAGACTTCTATTTTGCTGACTTATCGATTCTTAGCTAAAAAAGTAATTATCCTAAATTCCATACTGCTATCACGCTCAACTTACACCAGGTTTCCACAAAATGCAGCAATCGGATTACATCCATTCATATCGATTATGTAAGAGACAGCAAGAGGTCATTTTACTTTGGGATTTCGTTTGTATGAAGAAACCCAGAGTTCACCGTCTTTTTCATTCCAAAAGTGCATTCTCTTTCAGAAATTCCTCTGTAAACTAAAATGTAAATGTAGCAGGTGCCTATTCTACCTTCTAACGTAATCATTTAGAATTTTAACAAATATTGAGAACACTTTCAGAACCATTAAGTTCTGATACTCTGTATATGCAAGAAAAACTGAATGTATCTGTGAAACAATAAAATAAAATAAAAAATGGAGAAAAAATCAGCATTTATTCAGTTGTTTTCACTAATAAGGAAAAATACGAGAACAGTAAACAATAATATTTTTGAATTTTTCTAAACTTGTGAAAATGGGATACAGTTCTCAGACTAACAGAGATTTACTTGGATGAAACGGCATTTTAAAGTAATTCTTATTAATTAAATATCAATATTTATTTGGCTAGCATGTCATAGCCCTTGACCTCATAATTATAATTAACTGCACTGCCCATGAAAATTCAAAATATTTGTCAATCGCATACATCTATACCTTTGTGATGTCATTATTTACAACAGGAAAATTTAAACTAATTGATATATTCAGTAAATTATAGTATGAACATCATCAGTTATGTTATTAAAATTATGACTACAGTAATATAAAGTAAAAAAGTGAATAGTAAAATTATATATCTACTACTAGAGCTGCTACAAAGTTATACACAAGTTTTAATAATGGAAAAATTAGGAGTAGTTTTTTATTTTCTCTTTTTTCCAAATCGCTAAAATTTTATATTACTTTTACAACTTTAAAAATATATGTTTAAACATAGCTTGAATGAAAGCATATTTTAAGTTTTAATAAATATTTGCAATTAATTCTATCTCAAGCTGAAATAATATAATTTTGCTTATTTCTTTTAAACAAGAGACAATTACTTCAAGTATGACATAGCAATATGGAAAATAAGAAAGAATGGGCATCCATGGGCTTCATTCAGATATTAGCTCAAAGGCATCATTTGCAATTACTTCAAGCAACTTAGGTCTTTACTCTGGAATGCATTATGTGTGTGACATGAAATATATTGCTCAAAGTGTGATACTCAGTTTTTAAGAGAATGAGGTCAAGGGTGAGTTCAAAAGGTCATCTCATGACAAGAAAGCTGTTTTTCTCAAATAAAAGTGGTAATTATCATCACATTATGAGAAAGGAAATAATGTAATACCAAAGAATTTGACATTGGACTTCTCTGAAATTTTAAATACAGTGATGTTATTACTAACAACATCCAATAGTAGCAATGCATCAGAATAAAACTGATCATTCACAGCATACAGTCTTACTTAAATAGACAAAACGGGACTTAGAAGTCATCCATGGCTCCAACCAGTTATTCAAGAAGAGGGGTCATGGCAGGAAAGGCAAATGAGATAAATAGCAAGATATGGTTATTTATCATCAAAGAAATGTTATTGTTTTTTAATTGCTGAACTTCCATATATAGATAGGTAGATAAGAGGGGTAGGAAGGTAGGTAGAATAGACAGGTAGATAATAATTGAGAATATATACTGTTAGTATTATAGACATTACAAGCAAGGGTGACAAAATAAGACTTTTAAAAATATAGCTTGGCATTTAGCTATCTCATATCAATAGATCTTACTTAAATCCCAGCTGTCAGCAAACCACATAGGTATTAAGATCAGTCCAGCCATCATTACAGACAGTCCCCCACTGTCCCCTGTAATACACTTCCAGGCGACGCTCATGGCTGCCTTTACCACCTGCAAGTCTGATGACGCCATCTGCGACAAGAAGAAGACACGGAGACTGAGCAAATAATGATCAGAAAAAGGCAGAGCAACATTGTAATTTCATGAGAAATATCATCCTACCCAGATCTCTCTCGAGGCCTTTTTTTAAACTCCTATTAGAATTGTCCTTGGTAGCTCGGACAGTAAAGAGCCTGTCTGCAATGCTGGAGACCTGAGTTCAATCCCTGGATCGGGAAGATACCCTGGAGAAGAAAATGGCACCCCACTCCAGGATTCTTCCCATGAACCGAAGAGCCTGGAGGACTACGGTCCATGGGGTGGCAAAGAGTCATTCACAGCTGAAGCAACTAAGCACACAAGCATAGAACTGTGCTCAGTGATCTGAGATCATTAACGGGATTGTTCTTGAACAAAGTCATAACACATATCGGTCCTAACAAACTACTTCCCTTTTATTTCTACTCTTGTGTCTAACTAGAAAAATATACTCTGATATAATTCCAAAGTAACTATTTAGATTTCTTCAGATTAAATAATACTTGGGAAATTTCTTATGGTTTTAATCTCCTTAAAAGTATGAGCAATATTTGTCACTTTAATTTAAAAAGTATAAAAACACAGTAACTTGGAAATAGCTGAAAAATTTAACTGTGAATGAAAAAATACTGAAATATGAAGACAGAAAAAGCTACTCTGGTTAAAGAGTGATCTATCATGTCAAAATATTTATTACTATTCCTTAGGCATTCATAAAGGATTTCCTGGTGGCTCAGATGGTAAAGAATCCACCTGCAATGCAGGAGACCCAGGTTCAATTCCTGAGTTGGGAAGATCCCCTGGAGAAGGGAATAAAAACTAGGGTGCATGTTTTGCCTGTGTTCTTTTATCGATAATACAAATCTAAATTTCAGTCTTCTGAAATTAAATGAATACTTAATTCCCAGAAAATCCTGTAAAAAGCTTCTAAGCAGATACACAATATAATAAATTCATTCCCCAAAAAGTATAAGAGGCCATTTCCATCCAAAATAATCCAAACACTGTCCCTCTTCCCAAATGAAATATATAAATAATCTTGGGAAAAAGTCATACTTTTCATGAATCTCTGGGATCATTCAAAGTAAATTAAGGTCTCCTAGCAACAGAATCATTATTAATGTAAAATTTCACTGTTTGCAAAGCATTGTTACACCTGTTACCTCATTTGACCATCCCAGCAACAGTACAAGACTATCCTCATTTGAAAGAGGAGGAAATGGAGGCTCAAGAAGATGAAGTGCTCTGGCTTACAATCTGGTATAAATTTTCTATTTGTTTTGTGTATAAATGGGTTATTCTAATAAAACAACAGTGTATACAGAGCTATGTAAATAAAAAAGTAGACCTTCAGCATTTCACAGTCTGTCAGAAGTATTTCATTTGACTTTTTTAAAGAAATATTAAAGCCTTAATTTTTTTCTTCAAGCTCTTTTTGCTATAGAAACAACAGATTTGTGTTGACCCAACTTCTCTTGCCCATCCATTTCTCTCTTCTTCCCCTCAAACATTTAAGTACATACACATACACTCATTTGCACTCAGACATGTCCTTCTTGCAACACAAGACATAGCTTGACAAGCATGCTGTGATTTGGAACAGTCTGAATATTCAGCACAGCAAAGGTTAACCTGGTTCTTTAATAGTGTGCTTTAATCAACAATCCCATCAAAATAGTTTTACCAGCTATAAACACATTCTGAGAGTCAAGACAGGCTAATAAATGAATGGACTAAATGTATAATTATAAAATCTAACATCCTAAATGTAGCATTGTACACTGATTCTGACTACTAGGTACTATATATTGCAACAAGATCATATATTCTTAATTACTTTATAGGATTGTGTAGCTTTCAACTGAAAAATTCAGAAATATCTATAAATAAAGAGATAGCATTATAATATACAGTGTATATTCTTTTTATGTCTTATTTGGGGGATTTATTTGTAAGTTCATTTAGTAATATCAGCTAAATTGAGAAGGGAAGTTAAGCCCAAATACGGGCGAAGGCAAGAGTGGCTAGGTTGACAGGGTGAAGTTCCTACCTGTTAGAGGGGTACAGGACACTCCAGCATCTTCTTCATGGTCACAGTTATGCTCTCCCCAGGAACTCTTTGGACACTGCTCAATAGAAAGCTCATTCCCAGTGCAGCGTACTTCATCCAACATTACTGGGCCAGACCCTTCCCCAAAATACGCCTGTTTCCACGCTTTGGCAATGCCACTGAACAAACATAAGAACATAAGTCAGATTGAAGGTTAGTCTGACCTGTTTCTTCTTTTGCCTCTGGCAAAGGTAAACTTATGATTAATTTATAATTTTCCGTATCAATTCACTCCACTGTATCTATCTTGGTCCATAAAGTACCAAACTAAGAATGAAAGAGCTACAAGCTAGAGTCTGGGGCCCTGATGACTGTGGAACCACCGTACCAACCTTGAATTAACTCTCTCCGGTCTCCAGAGAGAGAAATAGACTCTTGTCTTTGTTGTTGTTGTTCAGCCACGCGGTCACATCTGACCCTTTGCAACCCCATGGACTGCAGCACACCAGGCCTTCTTGTCCCTCACCATCTCCCAAAGTGTGCCCAAGTTCATGTCCATTGCATCAATGATTCTGGACAGCCATCTCATCCTCTGATGACCTCTTCTCCTTCTGCCCTCAATCTTTACCAGCATCAGGGATTTTTCCAGTGAGTCAGCTGTTCACATCAGATGACCAAAAGACTGGAGTTTCAGCTGCAGCATCAGTCCTGCCAACAAATATTCAGTGTCGATTTCCCTTAAGATTGACTGGTTTGATCTCCTTGCTGTCCAAGTGACTTTTAGGAGTCTTCTCCAGCACCACAGTTTGAAGGCATCGATTCTTCGGTGCTCCGCCTTCTTTACAGTCCAGTTCTCACAACCGGACATGACCACTGGCAAGACCATATCCTTGACGATACGGACCTTTGTCGGCAGAGTAATGTCTCTGCTTTTTAACACATGGTCTAGGTTTGTCACAGCTTCCCTGCCAAGAAGCAAATATCTACTGATTTCATGGCTGCAGTCACCGTCCACAGTGATTTTGGAGCCCATGAAGAAGAGATCTGCCACTGCTTCCACCTTTTCCCCCTCTCTTTGCCATGAAGGAATGGGGCTGGATGCCATCATCTTAGCTTTTTTAATATTTAGTTTTAAGCCAGCTCTTTCACTCTCCTCCTTTGCCCTCATCAAGAGGCTCTTTAATTCCTCTTTGCTTTCTGCCATTAGAGTGGTATTATCAGCATATCTGAGGTTGTTGATGTTTCTCCTGACTGTTTTGATTCCAGCTTGTAACTCATCCAGCCTGGCATTTCTCATGTCTTGTTTAAGCCATGGTTATTTTCAGTTCTCTGTTACTCATGGTCAAACATCTCTTCACTCAAATTTATTTGACTAAATTTACTTCTCTCACAATTCAAAGTGACACCATATTCTCTAGAACCCCAGATTTCAGTGAAGAAGATCATGATTGCCTGTCAAAATGATAAATGACTTCAGAAATTGTATCTTCAGCCTTTTTCAGCCATTTAATTCTTAGACTAGAGAATTTATATTTTTAGTTTGCTTTTCAACGATACTGCATCTATTCCCCATTATTTAAGTTGCCTTTTTCTCCTTACATTATAACTATCTTGAGAATTTAAAACCAAAACAGGAATGCAATTTTGATATATGTAATTCAAATTTTACTATCCAGAAATAAGGTTTTATCAGAACAAAGCCACACTCATTCCCAAATTATTGTCTGTGGCTGCTTTTGCACTACACAAAAGCTCAGTGGAGTAATTGGAAAGTCTAAAATATTCACTATCTGCCCCTTTACGGAAAATGTTTGCTGACCCTTGCTCTAGAGGAAAGAGATTAATGAAAGCAAATATGGAAACTGATTTAGAGAACACTGAAAGCTGGAGAGTAGAAGCAGAAGAGACAGGATGACTAATGCAGGCCATGGGGAAGCCAGATAGGAGCAGAGTTTTAGAGAAAGGCAGATTGACCGTCTCTTGGGTCTCTGCCCGGTGACAATTGCTAGAAAAGAAAAAGACCTGTCAAAGAAAATTTCAGTGAGTATAATTCCTTGAGGCAAGACTAGGTGCTAAAATAAAACCAGGGACCAATATGAGAGAAAATAAAATTTGATCCCAAACTCAGAAACAAAAAATAAACTCCAGATGGTTTCAAAATTTAAATAGAAAGAAGGAAAGAAAGGGAGGAAGGAGGGAAAGAGGAAGACAAGATGACTAAAAAGTTAATACAATGCAATGAAATAATAATAACATAGTTCTTATAACCTTGGTAATAAGGGAATTTCCTGAGCAAGATGAAAAACCAAGAAATCAGAAAACAAAGACTAAAAAAAGTTAAACTTATAAATTTGAACTATGTAATAAATAAACCAAACACATAAATTTGAACTATTGTATGGCAAAATACACCACAACCAGATCAAAAGGCAAAGAAGGTGAAAGATATATTTGTAAAATATAACAGCAATCAAATAAAAAAAAATTCCTAGAAGTAAATAATCATAATTTATTATTATCATAATAAAAGAAAAAACGACCAACATCAAAAATAGGGTAATGGAGACAAACAAGCTATTTACAGAAGAAGAAATACCCATGGCCACTGAGCATATTGTAAGATGCTCAACTTACAGTGATCAAATTAAAACAGTTAGAATGCATTTTTACATATCCTTAAAATCCTTTGCACTAAAAATCTAGGCTAAAAGATTAAAAACTAAAGGCTTTCTATTCCCAAGAAAAAAATAACAAACCTAAAATACTCATTACTTGGGAGTGACTTGAGACAGGCTGGACAGAGTAACTGAAATACATTGCATTTCAAATATGTCAAAGATGTGGTAGAGGTTCTAGGAAAAAGCAAAAGCCCTGATTAACAGCCTCTAAACTGTGTTCCTTCCTTAAGGGAGAACACTAGATGGGAGATCAGAAGCCCCGGATAGTGACTCTGGGGAAAATCACCTATGTTATAATGCAGCCTTAAAACATCATTTGGGTGTTTTATTTTCTTCCTTATGCATCTCCATATTTTCCATTGTTTACAACCATTATTTTAATGATCACAAAAATGTTTAATTAAAATAAACTAATCAGAAAAATTAATGCAATAAATTCAAGAACCAAACAAAACAAAAAAAACACGAAGAAATCATGATGTAAAACAAACTAGGTTTCCCAGCTAATTTTGGAGTTCATTAAAAATTAAGATGATATTTATAAATTCACACAGTCCTTCAGCCTATTTCCTGGTGTCCTGGACTGTATTAGCTTTCAGGGGAATACCAAAGAAATGGATGACTCTGCCGTTTAAGACATTGTCTAATACCAGGGAAAGCAACATGAGACTCATGGTTTGTTAAAGGCTAATAAGTACTATGTAAATTTGATAAAGTTGTGTGTTCTCTTCCCTTCCATTATGAAAAGTATGTCCACATCAGCCCTGGCAGTTCATTTGTAGTAACAGTCCCAGTTTTACTACTTTCTCACCATCTGACCACAGAATAAATTTGTGGAATAGGGGTTTTCTGATATAATGCATCGATTTATTAGGTTATTTTATGCAAAGCTGTTTGACCTACACAGCAGCAATCCCCAATAGACACCGAACTGATCCTATGTCTGATCCGTATCCAAAACATTCCTAAACCTATTTAGCTAATCTGATTGTATTCATATAAAATTTGTCTGTTTTTCATAGAAAAAGAGCAAATAAAAAATACCACCTGACTAACTCAATCCCTGGATTTAGCTACTACTTTGACTAGACACAGAATGGAGTTAGGCAATTCTATTGTGTAAAAAGAATTACTTGCTAGGTTATAAAAGATTGGTTCTTTGACAGCAAATATCATTTTGTGACACATAACATTTGGATGAAAAACTCATTTTTACTGGTCAATAGTCCATATTTCTTTCTGGAAAACAATCCCCTCTATCTCCAATAATGATATTTTGAAGTATACTGAATGATTACTGTATCCCAGACACTGGTCTAACAGCTTCAAATGTATTAACTTTTTCAATCCTCCCTACAACCCCATGATGTTATTACCCACTGTTTACAGATGAGGAAACTGAGTTGCAGAAGTTAAACAATTTGCCCAGCATTAGATAGTAAAATTTGTCTGGCTTTAGAGCAGACTCTGAAACACTTTACTTTCTTTCAGTCTCTTGGGGCATTTTCAGTGATGTGTCTGTGGCACATTAATATATAGTCTGTCTAAAACATGCTCATCATCAATTTCCTCCTACAATAAACTTTTCTCCCTTGACTTCCCTATTTCTTTCAGCTTGTATTCATATTTATTCTTATTAATACCTGCCTATTTTGCAAACAGTGTAACATGAAATGAAAAATCCTACCTTGGGAGCCACAAATCTCAAGATTCCAGTCTTCATTCACAGTATAATTTGGGGACTTTGAGTAATCTCAGAGAGCCTAACTTTCTCATCTGTTAAATAAGGCCTCCTTTCTGCTCAATAATTGGACATACTAATAATGTTTATAAAGTATTTTAAAAATTAATAAACAATAAAATAAGAGAACAAATAAATATTTAAAAAGAGCATGAGAAGAATTTTTATTTTGACCACGGAATAATATGGTTCTTTCTTTAAGATAATTTTATAGCCAAAAAAAAAACCTAAGAAGAAAACAGCGCTCAAAAATTTAAAATTCTTATGTAAATTATGGCATATCCACAAAATAAAATATGATGTCACAGTTCCATGAGCAGCTATGCTTTTAAGAGTTCTGAAAGACATAGGAAATGCTTTAATGTTAAGTGCACAAAAGGAACTCCAATTAAAATGTCTCTATCTGAAACTTCACTGCATATGTATGCATTCTCAAGTTCAATTTTCTAACACTTGGCTTCTTCCTTTCCTAATCCTCATGTTTCTCTGAGTTCTGGATTAATCAAATTTAAATATCTTAAGTACAGTTATTCCTTTTGTGTTTTAGGACGCTTGCCAGCTACCAAAATCTACAGCCACCATTAAAAGATGAGGGTCAACAAAGACAGCATCTCACAAAGAAATTGTAACCAGCACTCCAGGGAGGCATGATATAGTTTCCCTTTGGGAATTCAACAAAGCAAGTACCACTGAGATGAAACATGCAACATTAAAAATTATTGCATCTGAAAGTACTGTGCCTTTAAGTGAGCAAAACAAATTCTAGGGGAAGAGCACTTGCAGAATACTGCTGTACTGCAAGGTTATGAGAGAAGTAGAAAATCAAAGTAAAGAAAAACAAAGCAAAAGAACAGCATCAGCTCAGATCCTAGGGTACTTAATAATAAAAAAAAAATCTCCACCAAGCTAGATTGTTGGTTATTACACAGGCTTGTGGAAGATCTTTGCTGTCTTGAATATTTGAAGATATTTTTCCTTTTCATCACTTCTCCAAACACAAATCTCCTCATACAAAAGATGGCAGCGAGCAAATGCTTGAGAAAGATGTAAACACTTTACTCAACCCATACATATGTTCAACATTAATACAGTCTTCCTTGTGATTCTATCTCTACATTCTTTCCATGCAGTAGACTATTGTTTGTCAACACAGTCTTTGTTTGAGAACTGTTTATGTAAGTGAAAAAAAAAAATCTTGGCTCTCAAGAAAGAACTCTACATTACAACATGAATTTTTAGACTCACTTTTAAAACTATGAAAGTGAAAGTGTTAGTTGCTCAGTGGTATTCAACTCTTTGAGACCCCACAGACTATAGCCCGCCAGGCTCCACTGTCTATGGAATTCTCCAGGCAAGAATACTGGAGTGGGTTATCATTTCCTCCTCCAGGGGATCTTCCCAACCCAGGGATCGAACCCAGGTCTCTTGAGTATCCTGCATTAGCAAGTGGGTTCTTTACCAGTAGCGCCACCTGGGAAGCAAATACTTGAGTGATGTTTATCTAATCAAACTTTTGGATCTAGCCTCCCATTTCAGAAGTTACAAGAACCAGAATGAGACAAATTCAGAAGGGAGGATATTCTACAAACCAACTGGTGTGGTCTTTGGTCTCTGCAACAAGTCAGTGTTAGGAAAAACAAGAAACTGTTCTGGATTAAAAGACTTTGGGGGTATAACGTCCAGATGCACCACAAGGCCCTGGCCTAAATTCTGCTACAGAGAAACCATCCGTCAAGGACATGGTGGGAACACCTATGGAAATCTGAATATTACAGGATATTAAACAATGTAAGAATGATTACCACTGACATTAGTTGTGATGATAATTTGGCTATGTAGGACAATGTTCTTATTTTTAAAAGGTGAAGTATACACTGAAGTATTTAGAGGTAAAATGTTGAAACACCTTTATTTTGTTTTAAAATACTTTAATATTAACCTACAGTTTTGAAAAAGTGGGAGGGGAGGGGTCAGTTGCAAAAACAATTGCAAAAAAATTACGGTTCAAGGTTCAAAAATCATGCTCCAGTGTCAAAGACTATGCTTAACTGGACAAAGTGAAACAAGAACTGAGAAGACTTAATTTTGAGAGGTCTCCACATCAACCCACCCCTACCTGCCACAACATGCTAAATAATTTTTTTCCAATTTAAAGTAAAATATCAACTTCAGAAGATCTGCCAGTATAATTTCAGAGAAACTTTTAGGCCTGCTATACCAATGTTCAAAATCACTAAAGACAAGGATCAGAGGATACACAATTATACCATACTATTCCAAAGTAACCATAACTAAAGCAACATATAATATTGGTTTTCTGTCTTTATTCCACAAGCTTCATTGCCATATCCTGCATAGGAATTATTTCCTTTGAACATTAATAAACATTCTTTGTTCTAAGCACATACCTAACAAATAAGGAGCAAAGGGCAAAAGTTTAGACGATATTTGGGGGAAAGAAGTTGAACTTCAGTTAAAGCCTCACAACTAGTTTCATCATATGACTTTGGTAAGTTACTGCAGTTGACCGTGCTAGTTACTACCTGGGAGTCCTATAAAGGCTCCTGATAAAAAGTGGTAAAAGGCTTAAGGTTCTTAAGGATACAAAATCAGTTGAATTCAGATACAAACAGGTTAGATCTATAGGTACATAGACATTCTCTTCAAGGAGACTACCGCCAAATACAATGATCAAAAAGGTGGCTTTTTCTACTTGTTCAAAGAAATGTGCAATTTAAACACACCTATCTTTGGGTATGGAAGTAATAAACTTGAAATGTAAGCAAAACAAAAGAAGAAGAACCAACCTCAGACCCAGCTGCCTGCAGACCACTTCTGCATCTGCATCATCCCACTGGTCGTCACAGACTGTCCCCCACTGACCGGCATGGTAGACCTCCACTCGGCCCTCACGCACACTGCTCCCCCCAGCAAGGCGCAGGATGGGGAACGCAGGGCCTGCAATATGAAATTAACAACAAATTAAACCTACACATTCATACTGAGCTATAGAAGATCAGGTATATTCTATTTCTTTGCCATTCTCAATCATAAAGTTATATTTAATAAGCCACTTCAGCAATATGGACATACCCACGCATGTCTAATATATTTTATGATAATCTCAACTGATTAAAATCCTCCAACTTGAATTACATTCATACAAATAGCTGTCAAGAGGAAGCAGTCTAAATTCACTTTTTCCCGAGGACCTCAGAAACCAGAAAAGACACACTCAAAACTGCAGTTATTGGAAATCCATTTGATTTTTATGGTATTGTGGGGGATAGCATTGATTTTTTATTTACAGTAACTTGAGAATTACCAACATGTAATTATTAAGAATGGCACTTATATCTATGACATACTTGCTTTCAGCATAGAAATATTTTTACATTTGTAGAGATCAAGTCAAAGTTAACATTATCACATTATAAGAAGCTGGTGGACATCACAGCCAGTACCTTCAAAAAACAATATTGAAGATTCATTTGTGTATGAATCAGTTCATCATTTGTGTATGAATCAATTCATTCTCTGTGAAGAATACCAGAGGCTTCCCCATGCAAATTCCTTATTATAGTCTACAATGCCCTTATCTAGCTTCATCAGTTTTTTAATTTTTCTCTCTTTTTCTTAGTCTAGAATTGAGGACACAGGGAACGCCTTTCCCTTTCACTCAAGTACTTCAGATACCCAGCTATGTAGAAGGCATGTAATAAATATTTGTTGACTGACTGGATTGGCAAACGATGACTAAAAGCCTAGAAAGAATATCCCAAACAACGAAAAATAACTATTGATATCCACTCCTTCAATTCTGTTTCTTAAACAGCTGTTAGGCAGAGAGGCACTGCACAAATGCTACCCTTAAGAAGTATATTGCCTCGGGATATGGACAACATGAGTACAGATGGGAGACCATTGAGAAGGCCCTGCAGGGGTTCAGATGCAAAAGGTGCTCGCCCACCCCCGGAGGAAATTAGGGAATCTCTTCTAAAGGAGCTGTAGCTGAGAGGGCCAAGATGATGGATGGGACTTCATAAGTTCTACATGGGGGATGTGCACTTCAGACAAAATGAACCGAATGAACACAAGCATAGAAACACAAAGCTGTATGTGTTTGGGAAACAGAACGGCCCTCTAATTTTTCTGGAATAAAGAATGTGAGATGGTCAAAGGTTCAGAACAGGCTGGGTCCCTATTAGGAAATTTAGTGTTATCTTTTGCCAAATACTCATCATTTATCCACATGAAATATGCTTCTAATTCCTCCACAGTATAAGCAGCTATCAATAAATGGTACTTGGACATTCATATTTATATTCAAATATCACACCAGAGAAGGGATTTAGATTAGCAAACATGTACATATACTCATACTCTGATATTTGTAACACAGTTTTCTTACATAAGTCAACTAGCACTTGTAATTTGGAAAAGGATAAAGGTAGGTTTAATAAACATAACTGTTCTCAACAGTATATAGCAGCTTCTTATAATTAATGACTGCTGAATTATGACAAGAAACCTAAATTTACATGTTACTATGTTTTTCTTTTAAGAAGCTTGGAAAATATAGAAACAAACCAATAGAAACAGCATAAATTTCTTAAACTATTATATCCTTCTCTGCTTCTCCTCTCCCCACCTCCATAGTAAGCTTGGAGAAAACAGAAAAAAAAAAAAAAAATTAAAAGGAAATTTAAAATTATCTACAACCTAGAAACATTATGGCATAATTACCTTACATTTTTTTAAACGTTGTGCTTTATTTTTAAATGTAGTTTTTACACTGGTTGTGTAAGTATTTGTGAAAATATAGAGAAGCTCAAAGACAAAATTTAGTCACCATCTCACATCTTCCCAATAAATACATGCACAAAAAAAAAATCACTTGAAAGAAATTTCAGTGAAGTAGTTGACTGGTATTTAACTTATGGATAAATAAAACTCCCAGACATTTTCATTTATACTGATATTTCCTATGTCCAATACAAAGATACGATCTTCTACTTTGTAAGTGTTGGAAAAGTACTAAATGCCAAGATGCTAAATGTAAATTCCAAACTAAAAGAAAGTATTAATGTTAAAGGTCTGCTGCTGTGCCTTAAGATAGACTCAGTGTTTGCTGATTTGAGCTATTTGTTTTCATATTCTCATTTAATTTACCATAAAAGCATATTTTTTCATTCTCACTTCTAATTTATCTCAACCTTCGATATGTTATATATGCTTACATCAACCTTAAATTTATCTTTGCAGCCAGAGCATAAACAAGTGGATAGATTATAGAGAATGGAGAGCTTTTTTAAAAAAAGAGTAGACAGAGAGCCTGAAAAAAATATACTGACTTCCCATTGTTGTTAGAATTAAATGCAGGCTTTTAGAGTACTACAAACTGTATGTGTGTATAACTGAGTCATTTTGCTGTACACCAGAGACTGGCACAACACTGTAAATCAAATTAAAAATAAAATAAAGTACTATGAAACCCTGAAAAAAAAAAGGATTGTTTTCAAAAATTTACTTACTTCACTACTTGAAAAATGTTAACATACTTTATCAGTTCAGTTGAACACAGAATACAAGCAATGTCTACAAAAAGCAGTGCACTGTTGAGCCCGATGCACAGCATCCCTGATGTAGCAATGTGTAAACATGTGTTTGCCACAAGTAGGATTACCAAGAGGTGGAGAGGCAAAGGAAGAAAAGGAAAAACTTACAAGACATAAAGACTTAGAATGCACCTTGCATCCACAAAAGGACTGTAGCTCTCCAAGCACACACTTGTGTGATATCTTGCACCATTTCCATTGGTTCTTCCAGTCAGTTCACAGGAATGACCCTAGCTTGGATCTTCCTATGTTTTGCAGAGGGAGTGTGTCAATTCCTTCCCTGATACTTGTACTCAATCAGAAACCATTGCCCTCGGCTGTCTGCTGGCATTCTAAGACCTGGGACATCTGATCACGCTACTATCGCCAAGAAAATCCAAAAAGGTGTGATAGCCACAGGTTGTGGTCACACGTTAAAACAATCACAGACCCCAGAAAACCCACCCACAATTGTGAAACTAAAAGCCTAGAAAGAATATCCCAAACAAGGAAAAATAACTAGCAAAGGGAGCTTCTCCCGCTGCTTCCGTTCACATGATCATACACACATCTGTATACCAAAACCACATACTAATCACCAATGCTGCAGATGGTGACTGCAGTCATAAAATTAAAAGATGCTTCCTCCTTGGAAGGAAAGTTATGACCAACCCAGGCAGCATATTAAAAAATAGCGACATTACTTTGCCAACAAAGGTCCATCTCGTCAAGGCTAAGGTTTATCCAGTAGTCATGTATGGATATGAGAGTTGGACTATAAAGAAAGCTGAGCGCCGAAGAATTGATGCTTTTGAACTGTGGTGTTGGAGAAGACTCTTGAGAGTCCCTTGGGCTGCAAGGAGATCCAACCAGTCCTTCCTAAAGGAGATCAGTCCTGGGTGTTCATTGGAAGGACTGATGTTGAAGCTGAAGGTCCAATCCTTTGGCCACCTGATGAGAAGAGCTGACTCATTTGAAAAGACCCTGATGCTGGGAAAGACTGAAGGCAGGACGAGAAGGGGACAACAGAGGATGAGATGGTTGGATGGCATCACTGAGTCAGTGGAGATGAGTTTGAGTAAACTCCGGGAGTTGGTGATGGACAGGGAAACCTGGCATGCTGCGGTCCATTGGATCGCGAACAGTCAGACACGACTGAGCGACTGAACTGAACTGAATGCCTAGGACATCATGCATAGGAGCCCTTATCCAAGGTAGCGATTTGTTTTATGGAATGTGCTATCTTCAAAGAATAACGCTAATAACTATGATTCTATTCTATTTTATAAAGTGAAAACATTTTATTATAGTTTCTGTATTTTATATTTGGTTTCAAGATGACTTTTAACTTGATTCCATCACAATTTTTCATTACCCAAATAAGTGTTTCATATACAGTATATAATAATCCTATAAACAAATTATATTAAAACAGAAAATATGTGAAGTGAGGTCAGGGCTTCTCAGGCGGTCCAGTGGTTAAGAGTTTGCCTTGCAATGCAGGGGACACCAGTTCAAACCCTGGTCTAGGAAGATCCCACATGCTAGGGGGCAGTTAGGTGCAAGCATCACATCTACTAAAGCCTGCATGATCTAGAGCCTGTGCTCCACAGCAAGAAAAGCCACCTCAATCAATGAGAAGCCCGTGCACTGCAACTAGAGAGTAGCCCCCACTTACTGCAACTAGAGAGAGCCCGTGCACAGCAGTCAAGACTCGGTGCAATCAAAAAATTTTTTAATTAAAAAAAAAAAACAACTGAGTTCAAATGGAAATCCGACTGTTACATGAATTCCTTTGAAGACTAATTAGATTGTTGATAGACTATGATGATTCAGACTCAGGTCTGTATTTCAACGCTTAGGAAAACATTCAACTAAGACATGTTTTTCATCTGGAATGCTGAAAACAGAATAAAAGTAAAGCGAGGGAATAAAAATTTTTTTTTTTCACCATGGGAAAAGCTACACAGGTCAGCAGCTGCCATCTTCTCAGAACATGCCCTGCCCTGCCAGATGTCTTTTTCACAAAGCAGTATATTTTCTTCATCTCCTCTGCAACGGACATTGCTCCAATAAACGGGAATAAGGCCCAGTTCAGAAAACGGGGTTTGTTTTGCGACTCCTTTTCCTCTGGAAGTACAATGCTCAAGGTTAGGTTTATCAAATGTAGGCTAACTTTTATCAAAGCACAAGGGTTTTAAAAAAATTGAAAAAGTCAAAAAAGGTGGATGTGGAAGAAAAAGACAAACATAATGGATTATGTAAATTTCAAGGAAATCAAAATATTAGATCAGAACAGGGTGATTATCTATGGCAATCTTTCTAATTAACCTTGAATAATGCTAGGCATGTGCCTTTATCTACAGCTGATTTTAGAAGAAAATGGGCAAATACTACAGACATAAAACAGGAGTCTGGATGGTTATATGGAAGAAGTGTGTCTGTCATGTGATCTAGTGGGACTTGGATTCTAGTCTGCACTCAGCTGCAAATTACTCTAACACGTCTCTAAGTCCTTCCTTCTGATACATGAAAGAAGTCTGGATGCTTGAAGATTCTTTCCTATTCCAATATTTTAGGCTGTCATTTTCAAAACAATTATTATTGCCACATCTAAGCAAGGTAATATCAAGAGAGGCAATCCATTCCCATTTTTAAAAAATTTATATATATATAATAGTATTTGCTAATGAACTTTTGAAATCAATTGAGAAAACTCATCTAGTCTACATACTTTTAACCTCTAATATGTACAAAGCTTAAATTAAATTTTTAAAAGATTAAATGCTTATCTGAATAACATGATGATCTCTAGAACTGTCTCCATGCTACAGCTTCCATTAACCCAACAATAAATATTTGGGGTGTATCTAAAATATGAATCTGTCTTGACAGCAATAAAGCCAGGTTGCTCTGCTCTTATTTGAAATTCTTTTTTATTAATGGACTACTAAGAGATGACAGAAGGAATCAGATCAGCTTATCTGAAGTTTATGTTTGCATAAAGATAGTTTACATTCTTTTATCAATCAAGGGAGGGAAGTCGCTCAGTCGTGTCCGACTCTTTGCGACCCCGTGGACTCTAGCCTACCAGGCTCCTTCGTCCATGGGATTCTCCAGGCAAGAATACTGGAGTGGTTTGCCATTTCCTTCTCCAGGGGATCTTCCCGACCCAGGGATCGAACCCAGGTCTCCCGCATTGGAGGCAGACGCTTTAACCTCTGAGCCACCAGGGAAGTCCCTTATCAATCAAGAGGATCTCTGTAATTCACATCTCCGCTACAGAGCTTGTTTTGTTTTAAAATTTTTTAGAAAATTTTATTGGCATATAGTTGATTTACAGTGTTGTATCTGCTGTACAAAAAAGTGAATCAGTTATGCATATACACATATCCATTCTTTCTGCTGTACAAAAAAGTGAATCAGCTATGCATATACATATATCCATTCTTTTTTAGATTATTTTCCCATATAGGTCATCACAGAGCACTGAGTAGAGTTCCCTGTGCTATAAAATAGGTACTTATTAATTATTTATTTTATATATAGTAGTGTGTATATATCAATCCCAATCTCCCAATTTATCCCTCCCTACTGTCCCCCCTTAGTAATCATAAGATTGTTTTCTACATCTGTAATTCTATTTCTATTTTGTAAATAAGTTCATTTGTACCATTTTTGTTTTCTTATGTCAGTCTCATAGAAAATTTCATTCTTCCCTGCTTTTCAGGGATAATAAAAGCACAGGTAGAAAGGTCCATGAAGGAAGACACTGACATCAACCTACAAATTGTTACACCTTCAGGCTGTCAAAGAAAAAGCATCAAGCCAACATTCTTTGTGACTTGCCCAACCAGCCAAGGACTGTTTGCCAAACAAACCACTGGGGATAAAATCAGTAATTAACATGCTAACACCATAACTCTTTGTAGGCTCTCTCCTCTTGCTTTTATCCTGATTTATTTCAACCCTCATTGTAAAAAATTAGTGAGTTGTAGCTGAACTTAACTAATTGTTTAGTTAACTAACTTAACTAATCGTTGTTTAGTTGCTAAGTTGTGTCTGACTCTTTGCAATCCCATTTACTGTAGCCCGCCAGGTTCCTCTGTCCATGGGATTTCCCAGCAAGACAACCGGAGCAGGTTGCCACTTCCTTCTCTAGGGGCTCTTCCTGACCTAGAGATAGAACTTGCATCTCTTGCACTGGCAGGTGGATTCTTTACCGATAAGCCACCAAGGAAGCCTAATTAAGTATTGTTGTTGTTGTTCAGTCGCTCAGTCGTGTCCAATTCTTTGAGACCTTAAGGACTGCAGCACACCAGGCTTCCCTTTCCTTCACCATCTCCAGTAGCTTGCTCAAATTCATGTCCATTGAGTCGGTGATGCCATCCAACCATCTCATTATCCCCTTCTCCTTCTGCCTTCCATCTTTCCCAGAATCAGGGTCTTTTCCAATCAGTCAGCTCTTCACATCAGGTAGCCAAAGTACTGGAGCTTCAGCTTCAGCATCAGTCCTTCCAATGAATATTCAGGGTTGATTTCCTTTAGGATTGCCTGGTTTGATCTCCTTGAGTATAAGGGACTCTCAAGAGTATTCTCCAACACCACAGTTGGAAAGCATCAATTAAGTATTACATTAACCCTATTTGCTACTCTAATAGAATCAAAAGTCTGAATAAAACTTAAGCCTGCAAGGTTCGCCTGTACTAAATACTAATTTCCCACCTTCCGAGTGAGAAGACAGGAAACGGGCAAATTAAAATTCTTACTGATTTGACTGCACTTGACTAACCTTTTCATTTGTGTCATCACATTAGATATTACCACTCATTGATTATTAATCTAAAATATTTGCAAATAGAAAGCTTTTCTTTCAGGCCTTTTAACCTTTATTTTTTTCATAACAAGATATTTTCCAAGCTTTTTAAAGATCCTTGGTCATAAAGGTCAAGAAAAATATAGGGCATGTATACTTGGAAAAAATAAATGATACAGAAAAGCAGAACAATAACAACAACAAAAAAAACCCATTAATTCCAAAATGGAAACTTCTGCTCCTGGGAAACCCCTTGAGACAAAGCATAAAGGTACTGGGCATGGTGGGAGTCAGTGTACACCAGTCCATTTTAAGGAGAGTGCCTAGGGTCAGGCTGAAAGCATGAGGAGAAGAGGGTGAGAGAGGATGAGATGGTTGGATGGCATCACTGACTCAATGGACATGAGTTTGAGTAACTCCGGGATTTGGGGATGGATAGGGAGGCCTAGTGTGCTGCAGTCCATGGAGTAGCAAAGAGTCGGACACGACTGAGTGACTGAACTGAACGGAACTGAGGGTGGTAGGAACGGCCAGCAACTTCTCAGGATGACAGGTGCTGCTGGGCTGAGGGAAATTGCCATCTCTTACAGAATCTCCTCAGTGCAGAAACCTATGTCCCAGGATATCACACCTTACTCAGCATGGGATGAAACTACAAATGAACTTCACCTCCTACACACACACATACAACAGGGGAATCTGTGGCTGGCTCAAGGTAAAAGCGAATGACAGCAACCACAGGCTGTAGAGGCTACTGGGAAAATAAAACTCTTAGGACCCAATTCTTTGTTTCCTGGCACTGAAGAATCCATTTGTTAGATCAAAGACCAAAAGATGCTTTTATTTTTGGACCATTCAGCTTCTGCCCATTTCCTAGTCAATTCAGTTCAGTTCAGTTGCTCAGTTCTGTCAAACTCTTTGCGAACCCACGAACCACAGCACGCCAGGCCTCCCTGTGCATCGCCAACTCCCAGAGTTTACTCAAACTCATGTCCATTGAGTCGGTGATGCCATCCAACCAACCTTCTCATCCTCTGTTGTCCCCTTCTCCTCCTGCCTTCAATCTTTCCCAGCATCAGAGTCTTTTCAAATGAGTCAGTTCTTCACATCAGGTGGCCAAAGTACTGGAGTTTCAGCTTCAGCATCAGTCCTTCCAATGAATATTCAGGACTGATTTTCTTTAGGTAGGACTGGTTGGATCTCCTTGCAGTCCAAGGGACTCCCAAGAGTCTTCTCCAACACCATAGTTCAAAAGCATCAATTCTTTGGCATTCAGCTTTCTTTAGAATCCAACTCTACATCCATACATGACTACTGGAAAAACCACAGCTTTGATGAGACAGACCTTTGTTGGCAAAGTAATGTCTCTGCTTTTTAACATGCTGTCTATATTGGTCATAAGTTTTCTTCCAAAGAGGAAGCATCTTTTAATTTCATGGCTGCAGTCGCCATCTGCAGTGATTTTGGAGACCGAAAAAATGAAGTCAGCCACTGTTTCCACTGTTTCCCCATCTATTTGCCATGAAGTGATGGGACCAGATGCCATGATCTTAGTTTTCTGAATGTTGAGTTTTAAAACAGCTTTTTCGCTTTCCTCTTTCACTTTCATTAAGAGGCTCTTTAGTTCTTCACTTTCTGCCATAAGGGTCGTGTCATCTGCGTATCTGAGGTTACTGATATTTCTCCCGGCAATCTTGATTCCAGCTTGTGCGTGATCCAGCCTAGCATTTCTCATGATGTACTCTGCATATAAGCAGAGGTGACAATATACAGCCTTGATGTACGCCTTTCCATATTTGGAACCAGTCTGTTGTTCCAGGTCCAGTTCTAACTGTTGCTTCCTGATCTGCATACAGGTTTCTCAAGAGGCAGGTCAGGTGGTCTGGTATTTCCATCTCTTTCAGAGTTTTCCACAGTTGATTGTGATCCTCACAGTCAATGGCTTTGGCATAATCAATAAAGCAGATGTTTTTCCGGAACTCTCTTGCTTTTTCGATGATCCAATGGATGTTGGCAATTTGATCTCTGGTTCTGCTGCCTTTGTTAAATCCAGCCTGAACATCTGGAAGTTCACGGTTGAAGCGCGGCTTGGAGAATTTTGAGCATTACTTTACTAGCATGTGAGATGAGTGCAACTGTGCGGTACTTTGAGCATTCGTTGGCATTGCCTTTCTTTGGGAGTGGAATAAAAACTAACCTTTTCCAGTCTTGTGGCCACTGCTGAGATTTTCAAATTTGCTGGCATATTGAATGCAGCAATTTCACAGCATCATCTTTCAGGATTTGAAATAGCTCAACTGGAATTCCATCACCTCCACTAACTTTGTTCGTAGTGATGCTTCCTAAGGCCCACTTGACTTTGCATTCCAGGATGTCTGGCTCTAGGTGAGTGATCACACCATCGTGATTATCTGGGTCATGAAGATCTTTTTTGTATAGTTCTTCAGTGTATTCTTGCCATGTCTTCTTAACATCTTCTGCTTCTGTTAGATCCATACCATTTATGTCCTTTATTGAGCCCATCTTTGCATGAAATGTTCCCTTGGTATCTCTAATTTTTTTGAAGAGATCTCTAGGCTTTCCCATTCTATTGTTCTCCTTATTTCTTTGCACTGTTCACTGAGAAAGGCTTTCTTGTCGCTCTTGCTATTCTTTGAAACTCTGCATTCAAATGGGTATATCTTTCCTTTTCTCCTTTGCCTTTTGCTTCTCTTCTATTCACAGCTACTTGTAAGGCCTCCTCAGATAACCATTTTGCCTTTTTACATTTCTTTTCCTTGTGGATGGTCTTGATCACTGCCTCCTGTACAATGTCACGAACCTCCATCCACAGTTCTTCAGGCACTCTGTCTACAGATCTAATCCCTTCAATCTATTTCTCACTTCCAGTGTATAATCGTACAGGATTTGATTTAGGTCATACCTGAATGGTCTAGTGGTTTTCCCTACTTTCTTCAATTTAAGTCTGACTCTGAATAAGGAGTTCATGGTCTGAGCCATAGTCAGCTGCCGGTTTTGTTTTTGCTGACTGTATAGAGCTTCTCCATCTTTGGCTGCAGAGAATATAATCAATCTGATTTCAGTGTTGACCATCTGGTGATGTCCATGTGTAGTCTTCTCTCATGTTGTTGGAAGAGGGTGTTTGCTATGACCAGTGCATTCTCTTGGCACAAGTCTATTAGCCTTTGGCCTGCTTCATTCTGTACTCCAAGGTCAAATTTGCCTGTTACTCCAGGTATTTCTCGACTCCCTACTTTTGCATTCCAGTCCCCTATAATGAAAAGGACATCTTCTTTGGGTGTTAGGTCTAAAAGGTCTTGTAGGGCTTCACAGAATCATTCAACTTCAGCTTCTTCAGCATTACTGGTCAGGGCATAGACTTGGATTACTGTGATATTGAATGGTTTGCCTTGGAAATGAACAGAGATCATTCTGTCGTTTTTGAGATTGCATCCAAGTACTGCATTTTGGACTCTTTTGTTGACTATGAGGGCTACTCCGTTTCTTCTAAGGGATTCTTGTCCACAGTAGTAGATATAATGGTCATCTGAGTTAAATTCACCCATTCCAGTCCATTTTAGTTCGCTGATTCCTAGAATGTCGACGTTCACTCTTGCCATCTCCTGTTTGAACACTTAAAATTTGCCTTGATTCATGGACCTAACATTCCAGGTTCCTTTGCAATATTGCTCTTTACAGCATCAGACTTTACTTCCATCACCAGTCACATCCACAACTGGGTGGTGTTGTTGCTTTGGCTCCATCTCTTCATTCTCTCTGGAGTTATTTCCCCACTGATCTCCAGTAGTATATTGAGCACCTGGGGAGTTCATCTTTCAGTGTCATATTTTTGGCCTTTTCATATTGTTCATGGGGTTCTCAAGGCAAAAATACTGAAGTGGTTTGCCACTCCCTTCTCCAGTGGACCACGTTTTGTCAGAACTCTCCACCATGACCTATCTGTCTTGAGTGGCCCTACACGGCATGACTCATAGTTTCAATGAATTAGACAAGACTGTGGTCCATGTGATCAGATTGGTTAGTTTTCTGTGATTGTGGTTTTCAGTCTGTCTGCCCTCTGATGGAGAAGGACAAGAGGTTATGGAAGCTTCCTGATGGGAGAGACTGACTGAGGGGGAAACTGGGTCTTGTTCTGATGGGCGGGGCCATGCTCAGTAAATCTTTAATCCAATTTTCTGTTGATGGGCGGGGCTGTGTTCCCTCCTTGCTGTTTACCTGAGGCCAAACTATCGTGGAGGTAATGAAGATAATGGTGACCTTCAAAAGGTCCCGTGCATGCACTGCTACACTCAGTGCCCCCAGCCCTGCAGCAGGCCACCACCGACCCATGCCTCCGCTGGAGACTCCTGGACACTCCCCGGCAAGTCTGGGTCAGTCTCTTGTGAGGTCACTGCTCCTTTCTCCTGGGTCCTGGTGCACACAAGGTTCTGTTTGTGCCCTCCCAGAGTCTATTTCCCAGTCCTGTGTAAGTTCTGGCAGCTCTATGGTGGGGTTAATGCCGACCTCCTCCAAAAGGGCTTATGCCATAGCCAGGTCTGCTACACCCAGAGCCCCTGCCCCAGCGGCAGGCCACTGCTGACCCTCACCTCCACAAGTGAGGCTCAAACATAGTTCTGCCTCAGTCTCTGTGGGGTCCCTGGGTCCTGGTGTGCACTTGGTTTGTTTGAGCCCTCTGAGCGTCTCTGGCAGGCATTTCCTAGTCAGCAGGGGTAGTAACAAGTGAAATGCATTTGTATGTAAAGGAACTCACTCCTTCCATTGGGGACCCTTTCTTTAAAAGTCTCCTGAGAGAAGTGAGTGAGGAACGTGAGAGAAGGAGAAGGAGGAGGTAACCTCTCCAAGGTAACAGCGGGAGGCCAGCACTCCCTTCAGGTATCAGCAGACAGATTCGGTCAAGGATGAACAAACTCACCCCAGCTGCAGCTGGTGACAAACAGCTGAAGCATCAGCGTCGTCCCAGTGGCTGCTACAAACGACGCCCCAGGCTCCATTCTCATACACTCCTACTGTGCCTTCAAAGGCGCTTTTGCCACCACGAAGCCGGACTGACCCTAAATGGAAAAGAATCCCCAGATCCTTGAATAGAACATAACCGTTTGAACACACTGAACATACTGAACGAGTCCTCGGGTAACATGCTGAGAGAGCCAGGCTTTCACTGTTCACAGCAAGTCCTTCTTTCTTTAAATGAGGATTTAGCAGGCTCTTTTTTTTAAATTAACATCCTGATGTCAATGCTAAGGATACTTTCTTTCTTTATCCAGGCAAACAGAAGTCCAAAGGGAAAAAGTGGAAGACTGTGACTAATGGCAGATATTGCATCCCACATGTTTGATTACATCACATAGGAAGTTCTTATCACTTATGTATCACTTTCCATCTTCACGAGACATCACAGATTTTAAAAAAAGAAAAACAGAAACAAATACAATGCTGTTTATAAGTTACCTGTTATTGGCTGTTGTATCTTCCTTCTATCTGTTCTTCCACTAAAGAAGAATAAAATGTTTTTCCCCTTTTAGCCTCTCCAGTAGTTGTGAGAAGTCTAAAGACAATGTCTAAAATTTCAGAAAGGTGTTAAGTGTCAGAAATACTGTCTAATGTTAGTCTTAGGGAAACTGCCCCTAGGGAGACTGGTGTGGTGTAACTGAATGGCCCTTGAACTTCACTTCTCTTTACATATCATCCCCACTGAGCTGCTCCACAGTCCATAATTTGAGTCATTCTTCTCAGTCTTAAAAGAGTCAAAATTTAAATTAGAGCATCCCTGGGAAGATACTATTTTAAGTCTTACCCCTTAACTGTGGATCAAAGTGGTTACTAGGCTTACTGTGGTGATTATTTCATAACATATGCAAATTGCAATCACTATGCAGTACATCTGAAACCAACATAATAGCGTATATCAAATATATTTCAAGTTTTTTTTAAGTGTGCATCAAAGGACTACATTTCTCTTCTCACGGGCATTTATTCTTAGAGTCGGTCCTGAGGCTGCAGTTGAGACATGTGCAGAGGTAGAATCAAACTCAGACAACTTAAAAATTTCATAAAAGTCTGTGAAAAGTCACTTAAGATGACCTTTGTTTCATAGGTAAAAGAAGTTAAGAAATTAAATTTTATTAAAAATTTCTGGCACATTTTACATATTTCAAAGTAATCTATGGCTTTATAATTATTTTTCAAAAATAATAGATTCTAAATCATCCATTCATTTCATTTGCATTAGCCTAGTCATCTATCACTATTATTTTCCACCCAATCATCCTTTAAAAATATAACTATTTAAGAAACACATATCCTATCTCTCATGATAAATACAAAGTGTCATTTAATTTAAACAAGAGGCAAGAACAAATGGAGACAAAGTTGCACTGCCAAATCCTGATTACTCAGGAGAGAAGGTGAGCGTGCATCATTCATATGGCAGATAATCTAAAACTGATTCATATATATTCTAACTTTCTTTAATTCAGACCAAGCAAGAGGAAGCCCTGTCTAGCTCAGTGAAAATGTTAGGGGGAAACACCAACTGAAACCGCTCACCCTGGCCAGGCACCACAGTAACCATCTCATGATTTATTTTATGACAGGAGGTCCTGGTAAAGAACATGAAACTAACAAGCCACCACCAACCAGAAGAATTTGGGAAAGCTCCAAAGGAGACACCAATCCCTATGTCCTACCAACTTCCCAGAATCCTCCTCGCTGGAATCCATCTTGACTGAGCAATGCCTGGACCAACAGGAAGGACCTGAGTCAGAATGACTGGCCAGAGACAACCCGGAAACTAATCTCATCACCATAGGTCCCAAGACTGTGAGCCATGGGGCAGAGCAGTTCTCCTGGGTTTCCTTACAGTACTGCTCTCCACCCAGGCGCCCCTTTACCAATAAAATCTCTTGCTTTGTCAGCACATGTGCCTCCTCAGATAATTCCTTTCTCACTGTCAGACAAGAGCCTACTCTTGGGCCTTAGAAGAGGTCCCCCTTTCTACAACAAAAAGTGTGAGCTGTAGAATATTTTTAAAGAAATATGTCCAAAGAGTTTAACTGAACTTTAATGATTTCTTATAATCACAAAATGTCTTCTATAGAGACCCACATAATACTAATATCATGCACAGTAAAAATGTCTTTTGATTTTTTTCAAATCAAAGAATTCATTTGTTCACCTCAAACACATGTTATTTGAAATGATGTTTAATCCGAAAGTGAAAGTCACTCAGTCGTGTCCAACTCTTTGTGGCCCCATGACTATACAGTCCATGGAATTATCCAGGCCAGAATACTGGAGTGGGTAGCCGTCTCCTTCTCCAGGGGGATCATCTCAACCCAGGGAGCGAACTCAGGTCTCCCACATTGCAGGCGGATTCTTTACCAGCTGAGCCACCAGAGAAACCGTTTAATCTATTATCTGTTTATTAATTCACCACCACCACAAATACCACCGCCATCAAATTCTTCATGTCAAAGGGTTGGACAGAAGTTCTAGTAATGAAAACAAACTGGAACTCTACTCATGCATGTTAAATAATCACAATAAAATGTAAAATATTGCCCAAATCACTAAAAAGCTTTCAAAGAAGAAATGATGCAGGCATATTATCTAAATGATTAAGGCACCTATCTACAAATGAGGAGGAGAAAACTCTGCATAATGTGTAACTGTTACCATAACATCATTATAACAAAAATGATAGCACTGGGAATAATTTCCAGGTCAATTATCAGTTCTACCATCATTTCTCACATGCACCAAACATGCTGTGAAAACCTGGATTTGTTTATCTGTATTTGTTATATGGCAAGAAATGTGGAGTGCTCATCCAATTTTCCTTTAACAAATGGATACAAATATTTGCAATTCTGGAAAGGCAGTTTGCATGTCAATGACTAGCGAATTCTCTGGAAGAATCCATTCTCAACACCAACATCCCCAAAACACACACCTGCCTAGCAGTGCCCCTCCACATAGTTTATCCTTTCCTTACGCCATAAAAATTTCCAAAATATCTGAGTAATCATCTACCTTGAACTCAGTGAGTATTTCTTACTGGTATGTAATTCTATGAGGTTTACACTTCTAATAATTTTTTGAAAGAACTTTAAAAAAAAAATATCAGCACGATAATATGCCTAAGATAAGAAAAGCATGAACACACAATTCATACTACATACATTTGAGACAGGAGGTAGTTTTTGTTTGGTTTTGGTTTTACTTCGTTCTTGCTTCACTTAGCTCTCTTAGAATGCTTAAGACGGTAGAACTGTAATTGGTTTCCCTTAATTTATGGATGAGGAAGCTATGGAGCCAACCAACTGAGCAGTTGCAGAGCCATGACAAACTGCCTCCCAGATTCCCTCCCTTGCTACCAGTCCCTTGCCTCCAAACCTGAGCAAAGACTTGGGATGCAATAAGCACTTTTCAATAGTTCAGGTACCACTTTATGCATTCTGCCATGTTGGCATTCACCAGGATGGTGAAATACTACAACAAATCTACCAAACATTACATGGGGATACACTAGGCAGGCAGATCCATAAGACAGTCTTAAGAGTTTCTCTATACTACAGAACACAAGAGAAGTGGCTTTCTGGTGATCTATATTTGAGGCTAATCCTCCAGTGGAGGCTGATTTGTCCCATGGGCTGTACAAATTTCTAGGACTGTACAAATTTCTAGGACTATACATTTGCACAAATTTATAGATACGCAATTACAAGAGGAAATAAAAAAAAAAAAACCAGAGAGAGAGAGGATAAAACAATAAAGCAATCCACAAAGGCCAGAGCCTGGTAAACTCATTTTTATTACTATCTTACTAACAATAAAATTCTTCAGACAAATTCTAGACCAGATTCTTTGGTAAATATTGCTCTGTTGTCACAGCCTCTTATTACCAAAAATTGATCTGTCTTCCTTGGTTCATACTTTCCTGCTTCTGCCCAGCACTTTGCGATGTTCCTCGTAGTCTCAGCTCATGTCTCTCAGCAACACCTCAGTGAATCCAGGGTTGCATGGTCTTAAAGTCTCTCATGTGCCAATTTGATGGAAAAATATTCTATTCTAAATATTCCTATTTTTTAAAAAGTGTTAATAACAATAATCTAAAATTTGAAGTCTCAGACAGAGGTTTTAGATCAACTATAGTAGTCATTACTAATTTACAGACTAAACCAGTAATAGAAAAAAGTCTGGAACTATAAAGCTATGCATGATGGCATGTCATGGAGAGGAGCCCCTAGAGTTCATGAAAAGAATTATTGCAAAAAAACAAAGAAAACTGTCAGTCGTACCAGCCTGTTGGTATAAACAACTACTTAAAGGCAAAATGTGCCAATACACAACAATGGTCAGAATTCTACTACCTTAATTCTCTGCCAAAAATGTTGAACTTGGGGTAGGATGGAGTGGGAGGTGGGAAGGAGGTTCAAAAAGAAGGGGACATACATATACCTCTGGCTGATTCATGTTGACATATGGCAGAAACCAACACAATATTGTAAAGCAATTATCCTCCAATTAAAAATGAGTACATTTTTAAAAGATGTTGAAATCACTGTCATTTTAGTTTACTACTATTTTTTATTATGTAAACACATCTCCAGTTTTTATAAAGGAAAAGGAACATAAAAGATTTTTGTTACAGAAATTTGCTTTATGGATAACTTAGCTACAAAAAAAAAAAAAAATAGGGATTCCTAAAACAAAGAGACATTCCAGAGGGGTTCTCTTCTGCCATGTTATCAGTCTCACTCAATACAAGGTAATCTAGAGAAAGAGAGTTAACTAGATTAAAATTCTCTTCACAAGTTTCATCGGTTCTCAAGGCTATTGCAGTGGGCTGAATTCTTTTTTTTTTTTTTTTAATAAATTTATTTATTTTAGTTGGGGGCCAATTACTTTACAATATTGTAATAGTCCTTGCCATACATTGACATGAATCAGCCATGGGTTCACATGTGTTCCCCCTCCTGGACCCCCCACCCACCTCCCTCCCCATCCCATCCCTCCGGGTCATCCCATTGCCCCGGCCCCGAGCCCTTGTCTCATGCATCGAACATGGAATGGTGTTCTGTTTCACATATGATAATATACATGTTTCAATGCTATTCTCCCAGAACGTCCCACCCTCACCTTCTCCCTCAGAGTCCATAAAATTGTTCTATGCATCTGTGTCTCTTATTCTGTCTCGCATACAGGGTTATCGTTGAAAGATGGTGATGGGCTGAATTCTTTTCCCCCCAAAATATGCTTAAGCATTGACCTCCGGTGCCTATGAATGTGTGAATTTATTTGGAAATAGGGTCTTTGCAGAGGATCAAGATCAATGAGATCATTAGGGTGGGCTCCAATCCAGTATGACTATGATCTCATAAAAAGGAGAGATTTGGACAGACACCCATAGGGAGAATGCCATCCGGAGGTTGCAGTTACATTTCCACAAGCCAAGGAACTATCAGAAGCTAGGAGAGAGCCCTGGACCAGATCCTTTCCTACTGTCTTGAGAGGAAGTATGGCTCTGCTGACACTGATCTTGGACTTCCAGTCCCCAGAACTGTGAAATAGCAAGTTTCTTTATTTAAGCCACTCAGTCTGTGTACTCATTACAGCAGCTCTAGCAAACTAATAGACCCATTCTGGTATTATCTCTCCATGGACAGCTGGCAAAACCATCCATACTTCAAGAAGACCTAAAAGAAATATCAGGAAAGGAACCAAACATGTCAGTTATCTTTGTTCTCTAAATCCAGCTCATTTCAAAATTAGTGAAATGAAAAGGTATGCCTATTTAGTTAACTCCTTAAAATATACTTATACAATAGCACTCACTCATGTGACAGAAAAAACAGCAAAAACAAAGATCCATCCCAGTATTCTGAACAGAATTAAAAATAAATATTTCTGAAATCTTGTAAAAATCACAGTTTGATAAATGAGGAATAGAAAATTAATGTTATCGCCCAAATCCTTTCTCATCCATTACTGAACTTCACAGAGGCACAAAATACTTAATTTTAGTCAGCTCTATTGTTCTGGTGGAACCAGAAATTCATGCTGGTGACATCAAGCTATTATTCAGATCTTTGACAAAAAGTATACTTAAAGCTGAAAGTGATGTAGAAATTTCAGTTTATGAACTATTAAAAAAACAGAACAAAAGTCCATTACATATTGGACAATTTAGTACACATATTTGACAATGAATTAAATATAATCTTATGCCTTCTACTAAAGGCAAAATTGGAAAAATATATTAAGTGATCATTTTCTGTCTTAATTATAAAACATACACCAAATAATCACATTGCCTAAAAACAACTGAATAGAGAATTAGTTAGTTGAATTTTTCAAGTACAGTTGGGGAGGCTACATTAATTTTTATGTTTTGTTTTTTTTCCTACAGCTTATTTGATAGTATTCAGGTATTCTATTTTGCCGGGAGAATATCAATAACCTCAGATATGTAGATGACACCACCCTTATGGCAGAAAGGGAAGAAGAACTAAAGAGCCTCTTGATGAAAGTGAAAGAGGAGAGTGAAAAAGTTGGCTTAAAGCTCAATGTTCAGAAAACTAAGATCATGGCATCTGGTTCCATCACTTCATGGCAAATAGATTGGGGAAACAGTGGAAACAGTGTCAGACTTTATTTTTTTGGGCTCCAAAATCACTGCTGATGGTGATTGCAGCCATGAAATTAAAAGACGCTTACTCCTTGGAAGGAAGGTTATGGCCAACCTTGATAGCATATTTAAGAGCAGAGACATTACTTTGCCAACAAAGGTCCGTCTAGTCAAGGCTATGGTTTTTCCAGTGGTCATGTATGGATGTGAGAGTTGGATGGTGAAGAAAGCTGAGCGCCAAAGAACTGATGCTTTTGAACTGTGGTGTTGGAGAAGACTCTTGAGAGTCCCTTGGACTGCAAGGAGATCTAATCACTCCATCCTAAAGGAGATCAATCCTGGGTGTTCATTGGAAGGACTGATGTTGAAGCTGAAACTCCAATACTTTGGCCACCTCATGCGAAGAGTTGACTCACTGGAAAAGACCCTAATGCTGGGAAGGATTGGGGGCGGGAGGAGAAGGGGACAACAGAGGATGAGATGGTTGGATGGCATCACTGACTCGATGGACATGGGTTTGGGTAAACTCCAGGAGTTGGTGATGGACAGAGAGGCCTGGCATGCTGCGATTCATGGGGTCGCAAAGAGTCGGACACGACTGAGCGACTGAACTGAACTGAATTCTATTTTGTCAATGATTACACTTACCCATAACTGAAATCACTTTAGCATTGTGAAATAATAGATTTTACTCAAATCATGCCATGTCAAAATGAAATCATCTTTTAACATAGGAAGCATCCCCTTAAATATCCAACTGAACTATACTCACCCCCATTAGTCCTCATCTATAATTCATATTAATTGTTCATTTATTATTTATGTAGATACCTTTCATACTGAGAAAAATATGAACTTGTCAGGTTCAAAATGAAAGCATATCTTTTGAATAAGCAATTCTACCCATTTACATTGGGCTTACATAAATCTATAAGCCCATCCGGGAGATGGTGAGGGACAGGGAAGCCTGGAGTGCTGCAGTCCAGGGGGTCGCAAAGAGCCGGATACGACTGAGTGACTGAACACCACCACCACCAATTATTCATGCATTTAAAACATTATACAATATAATGCAAAAGAATAAGACAATATATGCATTTAAATAACTTTAGCAGAAAATTTTACAAATTGTGTTTATACTGTTCAGTAGCTAAGTCCACACATAAACACATAGTGTGGGTATTAACATTTTATTGTACAACTCTAAGTGATGAAATTAAACTACACTTAATAGTAAGTTTATCTGTCTCCCAGCGTACATATCACAGGAAAGGTAATAAAAAATGCCTAGTATTATTTTGACATTTCAACCAGAGAGTGGGCATCCTTAACCAGAGGACTTAGGTGATTTCTTATTCATCTTTGTAAGTTCTGTTCCTGGGCTTCTCTGGTGGCTAAGCAGTGAAGAATTCGCCTGCCAATGCAGGAGGCACGGGTTCGATCCCTGGGTCGGGATGAGCCCCTGGAGAAGGAAATGGCAACCTACTTCAGTATTCTTGCCTGGAAAATTCCATGGACAGAGGAGCCTAGCGGGCTACAGTCCATGGGGCTGCAAGAGTCAGACACAACTTGTCAAAAAACAACACCTACACCTTACAACAACAACAAACAAAAAAGAAGCAACTAATCTTAGGAAACATCTTGCTAAGAAATGCACAAAATAAACAGGAAAAGTGCAGATGCTCCCAGACACAGCTCAAAGACTGGCGGCAGCCGGATGCTGATATACTGAGTGCAGTTCCTGGAGAAGGCGCTTGGGGGCAGCACTCTCGCTGCTGAGGGGGGTGTGCGCCGCCGCTATAATGTTCAGTTGCTAAGTCGTGTTCAGCTCTGCTACAACAGGGACTGCAGCAGGCCAGGCTCCTCTGTCCTCCGCTATCGCCCTGAGTTTATAACGGCCCCCAGCAAAACAAACACTGAGAGCACTTGTAAATTCTCACCATTTTTCATAAAAGTGAAAATTGGATTTCCTTTGGTTAGCGAAAACAAGTACTGATGTAGGTCTTTCTTAAAAGTGAAGCGGCATAAAGCAAACTTTCAAAAAGTGGGGGATACCTGTATAAGGATTGTATGGTCAGGCCATCCCAGATGGCCGTCCCCTTGCTCTCAGTACATCCCTCTGTTCCATCAGTCCCTGCGTTACACCCTACTCATGTGACTGACCTTCCCTCTTAATCATAGAGCCTAATCAGTCAACTCCTACATACCTGCACCAACTCCAGCTAGGGACTGTGTGAATTCTTAGAACAGAGCATCTCCACTATGACAGCTTATCAAAGGGGTGGTGAGAGGTGTGCTCCTCTGCTGGTTTCCCTGGTAACCAGTGAGCCAACCTGACAAGTCAATTTCCTCTATAACTGGTAACCTCCCTCTCCACCTCCCAGCCCCAGCTCTCACCTCTATTCCTCCTACCTCACACCCCCTACACACACACACACACACACACACACACACACACACACACACACACACACACAGCAAAGACTACTGCCATGTCCTGCTCACCGCCTGCCACACCTGGTGAGATGCTGCTTCAGGAGCTGGCTGCAGACATGTAAGGCCCCCGCATCCATTAAACCATGGACGTAGGAGGCTGGGCAGGCACCAGGGCTTGCAAGTTTGTGGTGTGCAGCCCAAGAGGACAAACCTCAGTCACATTTTTTGACAGACTCTGTTGGTTCTCTTGAATAACTACCTGCTTCTCCCTGCCAGGCGAGGCCCCACGTGTTCAGAGGTCAATCCTGACTAATACAGGCAAAGCATGGTAACTGCATTTTCCTTCCCAGAGAGTGCCAGGAAGGTCTGAGCAATGAAACACAGGAGGGAATCTGTGCAGAAGTTCTGGGAAGGTCTCCTTGCTCTTTCAATGGGACATACATAAAGAGGATACCCTATCTTGCTTCTTCAAGTTATTCTATCTCAATATGAAATCTGGAATAACCATTAGTCTAAGGATAAAACCACACTTTGAAAATAATAGAATCAAGAGAGTAGCAGAGAGATAGAGATGTACTATGTTGGAGCCCGACTTCTTGTAATATGAACAACAAACCTCCTTATTTATTCAGTCATTTTGAATTAGGTTTTCTATTCTTTGCCATCAAAATTGCATGAACTGATCCAAGCCACATTCATATCCAAGTTCATAATCATCACCTGTTTTCCTTCCCAAACTTCACAGCCATCTTTATTTTCAGTTAGTAAAAACATATATACATTTTGTTCCAATCTTTTCCCTTCAACCTTATCATGAGCATTTTTCCATCTTCTATAGACAATCTTCACAATTATCACTTAGGAGCTGCACCACACACTGACTCTTTGAGACCCTATGGACTGTAGCCTGCCATGTTCCTCTATCCATGGGATTCTCCAGGCAAGAATACTGGAGTGGGTTGCCATGCCCTCCTCAGAGGATCTTCCCGACCCAGGGATTGAACCCACGTCTCTTATGTCTCCTGCACTGGCAGGTGGGTTCTTTACCATTAGTGCCACCTGGGAAGCCCTTAGGACCTGCACAGTATACATCAAATAAAGGGATCTCTGAATAATACATTATTGCTGCGCACTTAGGTTTGCCTTCACAGTTAAAAAACCAATTACTTTTACAAAGGTTACCTTCACACACACACACACACACACACTGCATAAATATAAATATATGAGTATATATGCTTCATAAATATATCCATATTTATATATGAATAAATATATATATTTAATAAATATATATGCAGTAAGAGAGTGTGTGTATGTGTGTCTGTGTACAGTGTGTGTCCAGGATAATCACTCATAAAAGGCAATAGTAACTGAACATCTAATTTTCTTCTTAAAATTTTTTTCACATTACTGAAGAGTCTGATAATGCCTCCAAATCAAAAGTATTTTATATCTGCCTTAGCCTGAAAAGGAGATTGAGCTCAATATCTAAAATCCAGCCAGGAAATGTATCAAATCTGTTGTTGCTAATAAATGATTTTAGCATCTGCTACATAGAATCAAGATGCAGCATTAAAAAAATTTAAAAAGGGACAGCTTTCAGCCAACTTTTTAATTAACCTTCACTTCAAACACCAGATGGACTTCAAAGAATACTGCCTGTAAACAGCAGCATTTATCCCACAAGACCACTATCTCTATTTGAATCAGATTTGGGTGAACAGATTAGCAGGACATGACAAAAAGTCAGATCTATGAATCATTCTTTCTGGTAAAATCTCAGTTATTAGAGCACTATTGATTCTTCTATCTATTTTACCTATCAGTCACTTAAGGTTGAGTTCCACTCAGCTGCTTGTAACAAAGAGGAGTTCCCAGCACAGTGCAAGCAAGTTGCCCCACCTGAGGGGCCAACCTGAGACTAGAGAAGGGATTTCCCTTTCCAGTCAGGAAGTCGTAAATTACTGGGGCTCCCCAGGTAGCACAGTGGTAAAGACTCTGACTTTCAAGCACTGCAGAAGGAAATGGCAACCCACTCCAGTGTTCTTGCCCGGAGAGTCCCAGGGATGGGGGAGCCTGGTGGGCTGCCGTCTATGGGATCGCACAGAGTCGGACACAATTGAAGCGACTCGGCAGCAGCAGCGGCCAATGCAGAAGACACAAGAGATGGGGGTTCGATCTAGACGATTCCTTGGAGGCGGAAATGGCAACCCGCTCCAAGTATTCGGGCCTGAAAAATTCCATGGACAGAGGAGCCTGGTGGGCTACAGTCCACGGGGTCACCGAGAGACAGATCCAACTGAGCGACTGAGCACATTCCTGGAGGTCATCAGTCACCTGTTAATTCTTCCTGTAGAAATGTCAAAACTAACCTGGCTCACATTCAGTTAATAAATCATATTCTGGTGAGCTAAGTTGGTATTACCCCACACTGGTCAAATAACAAGTGTGGTACCATTTTCTAAAACCACACAAAAAGTTACCATAGGCCTGCCGTATGTGCATGCATGCTAAGTTGTTTCTCCTTGCGATCCTACTGCCTGTAGCCCGCCAGGCTCCGCTGTCCATGGGATTCTCCAGGCAAGGATACTGGAGTGGGTTGCCATGCCCTCCTCCAAGGGCATCCTGACCCAGGGATCCAACCCAGGGATTGAACCTGCATCTCTTATGTCTCCTGCATTGGCAGGAGGGTTCTTTACCACTAGTGTCACCTAAATCTAGTAGGATTAAGTCACAGAATGGCAGATTCAGCTGACGTGACCACCCACCGCTACACAGCTTAGGTGGGTTCTGATGCCCTCCCCTGGTTTTCCCTGACTGTGGCAATGAGTTTTCAGTTTCCAAATGACCTTGACTGCTCATTAGAAATGCACATTCCTCAGCCAGATTCCGGAGATTACTTAAACAGGGTCTCAAGGCTAGAGCCCAGGTATCTGTATTTTAATAAGCCCCCCCAACCACCACCCCCGTGCCATGATTCTAATGCTTATTGTAAGAACTAACTCTCCAGGCTGATTCAGGGTATTCCAATCCCCCAACGATTCTTTTATCACTGATTTGCAAGTTTCACACACCCAGGGCCCAGGCATAATCTTCCTTGTTCTGAGACATTTGAGCCATTGGAGTGTCCACGCCCTGCCCCACTCACCTGAGATCCCCCTGCCACCCCTTCAACTAGGTTTCAATCAACTTTCCACCTTGGAGACACCAGCTTCCTCATTTGTCTCCACGCAGCCAGGTACATGAAAATCTAGCCTCCAGTACATTTTTCAAAGGAGGGATTCCGTTACAATTAATCTTCTTTCCTTTTGTTCAAGCTATTTTTTGTTTAAAAAAGAAAGAGAATGAAAACCCTGGATATTTTCAAGCCATAAGAGACTGGAAATCACATGCATTGGGCCAAACATAGCTTCCTTTCTCTTTCCTTTTAAACTAGTCTTTAAGCTACAAAAATAGAATCATTAGGCTTTTCTACAGGCTTCCCAGGTGGCTCAGTGGTAAAGAATCCACCAGCAATGCAGGGGACACAGGAAATTCGAGTTCGTTCCCTGGGTGGGGAAGATCCCCTGGAGGAGGAAATGGCAACCACCTCCAGTCAGTATTCTTGCCTGGAGAATCCCACTGACTGAGGAGCCTGGCAGGCTACAGTCCATGAGGTCAAAAAGAGTTGGACACAATTGAGCAATTGAGCACACAGACTTTCTACACGTTTATATAATTAAAGAGGAAAATGAGCTATGGAGTGAAATGTGCACTATCTTATAATGTTCCTATAAGAATTAAATGAGACACTGGAGAAGGAAATGGCAACCCACTCCAGTATTCTTGCCTGGAGAATCCCAAGGACGGCAGAGCCTGGTGGGCTGCAGTCTATGGGGTCGCACAGAGTCGGACACGACTGAAGAGACTTAGCAGCAGCAGCAGCAGCAGAGGATGATGGAATCACTAAATGGGAGCATCTCCCATTGATATCTCCAGTTCTAGGTTACTTCTAGAGTCAAATGTAAACCTAGGGCCTCAAGGAAGACCACACTTCCTCTTGGTAGGAACCAACAGAATCAATTCCATGAAGACTTCGCATTTTTAAATTAAATATTCTGTGAGGAAAAGAAACATGGTATAGACACAAAGTGGGTTTTCTCACTGTGCCAGATGGGGAGACCACCTAGAACATGTAAGACAATCCTTATCAGTTCCTGGGTTACAGTAAAACTGATATTTCAGAAAAAAAAAAAAAAAAAAAGAATTAAATGAGAAAACTAATATATAAAATGCTTAGCTCAGCATCCAACACAGAATGAATCCTCAATAAATCCTACCTGTTAACTATCAGGCTGGGCTGTTCTGGTACGTGCTCAGTGCTAGGAAAGTCCTTTGAATACATCTATCCCCAAACTGCCTTCTTCCAGATAAGGAAATCAAAGCTTGGGGGTTAAGAGTCCTACTCAACACTGTATAGCTACTGGCTGAGCCAAAGTGGACACCAGTGCTCTCCAGAGCACAATTCCATATTCTTTTCACCACACCATGATAGCTTTGTTTACACTCCTAACCGAATGTAGAACCAGGACAGCCATAGTTTCAGAACATGTCAGTCATTTTAAGGCATGACTATGCCCCGTCAGAAAGTGAGGAGTGAATGACAGACAGCCTGGAAAGTAATTAAATCATTACAGAGCCAGCAGACTGTTTTCCTGTTTCTTTTTTTGGGGGTGGGGTGGGGAGGGAGTGTATTTATCTCCCATCTTGGGGGGTTTCTTTTGCTTCTCTTGTGTTCAGTCAGGCACTTTATTTCAGGAAGTACACACTATTATGCAGTGCTTAGAGTTTTGTCTAGTGAGAATTAGCTATCAGCATAAAGGTATCTATCCCAAAGAGTCTGTACTGATGTTAGGTTTAATTTTCTTTTCAACACAAGAGGGTGGGGAGAATGAACCGCCAAGCTATTCTCCTCATTCCGAATGTAAAATTTAAAAAATTATGTGTTAAACAGAGAACAATAGATCACTACAGTGTTTTAACTTTGAATTCCACTTATTTATATATATATGTATACACAATAGGAAATATGAAATATAATAATAGAAAAATGAAAAAAGTGTCAGTGTTTGCTAACCATGAGCTTTTACTACAAATAAAGAGTGAAACAGCACTAGGGCTGTCTGCCTGATATCACCTCAAATTTTTTATAGCCACATTGGCATTCTGTCTGTGTAACAAGTGTAGCGATGACTTCATTCTCTAGGATGAAGGATAATGGATCTTAACCTTCCTATCACTTCCCTTTAACTCAAAGCACTAATGCAACTGAAGGTACATATAAATAAAATTTTATGAAGGGAAAGAATGGCCCTGTGAAAGTTTAACCTCCAAATCACCAAAAGGTACAAAGTACAATATATCTCAGAATCACAATTAACAAAGCCCCTGCCACAAAGCTTGGATGGAGAGCTCCCAAAAATTTTTTTTAAGGAAAATCTAAACTTTGAAGAACTTTAGGGTTTTTTTCCACAACTATTAAAGAAAAAAAAAAAAGCCCTAATGGTAAACAAAACGCCACCAACTCAAAACAAAGCACTGTTCAAAGGCAGATGATTCACTTACATTAAATCTACTAATGTGATCTTTCACATTAATTAATGTGAAACATCTTACCAACTTTATCTCTTTACCAACTAATTCCGGTTTTCCACAAATAACATATACAGTTGAATACTGGCATTCTTGAAAACAGCACTTGACTATATCAAGTTGCTTCTTCCCTAGAATAGTTACTGTTCCTATCTTTTGCCTTTCTTCTCCACTCACTGATATTTACCACGCTGTGCCCCAGAACATGAACATCATTTGACAAGTCACATTTGGGCCCAGAAAGTTTGCAAAAACCTTTTCAAATACATGTCAACTGCGGGCAGAAATTGAGCGGGGGTGTGTGGTAATTGATTGTCATATTAGATTTAATATTTCCCTTTCCAAAACAGGTAATTAGAAACTATCTTCTCTTTTACTTTGCCACTTCTACGTAAATACGGCACCATTCTCAAGGCAAAGCTGATGCAGAAAACACACATCCACGCCAAGCGCGCGCGCACACATCTCCTTCCCCTCCCCCCACACACATCACAGTGGCTGGAGACAAGCCCGCAGCCCGGAGACAAGCCGTCACCCAGGAGCCCGAGAGTGCACCACCCTCCATTGAGACTGTCACCCCAGGTAACCGCACACAAAGCGCGCCTCGCTAGTTCACAGTCACGGTGCCAAGGTACTTGGACGGTAAGTCCGTGGCCGTCCACCTTCACACAGAGCGAGGCAAACCCGCAACCCCACCCGCTCTCACTTTCTCCTCCAGGAGCACCTAACGCGCTCGCCCACCCAGGCGGGCTCCCCGCCGGGCCCCGGTCGCCGCCGCTCCGCGGCCACTCACCCCGTCTGCAGTCGCAGTAGCCCCAGTCCACCTTGCCGCGGGCGTCCCCGTAGAAGCACCAGGGTCTGCCCGCGCCGTCCGGACTCCGGCAAAAGTTGTGGCGCTGCCCTCGCAGTTGCGCCCAGCCCGCCGGGGGCGACAGCGCGAGGAACGGCGGCACGTCTGCCCAGCGCAGACAAGGAGCGCCGGAGTCTGTCACGTTGGCCCCGGGCGCCCCGGCGGGGCAGTCCCCGGGAGGCGGCCGGGTCATGCGGAAGCCGTGCGCGCGCGAAGCGCGGAGCGCCGGAGGGGGGTGCAGGACGCGCGGGAGAGGGGGCGGCGGGGGCGTCTTCTGTGGCCGCCGCTGAGTGGCAAGGTAATAAGGGTCCTGGGGACCCCGAGAGGGCGCATGGTGATAGCGGTGGTGGAGCGGATAACCGAGGACCGAATCAAAGCTGACCACGCCGGGGAGCGCCCCGAGAATCAGAGCCACCGCGAAGTGGGGGAGCTTCATGGTGCCGGAGCCGCGGCGTCTGGTCCATGCTCCCCGGCTCCGCCGCTTCTGAAGGGGAGGCGGGGGAGGCGCTGCGCGTCCCCGGAACCCCCGCTCCAGCCCCCTCCCGCCCTCCCGCGCGCGGACCGCCTCCCGCCGCGGGGCCCGCTGCCGCGCCCCTGCTCGCTGCGCTCGGGAGCGGTCCCGGGCGGGGAAGGCGTGCGCTCCGCGGAGCCCTGGCTCGTAGAGAGGACCGGCCAAGAGAAGGCGCCGACCCGGGGACTCTGCCCTCTGGCGGCGGGCACAGGCGCGCGGTCTCGCCCCGGAGCCGGGCTCCGCCCTGTCCTTGCCGGGCTCCCGCTGTCAGCGCGCCGGGCCGGGCCAGACCAGCTCGCTGGCACCCCGGCGGCCTCGGGGTGCCTGAGCCAAGTCCGAGGGTGCCCACGCGGGGGACGGTCTTGGCTGCTCTTTGCCAGCAGCCGACACCACCACAGCCTTTCCGTCTGGCGGCTGCCAAACCTGCCACCAGCCCCTGCAGCCCACCTCTCCTCCACCCCTTTGCCGCGCTTCATTTCCTATGTTTTGAAATATTTATAAGTGTGGATGGGTTTAGTCCCTTGAAGTCCCGGGGTAAAAGCTATCAAAGCCCACTTGGAATGCCGAAGCCATTTTCCTGAGCTGTGAGCTCCTCAAGGACAAGACCACATTTCGTTTCCTTTATCTCCCAGTGCTTAAAACTTAAAACCGCGGGCCACACTTATTAGGCTCCAATAAACATTTGCTGAAATTAAATTCCTGAACCGACCCAGGGAAAGCAGGTCGAGCCTTTCTACTTCCTGCCACCCACTCTCCACCCGGTGCCCTGAACAACACCAGTTGTTTGGTTATTATTGGGATTCAGTGAAGCCCTCTTAATACCAAATTTCCTTTCTAGCCAGAGAAGATTTCATCCGTCCGGGTCTCCATCCTATCCAAAAAGCCCATCCCTCTAACACCTGCCTCGTTTTGGCCGAGCATGGGACTTGAGTTAAGCCTACTCATTTGCCTCTCCACAGTGGACTCTGTCCACCGGCAACTCTATAGCTGTTGGCTCGACCTTAGGAAAGCCTTTTCAACAGCTCCCCCGATTTGCACTGCCCCACTTCCCCGGCCAGAAAAAAAAAAAGTTGGTTTAGAATCTTTTTAAAAATCCCTGAAGCTGGATGTTTTAGGGATTTCCCCCTTCAGTTGTTCCTGACTATGCCACGGAAGTTAAACAAGAAACAAGGAAGGCCAATAAAAAAGGTAATGTTTTACATCCTGGCATAATCGTGTTGAAGTGTAGGGGAGACCGGCTGCCCCACAGTATACTGTTGTTTAGTCGCTACTCTTTTATGACCCCATGACTCTTTTGTAGCCCACCAGGCTCCTCTGCCCATGGGTTTTCTCAGGCTAGAACCCTGGAGTGGGTTGCCGTTTTCTTCTGCAGGGGATCTTCCTGACCCAGGGATCCAACCGGAGTCTCGTGCATCGCAGGCAGATTCTTTAGTGCGGAGCCACCTGGGAATCCCATCGTACACTCCTCTGAAGAAAACTTGAACATTAAATGTTTATTGTTAAAACCTAGTTTCAGTTAGAAACTGAATTAATTTCCTACCCCCAACTCAAATAATCTTAGTTTAACCATTCTGAATCATATTACTGTTTTCTTAATTTTTCACCCCTGTTAATGAAATATCTGATTTTTACTTAGAGAAGTGGACAAATGAACAATATTAGGCATCCAGGAATGTGTTTATTAAATCTTTATTCAAGATGTTTTTGCTCCAGATGCTTTTACCCACTGTTTCATTTTTTTTAAACTTACACTTTTCTGATTCCAAAAGCATAGTTAAAACTGTACTTGGCGAAGAAGAGTAAAGTTAAAATACATATTTGGGGGAAGTTGATTTACTTATTTTAGTAGAGGTCAGCAGAATTCACCAATCACAGATTTTTTCTTTTTTTTTTTACTTAACCATTGATTTGTACACTTTATTTTTTTAATTACTTCTTTATTTTTATTTATTTGTCTGTGCTGGGTCTTGGTTGTAGCACATGGGCTCTAGTTCCCTGACCAGGGATTGAACCCAGGCCCCTACAGTGGGAGCACGGAGTCTGAGCCACTGGACCATCAGGGAAGAATCACAGTTTAGTCAGTTCAGTCGCTCAGTCGTGTCCGACTCTTTGCAACCCCATGAACCGCAGCACGCCAGGTCTCCCTGTCCATCACCAACTCCCAGAGTTTACCCAAACTCATGTCCATCGAGTCAGTGATGCCATCCAGCCATCTCATCCTCTGTCGTCCCCTTCTCCTCCTGCCCCCAATCCTTCCCAGCATCAGGGTCTTTTCCAATGAGTCAACACTTCGCATGAGGTGGCCAAAGTAGATTCCGACAAATCATAGATTCTTTGTCTATTATAGGTGACAGTTCTAAAAGGAATCACCCCTTTTCTTCAAAACTGAGTCTCCACCTTCTGCCACTCACATGATGGTCCAAGAAAGGCTCGCCCTGGGATTCTGATCGGCCCGCTTAGCCCTGCTTCTCTCCTTTCTCTGCATGGCTCCTACACCCAGGGCTTTCACACTTGCTGAGAGTCTGGAGGCAGACCTGGTCCCAGTGTACCTATGCACCTTGGAGAGAGGAAAATAACAAGAAAGAAGTGAGTAGAAGAGAAGATGGTTGGAACTGAGCTCCCAAGAATAGGGACCCTGGTGTGGCCTCTTCTCCAGCCCGTTTTACACCTAAGAGGAACTGACAATTTTCCAAGGTCTACTTAACAGTTAACAAGTTATGAAGCTGATTCATACGAAGTGGAGTTATCCACAGAAAATTCCACATCTGGATGTAATCGCCTCCATTTTAAAGCGTACCCTTTCCGAGATGATAAAACAGCATGTCTGTAATTGGACTGTGAAGTCAAGGGCCTCAATTTGGGTTTTGTCCTCTATTTTACAGGGAAAGTATGACTTAAACAGACCTGCTCTTTATGTATTACTCCGCCCTCCTGCTAATCTCTTCCTTCCCTCTCTTCCTTCATTCCTCCTGGCTGCTACCAACATGCAGATGTTTAGGATTTCCAATTCCCCATCCGATGGAATGGATTCCCCTTCCCTGATTTGCGTTTCTCCCTCCTGCCTCTGTCACATTACACTGCCTGTGTTGGGGGCTGGGGGAGAAGCCTCCCTCCACCCCGGAGAACCACCACCTAGCCACCGCTCCTCAGCCGCTCCTCACCCTGTCACACACAGCAAAGCCAAAGGAAAGGGGGCGGCAGCTCCATCGTGTTACAGCTGCAAGAAGCCCACTGTGGATGCTTTCTCTGCTTTCCAATCCCTTCAGCAGCGCTAAAGGAGCCAGGAGAAGGAACAGAATGAAACAGATGACACTTGGCAGGCATTTCCCAGCACAACCCTTCAAAAGCCCCATGAGGTCCCCCAGTCTCTCTTGTCACCTCTGTAACCTCCAGTTCCATCAAGCAACCTGGGTGACAAAGGCTCAAGAGCTCAACTATCCCCAGCCTCCCAGCCAAAAACCTAAAAAGGGAAGTGAAGAGGGGTGTCTCCCTGCCCACCTCACAGCAGGGAGGAGGTGCAGCCTTGGGGGTGGAGCCGGGCGCGAGTATTGAATACATGTGCATACCTGCACTTTACTGTGGCAACTGTGTTATATAGGGACATTTGGTTTTATGGTCGTTTAGGGGATCATTATGCTTTACCTACATAATGGACTGAATATACAGAGTTCTAAAACCAATACACCAAATAACTTGGATAAGTTCCATGTACAGTTTGGGTACTGCCTGTATTTGGAAAAGCAAAATGCAGTATTTACTTGAACAATTCCAAGTGCAAAAATATTGTTAAAAAAGAAACACTGGGCATTGTTCTTTCACATAAAAGCAAAAATATATTAAATAATATCAATAACATAAGTCCATGTCTAGGGACTGTGGAAGATTTAAAATTATAAGACATTATCAGGCCTTTGGTCAAGGGGGGGTGGATACAACAAAAGAACATATAGTATTTAGTTAAAAGTTCTGGAAAATAAAAGAAAGGTCCAGAAAACAAGTAATGAATTGCTAAATGAATGGCACAGTGGTTTGGCCAAAGGGGCTCTGCTTGACTCATTGTATTCATAATGCTTTTAAGAGGCATTTGATCTCTATTTTCCTTATTGTTTTAAATAGAATTTTATAAAACAGAATACTTTTTTGTTTCCATTTATTTTAGAAAGTTCATCTAACCTTGGTGTAATCCCTACCTGGAAATTAATTCTGTAGGTTCATTTTCAGGCTTACTCAAATTATACATAGGGTATATGAAGAATATAGATGTAAATATATAGATTTTCATTGTTGTTTTGTTGCTAAGTCATGTCTGACTCTTTTGTGACCCTATGGACTGTAGCCTGCCAGGCTCCTCTGTCCATAGGATTTCCCAGGCAAGAATACTGGAGTGGGTTGCCATTTCTCTCTCCAGGAGATCTTCCCGAACCAGGGGTCAAACCAGCATCTCCTACATTGGCAGGAGGTTTCTTTACCCCTGCGCCCCCCCAAAAGAAAAAATGTTATTTTGGCCTTGAAATATCTTAAGCAAGTTCCCTTAGTTTCCTAAGTCAAAGGCTCAGCATCTTCAAAAAAGGGATAGTAATCATGTTTCCAAGATAGATCTGATGGGGGGAGGTAACTGAGATAATGCCTATAAACTGATGAGCAGAGCACTCAGAAAGTGCCAACTATAATGCGGTAGATTAGCCTCAGTAACTGCCTTTGAGTTTTAACTCCTCAGAGTAAGTCACTCTGTGAAAACCTGCCTCCACAAAGCAGAAAATCCCCTCCCTACCACGCCCCTGTCCCTTGCTGCCCCCCAGCATCTCCCCTCTAAGATGGAAGACAAATATGCAGCCACCCTAGCTTCACTCCCCTGAACACTAGTCCTGTCTGATGGGTTTTCTCTCTCCTCATCCCCACAGGTTTGGTCCCTGAAAGCCAAGGCACTACGGACAAACCCGAATGAACTTTCTGGTCAACCCATCACTAGATATTTTGAGTTAAAACTCTTTTCCTGAGCCGTCTGCCTGAGGATAATGAGTAGTTTTCAAATCTCTCAGTTGCAAGTGAGCTGTGGTCACTTGTAAAAGGAGTAAACAGATAGAAAGAAAAACCTGGCTAGAACTGTTTGCCGGTGATCTGGGAAGCACAGAATCTCCGTGTTGAAAAGGACTTAGAGCCCCAACTCTGTCAAATGCAGGAAACCTTTCTAGAATTTCCTAACAAGTAGACTTCCAGGTATTTTTTAAAAACTATGGGTGGGGGAAATTTCTACTTGGAAGCTAGCTCACTCTGTCTCTAGAAAATCCAAATTGTTAGGAAAATCTTCCCATCTACTAAGCCACAAGTTGCCTCCAGGTGGAAACCTACTTTATCCAGCTATGATGCTGGTTATACTCCTACTGATTTAGAGTCCAGCAGACCTGGGTTCAAATCCCTATTAAATTTATTAGTTTCCTGGCCTCCGGGGGGGGCAGTGGTATTAAAGAATCTTTTCTCCCCAACTTCTTTCACGTTCAAGAAAGAGATCTCCCCATTTGGAGTGTGCAGATCCAAGAACGGCAATTGATTCGCATTACTGGACTCCCTTAATAGTATTATTGTGGGAGGTATGAGTCTGTATAAGAATAAATGTTCAATGTCCTATTTTCCCTCCTTTTGCTTACTGTTTTCCCTACTTCATCACTGGAATCTTAGGGACCATAAAGTTGAGATTTGGACCTGGGTTGAGGTTGAAAGAGAGGGAGAGAAGCAGTTTAGCTGTTTAGTTGTTTGCCTACCTGGTGGCTCAGATGGTAAACAATCTGCCTGCAATGCAGGGTACCTGGGTTCTATCTCTGGGTCAGGAAGATCTCCTGGAGAAGAGAATGGCAACCCACTCCAGTATTCCTGCCTGGATAATTCCATGGACAGAGGAGCCACAAAGAGTTGAAGTCATGAAGAGTTGGATACGACTAAGTGACCAACACTTCCACTACTACTAGGAAACTACTTTGGGGTTTGGGATCAAAGCCTCAGCTAATTGTAAAAGTCTGCATTTGCCCGGCTTGTATCCTATGCATCAACGTCCTCCGGGGAACTCATTGCCTGAGGATGGGAGAGGGTGGGAGTGGAGATAGGATTTAAGGGTCCTGGCTCCCCACTCATCCATCAATCACTGCTAACCTCTTCGAAAATAGAGTTTCCCTGTTTGTAATATGGAGATAACTCTATTTTACGAAGCTGCAAGAATTAGAAACAGTATATTAAGGTCTGGACAGTGAGCACATGACTATCATTTAAGTATGTAAAGACAATTATCAGGACAAATATGGCAGTAAATGGCAACTCATAGAATTAAAAACAATACCTCAGATATTATTTACCCATTGCAGATTTCAATGGAAAAAAGTCACTCTTATTCCACATACCACACTATGATTACATTAACTTTTCCATAGCTGCATAATATGTGGTTGTTACACAATAAACACAGTCACTCTTGTATTTGAGTTTACTCTTTTTTGTTTGTTTGTTTGTTTGTTTTGAGTTTACTCTTAAACTTTTGTCTGTCTGACAGAATTCCCCATAGCCATTAAAACCCTGTTCAAACTATGAAATCTTCCCTAATCAAATTCTGCTGTTGAAATATGGGTTAGCCTGGCATGCCGTACACACAGAATTTCTACAGTCACAATCACATTGTTCCAGACTTGTTTTCATTGTAAAATCCCCAATGCAAAGAATTATGCATTCTATAGTGATTGGTCCTTACATGAAGCCAATAGGCGATGGAGTATTATTTGGCACTGAAAAGAATTACTCAGCATGAAAGATGTGGAAGGATCTTAAAAGCATATTACTAAGTGAAAGAAGCCAATCTGAAAAGACTATATACTATACGAGTTCAACTATTTGACATTCTGGAAAAGACAAAACTGTTGAGACAGTAAAAAGATTAGTGGCTGCTAGTGGTTGAGGTGTTGGGGCAGCAATGAACAGGCAGAGCATGGAGAATTTTTAGAGCAGTAAAAATACTTCATACGGTACTATAATAATGCATCCACGTCATTATACATTTGTCCAAACACATGGAATGTATACCACCAAGAGTAAACTGTAATATAAACCATGGACTTCGGACGATTATCATGTATCAGTGTAGGTTCATCAGTTGTAGCAAATATGTCACTCTGGTGGGGGATGTTGATAATGGAGGAAGCTATGCATGAGTGATGAAGAGGATATATGAAAATCTGTGTACCTTCCCCCTCAGTTTTGCTGTAAACCTAAAACTGCTCTAAAAATTTTAAGTCAAGTTTTTAAAAATGTCACCCAATGAACAGTGAGCAAATGAGATCCTCAAATAAAATGCAAATGAGCTTTTAATGCTTTTTTATAATATGATAGTGTAGTGTCTACAACAGAGACCACAAACTAGCCACCACCAAAATGGACATGCCATCTAGATATATTTTGTTTAGTGAAATGTTATTTTAATAATTGAACTTTATGTATTATTTAAAATCAGTAGCTCATCCATGAAATTATGGATTACCAGCCTTGTATGTGTGCATGTTAGAAAGCTTTTGACTGCAAGTAAAAGACACTTCAACTCAAATTGGCTTAAAGTCAGGTATTTTCAAGGATTATATGATCCCATTCAGTAGGAAGTACCAAGCAATCCAGGTTGATTGTTTCGGTGCCTAACCACACCTTTGAGGTGGCAGGCTCTTTATCTCTCTGTTTGGCTATCTGAGTGTTGGCTTCATCTTCAGACTGCCAACAAGGAACAAAACATTACATCTAGATAGAGGTCATGTCCAGAAGAAGAAAAGAGATTTGTTCTTTCTGTGCCCCTTTTCAGGAGCAAAATAATCTTTCCCCAGAGGCTTCCAAGGATTTCCCCTGACACTTTGTAGGCCATTCCTGGGCCACATGCCTGCACCTGTGGCTTCCCTGGTGGCTCAGTGGTAAAGAATCCACCTGCCAGTGCAAGAGATGCAGGAGGCACGAGTTTGATCCCTGGGTCAGGAAGATCCCCTGGAGAAGGAAATGGCAACCCACTCCAGTATTCTTGCCTGGAGAATCCCATGGACAGAGGTGGCAGGAAGGCTGCAGTCCATGTGGTCACATAGAGTCAGACACAACTGAGCATGCATGCACACCTGTTGCTGCAACAATCATTGACTGAAAGGATAGACTGAGCTGTGATTAGCTTGGACTAATTATGTGGGAACTTGGGAAGAGATCAGCTAATGTATACTACAAGTTGAAAAAATCAAGAGCTCTGGCACTATCACAACCCTAGTTCCCACACAGTGACAAATGTCTATGGCTATTTCCATCCTTAGACTTAGGGAACGGTCCTCAATTCACCATGGGTCCTACCTGCCTGGACTTTGTAAGCATTTGAGTTTACTATACCTGGTTTATACTTTTTTATCTGGCAGCAGCTTCATGCTAAATTATGATATTTCACAGATATTTTAGCCTATGGATTCTGGAGACACATGATAAATGTCTACAGTGACATGATAGTGTTTTGTCCCACAATTTAGTGGTTTAAAACAATAAGCATTTATTATCTCACAGAGTTTCTGGGAGTCACGAACTTGCGAGTGGCCGAACTGGGTGTTTCCGGCTTAAGACGTCTTACGAAGCTGCAGTCCAATTGGTGATGGGACTGCAGTTATCTGAAGGCCTGGCTGCACTAGAGAAATTGCTTCCCAGATCACTCACAGGCTGTTGGCTGAAGGGCTTAGTTCCTCAGCACATGGAATTCTCATCAGGCCATTCACAATAAGGCATTGGCTTCCACCGGGGCCAGTGATCCAAAAGAGCAAGAGCGTGACCAAGACAGAAATCACGAAGATTCTTATGACCTAATCTTACAACTGATACACTGTCAATTCTGCCATATCCTATTGCTCACAGAGTAAACTAACTGTGCTACGGTGCAGGAGGGGTGTGAGTTCCAGGGGGTGGGGACTGCAGGGGGGCACTCTTTGAGACTGGCTACTATAGTTGCATTCTGCAAAACTGTTCTATGCAGGAAATTTATATATATATTTTGGAATTTATAAAGTACTTATTTATTTGGCTGCATCACATCCTAGGTGTGGCACACGGACGGGATCTTTGTTACATTGTGCCAGATTGTTGCAGAGCCTGGACTGTCTAGTTGTGCCCACAGGCCGGGTTGTCCTGCAGCATGTAAGATCTTCATTACCCAACCAGGGTTCGAACCCGTGTACCCTGCATTGCAAGGCAGATTCCTAACCACTGGACCACCAGAGAAGTCCCAGACAGGGAATTTAGACAGATACTTACTTGCTGTGTGACTACATGAATTTTCCCAATGCTAAATATCTTGGAAGTGCATTGTCAATTAAACAATCACTTCAGTGAAACATAGGGTCAGCTGTAAGCAAAGGTGTCTTAATATCCCTAGAATTACATCTTCCACTCTACATTATAAGCTAACTCAGTCTTGTTTTTTATCTGTCTGCAAGGGGAAAAAAACCAAAAGATTTTATCAATGAATTCAGGGCTCCAAACTCCTAGTAAAAGACTCCCAAAGTGTACCAGCTGCCTGATAAGACTTAATGTATCAACCAGTGTGGAGATATTAACATTGTAACAGGGACAAAAGAATGCATGGAATGGACAAAGGATTATGGGCTTTCAGGCATCCCCTGAACTGAGTCCCAGGAGAGCAGGAATTTGGATAAGGAGGAAGCCTCCTGCAATTGTACCACATGTAAGGCTGTCCCTAAGATACTGATAAAGAAAAAGAAACATGAAACGAAAAAAACCCTGGTTTAATTTGATGAGAGCACTTCTCAGTTGCCTCAGTGGTGAAGACTATGCCTGCCAAGCAGGAGACCACAACAGATTTGATCCCTGGGTTGGGAAGCTCCCCTGGAGAAGAAAATAACAATCCACTCCAGTATTCTTGCCTGGGAAATCCATGGACAGAGGGGCCTGGTGGGCTACAGTCCATGGAGTTGCAAAGAGGCAAACACAACTTAGTGACTGATCAACAACAGCAATAACAATTTGATGAGGAGATCACAAAACTTCTCAGTTAAATTGTATTCGCCACAACTCCCAGAATTTTGTAATACAGTGAAGTTTCTTGTCCAAGAAATTTAAGCTTCACACATTGCTGTTGCCTTCCTACACACCCTCAAACCAAAAACCCCAAAGCATTAAAAAGGCTCACACTCTTGCATAACACTGCTATAAGAACTAGAGACAAAATATGCTCGTGGAGCTGAAATCAGAAAGAATTTCTTTTCTCCCCCTTCCATAAAACAGTTACATTGTGAAGTACAGTTTGCCCTCATTTGGAGACTGAAAGATAACAGTTTTGAAACAGAGATTCATTGGCAGTATTTATAACTGAGTTGTGTAATAAACTCGGGGCATTAAAAATATGACGCTACTCTAGACTAGTCTTTATTTTTAGAAGGCTTAGAAAACCTCTATCCAGTGTTAAAAGTCTCTACATATGACGAAATGTTCTTTGCTATCCCATGGTCATTAGGAAAATGAAATACAGTCAGTCAGTCAACAAGAAAAACAATACTAGGCACACAGTATCAGTTGTGTTGGAGCTGACTCCTGGGCCCGAGCAAAGGCAACTTCATGGATGTTTCTGGGTTCCATCTAGGAACCTGAAATAAGAAATGTTAACTAACAAGGTTTTGTTCTGTAAAAGAACAGCTATTAATGTAATGCTTATGTCTTGTGGACTGTTTGTCTTCAGAAATGTTTTAGGTAAATTATTTCAGAGACTCAACAATAACTTTGAATAATATTAACCTTTGGAACTTAACTAGCTCAACAGGGCATAAAATAATGAAGGCAGAAAGAAGAAATCTGTTAAGAAATCAATCTCTTGAAGAGTTTTAAAATGCTCCAACGCTGGAAATCAACACAAAAATCTGAGCAATAGCATTAGTTTTAAGAATATAAATAATGACATAATTTTGGTTCTTGATTGTGATACATAATAGTGTTTGAAAGTTCTGATTTTATACTTCATAATTTTCTATATTCTTTTATTTTCAAAATATTTTTGATAAAGATTTACAAAGAAAGCACAGAGGGCACATTTAGTGGAATCCAAGTGAGCACTTAAAAATACATTATTTTTCATAATGAATTTTTCTCAAGTTGTTGGATGGATTTGTGCTGGGCTTATATAAGCTATTGAGTGAGGTACTGGATCTTATTCATTTCTGGATCCTCGTTACTTAGTATAAGCTTCTCAATAAATATTTTCACTGACCCTAGTCTCTTATCTAGTTCTCTTGATGGTTAGTTGTTTACCTTTGTGAGATGGTTGCCTAGAGTTAAATGCACAGAAGGCAGTGAAATGCAGAGTTTTTTCCCTGCAAGTTAAAAGAGTTTTTATGGAAAATGTTAATAAAAACAAAGAAACTGACTTTATTTAGAACATTTTATTTTGCTACAAATATGTATCTTCCCATTATATTTTCTTTTTCATGCCCTTAGATGATAGATTGGATTAGCAATTCTAGAGGGACTGTGACCAAATAATTTTTAAGCATCTGGAGATGAATTTGAAGCAATGACAATTTTTTTAAATGTTTTTGGTGATCAGAGTAAATCATATGCTTTGTTGCTCAGTTGTGTCCGACTCTTTGCAACTCCATGGACTGTAGCCCGCCAGGCTCCTCTGTCCATGGGGATTCTCCAGGAAGAATACTGGAGTCAGTTGCCATGCCCTCCTCCAGGGGATCTTTCCAACCCAGGGATCGAACCTAGGTCTCCCACATTGTAGGCAGATTCTTTACCATCTGAGCCACCAGGGAAGCCCATCATACAAGTGCAAAATCAATCATGGAACTCACACAACCACACTGTATCCCTCCTCCTATTTTGCAAATACTGGAGAATGCTGCGATTTCAGTTTTTATAAACTTCACTCTAGTCCACAGGTCTCATGAAGTTGCAGGATATTAAACAATCTTAAGAATGATACTGAATGAAAAAGAAGTTGTTCTATATAAATCAGCAAAAATGAACATATACAATGTTCAGGAAAAACAAGTAAATGGATCCAATATTTCAGGAAGTTATAAAGTTAAAAAAGAAATGTTATTAATAACATTGCTGTATTTAAAGAAGAAAGATATGGTATTAACGATGCTGCTGTAGATGGTCCCTGACTTATAGTGATTCAACTTAATGATTTTTTAACTTAATGGTAGTGCGATATGCATTCAGTAGAAATCATACTTCAGATTTTGAAGCTTGATCTTTTTTTCAGGCTAGCGTTACATGGTATAATCTCATGATACTTAGTAGGAGCAGCTGCCTTCACGATCACGACAGTAAACAACCAACATACGTTAATAACCATTCTGTCTCCACATAGCCATTCTGTTTTTGACTTTCAGTACAATATTCATATACATGAGCTAGTCAACACTTTATTATAAATTAAACTTTGTGTAGATGGTTTTGCCCAACTGTGGGCTAATGTAACTGTTCTGACCATGTTTAAGGTGAATGAGGCGAAGCTCTGATGTTCAGTAGGTTAGGTGTATTCAATGTATTTTCAACACACAATATATTCAACTTACATTTATCGGGATATAACCCCATGGTAAGTCGAGGAATCTCTGTTGGCAGTCGAGGAATATCTGTATTTCAAAGATAAACTCTTATTCTATAAACTTGACTATTCCTAAATCTAAGTGATTCCGTAGGAGTTGAGAATTTTTACGGTTGCTTACTTTAAAAACAGGGCTTCCCTGGTGGCTCAGTGGTAAAGAATCCGCCTACCTATGCAGGAGACTCAGGTTCGATCACTGGGTTGGGAAGATCCCCTGGAGAAGAAAATGGCAACGCACTCCAGTATTCTTGCCTGGAAAATTCCATGGACGGAGGAGCCTGGTGGGTTATGGTCCATGGGGTCACAAAGAGTTGGACATGACTGAGTGACTGACAACACTAATACTTACTTCAAGGACACTCCTTGGTGATGATTAAATTAATGCAATAACAACATAATACCTGGCATACAGTAGGTTCTGGATAAATGATGGCTATTAATATTATGGCCAAAATTATTGGTATTAAAAAATAAGTACAGAATAGGACATCTTAGGATCAGGGGAGGTGCAATGAAAAAGAACAGGGCTTTTCTGTACTACTTTGTTGACTTTGGCCCCAGATCAGGCCATCAGACTGTCTTCTGAGATCGAGGTAAGAAGGAAGTTTGGACGTGGTTTACAGAAGTCACGGGTTCACTAACAGTTAGACTCAGCCTGCCCAGGAGCCAGGTTAACATTAGGCACTCTGGTTTCAAGTGGTCAATGCTTAAGAGCAAGCACAGTAGTCTTCTTCCAAGCAAAAATACTGATCCATAAACCTAAATGTTACCTGAAAGAACTCCTACACTTCTCTATTTATTTTGCTGTAAAGAAAGACAAAACAGATTGCTGGTTTCTGGAAATTTTAAGGAGCTCACCCTAGGCTTCTGCGTGATTTCTTGACTAGTATAATAACAGGCCAAAGGAATTGGTTTCTGAAAGGTGGCGGAGTAGAAGAACGTGCGCTCATCTTCTCCTGTGAGAACTCCAAACTTACACCTCGCTGCTGAACAACTGTCGACAGGAGAATGTTGGATCCCGCCAAAAAAAGATACCCCACATCCAAGGGCAAAGGAGAAGCACCAACAAGACAATAGGAAAGGCGAAATTGCATTTAGAATCAAATGCCATACCTACCAGAGACGCCCGGAGGGCTCAAACAAAACCTTGTGTGCACCAGGAGACCCCACAGAGACTGAGTCAGACCTGCCTATGAGTGTTTGAGTGTCTCCTGCAAAGGTACAGGTCAGCAGTGGCCTGCCGCAGGGGCAGGGGCTCTGGATGCAGCAGACCTGGGTATGGCATAAGCCCTCATGAAGGAGGTCACCATTAATCCCACCATAGAACTACTAGAACTTACACAGGACTGGGGACACAGGCTCTTGGAGGGCACAAACAGAAACTTGTATGCACCAAGACCCAGAAGAAAGGAGCAGTGACCCCACAGGAGACTGACCCAGACTTGCCTGTGAGTGTCCAGGAGTCTCTGGCAGAGATATGGGTCAGCAGTGGCCTGCTGCAGGGTCAGGGGCACTGACTGAAGCAGTGCTTGCAGGGGACTTTTTGCAGGAGGTCACCAATATCTTCATTACCTCCACCATAGTTTGGCCTCAAGTCAAACAAGAGGGAGGGAACACAGCCCCACCCATCAACAGAATATTGGATTAAAGATTTACTGAACATGGTCCCGCCCATCAAAACAAGACCCAGTTTCTGCCTCAGTCAGTCTCTCCCATCAGGAAGCTTCTATAAGCCTCTTATCCTTAACCATCAGAGGGCAGACAGAATGAAAACCACAATCAAAGAAAACTAACCAATCTGATCTCACGGACCACAGCCTTGTCTAATTCAATGAAACTATGAGCCTTGCCGGGTAGGGCCATTCAAGATGGATGGGTCATGGTGGAGAGTTCTGACAAAATCTGGTCCTTTGGAGAAGGGAATGGCAAACCACTTCAGTATTCTTGCCTTGGGAACCCCATGAACAGTATGAAAAGGCAAAAAGATAGGACACTGAAAGATGAACTCCCCAGGTTGGTAGGTGCCCAATATGCTACTGGAGATCAGTGGAGAAATAACTCCAGAAAGAATGAAGAGATGGAGCCAAAACAACACCACCACCCAGTTGTGGATGTGACTGGTGATGGAAGCAAGGTCCGATGCTGTAAAGAACAATATTGCGTAAGAACCTGGAATGTTAGGTTCATGAATCAAGGTAAATTGGAGGTGGTCAAACAGGAGATGGCAAGAGTGAACATCAGCATTTTAGGAATCAGCAAACTAAAATGGACTGGAATGGGTGAATTTAACTCAGATAACCGTTATATCTACTACTGTGGACAAGAATCCCTTAGAAGAAATGGAGTAGCCCTCATAGTCAACAAAAGAGTCCGAAATGCAGTACTTGGATGCAATCTCAAAAATGACAGAATGATTTCTGTTCGTTTCCAAGGCAAACCATTCAATATCACAGTAATCTAAGTCTATGCCCCGACCAGTAACGCTGAAGAAGCTGAAGTTGAACGGTTCTATGAAGACTTACAAGACCTTCTAGAGCTAACACCCAAAAGAGATGTCCTTATCATTATAGGGGACTGGAATACAAAAGTAGGAAGTCAAGAGATACCTGGAGTAACAGGCAAATTTGGCCTTGGAGTACAAATTGAAGAAGGGCAAAGGCTAATAGACTTTTGCCAAGAGAATGCACTGGTCACAGCAAGCACCCTCTTCCAACAACACAAGAGAAGACTCTACACGTGGACATCACCACATGGTCAAGACCGAAATCAGATGGATTATATTCTTTGCAGCCAAAGAAGGAGAAGCTCTATACAGTCAGCAAAAACAAGACTGGAAGCTGACTGTGGCTCAGATCATGAACCCCTTATTGCAAAATTCAGACGTAAAATGAAGAAAGTAGGGAAAACCACTGGGCCATTCAGGTATGACCTAAATCAAATGCCTTATGATTATACAGTGGAAGTGAGAAACAGATTCAAGAGATTAGATCTGGTCGAGTGCCTAAAGAACTATGGACAGAGGTTCATAACATTGTACAGGAGGCAGGGATCAAGACCATCCCCAAGGAAAAGAAATGCAAAAAGGCAAAATGGTTGTCTGAGGAGGCCTTACAAATAGCTGTGAAGAGAAGAGAAGCTAAAGGCAAAGGAGAAAAGGGAAATATATACTCATTTGAATGCAGAGTTCCAAAGAGTAGTAAGAAGAGATAAGAAAGCCTTCCTCAGTGATCAATGCAAAGAAATAGAGGAAAACAATAGATGGGAAAGACTAGAGATCTCTTCAAGAAAATTAGGGATACCAAGGGAAAATTTCATGCAAAGATGGGCACAATAAAGGACAGAAATGGTATGGACCTAACAGAAGCAGAAAATATTAAGAAGAGGTGGCAACAATACACAGAAGAATTACACATAAAATTATACACATGACCCAGATAACCACTATGGTGTGATCACTCACCTAGAGCCAGACATCCTGGAATGCGAAGTCAAGTGGGCCTTAGGAAGCATCACTACGAACAAAGCTGGTGGAGGTGATAGAATTCCAGTTGAGCTATTTCAAATCCTAAAAGATGATGCTGTGAAAGTGCTGCACTCAATATGCCAACAAACTTGGAAAACTCAGCAGTGGCCACAGGACTGGAAAATGTCAGTTTTTTTTCCAATCCCAAAGAAAGACAATGCCAAAGAATGTTCAAACTACCACATAATTGCACTCATCTCACATGCTAGCAAAGTAATGCTCAAAATTCTCCAAGCCAGGCTTCAACAGTACACGAACCATGAACTTCCAGATGTTCAAACTGGATTTAGAAAAGGCAGAGGAACCAGAGATCAAATTGCCAACATCCACTGGATACGGAAAAAGCAAGAGAGTTCCAGAAAAACATCTACTTCTGCTTTATTGACTACATCAAAGCCTTTGGTTGTGTGGAACACAGCAAACTGTGGAAAATTCTACAAGAGATGGGAATACCAGAACATCTTACCTGCCTCCTGAGAAATCTGTATGCAGGTCAGGAAGCAACAGTTAGAATTGACGTGGGACAACAGACTGGTTCCAAATTGGGAAAGGAGTATGTCAAGGCTGTATTTCGTCACCCTGCTTATTTAACTTATATGCAGAGTACATCATGAGAAATGCTGGGCTGGATGAAGCACAAGCTGGAATCAAGATTGCCAGGATAAGTATCAACAACCTCAGATACACAGACGATACCACCCTTGTGGCAGAAAGTGAAGAACTAAAGAACCTCTTGATGAAAGTGAAAAGGAGAGTGAAAACTTTGGCTTAAAACTCAACATTCAGAAAACTAAGTTCATGGCATCCAGGCCCATCACTTCATGGCACATAGATGGGGAAACAATGGAAACAGTGAGAGATTTTATTTTGGGGGGCTCCAAAATCACTGCAGATGGTGACTGCAGCCATGAAATAAAAAGACGCTTTCTTCTTGGAAGAAAAGCTTTGTCCAACCTAGAGAGCGTATTAAAAAGCAGAGACATTACTTTACCAACAAATGTCCTTCTCATCAAAGCTATGGTTTTTCCAGTAGTCATGTATGGATGTGAGAGTTGGACTCTAAAGAAAGCTGAGCACCAAAGAATTGATGCCTTTGAACTATGGTGTTGGAGAAGACTCTTGAGAGTCCCCTGGACTGTAAGGAGATCCAACCAGTCCATCCTAAAGGAAATCAGTCCTTAGTATTCATTGGAAGGACTGATGCTGAAGCTGAAACTCCAATATTTTGGTCACCTGATGTGAAGAACGGACTCATTTGAAAAGACTCTGTTGCTGGGAAAGATTGAAGGCAGGAGGAGACAGGGACGACAGAGGATGAGATGGTTGGATGGGATCACTGACTCAGTGGACATAAGTTTGAGCAAGCTCCAGGTGTTGGTGATGGACAGAGAGGCCTGGCATGTTGCATGCCGTGGTGTCCATGGGGTGCGTCCATGGGGTGGCAAAGAGTCAGACACAGCTGAGTGACTGAACTAACTGACTGAAAGAAATTGAAAGAATTCCCTTTCCTCAAACTCTGGTGGATAATCTTCCTAGGCTCCCATGCAGGCTGTTCTTACCTTCTCCCTCCTTTCTCCAGGCCTTCTGCATCATAGCGACTCCATGAGAGGTATCTGTTGTTGTTATTTAGTCGCTAAGTTGTGCCTGACTCTTTTGTGAGCCCCATGGACTCCTCCGTCATGGGCTTGTCTAGGCAAGAATACTGGAGTGGGTTGCCATTTTCTCCTTTCCGGGTCTTTCCTACCAAGGGATCAAACCTCCATCTCCTGCACTGGCAAGCAGATTCTTTTCCACTTAGCCATCAGGGAAGCCCAAAGGTACCTGTGTTGTTGTTCAGTTGCTAAGTTGTGTCTGACTTTTTGACCCCCATGGACTGCAGCATACCAGGCTCCCCTGTCCTCCACTGTCCCCCAGCATTTGTTCAAGTTCATGTTCATTGAGTCAGTGATGCTATCTAACCATCTCATGCTCTGCTGCCCTGTTTTCCTTTTGCCAAGGTACCTGTATCCTTAGCCAATTTTTAATAGGTGACTTTTCCATCAGAAAAGGGTGGTATTACAATTAACGTGATCATTCAGTTGCATTTATTAATTTTTCTTAATGTCAGTAAACAAATTTTTATCATCTCTGTTACAAATCTCTAAATAAGGGGATGCTGTGTAGCCTGGTGGATAGCACACAGACTGTCAACCATAGGGCGTTATATCAAATTCTCCCCAGCCGTTTAACAACTCAGATCTTTGCTAGTTTCTCTTCGAGTTGCATCTGGAGGTGTCAGCACCACCTCAGAGTGATGTTGTGCAGGAATAAGAAAAATGCTGTGCTGGCTACTTCATGACCACTGAACAGATGGTACGTTTTCTGTTTTGTTTTTTCCCCCTTTTTCTAACCTCATCCTTTGTTCAATATTATTGAAGAACTAACAGTTTTTTCCTACCAAAGCATGTTGAGTCAAGATGCAGTTTTACAATCCAGACTAAAACAGAACAGTCAGGGAAGGCTGCTACACATCCTTGAGAACATGCTAACCTTTCAAAAAAAAACCAAAACCCTTACCCAGTGTGCATTTGTGGCTCTGAAATCTGGTAAATAATGTGTCGTTAATTAAAACCTCAGCTTCTTTGGGAAAGAACTGAACTTCCTTTGCCTTTTAAATTGGTAGACAAAGGAGTTCAGACCAAATTAAAGTGTTGGTAAGCCTTTGAAACATAAAACAAGTAAGATATTACCTCTAAGGACTAAATTATGCACTGATACTCTTTTGGGTTCTCACACAGGAATTTTAACTTTTTTTACTTTATTAAAAATCTAAGATATTTAGGCCATTAAATTTTATCTATGTAAGTTTGTTGTTCTTGTTTAATGAAGGTATCAGTGGTAGTCATTTCCCTCTTCCTCTTGAATTAGAATACCAGCTGTGGTGACTGTAACACTGTAGTCTGGGTTGATCCCTGGGGTTCCTTACCTACTGCTGTAGCCACAGCAAGGGTTTTTTTTTACCTTTCTTTCTGGAGCACATGTTTGTAAACCAAAGCTTGCTGACATTGAGTATCACCCAGGTTTTAGCTCTTGTCTTCACTATTATAGGGGCGCTACACCCAGGGTTGCCCTCTTTTCTCTACATCCTCAAAAATGCTGTTTTAATGGATTCTGTCTGATCTTCCTGAATCTTCTCTGGATCAGAATTAGCTTCTACTTTAATCTTCCCTTTAAATTCTCTTTACAGTTAAAGAAACTCCATGTGGCCTAGCCTGCGAACTTTGTCTTGGACTTTTTGTCCTTTGTTTACTTTCTTTGGCCACATTCCTTTTCATTGCTTTTGTTGTTGCTGATTTCTTCCCCCACTGTATCAAGTTCACTGATATTTCAGGCCTCTCATACTTGCTACTCCCTCTTCAAAGAATGCCCTTCTCTGGGTCTTCACAGAGCCACACTTCAACTCTTGGGTCTCAATCAGATACCACCTTTCCAGGTAGTCTCCAAATCTGCACCCTCTAGCTAAAAACTCATCATCACCCTTCCCCCAGGTCACTCGCCATCCCATTGAACTGTTCTCCTTCCTTCACAGCACCTACTGCTGTCTGAAGTGATCTTTGTCTTTAACTGTGTTTGTTGTCTGACTCCACACTCAGGAAGGTAAGCGCCATTAGGGCAGGAACCTGTCACTTCTGCTCTCCACAAAATCCCTGGTGTGTAGCACAGTTCCCATAGAGGCTTCATGAATAATTTCTTGAAGAAATAAGTGAATGAATCAATGACTGTCTTCATCCTCTTCTCCATCTACTTCAGTTCAGTTCAGTTCAGTCGCTCAGTCGTGTCTGACTCTTTGCGACCCCATGAAGTGCAGCACACCAGGCCTCTCTGTCCATCACCAACTCCCAGAGTCTACCCAAACCTATGTCCATCGAGTCGGTGATGCCATCCAACCATCTCATCCTCTGTCGTCCCCTTCTCCTCCTGCCCCCAATCCTACCCAGCATTAGGGTCTTTTCCAATGAGTCAACTCTTCGCATGAGGTGGCCAAAGTATTGGAGTTTCAGCTTCAACATCAGTCCTTCCAATGAACACCCAGGACTGATCTCCTTTAGGATGGATTGATTGGATCTCCTTGCAGTCCAAGGGACTCTCAAGAGTCTTCTCTAACACCACAGTTCAAAAGCATCAATTCTGCGGTGCTCAGCTTTCTTCACCGTCCAACTCTCACATCCATACATGACCACTGGAAAAACCGTAGCCTTGACTAGACAGACTTTTGTTGGCAAAGTAATGTCTCTGCTTTTAAATATGCTATCAAGGTTGGCCATAACCTTCCTTCCAAGGAGTAAGCGTCTTTTAATTTCATGGCTGCAATCACCATCAGCAGTGATTTTGGAGCCCCCCCAAAAAAGTCTGCCACTGTTTCCACTGTTTCCCCATCTATTTCCCATGAAGTGATGGGACCAGATGCCATGATCTTAGTTTTCTGAACGTTGAGCTTTAAGCCAACTTTTTCACTCTCCTCTTTCACTTTCATCAAGAGGCTCTTTAGTTCTTCTTCCCTTTCTGCCATAAGGGTGGTGTCATCCGTATATCTGAGGTTAATTGATATTTCTCCCGGCAATCTTGATTCCAGCTTGTGTTTCTTCCAGCCCAGTGTTTCTCATGATGTACTCTGCATATAAGTTAAATAAGCAGGGTGACAATATACAGCCTTGACGTACTCCTTTTCCTATTTGGAGCCACCTATTTAATCTCACCAATTAATCAAGGTCCGTTTTTTTCTCCTATAAATATCCTTCGAGACAACTCTAGCCCACAATGTCGTTTAAAACAGCAGTCCTCATTTTAAAAGTACGAGGCTACCTGTTATTAATAGAATTCCTCACGACTCTGCCCTAAGTTTCAGTGGCTAGTCCACTCCTCTGAATGATTAACCTGGATTTAGGTTAGAATCAATCAGTTTTGACCTCATTCAGTTCTGAGAGACATTTTGGTGAATAAGTGAGTGAGTGTGTGTGTGTGTGTGTGTGTGTGTGTGTGTGTTCGTGCGCATGCTTAGTCCCTTAGCCATGTTCGACTCTTTGCAATGCCATGGATGTAGCCACCCAGGCTCCTATGTCCATGGGATTTTCCAAGCAAGAATACTGGAGTGGGTTGCCATTTCCACCCCAGGGCATCTCCCCAACCCAGGGATTGAATCTGTATATCTTGCGTCTCCTGCATCGGCAGATGATTCTTTATCACTGGGCCATCTGGAGCTCAGGCATTAGCCCCAAAATATTGCTCAGTATTCTCAAGAGTGCCACCAGCCTCTTCGAGACAATACATTCTAGTGTAATCCCCCCCTTTTCATACCAGCCTGCTCCAGACAGTGAGGAGTCCAACCCAGACCCATTCCAGAATGGTTGTTAACTGATATCAAACCAAGTTAAACCCTATATGCAATAGATAAAAAGAAATAAATAAATTTGGTACTTCTTGCTTTCCCATATTCTTCATTTTGAGCACCGTCTGTAGCAGTGTACCTCCTGAGTGGGATTCCAGGACCTGCTTTCCTAGATCTGGCACTTTCCAGCTGTTCATACCTTCATACCCAGAAGGTGGCTTCGGGAATACAGCCTTAAGACTGCAGGCTCTCCTCTCTCTGCAAGTCTCCTATCACAAACACTGCCTTATGGACGGTGTGCGCCCCCTAAATCACTTCAGTAGTGTCTGACTCTTTGTGACCCCATGGACTGTAGCCCACCAGGCACCTCTGTCCATGGGATTCTCCAGGCAAGAATACTGAGTAGGTTGCCATGCCTTTCTCCAGGGTTATGGACAGTATCAGATCCTGAGTGTTTGCCAGCCATTGATTTGATACATTCCTTTGTGCTGGACTAAAAGAACCCTCAGGGCCTCTTCTCCACCTCCAGGAGTCTTAATTATAATAGCTTTTTAAGATAACCGTCCACTTCGGTGTGTCACCCACAGGAATGAGAGGAGAGGTTAAAATTCTAGACCAGGTAAGAGGTGAAGGAGAGTCAACAGGTTGAGACTGGTGCTTCTGATGAGGAGCTTGTTGAGCAGCTCACATTCTGCTGGGTCTGTGGCCAAGGACTTCTCCCAGCTCTCGAGAACTGAATGAAAAAGCGACTTGAGCACCGTTTTGGGGGCAAAAAAGTAAAATGATCCACTTGAGGCGTTAGATTTCCTATGGTGATTTCTAAACGTCTACATTCCCGATTGTTCTCTCAGCTTTTCAGCCATTTCCCCCCCGGAAGGCTCTCTTTGTCTCTTCCCACACCCGTTTCAGTGATAGTTTCTCTCCACGGCTTACTCAATCTGCATGCAGTTGCTCTCTCCCTGCCCCGTTTGTGTTTTCCTCATTCCCTTACCTGCTCTACCATTTAAAAAAAAAAAAAAAAAGATCCCTCTTTTGGAATCTGTTATGTGTATAATGGACATACCACCTCAAAAATATTCCCTTCAGGAATAGAATAGAGGGAAAAACAGGAGGAAAAATGCTCAAAGAAGCTTGGATCTGTTTCTCATCTTCGCTTGTGTGGCAAAGAGAAGGACAGAGTCCAGGCTCTCCCTCTCTACAAAAAACCTACTCACCCTGGAGGTCTGCTCATCTTCCTTGATGGATTGGAGCCTAATTGTCTGTCTCAAGTCATTAGGCTACTAGATTGTTAGTGTACCTTTTATTTATGCTCTTCTCTATTAATATTATCATTATTAATATCAACCATAAGAAAAACAATGAAATTACCTATATTCTTTGTTATTATAACCTCCTCTAATCTTTAATTAGGTCATTAACTTTTTGCTATCATGAAAAAGGGTAGTGTAAAATATCAATATATTAAAAGATGAAGAAAGCTATTGCATCTTTTAATTAGGCATTCAGTGGGTATTTTGACAAAGAGAAATAGAAGATTTTGTATAAAATTAATTGATTCAAGTATAACTTTTCACACAAATGAAATGAAATGTGTAATTTCAGCTTTTTGAATGAAAAAATTGAAGATTGAAAATGAAAAATTCAAACCTCTTTGAGGTTTGAATAATAAACTATGTGTGGTGTGATTGTAAGATTGCATCTCAACTTTTCTAGAAAGCATGAAAAAATGCAGCTGCATTTTTTACCACAGTAACATTACAATCACTTGGTCTGTTGAAATTACAAGTCAAGAAGAAGCCTCTTGTCTCTGCATATAGATGTGAACTCTGTGGAATGGCACTATATTTTTTCAAGCTATTGAAGATGGGCTCGTTGCTAAACAGATACAGGTTACTATTTAGTGAGGTTTAGTTAGTGTGATAATGAGGATCCAAGGGGGAATTTTCCAAGACAGTTGAGTTTTAAATACACAACGTGAACTTAGCTGGAAAGAAGCATAGACATAAAAAAACAGGAGCTAGTACAGTGTTCTAACAGCACAGTGGTGAAAGGTAGCAAGAAATGAATAGTGAATGCAAATGTGAACCAATTCAGCCCAGAGCACCAAAGCAGTACTCAGATTTCTCTAATTAAGGTTCAAATAAAAAGGTGGGGAATCACTTACTTTTTGGAAACATAATGACTATGAAAACATAAATAATTTCTGGTGGAGAAAAACCCATGAGCTCTCTTCTGACTTGTAGCTTAAAAGGCTGCTTTTTGTTTCGTGCCATTCGGATAATAACAGCTCCCATTACTTCATTCCTAGCAATGATAGTGAATTTAATATGCTATCTTATTTGATCTTGTTGAATGACAGACATTTTACATGAGGATACAGAAGTTTAGTGAAGTTAAGTAAGCTGTGCTGCAGCTTAGGAGGTGAAACCAGGACTCAAACCTAGGTCTTACCAGATGCCAGAGCACTTGCCCATCACTACTGCCCTGTGCTGCCCCTTGTATTGGCAGTTTGCAGGCAGTGAGAAGGACACAAGATTTTTTTCAACCTGCAAACAGATGTGTACAACACTTTTGTGAGCTCACTTGTGAAAAACTAAACCAAAGCAAAAATACGAGAGCATTAAGGTTTAAGAAAACCTAAACAAAGCCAGTGGAATTCACAGTCTGAGTTTTTGTCTCATTTTTTTGATAGGTAATGAAATATGGTTGAACTTGGGAGCGTCTCAGAAAAGTGGAGACATTCTTGGGAAGAAATATGCAAAACACGATAATCCTTTGGACTGTCGTTCTTATAAAATATAGCAGTCTCTTTCAGACAGCAACAACAATTAGTCATGACTTACACATTCTTCTTAAGATATATCAGAGTCCTTTTAAAGTTCCAAAATGTAATACTCAGCACAGAAATAGAGTAACAGATGTTATAACCAAATTAAGGGTTCTTCCCAGACATCTTTTATTGACATTAGAGTGGTACAGAGGCACACTAAAGCCTTTGAATAAAGTGCTACACTCTCAACCTGAGGATTTGGTAGAAAATAACTTCTGAAATTGATGTTTCAATTTCAACTGCTTGTGTAGGGGCTGAATTGCTTCAGCTGTGTCCGACTCTTTGCAACCCCATGGACTGAGGCCATCAGGCTCCCCTATACGTGGGATCCTCCAGGCAAGAATATTGGAGTGGGTTGCCATGACCCTCTCCAGGGGATCTTCCCAACCCAGGGATGGAACCCAGGTCTCTTAAATCTCCTGCATTGGCAGGCAGGATCTTGACTACTAGCACCACCTGGGAAGCCCTCAATTTCAATTATTCTATTCAAATTGATGCTTCTAACAAGTGGCTTTCTAGTTAATGAATATGTTTACAGATATTTTAATTCTTTCTTAATACCTTCTTTCTACTCTGTTCTCAAATTTATCACATTTCTGCAATAATTTGCCTATTGTCTCCCTCCCTCACTAGACTGTGAGCCATTGAAGTGCAGGCGCTGTGTGTAAACCTTCTTTGTATATCCAGGTCTTGATAATGCCTGGTAACAAGTAGACACTGAAATTTTTACTTTTTGAAGCACATAACATAGAAGAGTTTTTCAACCTCAGCACTGTTGATACTTTGGGTCATATAATTCTTATTGGGGGGGTGGGTGCTGTAACATACATTGTAGGATCTATAACTGCACTCCTCACATCTACTCACTGGATGCCAGTGGTCCCCACCCACCTACCCAAAATATCTCCAAAAGTTTCCATATGTCTCCTGAGGGGGACGAGGAATCACCCGCAATTGAAAACCACTGACAGACAAGAATGCACACACATGCACAGATAGAAACATGATGCTTTTAATGTATTAATATATTTTTTCAAATTTCTTTGATTAGGCAACAAGTACACAGCATACAAGAATCTAAAGTATGAAAGGATATATAATAAAAGGTAAATTCCTCTCCCTCTTCCATCTCCCAGTCAGTTTTTTGTATATCATTCTAGACCTGAAATATCCAACAGATGCCACTAACTCGTGATTGTTGTGAACTTAAGCTGTGACTTGTTCTAACTGAGATGTGCTAAGTATAAAATTTGTGATGGATTTTGAAGACTAAAAAAGTGTAAAATATATCATTAATAATTGTTTTACATTTACATGTTAGAATGACAATATCTTGGATATACTATGTAAAATAAAATATATAATTAAAATTTATTTCACCTTTAATAAAGCCATTTTACTACAGCTACTAGGAAATTTTAAATTACATATGTGACTTACATTATATTTTTGTTGTATGGTACTTTCAAATAAACTTTCTATGGAGCTATAAACATGCAGATATGCATATATAACGATAAACTTTAACATGTATACATTGTTTTATTTTATACTTAGCATAAAAATTGCATATGGTACTTAGTAAATACTTAATAGATACTCACTGATTGAATCAATAAATAATTGAGTGATTATATGTATACATATACAATTGACCCTTGAACAACTAGGAGGTTAAGTCCAAAATCTGTGTGTATTTTATACTTGACCCTCCAAATATGCTTGCTATTCCGCTGAATCTGAGGTCCCACATCCCCTCATTCAACCAGCCTTAGATAGTGTAATACTGTAGTATTAACTGTTGAAAAAAATTCACATGTAAGTGGACTCAAACAATTTGAATCCATATCACATCCACATACTTCATTTTATTCGAATGATACAAATATTTTATTATGATCTTCATTTATTTCATCTGTAAAATGGGCATAACAACAATATTGTTGTGAAAATTAAGTATTTATATAAGAACTTAGAATAATACCCATCAGATTACTATAATCACATATCATTACCCTTCCCTTCTTTGTTATCATTATTGTTTTTGTTGTTACCATTTTTTTAAGTAACTTTTTTAAAGATGAGGAAACCAAATATCAGGGAGGATAATGCCCCTAGGTTACAAAGCTGGCAGCTTGGCTGGTCAAAGCAGGAACCTTGCGCTTTGACTTACAAATTCATGCACTCATCTCCATCTCATGATGCCTCATTATAGTCATTTAAAAACACACAAAAAGAAAGCATGTACTGCACAGATCCTGTTTTTAAATTCCATTACCTTGTATCCAGTATCCTTGCCTGGAGAATCCCATGGACAGAGTAGGCTGGTGGGCTATAGTCCACATGACTGAGGTGACTGATCTCCCAAACACGCACCTTATAAAAGGTACCAGCGCTTCCCAGATGGCACTAATGATAAACAATCTGCCTGCCAATGCAGGAGATGTAGGAGACATGGGTTCAATCCCTGTGTTGGCGAGATCCCCTGGAGAAGAAAATGACAACCCACTCCAGTATTCTTGGCTGGAAAATTCCATGGACAAAGGAGCCCCATGGGCTACAGTCCATTGGGCCACAAAGAGTCGGACACAACTAACTGACTGACACACACACATAAAAGGGACCAAGAATCTTAGAATATTGTCTACCTCCACTTCAGGATTAGGAAAGTACAAATCTGAAATATTTTGATATACCAGTAAGGATGTGCTCAAAAACTGGATATGCAGGAGCTTTGTGTACATTTCTGAAACTTTCAGGTAAATTTCCAGTAATTTCAATTATTTCAAAATATGAAGTCTAAAAAAATAGTAAAAACAATGAGGAAATTTTGTTTGGAATGTCAAAACACATATCTATGTAATTTATGGGTTAAAGAATTTATAGTGGAAGTTGATATTTAGAATTGAATGAAAGGAATTTACTTATCTAAATCTGTGGGATACAGCCATGATGGCAGTTGGAAGGAATTACAAAACTTTTAAAACTTATGTTAAAAATAGCATAAATATAATGGGACAAGTGGATATTATGTACCTCCAAATGTGATGCATTTAAGAAAGACATTATATCATCTTTTTAGTATTTTTGTCAAAAATATTTCAACTGCTTCTAATTGTGAGGAAGCAGTCAGACAAACTGAAATTGTGGACATTCTACAAAACACCTGGGCTAGATGCTTAAAAATGGTGGTCATGAAAGTCAAAGAAAAAAACCCAGAACCCACTTTTAGGTTAAAAAAAAGAAACAACACCTTTTTTTACCTAGAGTAAAAGAGGCTAGGGTAACCTATCACCTAAATGCAATGCTTGATCCTTGTTTGGGTCTTGAATTAAACAAACAAAAAGCTATAAACGTTATTCAGACAACTGGGGAAATTTGAATATAATATTACTACATAGTATTAAATTTCTTGATTGTGATAATGGTATTATGTTTGTGTGGAAGAGTATTTTTATTCTGTAAGGGTGACATATGACATGAGCAATGATATAGATAGAAAGATGATAGAACAGTGTGACAGATGTTAGCACTTGGACTAGAGGAGGAGTACTCTGATTTTTTTGTTTCTTTAGTGGCTTAGTCATGCCTGACTCTTGCGACCCCATAGATTATAGCCCACAAGGCTCCTCTGTCCATGGGATTTTCCAGGCAAGAATACTGAAGTTGGTTGCCATTTCCTTCTCCAGGGGATCTTCCAGGCTCAGGAATCGAACCTTCATCTCCTGCACCGCAGGTGAATTCGTTACCACTGAACCACCTGGGAAGCCCTGATGTGCTGTGCTGTGCTTAGTTGTTCAGTCATGTCTGACTCTTTGCAACCCCATAGACTAGCCCACCAGGCTCCTCTGTCCATGGGATTCTACAGGCAAGAATACTGGAGTGGGTGGCCACGCCCTCCTCCAGGGGATCTTCCCAACCCAGGGATCAAACCCAGGTCTCGTTGCAGGCAGATTCTTTACCGTCTGAGCCACAAGGGATGGTCCAAAGCCCTAAGAGTTGAGTGTTAGTTATATTGTGAGGTTTTTATTGTTTTTATTGTTTTTTATTTTCTCATTATCTCAAGCTTTAAAATTTAACAAACATTTGTTAAGCTCTATGTGCTGAGAGCATAAAGATAAATAAACAAGGCTCTCTTCCCCAAGAAATCCTAGTTTTGTGGAAGAGTTAACATGATCATTGCTGCAGTACCTGCTGATAGTATAGATGCTAAAAAAAAAATACACAAAATAAGGAGGAAATTTTGTTAACAAAAGTTATTATTGCTATAAAAGCTCAAAAATAAAGAAAGACTTAGAAAATTAAATTCTTCTATGGCATCACCCAGAGATAATTTTGTCAACATTTTGCTGATTGATTTCCTTTCAATGCTCTTACTGTGCATTTCCCGTTCTTCTTTCTCACTGTCACTCTCACGCTCTCTCTTTCCAGTGGAGAATGGAAATACTAAATTGAAGTCACATTGTATTTTCAGTTTTGTTCTCTGACTCCTCCACTCACTATATCATTGTAGAATCTTTTCCATGACATTATATTTTTTTGAAATGTCCATTTTAATGGCTTCACAGTATTCAATTACATTGTTGAAGATTTTGACCATTTCCAAATATTGTCTATTGTAAATAGTTATAATTAGGAAATGATTCAGAGAAAAAGTGTCTAAATGTCAAAGGAAAATGCTACTGTTAGTTTGAAAATGGGTAATTTTTAAAAAAAATAAATTTATTTATTTTAGTTGGGGGCTAATTACTTTACATTATTGTAGTGGTTTTTGCTCTACATTGACATGAATCAGCCATGGGTTTACATGTGTTCCCCATCCTGAACCCCCCTCCCACCTCCCTCCCCATCCCATCCCTCTGGGTCATCCCATTGCCCCAGCCCTGGGCATTTGTCTCATGCATCGAACCTGGAATGGTGTTCTGTTTCACATATGATAATATACATGTTTCAATGCTATTCTCCCAGAACATCCCACCCTCACCTTCTCCCTCAGAGTCCATAAGACTGTTCTATGCATCTGTGTCTCTTATTCTGTCTCGAATATAGGGTTATCATTACCATCTTTCAAATTCCGTATATATGCATTAGTATACTGTATTGGTGGTTTTTTTTCTGGCTTACTTCACTCTGTATAATGGGCTCCAGTTTTATCCATCTCAGTAGAACTGATTCAAATGTATTCTTTTTAATAGCTGAGTAATACTCCATTGTGTATATGTACCACAGCTTCCTTATCCATTCGTCTGCTGATGGACATCTAGGTTGCTTCCATGTCCTGGCTATTGTAAACAGTGCTGCGATGAACATTGGGGTACACGCGTCCCTTTCAATTCTGGTTTCCTCAGTGTGTATGCCCAGCGGTGGGATTGCTGGGTCACATGGCAGTTCTATTCCCAGTTTTTTAAGGAATCTCCACACTGTTCTCCATAGTGGCTGTACTAGTTTGCATTCCCACCAACAGTGTAAGGGGGTTCCCGAAAATGGGTAAATTTTTATATACTCCTTTCATTTATAATGTAGCATGTAACCCTTATCTAATTTTCCAGTTTATAATCCTTATCTAATTTTCTAGTTTATAATACTGCTATATTCATTTCAGTTCAGTCGCTCAGTTGTGTCCGACTCTTTGCAACCCCACGGACTGCAGCACGCCAGACCTCCCTGTCCATCACCAAATCCTGGAGCTTGCTCAAACTCATGTCCATTGAGTTGGTGACGCCACCCAACCATCTTATCCTCTGTCATCCCCTTCTCCTCCTGCCTTCAATCTTTCCCAGCATCAGGGTCTTTTCCAATGAGTCAGTTCTTTGCATCAGGTGGCCAAAGTATTGGACCTTCAGCTTCAGCACCAGTCCTTCCAATGAATATTCAGGACTGATTTCCTTTAGGATGGACTGGTTGGATCTCCTTGCAGTGCAAGGGACTCTCAAGCACCTTCTCCAACACCACAGTTCAAAAGCATCAATTCTTCAGCACTCAGCTTTCTTTATAGTCCAACTCTCACATCCATACATGACTACTGGAAAAACCAAAGCTTTTGACTAGATGGACTTTTGCTGGCAAAGTAATGTCTCTGCTTTTTAATATGCTGTCTAGGTTGGTCATAACTTTTCTTCCAAGGAGCAAGCATCTTTTAATTTCATGGCTGCAGTCACCGTATGCAGTGATTTTGAAGCCCCCAAAATTAAAGTCACTGTTTCCATTGTTTCCCCTATATTATCTACTAGTGGCATTTTATACTGAAATAACAATGTAACTTATGTAAGCTTATATATTAATATTGGGGTTTCCCTGGTGGCTTAAACAGTGAGGAATCTGCCTGTAATGTGGGAGGCTCTCTGGATCAGGAAGATCCCCTGAAGAAGGAAATGGCAACCCACTGCACTACTCGTGCCTGAAGAATTCCATGGACAGGAGCCTGGCAGGCCACAGTCCATGGGGTCACAAAGAGGGAACACAAGTGAGCGACTAACATTTTTATCTTTTTACATATTAACATGAAATATTTGTTAAAAAATATAGTTCTCCACTTGATTTTTCAACTCCCAAAAGGAAATTTTAATGTAACAATGCATTTCAAGGGAAACATTTTGTATTATTAAAAATAATTTGCTGCATTTAAAAATTTTCTCCCTCTAACCTTTACCCCTCAAACTTCTCTACTATGGGTTTTATCCATTTAAATGAAAATGTCTTGTGGATTTATGTAAGCTTATTTGAAAAATAAACTACCTGAAAGATTTAACAGTTAAAGGTAAATTCACCCATCCTTTTGGGAAAAAGATGTAGTGTTGTTTGGAAAAGTTTAGAGAGGGAAGCCACGCTTATGCACCATTCACGGGGAGTAACAACAGATGAAACTTTCTTATAGGATGATATAGCAATACCCATTAAAAATTTAAATATGTATAATCATGTTGCTGGAGCTTCCCCGGTGGCTCATGGGTAAAGAATCCACCTGTCAATGCAGATGTGGCAAGAGTCACAGGTTTGGTCTCTGGGTCAGGAAGATCCCCTGGAGAAGGGATTGGCAGTCCACTCCAGTATTCTTGCCTGGAAAATCCCATTGACAGAGGAGCCTGGCGGTCTACAGTCTGTGGGGTCACAGATATTCAGACAGGACTTGGCAACTGAACAACAACAACAATAGCCTTGTTGCTGTGGGCTGAAAGTTTATCTTCAATCATTTATATACTGAAACCCTAACCCTCAAAGGTGATGTTATTAGTAGGGGGGGGTCTTTCGGGGTTGGTGAGGTTGTGAAAATGGAGCCCTCCTGGACAGAATAAGTGTGTTTATATCGAGTTGGCCAAGAAATTCGTTCGAGTTTTTTCCATAAAAAAGAAATCTCACTGAGCTCCCAGCCCCTTGTGCTACAGCAGGATACAGTGAGTTCTGCAGTCAGAGTTGTCACGCTGATCTTGGACTTCTAGCCTCCAGAACTGTAATAAATTTCTGCTGTTTATAAGCCACCCAGTCTGTAGTATTTTATTATAGCATCCTGAACAAAGTAAGATACATGTTCTTATTCTTAAGATTTTCAAAATGCATACAGCCAACTTTTAATTGTCCTCAGGAGGCAAAGAATAAATGGATAATGAAAACATTAAATTCCACTGATTTACACACAAGCTTCGGTTCCCCACATCATTAAAGATTTTACTAAATCTTCTAAGAAATGGCAAAATGATGGATCACAGTGTGATCTTCTGCTTTACTCTAGCCCCAAACTGCTCTTAATAGACATGCTGATTAGTGAAATGGCTAAATAGTTAGCAGCAGTGAGACATAGTAGAAACAAAATGCTTGCATAATCCCCTAAAAGGACAATCAGTCACTAAATAATTAAGGTTGACTATGCAGTAGATGTAAATTATGCTTAACAAATCCCTTCTGCTCAGCCCTTTCATTATATCGTGCAAAATGGATTGTATGGAGGAAGTCTTTCCATAAATGGTTCATGGTGGAGGAGGTGCTAGAGTTTCAATGGGGATTCTAAATTAATTAAATGATCTAAATACAGAGAAGAGAAAAAAGATAATTAACAAGATACCAAGTGGCTGGCCAGTACTGAAGTCTCTAATCCTCTTGAGAGACTCCCTTTATGTTATCTTGAGTCCTGTAGAGAAATGGTAACAAATCAAATTGACTAGCTACATTCACAGAACACATTTATAATCATGTAAGTGTCCTTAGGTGAAGTAAATCAAAGCTTTTTACCTCACAGAGTCACAACTCACTATTTTCTTAATGAGCAGGACTTTCTATTGGATATTTTCAGCTAGTCCTCCCATTTTGAATCTCTGAAGACATGAAATGTGTATTTTAGCCTGCTAACAATTTCCTGGGCTTCCCTGGTGGCTCAGTGGTAAACTATCCACCTGCCAGTGCAGGAGACACAGGTTTGATCCCTAGGTCGGGAAGATCCCCTGGAGAAGGGAATGGCAACCCACTCCAGTATTCTTGCCTGGAAAATCTCATGGGCAGAAGAACCAGGCAAGCTATATAGCCCATGGGATCACAAAGAGTCAGACATAACCAGCGATTAAACAACAACAGTTACCTGCTACACTTCCTAAAATTTTTACCTTAAATATATCCAAAATATTACATATGTGTGTGTGTGTGTGTGTGTGTGTGTGAGAGAGAGAGAGAGAGAAAGAGGAAAATTGTGACAGTCCAGGAGTGGGCCAGGAAATTGGAAAAGTAAACTTACCTCAACTTCTAAGGTCTGTTTCCTCTAACATATGATGGTTGTTTATGTTCAAAATCCTAAAGTTTACGAGAAGAAATCAACATTGTCCTTTTGATGTTACTTTTTATATCAAGATTCATGTCTCTTATGTTTAAATCCAATTGCCAAGTTAGATGAAATTTATTTTATAGATACCATAGTGTCTGAAAGCATTTCATCTTCTCATTAAATTATTATGTATTTTAATTTATAATTGTAGTTGTTATTTTTAAATCAAATTCCTTGATGTAAAGTGTTACATACTTTTGGAGTATAATATTTTTCTTAGAAGTCAATCATTGCTATATTATCTTTCCTTTTCCTTTAGCAGACTCAACTTAAAAATTCAACAAAATTTATTGACAGCCAGCTACTCATCTTGCCTAGAGTAGGGACAGCTTCACGTAGTTCAGTTCTAGAAACCCCTCTATAAAGTGGAAATTCCTCTGTGATGACCTGGAGGGGTGGGATGAAGTGGGATGAAAGGCAGGCTCATGAGGGAGAAGATACGTGTATACTTACAGCTGATTCACTTTGTTGTATGGCAGAAACCAACACAACATTGTAAAGCAATTATCCTCCAATTAAAAATAACTTAGGGACTTCCCTGGTGGTCCAGTGGTTAGACATTCAGCTTCCAACGCACGGGACACAGTTCCATCCCTGGTCAGGGAACTAGGATCCCACACGTCATTGGGCAACTGAGCCCAAGAGCTGCAGCTAGAGAAAGCCCTAGAGCTTTTTCTGCAACAAAGTCCCAGCACAGCCAAAATTTTTAAATTAATTAAAATAAATAAAAATATACTGTAGAAACAAAAAAAAGATATATCTTTTCCTAAGAAAAATAAAGTGGAAATCTGTAAAGGAATCTCCATGCTCAAACAGAGGGTTACAATTTTATAACTTAAGTAATATTAAAGAACTTAACATTTTAAAAAGTAAAGAAAAATATGTTATGAACATCCAACAATTATAAACATGTTAAACTAGTAAAATTGAACTCTAAATTATGGAATTATAGATTTGATTGTTGGAAGGGACTTTATCAGTTTATCTAATTTAATCCCCTTATTTTGAAAATGAAAAAACTGAGGTACAAACAAGTGAAACAATTCTTTACAAAGTGAAAGTTGCTCAGGTGTGTCCGACTCTTTGTGGCCCCATGGGCTATACAGCCCATGCAATTCTCCAGGCCCGAATACTGGAGAGGGTAGCCCTTCCCTTCTCCAGAGGATCTTCCCAACCCAGGGATCGAACCCAGGTCTCCCACATTGCAGGTGGATTCTTTACCACCAGCTGAGCCAGCAGGGAAGCCCTTCTTCCCAAAGCTATACATATTATATAGTAGCAAAGATGAAGCTAGAAACTAAGACTTCCAGTTTAGTGCCACGTCCAATCCCAAAGAAAGGCAACGCCAAAGAATGCTCAAACTGCCGCACAATTGCACTCATCTCACACACTAGTAAAGTAATGCTTAAAATTATCCAAGCCAGGCCTCAGCAATACGTGAACCGTGAACTTCCAGATAGTCAAGGTTCTCTTAGAAAAGGCAGAGGAACCAGAGATCAAATTGCCAATATCCGCTGGATCATTAAAAAAGCAAGAGAGTTCCAGAAAAACATCTGTTTCTGCTTTTTGACTATGCCAAAGCCTTTGACTGTGTGCATCACAATCAACTGTGGAAAATTCTTAAAGAGATGGGAATACCAGACCACCTGACCTGCCTCTTGAGAAACCTGTATGCAGGTCAGGAAGCGACAGTTAGAACTGGACATGGAACAACATACTGGTTCCAAATAGGAAAAGGAGTATGTCAAGGCTGTATATTGTCACCCTGCTTATTTAACTTATCTGCAGAGTACATCATGAGAAATGCTGGGCTGGAGGAAGCACAAGCTGGAATCAAGATTGCCGGGAGAAATATCAATAACCTCAGATATGTAGATGACACCACCCTGATGGCAGAAAGTGAAGAAGAACTAAAGAGCCTCTTGATGAAAGTGAAAGAGGAGAGTGAAAAAGTTGGCTTAAAGCTCAACATTCAGAAAACTAAGATCATGGCATCCAGTCCCATCACTTTGTGGCAAATAGATGGGGAAACAGTGGAAACAGTATCAGACTTTATTTTTCTGGGCTCCAAAATCACTGCAGATGGTGATTGCAGCCATGAAATTAAAAGATGCTTACTCCTTGGAAAGAAAGTTATGACCAACCTAGATAGCATATTAAAAAACAGAGACATTACTTTGCCAACAAAGGTCTGTCTAGTCAAGGCCATGGTTTTTCCAGTGGTCATGTATGGATGTGAGAGTTGGACTCTAAAGAAAGCTGAGTGCCGAAAAATTGATGCTTTTGAACTGTGGTGTTGGAGAAGACTCTTGAGAATCCCTTGGACTGCAAGGAGATCCAACCAGTCCATCCTGGGGGAGATCAGTCCTGGGTGTTCATTGGAAGGACTGATGTTGAAGCTGAAACTCCAATCCTTTGGCCACCTGATGTGAAGAGTTGACTCATTGGAAAAGACCCTGATGCTGGGAAGGATTGAGGGCAGGAGAAGAAGGGGATGACAGAGGATGAGATGGTTGGATGGCATCACCAACTCAATGGACATGGGTTTGGGTAGACTCTGGGAGTTGGTGATGGACAGGGAGGCCTGGCGTGCTGTGGCTCATGGGGTGGCAAAGAGTCGGACTCGACTGAACTGAACTGAACTGACCACCTGATATGAGTAGTGTACAATTTATATCCCCCCAAAAACTTTAACCTCAAAAAACAAATAGAGTAAGAAATAATACATAAGTAAGTAGATGCTGATATATTATAAAAATAGCATGTAAAACATGGTTATTTACCTAATAACTATGTTAAACCAACTGTGTTAATAAAGTATATTAGACAGCAATGATTTAGGTTATGGCCATCTTAAAATTTAAAACTACTTTATAAATTTCTTGTCTTTCAGTAATCTTCTAGGAGCAAGAGGTAAGAAGTTTTTTAACCAATCACTTGATAGCCTTCGCAAGACATTAGAGCAGTCAATAATACTTACTGAACATTTTTTACTGTTGGGCCAGAGACTATTCTAGGCCACGTGGATGCAGTGGTTAAACAAGACAATGAAAATGTCTGTTCTTATAGAGTTTATATTCTAAGGAATGTGCATGCACATGCATGCACATATGCATACACGCATGTGCAAGCATGTGTGGTGGGGGGCAGACAAAAAAACAAAAACGAAAATATCATAGAGTGATAAGGGCTGTGAAGAACACATGATGCTGTGATAGAAAATAGCTATAGGCTGCTTTAGATTGGAAGGTCAGTGAAGGTGTCCAGAGGAACTGAGTCCTAAAGAAAATAAAGGGGGAGTCGGGAAATACTGGTGAAGAGTATCCCAAGCCACAAAACCAGAAACTATTGTAAAGGATTTAAATTGGAGATAAGGTTGGCACACTAAAGAAACCGTAAAAGAAGGAAAATAATAAATATAAGAGCAGAGATAAAATAGAGGCCAGAAAAACAATAGAGAAAATAAACAAAGCCAAAAGGTGGATCTTCAAAAAGAACAAATTGACAAATCTTAAGCTAGGTTGACAAAGGAAAAGAAGACACAGAAAATTCATAACCAATATAAATAAAAATGGGATCATTATTACCAATTATATAGAAATAAAAAGCATTATGAGAGTACTATGAACAATTATATACCAACAAATTAGATGACTTAGATGAAATGGATAAACTCCTAGAAACACAAAAGCTACCAAGGTTGAAACCTAAGAACTAACTAGTAATGAGATTGAATCAGTAATAAAAAATCTGACAAGGCAAGCCCTGGACCATGGCTTCACTGCCAAACATTTAAAGATGAACTAACACCACTCCTTCCCAAACTCTTCCAAAAAACTGAAGGGGATGGAACACTTTCTGACTCAATCTGTGAGGTCAGAATTACCAAAGCCAAAGACCAGCAAGACAGGAAACTACAGATCAATATCCTTTATGAGCATTGATGCAGAAATCCTCAACAAGATACGAGCAAATAGAATTCAGCAGCATATGATAAATATTAAACACGATGACCAAGTGGGATTTATTCCTAGAATGTAAGAATAGTTCAACATACGAAAATCAATTAATAATCAATCAATGTAATGCACCACATTGGGCTTCCCAGGTGGCGCTAGTGGTAAAGAACCCACCTGCCAACACAGGAGACATAAGACGCAGGTTTCATTCTTGGGTCAGGAAGATCCTCTGGAGGAGGACATAGTAAACCCACTCCAGCATTCTTGCCTGGAGAATCCAATGGACAGAAGAGCCTGGCGGGCTACGGTCTATAGGGTTGTAAAGAGTCAGACACGACTGAAGTAGCGTATCACAGACACATGCCCATATACCTCTTTAACAGAGTGAAGGGGGGAAAAAAAACCCACACGTGATTAATTTCCTTCAAGAACTTTTCCTTTGCATTCACAGCTTGGCTAAGTGGTCATTGCAAGAGGCCTCACTTTTGGCCTATCTTGGCTTTCTACGTGCCTTCATACTACACTTAATCATTTCTAGCTTTTATTTTATTTTTAACATTTATTTATTTATCTGCATCAGGTCTTAGTTGTGGCATGCAGGACTTTTCATTGGGGTGCAAGCTTCTCTCTAGTTCCAGCAGTCAGACTTAGTTGCCTTGAAGTATGTGGGCTCTTAATTCTCGGACCAGGGATCAAACCTGTGTCTCCTGCATTGGAAGGCAGATTCTTAATCACTGGATCATTAGGGAAATCCTTTGATTTATTTTTAGTGTTCTATTTGTGTTTAAAGATGATATATATTTTATTATACACACATATATACACATATATTATTCATTCCTTCTACATTTAGTACCATTTTTTTTGCTATTACAGAAAATAATCTTGTATACATCCTGAACATGTCTCCTTGTACACATTGGTGATAATTTCTTCAGAGTATATATCTAGAAGTGAAATTTCTGGGAAGTAGTATATGTGCATCTTTAATTATACTAAACATTGCCAGATGCTCTCCAAAATGATTATACAAAGTTATACTACCACCAGCTATACTTGAGAGTTTGTTTTCCTATGTGCTTGACATTCTTGGTATTGCCAGACTTTTCTTCTCTGTTAATCTTACAGGTTCACAGTGGAACCACCTTATCTTTTCCCCCCTTTTTTATTGACACATAGTTGATTTGCAACATTGTACAAAATTCAGCAGAGTGACTCAGTTTTACACATACATACATTCTCTCTTTTTCTTTTTTTTTGTAACCAAAACTTTAATCCCAAGGATTCTTACAAAACATATTACAAATGACAGCATGAAAAAAGAATCTTACACAGTAACTCAGTTCAGCTGTACAATGTACCCTTAAACTGGCAGGATATTTGGTATCTTGAGTAGTCTCAAATTTCCAAATAAAGAATGTTACAAAGAGCTGTGTATTCTTATAAAGCAATCACAGAAGGAACTTACAACCTAAAGAAAAGGTAAACTAACTTCCTTGAAACTTCTTAGATTCTACACCAACTGGACAACCTTTTGTCCAATGTGAAGACTAGTGGAATTTTTAAACCTCTAATCTAGTTTAAGGGTGCAGCTTTAATTTTTCCAGCTGGCTTTTGAGTTCACAGCAGCTTTTAAAAACTGCTTAACTACAGCTACATATCATATCCCAGCTATGTTGAAAAAAATCTTCCAATTTTTGCCAGTTTTTGTTTCCATAATGTTAAACATTGACTTTACCTGGGCAGGAGTTAGAGGTTTATTATCAGCCTATGCAAGACTAAAATTCAAAGCAAATTAAATTTTGTTTAAGGGAACATTGTAAAGTAACAATTCTTGATATTACATGCCTCATATGATCCATTTCAAACCACAGAGAATTACACCTTTGTGTGTCACTGTTCCAACAGACAAACAAATGTGAACAGCTAAAACATTTTAAAAATGCACCAAGCTTATGAAGTCTCAAACAGAACTTGAATTTTCTGTACATACTCCTGTCAAACGAAGTTATTTCCTGTACACCACTCCTCTTGCAAACTGATCTTCCATTTCCTTTCATTCGACCTAGATCTGCTATGAGACCTAGAGAAAGATCAGGACGGCTTGTGATTTGTCTCCCGGGGACAGTGATCTCTCTCTTCTCCAATCTCTAGAAAGGGACCTGCTCCGGCGGCGGGAGAAGCTTCTCCGTCTTGGAGATCTGCGTGGAAGTGGAGGACTCCTCCTCCGATAACCATCTCAAGGGCGACGACCCCAAGAAGGAGGTGGGCGGCGATTTCGACTTCCCTTTTCATCATTGGATAGTCCCCTCTTACTCGGCAGCCACACGATGTTCTCTCCCGTCTAGCTCTCGGACAGCATCAGCTGCATCTCGGGGATCTTTGGACTGAACAAAAGCAAAGCCAGGACGGTTTCTAGCAACCTACACACTTCGGAGTGGTCCCTAATAGCCAAAAGCTCCTTCCAATTCAGTCTCGTTGCCATTGTTTCCAAGATTATCGACATAAAATTTACAGTCCAGTGGACAGGAATCACGATGCTTTCCGAGATCTTAGGTTAGAGATGCGGAGGTTCAAATCCACAGAGGTCTTCCCGGTCCCCTCCCGCCCGGCGTTCCCAGATGCGCTCGCACACCGGACGTCCACGAAATGGCCTACGTTCTCTTTCTAAAACATTCTTTTCCATTATGGATTATCCCAGGAGATTAGATATAGTTCCCTGTGCTATACCGTAGGACCTTGTTGTTTAGCCATTCTAAATGTAATAGTTTGCATCTGTCAACCCCAAATTCCCAGACCATCTTTCTCCTCTCCCTTGACAACCACAAGTCTGATCTCTATGCTTGTGAGTCTGTTTCTGTTTTGTAGCCAGGTTAATTTGTGCCATATTTTAGGTTCCACTTATAAGTGATATCATATGGTATTCGTCTTTCTCTTTCTGGCTTACTTCACTTAGTATGATAATCTCTAGTTGAATCCATGTTGTTGCAAATAGCATTATTTTCTTCCTTTTTATGGCTGAGTAGTTGTATGTATGTACCACATCTTCTTTATCCATTCATCTGTCATTGGGCATTTTGGTTGCTTTCATGTTTTGGCTACTATGAATAACCCTGCTATCTTTTTGAATTATAGTTTTGTCTGACTATGCCACAGTATCTTTGAAACAATAAAGCAAAGTGCAATGAAACAAGGTATGTGTGTACCAAGAATAACCTCATTCACACTTTTGAGAACATAGTGAGATTTTACTAATTTAGACAACAGTAACATCATAATTCATACACTGAAATTAAATTTACATTGATATTACACACTTTTTGGCATTCTTTGGCATTGCCTTTCTTTGGGTAATGAGTTTGAGTACACTCCAGGAGTTGGTGATGGACAGGGATGCCTGGCATGCTGCCGTCCATGCCAGGTCGCGAATGAGCAACTGAACTGAACTGAACATATTTTTTACAAAAGAAAATACTTTAGAAACTAAACATATAAACCTGGCTCCAAAGAGCATTATAAAATATTTATCTTTACAACCACCTCTATGTTGTTCAGCACTCAGTCGTGTCCAACTCTTTGCAACCCCATGGACTGCAGCATGCCAGGCTTCCCTGTCCTTCACCATCTCCTGGAGCCTGCTCAAACTCATGTCCATTGAGTCAGTGATGCCATCCAACCATCTCATCCTCTGTCGACCCCTTCTCCTCCTGCCTTCAGTCTTACCCAGCATCAGGGTCTTTTCTAATAAGTCAGCTCTTCACATCAGGTGGCCAAAGTATTGGACTTTCAACTTAAGCATCAGTCCTTCCAATGAATATTCAGGATTGATTTCCTTTAGGATTGACTGGTTTGATCTCCTTGAAGTCCAAGGGACTCTCAAGAGTCTTCTCCAGCACCACATTTCAAAGCATCAATTGTTTGTTTGGCGCTCAGCCTTCTTTATGGTCAAACTCACATCCATACATGACTACTGGAAAAACCATAGCTTTGACTAGACAGACCTTGGTCAGTAAAGTAATGTCTCTGCTTTTTAATATGCTGTCTAAGTTTGACATAGCTTTTCTTCCAAGGATCAAGAGTCTTTTATTTCATGACTGCAGTCACCATCTGCAGTGATTTTGGAGCCCAAGAAAATGAAGTCGGTCACTGTTTCCATTGTTTCCCATCTATTTGCCATGAAGTGATGAGACCGGATGCCATGATCTTCGTTTTTTGAATGTTGAGTTTTAAGCCACCTTTTCACTCTCCTTCATCAAGAGGCTCTTTAGTTCCTCTTCTCTTTCTGCCATAAGGGTGGTAGCATCTGCCTATCTGAGGTTATTGGTATTTCTCCCAGCAATCTTGATTCTAACTTGTACTTCATTCAGCTGGCATTTTGCATGATGTACTCTGCATATAAGTATAATAAGCAGGGTGACAATATACGACCTTGATGTACTCCTTTTCCAATTTGGAACCAGTCCGTTGTTCCATATCCGGTTCTAACTGTTGCTTCTTGACCTGCATGCAGATTTCTAAGGAGATAGGTGAGGTGGTCTAGTATTCCCATCTCTCTAAGAATTTTCCACAGTTTGTTGTGATCCATACAGTCAAAGGTTAGCATAGTCAATGAAGCAGAAGTAGATGTTTTTTCTGGAATTCTCTTGCTTTTTTGATGATCCAGCGGATGTTGGCAATTTGATCTCTGGTTCCTCTGCCTTTTCTAAATCCAGCTTGAACATCTGGAAATTCTCAGTTCACGTACTATTGATGGCTAGCTTGGAGAATTTTGAGCATTATTTTGCTAGCATGTGAGATGAGTGCAACTGTGCAGTAACCACCTCTGTACAAACAGTTATATGTTGGCAGTTACCTCTGAAGCTGGCCACAGTAAGTATTCAATAATCGTTTGCTGAAAGAATAAACATTTTATCTTGTAGTCACAGAGCAGCTTAATCTATTAATGAAGCAGTGGATCTTCTATAATCCTCTACCCAATCTTGTACTTTAGTTATAAAAGTATGTTGTGGAGAATTAGACTGTAAATCAGATGTTTTCACTATGTCTAAATGCCTCCAGCAGGTTTGAATTAATGATGCTTCTGTTGATAGAAATAGGAAATTTTAAGAATAAGATAATAAGAATCTATTGGCTATTTCACAAGTCATTCTTTTTTATTTTTTTTTTACCTTTTGACCTCTAATACCTATTCTTTCCGCACCCACCCCCACTTCTGACAATCACCAATTTGTTCTCTATATCTATGAACTGTTACGTTTATTTTTTAGATTCCACATATAAAAGAGATCGTAGAATATTTGTCTCTGACTTATTTCACTTAGCATAATGCCCTAAAGGTCCATCCATGTTTTGAAAATGGCAAGTTTTTTTTTTCATTTTTAAATTTGTTAAGCAATCTCAACATACTTGACACACATATTTGTTTGTATATATACACTGCATCTTCTTTACCCATTCATCCATCAGTGTACAGTTAGGTTGTTCCCATATCTTGGTGCTGTAAATAATGTGACATTGAACATGGAGTTGTGTATCTTTCTGAATTAGTACTTTCATTTTCTTCTGATAATACCTAGAGGTGGAACTGCTGAACGGTATGGTAGTTATATTTTTAGTTTTTGAGAAAACTCCATACTGTTTTTCAAAACGACTGCACCAATTGGCATTCCCACTGACAGTTCAGAAGGGTTCCCTTTGCTCCACATCCTTGCCAACACTTGTTATTTCTTGTCTTTTGATAACAGTCATTCTAGGAGATGTGAGGAGATATCCTACTGTGGTTTTGATTTGCACTTCCCTGATGATTGAGGATGTTGAATATCTTTTCTTGCACCTGTTAGCCATCTGTATGTCTTCTTTGGCAAAATCTCTCTTTAGATATTCTGTCCATTATTTAATCACGTTGTTTTTGTTTTTGTTTTGGCTATTGAGTTGTGTGAGCTCTTTACATTTCCTGAATATTAATTCTTTATCAGGTGATTTGGAAATATTTTCTCTCAGTCCATAGGTTGCCTATTCATTTTGTTTATGGTTTCATTTACTGTGTAGAAGCTTTTTAGTACCATGTTGTTCTATTTATTTATTTTTGCTTTTGTCACTTTTGCTTTAGGTGTCATTAAAAAAATTGTAGCCAAGACCTATATCAAGGAGCTTAGCACTTATATTTTCTTCTAGAAATGTTATGGCTTCAGGTCTTATGTTCAAATCCTCAATCCATTTTGAGTTAATTTTTGTGTGTAGTATAAGATAGTAATCCAGTTTCATTCTTTAGTATTTGGCTGTCCAATTTTCCCAACAACATTTGTTGTAGAGACTGCCCTTTCTTCATTATATATTCTTGGTCCTTTATCATAAATCAATGGCCCCTGTGTGTTGGTCTGTTTCTGCGACCTCTGTCTTGTCCCACTGATCTATGTATCTGTTTTTTTCCCAGTACCATGTTTTGTTTTATAATGCTTTATATTGCAGTTTGAAATCAGGGAGCACGATGCCTTCAGCTTTTTTTTTTTAATTAATTTATTTTTTAATTGAAGGATAATTGCTTTACAGAATTTTGTTGTTTTCTGTCAAACCTCAACATGGATCAGCCATAGGTATACATATATCCCCTCCCTTTTGAACCTCCCTACCATCTTCCTCCCAATCCCATCCCTCTGGGTTGATACAGGGCTGCTGTTGGGGTTTTCTGAGGCAAACAGCAAATTCCCGTTGGCTATCTATTTTACATATGGTAATGTAAGTTTCCATGTTACTCTCTCCATTCATCTCACCCTCTCCTCCCCTCTCCCCATGTCTATAAGTCTATTCTCTGTGTCTGTTTCTCCATTGCTGCCCTGCAAATAAATTCTTCAGTACCATTTTTCTAGATTCCATATATATGTGCTAGTATACGATATCTATCTTTCTCTTTCTGACTTACTTTACTCTGTATAATAGGCTCTAGGTTCATCCACCTCATTAGAACTGACTCAAATGTGTTCCTTTTTATGGCTGAGTAGTATTTCATTGTATATATATACCACAATTTCTTTCTCCATTCATCTGTTGATGGATACCTAAGTTGCTTCCATGTTCTAGCTATTGTAAATAGTGCTGCAATGAACAGTGGGATACCTGTGTCTTTTCAATTTTAGTTTCCTTAGGTTATATGCCTAGGAGTGGGATTGCTGGGTCATATGTTGCTTATAGGGCTTCCCTGGTAGCTCAGACGGTAAAGCATCTGCCTGCAATGTGGGAGACCTGGGTTCAATCCCCAGGTTGGGAAGATCCCCTGGAGAAGGAAATGGCAACCCACGCCAGTACTCTTGCCTGGAAAATTCCATAGATGGAGGAGCCTGGTAGGCTACAGTCCATGGAATTGCAAAGAGTCAGACACGACTGAGCAACTGCACTGCACTGGCTATGTTGCTTTTATTCCTAGATTTTATGGAATCACCATACTGTCTTCCACAGAGGCTATATCAATTTACATTCCCACCAACAGTGTAAGAGTGTTCCCTTTTCTCCACACCTTCTCCAGCATTTATTGTTTGTAGACTTTTTGATGATGGTCATTCTGACCAGTGTGAGGTGATATCTCACTGTAGTTTTGATTTTCATTTTTCTAATAATGAGTGATGTTGAGCATCTTTTCATGTGTTTGTTAGCCATCTGTCTTCTTTGAAGAAAAGTCTGTCAAGGTCTTTTTCCCACTTTGGATTGGGTTGGTTGTTTTTCTGGTATTGAGTTATATGAGCTGCTTGTATATTTCGGAAATTAATCCTTTTCAGGTTGTTTCATTTGCTATTATTTTCTCCCGTTCTGAGAGTTGTCTTTTCACCTTGTTTTTAGTTTCCTTTGCTGTGCAAAAGCTTTTAAGTTTAATCAGGTCCCATTTGTTTACTTTTGTTTTTATTTCCGTTACTGTAGGAGGTGGGTCATAGAGCGTCTTGCTTTGATTTGTGTCATTGAGTGTTCTGCCTGTTTTCCTCTAAGAGTTTTATAGTTTCTGGTCTTACATTTAGGTCTTGAATCCATTTTGAGTTTAGCTTTGTGTGTGGTGTTAGGAAGTGTTCTAATTTCATTCTTTTATATGTAACTGTCCAGTTTTCCCAGCACCATTTATTGAATAGGCTGTCTTTGCCCCATTGTATATTCTTGCCTCCTTTGTCAAAAATAAGGTACCCATAGGTGCATGGGTTTATTTCTGGGCTTTCTATCTTGTTCCATTGGTCTATATTTCTGTTTTGTGCCAGTACCACACTGTCCTGATGGCTGTAGCTTTGTAGTATCATCTGAAGTCAGGAAGGTTGATTCCTCCAGGTCCATTCTTCTTTCTCAACTGCTTTGGCTATTCGGGGTCTTTTGTGTTTCCATATGAATTGTGAAATTTTTTGTTCTAGTTCTGTGAAAAAGCCATTGGTAATTTGATAGGGGTCGCATTGAATCTGTAGATTGCATTTGGTAGTATGGTCATTTTCACAATATTGATTCTTCCTACCCAGAAACATGGAATATCTCTCCATTTGTTTATGTCATCTTTGATTTCTTTCATCAGTGTCTTATAACTTTCTGTGGAATTCCATCACCTCCACTAGCTTTGTTCATAGTGATGCTTCCCAAGGCCCACCTGACTTCGCATTCTAGGATGTCCGGCTCTAGGTGAGTGATCACACCATCATGGTTATCTGGGTCATGAAGATCTTTTTTGTATTGTTCTTCCGTGTATTCTTGCCACATCTTCTTAATGTCTTCTGCTTCTGTTAGGTCCATATCATTTCTGTCCTTTATTGTGCCCATCTTTGCATGAAAAGTTCCCTTGGTATTTCTAATTTTCTTGAAGAGATCTCTAGTCTTTCCCATTCTGTTGTTTTCATCTATTTCAATCAAACACAGGCCCCCAAATTGAAAGTGCTGAGTCTTAACCACTTGACCGCCAGGGAATTCCCTAGTTTTCAATATGTAAGCTTTTCACCTTCTTGGTTAAATTTATTCCTGAGAATTTTATTCTTTTTGATATAACTATAAATGAGATTGTTTTCTTTATTTCTCTTTATGTTAGTTTATTTGTGTATAGGAACACACCAAATTTTTGCATATTGGTTTTATATCTTGCAACTTTACTGATTTTGTTTATTAGCTCTAACAGTTTTTAATGGCATAATATCTTGTCATCTGCAAGTGACAGGTTTACTTCTTCCTTTCCAATTTGGATGTCTTTTATTTCTTTTTCTCACCTAATTACTCTGTGTAGGATTTCCAATACTGTGTTGAAAATAACTGGTGACAGTGAACATCTTTGTCTTGTTTCTCATCTTAGAGGAAAGATTTTCAGCTTTTCACCATTGAGTATGATGTTAGCTGTGGGTTTGTCATGTACAGCCTTTATTATGTTGAGGCACAGTCCCTCTATTCTCATTTTATTTAGAGATTTTTTTGTACATGGATGTTGACTTTTGTCAAATGCTTTTTTTTTGTTTCGGTTGAGATAATCATAATTTTTATCATTCATTTTGTTTTAATGTGTTGTATCACATTGACTTCATTGCAGATATTGAATGATACTTACACCCCTGGAAAAAATCCTACTTGATCATGTTGTATGATCCTTAAAATGTGTTGTTGAAATCAGTTTGATAATATTTTGTTGAGGATTTTTGCATCTACATCCATCAATAATATTGGCCTATAATTTTCTTTCCTTTGGTATCCTGTCTGATGTTGGTATCAGGTAATGCTGACCTCTTTAAATGAGTTTAAAAGAGTTTTCTCCTCTTCTATTTTTGAAGAGTTTGAGAGGGATTGGTTTAATTCTCTTTTGAATTTTTGGTAAAATTCATCAGTGAAGTTTTTAACTTTTGTTTGCTGGGAGATTTTTAATTACTGATTCAGTTTCATTACCAGTTAATTGGTCTGTTTAGATTTTCTCTTCCACCATGATTCAGTCTTGATAGGTTGTATGTTTTTAGAAATTCTTTCCTTTCTTCTAGGTTGTCCAATTTGTTGGCATGTAATTGTTTATAGTAGTCTCTATGATCCTTCATATTTCTGTGGTATCAGTTGTAATATCTCCCTTTCATTTCTGATTTTAGTTAGTCCTCTTTTTTCTTTACTTTTTGAATCTTAAGCATGTAAAAATCAAGAAGGAAAATGTAGTTGGAGCTAACTAATTCCAGTGGTAGCACAATGATAAGAAATTCTAGGAATTCTGTTTTAGCTCCTATCTGTTCCTGAAGCTGTTTTACAAATGTGTCATTAAATTTATGACTTATCTTTTCAACAAATTCTCCTACTTGCTTAATTTACCTTGAATTCATTTTGTTGCTTGCAGCAATATTTGTATTCTTAATTTTCAGAATTTTAGAATATTTTCTTAGGATAGATTTGATAGCATTGGGATTATTGAGTACAATTTCTTGACGGTTTTCTGGCCTTTTATATAAATACCTTTTGTTGTGATTGCAGAGGCCAAACTAAATAGAAAAACTTTTCTTACTTCTGCAGTGATATGAACATTCTGATAACGCAGGAAATGGCAACAGTAATTGCTTTCATTACAGTCTATGTAATTTAGAACAAGAAAAAGGAATTATTTTTTTAATCATTTGCACGCATTTATGTGGTAATAGGCACTATTGTTTTAACTTTTCTAATGAGGTCATTATAAACCTAAGATGTTAGCTTCATACCAAAGACAGACTTGTGCATGTGCATGAATGTGTGGGCTGACTGGGTTGGGAGAGGTGGAAAGGGTCTGAAAAATGAAGGGTAGAGTGGGAAAGAGAGAGAAAAGAGATATAGTGGAAATGTGCAGGCCATAGATATATTAACCAGTTTACCTCTCAGGCATGCATGAAATAAAGGCTTCAATTCTAAGACTGATTGATGGTAATAATTCTTTCCAACCTAACTTGTTCCTTCTATAAATTTTAAAAAGATTTTTTCTGTTATTATGTATTTAAATTCATTACTCTGCTTTGAAGTTCCACTTACCAATAGTGAATACAGTTGTGGATCTTAATAAACATTTTTTTTAAAATCTATTCTAATTCCATTCCCTCATTTAACTTTGGGAACTTCTGTTAAACACCATGACAAATGCCTAAGAGTTGCTGGGGGAAAAAAGCCAGACTAAATTTGACGCTGGTCATCTTATTATTTCTTTGTAGCCTTGCCTCTCCAAAAAGACTAATGTTTATCTTTGAATTGTTGAGAATTCTTACTTTCAGAATTCTTACTTTCAGAAGACAAAGTACCCTTTGTCTAAGGGTAATTTTTATGGTGTGGGACGTTTAACTTACTTATTAAGAGTAAAGCAAATGAAGTCTGTATTAAATGAAGAAAATATTTGTGACTTTCCATGAAGGTCAGGGCAACCACATTCTAAAATCATCAGCAATGCTGCTTGGTTTAAAGAGTTAGGTCTATTTCACATTTTTTTAAGACAAAACTTTTTAATTTACTTGGAAAGAAAAAGATACATGTTTTGTAATGTAGGCTTTGAGACTCACACTTCTTTTCTGTACAGACACAGCTCAAGATTTGACACACTCAGTATTTCAAGATATCATTTATATATGTAATCTAAAATATGACACAAATGAATATATCTATAAAACAAAACAGCTCACAAATACTTTGTATGATAATAAAAATATGACACTTGCAATTTTTTAAATTGGGCTTATTTACAAAATTTTCAATATTTTATATGTTATTTCTGTTGTATCAGATCTGAAACAATCATCACATTTTATTCACACAATAGTCATTCATTCAAATAAGGCATTTATTGCGTACCTACTATATACAAGACAGTAAATAAAGCAGAGAATGAAAGAAATGACCTGCTCTCGTGGTGCTAATACTCTAATGAAGGATGGAATTTAAAATAAAAACATCTAAATATATTATAAACCGAATGAGAAATGTTATGAAAAGAAAATAAAGCAAGACAATAACAACAGTGATGACTATGCTATTGTGCAAAATTTGCTCAGAATCTTCATTGACACAGTTTATAGTCTCCTTCTGGAAATCAACATAACTTAAGGGTCAGCTAGTAATTCCAGTGCCTAAATCCTTCAAAGAATCTACCATATCTAATATTTAATGCGCACACACACATTTCTTAGAAAAGTTTTTCATATTTGACCTGATGAACTATATATCAAAGTACAATGGTATTTGGTAATATGTGAATAATGGAACAAGGTTAACCAAATATGGTTTACTTTTTGAAATACTGAATGTCCTTTACCTGTAAGCAAATTGTGTTGTTAAAGTTTATTTTTAAATATGTATTTGAATCTCTGAATACATTTTCCCATAGAAACAATATTAAGTATAAAGATATATATCCAAGCCTGTTATTCAGCTGAAGGACAGTTTATTGAAATAGTAGAAAATAATATTGCCTCCAATTACAGTAACTGAATAAAGTAGAAAATCTATATAAGAGAATCTGATCCTTTTTCTTGAAGGATGACACTGTAGAAAATTATGTTCATTAAGAGGAAAATAGAGAGAACATGAAGAGAACATTGAGGGGACTAAAGTGCATGAAAACTTTAGAGGTTTCTGGAATTGGTTATTTTTTATATATAATTGTATTTTAAAGTTATAATTTTCTTTAACTTCTAAGAAACCATGTCATTAAGCACTACTCATATTTAAGTCATAATTAGACCTGACTTTTTCCCCCCTCTCACAAATTAAGAAGAGACAAAAAAAGGGTAGGACTTCTCTTAGTTTTGGAAATAATCAAAGAGGCAAAAAAAAAAAAACGCCTACTTATAAGAATATTATATTTTAGCTTTATTTAAAATTACATGGTTGGAAATAAACTCAATGTCCAACAGTAGGAAAATGGTAAAGAAATTTAGACTTGATATATATTGAATACACCAAAAAGAAAGTTTCTGAAGAATATTCAATGAAGTAGAAAAAAATAAATAAATGTTCATTGGAGGATAAAAGCTAGTAACAAGACTGTATAATACTGTAAGATTTTTCTATAAAATTTTCAACCAAAAATTTGAAATTATTATCTCTGGGTGTAGAGTGATTGGTATTTTCAAGATTTTTTTTTTTTTTTGCATTTTTTATTTCTATGATCTGCATTGTTGATTTTTGCATTTTTGAAGGTATTTTTCAGAGTCTGATTTGCATATGAGGAAAAGCAAATAAGGAAAGGGTTTTAGTATAACTGTTAAAACATATTTTAAAGAATGAGTGGGGAAAATAATACTCCTAAGAAAGAAACGACCGGAAAATATCTGTTTTTACTTAATTCTTCCCTAAGTGAAAGAAACAGCCTGATGGTAAAGACACTCTGGGCAGAAAGTCATGGTGGCCCCAGATTTCATGACCTTTGTGACAGGCTCCTATATTAAATTCCTCCTATTGAACCACATGGCGTGGACCCTGTTTTCCTGATTGGATCCTGACTAATAGTGGTAGTTTTCTTCTAAGAAGAAGTACTAAGAAGCAGTACTCCCTCAATAACACAAATCTGATGTATGAACAAACGTGCCTTGTTGTGCACTGATCACTTACCTGTGTCTCTCTTCCTCTGCACCCAGCCCCAGCCCGCCTTCGCCTTTGCGCTATGTCTCTCCCTTGCATCTGCTGCTGGCCATCCTCAGCCAGCAACCAGTGGCCCCAGGGTGAAATCTGAACTTAGATCAAGGGAGTTTGAATCTCTTTCAGAAAGAAGATTATCGAGGAAGAATCCTCACTTAAACGTTGTCCTAGACTCACAGACTTAAGAGAACAAACTTATGGTTGCCAGGGGGCAGGATGGAGGGAAGGGATAGTTAAGGAGCTTGGGATAGACATGTACACACTGCTATATTTAAAATGATAACCAACAAGGTCCTACTGTATGGCACAGGGAACTCTGCTCGATGTTATGTGGCAGCCTGGATGGAAGGGGAGTTTGGGGGAGAACCTGCTCAGTCGTGTCCGACTCAATGCCACCCTTTGGACTGTAGCCCACCAGGCTCCTCTGTCCATGGGATTTTTTCAGGCAAGAATACTGGAGTGGGTTGCCATTTCCTCCTCCAGGGGGTCTTCCCCACCCAGGGATTGAACCCATGTCTCCTTTGTCTCCTACATTGCAGGTAGAGTCTTTACAACTGAGCCATTGGCAAAGCCCATGGATACGTGTATATGGATGGCTGAGTCCCCTGACTGTTTACCTGAAAGTATCACAACGTTGTTAATCGGCTATGCCCCAGTACAACATAGAAAGTTAAAAAAAAAGTTGTCCAAAGCTTCACAATAAGAGCAATATGCTCCAAAATACAGTGCCTGTTCTTACATCTATTGTCAGTGTTACAGGTAATCAGGACCATCTGATCTGGATTCTGTGTTTCTGCTGGGCAGCAAAAATTTTTACTGGCATTCTAACATTAAATGAGTCCCACTGAATTGCAGGAATCAAAAGATAATTGTCATGTATTTCCTTGTATTTGAAGTTTCTTTAAATGAGCCTCAAGAAGAAGCAAACTTTTTTTTTTTAAATCATGTGGGTGGTTTCTAAAAATGTCAAAGATTCAATATATTGCTTTGTCCAAAACACTGAGATAGAAACATAGTTTCCCCTGTAATTCTTTCTCTTATTATCTTTCTAAATTGAAAAGAAAGAAAATACTATAGTAAAAACCAGTTAAAGATAAAAGTTTCAAAGCAGTGTGCTTCATTCTGTCCCACCAGTACACAATGAAGTATTTCACTCGGTGGACCAGTGTGAGAAAATGGGATTCATAGCCACCCTTGATCTAAAATACATTGCTGCCTCTAGGCCACTCTTTCCTTTTATACTCCTTGTGGTGGAAAATCAACAATTACATTGATGTCAAAATGGTGTAGAAACAGATAGGATAATTTTCAGAATCAAAATCCCAAAAGTGTATTTGCATCTTTGAACTAGAGTAAAGCAATAGGAGGCTTTGTCTCAGTGAACACACGCAATAGAACCTCTACCTTGATAGAATGTTGATCTATGTAAAATGCAGATAAATATCAACAAAAGGCAGGCTGGACATCCATTGTCTCATCAGAGCTGCTGCCGATTATTTTAGAATTTTAATTCTTTATAATTTCCCTGAAGGTTTCTCAAACTTTAATTCACTGAAGATTGAACTGATTGTGTCAGTAGCAAAACACTGTTAAATTGTGTTATCATAAACTTGTAGATTTTTTCCAAAGAACTTTCATTTTTATGTAGGCAGTTACATCTTCAGTTTAGTCATCCAGAAAACAGTATTTTCCTATTTTAATTTCCTGTGAGGTAGGTGCATTACTGTTCCAGTTTTACAGAAGAGGTCTGGAACAGGTCAGTGACTTAGTGAAGGTCCCATGGAAGGTGAAGAGTCTACTGACTCTAGGACCTGTGGAGGTTTATCTGCTGTTTCACTTTAGATGTTTACAGTGTTGCACCACTTTGTTGTCCAGGTGGCAATTAAATCTTTTTAAAAAAGCATATTTATTTGTCCTTATAATAAATTCCTAAAATGCAGAAGTAGAATTCAGAGGGCCCTCGCAGTTGAATTGCATAAAGCCCCATCACTCCAAGATAATTGTGGTTATATTTTGCACATTTCCTTCCAGTATCTTAGGACCTTATGTTTTACATATCATATAGCAAAATATAATGAAGTCTTATTTTTCACTGTAAAAGCAATATAGAAAGTTAGAAAAGCTAGAGTGTATAAAGAACAAATCAGTAAAAATGCAAAACAATTGGGTTAGTGACAAGTAAGATTTTCTTGTTGTGCTAAGTCACTTCAGTTGTGTCCTTCTCTTTGAGAACCTATGGATTATAGCCTATGAGGCTCCTCTGTCCATGGGATTCTCCAGGCAAGAATAGTAGAGCAGGCTGCCATTTCTTCCTCCAGGGGATCTTCCTGACCCAGGGATCAAACCCGGGTCCCTTGTGTCGCTTGCATTGCCAGGTGGATTCTTGACCACAATGCCACCTGGGCCAGGGTTCAAAACCCTATCCCTCTTCTCACTTTTCCTGCAGTTTAAATGGAATTGTGCATGGCTGTACACTCCCAGTTGTTTGAGTGGCGACTTCAACTCAACCCCAGTCTGAATTATCACCAAGCACGCAGCCTGACACGTTGATCTATCCAGACTCCTTGCCGAGGCTGCCTAATAGGAGACCTGATGATAACAGGGACTAAGTCATGTCGCCTTCCCATACCAGCAAGTGTAGAGTCTTAGCCAGTGTTTATCCAGAGCTTGTCAGATTTATCTTTCAGCTTCTGAGGGAAAATGCATGCATGATAAGAGCATGGTGGAAAACTAAATCTTCAGGGGTCCACCACTAAGAGCTTCAGGCAATTATCCAGGATTCATCATGCAAAGGTTCAATATTTTTTTTTCAATATTACTTTTGAAGAATTTTCAGACTCTTTTGGTATTTCTAGATGTTTTCGCTAGAATTTCCTTTTCCTAGTTTTGGAGTATTCACTTGAGATGATGCTGCTGGTGACAACGTACAATACACAGCGCGCGCACACACACACACACACACACAAGGAGGCACTATATATTTTGATTAGATAATAATTTAAAAATTTAATATGGATATTGCATTCCTGCCATGGACCCTCATAGCACTATTCCTTTCCTTCACTGCACTTATCATGGATATAATTATACATGTACTTGGGTGATTCTTATTACTTCTCCTTTTCCCCACTAAGCTCCTTAAGGGCAGGGAGAGTTTGTTTTCCTCACTGTTGTATATCCGTGGTGGCCTCCACCATGACTTTTTGTTGTTGTGTATTCGCTAAGCCCTGTCGACTCATAGGAGATCCCATGGACTGTAGTCCGCCAGGCTCCGTGTCCATGGCATTCTCCAGGCAAGAATACTGGAGACGGTTACCATTTCCTACTCCAGGGGATCTTCCTGACCCAGGGGATTCTGCATTGGCAGGAGAATTCTTTACCACTGAGCCACCTGGGAAGCCCTTCCTCAGTGATTATCATAGAGTAAAAGGGTAGAAAGTATTTGTTAAATGAATTAATGGTTAAGTGATTAAACAAATGAATGGGTGTTAATACTCCAGTGTGTTATATATTCAAGATTCTTTATATAATGGCTTTACCTCAGCCCTCAACATTATAACAGACCCCAACTTCAGTCCACCCAATTTCATAATCAGTGCATGTTCATCTAAAGAAACGATAAAATGCTAAAATCACAAAGCTTTTTCCATCGTGCCATTGCCTAGAAACAATGATGGTTTAAGTTTGATGTATACACTTCCACACTTTTTAATCATTATTGCAGAAAATCGAATCTGTATTATATTTATTAGCTTACTCTTTCACTTGATATATCGTGAACATTTTCCATGAAATATTGTCCTTAACGCAGTGTTTAATGATCATCAGGCATCCCATCATTTGGATGAATAATAATTCATTTAACGGATCCTCTGTTTTCTTGCACATGAAATGTCTTTCTAAAACTGTAGGGACCCTGAGATATCAGGAGCAGGGCCAGACAGAAGGGCTCATGACTACGGTCCCAGGGACTGTGGCTTCTGCCTCACCCTCGTGTTAATACTGAGTCTTACTATTTTAATAAGACAGTTTGTATCTTATGAGGTGAAAACAATACATTTTTAATTTAAAATTTCTTTCCTGGGGGCTTCCCAGATGTCTCAGTGGTAAAGAATCTGCCTGCCAGTGCGGGAGACTCGGGTTCGATCACTGGTCCAGGAAGATCCCATACGTCTGGAGCAACAGTCCGTACACCACGGTACTGAGCCTGTGCTCTGGACCCTGGGGCCCGAACACTGAGCGGCGAGCCCAGGGCCCGGCTCTGCAGTCAGAGGGGAGCGCCCTCTCTCTGCAACAAGAAAAGCCCGCATAGCAACGGAGACCAGCATGGTCAAATAAAATAAAATAAGTTATAAAAATTTTAGCTGAATAATCTATGAGTTATATATATATATTTTTAAAAGTGGCCCATCAATACTCCAAAATGATGGTTACCTTTATCATTCATTTCTTCTTAATCTGAAAGCTACACAATCCAAGATTTTGTTTCCTGAAAACAAAACACTGGGTCCTAACTCAAGGATGGTGACACACAAGGAAGACAGAAATCCAACAGACCAGATACCTGGAGGAAAACAAATATTTAAAAAGATCATGACAGAAAAGAATAACTTTAAAACAGGCAAAGATTTTGTCACCTGGCCTGAGGGCCTTTTTCCTACAAACAGTCCACAGGCAGTAACACGTACGTTGTAATCACTACACAGTCACCAGCAGAGATGAAAGAAATTTAAACATTATGCTTTGTTTTTCCTGCCAGGAAAAGCAGAGATGGTGAAGTAACATTCTAAGAACTGGGACTTTCCTGGAGGTCCAGTGGTTAAGACACCGCGCCTCCAGTGCAGGGGGCAAGGGTTCGACCCTTGGTTGGTGAGCTGAGCTCCTACATGCCGCACGGTGTGGCCAGAAAGTAAAGAGAGTCCTCGGAATGGACACGAAGGCAGCTGAGAAGGCTGCTGTTTCAAGTAATAGTTAAAGACAGAATGAAAGAAAAGAGCCTCTGTCTTCCTCCATCAGGGAGCTGGACTTTTCACAGGTGTGTTTCTATTGGAGACGAAAAAGACACTGTTTGAAGATGGGAAAGAGAGGAAAGCCTGGGAATTTGTATTTATGGTTGAATGGCAACTGCTTATATTAATATTTAAGAGATGTTTTAGATTTCCCCCCTTTTTAAATAGTGCGAAATCTAGAGAAGGATAGGCATGATAAAAATTTTAAAATAAGGGTGAGAAAAACAGAAGAAGGAAACAAAAAATTCCTGATTACTTAGAAACTTATCACCCTAGAAAATCAACGGTTTTCATCCTATTTTGTTAATGCGATTGGTTTCACAACACACAATCTCATGATATTCTGACTACTGCTCTTAACACTATTGGCAAGAATAATAACAATATTAGCCAATATTTATTAAAACGTTATAGTATCCTAAATGTAATGGGTTGAATTCACCCCCATCCACAATAAATTCATTTACTGGTGTGCTTAACCGCCAGCGCCTCAGAGGCTGACCTTATTTAGAGAGCGCATCTTTACCGAGGGGATGGATTTAATTAGAGGTCATTGTTGTTGCTAGGGTTCCCCAGGGGGCACTGAGTCCTACTATTAAAGTGATAAAAACCTGCCTGCAATGTAGGAGACATAAGAGTCATGGGTTTGATCCTTGGGTCGAGAAGCTCCCCTGAAAGAGGGCATGGCAACCCACTCCAGTATGCTTGCCTGGAGAATCCCATGGACAGAGGAGCCTGGCGGGCTTTAGTCCATAGGGTTGCACAGAGTCAGACATGACTGAAGTGACTTAGCAAGCACACACACACGTTGTTGTTTAGTTGCTAAGTCATGTCCAACTCTTTGCAACTCCATGAACTGTAGCGCACCAGGCTCTTCTGTCCATGGGATTTCCCAGGCAAGAATACTGGAGTGGGTTGCCATTTTCCTCTCCAGGGGATCTTCCTGACCCAGGGATTGAACCTAAGTCTCCTGCATTGGCAGGCACTTCTTCACCACTAAGCTTGGGTGGGCCCAATCCATTGTGAGTGATATCCTTAAAAAAGCAAAAATCCGGAGACAGACCAGCACACGGGGAGAACACCATATAAAGGCGAAGGCAGAGATGGAGGTGGTGCTTCCCGCAGCCCAGGCGCGCCCGTGATTATCGCCAAACCACCAGCACTGACGGGCGAGGCGTGGGGGAGATGCCATCCTGACCCTCAGGAGGGGTCAGCTCTGCCTGAACCTTGGTTGTGGACTTCTGGCTTCCAGAAGTGTGAGGCAGTAGGTGTCTCTAGGGCTTCGATATTGTTGCCCCAGCAAACTAACACAGCAAGCACTGCATTAAACAAACTACACATAAACACTTATTAAATACTCAAAGGTTTTACATGCCAGCTTCTGCCTGTTGTTTTTAGCACAGAGTCTGACATATTCTCCCTAAGCACACATTGGATAAATAGTTCTAGTTCTGTGGTTCTCACATAAATTAAATGATAGCACAGACAGCATATAACATTTTAGTATGGAATGTTCTATGTTCCTACAGAGCCTCCATGATTTTTACTTCTTTAATGGCTATACAAAATTCTATCAATTTCATGATACTCTTATTTATTTGGTCATTTTCCTATTGTTGGATGTTTACGTTGATTTTAATGTATTGCTATTATAGGTAACACCATGATGGACGTCTTCATGCCCAGATATTTTCCCAGTTTTTTAAGATGGAATGTTTACTTCCCTGTGGTAGTCATGAAGTTTATACACATTTCTCTAGTTATTATAATATGTATTATCAAATTACCTTGCAAAAGACTTCTGCCAATAAACCTTATTGATGTGGACATGTGTAAGTGTAGATATTTCATGATATTTACATCTGTATTGGGTCAAAATTCACAGTAATTATTAAACCCAGTTTGTCAGATTATCATTCTATGTTTTAAATTTGATCTTTTTGATTTAAAACTTACTTTATCAAGTATCCTAATTGCACCCTTTCTCATGCTCTTGTTAGAAATTAAATTAATTTTGGATTCCCAATGACAAGGCTAGTTTTAAATTTTGAGGTTAGTTATTTAGAAAAATGTAAACACCCACTAAATGAGGCAATCAACTGATAAAATTGATGGAACTTAGTCATATTGAACTAGCACACCAATTTAGTTTAAATACTTGTCCTGATGAATGCAAATAGATACAAGCACAGCTTGTATATATCACAAATTGACCAAATGACAGTATCTAGTGTTTAACTGGCATTTCATGAAACAAAGATAAGTTGTGATGTATTTCAGATTATGAACATACACACACGGCCCCATGATTTGCTTAAAACTGTAAAATCAAATACTTAAAATGTGAAAGCAGGTGAATTGGAAAAAGGAAAGTAGCCCAAAGATGTAATTTTCTCCGACCTCTAAGATATAAAAGGAAGAATTCACTTTGCGATTAGAAAGTTAAAAAGTTGAGTGATTCCTGGACACAGCACATTTTCTGGTAGGGATCTGTTAATACGATAGTCAGCTCAGGAAACAGACCAACTTAGTGATGCTGAGCCTGTTCTATGTGTTACTCCAGTGAATGTGCTAAAGAAAGAAATAAGCTTAATTTACCCCTTGGCCACCTGATGGGAAGAGCCAACTCACTGGAAAAAACCCTGATGCTGGGAAAGATTGAAGGCCACAAGAGAAGGGGGTAGCAGAGGATGGGATGGTTAGATGGCATCACTGACTCAATGGACATAAATCTGAGCAAATTCCAGAAGATAGTGGAGGACAGAGCATCCTGACAGCTGCAGTCCATGAGGTCACAAAGAGTTGGGCACAACTTAGTGACTGAAAAACAACAACAACACCCCCTTGGCTCAACATGGTCACTGAAAGGCATGGGGTGGAGGGAGAAAGGAGAGTGAGCATGGAAAGGAGAGAGAGGAGGAGAAAAAGGAAAAGCAGAGAGAGAAAGGGAAGGAAGAGCACAGAAGGAAGCGGGGAGGAAAGCAAAGGAAAGAGTCGGGAAGGGAAGCGGGATGAAGAGAGGCAGGGAGCTGCTAGGACATTTGTCTATAACTGTGATTGGTATGTTTGTTTATTTCACTTTAAAAATCCCATATGTCAGTGACAGCAGAGAGTATTTGTCTTTCCCTGGCTTATTTCACTGAACAGAAGACTCTCTAGGTCGATCGCATTGTTGTGTATAGCCGAGTTTTCTCCTTTTATGGCTGAGTAATAGTCCACTGTATATGTATATATCTCACAACTTTATCTCAGGGACAATTGGGGAGGGACAAAATTGGGGTATGGGATTAAGACATACAAGCGACTATGTATGACATAGCTAAGCAACAGAGATATATTGTACAGCACAGGGAAATATAGTCATTATTTTGTAATAGCTTTAAATGGAGTGTAATCTGTAAAACTGCTGAATCAGGGCTTCCCTGGTTGCTCAGTGACACAGAATCGCCTGCTGATGCAGGAGACACGGGTTCAATCCGTGATCCAGGAAGATCCCACATGCCAAGAAGCAACCAAGTCCATGCCCCACAACCATTGAGCCAGTGCTCTAGAGCCCGGGAGCCACAGCAAGAGAAGCCACTGCAGTGAGAAGCTGAGGAACCACCGCTGGAGAGTGTCCCCGCCTGCCGCAGCAAGGGAAAAGCCTGTGCAGCAGCAAAGACTCAGCACAGCCAGTAAAAAAAAGAAAAAAGAAAAAGAAAAAATTCTGAATCACTGTTACACACTTGAAACTAATGTAACATTGTAAATCAACTACACTTTACAAAAAAGAAAGATGAGGAAGGCAGAAAGGAAGGGAGGGGAAAAAAAAACAATTCATGACGCACAGATAGATGCATGAAGTTTGTTAGCACGTGCACAAAGAGAAACTCACTTCAGTATAAGATACTCAATTTTTTAAAAGCCCAATGTTTTAATTGAATTAATTGATAGTGCATATAAATGGAAATTAATTAAAACAGTCATCACATTCAAATCAGATATTAACTTTGCTTTTTTTAAATGACAAAAGTAATCTTTAAGCAGTAACTTCATCTGCAAAGTCCTAAGCAAGGAATTTCTGTGAATTAATCAGTGGCATCTACAATCTGCAGAGTACTCAGCACCTTTGGTGGCTCAGATGGTAAAGAATCTGCCTGCAATGCAGGAGACCTGGGTTCAATCCCTAGGTCGGGAAGATCCTCTGGACAAGGAAATGGCAACCCACTCCAGTACTCTTGCCTAAAAAATCCCATGGACGGAGGATCCTGGTAGGCTACAGTTCACGGGGTCGCAACAAGTCAGACACGACTGAGCTCACCGACGTGAGCCCAAGGACGGAGCACAAGTTCTCTGGCCACAGAGGACGACCTCAAAAACAGTCCTTTCCATCCCTCCCTCCTCTGTCATGATGCGAGGTGTGTTTTCTCCAAGGAAAGCATTTCCTGAAGTTTTCTTTCAAATAGGAAATCACTGAGGCTGCTTATACACTGGGAAGCAAGAAATAGGACTGTACTAGCCTTTCAGGTCATGCTGGCTTTCTTCTCTTTTCCTTTCCAGTTCTTTTTGGTCATAGTTCAACCTTTGCAGGCACACAATTCCACACTGGAAACTGTTTCTGTTTCCAAGAGAAAAAAAAAATTTAGACCTGGCCGCAGGCAAACATCTCTCAGCAGGCTTGTGAGAACTTCTTGCACCGACTGACCTGTGAAAACTATCAACCATTTTAAGTTGCCCACGAAGGGCTTTCTTGGTCAAGTGGTCCAGCATCCGCACGTGCACAAGGCACTCCACGAAATAGCTACGGTTGTGCGGGAGGCCGAGACTGGGCAGCCACTTGTTGCCGATCCACTCATGTTTCACGTTCCTGTACGCGAGGGTCTGCATTCAGTAATTAAGAATGGTTAATTGAGGAAAAAATGGAGGAGGCAATGGCAACCCACTCCAGTACTCTTGCCTGGAAAATCCCATGGACGGAGGAGCCTGGTAGGCTACAGTCCATGGGGTCGTGAAGAGTAGGACACAACTGAGTGACTTCACTTTCACTTTTCACTTGCATGCATTGGAGAAGGAAACGGCAACCCACTCCAGTGTTCTTGCCTGGAGAATCCCAGGGACGTGGGGGCCTGGTGGCCTGCCGTCTATGGGGTCGCACAGAGTCGGACACGACTGAAGCGACTTAGCAGCAGCAGCAGCAATTGAGGACAAAAACCCACGGAAGCAGTCACAAGGGCCATTTACATCATCTTGAAAATGGATTTTTAAACAATTACATAATCTCAAAGGCTAAGCCAAAGACAACAGTATTGAGCATAACTTCAAAATTATTTGATCTTTTCTTTGCTACCTTTTAAATTTGCTGGCAAAATTTTATACAAAGAAATTATACCATTAAAAGTCTATGACTCATCTGTGGCAATAAATTTAACCTATCTACCAAACCATGATAAAATTGTAATGACTACACATTACTTCTCTGAAATAGCTTTTATACATCATAATATGTCAACAAAGAATGAGCACGACTCATGAACAAGTTTGAAGGATCGACCTAACTCTACTCACTAAAAATATCTCTGGCTAGCTTGAATTTTAGTTTCAACGCTTTGTGTTCCAAATTTCTTTAGCAACACATCTGCTAATTTCAAAGTCAGTTAAGTGTATTAAAAAATAGCTTTAAAAAGAAGAGATAAGGAAAACAACAACGAAATAGACTGAAAGAAGAAATAGACACACCCACGATTACAGTCAGGGACCTCAGTCTTCCTCTCCGTGACTCAATAACTGATTGAACAAGGAAGCCAAAACAGACAACCAACCAAGGTCAGTAAGGATGTTGAAGCCTTTAAACAATTCTCCAGGCAAGAGTACTGGAGTGGGTTGCCAAGCCCTCCTCCCGGGGATCTTCTCAACCCAAGGATCAAACCCAGGTCTCCCGCATTCCAGGCAGGTTCTGTACCATCTGAGCTACCAGAGAACCCTCTTAAACAGCACTATCAACCAACTTGATCTAACTGACATTTGATAGAACACTCTATCCAACAAGAAGCACGATAAAACTCTTCTCAAGGGGATACGGGACATTCTTCAAAAGACAGACAAATCTCAGCATACTTAAAGTGACTCAAATCATACAAAGCATGTTTTCTGATCTCAACAGATTTAAATTAGAAATTAAAAAACCCCTGATATCCAAGAGTCTCCCAAACATCAGCAAAGTAGCATATTTCTAAAGAATTCATGTGTCAAAGAAGAAATCACAAATGAAACAGGAAATATGTTGAAGTGAATAAAAGTGAATATACAATATACTAAAAAGCTACGGGACATGGCTAGATCACTACCTGGAGGGAAACTGATAGGATTAAATACTTACACAAATGAAGAAAGATTCTGAATCGATACTCTAAGACTCTATCTTAAACAACTTATAAAAGAACAAATGAAATCCACAGCAAGCAGAAAGAAGAAAATGAAAGAGTAAAAATCAATGAAACAGAGACCAGAGAAACAAAATGAAATGAAAAAACTAAAATCAGGTTCTTCAAACTATCAATAAAACTGACTAAGCCGAGTGACGAAGAAAAAAGAGAAGACATAAACTACCAATATCAAGAATCAAAGAGGGAACATCAGTACAGATCCTATAGACACTGAAAGGAAAGGGTAAACTGTGAACAACTTCAGGCAACTTAGATAAAATACCCTACTTTGTTGAAAGACACAACCTATGAAAGCCACTCAGTAAGAAACAGATAACCTCAATCTATTAAAACTCAAATCCGTAGTTAGAAATCTTACCTACCCATACACCCACACGCACAAAATCTCTATCCTAAATGGCCTTAGTAGTGAATCCTAACAAACAGTTATGAAGAAAATCCTGGTTATACACAAACTATTCCAAAATAGTGAAGAAAGAAACACCTAACTCATTCTGAGGCCAGAATTCTCTTGATACCCAAACCAGACAAACATATTACAAGAATATCAATATCCCTCAGAGACACAGATGCAAAATTCCTTAATGACACATCAGGAAATCAGTAATCAATTAAAAGTACAAGGTAGCATGACAAGTAGGGTTTATCCCAAGAACATAAGTTTGGGCCAACATTTGAAGAAATCAGTGAAATTCACCATATCAATGGACTGAAAATAAAAACCACAGTCTCACCTCAAAAGAGAGAGAAAAGGCATCTGACAATATTTATCATTTATATATGGAAATCTTAGCAATCTAGGAATGGAAGAAAACTGCCCCAACCTCATAAACGGCATCTACAAAAAATGTAGAGCTGACATCATATGGTGTTTCTCCTGAAGATCAGGAACAAAGCAAGGATGTCTGCTCTCTTGGCTTTTATTGAACTCTGTACTGGAACTCCTAGCCACTGTAACAAGACAAGAAAAAAGAAATCGAAATCATATGAACTGAAAAAACAATATAACTGTACTTGCTGACGACCTGATGATTAATGTGGAAAATGAATCAACAAAAGAGGTACAAGCATGAAAGTGAGTTCAGCAACGTTGCAGGATACAAGGTCAACATATAAAAATGCTCCATACTTCAGCATACTAAACGAGACCAGAAATTGACATTTTAAAGAATACCCTTGATTATAATGTCATCAAAAACTATGAACTCCTCAGGGATAAATCTAATGGAATAAGGGCAAGATCTGCACAATGAAAATAAACACATGCCATGTACATACATACACACCAAAGAAGGCACTTGGATGTTCTTCCGTCCAAAAAGACTAAGGTATGTTCTGAGGAATTATGTACGTTATGGAATCCTGGGAAAGGATTATCTACAAAGTACACAAGTAGATGATCGAGACTAATACTGGAAAAAAAGCAACCAATTGAAAAATGAGCAGAAGACCTGAACAAATTTCTCCAAAGAAGACAGGAAGAAGGCCACCAAACACATGAAAAGATGCTCCACATCGCTCATTATTCAGGAAATGCTAATCAAAACTACATGAGGTATCACCTCACACCAGTCACAATGGCCATCATCAACAATTCTACACATAATAATCGCTGGACACGACATGGAAGAAAGGGAACCCTCTTGCAATGTTAGTAGGCATGTAAATGGATACAGCCACTATGGAGAAGGAACATAGGTTTCCTTAAAAAGTAGGACTAAAACTACAATATGACACAACAATCCCCTACTGGCCATACACCCTGAGAAAACCATAACTCTAAAAAGACATTCGTACCCAATGTCCATTGCAGCACTATTTAACATAGGCAGGGCATGGAAGCAACCTAATGTCTCTCAAGAGAACAATGGAAAAAGAAGTTGTGGGACATACATGCAATGGAACACGACTCAGCCATGAAAAGGAACAAATACGAATCCGTTGAACTGAGGTGGATGAACCTAGAAACTGGGATACAGAGTGACGTCAGTCGGAAAGAGAAAAACAAATGTAGTATATTAATGCATACGCATGCGATCTTGTAAAATGGTACTGGTGAATATTTGAAGGGCAGAAATAAATACACAGATGTAGAGGAAGGACTTGTGAACTCAGCTGGAGAAGGAGAGAGTGGGACAAATGGAGAGAGTAGCAATGAAACATAGCCACTACCATATGCAAAATAGCTAGCTAATGGGAAGTTGCTGGATAACATAGGGAGCCCAGCATGGTGCTCTGGGACGACCTAGAGGGTGGGAGGCCAGGAACTGGGAGGCAGTCTAACCAAAGAGTGGATAATATACTTATTCGTGGTGTTGCATGAAGAAAACCAACCAAACATTGTAAAGCAGTTATTCTCCAAATAAAAATCAATAAATACAATCTGAAAACTATCATTCAACACATATGTACTTTCATTTAAAGCTATACGGGATCATCTTCTATTCCTAGCTATTTTTCCAGTATAAGTGCTTGTAAATGTCATTAGAGTTTTTGAAAATATGATTTTAATAGCTACATAGCATTGCTTAATATCTCGTACATAAATAATGAACTTTCAGTCTCAAAATAGAAACATAATACCGAAAAAGGTTAAGATTTTAAACTAAAGCTTGCATTTTAATTCAGCTTAATGAGAATTCCTCGGAAGAGCTAAAATTCTTATGAAAAGTAAATATGTGGAGTCCTTCTTGCTTTCATCTGTTATGTCTTATTGTCATTTAATTCTAAGGACTCTTGGACTTTTGACATGTTTGCCTTTGACTGCAATTTTTGACTGAGATAAAATCTTCAATGTAGATATTAAAAATGTCAAGAAGCACTCTTGTAAGTGTGAGCCACTCAGTCATGTCCAGTTATTTGTGACCCATGGACTACAACCCACCAGGTCCCTGTCCACAGAATTTCCCAGGCAAGAATACTGGAGTGCGGTAGCCATTCCTTTCTCGAGGGGATCTTCCTGACCCAGGGGTCAAACCCAGGCCTCCCACATTGCAGGCAGATTCTTTACCATATGAACCACTAGAGAACCCTGACCCTGGTGTACCTGGATGTAAAAATCCTCAAAAAAATATTACCAAGCCAAACTGAAGCATACATTAAAAGAATCATACACTAGGATCAAATGGATTTATTCTGGGCCTGCAAGCATGATTTATTGTCTGTACATCAATTACTGTGATACACAATATGAGCAAAATGAAGACTAAAATCATGTGATCTTCTCAATAATTGCAGAAAAAGCTTTCAACAAAGTGTAACATCAATTCTGATACCATCTCTCAATACAGTGGTTATCCATGGAACATCCTAAAGGGCACGTTAAGACAAACCCACAGCTAACATCCAACTCAGTGATAAAGAGCTGAAAGATTTTCCTAAAAGATCAGGAATAGTACAAGGATGCCTGTTCTCACCAATCTTGTTCAACATAGTGGCGGAAGTGTCCTACCCAGAGGAACTAGGCCAGAAAAGGAAATAAACGGCATCCCCATTGGAACAGATGAAGTTACACTGTCACTATTTGATTATGACAGGATTTATATGAAACCCTAAAAACGCCACCAAGTAAGAAGTATTACAACTAATAAACTCAGCAATATAGCAGGATAGGAAGCATAAGAAAACAGAAAAGTCCCATATACAAATGCATCAAAAAAAAAAAAAAAAAACTTGAAATAAATTTAACCGAGGAGCGGAAACACCTGTATCGTCACGGCCTCCAAGACATACAGTCTGGGTTCAAACCTCAGCTCACCCGCTGACCCGCACAGTGACCCAGGGCAAATCACACAATGATCTGAGGCTCAACATATTCAACTGTAAAATGGACACAAACCCAGGATCTACACCCAGGGCTGTGAAACTCCGAAGAAGTGCTTATTTAGGCCCGGGGATGGAGTGTCTCCAGGAGACTCTCCTTGTATGACACTCCTCTAGAACTGGGCTCTCCTGATCCTGTGGGTGAGGCTCAAGGGTAGAGCCTGGGAGCCAGATGGGACGCGACAAGGACGAGGACAGAAAAGACTAGTTCTGTGTCAGGGAGGGAAGCCACCTCCTTTCCAGATCTCAGAGTGGGGCCTGCACCGAGGGCCCGGGGGATGTGCAATCGGAAGTGATAACTCCGAACCCCCCACAGCAGGGATGGAGCCTTCCTGGCAAGAACCTTCTCTCTGGTCCAGGCTCCAGTGTGATGTGGTACTGCTCCCTGAGTGCTCCATGTCTCCACCAGGCAAAGAGCTCCCGGGACTTGGAGGTCTATTAAACCACAGGTGCCTGAGTGTCACAATGACACAAGGGCTAACACCATTGAAAATTAGCTATATTAAAAAAAAATGACAGAAGTATGGACGAGGCAGGGCATGAAAAGCAGAAGGATTGACTACCTCTCAAGCCTTTAGCAGAAATCTCTCCACACCAGCTCAGCGGAGCCCGCAGGAGGAAAATATCATGGAAAAGCAGGCCATGGGTATATCTCTACACTGCTGGACCCAGAGACCCACGTCCCAATCCACCAACATCTTTTTGCGTATCCAGACACCAAGAGGAAGAAACACAGACCTTGCCTGAGAAAGTCTCAGCCAGACTTAATATTGGGGTTGCTGAGCATGCTCACATGGTCACTATGGACTCAGCCTCTCCTCCATGCTCACATCCTCTGTCCTCACAGAAACATACATGGTTCACTGCAGAGAGCCCTCTGAGGGCACTTGTGTATACTAGAAACGGGCAATGGTAAAATGCGAAGAGAAGACACAGAAGTGGAAACATGCCTCTGGGGTGCTGTACAAATTACCAAAGACCTGCAGTCCTTGATACTTGGCATTTAAAAAAAAATGCTTCTTAATATGTAAATGCAGAAAGGACATTTCCAGGAGAAAGGACAAAGGAATCGTCCCATTGGGACAATATTGTATCCATAGGAGAAGGTAAGTTGGATCCCTACCTCACAAAACACCACCAAACCAATTAGACTGCATACTAAGAACCAACAATTGAAAGAAAAACTTGACAAAATTCGAACAATTTTTGATGAGGAAATATCTTTTCTTTAAATTGAGGTATTGCTGATTTACCATAATTTGTTTGTCTAAGGTGTACAGCAAAGTGACTCAGATTCAGCCTCTCAGGTGCTTCCTTGGACAAAATTCATTGCCTTTGGGAGGCCCCTGGGCCATGCCCTCTACTCAGAACAGCTAAGAATCCTGAATACGCAAAGCAGCATGTGGTGGTCCTCCTGGGGGTTTTCAGACTGAATAAATTATTCTAACAGGATACAAGAAACAAGCCCGGAGGTTAAGAGAGGATCTCCAAACTTACCTTCAAACCGGAGGCCTTGCTCCCTTGAATGTGGGTGCGTGCAACAGCGCTTGCGAAGCGAAGAGGTTTATCGTGAATCTTCTGTCTGCAGAGGACAAAGCAGTGTGTAGAGAGGACGCGCAGGCAGGTCCCAGGACACTGAGCACACGGACACAGTGACTGGACTCTCAGCCCTGCTCTTGGGGTACCGCACTCTCTCCACTGCTGACACAGGGTGAGCAGCTCACACGTGACCTGGAGTATGGTCACGGGACCTGGAATATGGTCCCATGACCTGGACCTGGCCAATCGGTGTGCTCCATCCTCCCTGGCCACCGTGATTGGCTCAGGGATGGGGCTGTGACCAATCGGGGCCCAGGGCCGGACCTCAGGCTGGAATCAAGGGAGGAAGAGGAAGTTCCGCCAAAAGGGGTGTGGCCGGGTGAGGTCAGGCTACAGCCGTGGAAGCGGCGTGAGGTCAGCCTGGGGCAGTTGGTGGCTTTCCCGCGCCCGTCAGGGCAGAGCCGCCCGCCTGAGAATGAGGGCGCTGCTGAGCCCAGGGGCTGAGAGCGCCGGTTCCTGCTGTGGTCCCGGAGATCCACCTGAGACCTGAGCGAAGCCGTCTGCCGGTGAGTCCTCTCCTGCTTGTCTGTCAGCTTGTTTGCACCATGCTGGGTTTTCTGTCCAGCTGGCTAAGTGGAGACCCTGGAAATGCACGTGTGTGGGTTTTGGCTGGCTTCAGGGAAGAAATGCCAGAGGACACTGGGAGCCTCCAGTTTAATCTGGATTCAGGTCATATCTCTTGAAAGTGAAGTGAAGTTCCTCAGTCGTGTCCGACTCTTGCGACCCTATGGGCTCTACAGTCCATGGAATTCTCCAGGCCAGACTGCTGGAGTGGGTAGCCTTTCCCTTCCCCAGGGGATCTTCCCAGTCCAAGGATTGAACCCAGGTCTCCCGCATTGCAGGCAGATTCTTTACCAGCTGAGCCACAAGAGAAGCCCGAGAAGACTGGAGTGGGTAGCCTGTCCCTTCTGCAGCGGATCAGGATTCGCGACCCAGAAATCAAACCGGGGTCTCCTGCATGGCAGGAGGGTTCTTTACCAGCTGATCTATCAGGGAAGCCCAGGATCTCTTAAGGCCAGCTAGTCATTGATATGTCTTAAGGCAAGCTGCTCATTGTAGGGTTCCCCTAATTAGTCTTCACAGGATTAAGGTAGCAACCTGCTAAGGTAGCAATCAATGTCCTTTTTCTAGAGGACAAAAGCGGGGCTCAAAGGAGGTAACAGAGCTACAGCAAGGAAGTGTGTACCTAGACAAAACCCCCAGGTCCTGCTGTTAGAACTCAGGGAAGCCATAAGGTGTGGCTTGTCCATGTGACAGGGGCTAAGGCGCCCAGCCCACACTGGGTACTGTGGGGACCTGACTTGGTCCTGTTACCTGCATGTTCTTTTGCTGTCTGTGCTGGCTGCCTACTTCATAGAGCCTGCTCTCATCACCGTTGACAGTATGCCCCGGCCCCAGTACTTTTTCTCGCCCGGCTTGATCTTTTCTCCAGAGCACTAGTTCATTCTAACATGATACGCGTGCGTGTGTGTGTGTTGCTTCAGTCCTGTCTGACTCTTTGTGACCTATGGAGTGTAGCCCGCCAGGCTTCCCTGTCCTTGGCATTTCCCAGGCAAGAATACTGGAGGGGGTTGCCCTTTCCTTCTCCAGGGGATCTTCCTGACTCAGGGATTGAACCCGCATCTCTGAAGTCTGCTGCATTGGCAGGCGGGTTCTTTGCCTCTAGCACCACCTGGGAAGCTCGCTGTAGTGGTGGCTTGTTTTTCAGGACATCAGAAGACAGTCCTTTCATTAGGGAAAACAGATATTGAGTAACATGTTGAAGTAGCCAAACTTCTCAAGTTCAGAGCGGAGCCTTCACCTGCGTTGTCTAGTCAGTGTTTTAAATGCTCTCCGGAGGGACAGACACAGCTTTGCAGATGCAGTCTTCGCAGGGTGCCTTTCCGAAGCCTGCCTGCTGCTCTTTCCTGTTTGCCAAAGACTCGCCCCAAAGGGACTCCTTGGGCCTCACAGCCTGGGCCTAAACTAGGCTGATGAGTGGATGCCCTTCAAGTGGATCTGTTGGAGCTGCAGGTGGGCCGTGTCGCAGCAGCTCCGACAGCTCCACTTAAACTAAAAGTGACATGGTGTGGTTCCCTTTTCTTTCTTCCTTTCACCTTTACCTAACTGTGTGCGCTCAGGGCAAGACACAGGATGGCCAGCACTCTGCTTGTTGGAATATGTTTATAACTTCTATCACTTTTCCTGCTGTTGTAAAAAAATACTTGCTCTTGAAGCCATGTTGTAGACCTGTACCAAGTGTGACTTAGAAGTTGTGTTAATTCTGCCCACCCCAATAGTCATCGTGTAAACCCTCGGGAAATTTTATGTTACATTAGAAAAACACTTGTGCAAACTGCTTTGTCACTGTGCAGTGCTAAGTAAATGTTTAAAAAACGTATTTACTTATATTGACATGTAGTTAATTTACAATGTTGTATTAGTTTCAGGTATAAAGCAGGGTGATCCGTTATAGGTTGCTGCAAGATATTCAGTAGAGTTCCCTGTGCTATACTGTAAACCGGTGTTGTTTATCGGTTTTATTTACAGTGGGATCTATCTGTTAATCCCAGACTCCTAATTTATCCCCCGCACCTTTCCCCTTTGATACCATATGTTTGTTTTCTATGTCTGTGAGTCTGTTTCTGTTTTCTATGTAGATTCATCTGTATTACTTTTAAGGATTCTATGTTTAAGTGATATCATATGGTATTTCTCTTTCTCTGTTACTTCTTTTGGTATGATAATATCTCTAAGTCCATCCATGTTGCTCCAAATGGCTTTATTTCATTTTTTTTATGGCTGAGCAATATTCCATTGTACATATGTACATATCACATCTTCTTTATCCATCCTTCTGCCATTGGACATTTAGGTTGTCTTAGATATAAAAGTCACGTCTTGTCTATTGTATGCTGCTATGGACACTGGGATGCATGTAGCTTTTCAAATTAGAGTTTTCTCCAGATGTATGCCCAGGAGTGGGATTACTGGATCATATGATAACTGTTTGTTTAAGGAATCTCCATACTGCTCTGCATAGTGGCTGCGCCAGTTTGTATTCCAGAATATTACTTCAGGTGAATTTGCCTCCTCTAGGAACCACTGTCAGATTGCCCAGCCCTTCAGCTGGGACAGACCTCCCCAGCCCAGGGGCATCTTGGGTCCCAGGTTCCACTGCACTGGGGAGAACTGCTCTGGGTCAAGGTCTGGAGTGACCGCATCCCTTACGCTGACCAGTGTGTCAGCGGTGTTCCAAGGCTCCTCTCGTGTGTCTCGGGACTAGTGTCAGCAGCTCGTCTAACGTAAAGTATCAAATAGTAAGAAGTATTTGTGGAATGTGCCCAGAACTGTACCTTATTCAGCAGCTAAGAGAGTAATTTCCTCTCATCTTTCTTATTCATGTTCATAAAAATCAATGGTTAGCATACAGGAAATCTATCAGCTCTCCCACAGGAAGGGAAAGCTGGCCTTGTCCAGGTGGAAGAAGTCATTCTGAACGTGAGCAGTGGGGGTCAGGAAGCCATCCCCAAGGTCCAGCAAGCTGACTGGGGGGCAGCCAGAGGAAGAAATGAAGGAAAAGGGAAATTTAGACAGTTTGTCGGTGTTTTTTTTTTCCCTGTTAAGTGTACCCTAATGGGATTTTTTTCCCTCCTTTTTATTTACAGGCAGAGTGGACTTCTATGAATGCAGTTCCTGTTCTGTATCAGACCCTGGCTGGACCCGGTCCCTGACTCCAGGAGGTGAAGGCTGAGGGGCGGGAGGTAAGGTCAGTCCGCACACCTGGCGTGGAGGGAGGGGCAGAGAGCCAGGCCTGTGCGCCGGCAGCAGAGGATGTGGTGTAGCAGTCTCGGGGGTGTGTGTCTGGGGTGGCCTGAGTGTGTAGGTCCCGGGGAGAGTGCATGGAGCCCTGGCCGCTCAGTTTGCAGACCTGCAGGGCCTCCTCTTGATGCAGTGGGCAGAGCGGGAGGTGGCCAGCCCAGCTTGAGGGTCAGAGTGCAGATGCTGTGGACTTGGTGAGAGGGGTGGGAGGATGGATTGAATTCGGTGCACAGATGGGTATTTTGCGGGGGGATCGAGATTAATGCTCTGGTATTAAAGCGGGACAGTAGAGTTTTAGGTTTGGACTCCTCCTGCCTTCAGTTTAGGGATAGCCAGGGTAAGGTCCTGGGGCAGCAGCTTTGGGGGGGGGGGGCACCATTTCCACATCCATCTGGATACCACGTGGCGATGCCCAAATCAGAACCGTGTGAGCCAGGGACCCGTGGCAGTAAAAGTGACTAGGAGACTGACTAACTGACCTGATGGGATCTGAGAGCCGAGGGGCCCCACTAGGCTCCTCTGAGGGTCCTCAAGCTCTCTGGAGGCCTGGGGTGCTAGAACAGGGGGTCTGACCACTCTGAGACCTTGGGCGTGTGGTAAGGCCTCTTCCCTGGAGGATCCGGTGTCTGAGAAGGTGCAAACACCTCGTTTCTTAGTTTTTTTCTTGGTCTGTTTTAGGGCCATTTTGTAGAAAGTGATAAAGTATTGCTTTTACCCAAGTTAACCTCATCTATGAAAGGCACAGATGTATGTAAACTTTTGGGATATGAACTTACTGAAAATGACCTCTCTTACGGCAGTATGCATATTGCAGCAATATTGGGTGACTGATGCTGCAACTTGTATAGCTTTTTTTTTTTTAATAAATTTATTTATTTTAGTTGGGGTCTAATTACTTTACAATATTGTAGTGGTTTTTGCCATACATTGACATGAATCAGCCATGGGTTTACATGTGTTCCCCATCCTGAACCCCCTTCCCACCTCCCTCCCCATCCCATCCCTCTGGGTCATCCCATTGCCCCAGCCCTGAGCATTTGTCTCATGCATTGAACCTGGAATGGTGTTCTGTTTCACATATGATAATATACATGTTTCAATGCTATTCTCTCAGAACGTCCCACCCTCACCTTCTCCCTCAGAGTCCATAAGACTGTTCTATGCATCTATGTCTCTTATTCTGTCTTGCATATAGGGTTATCGTTACCATCTTTCAAATTCCATATATATGCATTAGTATACTGTATTGGTGTTTCTCTTTGTGGCTCACTTCACTCTGTATAATGGGCTCCAGTTTCATCCATCTCAATAGAACTGATTCAAAGGCATTCTTTTTAATGGCTGAGTAATATTCCATTGTGTATATGTAGCACAGCTTCCTTATCTGTTCGTCTGCTGATGGACATCTAGGTTGCTTCCATGTCCTGGCTATTGTACACAGTGCTGCTTGTGTAGCTTTTATGTTCTCTTTCAAAGGAAAACTACTCCGGGTGTCACAGGAACATAAGAAAAGGAGCAGTTTTACCTGGAAGAAAAACAACAACTGGTTTCCTACTACGGTTTAATTCAGCTAATTTCATGAGCAGTGGTGGCCTTCTGGATGTCATTCATTCCAAAGCAGAGAACACCTTTGTTTTGTGTACTGTGATTGTTCAGAGCCTGAGGTTTGGAGATGGAGTAAATCTTTAAGAACTAGTCTTACAGAGAAAGAGTTATGGTGGTATTTCATCGATAATGGTCAGGTGACAAAAAGTAATTGCTATTCCAGGTCCTTTTGGACTGAAGAGTTTTCATTCTTAATCTGTGGTTTAAGTGCACAAAAGAGGAGAGACATCCTTAATGGCACCTGCTTTGAAACCAGTGCATGATTCCGTAAAGTACTCTGGACAGTTCTATTGCCTGAAATTATTTTTGAGCACCATTCTTTTCTAATGGTCTCTAACTGCAGCTTTGGGAGGAAAAGCTAGTGGGGAAGCCACTTGGATAGAGATGCGGGTGAGGACCTCAGGAGAACTGCAGGAAAAGATCTTATTTCTGGGCCTGGATCATTAGCTCTATGTGCCTTCCCTGGAGCTGAACACGGGGTGTTCCCAGGCAGTGCCTAATTGGACCAGCTGGTAGTGTTGGGCTGTGAGAGCTTGTACTTTATGAAGCTGAATGATTTCTAAGAAAGGGCTGGTGGGGTCACACATCACGTGCCGGCACTTCTGATGTGTCTCTTTCCCACATCCTGTGCAACACGTTTGAGGTAGAGGAACTGTCTTGAATGTTCAGTGAAGTCGGACACCTTTGTGATCAGAGACTAGAGAGCCCAGACCCTGTGCGGAGGTGTCTCAGAAGTTTGCCTGGAAACGGGAGGAGTTGGGGGGACTCACCCGGCCGAAGGCACCCAGGTAAGCCTCAGCGATGAGCAGCCTCTGGGCGTTGCAGCGCTGGGTCAGGATGTCGATCAGCAGGTCCTTGTCACAGCCTGGAAGAGAGTTGTGTTGGAGAGTGAGTGAGTGCTGTGGGTGCCACACTGCAGGTAGGGAGAGCCCACGGTGCAGGGGCCAAGGCCAGTGGGCCAGCTCGTCCCCTGGTGCTCCCAGTGGAGGGAGAAGGCCCAACGTGAGTGGAAGTTTCAGGGTACCCCTGCCGTGGCCGAGGTGCCTTCCGTCTCCCCCTCTCCTGCTGCTACAGACTTTTCTTTTAAAAGATTCAATACAAATAGAGGGGAGGAGAGAATGTGGCCTTTCTTCCATCCCCCTCCTACCCCACCAGCAAAAGGCTTCCCTGAACTCCACACGGATCCAGTTTGAACAGACCCCATGTCCTTCTCACCACACGGCTCTGAATGATTTACAATGTGCGTTGAGAGGAAAGTCACTGCTCTGGTCCTGCTGACAGCAGGTGAGACCACCAGGGTCCCTCTCTGTTTTGGAGAAAGAATTCCCCGCAGAAATGGAGTGAAGCAGGCACAGAAGTTATTGGCAGCACAGTTCACGCAAAGGGAACAAAGAAGCAGTTCATGTAGAGCAGGAGCAAAGCGGACACACAGACCCAGAGAAGACAGCAGGCAACGTCCCTAGTGAGGAGTGTGCCAGAGACGGGATTTAAATCACTAATGTGGGACACTTCTTCCAGGGCTGTGTTCCACTCTGGCCAGGTATCTCGCCTCTTTCCCCACATGTGACCTGTCCCAGCGCCCTCCCCATATACATGCTCATCTTTTAGCCAAGATGGATTCTAGCACAGAAGATTGTGGGAGGTTTGACAACATTTATTATGATGTGAGAGCTGGACCATAAAGAAGGCTGAGTATCGAAGAATTGATGCTTTTGAACTGTGGTGCTGGAGAAGACTCTCAAGAGTCCCTTGGACAGCACGGAGATCAAACTAGTCAATCCTAAAGGAAATCAACCTTGAATATTCATTGGAAGGGCTGATGCTGAAGCTGAAGCTCCAATACTTTGGCCACCTGATGCAAAGAGTCAACATATTGAAAAAGACCCTGATGCTGGGAAAGATTGAAAGCAGGAGGAGAAGGGGACGACAGAGGATGCGATGGTTGGATGGCATCAGCAACTCGATGGACATGAGGTTGAGCAAGCTCCAGGAGTTGGTGAAGGACAAGGAAGCCTGGCCTGCTGTAGTCCATGGGGTCGCAAAGAGTCAAACGTGACTGAGCGACTGAACAACAACAACTTATAGGATGGCGCCCCCTCCCTCTGAGACCCCTAAGGAGCCGCTTGCACACTGGTGCCTGGTGGGGCGGGGCCTCGTCTCCCCGCCCTCAGGAGGGACAGGTGTGCTCATCCTCTCTCTCACTCCCGCAGAGCTCGGCTCCTGCCACTGACTCCGTCCTTGGAGTATCAGGGAAGACACAGCTCCCGTTGAATCCACCTGACAAACTCCAGCTGCTCTACTCAGGGGCCCATCTGCCCCTTACTCAGTGCAGACTCTCCAGAGAAGGAAGAGTCTTGAGGGAGGGAGCTGTGAGAGGAGGGAATCCCGCCCCTGCTTTTAACAGGGGCTCTGCTCCTAGGCTCTGAGGCCTGCCCTTCCTCCTCCACCAACCCATCAACCTGGTAAAATGCCTGGATGTACAATCGCTGCGGGGAGATTGTGGTCATAAAGAACCACCTGCCAGTGCAGGAGACAAAAAAGACACAGGTTCAATCCCCAGGTTAGAAAGATCTTCTAGAGAAGGAAATGGTAACGCACTCCAGTTTTCTTGCCTGGAGAATCCCATGGACAGAGGAGCCTGGCAGGCTATAGTTCATGGGGTCGCAAAGAGTCGGACACTGGGCAGTTTAGCATGCATACATGCAGTCACAGTAGTGACCAGGAAGACCTCAGCAGCCCCTCAGCTTGACCAGTATTTAGATAAACTTCTCCTTATCATAAGCCTTCCATCTTTTCTTTTTTCTGAGAGCATTTACTTTGGAAAACTTGTGGTTGTAAATTCTTTCTTTACTCATTTGAGATGTAAATCTTCTCCCAACCACTTGCTGGATGGCTAGAAATGCCTTCCTCAAGGGCTTAGAATCCGCCCCTTTCAGCCACAGTCACTGAGTGAGACAGTTGCTGGCCCCGGGCTCTGTGGCAGGCAGAACCCTCAGTGCCAGTAGGCAGACTCGGGAGTCCTCATGGCGTGACCGGGCCCCCACCCTGTGTCCTCTGAACTACTCACTAGCTCAGCCCAGGGCTCAGACCTCGCCTGCCTTTATCCCAGAGGAGCTGGGGGCAGTCTCTCTCCTTTTGCAAGGGCATCCTGGCCTGTTGAGTTGTGTGTGGTACAGTTTTTCTCTGACGAATTATGGAGATGTGGAGAAAAGCGAGTTGAAGCGCTAGGATGTTAAGCAGATCATATTTTGGGGGTTTAAAGCCATCGTGGAAATGTGGGGATCATAGGAAGGTAATGAGTCGGGTGTGGAAACAGGCAGTGAGTGAGGGTGAGGATTGGATCAAGGTGGGTGAGTGTATCTCTGGAGACCCAGTGTGGGGCAGGGTGTCTATTCACGTCAGAGAGATGGTCTGGCAGCTGCAGAGTGGAGGTGGGAAGGCAGAGACTCTTCTCCAAAGACTGGAATTTCAGACTGGTGACAAAAAGGTGGCATGCAGTGAAGTGGCACTGAGCAGCAGGGTGCCCAGGCTCCCGGGTTAAGTCCTGGACCCGAGGGACATGAGATGCTTTTAGAGGAGTCTGTTGACTGCGTGATCCAAAATAAATGTAGTTTTAATAATAGGTAGAAGGTTTTTTGATATTGACCATCTGGTGATGTCCATGTGTAGGGTTGTCTCTAGTGTTGTTGGAAGAGGGTGATTGCCGTGACCGGTGTGTTCTCTTGGCAAAACTCTGTTAGTTTCATTCTGTACTCCAAGGCCAAACTTGCCTGTTACTGCAAGTATCTCTTGACTTCCTACTTTGGCATTCTAGTCCCCTATGATGAAAAGGACATCATTTTTTTTTTTTTTTTTGGTGTTCGTTCTAGAAGGTCTTGTAGGTCTTCATAGACTTCAGCCTCTTTGGCATTAGTGTTTGGGCATAGACTTGGATTACTGTGATATTGAATTGTTTACCTTGGAAACGAACAGAGATCATTCTGTAGTTTTTGAGATTGCACCCAAGTACTGCATTTTGGACTCATTTGATGACTGTGAAGGCTACTCCATTTCTTCTAAGGGATTCTTGTCCACAGTAGTAAAATGATCATTATCTGAATGAAATTCACGCATTCCAGTCTGTTTTAGTTCACTGATTCCTAAAATATCGACGTTGGGCCTTACGAAGCATTGCTAGGAACAAAGCTAGCGGAGGTGTTGGAATTCCAGCTGAGCTATTTCAAATCCTAAAAGATGATGCTGTGAAAGTGTTGTACTCAATATGCCAGCAAATTTGGAAACCCAGCAGTGGCCACAGGACTGGAAAAGGTCAGTTTTCATTCCAATCCCAAAGAAGGTCGATGCCAAAGAGTGTTCAGACTACCACACAATTGCACTTATTTCACGTGCTAACAAGGTTATGCTCAAAATCCTTCAAGCTAGGCTTCACATAGTGACCCTAGAACTCCCAGATATTCCAGCTGGATTTAGAAAAGGCGGAGGAACCAGAGATCAAATTGCCAACATGCACTGGATCATAGAAAAGCAAGAGAGTTCCAGAAAAACATCTATTTCTGCTTCATTGACTATGCTAAAGCCTTTGCCTGTGTGGATCACAACAAACTGTGGAAAATTCTGAAAGAGATGAGAATACCAGATCTCTTTACCTGCCTCCTGAGAAACCTGAATGCAGGTCAAGAAGCAACAGTTAGAAATGGACATAGAACAGACTGGTTCCAAATTGGGAAAGGAGTACATCAAAGCTGAATATTGTCACCCTGCTTATTTAACTTATATGCAGAGTTCAGTTCAGTCCTCAGTCGTGTCTGACTCTTTGCGACCCCTTCTCCACCTGCCTTTAATCTTTCCCAGCATCAGGATCTTTTCCAATAAGTCGTCTCTTCGCATCCGGTGGCCAAAGTATTGTAGCTTCAGCTTCAGCATCAGTCCTTCCAATGAACATTCAGAACTGATTTCCTTTAGACATAGTACATCACGCACAATGTCAGGGCAGATGAAGCACAAGCTGAAATCAAGACTGCTGGGAGAAATATCAAAAACGGCAGATATGCAGATGATACCACCCTTAGGGTGAAAATGGAAGAGGAACTAAAGAGCCTCTTGATGAAGATGAAAGAGGAGAGTGAAAAAGCTGGCTTAAAACTCAACATTCAAAAAACTAAGATCATGTCATCTGGTCCCATCACTTCATGGCAAATAGATGGGGAAACAGTGGAAACAGTGACAGACTTTACTTTCTTGGGTTCCAAAATCACTGCGGATGGTGACTGCAGCCATGAAATTCAAAGACTTTTGCTCCTTGGAAGAAAAGCTATGACAAACCTAGACAGCATGTGAAAAAGCAGAGACATGACTTTGTCAGCAGAGGTTCATCTCGTCAAAGTATGGATTTTTCCAGTCGTCATGTATGGATGTGAGAGTTGGACTATGAAGAAGGCTGAGCACTGAAGAATTGATGCTTTTGAGCTGTGGTGTTGGAGAAGACTCTTGAGAGTCCCTTGGACTGGAAGGAGATCAATCCAGTCCATCCTAAAGGAAATCAGTCCTGAATATTCATTGGAAGTGTTGATGCGGAAGCTCCAATACTTTGGCCACCTGATGTGAAGAGCAGACTCATTGGAAAATATCCTGATACTGGGAAAGATTGAAAGCAGGAGGAGAAGGGGATGACAGAGGATGAGATGGTTGGATGACATCACCGATTCGATGGACATGGGTTTGAGCAAGCCCCAGGAGATGGTCATGGACAGTGAAGCCTGGTGTGCAGCCCTCCATAGGGTGGCAAAGAATCAGAGACAACTAAGCAACTGAAGAACAACAAATAAGGTTTTTCAGTTATATATACATATTGATTTTGCTATCATCATACATAATTATTATAATGTGATTTTTGTTGTTATTCTGTTGGGATATTATCCACAATACACCTCTCTGAATTTTTCTCCGTGTTTCAAAGTTCATAGCAATCCTGGCTCATTTGTTTTCTAGAAGTATTTCAAAATATTTTCACATGGATCTCAAAAAATGTTATTCAAATATCAATTAAAATAACTGTAAACTTAGCAATCAATTTAGAGAAGTCACTAACAGGACATATCTGTTGAATTATTTTTGTGTTTTTCTTTCCTGAAAGATTTAGTAAACATTTGTATAGTTTTTGCCAATTACAAGAAACTTTATTTGGTTCCAATTATTCATATTTGTCTTTCTATCAATATTTCAAGTTATATTATTTTTATTTTGGTCTTAACAGAATAATTCCTTAATGAAACAGATGAGACTGAATTTTATGTGGACCTTGTGTCCAGAAAAATTATTGAACTCTCATGCTGCTGCTGCTGCTGCTAAGTCACTTCAGCCGTGTCCGACTCTGTGCGACCCCACAGACGGCAGCCCACCAGGCCCCCCCGTCCCTGGGATTCTCCAGGCAAGAACACTGGAGTGGGTTGCCATTTCCTTCTCCATTGCATGAAAGGGAAAAGTGAAAGTGAAGTCGCTCAGTCGTGTCCGACTCTTAGCGACCCCATGGACTGCAGCCCACCAGGCTCCTCCGTCCATGGGATTTTCCAGGCAAGAGTACTGGAGTGGGGTGCCAAAGAACATAGAATTCATGCAAGACTGAAAACAGCACACAGGAAGCCTCCTGTTAAATGTATCCTGACACAGGTAGCCAACTAGCTACTTGAATATCACAGAAAGGCAGTCAGAATTGTCCTTTTTTTTAATTGTTTAATTTTTATTATGTTTAATATTTATTATTGTTGATGTACAATGTTGTGTTACTTTATGCTGTAGAGCAAACTGAATCAGTTATACCTATACACTAGATTCTTTTCCCATGGAAGTCATTACAGAATATTGAGCCGAGTTTCCTGTGCTATCCAGTAGGCTCTCATGAGTTCCCTATTTTATATATAGTAGTGTGTATATGTCAACCACAATCTCTCAATTTATTACTTCCCCCCACGCTTCCCCTTTGGTCACTGTAAAGTTTGATTTTAAGATCTGTGAGTATGCCTTTTTAATTTTTCTGTGTTTATTTATTGGCTGTGCTAAGTCTTAGCTGTGGCACACAGGGTCTTTGTTGAGGCAAGTGGAATCTTTAGCATCTTAGTTGCGGCCTGTGCGATCTAGTCCCCTGATCAGGGACTGAACCTGGGCCCCCTGCATTGGGAGCACAGAGTCCTAGCCACTGGACGCCCAGGGAAGTCCCTATGAATCTGCTTGAGACGTCACTCTTCACCCATCAGACTAGTGGACACTCGGACGTTTGCCGAAGTGGTCTGCAGGCAAGGCCGTGGTGAACAGGCAGTGGTCAGCATTGCTGGTGGGCATCTGGGCTGGCGAAGCCCTTTGAGAGGCAACAGGGCTGTGTCCACCAGAATTAGGAATGTACAGCCCAGTGATCTCACTTGCCGTGATGAATACCTTAGACACAGCAGGTAGAATGTCGCATGTGGAAGCTTGCAACGCTTTAATAGCCAAATACTGGAAGCACAGGGTCTATCGTTCGGGTCCTGCTTCAGTTGTGTGGCATCTGTCCAGGACAATGCCATGAGATGTGACACATGAGAGCGATCCGTATCACACCTCTCCTCTGCCTGAGACCCTCTGACGGCTGACTGTGGCCCCCTGATTTCCCTCCCCTCCTTTGACAGTCCACCTTGCTTTTCTCCAGTCGCATGGCTTTTCCCTGTACCTCAATCATGCGGGTCAGCCTCCCACCTCAAGGCCTTTGTACAAGCCATTCCCTTAGCCTCCCCAGAGAATCCCAGCGCTCACCCCCTCACCACCGTTAACTCTGCTTAAATGTCACGTTCTCCACAAGGCCACCTCTGACCACTCCATCTAAAATCTAAGTCCCCACCTGCCATTTCCAGTCTCCATTATCTAGCTCTATGTTTTCAATTACTCTTATTATATTCTAACACAACATATAACTTATATGTTTATTGTCTGCTTTATGCGCCTCCCCCAAGATATCGATGCCATGGGGCAGAAACTGTCATCCGTTTTGTTGACTTCCATAACCCTAGGATATACCACACCTCCTTCCCCCACCAGACCCAGGCACAGCCCTTCTCCTCCCAGCAACACCCCCCCCCCCCCGCCAGGACACACCCCTTCCCCCTCCCCAGCACCCCCAGTGAGACACCTCCTGCCCCTCAGCTGCAAACCCGGGACACACCCCCTCCCCTCTCCGCAGTCCCAGGACACACCCCTCCCCAGCCCCAGGGTACACCCTCCTCAGCCCCCAAGACACACCCCTCCCCCTCCCCAGCCGCCCGAGGACACACCCTTCCGCTCCCCTCCGTGAACCCGAAGCTCAGGCCCCCTCCGCCACAGGCCGACTGAACAGAGAAGTCTTTCCACCGCCCTCGCCCCGGCTCCTGGCCGCCGGTTGCGCGCTCTCCGTCCCTGGCGCTCCGCCAACGAGACCGAATTCTGAGGCCGGCGCTGCGAGCCGAGCAGGACTGAGTCCTGAGGCCCGAGACGAGCTGTTTCCGGGCAGGAGGTGTCTGCGGCGAGGCCGGTTAGTGCGGGCGGCGCGGAGCGCGGGTCGTGCGGGGCCGGGGCGGTGGACGCGCGGGGCCAGGGGGCGCGCGGAGTCCCGGCCGACTTCCGGCAGGTCAGCGGGGCCGGGGCAGGGAGTGTTCCCGCCTGTCCTTCCTCCTCCGTTGGCTCTGGGGTCGGGGAGGGGGTCCTGTGCCCTAGACTTCTCCATGGTTAGAGCAGCGTTGGGGGAGGGGAGAGAGGCAAGAGGCTGAGGTTGAGTTGCTCAGCTGTGTCCAGCTCTTTGTGACTCCGTGGACTGCTGCACGCCAGGCTTCCCTATCCATCACCAACTCCCAGAGTCTACTCAAACTCATGTCCATTGAGTCAGTGATACCATCTAACCATCTCATCCTCTGTCGTCCCCTTCTCCTGCCTTCAATCTTTCCCAGCATCAGGGTTTTTCAAATGAGTCAGTTCTTCACATCAGGTGGCCAAAGCATTGGAGTTTCAGCATCAGCATCAGTCCTTCCAATAACTATTCAGGACTGATTTCCTTTAGGATTGACTCATTGGATCTCCTTGCAGTCCAAGGGACTCTTGAGAGTCTTCTCCAACACCACAGTTCAAATGCATCAATTCTTCAGCACTCAGCTTTCTTTATCGTCCAACTCTCACATCCATACGTGACTACTGGAAAAACCACAGCCTTGATGAGACGGGCCTTTGTTGGCAAAGTGATATCTCTGCTTTTTAATAAGCTGTCAAGGTTGGTCATAACTTTTCTTCCAAGCAGTAAGCGTCTTTTAATTTCATGGCTGCAGTCATCATCTGCCGTGATTTTGGAGCCCAGAAAAATAAAGCCAGCCACTGTTCTCACTGTTGCCCATCTATTTGCCATGAAGTGATGGGACCGGATGCCATGATCTTACTTTTCTGAATGTTGAGTTTTAAGCCAACTTTTTCACTCTCCTCATTCACTTTCAAGAGGCTCTTTAGTTCTTCTTTTCTTTCTGCCATAAGGGGGATGTCATCTGCATATCTGAGGTTATTGATATTTCTCCCGGCAATCTTGATTCCCGCTTGTGCTTCATCCAGCCCAGCGTTTCTCATGGTGTACTCTGCATATAAGTTAAATGAGCAGGGTGACAATATACAGCCTTGACGTACTCCTTTCCCTATTTGGAACCAGTCTGTTGTTCCATGTCCAGTTCTAACTGTTGCTTCCTGACCTGCATACAGATTTCTCAGGAGGCAGGTCAGATGGTCTGGCATTCCCATCTCTTTCAGAATTTTCCACCGTTGATTGTGATCCACACAGTCAAAGGCTTTGGCATAGTCAATAAAGCAGAAATAGATGTTTTTCTGGAACTCTCTGGAATATTTAACTTGGGTAGTAGAAGCACGCAGAAGCGAGGCGGCTGTGACGCCTCGGCGCAGAAGCGTGGCCGAGAGGAGCTAGGCCGGGCAGGGGGCTAGGCCGGGCCGGGGACTGGGGGCGGCGGCTGACTAGGGCGAGGCGGGGCCGTGGGCCGGTGGCCAGGGGAGACGGCCGACAGGGGCTAGTCCCGGCCGGGGGCCAGGTGCGGCGTCCGACAGGGCCTAGGCCCGGCCGCGGGCCAAGGGCGGCGGCCGACAGGGGGCTAGGCCCGGCCGGGGAACGGGGGCGGCGGCCGACAAGGGTCTAGGCCGGGCCGGGGGCCGGGGGCAGCGGCCGACAGGGGCTAGGCGGGGCCGGGGGCCGGGAGTCGGAGGCCAGGGGCCGGGGGCGGCGGCCGACAGGGGCTAGGCCGGGCCGGGGGCCAGGGGCGGCGGCCAGGGGCCGGGGGCCGGGGGCGGCGGCCGACAGGGGCTAGGCCGGGCCGGGGACCGGGGCGGCGGCCGACAGGGGCTAGGCCGGGCCGGGGGCCTGGGGCGGCGGCCGACAGGGGGCTAGGCCGGGCCGGGGGCTGGGGGCCGGGGTCGGTGGCCGACAGGGGCTAGGCCGGGCTGGGCTCCGGTGGCCAGGGGAGGTGGCCGACAGGGCCTAGGCCGGGCCGGGGGCCGGGGGCCGGGGGCGGCGGCCGACAGGGCCTAGGCCGGGCCGGGGGCCTGGGGCGGCGGCCAACAGGGGGCTAGGCCGGGCCGGGGGCCGGGGGCCGGGGGAGGTGGCCGACAGGGGCTAGGCCGGGCCGGGGGCCTGGGGCGGCGACCGACAGGGGGCTAGGCCGGGCCGGGGGCCGGGGGCCGGGGGAGGTGGCCGACAGGGGCTAGGCCGGGCCGGGGGCCTGGGGCGGCGGCCGACAGGGCCTAGGCCGGGCTGGGGGCCTGGGGCGGCGGCCGACAGGGGGCTAGGCCGGGCCGGGGGCCGGGGTCGGTGGCCGACAGGGGCTAGGCCGGGCTGGGGTCCGGTGGCCAGGGGAGGCGGCCGACAGGGACTAGGCCGGGCCGGGGGCCGGGGGCCGGGGGCCGGGGGCCGGGGGCCGGGGGCGGCGGCCGACAGGGCCTAGGCCGGGCCGGGGGCCTGGGGCGGCGGCCGACAGGGGGCTAGGCCGGGCCGGGGGCCGGGGGCCGGGGGAGGTGGCCGACAGGGGCTAGGCCGGGCCGGGGGCCTGGGGCGGCGGCCGACAGGGGGCTAGGCCGGGCCGGGGGCCGGGGGCCGGGGGAGGTGGCCGACAGGGGCTAGGCCGGGCCGGGGGCCTGGGGCGGCGGCCGACAGGGCCTAGGCCGGGCCGGGGGCCTGGGGCGGCGGCCGACAGGGGGCTAGGCCGGGCCGGGGGCCGGGGTCGGTGGCCGACAGGGGCTAGGCCGGGCTGGGGTCCGGTGGCCAGGGGAGGCGGCCGACAGGGACTAGGCCGGGCCGGGGGCCGGGGGCCGGGGGCCGGGGGCGGCGGCCGACAGGGCCTAGGCCGGGCCGGGGGCCTGGGGCGGCGGCCGACAGGGGGCTAGGCCGGGCCGGGGGCCGGGGTCGGTGGCCGACAGGGGCTAGGCCGGGCTGGGGTCCGGTGGCCAGGGGAGGTGGCCGACAGGGACTAGGCCGGGCCGAGGGCCGGGGGCGGCGGCCGACAGGGCCTAGGCCGGGCCGGGGGCCTGGGGCGGCGGCTGACAGGGGGCTAGGCCGGGCCAGGGTCCGGGGGCCGGGGTCGGTGGCCGACAGGGGCTAGGCCGGGCCGGGGGCTGGGGGCGGCGGCCGACAGGGGGCTAGGCCGTGCCGGGGGCCGGGGGCCGGGGGAGGTGGCCGACAGGGGCTAGGCCGGGCCGGGGGCCTGGGGCGGCGGCCGACAGGGCCTAGGCCGTGCCGGGGCCTGGGGCGGCGGCCGACGGGGGCTAGGCCGGGCCGGGGGCCGGGGTCGGTGGCCGACAGGGGCTAGGCCGGGCTGGGGTCCGGTGGCCAGGGGAGGTGGCCGACAGGGACTAGGCCGGGCCGAGGGCCGGGGGCGGCGGCCGACAGGGCCTAGGCCAGGCCGGGCCGGGGGCCTGGGGCGGCGGCTGACAGGGGGCTAGACCGGGCCAGGGGCCGGGGGCCGGGGTCGGTGGCCGACAGGGGCTAGGCCGGGCCGGGGGCTGGGGGCGGCGGCCGACAGGGCCTAGGCCTGGCCGCGGGCTGGGGGCGGCGGCCGACAGGGGGCTAGGCCGGGCTGGGGTCCGGTGGCCAGGGGAGGTGGCCGACAGGGACTAGGCCGGGCCGAGGGCCGGGGGCGGCGGCCGACAGGGCCTAGGCCGGGCCGGGGGCTGGGGGCGGCGGCCGACAGGGGGCTAGGCCGTGCCGGGGGCCGGGGGCCGGGGGAGGTGGCCGACAGGGGCTAGGCCGGGCCGGGGGCCTGGGGCGGCGGCCGACAGGGCCTAGGCCGTGCCGGGGGCCTGGGGCGGCGGCCGACGGGGGCTAGGCCGGGCCGGGGGCCGGGGTCGGTGGCCGACAGGGGCTAGGCCGGGCTGGGGTCCGGTGGCCAGGGGAGGTGGCCGACAGGGACTAGGCCGGGCCGAGGGCCGGGGGCGGCGGCCGACAGGGCCTAGGCCGGGCCGGGGGCCTGGGGCGGCGGCTGACAGGGGGCTAGGCCGGGCCAGGGTCCGGGGGCCGGGGTCGGTGGCCGACAGGGGCTAGGCCGGGCCGGGGGCCTGGGGCGGCGGCCGACAGGGGGCTAGGCCGGGCCGGGGGCCTGGGACCGGGGTCGGTGGCCGACAGGGGCTAGGCCGGTCCGGGGCCCGAGGGCGGCGGCTGACAGGGCCTAGGCCTGGCCGCGGGCCGGGGGCGGCGGCCGACAGGGGGCTAGGCCGGGCCGGGGGCCGGGGGCGGTGGCCGACGGGCTAGGCCGGGCTGGGGGCCGGTGGCCAGGGGAGGTGGCCGACAGGGACTAGGCCGGGCCGGGGGCCTGGGGCGGCGGCCGACAGGGGGCTAGGCCGGGCCGGGGGCCTGGGACCGGGGTCGGTGGCCGACAGGGGCTAGGCCGGTCCGGGGCCCGAGGGCGGCGGCTGACAGGGCCTAGGCCTGGCCGCGGGCCGGGGGCGGCGGCCGACAGGGGGCTAGGCCGGGCCGGGGGCCGGGGGCGGTGGCCGACGGGCTAGGCCGGGCTGGGGGCCGGTGGCCAGGGGAGGTGGCCGACAGGGACTAGGCCTGCCCGGGGGCGGCGGCCGACAGGGCCTAGGCCTGGCCGCGGGCCGGGGGTGGCGGCCGACAGGGGGCTAGGCCGGGCCGGGGGCCGGGGTCGGTGGCCGACAGGGGCTAGGCCGTGCTGGGGGCCGGTGGCCAGGGGAGGTGGCCAACAGGGACTAGGCCGGGCCGGGGGCCGGGGGCGGCGGCCGACAGGGGGCTAGGCCGGGCCGGGGGCCGGGGTCGGTGGCCGACAGGGGCTAGGCCGGGCCGGGGGCCGGGGGCGGCGGCCGACAGGGGCTAGGCTGGGCCGGGGACTGGGGGCCGGGGTCGGCCGCGAGAGGAATTACCCAAGGCCCAAGGTAAGAGAAACCCAAGTAAGATGGTAAGTGTTGCGAGAGGGCATCAGAGGGCAGACACTGAAACTAAAATTACAGAAAACTAACTAATCTGATCACACGGACCACAGCCTTGTCTCTCTCAATGAAACTAAGCCATGCCGTGTGGGGCCACCCAAGACGGATGGGTCATGGTGGAGAGGTCTGACAGAATGTGGTCCACTGGAGAAGGGCGTGGCAAACCACTTCAGTATTCTTGCCTTGAGAACCCCATCAACAGCATGAAAAGGCAAAAAGATAGGACACTGAAAGATGAACTCCCCAGGTCAGTAGGTGCCCAATATGCTAATGGAAGCAGATATAGATACTACCTACATCTTTGTTGTGTTTTTTTTTTTTCACTCAGGTGCCAGTTCAACAGATTCTGACAGTGAAAGTTTAGCTTGCAAATTGAAGCCTGGAGCCATGCCACAGTAAGTGTGTATGATTCCGTCCGTTTAAGTAGAAAATGTCAGCAGACTTGTGCTCAGTGACGCCGCTGGTGTTGTGCGCTGAAGGAAGAGGTCAGCTGATGTCAGTGAGAGATCAGATGCTTGAGCCTGGAACAGAGTCTTTGACTTTTGAACTTTGAAATCCGCATTTCATCCTCAGTGTCCCCAAATCTAACCATCCACAATGTTTGTTCCAGTGCCAACTGACTGCTTATAAATATGTAGAAGGAGCAGTCACAATGAGAGAAAATGACTGACATCAGTACTAAAATGTAAATGACAAACAACTTGTCACATAAATTAGAAAATATCTAATTAGGCTAGAAATGGGTTTCCATTTGGATCAAGTGTATCTCCAGTTAGATCATGTCATGAAAATCTCAAAATGTCATTGTCCCTACAAAGACATAGGGATTATTAGTAATATGTTAGGATCTTAATTATTTTGCAAAGATAAAATCTACCAAGAGTTTGTAGAAAACTCCATGAATATTGAGACTGTGCTAAGAAATTTGTTTGATTTACTAGTATATACATAACAATCATAGCCATTCAGCCTCAAATTATCACTGAGCATTCATGTTAAAGGGGGCTTCCCTGGTGGCTGAGTGGTAAAGAATGTGCCTGCCAATGCAGGAGACATGGGTTTGATCCCTGGGTTGGGGAGATCCCCTGTAGGGGGGCATGGTAACCCACTCCAGTATTCTTGCCTGGAGAATCCTATGGGCAGAGGAACCTGGTAGACTGCGGTCCATGGGGTGGCAAAGAGACATGACTGAGTGCTAACTGAGCATATGTGTTAAAGGGCTCTTAATAAGATCACATACTCTGCTACCTGTGCATTCCGACAAGGATCTCAAGTTTAGTGAAGTTCCATGACTCGCTTGAGATTACACAGCCTGTGACTTAGCAAAATTGGACCTAGAAACAGCTCTTAACTTTTATGCACTAAGAAAAGACCACAGTCCAAGACATGCTCAACTTTACACAATGGGAAACTGGAATAAAGAGCAGTTGCTGGACTGAAAAGCAACCACCAGAACTTTGAATTAAATATCGAAGGCTGTTCCTAAACATTTCCTAAACATATCTGCTTACTGCTCCAGACTGGGCTTTTCTAAGTATTATCTTTTGTCTTAGGATTTTCCAGTTCAATACTTTCTGCTTTCTAATAAGAGCTGAGATACATAGTTAGTACTTTCATCTGTGTGTTTATTTTGCTGCTGTCTGTGGGCCCCTCTGAATATATACTGAGCACCACTGTTCTAACTGTAGGTTGTGGGTCCCCATTTCTGAAGCAGTTCCAGTTGAAGCAGATTAAGCAAACATAAAGAAACTGGCCTGTTCTGTGGCAGTATTTCAAAGAATAATTCCTGCTTAAGAAATTCTGACCCAAGACTTCACTCCTTACTTTGCAGAGCTCAGAAGAAAACCACTTCTATGTCCTTGACCACTGGATCATCATCTCCAAAGACAAGAGTGACCACAGCTGTGATCCAGCCTCTGTCAGTCCCTGTTGAGCAGGTGAGCCCTATCCACAGTCCGAGAGGAGTCAGACTCTTTAGCATAAAGACCCCAGTTAGTCCTCCCCTGAAATATCTCCTCAGTGGACACACAACTGGGAGGAAAGAAAATGATAAGTTAAGTTCTTCCTTTTAATGCACTAAAAATAATTTTTAATCCGAGACACACCACTGATTAATCAACATCTGCATTTCCTTTGAGAATTCCTTTTTCTCACAGCTAATACTCTGATAAAGTGGTATCTGTGTTGGCTGTTACTGCTTGATTCTCCCTCACATATGTGCCATCTTCCACGTAGCCAAATTCGTTAGCTCATTTAAAAGAAAGCAGAAAAGGAGAAAAGTCCCCCTTATCCACAAAGTCCACCCGATAGAGCTCAGAAGTCCACCTATCCTCTGCGAGCTTAACAGATAATATGGGAATATTCAGATTCCTTCACGTCACTGTGCATTTTCATCCTGCTTTCGTTTCATTGTAAAACTGCTTTATCCAAGAACAACAGTATCCACAACTGGGTCATTGTAGTGAATTCACTTTGCAAACACAGGAAACCTGAAGCTTTTTTTAAGTAAAAAATTAGAATCTAGATGTCTCTAAATGAGATGTGATACTTTGCCTTGGTGCTGTGGTGGGCATCTGTAAACCCAAGCCTCTTGCAACATGAGCGCATTCTTGAGTCATAAGTGTGCCCTCCAGCCACTGAGCGCCCATGGGTGTTTTAGAAATGACAGGGCTCCCCTGGTGGCTCAGTGGTAACGAATCCGCCTGCAGTGCAGGGAGACCCGGGTTCGATCTCTGTGTTGGAGAAGATCCCCTGGAGAAGGGAATGGCAACCCACTCCAGTATTCTTGCCTGGAGAATTCCATGGACAGAGGAGCCTGGCGGGCTACAGTCCATGGGGTCGCAAAAGAGTTGGACACGACTGAGCGACTAGCTCTTACTTACTCTGTGGTATGTTGGGTATGCAAACCATCGAGAAAGCACATCTGAGATGAGACACTAGGAAAGAGCCAAGCAGTAGAAGTCATTCAGAGGTGGCATGTATAGTAGAAACTCCCTGTCAACCCCCAAAGCAGAGTGGACTTTACAGAAACCATTCTGTGCACCAGTGGACTTGTTTCGTGTTTGCTATGTAAGCACTGGTAGGTGTGCGATGAATGCTTAGCCCTGTCAGTGGCCATGCTGTCACCCACGTGGGTCCATGTTTCCGTGGTTTGCGTGTTCCGAGTCTGACCCACGTGCCTCTGCCCTCCAGGCCCCCAGCCCCACCTTGTTCCTCTGCCGGCCGGATGGACCTGCTGCCGCCTGCCTCCCGCCTGTCTTCACCAAGGTCAGGCAGCTGCATGTCTCATCCTCTGAGTTTGCTCTGGGCCTTTGATTCCATTCTCCTGTGGCTTCATGTATAGTCTTTAAACATGAAAACGAGTGATGAACGGGTTCATCTCAAGGTTACCTGTGGGGCTAAACAGATACTCGGTGCACAGCTGCTGTGTGACCATGATCATATAAAGGTCTGCGAAAGGTGGGCCTGATAGAGCTCAGAACAGACTGGGAACACCAAACAGTGCATGGGAGGAGACAGAATGATGGATGGGAACCTGGGAAAGCAGCAAGGTTTGTAGATGGTTTCAAAACCAACTGACAGATTTTCAGTTTGTCTCAGGGGGTGTTTTGCATCACCAGGCATGATGACATTGGTCAGCTGGTCAGCTCAGCTCAGAAATGGTCCCGTGGGGTGTTTCTCCTCTGTCTCCTCCCCACCTCTTTCCGAGAAAATTGTAAATGTTCTAATTGGAGTTGAGTTGATTTATAGTGTTGTGTTAGTTTCAGGTGTACAGCAAAGTGATTCAGTTATAGATGTAGTTTTTTTCAGATTCTTTTTCCTTATCGAGTTTTAAAATACATTGAGTAGAGTTCCCTGTGTAATACAGTAGGATCTTGTTGGTTATCTACTGTATATAGACTATATTGTGTACACGTCAGTCCCGTCTCCTAATTTATCCCCCCCTTTCCCCTTTGCTAATGGTAGAATTTGTTTTCTGAGTGTGTGAGTCTATTTCTGTTTTGAACGTAAGTTCACGTGTATCATTTTTTGATGGAAAGATATTTAAAAGGCACAGTTGAAGAGGTGCCCCATGCCTGTGTACCAGCGTACTGTCGGAAGTCATGCCCCCAGCCCAGCTAAGTTGAGTGTAGTATTCCTCAAATTGCAACAGATCCTCGTTTTTATCTCTGTTTGTTGTTGAGCTTGGCAGGCTGATTCTGAACCTTTTGTGGTTTCAAAAGTGGCTGAGAGCAGCTGGGGTCCTCCTGCAGGGGCAGGCTGAGATGGTGTTAGGATGTGAGATGTCAGGACTCCCTAGACCAGAGCGCCAGGAGGGCAGGGCTGGCTCAAACCTGGCCAAACAGCAGGACGAGGCCCCGAGAGCGCCCACAAGATGCCCCAGCAACCCGAGGGTCCCTGGGCAGGGTGGGTTCTTCAGAGGTGGGCCCCGGCCTCACCCATCTCACAGGATCAACCCCAAGTAACAGGACGAATGTGACAGTGGCTTCTGTAGTCCATTCTCTGAAATCTGTGAATCTTCCACAAGGCAGCCGCGAAGAGCCTCTGTCTGTCTTCATCCAGGGAGTGATGCTTCCTCCTAAGCCAGCCTGCAGCCAGCTTGGTTAAAGACCTCTTCCTACAGAGTGTTTACGGAGGACACAGTCAATGAATGAGGGCTGTTGACAACAACAGTGAGGGTCCACCTCCCCCTACCCAGGATAAAATACCCAAAGAAGGAAGAAGTCACGTCCTGCCTATGAACAGCGATGTCGGGATAACAGCCCACGGGGCATCTATCCGTGCTCAGAGCAGGAGTCGTTCACAGAGCGGCCGGCGTGACTATTGCATGGAGCGCAGGAGCTGTTGACAAGCAGCCCCATCCGTGAAGTCTGTGGGAGCTGCTGAGTTGTTGTCGGAACGCTGTTGGTTTTGGAGCCAGGGCCCCACGCACCTCCGGGCTGAGGTGTCACACCGTCCTGGGGTACCCAGCGGAGAGAGACCTGAGACACTCCTGTCTCCCTCAGGGCTGCGAAACTCCTTCGGGCCAGCCACAGCCCATCCGTGTCCGCACAGTGCAGTCCAGCTCCTGGGGCAGAGACCCCAGCACACTGTCCCCTTCAACCCAAAGGGAGCCATGAGGCATGCTCTGAGCCTGATAGAAAAGGAAACCAGGATTCCACATTTTTCTAAAGCTTGAGTTCGTAAGTCGCAAACAGTAGAGTGACTGTCCTCGCCTGCTGTGCCGGCCTCTTCCTCCTCGCTGGTGCCTGCAGCACCCTTCCCCTGGGGGCGCTGTCCCTCCCTGCCCTGCCCCGTCCTTCAGGGCCTGGGCTCTGCCAGTCCTTGGGCACCTCCATCCGTGTCCCCCCACGCCCCTGGTGGGGTTCCCTGGGGCTGAAGCCGGGGCCACCAACCTGGTGGGGACAGCAGCTCACGGGTCCCAGGGACACACTCGGGGCCCGGAGAGCGGCCACCCCGTGTGGCGTTTCTCCCTGGAGCCGTGGACCTTGCAGGGAGTCTTGGTACCAGGTGGACCTGAGAGCAGGAGATGCCCTCCTGTGGACCTCAAACCCCCAGGGCCACAGACCAGCCTCCCAAGGTCAGCCGTGCGAACGTGGCTTTGCTCAGGAGAAGCTCACTCAGGAGGAGCCACGTGGCAGACCTTGGAAAACTACGGAGACCTGTGTGTGTGACGTGCTTGGTTTCTACCCAGGTCCTACCTTTGTGACTCTCCAGTGTGAAGAGTATGCGCAGTCCTAGGAGCAAACCAGAGGCCCCTGGGTGTCTGGAAGCTCACACGTGGAGAGTATTAGTGCAGCGTCTGTAACGCGCTGTGAATGCTCCCTGAACACACCGGGGACATCGATGACTCCATCCTCACTAGCTGGACCCCGAGGGCAACATCTTCCCTGCTGATCTGCGAAATACTGCCCTCTGGACTAATCAGAAAGTGGAAGTCAATTTAAAACCAGAGACTTTTCTACATCTACAAGTAAGAATGAAGAGAGAATGGACTCAGAAGTAGGTAATAATATTCACCTTTTCATTTATCAAAAAAGGCCTTTGGCACCAAAATTCTCAGCAGGTACATTAGACTTTCCTGCTTCTGCCCACATTGTGGACTTCCAAGGTTTCACAGGGCCAGAGCACATGCACTGCAGGCCAGTTGCTACAGGATCTGTTTTTCCCCAGCACACCTTTGGCCGTCTTTTGAGAAAAATGTAAAAAGCAAAAATGGAAACAGAAAAAAAAAAAAAGCATCCTGCCTAATGTGAATTTGTTTGCTTTGGTTCTATGCATAATCAATTATTGCATCTGACTTACTTCAAGAGCCGTACTTGTCCTTTATTGGATGCGATACCCTGTAGGCACATACATAGATAGTAGAAAGTTTCAGTGGGCCTGTTGCCAGGGGAAGAAGGCAAGGGAGGCACCTGGAAGGGTCAGTCATTCCTTTGGTTTTGAGTAGCCGCTTGACAAGTTTCAGCTCTTTGCATCTATGAAGCCACACTCCTTTCTGGTCTGTTGGGCTGTCAGAGTTGATTGGTCTGGAGCTAGAGTGGCTGGAGCACCAGGGTGACAGTGCTGGTCAGGGGGAGGAGGCGAGGAAGGTCAGGTGGGGGAAGTGCTCCCGTTTTATTTCGCTCAGACCCTGCAGGTGAATGGGATCTGGAAAGAGGTACTGGTGCACCTATCTGTGGGGCAGCAGTGGAGACACGGACATAGAGAACAGACTTGTGGACCCGGGGAGGGGGGCTGGGAGAGAGGAGAGGGTCAGATGAATGGAGAGAGTAGTGTAGACACATATACACGACCATAGGTAAAAGAGATGGCCAGTTGGAGATTTGCTGTGTGACTCAGGGAACGCAAACCAGTGCTCTGTGACAACCTAGCGGGGTGGGAGGGAGGTTTAAGAGAGAGGGGGCATATCTATGCTTGTGGATGACTCTTGTTGATATTTGGCAGAAACCAACACAATATTGTAAAGCAATTATCCTTCAATTAAAAATAAATTTAATTATTAAAAAAAAACAAAAGAACCTGCAGATGAGGAAATGCCAGCCCTCCTTCTGGTGCAGCTGCCCCAGGACGCTGGTGGACACATGAAGGTCCTGGGGGAAGGTCGGAGCTTGGGGCACAGATGGGAGACCCAGGTTCAGCCTCTGGGTCGGGGAGATCCCCTGGAGAAGAGCATGGCGACCCACTCCAGTATTCTTGTCTGGAGAATCCCATGGACAGAGGAGCCTGGCGGGCTCCTCTGGTGGACAAGTGGCATCTCCTTCCCCTCCTGTCTGGTCCCCTAGGACTCTACCCCCAGATGGAACACGGGTGGATTGCACCAGCGCATCCTGGTGTTGATAAAGACAGGTCATGCCGACACTGAGACGTTCCATGGGTAATGGAGCCCGTGCACTGCAGGGCGGGCCCCGGGACCTCCCTCACTTCATCACCTGGGATCCAGTGCTCTCCTGACCTGAGGAGGGGTTCGTGTGCACGGTGCCCACCCCGTAAGTGCTCCTCTGAGCTTAGGAAGTGTTCCTCTGTGTCATGAGACCGTGTCGTGTGGCTGTGTGAGCCCAGACCTGATGGGTGTGTCCCGGTGTTTCAGGAGCTGCAGAACATCCGTGCGTCTGAGGGCCAGGTGGTCATGCTGGAGTGCCGTGTGCGCGGCACGCCCCCGCTGCAGGTCTGCTGGTTCCGGCAAGGCAGCGAGATCCAGGACTCACCGGACTTCTGGATCTTGCAGAAAAGTAAGGAGAGGGGCCCCCTCACAGTGCTGCCCACAGCACCACCCCGGGGCTGACCAGGCCCTGTCTCCGCCCAGGAGAACCAGGAAGGGTTCAGTCACTAAGATGCATGGATTTCTTCTTTGTTTCCTTTTTTTTTTGGCATTTTATTATTTTTAACTATTTTTTTCTTCCTCCCTCTTGAACTTCCCACCCCATCCCAACCCTCTAGATATTTTTTAATTTTTATTTTTATTAACAATATTGAGTTAGTTTCAAGTGTACAGCAAAGTGATTTAGCTATACATCTACATGCATCCAAGCTTCCCTGGTGGCTCAGGTGGCAAAGAATTTGCCTGCCATGCAGCAGACCTCAGTTTGATTCCTGGGTTGGGAAGATCCCCTGGAGAAGGGGTAGGCTACCCACTCCAGTACACTTGCCTGGAGAATCCCAAGGACAGAGGAGCCTGGCAGGCTACAGTCCATGGGGTCGCAAAGAGTCGGACACGACTGAGTGACTAAGCACAGCATACATGAATCCATCCTTTTTTGGAGTCTTGCTCCATACAGGTCACTACAGAGTATGGAGTAGAGGACCCTGTGCTGTACAGGAAACCTGGTTGTTTATCTGTTTATGGACAGTGGTGTGAGGTGTGTAGATTTGTGGTCTCAGAGTGAGGGGACATGGGCTCCAGCACATGAAAGCCATCCTGCTGGCTATGGGCCCTCACAAGCCCTGACTGAAGTTTTGTTTTCTTCTTCCGCAAAAATCACACATCCACATTTGAATTCAAAGTTGGGCCAGTCATCCTAGGAGGCTCTGAGCCTTCTATGAACTGCAATTGAAAACCTTGCTAGTGTGAGCTGTTAAGGGAGTCTTAGTTTATTTATGGGAATGTAAATTGATCTACCGTCCCTCTCTCTTTTGCGATGGGGCTTATCTCCAGTGTTTCTGCAGACATGTCCTAGACAAGGCCACAGGAAAGGATGGGCAGGTTTCGTATGAACAGAAACTGACTCGAATGCTCTGTTTTGATGTCTTTTTTTCTCATGTGGGGAACAGAACCTCGATCCACAGCTGAACCTGGTAAGAAGCTTTTTCTTTGTTTCTCTCTGCTAATGCATCTCTTGAGTTTCAATAGTTTGTTTCCGTTTTAAACCACATGCAGAACAATGTTGTTGGAGTTCCCTGGAAATGTGAAACCCCCTTACAGACAATATCTTCTTGACTGTGGGGTCTGCACACTGCATTTTCCATCCAGTTGTTTTATTAGTGAAACATTCAATTCCATTCAGACAAGGAGATCGGGCTCAATGACTTGAGGCTTTTAAAACCATGGTCTTTTATACTCAGAAAGCAAACTAAGCTAGAGATGCAAAAGCATCCGGCTAAGATTTCAGTGGAAGAGTGGTCTGCGGCACATTTCTACTGAACAGAAGACGCCACCAGCTAGACTACAGCCTGGAGATGCGTCTCCTGGGAGAGCAGCCTGGGGGTCAGCAGAGTGACCCCAGGGTCTGTATGTGTGTGTCCTGAGGTGTTGGCAGAGTGACCCCAGGGTCTCTGTGTGTGTCCTGAGGTGTCGGCAGAGTGACCCCAGGGTCTCTGTGTGTGTCCTGAGGTGTCGGCAGAGTGACCCCAGGGTCTGTATGTGTGTGTCCTGAGGTGTCGGCAGAGTGACCCCAGGGTCTCTGTGTGTGTCCTGAGGTGTCGGCAGAGTGACCCCAGGGTCTCTGTGTGTGTCCTGAGGTGTCGGCAGAGTGACCCCAGGGTCTCTGTGTGTGTCCTGAGGTGTCGGCAGAGTGACCCCAGGGTCTCTGTGTGTGTCCTGAGGTGTCGGCAGAGTGACCCCAGGGTCTGTATGTGTGTGTCCTGAGGTGTCGGCAGAGTGACCCCAGGGTCTCTGTGTGTGTCCTGAGGTGTCGGCAGAGTGACCCCAGGGTCTGTATGTGTGTGTCCTGAGGTGTCGGCAGAGTGACCCCAGGGTCTGTATGTGTGTGTCCTGAGGTGTCGGCAGAGTGACCCCAGGGTCTCTGTGTGTGTCCTGAGGTGTCGGCAGAGTGACCCCAGGGTCTCTGTGTGTGTCCTGAGGTGTCGGCAGAGTGACCCCAGGGTCTGTATGTGTGTGTCCTGAGGTGTCGGCAGAGTGACCCCAGGGTCTGTATGTGTGTGTCCTGAGGTGTCGGCAGAGTGACCCCAGGGTCTCTGTGTGTGTCCTGAGGTGTCGGCAGAGTGACCCCAGGGTCTCTGTGTGTGTCCTGAGGTGTCGGCAGAGTGACCCCAGGGTCTCTGTGTGTGTCCTGAGGTGTCGGCAGAGTGACCCCAGGGTCTCTGTGTGTGTCCTGAGGTGTCGGCAGAGTGACCCCAGGGTCTCTGTGTGTGTCCTGACAGGTATGGTGGGCTGAATGGTGGCCCCGAAAGCTGTCCATCCTTCTGCAGCCGGTAAAGGTGATCTTATTCCGATGAAAGGTCTCGGCAGATGGAAGTAAGTTACTGACCTCTGTACCAGATCACCCGGGATGCATGTGGATCCTAAATCCAATGAAGGGTGTCCTTGGAAGAGAAGAGGGGGTGATCTGAAGCACAGAGCCACCTAGGGGAGAAGGTTTGTGCAGATGGATGCAGAGGTCGGGGTGATGTGGCCACAAGCCCAGGGAGGCCTGGGGTTCCCCAAGGGCTGGAGCAGGCCAGGGGGACTCCCCTGGAGCCTCTGGAGGGAGCTCAGCCCTGCCCACACCTTGATCACAGGTTTCTAACTCCAGAACTGGGGGAGAATGAATTTGTGTTAAAGCTGTCCAGTGTGTGGCCAGTGGCTGCAGCCGCCCCTGGACACCGAGAGTGAACTTGCTGGCTCCAAGGTGAAAACAGTGGCAGGACCCGCGACCCCTGCCCCCCCGCCCCCCGCCACGATCTTGTCATAAGGTTAAAGGAATGAATATGCACAGATGAGATGCCTGAATCAGGGACTGCCACTTGGGTCTCAGCCCCCTTCACCTCCTCCTCCTTGTCATCATCACCATCATTAGGGGTCCTCATCCACTCGTTCAGTGGACACGCGGTGCTCTTGCACGGCCCTGATGTGGGGAACGAGGCCAACGAGCTGGGAGGCTCCACACAGGACTCACCCTGCCTGCTGGGGCCGCATGGACAAGGCCTGTGCAGTGACACGGAGGCCCTGGGAGAGGCTGGAACCTCTGGTCGTGGGAGGCTCGGGGTCTCAGCATCAGAGGTGGAGGGGTGAGCCGGGTCCATCCAGGGGGTGCAGCCCTTCACTCAAAGTGGGGGAAGAACCCCATGTGGCAGCCGGTGTCCGGGAGCTTCCCCTTGCCCTGGTGGGCTGCGGGCACAGCCATGGATGACCAGGAGTCTGCATCTCGCTAGGGGCCGAGGCTGGCACCAAGTGAATCCTCAGTGAGGTTTTTTCCTTAAAAACCATCCTAAGTGACTTTGGCTCCATTGGTTTTTGCCAAAAACCTACAATGATCCCAAGAACTTTGTACACTCCAAGGGTGGTGACTGGACGTGGAGCCCAGCACAGACCCAAGTCGGTCCTGCCCTGAGTCCCACGGGCCGGCCACACCATCCCCCTTCTGTGGCCTGGCTTTCTTCTGCCAGGACCCCCAGGATGGTGGAAAGGCGAGTGTGGCCTCAAGCTGAGGGGCCCAGCGTGGGCTCCAAGCCCCTGGGGGTCCCCTTGGGAAGTCTGGTGGACCATAGTCTCCACTGCCGTCGGGCAGCTCTGTCTCGGGGAATGTCTTGTTTCTTTGCTTTTTGTTGTGATGGGACACCCCACTTATCTCCGGGCGGTTGGGAAGTCTGTTGTTGTTACATGCTCCCGCCTTAGATGGGGAAACATGATTGCTGCCTTGGCGCTGCTCACTCGATCCTGGGAATCTGTTAAACACAAATGGCAAGGGGAACAGAGAAAAACAGAAAAAGAAAAACAGAGACTTGCTGGGTTGCTTCAGGTCTCACCTGTGATTAAGAGTGTGTACAGCCTGCATGTGAACCCGGATTCCCACACCTGCCAGCTACCAGGTGCCAGGCCCTGATTTTAGACCCCCAGCTTCACTAAGGAGTCCTTGACAGATACAGTTTGTGTGTATTTCAAGTCTACCTTGTGATGACTTGATGCCCATAGGCCTCATGGAATGATTGCCCAACATACGCATCGCCTCACACAGTTAAATCTGTGTGTGTGTGTGTGTGTGTTTGTCTCTTTAATGTTGTTCTAGAATCCATGAACACAATATATATAGCTCTCCATTTTTTTAGATCTTCTTTAATTTATCTTAGAAGTTTATAGTTTGCTGTATGTCTTGCACATGTTTAGTTAGATATCTTGATATTTTCAGTGGCATTATAAATTCCTCATAGATAGAGATAGAACTGACTTTTCTATATTCACTTCCTAATTCCATTTATTTCAAATAATTCTAATTGTATTTTTTTATGTATACATAATTATGTCTTCAAATAAGTGCTTTCTTTCCCCTTTGCAACTGTGATAACCCTTTTCTTTTTCTTGCCTTATTTTTCGGACTGGGATCTCCAGTACAGAGTACAGTGGTGAACAGAAGTAGTGAGAATAAGTATCCGTGTCTCTTTTCCATAATCAGAGGAAAAGCTTTCAGTATTTCACCATCACATATGATATTAGCTTTTTTGGAGACATTTTTATCAAAATATATAAATTCTTCTCTGTTAGTTGACCAAGAGTTTTTTCTTAGTCATGAACTAAGATTATTACATTAAATTTTGTTAAGTTTATTTTCTGCAGGTTTTGAAACAGGTGATTTTTCTTTAATGTGGCGATTTTACTTTTAAAAAATTTTGTGATTCTAAAACGACCCCAACCTGATCTCGATGTATTCTCCTTTGGTTGGACTTTATTTGTTGGGGTTTTATTTAGGATTATTCCATCTATACTCAGAGTCTGTAATTTTGCTTTCTTGTACTTCTTCCTTGTTGGTTTTAGTATCAAGGTTATGCTAGTCTTCTAAAACAAGGTTGCAGAGTGTTCCTTGTTTACCCCGAGAGTTCCTGTGAGATTACTGTTTTCTTCCCTAGATTTTGGAAAGAATTGATTGGCAAAACCAGTTGGTTTCATTGTGGGGAGGCTTTTAATTTCAGATTTAATTTTTTTCATGCAAATAAAATGTTCTGATTTTGTATGTCTTCTTGGGTCTATTTAAGTAAAGCATATTCCCCCTGCTAGGAATTTATTGAGGCCAGCAGATTCTCCAATTAGTAAGTGAACTGTGGTTTATAGTATGTTTCCTATCTGCAAGATGTGTTGTCTCCCCTTTCAAAAATCCTTGATACTGGTGATTTGTGCTTTGTCTCTTTTTCTTAATCAGTGTCTCTAGGGGTTTATGAGTTGTATCAGTCCTTTCAAAGAGCCAACTTTTGGCTTTGTTTTTAAAAATGTTCATATTTGCTTTCTGTTGCCTTATTTTCTGCTCCTTTTTTCCCCATCTGCCTTGTGTTTCGTTTGCTTTGCTCTTTTTCTGGTTTCTTGGGCTAGAGGCTTAGTTGATTTTTAGCCTTCCTTCTTTTCCAGTATATGTGTTTCAGGCTTTAAGTTACCCTCTAAACACAGTTCGCTGCGTGCCACAAGTTTGAATAAGCCCGATTTTCACTATCTTTTATGTAAAAGTTTTTCCTAATCTTCATGTGGTTTTTAAAATTTTATTGAAGAAATTCTTCAAGAAGCATGTCATTGAACTTCCCAATGTTTGGGGAGGTTTTTCTAGTGACCCTTTTTTGATTTCTCACTTAATTCCATGAAGAGCCCCGTCTTAGTCATTTTGCGCTACTGTTATAAATACCATAGACTAGCTGGTAAACAACAGAAAGGTGTTTCTTATAGTCCCGGAGGCTGGGAAGTCCTAAGATCACCCGCAGGTGCCACATCTGGTGAGGCCTGTTTCCTGGCTCCTAGGCTGCCTGCTTCTTCTCTCTGTCCTCGCAGCACGGGAGCCCATTCCCTCCTGACCTGACCCCTCCCAGAGTCCCTGCCTTCTAGTATCATCACCACGTGCGAGGTGAAGCTTGAGGGCACATAAACCGTCAGCCCATTGCAATCCGTAAGTATACCCTGAATTATTTCAGTCCTTGGAAATAATTTGAGCTTTCCTAATGGCCCAATATATATTCATTTTGTTCTATGTTCCTTGGGCTCTTGAAAATAATATGGGTCAGTGGGAGTGCAGTGTTCCGTATGTATCAGTTAGAGCAGGCTTGTCACTCGTGTAATTCAGATTCCGGTAGCCATGCTGAATAAAGCAGAAGTCGGTGAAATTACCTGTAATATATTTTATTTAACACACCCAAAATATTATCATTTCAGTGTGTGATCAACATGATAAAGCCTAGTGAAATATTTCACATTCTGTTTTTCATGCTGAGTCTTGAAAATCCAGTGTGTGTTTCATGCTTGCAGCGCGTCTCATTGTCGAGCCAGCCGCATTTCAGGTACTTCGTGGCTGCAGGTGACTCCGCACCAGGGAGCCCAGTTCCAGGAGAGACGTGTCTTTAACGTCTCCCACTGCGATGATGAACTTGGCTGTTACTCCTTTTCTATTTCTGTCAGTTTTTATGGATTGATATTTTGAGGTTATGTTATTAGGTGCATTCAAATTTAGAATCCTCATCTTCTTGCTAGACTGAACTTGTATCAGTATGAGATGCTCCTTTTTATCGCTAGTAATGCTTCTTAATTTAGGCACTGTTTGACAGTGATATTGCCACATGAGTTTTCTGTCCTTGTTTGCCTGGGTATCTTTTACTTTCACCTGTCTAAAAGATCTTCTATCTTAACATGTACCTCTGTGAATAGTGTATAGGTTTAATTATAATCAGTTTGACACTGTACCTGTTAATGAGAGTATTTGCTCTATTTATTATTTTGATATTTCAGTGTGTAGATACCATGTTACTGTTTGTCCCACCTATTCTGTGTTCTTTTTCTCTTGCCTTCTTTTAGAAGTATGAAGTGTTTCTCTAGTTCTGTACTCCTCTGTCAGGTTGTTGGGCGTACATTGGCAGATACAGCGTGTGTTTCACATTTAAGTCTAACTTAGTACTTTTACTGCCTCCCTGACACGATTGTTTCCTCCTTGTCACTGTTATACTTGAAAATTTTAGATACATTTTTGGCATGATCATCATTGTTTTGTAGAGTTAATATTTACCCTCAGAGTTACCTCATTGTTGGTCTTTACTTGTTTTGTCTGTTTCCGTCAGAGACTACTTTTCCTTTTCCCAAAGAACTGCCTTCATGTTTTTTTAGTTCACGTCTGTGGCTGATGAGTTGTCTCATTTCCATTTGCCCTAAAAGTCTTTATTTTGCTTTCACTTTCGAAACGTGTTTTTGTTGGGTATAGAATTCCAGGTTGGTGGTTATTTGTTTTTCAGCATTTTACAGATGCCAGTCCATCATCTTCTGACTTCCTTGTTCTTGAAGTCAGCTCTCAGTCTTGCTGTGCCATTAAAAGCCTCTGAGCGCTTGAACATTTTCTTCTTGCCTTAGGCACCCGCAGAGCTGCTGAAACCAATGTGCGGTTTGCATTTTTGAGTCAATGGTCTGATTCTTGATCCAACTCTTGCCACTGTCCCTGTCCGTCAGTTCAGTCGCTCAGTGTCTGACCCGTTGTGACCCCATGGGCTGCAGCATGCCAGGCTTCTCTGTCCATCACCACTCCCGGAGCTTGCTCAAGCTCATGTCCATCGAGTCAGTGATGTCGTCCAACCATCTCATCCTCTGTCGTCTCCATCTCCTCCTGCCTTCAGTCTTCCCCAGCATCAGGTTCTTTTCCAATGAGTCAGTTCTTCGCATCAGGTGGCCAAAGTATTGGAGCTTCAACATCAGTCTTTCCAGTGAATATTCAGGACCGATTTGCTTTAGGATTGACTGGTTGCATCTCCTTGCAGTCCACGGGGCTGTCAAGAGTCTTCTCCAACACCACAGTTCAGAAGCATCGATTCTTCGGCGTTCAGCCTTCTTCATGGGCCAACTCTCAAGTCCATACATGACTACCTGAAAAAACATAGCTTTGACTAAATGAACCTTTGTCGGCAAAGTAACGTCTCTGCTTTTTAATATGCTGTCTAGGGTTGTCATAGCTTTCCTTCCAAGGAGCAAGCGTCTTTTAATTTCACCATCTGCCTTAATTTTGGAGCCCAAGAAAATAAAGTCTGTCGCTGTTTCCATTGTTTCCCCATTTATTTGCCATGAAGTGATGGGGCCGGATGCCGTGATCTTCCTTTTTTGAATGTTGAGTGTTATGCCAGCTTTTTCACTCTCCTCTTTCACTTTCATTAAGAGGCTCTTTAGTTTCAACCCCTGTAGACATTTCTTATTCCCCTTTCTGTCTTTTCCCCACTGTGAGGGGCCCCCTTTATAGATTTTAACAACGTAGTTTAACAACGGGCTCCTTCAGTATATTCTATACTTTCCGCCCTCTTATATATGTATTTTTAACCGATCCATTCTTCAGTTCACTGATCCTGTCTTCAGCTACGTCCAATTTGATGTTAAGCCCAGAGACTGAGTTTTTAAATTGAGTCACTGTTATTGTAAAGTTCTAGAATCGGTTGTGATTCTCAGAAATTTTTCCTTTTGTCAAGTATCTTTTTGAGCAGGTGAAGTTTGTATCTGATACCTCTAGCGTACCTCTGATATGCTGATATACATCTGACACCTGTGGAGCTGTTTCAGTTCTTTTTCTCTTGGTCCTGTTTGTGGTTACACCCCTTTTTGCTTTTTTGGTTGCATGTTGGACATGATGTATGGAAAACCCTAGAGGTTCTGAGTGATGCTGTCTTCTCCAGAGTTTCCTCTGACGCAGACCTCCAGTGGGGACAGAGCTGTCTGTTCACTCGGGCCTGAGTGACTTGACTGGGGGCTCCTTGTAAGCTCAGTCTCAGCAGCCTTCACCCACTTTCCCCCCCAACCCCAGGGAGGAGCCCTCCAGCGTCTCCGTCTGCAAGCCTGGGGTCCCTCCCAGGGCCCCTCCTTCTCGGCAGGTCCTGAAGCCCACCGTCTGTCTCCTGAGCGCCACGAGGTGATTGATACTCAGCGCTCAGCCGGTTTGGGCAGAGTGTTGGGTCCGTTTTCTGTGCCTCCCTTTTCTTGGGGAGCTTGGTCTCTAACATCCGGACTGAGTTGTCAGGCCTGTGCTTGAATTTTTGTCTTCCCAGCCCAAGGAACCATCCAGAGCTGTGTTAGCCAGTCCCCTCTGCTTGACTTTTTGCCTGCCTTTTCTTCCCAGAGTCAGCTTTGTTCAAATGCCCCAAGGGAAGGAGCAGCCCTCTCAGCCTCTGGCTCCCTCCCTGGGCTTCCCTTTTGTTTGAAATCTTGGATTGTGGCTGCCTAAGGACCTCTTTTCAAATGTATTTAGCTTTTCTAGCTTTTGGCAGGCTGACCTACAGGCTGCTTGTGTCTGTAACTGGAAGTGGGGAAGCCCTGGGTGCCTTCTCTCATCTGAAGCCACATGTAAAAGTCACAGTAATTCTACTGATCATCTTTATTTGATACCAGGGAAAACATGAACCAGGAGTCCTTGCTTAGTACCCACGGTTGTGTTTCTGATCAGAATCCCCAGGTTGCCGGGCTGTTTCAGTGCCACTTGAACTTGGGAAGGAGGTAGAGCAAGCAGCCCACTCGGCCTGGGGGCAGAGCAGCCGGTCTCCCCTCTTCCTCAGCCCCTGCCGGTCTCCCCTCTTCCTCTGCCCCTGCCGGTCTCCCCTCTTCCTCTGCCCCTGCCGGCCCAGGGCAGGCCTCGTGATGACCGGCTGGTGGTGGAGGAGAAGGCTGAGGGGGAAGGGGTTCGGTGACGTGTATTCTGTGACGTGGTCACATGCGAGTTTACTTTTTCAGTTTGAAAAAAATGACTGCTTTTAGTCTTCCCTCCAGTTTCACGTTAAGGTTGAAAATGAAGATTTTATTCTTAAATTTGAGTACAGTGATTTTACAGTCTTTCTGAAAGCAACAGTTGAGGTTTTCAAAAGACATCTCAGAAAACTCCAGTAGATAAAGCCAAAAAAACAGAATGTGTTCCGGGTGAACTGCGGGCGGGACCCCAAACTGTCCTGTGTCTCTCCCGGAGTCTGTAATGGCTGAGATGGGTGGATATAGAACCCCAAGCACCCTCAGGACTGAGGTCCTCAAGTGACAGCAGAGGTCCCGGCTGAGCCAGGAGCAGTGTGGCCTGTGCCCCAGTGAGTGGAGAGCCGCGAGGGTGGGAGTGGAGCCGGGAGAGGGGGTGGGAGACTCGGGGGCGGAGGGAGGGGCAGCACCTAGGGGGGTCTGGGAGGCGCTGGCTGTCGGGGCTCGAGGCAGGGACACCCCTGAACCTCCACCGTGCAGCCCCCACGGGGCAGAGTTGTCTGGCCGCCCAGGGTTGAAGTTAAGAGAGCGAGTTCGCAACAGGTTGAGTGAACCCCTGTACCCACTGTGGGTTCATGTTAAGTGCCTGGAGCGAGGTTGGTCAAGCCCTTGCTGAGCTCGATTGAGAGAGTCAGTCAGGGAGGACCGAGCTCAGGGTGAGAGTGAGGGGCAGCTAGTGTGGTGAGTCCTCCTCAGCTGGGTGGGTTCTGGGGACGCCCTTGAGTTCAGGGGTGCCCTTTCACTAGCCTCACTGGAGGCTTGTTTAGGGGGTGGAGGGGCAGAAGTCCACTTAGAAGACATGCTCATTCCTAGTGGTGGTGGTTTCTGAAGCAGTTCATACTGTTCGGTTCAACTGTGAACCAGTACCTTGCAGGGTCATGTTTGACGGTGGGCCTGAGCTGTGGGCACGGCCTTCCTTCTCCCGCACCCCACACTCACCTGCCGTCTTTTTGGCAGCCCCTCCCCCTTCTCGGCGCCCTTGATGGTGGGCCTGAGCCCAGCCCCCCTGTTACCACGGAGCCCCTTGTGACTGAGTGGGTTCCGGGTTCCGGGCTCCTGGGAGACGTGCTGGAGGCAGAGCCTTCGTGCCATTTCTTCTTGAGACACCGGTGCTGGTGGACATAGTGTGAGAGCGGTGGTCATAGTGTGAGAGCTGTGTGTGTGAGAGTAGTGTGTGTGAGAGCGGGGTGTGAGAGGAGGGTGTGAGAGTGGGGTGTGAGAGTGGGGTGTGTGAGAGTGATGTTCATGGTGTGAATAGCCATGGTCGTAGTGTGAATAGTGGTGGTGATAGCTCCGTTGCTCAGGTATCTGGTAGTGAACCAGCAGTTGCCCCCGAGTGGGGGGCTGCCCCCATCCGTGAGGATGGGTCGCAGAAAGGCCCGCGTCTGGGCGCTTTTTCAGTGCTGCTACCCCAAGGCAAAGGCCAAGACGAGGAAGAATTTGGACGCGGCCCAAGTCCTGGATGCAGAGCTGCTTGAGGTGAGAGCAGATGGAGGCTGGGCTCGTCGGATCGGCCCTCACGCGGTGAAGCACTGGGGTCGTGTTTCTTGTTAGCACGGTTGTGGGCCCTGCCGGCCAGGGCATTTCGGCCTTAGTGGGCAGGATCGACCCCAGCAGGTTTACCTTGTAAGAGGTTGTGCAGGTGCTGCTTGGAGGATGGGCGGAGGCCCCACAAGAAGGGAAACACTGGCTGGATGAGTCTCTGGGGCATGTGGATCGAGCTAGAGAGTCCGTCCTTGAAGCAGAAATGCTAAGCCTCTTAACGTCTCTCATCTTACAAAGCACAGGACAGTGTGTCCAGTATCTTAATGACGGGTACCTACTGCTTACGTGTATAACATACACCCTCATAGCTTCACATGTCTACTACATGCCTCTTGCAAGTGTTGGGCACTGTTTACTGAATGACTGGGTGACTTCAGTGGAGTCAGGCTAACGGATGGCCCTGGGGTGCCATCAGCCTTTTTCCCAGGGGAACACTCCAAAGCCTGGTGGCCTTGTAGACCTTTCCTTTTTTCTTCACTCTCCCCAGTGATTCTAGGTCACTTGTCTGTGTGTTGTTTAAGAATCTCTTTATGCACTTTGTTGTTGGATTTATGTTTAGGAAAGTTTCTCAGACGTCCCTGGGTCTTGAGAAGGCAGGCTTGGATTCCGGGTTCTCCCCTGCCACGTGCCTGTCAGGTCGAGGTGGAGGCTGCAGGCCGGTCTGAGTTGTGGTGGTCTGTGTGGTCTTGGGGTCAGCAGACCCCTCTTCTCTGGAGGGGCAAGGAGATCCTTTGTGTGGATCTTGGAAAGACTTGGCAGGGTCAGTCTTCAGCATCTTGCTCTCTTTTTAATTTGTGTTTGCATTTAGTTACTTACTCATTTCACTGTTTTCTAGGATTTTGCTACGCTTACCGAAGGACTAAATGTATGCAGGCAGCAGCTTCTTGAAAGAGAAGAAGAAATCGCTGAGCTGAAAGCCGAAAGGAACAACACCGGGGTCAGTAGGGGGATTGTCACGTGTTGACATTTGCCTTGCGGGGGTCACCACTGGGCTCCGTGTTGCTGTCTTTAAACTCTGTCTGTTTTCAAGTTATTTTTCACATCTTCCCTCTGAGCAGACCGAGGTGGATCAGTTTGGGGTTCTCATACCTTGCTTCAAATTTATGATGAGAGCTAATGTAATTTTAGTACATTTGAGGGGGGAGTTCTCTTAACTTACATTTTTGTCCATGCTCCACTTTGTGTGGGATCTTAGTTCCCTGACCAGGGATTAAAACCTATGTCCCCTGCAGAAGTGTGGAGTCTTAACTACTGGGCCACTGTGGAAGTCCACTCTAACTTTAGGCTGAACTGGCAGGATTCCGACTTGCCTTAGCATGGTTTCGGCTTTAGCATGAGGCTGAGAGGAGTTATCGGCCCTGAATTCAAGCATGAGGTTGAACGTGCTCCTTTGGCCCCGCCCTGCAGCTGCTGCTGGAGCGTCTGGAGCGCCTGGTTTCCCAGTACATGCCGTCCCTCCGGATGACGGCGGATGAGCAACAGGCGCAGTCCCCAGCCGGCATGACCAGTGAGGTGGAGGTGCTCAGGGCGCTGAAATCGCTGTTCGAGCACCACAAGGCCCTGGACGAGAAGGTACCAGCCACCTGGCCGTCTTGAATTTGTACACTTGCTGCCTTGTTAGGTGGATGCTGCACGTATTTATGTAACTAGTTGACTTTTGAGCTTCTTGAATTTTTGTAAATAGGTTCTTTCTGTAAGAAGACAGAGTTTTATATGGTTAAAAAGCGTTGCCTGCATACATGCTCAGTCATGTCCGAGTCTTTACGACGCTGTGGACTGCAGCCCACCGCGCTCCTCTCTTCATGGGACTTCTCAGGCTAGAATACTGGACTGGGTGGGCATCTTCTACTCCAGTGGATCTTCTTGACCCAGGGATTGAACCTGCCCTCTTCATTGGCAGGCACATTCTTTACCACTGAGCCACTTGGGAAGCCCGCAGTTAAAAAGTGTTAGTTGGCATAAATGACTCAAGATTGATTATATTCTGTATATCAATTTGCATTTAAAAACTGGGTAATAGAATTAATTTAGGATAACATTTTGTTGTCTCAAACTTAGAATTTAAAGCTGTTAAGAAGGAGATTTTCTTAACGTTAAGATCAATGAGAGACATTAAAGGTATTCTGTTACAGTAGCCATGTATTAGGGTGAGTATACAATAAGAAGTGCCCTAAGGTATATGCACACATCAACACACAGTGACTCGGCCCCTTTTATTTGAGTTGAGAGAGCGATTATGAGTAGCACGCGAAAGGTGGAGTTTGTTAGAAGAAGGATTAGGTGCCACATGTAACGGGGTAAGTTTGATCAGTCATCGTGTAATTTCAGTTAAGGGTTTGTCATTTGCATCCTTTCATTTTAAAAAAGTATGAAGGCTGTAGTGGTGGACATCAGAGGTTATTTATCTTTCTGATTGAGGACCTGCCCACCTGGGTTATTTTAATGACTAGTAAACTAGACTTGTGGTTCAGAGCTACAGAATCTCTTAAGTACCCATTTGTCCAGTAGAAGACAAATTCTGACTCTAATCACCTGGTTGTATTCGCGATGGATAGCATCACCGTGAATTTTCTTTTTATATTCTGTTTTCAGTTTAGAGTTGAGTTTTTCCAAGTGGAGTTCTGCTGTCTTTACTTACTTCTTTAAGTTCAGTTCAGTCACTCAGTCGTGTCTGACTCTTTGCGACCCCATGAGTCACAGCACGCCAGGCCTCCCTGTCCATCACAAACTCCCAGAGTTCACCCAAACCCATGTCCATCGAGTTCATGATTACCATCGATTGATCTCATCCTCCATCTTTCCCAGCATCAGGGCTTTTTCCAATGAGTCAGCTCTTTGCATCAGGTGGCCAGAGTATTGGAGTTTCAGCTTCAACATCGGTCCTTCCAATGAACACCCAGGACAGATCTCCTTTAGGATGGACTGATTGGCTCTCCTTGCAGTTCAAGGGGCTCTCAAGAGTCTTCTCCCACACCACAGTTCAAAGGCATCAATTCTGCGGCGCTCAGCTTTCTTCACCGTCCGACTCTCACATCCATACACGACCACTGGAAAAACCATAGCCTTGACTAGACGGACTTTTGTTGGCAAAGTAATGTCTCTGCTTTTAAATATGCCATCTAAGTTGGCCATAACCTTCCTTCCAAGGAGTAAGCGTCTTTCAATTTCATGCCTACAATCACGATCAGCAGTGATTTTGGGGCCCAAAAACATGAAGTCTGACACTGTTTCCACAGTTTCCCCATCTATTTCCCATGAAGTGATGGGACCTGATGCCATGATCTTAGTTTTCTGAACGTTGAGCTTTAAGCCAACTTTTTCACTCTCCTCTTTCACTTTCATCAAGAGGCTCTTTAGTTCTTTTCCACTTTCTGCCGTAAGGGTGGTGTCATCTGCATATCTGAGGTTATTGATGTTTCTCCCGGCAGTCTCGATTCCAGCTTGTGTTTCATCCAGCCCAGCGGTTCTCATGATGTACTCGGCATATAAGTTAAATAAGCAGGGTGACAAGGACACAGACTTGACGTCCTCCTTTTCCTATTTGGAACCAGTCTGTTGTTCCATGTCCAGTTCTAACTGTTGCTTCCTGACCTGCGTACAGGTTTCCCAAGAGACAGGTCAGATGGTCTGGTATTCCCATCTCTTTCAGAATTTTCCACAGGTGATTGTGATCCACACAGTCAAAGGCTTTGTTTGGCATAGTCCATAAAGCAGAAATTGATGTTTTTCTGGAACTCTCTTGCTTTTTCGATGATCCAGCAGATATTGGCAAATTGATCTCTGGTTCCTCTGCCTTTTCTAAAATCAGCTTGAACATCTGGAAGTTCACGGTTCACCTATCGCTGAAGCCTGGCTTAGAGAATTTTAAGCATTACTTTACTAGCACGTGAGATGAGTGCCATTGTGCGGTAGTTTGAGCATTCTTTGGCATTGCCTTTCTTTGGGATTGGGATGAAAACTGACCATTTCCAGTCCTGTGGCCACCGCTGAGTTTTCCATATTTGCTGGCATATTGAATATAGCACTTTCACAGCATCATCTTTCAGGATTTGAGATAGCTCAACGGGAATTCCATCAGCTCCACTAGCTTTGTTTGTAGTGATGCTTCCTAAAGTCCGGTGGACTTCACGTTTAGCAGATGATTCTTAAAGAGCAGAATAACTGGGGAAAGCTACTAACGGATGGGGTGCTTGATGTAAATCCCGAGCAAGTAAACATGCCAAGCACCAATGGAAAGGCAAGTCCTCGGTCTCGCTCTCTGTCTGGTTCTCGCCTTACCATCTAGTCTCTGCGGGGCTGTTGGGACCTGTCAGCAATGCACCATGTAGATCTGAGTGGCCGTGAGGGTCGTGTGAGCTCCCAGAGTGCAGAAGAAAGTTTTGACCTCACCGATTGCCCGGAAATGCTGTGTTCCCTGACTCCCAAAACAAGGCTGTCTAAGGCTTCCTTTCTCCCTTAGAGATCCTCCGACGGCTCCCCAAGCCACGAGGAAGACCTGGCTAAGGTGATCGAGCTCCAGGAAGTCATCGAGAGGCAGTCAGGGGAGCAGAGCCAGTTGAAGGAGTGCCTGGCAAACCTCTCTGCCTACGTGAGAGAGCTGGAGGAGGACCTGGACACGGCCAGGAAGGAGCTCCTCACGTCCGAGGAAGCGAACAGACAGCTACAGCGGGATGTCCGCGCAGTGAGTGACAGCGGACGTGTCTGTTGTCTTGAGGTGGAATGTGGGTCCCTTGTTCTCCCAGTGATCTGAGCTTTGGGATGGCTGCGTGAGTAGGAGCAGAGCGCTGGCGAGACCGCGACTGGCGGCCTCCCCGCCTCTGCGTCGAGATCTCTGGGGTAGAAGAGGCCTGGTCCAGGCGGTCCATTGGCAGTGGAGCAACACGAGGGCATCCCTAGCGCTGTGCTCACCCTGGGTGTGGACTCCTCATTTCTACAAGTTCTAGGGTGCCCAGTGTGTTCCTCTTTGAAAAATTCATTCATCCATTCATTCATTTATTGGAGTCCAGTTGCTTTACTTTGTATTGGAGAAGGCAGTGGTACCCCACTCCAGTACTCTTGCCTGGAAAATCCCATGGATGGAGGAGCCTGGTAGGCTACAGTCCATGGGGTGGCTAAGAGTCGGACACAACTGAGCGACTTCACTTTCACTTTTCCCTTTGATACACTGGAGAAGGAAATGGCAACCCACTCCAGTATTCTTGCCTGGAGAATCCCAGGGACAGGGGAGCCTGGTGGGCTACCGTCTGTGGGGTCGCACAGAGTCGGACACGACTGAAGCGACTTAGCAGTTAGCAGTTGCTTTACACTGCTGTGTCAATGTCTGCTGTACAGCAAAGTGAATCCGTCATATATATATATATATATATTTATATTTATATTTATATATATACATATATATACGTGTGTGTGTGTGTGTGTGTGTGTCTACATATATCCCTCTTTTTAGATTTCCTACCCATTTACTTCACCACAGAGCCCTGAGTAGACTGCCCTGTGCTGTAGAGTAGGTCCTTACTCGTTGTTGACTTTACGCATAGTCTCAGTAGTGTACATACGTCAACCCCAGTCTCCCAGTTCATCCCCCCCACCTGCCTGTCGAATGTATACCTGATGATGCTGAAATTTCCTTCGGGTTCACTCAGGCGAGTCTGGTGACGTCTGTGGAGCCCGTTCTCTCGGAGAGATGGGAGCCCGCTGTGTGGGCCCTGCTGAGGCAGCTTGCCTGGCCGTCTTCTCTAGTTTTCTGAGGTTCTGCTCCTTGAGGGGATGTGTGACATTGATACCGGCGGTCAGACAGGTCGAGTGGCGTTTGCTCACCCTCAGAGCCTCAGGCCCGTGCTGTGTAACCATGTAGAGTCATGATGTTTCTGGTGGTCGTGTCTGCGGCTGTCACGATTGATGAGAAACCGCCTAACGGTCATTGTGAAAAGAGAAGAGTGCTGAGGGTTCGGGCCTCCTCCTGTGAGCCTCACCTCTCCTTTGTAGGCAGACAGACAGCGCCCACCCTGCCCCACCCCTCCCCCGTGAGACCGTCTCAGACAGAACCCCTCCGACATGTGCTACAGCAGCTGTGCTTGTTTAGTAGCTTGGTGTGAGTAATTCTCTGTGAGAGCTCAAGGTGAGAACTCAAAACAGAATATTTGCACGCTTGTATAACCTTTTCCCACTACTCTTTGGCAACAGGAGGAGATTAGGTGGCAGAGTTCAATATGTAGAGAATTCTGGGAAAAGCGGCCTTGAGACCTTTCACTTTTAATGTCAGGCCTTTGCCCACATTGGTTACTTAGTAGTCGACTACGGAGGGACCTGCAGTGGATTTTGACCTGGCGCACGGGAGTTGCACCAGCAGCAAGTTCTGGTCCTGGTTTGACGCTTTCATACATGTGGTGTAAGTCTGCTTTAGAAGAATTAGGCTTGAGAAGGCTGCTTCCAGTTGTGTTAAGCTTTGACTTCTGTTTCCACTCATTACTATTACTTGAATTCTGAGGAAATTGCATGAGAGTTTTCCGACTTTTACCCGAGGAAACGAGCCTCAGAGGTCCCTGTTGGATCTGTTGAAGGTCCCTCCCTCTTGTGGATCCAGTCCGCCTGTGTGGTGTAGCAGACAGAGGTCGTGACTTCATGCCAGATACCATTCCTCCTGGAATTCATGCAGTAACAGGGTAGTTTAGTATACTCTTTGCTGTTTGGGTTGATTATGTTGAAGAGAAGCTTGGGAAACCGAGTGGCCAGACAGAACGTTAATACAGACATACGGGTGCCAATCGTGGCAAATGTGACATTTTAAGTAGGCACGTTTTTGCTCACGTCCGAGGAAACTGCCGTGTCTAGGACTTTAATTTTGAGGACGCTAACTTTATTTTTGAGTTGAAACTTAGGATTTAGTCCAACTCTTTTACGCGTACGTGTATCGGAATGTTCCATGATAGTGACTTACCTTTTCTACTCTGCAATGCCCGGTGTAGGCCATGGTCCAGAACACGGACGTGGAGGTGCGAATCACTACCCTTGAGAGATGCTACCTTGCCGCCCAGCGCGAAGCCACCTCTGTGCACGACGACCTCAATGATAAACTTGAAAATGAAATCGCAGATACGGATTCTATGCATCGACAGGTAACGGCTTTTACTGAACTGTGTCTGACTTTTATAGTGGTGAATTCCTGAGGAAGGAAGGTAAACACCTTTTCATGTGACTCCCACGTTGGAATTTAAGTCCCAGTGTCAAGTTCTTATTACCCTAAAATATTGCGTTCAAATTTGTGGATGTTCAGTTCAGTTCAGTTCAGTTCAGTCGCTCAGTCATGTCCGAATCTTTGCAACCCGATGATCTGCAGCACGCCAGGCCTCTCTGTCCATCACCAACTCCCAGAGTCTACCCAGACCCATGTCCATCGAGTCAGTGATGCCATCCAACCATGTCATCCTCTGTCGTCCCCTTCTCTTCCTGCCTCCAATCCTACCCAGCGTTAGGGTCTTTTCCAATGAGTCAGCTCTTCGCATGAGGTGGCCAAAGTGTTGGAGTTTCAGCTTCAACATCAGTCCTTCCAATGAACACCCAGGATTGATCCCCTTTAGGATGGACTATTCGGATCTCCTTGCACTCCAAGGGACTCTCAAGAGTCTTCTCCCACACCACAGTTCAAAGGCATCAGTTCTGTGGCGCTCAGCTTTCTTCACCGTCCGACTCTCACATCCATACATGACCACTGGAAAACCATAGCCTTGACTAGACGGACTTTTGTTGGCAAAGTAGTGTCTCTGCCTTTAAATATGCCATCTAAGTTGGCCATAACCTTCCTTCCAAGGAGTAAGTGTCTTTCAGTTTCGTGGCTGCAGTCACCATCAGCAGTGATTTTGGAGCCCCCAAACATAAAGTCTGACACTGTTTCCACAGTTTCCCCATCTATTTCCCATGAAGTGATGGGACCTGATGCCATGATCTTAGTTTTCTGAACGTTGAGCTTTAAGCCAACTTTTTCACTCTCCTCTTTCACTTTCATCAAGAGGCTCTTTAGTTCTTTTCCACTTTCTGCCGTAAGGGTGGTGTCATCTGCATATCTGAGGTTATTGGTGTTTCTCCCGGCAGTCTCGATTCCAGCTTGTGTTTCTTCCAGCCCAGCGTCTCTCATGATGTACCCTGCGTCTAAGTTAAATAAGCAGGGTGACAAGGACACACAGCCTTGACGTCCTCCTTTTCCTATTTGGAACCAGTCTGTTGTTCCATGTCCAGTTCTAACTGTTGCTTCCTGACCTGCATACAGGTTTCCCAAGGGAGAGGTCAGATGGTCTGGTATTCCCATCTCTTTCAGAATTTTCCACAGTTGATTGTGATCCCCACAGTCAAAGGCTTTGTTTGGCATAGTCCATAAAGCAGAAATTGATGTTTTTCGGGAACTCTCTTGCTTTTTCGATGATCCAGCAGATATTGGCAATTTGATCTCTGGTTCCTCTGCCTTTGCTAAAATCAGCTGGAACATCTGGAAGTTCACGGTTCACCTATCGCTGAAGCCTGGCTTAGAGAATTTTAAGCATTACTTTACTAGCACGTGAGATGAGTGCCATTGTGCGGTAGTTTGAGCATTCTTTGGCATTGCCTTTCTTTGGGATTGGGATGAAAACTGACCATTTCCAGTCCTGTGGCCACCGCTGAGTTTTCCATATTTGCTGGCATATTGAATATAGCACTTTCACAGCATCATCTTTTAGGATTTGAGATAGCTCAACTGGAATTCCATCAGCTCCACTAGCTTTGTTTGTAGTGATGCTTCCTAAAGTCCGGTGGACTTCACGTTTAGCAGATGATTCTTAAAGAGCAGAATAACTGGGGAAAGCTACTAACGGACGGGGTGCTTGATGTAAATCCCGAGCAAGTAAACATGCCAAGCACCAATGGAAAGGCAAGTCCTCGGTCTCGCTCTCTGTCTGGTTCTCGCCTTACCATCCAGTCTGTGCGGGGCTGTTGGGACCTGTCAGCAATGCACCATGTAGATCTGAGTGGCCGTGAGGGTCGTGTGAGCTCCCAGAGTGCAGAAGAAAGTTTTGACCTCACCGATTGCCCGGAAATGCTGTGTTCCCTCCCTCCCAAAACAAGGCTGTCTGTCTAAGGCTTCCTTTCCCCCTTAGAGATCCTCCGACGGCTCCCCAAGCCACGAGGAAGACCTGGCTAAGGTGATCGAGCTCCAGGAGGTCATCGAGAGGCAGTCAGGGGAGCAGAGCCAGTCGAAGGAGTGCCTGGCAAACCTCTCGGCCTACGTGAGAGAGCCGGAGGAGGACCCGGACACGGCCAGGAAGGAGCTCCTCGCGTCCGAGGAAGCGAACAGACAACCACAGCGGGATGTCCGCGAAGTGAGTGACAGCGGACGTGTCTGTTGTCCTGAGGTGGAATGTGGGTCCCTTGTTCTCCGGCTGATCTGAGCTTTGGGATGGCTGCGTGAGTAGGAGCAGAGCGCTGGCGAGACCGCGACTGGCGGCCTCCCCGCCTCTGCGTCGAGATCTCTGGGGTAGAAGAGGCCTGGTCCAGGCGGTCCATTGGCAGTGGAGCAACACGAGGGCATCCCTAGCGCTGTGCTCACCCTGGGTGTGGACTCCTCATTTCTACAAGTTCTAGGGTGCCCAGTGTGTTCCTCTTTGAAAAATTCATTCATCCATTCATTCATTTATTGGAGTCTAGTTGCTTTCCTTTTTCTTGGAGAAGGCAATGGTACCCCACTCCAGTACTCTTGCCTGGAAAATCCCATGGATGGAGGAGCCTGGTAGGCTACGGTCCATGGGGTGGCTAAGAGTCGGACACAACTGAGCGACTTCACTTTCACTTTTCCCTTTGATACACTGGAGAAGGAAATGGCAACCCACTCCAGTATTCTTGCCTGGAGAATCCCAGGGACAGGGGAGCCTGGTGGGCTACCGTCTGTGGGGTCGCACAGAGTCGGACACGACTGAAGCGACTTAGCAGTTAGCAGTTGCTTTACACTGCTGTGTCAATGTCTGCTGTACAGCAAAGTGAATCCGTCATATATATATATATATATATATATATATTTATATTTATATATATATTTATATTTATATATATATTTATATATATATTTATATATATATATACGTGTGTGTGTGTGTGTGTGTGTGTGTGTGTCTACATATATCCCTCTTTTTAGATTTCCTACCCATTTACTTCACCACAGAGCCCTGAGTAGACTGCCCTGTGCTGTAGAGTAGGTCCTTACTCGTTGTTGACTTTACGCATAGTCTCAGTAGTGTACATACGTCAACCCCAGTCTCCCAGTTCATCCCCCCCACCCGCCTGTCGAATGTATACCTGATGATGCTGAAATTTCCTTCGGGTTCACTCAGGCGAGTCTGGTGACGTCTGTGGAGCCCGTTCTCTCGGAGAGATGGGAGCCCGCTGTGTGGGCCCTGCTGAGGCAGCTTGCCTGGCCGTCTTCTCTAGTTTTCTGAGGTTCTGCTCCTTGAGGGGATGTGTGACATTGATACCGGTGGTCAGACAGGTCGAGTGGCGTTTGCTCACCCTCAGAGCCTCAGGCCCGTGCTGTGTAACCATGTAGAGTCATGATGTTTCTGGTGGTCGTGTCTGCGGCTGTCACGATTGATGAGAAACTGCCTAACGGTCATTGTGAAAAGAGAAGAGTGCTGAGGGTTCGGGCCTCCTCCTGTGAGCCTCACCTCTCCTTTGTAGGCAGACAGACAGCGCCCACCCTGCCCCACCCCTCCCCCGTGAGACCGTCTCAGACAGAACCCCTCCGACATGTGCTACAGCAGGTGTCCTTGTTTAGTAGCTTGGTGTGAGTAATTCTCTGTGAGAGCTCAAGGTGAGAACTCAAAACAGAATATTTGCACGCTTGTATAACCTTTTCCCACTACTCTTTGGCAACAGGAGGAGATTAGGTGGCAGAGTTCAATATGTAGAGAATTCTGGGAAAAGCGGCCTTGAGACCTTTCACTTTTAATGTCAGGCCTTTGCCCACATTGGTTACTTAGTTGTCGACTACGGAGGGACCTGCAGTGGATTTTGACCTGGAGGACGGGAGTTGCACCAGCAGCAAGTTCTGGTCCTGGTTTGACCCTTTCATACATGTGGTGTAAGTCTGCTTTAGAAGAATTAGGCTTGAGAAGGCTGCTTCCAGTTGTGTTAAGCTTTGACTTCTGTTTCCACTCATTACTATTACTTGAATTCTGAGGAAATTGCATGAGAGTTTTCCGACTTTTACCCAAGGAAACGAGCCTCAGAGGTCCCTGTTGGATCTGTTGAAGGTCCCTCCCTCTTGTGGATCCAGTCCGCCTGTGTGGTGTAGCAGACAGAGGTCGTGACTTCATGCCAGATACCATTCCTCCTGGAATTCATGCAGTAACAGGGTAGTTTAGTATACTCTTTGCTGTTTGGGTTGATTATGTTGAAGAGAAGCTTGGGAAACCGAGTGGCCAGACAGAACGTTAATACAGACATATGGGTGCCAATCGTGGCAAATGTGACATTTTAAGTAGGCACGTTTTTGCTCACGTCCGAGGAAACTGCCGTGTCTAGGACTTTAATTTTGAGGACGCTAACTTTATTTTTGAGTTGAAACTTAGGATTTAGTCCAACTCTTTTACGCGTACGTGTATCGGAATGTTCCATGATAGTGACTTACCTTTTCTACTCTGCAATGCCCGGTGTAGGCCATGGTCCAGAACACGGACGTGGAGGTGCGAATCACTACCCTTGAGAGATGCTACCTTGCCGCCCAGCGCGAAGCCACCTCTGTGCACGACGACCTCAATGATAAACTTGAAAATGAAATCGCAGATACGGATTCTATGCATCGACAGGTAACGGCTTTTACTGAACTGTGTCTGACTTTTATAGTGGTGAATTCCTGAGGAAGGAAGGTAAACACCTTTTCATGTGACTCCCACGTTGGAATTTAAGTCCCAGTGTCAAGTTCTTATTACCCTAAAATATTGCGTTCAAATTTGTGGATGTTCAGTTCAGTTCAGTTCAGTTCAGTCGCTCAGTCGTGTCCAAATCTTTGCAACCCGATGATCTGCAGCACGCCAGGCCTCTCTGTCCATCACCAACTCCCAGAGTCTACCCAGACCCATGTCCATCGAGTCAGTGATGCCATCCAACCATGTCATCCTCTGTCGTCCCCTTCTCTTCCTGCCTCCAATCCTACCCAGCGTTAGGGTCTTTTCCAATGAGTCAGCTCTTCGCATGAGGTGGCCAAAGTGTTGGAGTTTCAGCTTCAACATCAGTCCTTCCAATGAACACCCAGGATTGATCCCCTTTAGGATGGACTATTCGGATCTCCTTGCACTCCAAGGGACTCTCAAGAGTCTTCTCCCACACCACAGTTCAAAGGCATCAGTTCTGTGGCGCTCAGCTTTCTTCACCGTCCGACTCTCACATCCATACATGACCACTGGAAAAACCATAGCCTTGACTAGACGGACTTTTGTTGGCAAAGTAGTGTCTCTGCCTTTAAATATGCCATCTAAGTTGGCCATAACCTTCCTTCCAAGGAGTAAGTGTCTTTCAGTTTCGTGGCTGCAGTCACCATCAGCAGTGATTTTGGAGCCCCCAAACATAAAGTCTGACACTGTTTCCACAGTTTCCCCATCTATTTCCCATGAAGTGATGGGACCTGATGCCATGATCTTAGTTTTCTGAACGTTGAGCTTTAAGCCAACTTTTTCACTCTCCTCTTTCACTTTCATCAAGAGGCTCTTTAGTTCTTTTCCACTTTCTGCCGTAAGGGTGGTGTCATCTGCATATCTGAGGTTATTGGTGTTTCTCCCGGCAGTCTCGATTCCAGCTTGTGTTTCTTCCAGCCCAGCGTCTCTCATGATGTACCCTGCGTCTAAGTTAAATAAGCAGGGTGACAAGGACACACAGCCTTGACGTCCTCCTATTCCTATTTGGAACCAGTCTGTTGTTCCATGTCCAGTTCTAACTGTTGCTTCCTGACCTGCATACAGGTTTCCCAAGGGAGAGGTCAAATGGTCTGGTATTCCCATCTCTTTCAGAATTTTCCACAGTTGATTGTGATCCACACAGTCAAAGGCTTTGTTTGGCATAGTCCATAAAGCAGAAATTGATGTTTTTCGGGAACTCTCTTGCTTTTTCGATGATCCAGCAGATATTGGCAATTTGATCTCTGGTTCCTCTGCCTTTTCTAAAATCAGCTGGAACATCTGGAAGTTCACGGTTCACCTATCGCTGAAGCCTGGCTTAGAGAATTTTAAGCATTACTTTACTAGCACGTGAGATGAGTGCCATTGTGCGGTAGTTTGAGCATTCTTTGGCATTGCCTTTCTTTGGGATTGGGATGAAAACTGACCATTTCCAGTCCTGTGGCCACCGCTGAGTTTTCCATATTTGCTGGCATATTGAATATAGCACTTTCACAGCATCATCTTTCAGGATTTGAGATAGCTCAACTGGAATTCCATCAGCTCCACTAGCTTTGTTTGTAGTGATGCTTCCTAAAGTCCGGTGGACTTCACGTTTAGCAGATGATTCTTAAAGAGCAGAATAACTGGGGAAAGCTACTAACGGACGGGGTGCTTGATGTAAATCCCGAGCAAGTAAACATGCCAAGCACCAATGGAAAGGCAAGTCCTCGGTCTCGCTCTCTGTCTGGTTCTCGCCTTACCATCCAGTCTGTGCGGGGCTGTTGGGACCTGTCAGCAATGCACCATGTAGATCTGAGTGGCCGTGAGGGTCGTGTGAGCTCCCAGAGTGCAGAAGAAAGTTTTGACCTCACCGATTGCCCGGAAATGCTGTGTTCCCTCCCTCCCAAAACAAGGCTGTCTGTCTAAGGCTTCCTTTCCCCCTTAGAGATCCTCCGACGGCTCCCCAAGCCACGAGGAAGACCTGGCTAAGGTGATCGAGCTCCAGGAGGTCATCGAGAGGCAGTCAGGGGAGCAGAGCCAGTCGAAGGAGTGCCTGGCAAACCTCTCGGCCTACGTGAGAGAGCCGGAGGAGGACCCGGACACGGCCAGGAAGGAGCTCCTCGCGTCCGAGGAAGCGAACAGACAACCACAGCGGGATGTCCGCGAAGTGAGTGACAGCGGACGTGTCTGTTGTCCTGAGGTGGAATGTGGGTCCCTTGTTCTCCGGCTGATCTGAGCTTTGGGATGGCTGCGTGAGTAGGAGCAGAGCGCTGGCGAGACCGCGACTGGCGGCCTCCCCGCCTCTGCGTCGAGATCTCTGGGGTAGAAGAGGCCTGGTCCAGGCGGTCCATTGGCAGTGGAGCAACACGAGGGCATCCCTAGCGCTGTGCTCACCCTGGGTGTGGACTCCTCATTTCTACAAGTTCTAGGGTGCCCAGTGTGTTCCTCTTTGAAAAATTCATTCATCCATTCATTCATTTATTGGAGTCTAGTTGCTTTCCTTTTTCTTGGAGAAGGCAATGGTACCCCACTCCAGTACTCTTGCCTGGAAAATCCCATGGATGGAGGAGCCTGGTAGGCTACGGTCCATGGGGTGGCTAAGAGTCGGACACAACTGAGCGACTTCACTTTCACTTTTCCCTTTGATACACTGGAGAAGGAAATGGCAACCCACTCCAGTATTCTTGCCTGGAGAATCCCAGGGACAGGGGAGCCTGGTGGGCTACCGTCTGTGGGGTCGCACAGAGTCGGACACGACTGAAGCGACTTAGCAGTTAGCAGTTGCTTTACACTGCTGTGTCAATGTCTGCTGTACAGCAAAGTGAATCCGTCATATATATATATATATATATATATATTTATATTTATATATATATTTATATTTATATATATATTTATATATATATTTATATATATATATATATATATATACGTGTGTGTGTGTGTGTGTGTGTGTGTGTGTCTACATATATCCCTCTTTTTAGATTTCCTACCCATTTACTTCACCACAGAGCCCTGAGTAGACTGCCCTGTGCTGTAGAGTAGGTCCTTACTCGTTGTTGACTTTACGCATAGTCTCAGTAGTGTACATACGTCAACCCCAGTCTCCCAGTTCATCCCCCCCACCCGCCTGTCGAATGTATACCTGATGATGCTGAAATTTCCTTCGGGTTCACTCAGGCGAGTCTGGTGACGTCTGTGGAGCCCGTTCTCTCGGAGAGATGGGAGCCCGCTGTGTGGGCCCTGCTGAGGCAGCTTGCCTGGCCGTCTTCTCTAGTTTTCTGAGGTTCTGCTCCTTGAGGGGATGTGTGACATTGATACCGGTGGTCAGACAGGTCGAGTGGCGTTTGCTCACCCTCAGAGCCTCAGGCCCGTGCTGTGTAACCATGTAGAGTCATGATGTTTCTGGTGGTCGTGTCTGCGGCTGTCACGATTGATGAGAAACTGCCTAACGGTCATTGTGAAAAGAGAAGAGTGCTGAGGGTTCGGGCCTCCTCCTGTGAGCCTCACCTCTCCTTTGTAGGCAGACAGACAGCGCCCACCCTGCCCCACCCCTCCCCCGTGAGACCGTCTCAGACAGAACCCCTCCGACATGTGCTACAGCAGGTGTCCTTGTTTAGTAGCTTGGTGTGAGTAATTCTCTGTGAGAGCTCAAGGTGAGAACTCAAAACAGAATATTTGCACGCTTGTATAACCTTTTCCCACTACTCTTTGGCAACAGGAGGAGATTAGGTGGCAGAGTTCAATATGTAGAGAATTCTGGGAAAAGCGGCCTTGAGACCTTTCACTTTTAATGTCAGGCCTTTGCCCACATTGGTTACTTAGTTGTCGACTACGGAGGGACCTGCAGTGGATTTTGACCTGGAGGACGGGAGTTGCACCAGCAGCAAGTTCTGGTCCTGGTTTGACCCTTTCATACATGTGGTGTAAGTCTGCTTTAGAAGAATTAGGCTTGAGAAGGCTGCTTCCAGTTGTGTTAAGCTTTGACTTCTGTTTCCACTCATTACTATTACTTGAATTCTGAGGAAATTGCATGAGAGTTTTCCGACTTTTACCCAAGGAAACGAGCCTCAGAGGTCCCTGTTGGATCTGTTGAAGGTCCCTCCCTCTTGTGGATCCAGTCCGCCTGTGTGGTGTAGCAGACAGAGGTCGTGACTTCATGCCAGATACCATTCCTCCTGGAATTCATGCAGTAACAGGGTAGTTTAGTATACTCTTTGCTGTTTGGGTTGATTATGTTGAAGAGAAGCTTGGGAAACCGAGTGGCCAGACAGAACGTTAATACAGACATATGGGTGCCAATCGTGGCAAATGTGACATTTTAAGTAGGCACGTTTTTGCTCACGTCCGAGGAAACTGCCGTGTCTAGGACTTTAATTTTGAGGACGCTAACTTTATTTTTGAGTTGAAACTTAGGATTTAGTCCAACTCTTTTACGCGTACGTGTATCGGAATGTTCCATGATAGTGACTTACCTTTTCTACTCTGCAATGCCCGGTGTAGGCCATGGTCCAGAACACGGACGTGGAGGTGCGAATCACTACCCTTGAGAGATGCTACCTTGCCGCCCAGCGCGAAGCCACCTCTGTGCACGACGACCTCAATGATAAACTTGAAAATGAAATCGCAGATACGGATTCTATGCATCGACAGGTAACGGCTTTTACTGAACTGTGTCTGACTTTTATAGTGGTGAATTCCTGAGGAAGGAAGGTAAACACCTTTTCATGTGACTCCCACGTTGGAATTTAAGTCCCAGTGTCAAGTTCTTATTACCCTAAAATATTGCGTTCAAATTTGTGGATGTTCAGTTCAGTTCAGTTCAGTTCAGTCGCTCAGTCGTGTCCAAATCTTTGCAACCCGATGATCTGCAGCACGCCAGGCCTCTCTGTCCATCACCAACTCCCAGAGTCTACCCAGACCCATGTCCATCGAGTCAGTGATGCCATCCAACCATGTCATCCTCTGTCGTCCCCTTCTCTTCCTGCCTCCAATCCTACCCAGCGTTAGGGTCTTTTCCAATGAGTCAGCTCTTCGCATGAGGTGGCCAAAGTGTTGGAGTTTCAGCTTCAACATCAGTCCTTCCAATGAACACCCAGGATTGATCCCCTTTAGGATGGACTATTCGGATCTCCTTGCACTCCAAGGGACTCTCAAGAGTCTTCTCCCACACCACAGTTCAAAGGCATCAGTTCTGTGGCGCTCAGCTTTCTTCACCGTCCGACTCTCACATCCATACATGACCACTGGAAAAACCATAGCCTTGACTAGACGGACTTTTGTTGGCAAAGTAGTGTCTCTGCCTTTAAATATGCCATCTAAGTTGGCCATAACCTTCCTTCCAAGGAGTAAGTGTCTTTCAGTTTCGTGGCTGCAGTCACCATCAGCAGTGATTTTGGAGCCCCCAAACATAAAGTCTGACACTGTTTCCACAGTTTCCCCATCTATTTCCCATGAAGTGATGGGACCTGATGCCATGATCTTAGTTTTCTGAACGTTGAGCTTTAAGCCAACTTTTTCACTCTCCTCTTTCACTTTCATCAAGAGGCTCTTTAGTTCTTTTCCACTTTCTGCCGTAAGGGTGGTGTCATCTGCATATCTGAGGTTATTGGTGTTTCTCCCGGCAGTCTCGATTCCAGCTTGTGTTTCTTCCAGCCCAGCGTCTCTCATGATGTACCCTGCGTCTAAGTTAAATAAGCAGGGTGACAAGGACACACAGCCTTGACGTCCTCCTATTCCTATTTGGAACCAGTCTGTTGTTCCATGTCCAGTTCTAACTGTTGCTTCCTGACCTGCATACAGGTTTCCCAAGGGAGAGGTCAGATGGTCTGGTATTCCCATCTCTTTCAGAATTTTCCACAGTTGATTGTGATCCACACAGTCAAAGGCTTTGTTTGGCATAGTCCATAAAGCAGAAATTGATGTTTTTCGGGAACTCTCTTGCTTTTTCGATGATCCAGCAGATATTGGCAATTTGATCTCTGGTTCCTCTGCCTTTTCTAAAATCAGCTGGAACATCTGGAAGTTCACGGTTCACCTATCGCTGAAGCCTGGCTTAGAGAATTTTAAGCATTACTTTACTAGCACGTGAGATGAGTGCCATTGTGCGGTAGTTTGAGCATTCTTTGGCATTGCCTTTCTTTGGGATTGGGATGAAAACTGACCATTTCCAGTCCTGTGGCCACCGCTGAGTTTTCCATATTTGCTGGCATATTGAATATAGCACTTTCACAGCATCATCTTTCAGGATTTGAGATAGCTCAACTGGAATTCCATCAGCTCCACTAGCTTTGTTTGTAGTGATGCTTCCTAAAGTCCGGTGGACTTCACGTTTAGCAGATGATTCTTAAAGAGCAGAATAACTGGGGAAAGCTACTAACGGACGGGGTGCTTGATGTAAATCCCGAGCAAGTAAACATGCCAAGCACCAATGGAAAGGCAAGTCCTCGGTCTCGCTCTCTGTCTGGTTCTCGCCTTACCATCCAGTCTGTGCGGGGCTGTTGGGACCTGTCAGCAATGCACCATGTAGATCTGAGTGGCCGTGAGGGTCGTGTGAGCTCCCAGAGTGCAGAAGAAAGTTTTGACCTCACCGATTGCCCGGAAATGCTGTGTTCCCTCCCTCCCAAAACAAGGCTGTCTGTCTAAGGCTTCCTTTCCCCCTTAGAGATCCTCCGACGGCTCCCCAAGCCACGAGGAAGACCTGGCTAAGGTGATCGAGCTCCAGGAGGTCATCGAGAGGCAGTCAGGGGAGCAGAGCCAGTCGAAGGAGTGCCTGGCAAACCTCTCGGCCTACGTGAGAGAGCCGGAGGAGGACCCGGACACGGCCAGGAAGGAGCTCCTCGCGTCCGAGGAAGCGAACAGACAACCACAGCGGGATGTCCGCGAAGTGAGTGACAGCGGACGTGTCTGTTGTCCTGAGGTGGAATGTGGGTCCCTTGTTCTCCGGCTGATCTGAGCTTTGGGATGGCTGCGTGAGTAGGAGCAGAGCGCTGGCGAGACCGCGACTGGCGGCCTCCCCGCCTCTGCGTCGAGATCTCTGGGGTAGAAGAGGCCTGGTCCAGGCGGTCCATTGGCAGTGGAGCAACACGAGGGCATCCCTAGCGCTGTGCTCACCCTGGGTGTGGACTCCTCATTTCTACAAGCTCTAGGGTGCCCAGTGTGTTCCTCTTTGAAAAATTCATTCATCCATTCATTCATTTATTGGAGTCTAGTTGCTTTCCTTTTTCTTGGAGAAGGCAATGGTACCCCACTCCAGTACTCTTGCCTGGAAAATCCCATGGATGGAGGAGCCTGGTAGGCTACGGTCCATGGGGTGGCTAAGAGTCGGACACAACTGAGCGACTTCACTTTCACTTTTCCCTTTGATACACTGGAGAAGGAAATGGCAACCCACTCCAGTATTCTTGCCTGGAGAATCCCAGGGACAGGGGAGCCTGGTGGGCTACCGTCTGTGGGGTCGCACAGAGTCGGACACGACTGAAGCGACTTAGCAGTTAGCAGTTGCTTTACACTGCTGTGTCAATGTCTGCTGTACAGCAAAGTGAATCCGTCATATATATATATATATATATATATATATATATTTATATTTATATATATATTTATATTTATATTTATATATATATTTATATTTATATATATATATATATATATATATATATATACGTGTTTGTGTGTGTGTGTGTGTGTGTGTCTACATATATCCCTCTTTTTAGATTTCCTACCCATTTACTTCACCACAGAGCCCTGAGTAGACTGCCCTGTGCTGTAGAGTAGGTCCTTACTCGTTGTTGACTTTACGCATAGTCTCAGTAGTGTACATACGTCAACCCCAGTCTCCCAGTTCATCCCCCCCACCTGCCTGTCGAATGTATACCTGATGATGCTGAAATTTCCTTCGGGTTCACTCAGGCGAGTCTGGTGACGTCTGTGGAGCCCGTTCTCTCGGAGAGGTGGGAGCCCGCTGTGTGGGCCCTGCTGAGGCAGCTTGCCTGGCCGTCTTCTCTAGTTTTCTGAGGTTCTGCTCCTTGAGGGGATGTGTGACATTGATACCGGCGGTCAGACAGGTCGAGTGGCGTTTGCTCACCCTCAGAGCCTCAGGCCCGTGCTGTGTAACCATGTAGAGTCATGATGTTTCTGGTGGTCGTGTCTGCGGCTGTCACGATTGATGAGAAACCGCCTAACGGTCATTGTGAAAAGAGAAGAGTGCTGAGGGTTCGGGCCTCCTCCTGTGAGCCTCACCTCTCCTTTGTAGGCAGACAGACAGCGCCCACCCTGCCCCACCCCTCCCCCGTGAGACCGTCTCAGACAGAACCCCTCCGACATGTGCTACAGCAGCTGTGCTTGTTTAGTAGCTTGGTGTGAGTAATTCTCTGTGAGAGCTCAAGGTGAGAACTCAAAACAGAATATTTGCACGCTTGTATAACCTTTTCCCACTACTCTTTGGCAACAGGAGGAGATTAGGTGGCAGAGTTCAATATGTAGAGAATTCTGGGAAAAGCGGCCTTGAGACCTTTCACTTTTAATGTCAGGCCTTTGCCCACATTGGTTACTTAGTAGTCGACTACGGAGGGACCTGCAGTGGATTTTGACCTGGAGGACGGGAGTTGCACCAGCAGCAAGTTCTGGTCCTGGTTTGACCCTTTCATACATGTGGTGTAAGTCTGCTTTAGAAGAATTAGGCTTGAGAAGGCTGCTTCCAGTTGTGTTAAGCTTTGACTTCTGTTTCCACTCATTACTATTACTTGAATTCTGAGGAAATTGCATGAGAGTTTTCCGACTTTTACCCGAGGAAACGAGCCTCAGAGGTCCCTGTTGGATCTGTTGAAGGTCCCTCCCTCTTGTGCATCCAGTCCGCCTGTGTGGTGTAGCAGACAGAGGTCGTGACTTCATGCCAGATACCATTCCTCCTGGAATTCATGCAGTAACAGGGTAGTTTAGTATACTCTTTGCTGTTTGGGTTGATTATGTTGAAGAGAAGCTTGGGAAACCGAGTGGCCAGACAGAACGTTAATACAGACATATGGGTGCCAATCGTGGCAAATGTGACATTTTAAGTAGGCACGTTTTTGCTCACGTCCGAGGAAACTGCCGTGTCTAGGACTTTAATTTTGAGGACGCTAACTTTATTTTTGAGTTGAAACTTAGGATTTAGTCCAACTCTTTTACGCGTACGTGTATCGGAATGTTCCATGATAGTGACTTACCTTTTCTACTCTGCAATGCCCGGTGTAGGCCATGGTCCAGAACACGGACGTGGAGGTGCGAATCACTACCCTTGAGAGATGCTACCTTGCCGCCCAGCGCGAAGCCACCTCTGTGCACGACGACCTCAATGATAAACTTGAAAATGAAATCGCAGATAAGGATTCTATGCATCGACAGGTAACGGCTTTTACTGAACTGTGTCTGACTTTTATAGTGGTGAATTCCTGAGGAAGGAAGGTAAACACCTTTTCATGTGACTCCCACGTTGGAATTTAAGTCCCAGTGTCAAGTTCTTATTACCCTAAAATATTGCGTTCAAATTTGTGGATGTTCAGTTCAGTTCAGTTCAGTTCAGTCGCTCAGTCGTGTCCAAATCTTTGCAACCCGATGATCTGCAGCACGCCAGGCCTCTCTGTCCATCACCAACTCCCAGAGTCTACCCAGACCCATGTCCATCGAGTCAGTGATGCCATCCAACCATGTCATCCTCTGTCGTCCCCTTCTCTTCCTGCCTCCAATCCTACCCAGCGTTAGGGTCTTTTCCAATGAGTCAGCTCTTCGCATGAGGTGGCCAAAGTGTTGGAGTTTCAGCTTCAACATCAGTCCTTCCAATGAACACCCAGGATTGATCCCCTTTAGGATGGACTATTCGGATCTCCTTGCACTCCAAGGGACTCTCAAGAGTCTTCTCCCACACCACAGTTCAAAGGCATCAGTTCTGTGGCGCTCAGCTTTCTTCACCGTCCGACTCTCACATCCATACATGACCACTGGAAAAACCATAGCCTTGACTAGACGGACTTTTGTTGGCAAAGTAGTGTCTCTGCCTTTAAATATGCCATCTAAGTTGGCCATAACCTTCCTTCCAAGGAGTAAGTGTCTTTCAGTTTCGTGGCTGCAGTCACCATCAGCAGTGATTTTGGAGCCCCCAAACATAAAGTCTGACACTGTTTCCACAGTTTCCCCATCTATTTCCCATGAAGTGATGGGACCTGATGCCATGATCTTAGTTTTCTGAACGTTGAGCTTTAAGCCAACTTTTTCACTCTCCTCTTTCACTTTCATCAAGAGGCTCTTTAGTTCTTTTCCACTTTCTGCCGTAAGGGTGGTGTCATCTGCATATCTGAGGTTATTGGTGTTTCTCCCGGCAGTCTCGATTCCAGCTTGTGTTTCTTCCAGCCCAGCGTCTCTCATGATGTACCCTGCGTCTAAGTTAAATAAGCAGGGTGACAAGGACACACAGCCTTGACGTCCTCCTATTCCTATTTGGAACCAGTCTGTTGTTCCATGTCCAGTTCTAACTGTTGCTTCCTGACCTGCATACAGGTTTCCCAAGGGAGAGGTCAGATGGTCTGGTATTCCCATCTCTTTCAGAATTTTCCACAGTTGATTGTGATCCACACAGTCAAAGGCTTTGTTTGGCATAGTCCATAAAGCAGAAATTGATGTTTTTCGGGAACTCTCTTGCTTTTTCGATGATCCAGCAGATATTGGCAATTTGATCTCTGGTTCCTCTGCCTTTTCTAAAATCAGCTGGAACATCTGGAAGTTCACGGTTCACCTATCGCTGAAGCCTGGCTTAGAGAATTTTAAGCATTACTTTACTAGCACGTGAGATGAGTGCCATTGTGCGGTAGTTTGAGCATTCTTTGGCATTGCCTTTCTTTGGGATTGGGATGAAAACTGACCATTTCCAGTCCTGTGGCCACCGCTGAGTTTTCCATATTTGCTGGCATATTGAATATAGCACTTTCACAGCATCATCTTTCAGGATTTGAGATAGCTCAACTGGAATTCCATCAGCTCCACTAGCTTTGTTTGTAGTGATGCTTCCTAAAGTCCGGTGGACTTCACGTTTAGCAGATGATTCTTAAAGAGCAGAATAACTGGGGAAAGCTACTAACGGACGGGGTGCTTGATGTAAATCCCGAGCAAGTAAACATGCCAAGCACCAATGGAAAGGCAAGTCCTCGGTCTCGCTCTCTGTCTGGTTCTCGCCTTACCATCCAGTCTGTGCGGGGCTGTTGGGACCTGTCAGCAATGCACCATGTAGATCTGAGTGGCCGTGAGGGTCGTGTGAGCTCCCAGAGTGCAGAAGAAAGTTTTGACCTCACCGATTGCCCGGAAATGCTGTGTTCCCTCCCTCCCAAAACAAGGCTGTCTGTCTAAGGCTTCCTTTCCCCCTTAGAGATCCTCCGACGGCTCCCCAAGCCACGAGGAAGACCTGGCTAAGGTGATCGAGCTCCAGGAGGTCATCGAGAGGCAGTCAGGGGAGCAGAGCCAGTCGAAGGAGTGCCTGGCAAACCTCTCGGCCTACGTGAGAGAGCCGGAGGAGGACCCGGACACGGCCAGGAAGGAGCTCCTCGCGTCCGAGGAAGCGAACAGACAACCACAGCGGGATGTCCGCGAAGTGAGTGACAGCGGACGTGTCTGTTGTCCTGAGGTGGAATGTGGGTCCCTTGTTCTCCGGCTGATCTGAGCTTTGGGATGGCTGCGTGAGTAGGAGCAGAGCGCTGGCGAGACCGCGACTGGCGGCCTCCCCGCCTCTGCGTCGAGATCTCTGGGGTAGAAGAGGCCTGGTCCAGGCGGTCCATTGGCAGTGGAGCAACACGAGGGCATCCCTAGCGCTGTGCTCACCCTGGGTGTGGACTCCTCATTTCTACAAGTTCTAGGGTGCCCAGTGTGTTCCTCTTTGAAAAATTCATTCATCCATTCATTCATTTATTGGAGTCTAGTTGCTTTCCTTTTTCTTGGAGAAGGCAATGGTACCCCACTCCAGTACTCTTGCCTGGAAAATCCCATGGATGGAGGAGCCTGGTAGGCTACGGTCCATGGGGTGGCTAAGAGTCGGACACAACTGAGCGACTTCACTTTCACTTTTCCCTTTGATACACTGGAGAAGGAAATGGCAACCCACTCCAGTATTCTTGCCTGGAGAATCCCAGGGACAGGGGAGCCTGGTGGGCTACCGTCTGTGGGGTCGCACAGAGTCGGACACGACTGAAGCGACTTAGCAGTTAGCAGTTGCTTTACACTGCTGTGTCAATGTCTGCTGTACAGCAAAGTGAATCCGTCATATATATATATATATATATATATATTTATATTTATATTTATATATATATTTATATTTATATATATATTTATATTTATATATATATATATATATATACGTGTGTGTGTGTGTGTGTGTCTACATATATCCCTCTTTTTAGATTTCCTACCCATTTACTTCACCACAGAGCCCTGAGTAGACTGCCCTGTGCTGTAGAGTAGGTCCTTACTCGTTGTTGACTTTACGCATAGTCTCAGTAGTGTACATACGTCAACCCCAGTCTCCCAGTTCATCCCCCCCACCCGCCTGTCGAATGTATACCTGATGATGCTGAAATTTCCTTCGGGTTCACTCAGGCGAGTCTGGTGACGTCTGTGGAGCCCGTTCTCTCGGAGAGATGGGAGCCCGCTGTGTGGGCCCTGCTGAGGCAGCTTGCCTGGCCGTCTTCTCTAGTTTTCTGAGGTTCTGCTCCTTGAGGGGATGTGTGACATTGATACCGGCGGTCAGACAGGTCGAGTGGCGTTTGCTCACCCTCAGAGCCTCAGGCCCGTGCTGTGTAACCATGTAGAGTCATGATGTTTCTGGTGGTCGTGTCTGCGGCTGTCACGATTGATGAGAAACCGCCTAACGGTCATTGTGAAAAGAGAAGAGTGCTGAGGGTTCGGGCCTCCTCCTGTGAGCCTCACCTCTCCTTTGTAGGCAGACAGACAGCGCCCACCCTGCCCCACCCCTCCCCCGTGAGACCGTCTCAGACAGAACCCCTCCGACATGTGCTACAGCAGCTGTGCTTGTTTAGTAGCTTGGTGTGAGTAATTCTCTGTGAGAGCTCAAGGTGAGAACTCAAAACAGAATATTTGCACGCTTGTATAACCTTTTCCCACTACTCTTTGGCAACAGGAGGAGATTAGGTGGCAGAGTTCAATATGTAGAGAATTCTGGGAAAAGCGGCCTTGAGACCTTTCACTTTTAATGTCAGGCCTTTGCCCACATTGGTTACTTAGTAGTCGACTACGGAGGGACCTGCAGTGGATTTTGACCTGGAGGACGGGAGTTGCACCAGCAGCAAGTTCTGGTCCTGGTTTGACCCTTTCATACATGTGGTGTAAGTCTGCTTTAGAAGAATTAGGCTTGAGAAGGCTGCTTCCAGTTGTGTTAAGCTTTGACTTCTGTTTCCACTCATTACTATTACTTGAATTCTGAGGAAATTGCATGAGAGTTTTCCGACTTTTACCCGAGGAAACGAGCCTCAGAGGTCCCTGTTGGATCTGTTGAAGGTCCCTCCCTCTTGTGCATCCAGTCCGCCTGTGTGGTGTAGCAGACAGAGGTCGTGACTTCATGCCAGATACCATTCCTCCTGGAATTCATGCAGTAACAGGGTAGTTTAGTATACTCTTTGCTGTTTGGGTTGATTATGTTGAAGAGAAGCTTGGGAAACCGAGTGGCCAGACAGAACGTTAATACAGACATATGGGTGCCAATCGTGGCAAATGTGACATTTTAAGTAGGCACGTTTTTGCTCACGTCCGAGGAAACTGCCGTGTCTAGGACTTTAATTTTGAGGACGCTAACTTTATTTTTGAGTTGAAACTTAGGATTTAGTCCAACTCTTTTACGCGTACGTGTATCGGAATGTTCCATGATAGTGACTTACCTTTTCTACTCTGCAATGCCCGGTGTAGGCCATGGTCCAGAACACGGACGTGGAGGTGCGAATCACTACCCTTGAGAGATGCTACCTTGCCGCCCAGCGCGAAGCCACCTCTGTGCACGACGACCTCAATGATAAACTTGAAAATGAAATCGCAGATAAGGATTCTATGCATCGACAGGTAACGGCTTTTACTGAACTGTGTCTGACTTTTATAGTGGTGAATTCCTGAGGAAGGAAGGTAAACACCTTTTCATGTGACTCCCACGTTGGAATTTAAGTCCCAGTGTCAAGTTCTTATTACCCTAAAATATTGCGTTCAAATTTGTGGATGTTCAGTTCAGTTCAGTTCAGTTCAGTCGCTCAGTCGTGTCCAAATCTTTGCAACCCGATGATCTGCAGCACGCCAGGCCTCTCTGTCCATCACCAACTCCCAGAGTCTACCCAGACCCATGTCCATCGAGTCAGTGATGCCATCCAACCATGTCATCCTCTGTCGTCCCCTTCTCTTCCTGCCTCCAATCCTACCCAGCGTTAGGGTCTTTTCCAATGAGTCAGCTCTTCGCATGAGGTGGCCAAAGTGTTGGAGTTTCAGCTTCAACATCAGTCCTTCCAATGAACACCCAGGATTGATCCCCTTTAGGATGGACTATTCGGATCTCCTTGCACTCCAAGGGACTCTCAAGAGTCTTCTCCCACACCACAGTTCAAAGGCATCAGTTCTGTGGCGCTCAGCTTTCTTCACCGTCCGACTCTCACATCCATACATGACCACTGGAAAAACCATAGCCTTGACTAGACGGACTTTTGTTGGCAAAGTAGTGTCTCTGCCTTTAAATATGCCATCTAAGTTGGCCATAACCTTCCTTCCAAGGAGTAAGTGTCTTTCAGTTTCGTGGCTGCAGTCACCATCAGCAGTGATTTTGGAGCCCCCAAACATAAAGTCTGACACTGTTTCCACAGTTTCCCCATCTATTTCCCATGAAGTGATGGGACCTGATGCCATGATCTTAGTTTTCTGAACGTTGAGCTTTAAGCCAACTTTTTCACTCTCCTCTTTCACTTTCATCAAGAGGCTCTTTAGTTCTTTTCCACTTTCTGCCGTAAGGGTGGTGTCATCTGCATATCTGAGGTTATTGGTGTTTCTCCCGGCAGTCTCGATTCCAGCTTGTGTTTCTTCCAGCCCAGCGTCTCTCATGATGTACCCTGCGTCTAAGTTAAATAAGCAGGGTGACAAGGACACACAGCCTTGACGTCCTCCTATTCCTATTTGGAACCAGTCTGTTGTTCCATGTCCAGTTCTAACTGTTGCTTCCTGACCTGCATACAGGTTTCCCAAGGGAGAGGTCAGATGGTCTGGTATTCCCATCTCTTTCAGAATTTTCCACAGTTGATTGTGATCCACACAGTCAAAGGCTTTGTTTGGCATAGTCCATAAAGCAGAAATTGATGTTTTTCGGGAACTCTCTTGCTTTTTCGATGATCCAGCAGATATTGGCAATTTGATCTCTGGTTCCTCTGCCTTTTCTAAAATCAGCTGGAACATCTGGAAGTTCACGGTTCACCTATCGCTGAAGCCTGGCTTAGAGAATTTTAAGCATTACTTTACTAGCACGTGAGATGAGTGCCATTGTGCGGTAGTTTGAGCATTCTTTGGCATTGCCTTTCTTTGGGATTGGGATGAAAACTGACCATTTCCAGTCCTGTGGCCACCGCTGAGTTTTCCATATTTGCTGGCATATTGAATATAGCACTTTCACAGCATCATCTTTCAGGATTTGAGATAGCTCAACTGGAATTCCATCAGCTCCACTAGCTTTGTTTGTAGTGATGCTTCCTAAAGTCCGGTGGACTTCACGTTTAGCAGATGATTCTTAAAGAGCAGAATAACTGGGGAAAGCTACTAACGGACGGGGTGCTTGATGTAAATCCCGAGCAAGTAAACATGCCAAGCACCAATGGAAAGGCAAGTCCTCGGTCTCGCTCTCTGTCTGGTTCTCGCCTTACCATCCAGTCTGTGCGGGGCTGTTGGGACCTGTCAGCAATGCACCATGTAGATCTGAGTGGCCGTGAGGGTCGTGTGAGCTCCCAGAGTGCAGAAGAAAGTTTTGACCTCACCGATTGCCCGGAAATGCTGTGTTCCCTCCCTCCCAAAACAAGGCTGTCTGTCTAAGGCTTCCTTTCCCCCTTAGAGATCCTCCGACGGCTCCCCAAGCCACGAGGAAGACCTGGCTAAGGTGATCGAGCTCCAGGAGGTCATCGAGAGGCAGTCAGGGGAGCAGAGCCAGTCGAAGGAGTGCCTGGCAAACCTCTCGGCCTACGTGAGAGAGCCGGAGGAGGACCCGGACACGGCCAGGAAGGAGCTCCTCGCGTCCGAGGAAGCGAACAGACAACCACAGCGGGATGTCCGCGAAGTGAGTGACAGCGGACGTGTCTGTTGTCCTGAGGTGGAATGTGGGTCCCTTGTTCTCCGGCTGATCTGAGCTTTGGGATGGCTGCGTGAGTAGGAGCAGAGCGCTGGCGAGACCGCGACTGGCGGCCTCCCCGCCTCTGCGTCGAGATCTCTGGGGTAGAAGAGGCCTGGTCCAGGCGGTCCATTGGCAGTGGAGCAACACGAGGGCATCCCTAGCGCTGTGCTCACCCTGGGTGTGGACTCCTCATTTCTACAAGCTCTAGGGTGCCCAGTGTGTTCCTCTTTGAAAAATTCATTCATCCATTCATTCATTTATTGGAGTCTAGTTGCTTTCCTTTTTCTTGGAGAAGGCAATGGTACCCCACTCCAGTACTCTTGCCTGGAAAATCCCATGGATGGAGGAGCCTGGTAGGCTACGGTCCATGGGGTGGCTAAGAGTCGGACACAACTGAGCGACTTCACTTTCACTTTTCCCTTTGATACACTGGAGAAGGAAATGGCAACCCACTCCAGTATTCTTGCCTGGAGAATCCCAGGGACAGGGGAGCCTGGTGGGCTACCGTCTGTGGGGTCGCACAGAGTCGGACACGACTGAAGCGACTTAGCAGTTAGCAGTTGCTTTACACTGCTGTGTCAATGTCTGCTGTACAGCAAAGTGAATCCGTCATATATATATATATATATATATATTTATATTTATATTTATATATATATTTATATTTATATATATATTTATATTTATATATATATATATATATACGTGTGTGTGTGTGTGTGTGTCTACATATATCCCTCTTTTTAGATTTCCTACCCATTTACTTCACCACAGAGCCCTGAGTAGACTGCCCTGTGCTGTAGAGTAGGTCCTTACTCGTTGTTGACTTTACGCATAGTCTCAGTAGTGTACATACGTCAACCCCAGTCTCCCAGTTCATCCCCCCCACCCGCCTGTCGAATGTATACCTGATGATGCTGAAATTTCCTTCGGGTTCACTCAGGCGAGTCTGGTGACGTCTGTGGAGCCCGTTCTCTCGGAGAGATGGGAGCCCGCTGTGTGGGCCCTGCTGAGGCAGCTTGCCTGGCCGTCTTCTCTAGTTTTCTGAGGTTCTGCTCCTTGAGGGGATGTGTGACATTGATACCGGCGGTCAGACAGGTCGAGTGGCGTTTGCTCACCCTCAGAGCCTCAGGCCCGTGCTGTGTAACCATGTAGAGTCATGATGTTTCTGGTGGTCGTGTCTGCGGCTGTCACGATTGATGAGAAACCGCCTAACGGTCATTGTGAAAAGAGAAGAGTGCTGAGGGTTCGGGCCTCCTCCTGTGAGCCTCACCTCTCCTTTGTAGGCAGACAGACAGCGCCCACCCTGCCCCACCCCTCCCCCGTGAGACCGTCTCAGACAGAACCCCTCCGACATGTGCTACAGCAGCTGTGCTTGTTTAGTAGCTTGGTGTGAGTAATTCTCTGTGAGAGCTCAAGGTGAGAACTCAAAACAGAATATTTGCACGCTTGTATAACCTTTTCCCACTACTCTTTGGCAACAGGAGGAGATTAGGTGGCAGAGTTCAATATGTAGAGAATTCTGGGAAAAGCGGCCTTGAGACCTTTCACTTTTAATGTCAGGCCTTTGCCCACATTGGTTACTTAGTAGTCGACTACGGAGGGACCTGCAGTGGATTTTGACCTGGAGGACGGGAGTTGCACCAGCAGCAAGTTCTGGTCCTGGTTTGACCCTTTCATACATGTGGTGTAAGTCTGCTTTAGAAGAATTAGGCTTGAGAAGGCTGCTTCCAGTTGTGTTAAGCTTTGACTTCTGTTTCCACTCATTACTATTACTTGAATTCTGAGGAAATTGCATGAGAGTTTTCCGACTTTTACCCGAGGAAACGAGCCTCAGAGGTCCCTGTTGGATCTGTTGAAGGTCCCTCCCTCTTGTGGATCCAGTCCGCCTGTGTGGTGTAGCAGACAGAGGTCGTGACTTCATGCCAGATACCATTCCTCCTGGAATTCATGCAGTAACAGGGTAGTTTAGTATACTCTTTGCTGTTTGGGTTGATTATGTTGAAGAGAAGCTTGGGAAACCGAGTGGCCAGACAGAACGTTAATACAGACATATGGGTGCCAATCGTGGCAAATGTGACATTTTAAGTAGGCACGTTTTTGCTCACGTCCGAGGAAACTGCCGTGTCTAGGACTTTAATTTTGAGGACGCTAACTTTATTTTTGAGTTGAAACTTAGGATTTAGTCCAACTCTTTTACGCGTACGTGTATCGGAATGTTCCATGATAGTGACTTACCTTTTCTACTCTGCAATGCCCGGTGTAGGCCATGGTCCAGAACACGGACGTGGAGGTGCGAATCACTACCCTTGAGAGATGCTACCTTGCCGCCCAGCGCGAAGCCACCTCTGTGCACGACGACCTCAATGATAAACTTGAAAATGAAATCGCAGATAAGGATTCTATGCATCGACAGGTAACGGCTTTTACTGAACTGTGTCTGACTTTTATAGTGGTGAATTCCTGAGGAAGGAAGGTAAACACCTTTTCATGTGACTCCCACGTTGGAATTTAAGTCCCAGTGTCAAGTTCTTATTACCCTAAAATATTGCGTTCAAATTTGTGGATGTTCAGTTCAGTTCAGTTCAGTTCAGTCGCTCAGTCGTGTCCAAATCTTTGCAACCCGATGATCTGCAGCACGCCAGGCCTCTCTGTCCATCACCAACTCCCAGAGTCTACCCAGACCCATGTCCATCGAGTCAGTGATGCCATCCAACCATGTCATCCTCTGTCGTCCCCTTCTCTTCCTGCCTCCAATCCTACCCAGCGTTAGGGTCTTTTCCAATGAGTCAGCTCTTCGCATGAGGTGGCCAAAGTGTTGGAGTTTCAGCTTCAACATCAGTCCTTCCAATGAACACCCAGGATTGATCCCCTTTAGGATGGACTATTCGGATCTCCTTGCACTCCAAGGGACTCTCAAGAGTCTTCTCCCACACCACAGTTCAAAGGCATCAGTTCTGTGGCGCTCAGCTTTCTTCACCGTCCGACTCTCACATCCATACATGACCACTGGAAAAACCATAGCCTTGACTAGACGGACTTTTGTTGGCAAAGTAGTGTCTCTGCCTTTAAATATGCCATCTAAGTTGGCCATAACCTTCCTTCCAAGGAGTAAGTGTCTTTCAGTTTCGTGGCTGCAGTCACCATCAGCAGTGATTTTGGAGCCCCCAAACATAAAGTCTGACACTGTTTCCACAGTTTCCCCATCTATTTCCCATGAAGTGATGGGACCTGATGCCATGATCTTAGTTTTCTGAACGTTGAGCTTTAAGCCAACTTTTTCACTCTCCTCTTTCACTTTCATCAAGAGGCTCTTTAGTTCTTTTCCACTTTCTGCCGTAAGGGTGGTGTCATCTGCATATCTGAGGTTATTGGTGTTTCTCCCGGCAGTCTCGATTCCAGCTTGTGTTTCTTCCAGCCCAGCGTCTCTCATGATGTACCCTGCGTCTAAGTTAAATAAGCAGGGTGACAAGGACACACAGCCTTGACGTCCTCCTATTCCTATTTGGAACCAGTCTGTTGTTCCATGTCCAGTTCTAACTGTTGCTTCCTGACCTGCATACAGGTTTCCCAAGGGAGAGGTCAGATGGTCTGGTATTCCCATCTCTTTCAGAATTTTCCACAGTTGATTGTGATCCACACAGTCAAAGGCTTTGTTTGGCATAGTCCATAAAGCAGAAATTGATGTTTTTCGGGAACTCTCTTGCTTTTTCGATGATCCAGCAGATATTGGCAATTTGATCTCTGGTTCCTCTGCCTTTTCTAAAATCAGCTGGAACATCTGGAAGTTCACGGTTCACCTATCGCTGAAGCCTGGCTTAGAGAATTTTAAGCATTACTTTACTAGCACGTGAGATGAGTGCCATTGTGCGGTAGTTTGAGCATTCTTTGGCATTGCCTTTCTTTGGGATTGGGATGAAAACTGACCATTTCCAGTCCTGTGGCCACCGCTGAGTTTTCCATATTTGCTGGCATATTGAATATAGCACTTTCACAGCATCATCTTTCAGGATTTGAGATAGCTCAACTGGAATTCCATCAGCTCCACTAGCTTTGTTTGTAGTGATGCTTCCTAAAGTCCGGTGGACTTCACGTTTAGCAGATGATTCTTAAAGAGCAGAATAACTGGGGAAAGCTACTAACGGACGGGGTGCTTGATGTAAATCCCGAGCAAGTAAACATGCCAAGCACCAATGGAAAGGCAAGTCCTCGGTCTCGCTCTCTGTCTGGTTCTCGCCTTACCATCCAGTCTGTGCGGGGCTGTTGGGACCTGTCAGCAATGCACCATGTAGATCTGAGTGGCCGTGAGGGTCGTGTGAGCTCCCAGAGTGCAGAAGAAAGTTTTGACCTCACCGATTGCCCGGAAATGCTGTGTTCCCTCCCTCCCAAAACAAGGCTGTCTGTCTAAGGCTTCCTTTCCCCCTTAGAGATCCTCCGACGGCTCCCCAAGCCACGAGGAAGACCTGGCTAAGGTGATCGAGCTCCAGGAGGTCATCGAGAGGCAGTCAGGGGAGCAGAGCCAGTCGAAGGAGTGCCTGGCAAACCTCTCGGCCTACGTGAGAGAGCCGGAGGAGGACCCGGACACGGCCAGGAAGGAGCTCCTCGCGTCCGAGGAAGCGAACAGACAACCACAGCGGGATGTCCGCGAAGTGAGTGACAGCGGACGTGTCTGTTGTCCTGAGGTGGAATGTGGGTCCCTTGTTCTCCGGCTGATCTGAGCTTTGGGATGGCTGCGTGAGTAGGAGCAGAGCGCTGGCGAGACCGCGACTGGCGGCCTCCCCGCCTCTGCGTCGAGATCTCTGGGGTAGAAGAGGCCTGGTCCAGGCGGTCCATTGGCAGTGGAGCAACACGAGGGCATCCCTAGCGCTGTGCTCACCCTGGGTGTGGACTCCTCATTTCTACAAGCTCTAGGGTGCCCAGTGTGTTCCTCTTTGAAAAATTCATTCATCCATTCATTCATTTATTGGAGTCTAGTTGCTTTCCTTTTTCTTGGAGAAGGCAATGGTACCCCACTCCAGTACTCTTGCCTGGAAAATCCCATGGATGGAGGAGCCTGGTAGGCTACGGTCCATGGGGTGGCTAAGAGTCGGACACAACTGAGCGACTTCACTTTCACTTTTCCCTTTGATACACTGGAGAAGGAAATGGCAACCCACTCCAGTATTCTTGCCTGGAGAATCCCAGGGACAGGGGAGCCTGGTGGGCTACCGTCTGTGGGGTCGCACAGAGTCGGACACGACTGAAGCGACTTAGCAGTTAGCAGTTGCTTTACACTGCTGTGTCAATGTCTGCTGTACAGCAAAGTGAATCCGTCATATATATATATATATATTTATATTTATATTTATATATATATATTTATATTTATATATATATTTATATTTATATTTATATTTATATATATATATATACACACGTGTGTGTGTGTGTGTCTACATATATCCCTCTTTTTAGATTTCCTACCCATTTACTTCACCACAGAGCCCTGAGTAGACTGCCCTGTGCTGTAGAGTAGGTCCTTACTCGTTGTTGACTTTACGCATAGTCTCAGTAGTGTACATACGTCAACCCCAGTCTCCCAGTTCATCCCCCCCACCCGCCTGTCGAATGTATACCTGATGATGCTGAAATTTCCTTCGGGTTCACTCAGGCGAGTCTGGTGACGTCTGTGGAGCCCGTTCTCTCGGAGAGATGGGAGCCCGCTGTGTGGGCCCTGCTGAGGCAGCTTGCCTGGCCGTCTTCTCTAGTTTTCTGAGGTTCTGCTCCTTGAGGGGATGTGTGACATTGATACCAGCGGTCAGACAGGTCGAGTGGCGTTTGCTCACCCTCAGAGCCTCAGGCCCGTGCTGTGTAACCATGTAGAGTCATGATGTTTCTGGTGGTCGTGTCTGCGGCTGTCACGATTGATGAGAAACCGCCTAACGGTCATTGTGAAAAGAGAAGAGTGCTGAGGGTTCGGGCCTCCTCCTGTGAGCCTCACCTCTCCTTTGTAGGCAGACAGACAGCGCCCACCCTGCCCCACCCCTCCCCCGTGAGACCGTCTCAGACAGAACCCCTCCGACATGTGCTACAGCAGGTGTCCTTGTTTAGTAGCTTGGTGTGAGTAATTCTCTGTGAGAGCTCAAGGTGAGAACTCAAAACAGAATATTTGCACGCTTGTATAACCTTTTCCCACTACTCTTTGGCAACAGGAGGAGATTAGGTGGCAGAGTTCAATATGTAGAGAATTCTGGGAAAAGCGGCCTTGAGACCTTTCACTTTTAATGTCAGGCCTTTGCCCACATTGGTTACTTAGTAGTCGACTACGGAGGGACCTGCAGTGGATTTTGACCTGGAGGACGGGAGTTGCACCAGCAGCAAGTTCTGGTCCTGGTTTGACCCTTTCATACATGTGGTGTAAGTCTGCTTTAGAAGAATTAGGCTTGAGAAGGCTGCTTCCAGTTGTGTTAAGCTTTGACTTCTGTTTCCACTCATTACTATTACTTGAATTCTGAGGAAATTGCATGAGAGTTTTCCGACTTTTACCCGAGGAAACGAGCCTCAGAGGTCCCTGTTGGATCTGTTGAAGGTCCCTCCCTCTTGTGGATCCAGTCCGCCTGTGTGGTGTAGCAGACAGAGGTCGTGACTTCATGCCAGATACCATTCCTCCTGGAATTCATGCAGTAACAGGGTAGTTTAGTATACTCTTTGCTGTTTGGGTTTATTATGTTGAAGAGAAGCTTGGGAAACCGAGTGGCCAGACAGAACGTTAATACAGACATATGGGTGCCAATCGTGGCAAATGTGACATTTTAAGTAGGCACGTTTTTGCTCACGTCCGAGGAAACTGCCGTGTCTAGGACTTTAATTTTGAGGACGCTAACTTTATTTTTGAGTTGAAACTTAGGATTTAGTCCAACTCTTTTACGCGTACGTGTATCGGAATGTTCCATGATAATGACTTACCTTTTCTACTCTGCAATGCCCGGTGTAGGCCATGGTCCAGAACACGGACGTGGAGGTGCGAATCACTACCCTTGAGAGATGCTACCTTGCCGCCCAGCGCGAAGCCACCTCTGTGCACGACGACCTCAATGATAAACTTGAAAATGAAATCGCAGATAAGGATTCTATGCATCGACAGGTAACGGCTTTTACTGAACTGTGTCTGACTTTTATAGTGGTGAATTCCTGAGGAAGGAAGGTAAACACCTTTTCATGTGGCTCCCACGTTGTAAGGCACCTGCCCCCTCACACTGTGGTCCTGAAATGGTTTTGGAACAAAGCGTTGATAGATCGCTTTATGTCTTCCCATTTTCCTTTTTCTGGCTACGAGTTTCCTTTTAAGGCATGCTTTTTTTTCTTAAAAGAACCAATTTTGATAACTTGTGGCCTACTGTGCGGCCCAGCACAGTACTAATTAGCACCGTTTTGATTGAAATCATCCTGCGAGTAAATGGATACACATACCCATCATTTTATAGTGAGAAGAATTCTCATTGGAAGTTTAAGTACCTTTGTATTTTCGCCTCATTTATGGCATGTATTTTTTCATACATGTCTGTGTTTTGAGCTGCCATGTTCAGTGAGCAGCTAGTTTGGGCCAGACATCGTCAGAACTAGGACTCCAGCAGTGAATTAAAAACCGTGTGCGTTCTTTATCCACTGCCATGTAACAAATCACTGCAAAGCTTAGTGGCTTCCCAGTGAGCAGGTCACAGTCCAGTTTCTGTGCTTTGCAGCAGGTGGGCCTGGTTCAGGGCCTCCTGAGGACGCAAACATGGGAAGGCCCCCCAGGGCTGGATGGCAGGCTTTCAGACTCACCTGGCTGGTGGGGACAGGCCCAGGTCCCTGCCGTGTGGACCTCTTCATGGCCTGGCTTTCCTCGGAACACCCTCTGAGAGCGAGAGTGCGGGGTGTATCCCGGGGCCTTTCGCGCCCCGGTCTCAGAAACCGTACACCTTGACTTGTGTTTGCGAGAGTGAGCTGCGAAGTCCTGCCTCGCTCAGGGGCTGAGCAGGAGTTGCCCCCTCTGCCTCTTGAAGGGAGGAGGATGGAAGAATTTGTGGATCCATTTTTAAGCCCGCGCAGCCCGTTGGACAGTAACGAGCAGGGAAAGGAGACCTGAGTGCCCGAGTTGTCCAAGGAAGGGGGGACGATTGAGTGTGAACAGGGTGGCCAACGAGGTGACACCAGGAGGGTGACCTTGAACAGAGCCCCAGAGGCAGGAAGAGAAGGAGCCACTCGGAGATAGATCAAGGGTCGTGTCAACAAGCTGGGATAACGGAGAGAGAGGGCCACATCAGGGAGGACCCTGGGCTCAGGCCTGAGCAGCTCGAGGCCGGAGCCTGTTTCCTGAAGTGAGGAGGGCACTGGGGTGGGGAGCTAAGAGCCGGCCTCAGCCCTGTTCAAGTGGACGAGCCCGTCAGCAGCTGAGTGTTCCGGCCTGGATCCGGGAGAGGACTCAGGGTCGTGGGCATACAGATGGCATTTAAAGGCACGAGCATGGTAAAGTCACCAGGCATGTGCTGGTGGAGAGAGATGGGGTGCAAGAGTAGAGCCGTGGGGTGCCCCACATTCCAAGGTTGAGAAGGGGCGCGAGGGACTGAGGAATAACCCCAGAGAGGGAGGGGCCTGGAGCCCAGGGAGAGACATGCTGCGGGGGCAAGGAGGGGAGGGGGCTTGATAACATGGGTTCCTTGGCGCCCCCGGGGAACTGCCCTGCGGGGTGGGGCACACCACCTGCTTGCAGAGAGCTGGAGACCGGGTGGGGCAGGGGACAGTAGAGGCCGCTCCCAGGGAGCTTTCAGAGACCTGCAGTGGGTGCTGCAGGGAGCCCTGGAGGAGGAATCTGCTGGTTCCCATTGTGCGATTTTAAGGTGAGAAAAGGGAGAGGATGTGCTGACCGGGCTGATGGGGGTGAACCCATAGGCAGCTGGTTCGCTGGAGCGGAGCAGGAATGATGGCAGGAGGTGCTGGAGCCAGCGAAGGGGGTGGCCCAGCCCTGGGGAGGGATTGTGACGAAGACAGAGGGTGAGGGCACAGGCAACGGGGGACAGGGAGCCGGCAAACCAGCCCCTCAAGGCTGCCCCTTGGTTGCTTTGAGGTCATGTCTGGGAAAAGAAGGCAGGACCTGGGTTGAGAGTGGGGCAGGGGGGAGATTTGCAGAGAGAAGGGTGTGAGGTGTGAGAGTGGAAGAGCAGGATGGGGCCCAGCAGGCACTCTCCCGGGCATCTCTGATGACAGAGCCACCCCTGGGGTGTGAGGGGCCGTCCCCCAGAACAGCCCGAGTGCCTGTGCCCGGAGAGGAGAGCCGCGGGGGGCTGGCCTTCCGGTCCCCTGGCTGCCCCTGCTCGCTCCTGTCTGAGGTGTTCAGACCAGCCTGGAAAACGGAGGGCTGGGAACCTGTGAGGACTGTACTCCTCGGTGAACTAGTACAAGTGATGACGGCTGAGGTGGACCCAGCTGCTGCGGAGCTGAAGGATTTTTTTTTTCTTTTCCTTCCGCCTGGCTGAAGGAAGCATGGATGTATTTTTTTTTAATTTTCGGTTTTTGTCTCTGACTCCATCAGCCCACCCTTATGAAAAACCTCATAGGATTGCCTTCCGTCCACGCTAAGACCTGAATGTCACCAGGCCATCTAGGAACTGGATTCTCCTCCTGCCCGTTTGTTCAGTACTGCTCGCTTAAGAGATGGCAGTGTCTCATAAGCATGGCCCATTTATCCAAAGTCAGGGCTCCCATGTAAAATCGTGGTCACTGACGAGACGTGGTCCTCTCGTGCCCAGGTGCAGACCCCGAAGAAACAGGACTGCGAGTGCGCCAAGGAAGCCAGCGTGCCGGCCAGCGTGGCCCAGGCGTTCGAGAGTGACGTGGACGTGTCTGACGGCGAGGACGACAGGGCCACCCTCTGCAGCTCGGCCGCTCTGCTGTCGCCCAGAGGGCAGGGCGATGCCGAGACTCTGACTGCGATGCTTCAGGAGCAGCTGGACGGCATCAACGAAGAGATCCGGTGGGTGCGCCCGAGCCCAGCTTCCTGGAAACTTGGTTTCTCTGAGGAGCTGTTCTCCTTAGACAAGTCTTGAGTGTTCCCTAGTAAGAAAACTGACTTCAGGTCTGCTTCAAGAATTTTCAGTTCCGAGATGGCCCTTGATTATAGAGCTCAGTCAGCCAGGGCGTTCGGTCCACAGTGTGTTGTCAGCACTCTGTGGGGAGGCGCTGTGGGGTGTTCCCCTCTCAGCTCTGAGCCCCAAGGTGGGTGAGGTGCCAAGGCGGTGTCCCCCTGTGGCCCGTGCACCCTCCGGCACTGAGGGTTCGCCCTCGTGTGTCCTTCGGAGCCGCCCACGTTCTGGTGAAAAGCCACCTAGAACAGAAAAGCTGGGGTTTTGGGGTTGGCAAATTCCCACTCAGATCTGCATTTTCCTTTTAAAGTTAATACAGTGTGAAGATTGGCTTGTTGTAAGTAAGACAGTGGTCCAAGGACATGTGTTTGAGTTTTTCTCATCTCATCAGTATATTGAAGATGTTTTCCTTAGACACCGTCTTGGCAGTTATAACAATTTACAAAACGGGCTAGAATCCAAAGGCCGGCCTCGTGGTGAACAGGGGGCCTTGGGTCTGGGTGCAGCCGGGTGGCTGGGGGCCCCGAGATCTGCCTGGTACCACACCCGCACAGCCATGCCTCCTGTCCCGAGTCCACGTTCAGAGTTGGTCGCAGGCCGGTGACCCTGCACAGGACCTGGCAGAGCCGCTGCTCAGATTGTTCTTGTCACGTCAGCCCAGGCCGAGGTGCCCGTTCCTGTCGGCCGAGCACGGGGGGCCCGGGGGAAAGGCGGGGGTGACGGCCAACCAGCAAACGCAGGTGGTGCCGCCTGCACTTCTGACGCCGTAGACAGACTGCTCTGTGGGCCGGCTTTGAGCACAGACAGCTCAGAAAGATTGTCTTTCCCCGTCCCCGCAGGTAATCTGGAACGGTTATATATTAATATTTTTATTTTTACAGCACGTTGTCAGGTAAAGGTGATTTTTCCTTATGCCACAAGTTAACTTGATGTAAATGGCAAATGCTGTCCATCAACTTGTTATCAACGGTGAAAAACTTCCAGTATGTATAAGCAGAAGTGAAACTGGAGAGGTTACGACCTGTAAGAATCTTGTAGTTAAATTTGAAAATCATTTTATTTGCATAATCGAGTATTTAAACTGCTGTATAAAATCATCCACCACACATTAGGGGAGAACAGCAGTAACCATGAATTACAGGTTAACGCAGCACATTGACATGAATCCAGAAACTCACACAAAGCTGGTGGAGAACTGCATCAAGTGATGCGTTTGTATGTATAGAACCTTAAAAAAAAAAAATCAACTCAGCACTTCATCTGGTCTGGAGACTTGTGTTTAGAAACTCCAGCTTGTTCGTGAATTGCTGTTTGATTATACAGAGTTCCCGATTCCCAGTGGAAAAGACTTGAGGCACTGCCGTGCATCTCTGCCCTGAGAGCGGGGAAGGTGAAGGTTGTCAACTTCAGGTTATCTCCTCACAGGGAGAGAGGCGCCACCCAGGCCCCGTCAGAATGTTAGAGTAAATCAGTCAAATCAAACGTGAACGATCAGGGGCCACTTTGTAAGACTCAATGATAATTATTCTAAGTTTGAGACTGTTGAAAAGAGGGAAAGTCCTACCTTTTTGCTGAGATGTTAGTTGAGCAACTGTTCCTGGAATTTGCTAATCGTGACACAGAATGCAAGCCCACATTTGTTGTCCAGACACGTTCCTCTGCTGACAAAGGCAGGTGAAGAGTTGTATTCTATTTTAGGTTGATCCAAGAAGAGAAGGAGAACACGGAGCAGCGGGTCGAGGAGATTGAGAGCAGAGTGTGCAGGGGGAGCTTAGGCAACCTTCGTCGTCGTGAATCTGTGAGCTCCCTCAACCTGTGTCCCACCTCCTCGCTTGCCGACTCCTGCCTGCCCAGCAGTGGGCGCTCCAAGCCCCAAAGGAGGCTGCACAGCCCGGAGCAAGAGGTAGACAAGCTGGACATCAAGACTCTGGCCTCCCTGCTGCGTCCCTCCCCCAGCACACTGGTTTTGTGTTTTATTTGTTTCTTTTTTGTTTTTTTCTCTTTTTACCCAGAATAAAATCAGATATACATTTGCTACGCTCAGAGGTGTAAGATTTTTAAAACTGGCTAGTCTTTAATCATTCCGTAATCACACAGCGACAAATGAGTCTTGATATTTGGACCGCCGGCTTAGCCACATCATCATGAACTCAGCCAGAGCCTGCCTCTGTAACGTTGGGCCTGGCCTGTGCTGGGCACAGCAGCTGCAGGGAAGTTTTCTGTTCTCAGGGAGCAGACAGCTTCGTGAAAGTAACCATAGGCAGGTCTCATGGTGTGTGAAAACCGTGCAGCACGTTTTCCATTGGGGATGCCTGGCTGCAGGGTGCAGGGCATGCGGTGGGAACAAAACCAAGAAGCTAAACTGGTCTGCTTGCTGCTGGACCTGGCCGCACGCTCAGGCCAGCTCTGCGTGTGAAACCAGGTTAAAAGCCCAGGGCCCCAGGGAAGAAGTTGGGCTTCCTCGCTCTTCCGAGTCTAAAAATGGGATGACGACCTAGGGCTTTTGGTGACAGAGTGTGCGGCTCTAAAGCACATGTTCCAGCTTTCTTGCGTGTTTAGCTTAGGTTTTGTGAGTGCATTGCTGTTTACCCCATGAAATCATGTCTGCAACACTCTGCTTTGTAACTGCACTTGTAGTATCACTATTTTTTGTTACCACCCATTTCATTGTAGCTGCATTGTTAGTTAGCATATAATTAAATTATCGGTGAATCATTTTAGCTGCAGATGAAGTGGTAACTAGTCCATTTTGTGGTCTCTTGACACACTGTTTTTATAATTTGCATCACTGGCTAATTAGTTGGTATTTAAAATTCTTTGAAATTTCTCTGTGGTTTCATGCTTGATTTCTTTCCGAGTATTTGTAAAAGAACAGTTCTGTATATTTTTTCCTTGTTGTTGGAGCTCTCTGACGGTGTGTCTGCTTTCATCATTGGTTTTGATTTCCTGTCTCATACTGTTGTCTGCTTAGTCGTCGTCAGTCCAGACCCCAGCCTCCCATCCCCCCACCCGGAGGCTGTAGTTTACCCATCCGTCTCCCCTCCCTCGCCCTCCCACTTGCTCTGGTCATAGCAGTGCTGTGGTCCACAGCGTGTGTCCCTTTTCGTCGGGTTTGTGCTTTGTCGTCATGTCTCATTAAATGATGTTCTTCCCCCACAGCAGGAAGTTTGAATTATTGTATCACTATGCAGTTACAAGCAGAATGTAGATGGATAGTACACTACGTAACATGTGTGATTCATAAATGAGATTATGCTTACATAAAGAAATGATCATCTAAGTGTAGAATTAATGGACTTTTGACACAATATCCTTTCTGTGTTGGTGCTTGTACTTAAGACTGTAAATCTCATCAGCTTTTGCACGGTTAATGTCTCTACTAGACTCTCTTAAAATGTATCTTCTATGGTTCATAAAATGTAAAGACTCCACCTGCTATTATTCTAGCTTTCATTCTTATATATTTTCACAGGGTACCTGCTTTAATGAATTTATTTTGAGAAGTTTGAAATCAGATTCTACGTAAAGATATTACATTAACGTCCAATAGGTGGTTAGATTTGTTCAGTGTTAAAAAAAGGTATTATGGTAACTTCCTCATCTGTTAAATTACTATTTTGAAGTATAACATGTTATTTATTAAGAGAAACTAAGTTATAGAGAAGTTTGGCTGAGAATAGAAAACTCAGGCCCTTTGTTAAGGCCCTTCGTTGTACAGAATGCTGTGCTTTAACAAATCATGATGTTGGAATAGAATTGTATCTTCCTGAGGAATAACGTATAGTGTTTCTCTAGTAAATCCTGAATAGCTTATTTAACTTCTGTGGTCCAAGAAAATGTTCTGTTTCCAGTTACATGTTCTCTAAATCTTCATCTCACTTATATGTTTGCTGTCATTTTTGCTTTACTGTCTTTGCCTATACGGATTCTTGGATTTTTAGCTTCAAAGTCGCAATAAATCTGGTTTCTCTTCATTTCTTTGCATGCATCTATCAGCCTAGTGATTTAAGGAAGCATCGTCGAAAGGTAAACTATTTAGTAATTTAGCATGCCTTTGTTTCTCGATGAAGTATTAAAGAGTCTTTATCGTTTTACATGAATGAACGCTATGTGGTTATGTACCGGTGAATACTTGACATTTTAATGGAAGTGATGAAACTCACCCACCACTTAAAATATGCTGATGATTTTGTTGCAAATGGGTCATTCCTTGGGGAAATTGTAACAGTTTGCCTTTCTCCCACTTGTTTGCCTTCTAATCATCTCATGCTTATTTATAATGGACGTAGTATTATTTATTATTTTTAAAATTTTATTTACTTATTTATTTTGGCCATGCTGCACAGCTTACGGGATCTTAGTTTCCCAACCAGGGATCAGACTTGTGTCCGGGCAGTGAAAGTGCCTCTGGACCTAACCTCTGGACCACCATGGAATTTCCACTTAGTGGTTTTTTAAAAGAAATGACCGAATCAGAACCATAGATGTTAGAATTGGGGGAAACCAATTTAATGATGGTGGGTAGCAGTGTGCAGGACTCTGTGCACCAGGCACCCCGAAGAGTGCTTTCCGAGCCTGTCATCTAATCCCACAGACACCCAGGTGAGGTCCAGGCTGCTGTTATCCCCATTCAGCAGACATGGACACTGAGGCTTAGAGAGGCTGGGCACCATGCCCAGGCTTGCACACCCAGCAGTGCGGTGGGGACTGGTCTGATCAGAGCCTGGACACTTAGCTGTGGTGCCGTCCAGCCCGCTTTCCTCCAGAGGCTCTCGTGTCCATCATGGCATCCCTGATGGAGGGAGCATCAGGAGGGAGCTCGGTGCCTCTCCGCTCGGGTCACTTGGATGAGCCCCTGTTGTTGGAGTCCAGTGCCCCGAGGGCTGGCCTTCCTTGTCCCTCTCTCGCTTCCAGCCTGCTAATCGAGCACTCCTGGGGCTTTCCGCAGGACTCGGGCAGCCGCGCTCCAGTTCAGGCAGCGCAGTGCCCAGGAACCCTTCTGCCGGGCACAGCAGAGCAGCACCGTCACCCTGGGGTTTGTGACCTGGGTGTACGGCTCGCCCGTTTTGTGGCCTGCTTTGCCCTCTTGTTAAGTGAGGACACGGTACTGCCCGTCCTAGTCACGTGGGCACCCGTGGGGCGGGCTCCCATCCTGGGGGAGGGCGGCCAGGCTGGGGACCCAGAGGCCTGCCTTAGGAGGAGGCCCGGGGGAAGGGCCTGGCCGTGGTCCCTGACTTTGAGGCAGGTGTTTTTCTCCATGGAGTCTATAGTCAACCCAGGGGTGTCACTTCCTTGGTCTGTTCTTTGTTGTTTTCTGATTTTTATAAATGCTTCTTTTAACTTGAATTTGAGATTGATCCCTGTTCAGTTCCATGTGGATAATTTCTAGCCTTTTAGCCTTCTGTTGTCTGAGGGTGGTTGTTAGAGATCAGGGGAGGGTGCACAGTTTATCCAACTGCTGTTAAATGAGTTCAGCTGTATTTTGCACTAAGTCACTTTGTTGTCACCAAGCTCCTGTGGGGCTGCAGTGGATCAGTATTCTTTACAGAATCTCATTAAAAAGGCACAGGTTAGTTGGTTAAAACAGCGCACTCATTGTTTATAAAAATACTTGGCCGTGCATGCTTCCTAAAACCTCCCCTGGCTGAACCACTCGCGCAAAGGTATAAGTGAGACCCGTCTGGACCCTGAAGGGGTTAGCTGTTCCCCACACTGTTGCCACCACTGTTTCCTGTCCTCAGACCCAGGACCAGCGGAAAAGCTGGGAGTCCAGGAGAGATCATCTATTTTTTTTTTTAATTAGTTTATTTCTTAATTGAAGGATAATTGCTTTACAGAATTTTGTTCTTTTCTGTCAAACCGCAACATGAATCAGCCACAGGTACACATATAGACCCTCCCTTTTGAACCTCCCTCCCATCTCACTTCCCATCCCACCCCTCTAGGTTGATACAAGATTATCTCTTAGTGAAGACTTCTTTTCAGTTCAGTCGCTCAGTCGTGTCCGAATCTTTGCAACCCCATGAATTGCAGCACGCCAGGCCTCCCTGTCCATCACCAACTCCCGGAGTCCACCCAAACCCATGTCCATCGAGTCAGTGATGCCATCCAGCCATCTCATCCTCTGTCGTCCCCTTCTCCTCTTGCCCCCAATTCTTCCCAACATCAGGGGCTTTTCCAATGAGTCAACTCTTCGCATGAGGTAGCCAAAGTATTGGAGTTTGAGCTTCAACATCAATCCTTCCAATGAACACCCAGGACTGATCTCCTTTGGGATAGACTGGATGGATCTTCTTGCAGTCCAAGGGACTCTCAAGAGTCTTCTCCAACACCACAGTTCAAAAGCATCAATTCTTTGGCACTCAGCTTTCTTCACTGTCCAACTCACACATCCATACATGACTACTCGAAAAACCATAGCCTGGACTAGACGGACCTTTGTTAGCACAGTAATGTCTCTGCTTTTAAATATGCCATCTAAGTTGGTCATAACTTTCCTTCCAAGGAGTAGGTGTCTTTTAATTTCATGGCTGCAATCACCATCTGCAGTGATTTTGGAGCCCCCAAAAATAAAGTCTGACACTGTTTCCACTCTTTCCTTACCTATTTGCCATGAAGTGATGGGACCAGATGCCATGATCTCAGTTTTCTGACTGATGAGCTTTAAGTCTACTTTTTCACTCTCCTCTTTCACTTTCATCAAGAGACTTTTTAGATCCTCTTCACTTTTCTGCCATAAGGGTGGTGTCATCTGCATATGTGAGGTTATTGATATTTCTCCCGGAAATCTTAATTCCAGCTTGTGCTTCCTCCAGCCCAGCGTTTCTCATGATGTACTCTGCATAGAAGTTAAATAAGCAGGGTGACAACATCCAGCCTTGACGTACTCCTTTTCCTATTTGGAGCCAGTCTGTTGTTCCATGTCCAGTTCTAACTGTTCCTTCTTGACCTGCATACAGGTTTCTCAAGAGTCAGGTCAGGTGGTCTGGTATTCCCATCTCTTGGTGACTTTTCCACAGTTTATTGTGATCCACACAGTCAAAGGGTTTGGCATAATCAATAAAGCAGAAATAGATGTCTTTTGGAACTCTTCTTGCTTTTTCAGTGGTCCAGTGGCAATTTGATCTCTGGTTCCTCTGCCTTTTCTAAAACCGGCTTGAACATCTGGAAGTTCACGGTTCACCTATCACTGGAGCCTGGCTTGGAGAATTTTGAGCATTTACTAGCGTGTGAGATGAGTGCAGTTGTGCAGTAGTTTGAGCATTCTTTGGCATTGCCTTTCTTTGGGATTGGAATGAAAACTGACGTTTTCCGGTCCTGTGGCCACTGCTGAGTTTTCCAAATTTGCTGGCATATTGAGTGCAGCACTTTCACAGCATCATGGGGGTTGGGGGCGGAAGCATATTATGGGACCTCATCAGGAGGATGTTCAGGAGGCTGGTGTTCCCCCGGGTCCTCCATTTCCCTGTGGACTCTTGAAAGGATGTCACTGAGGGGTCCCTTTCCTGTGACACTTATCAGAGGGTGCCACATGGCATGGATGGTAGACGGTCCTTGACCATCTAGAGGAGGGGTCCCCAGTCTCCAGGCTGTGGTTCAGTACCTCCTGTCATCATCAGTAGTGAGGTTAGATTACAAATAAAGTGCACAGTAAATGGAAAGCTTGAATCATCCTGAAAACACCCCTCATCGCCGGCTGGGGGAAGAATTGTCTTCCACAAAATTGGTCTCTGATGCCAGAAAGGTTGGGAACCGCTGATCAAGATGACCAGCCTGTGTTCCATCTAGAAAACAGTGCTCTGCTGACATGCTGATGGCATTACACTAACTGAAGAGGTCAAAGAAAAGCCCGCTGTGGGCAGAGGTAAGCACTGTTCCTTTCACCGTCAGAGGAAATCGCCAACAGCAGAAGTGGCTTTTGCCCATTGTTGGGGATGAGCCAGTGGGCCTCTGATGCGGTCTGGAAAATGGGCCTGAGACACCCGAAGGGAAAAGAAGCCCAAAGTGGGGGCTGCATCATGAAACTCCTTACTGCATCGCGGGCGGGTGTCCCACTGCAGCAGTTTCAGACTAACCCCAGACAACTCCCAGAGCAACCAGGAACTGCTGGTGCAGGTGAGTCAGCCTGGCTTGGCTGCATAACCAGAGACAGATCTCACCGGAAGCTTCTAGCAAAGTCTCCCAAAGCAACACACATCCACAGGTGATGGTCCCATCTGTGGATGTCGCATCCTCCCATGTGGGGGGCCTCGATGGAAAGCCCATGGTTTGCCTGGACTCTCCTGCCTGCCGCTCCAGGTCCTTATCTTCACTAAAACCTCACACAAGGATGCTCCACAGAGCATCAACCATCTGAATCTCATTTTCCATATATTCAACCTCAACTATATTATGGAGAAATAATAAAGCCTACTTCATAGGCTTGTTTACAGGGACAAATTAAAACTATTTAAAGTGTTTAGAACAAAGCTGGCACATTTGGTGCTGAAAAATACTCACTTTTATCACTGAAACAAGGGCATCACTGCCATCATTAATAATCTCCCAAGGCAAACAACAATACATGCCTGGATATGTAAATTCCAGCTTGTCTATTTCTTAAATACTTCACAGTCACACATCAAAATGAAATATTATTTTGCAAAAACTATATTTGCTATTTCAATGGGTAAGACTAGTGTGTGTGCTCAGTCGCTCAGTCGTGTCCGACTCTTTGCAACCCCATGGACTGCAGCCCACCAGGCTCCTTTGTCCATGGGATTTCCCAGGTAAGAATGCTGGAGTGGGTTGCCATTTCCTACACCAGGGGATCTTCCTGACCCAGGAATCCAATCAATGTCTCCTGCACTGCAGGTGGATTCTTGACTGCTTGAGCCACCAGGGAAGGATTTTTATATGATGACATGAACTTTATTTACTGATTTCAAGAAAAGTTAAGTCATGGTTATGGCTCTGCTTTGTTCACATCTGCTCCGTGAGAACTGATGCTCCTTCCTAGGACCAGCTCCAGCCTTCACATGGGAGTCAGACGCATCTTGTGTTTCCATTTCAAAACAAATAAATTCGCCTGCCAATGCAGGAGACGAGGGTTCAGTCCCTGGTCCGGGAAGATCCCGCCTGCCCCAGAACAACTAAGCCCGTGTGCCCCAACTACTGAGCCTGTGCTCCAGAGCCCGGGCTGCAACAAGAGAAGCCCCTGTAAAGCGAAGTCTGCACTCTGCAACGGAGAGGAGCCCCCGCTCTGCACAGCTCGAGAAAAGCCTGTGCAGCAACGAGACCCAGCACAGTCGGATAAATAAAAAACAATTTTTAAAATGGTATTGACAAACCCAAAGGAAAATATCCTCCAGAAACACCTGATACCTCTTTTCAATACACATTGCTTTTAATGTCATATGAGACCCATTTACCATCATAAGTATTTCTCCTTCTTTAATGAGAATGATTCTCTGACTTCTAATCTCTGAAATATATGAAAATTACTATTCCAGAAATATGAACTTTGTTTCAAATTAACATATATAACTAATGTACTAGAATCTAACTTTAAAAGTGGTGAAAATAATTTTGTAGTATGTTACTTTTTTCTTGGAGTTTTAACTAAATTTCTTGTAAGGTTTGGAGTCTCTGATTTGAAAAATAATTTAAAACAGGTTATTTTAATGCATGAATTCTGTTGCTACAAAATGGAAAGGGTGAATGCAAATTTCCAATTAGAGGCAGCCTTAAATGGGCTTTTGAATATCAGTCTATGTCCAAAGTGCAGAGATAAAGATAATTTTTAAAATCATATTTTTTCATTTATGCATGACATAGATAGCTATTGTATATTCTATGTGAATTCTCTCAAAAAATTGCTTTAGATTGAAGAGCAATACTCTGTCGATATATGAAATTGACAGTCACATTTAGAGTTGGAGAAATGTGGCTTATACAAGGAAAATCTATTGTTATAATTGATAAGCAACACAATTCAGGAAAGCTAACATTTCCTATTTTGCTTTGGAGAGAGTCTTGAGGTTTTCAAAGATGGAGGTTTCAGGGATTGCTGGCTAGGATGACCAGTGATAACATTTTTGAAGTCTTGGAAAAGAATATTTCTGAAAAGTAAATGAATTTGGGTGACTGGTAACTTTGGTTGTTACACTAACAGGTGACCCGAATATGCCATACAGGGTGAGAGCACGGCCACACGGGGACGTCCAGGGGCCCACCAACATGACCGCCTGCCTTGCCCTCGGTTCCAAATCCTTAGAAAAACCAATTCATTCATTCAAACTATTTTGGGCGCTTTGTATATATCATATATAACTATATATGAGCTTCCCTTGTGGCTCAGATGGTAAAGAGTCTGCTTGCAATGCAGGAGACCCGGGTTTGATCCCTGAGTTGGGAAGATTCCCTGGAGGAGGGCATGGCAATCGAATCCAGCATTCTCACCTGGAGAATCCCCATGGACAGAGGAGCCTGGAGGGCTACAATTCATGTGGTCACAAAGAGTCAGACACGACGGAGCCACTAAGCACAGCACAGCACAAGCTTTATATAGAGGATGGGTAAACAACAAAGTCCTACTGTACAGCAAAGGGAATTACATTGACTATCCTGTGATAAGCCATAATGGAAAAGAATATAAATAAAAGGTATATGTATGTGTGTGTATATATATATGTATATATAGCAATCACTTTTCTGTACGGAAGTAATTAGCACACTATGAATCAACACAGAAAAGTGAAAGTGTTAGTCATTCAGTCGTGGCTGACTCTTTGGGATCCCATGGACTATAGCCTGCCAGACTCCACTGTTCCATGGGATTTTTCAGACGAGAAGACTGGAGTGGGTAGCCATTTCTTTCTCCAGGGGATCTTCCCAACCCAGGGATCGAACCTGGGTATCTTGCATTGCAGGCGGATTCTTTACTGTCTGAATTGTACTCATTATTATACTACTTCAGTTTTAAAAAATCAAATTAAAAAAAAAGAACAGGTTGGCCAGGTTAAGATATTATAAGGAAGCAATGTTCAAGCAGAGGTCTCAATAAGAAGAAAGAGCCACGCTTGCCAAATATGGGCACAGGGGTCCACATAAATGAAGAGCAGGTTTACATGTCACGTTAAGGTTCTGAGCAGGAGCCGAGTTTGCTGTCCACAAGCCCTCAAGGAGACGGCCTTTGGTCTGGAAGGAAAGGCAGGTGAGCAGGCAGAAAGGCTCAGGGCAAGGCCAAGGCCTGAGCACAGCCTGGCGAGACTGGGGCAGAAGATGGGTTTTATCTGAACTGTCTGTCAGTGAAGGATGTTAGAGGGGTGAGAGACAGATCCAACTCTCTCTGGTTCAGCCTGCAGACCGGACACTGCAGAGCAGAGCAGGTCATCAAAGCTGCTCTGTGAGGACGAGGGAGCAGAGGACTAGCTGGCGTGAGAGGAGACGCTGACCCAGGTCAGGACACACCGCAAGGCAGTGTCACAGGACCTTCTGGTGGTTCAGGGTACACAAAGGCTCTGAGGGGTGAGACCCAGATTCCTGGTTTGAGCAGCTGGTTGGGTCGTGGGAGGAATGTGGTGGCTTTGACTCACATGGGAGGGTGGGCTGCATTGAGGTGAATAAAAGTGCCTGGTCCTTCTTGATACATTAAAAAAATTTTTCTTGGCGTCTAGTTGCTTTACAATGTTGTGCTAGTTTTTGCTATACAGCAAAATGAATCAGCTATACGTATACACATACCCCCTCTTTTTTGAATTTCCTCCCCCTTTAGGTCACCATGGGCTTCCCTGGTGGCTCTGACAGTAAAGAATCTGCCTGCAATGCGGGAGACCTGGGTTAAATCCTGTGTCGGGAAGATCCCTGGAGAAGGGAATGGCAACCCACTCGAGTATGCTTGCCTGTAGAATTCCATGTACAGAGGAGCCTGGGGGGCTACAGTCCATGGGGTTGCAAAGAGTCGGACACGATTGCATGACTAACACTCTTACGAGGTCACAGAGCACTGAGTAGAGGTCCCTGAGCTATACAGTACCTTCTCATCAGTTACCTACTTCATACATAGTGTCAATAATACATGTGTGTCAATCCCGTTCTCTCAATTCATCCTCTCTCCCTCTCCTTGGTGTCTATACATTTGTTCATTTGTTCCCTATGTCTGAATGTATATTTCTGCTTTGTAAATAAGATAACCTATATCCATTTTTTCAGATTCCATATATATGCATTAACACATGATATTTGTTTTTCTCTTTGTAGACATGCAAGTGAGGGTGTTGAATAAACATTTTGGAGCTCGGGGCCAATCCAAAAATTGGGACTCCTAAGTTGATAGACGGTTTCAAAGTTCAGGAATTAAATGAGATAAATTAGGACAAGTGTTTACACAGAAACAGAAAAGGACCTAATACGAATCAGGGGACATTTCCAAATAGGGAGGTGGGGAAGAGAAAGCGTTCACAGAGCAGGAGACTGAGACAGTGTGACCTGTGCAGTCAGAGTAAGGCAAAGGACCCCTCACTGCAGTCAGGGAGTCATGCCTAGGATTTAGGAAAACCAGCTTCGTTGGGTTAAGATTAATTACATTCTTGCAGATGTTCACTGCTGTTCAAATTCTGCAAAAGTCTGAATTGTACACTGAATTGTTTTCAAACACTGTATTTAGCTACTAATACATCTAGTATTTCCACAGCGTCTGATTTCTGTTCAATTTTCAAGTACTTTCAAGGGATTTAAAGAGAACCAAGAAAATTAAGCATTGTTATTATATAGGTCTTTGATACCAAGTGACAATTTGAGTAAAAACTTTCCCACTTTTCCTATTTGTAGCATCGTGTTTCCCCAGTTATGTTCGATTTTAACTCTGACAACACGATGTATCTAAGAAAGTAAGAAGAGCAAAATTAATAGTCATTAGGGAGGTTGTGCTTTTCAGTGTTTTTATTAGAAACTGAGATGATGATAATAATGATTGAAGAGAAAATCTTTCTGAACCAAATTTGTCAACTTGTAAACTGGTAAATGTTTCAATGAGACATTCACAATGTTCATATTACTCAGAGCTTCACAGAAGTGAATTATGTTCTTGTAAACAAACAAACAAACAAACAAACAAACTTCTCTTGTTCCTACCACAATACTGATCTGAATATGCTTTGCAAAGCTTACCCTCTTTTAAAACACTGGAATGCTTGCTGGTTTACTATTACTCTCCCATTCCAGCTACCAGCAACATTCACCCACAGGGATTTGAGAAAAATCATTTATTTATCTCATCATAATACAATATATCTGAAAAATGTTTATGTTTTTGACCAATTGTGCACTAATACTCTAAGGAAATCTCTTTAAAGAAAGAAAAGTTTTAATACTTAGAAGATTATGTTCACAGGATTTTTACTAATTACATTTTATGCATAAAGAGAGAACATCCGGGACTTCCCTGGTGGTCCAGTGGTTAAGAATCCACCTGCCAATGCAGGCGACACAGGTTCAATCCCTGGTCTGGAAGGATTCCACATGCTTCAGAGCAACTAAGCCTGGAGCCACAACTACTAAGCCTGTGCTCAGGAGCCACAACAAGAGAAGCCACTGAAATGAGAAACTCACATACCACAACTTCAGAATAGACCCTGCTCACCACCATTAGAGAAAAGCCGATGCAGGAACAAAGACCCAGAACAGCCAAACATAAATAAATAGATGTTAGTTTTTAACAGAGAGAGAGAGAGAGAGAGAATGTCCAGAAATGTTGTCCAAGTAAAATGGCTGTGTAGACTCAACCAGTGTAGATAAAATTTATACTAGATAACAATTATAGAGCCAGATGAAATAAAAAGTCGAAAATGTAACAGCAGTAGAAATTATCCAAAATCAGATAGAGGCTACAGGAAATTTTTCTCTTAAAAAAAAACAGTTCTTAAGAGTAAGAAATGTGTTTGCAACAAAAAGAATAAAATACCTAGGAATAAACCTACCTAAAGACACATAAGACCTGTATGCAGAAAATGGTAAGACACTGAGGAAAGAAATCAAAGACTACACAAACAGATAGAAAGATATACCATGTTCCTGGACTGGAAGAATAAATATTGTGAAAATGACTAAACTACCTAAAGCAAACTACAGATTCAATGCAATCCTTATAAATTACAGAAGGCATTGTTTTTCACAGACCTAGAACAAATAATTTTACAATTTGTTTGGAAGCACAAAAGACCCCAAATAGCCAAAGCAATCTTAAGAAAGAAAAACAGAGCTGGAGGGATCAACCTTCCTGGCTTCAGATATACTACAAAGCTACAGTCATTGAAACAGTATGGTACTGGCACAAAAACACATACAGATCAATGGAAGAAGGTAGAAAGCCCAGAGATAAACTCATGCACATATTGGCACCTTATCTTTGACGAAGGAGAAAAGAATATACAATGAAGAAAGGACAGCCTCTTCGATAAGTGGTGCTGAGAAAACTGGACAGCTATATGTAAAAGAATGAAATTAGACCACTTCCTAACACCATATACAAAAATAAACTCAAAACGGATTAAAGATCTGAATGTAAGACCAGAAACAATAAAACTCTTAGAGTGAAACATAGGTAGAACGCTGTGTGACATACATCACAGTAAGATCCTCTATGACCCACCTCCCAGAGTAATGGAAATAAAAACAAAAATAAACATATGGAGCCTAATAAAACTTAAAAACTTTTGCACAGCAAGGGAAACTACAAACAAGATGAAAAGGGAACCCTCAGAATGAGAGAAAATAATTGCAAATGAAGCAACTGACAAAGGATTAATCTCCAAAATATACCAGCAGCTCATGCAGCTCAACATCGGAAAAACAAACCCAACCAAAAACTGGGCAGAAGACCTAAACAGACATTTGTCCAAGGAAGACGTACAGATGACCAATGAACACGTGAAAAGATGCTCAACATCACTCATTATTAGAGCAATTAAAACTGTATGAGGTATCACTTCACATGGTTACAATCAAAGTTTTAGTCACTCAGTCAGGTCCAACTGCGACCCCATGGACCCCTAACCCACCAGGTTTCTCTGTCCATGGGATTCTCCAGGCAAGAATACTGGAGTGGGTTGCCATTTCCTTCTCCAAGGGATCTTCCCAACCCAGGGATCAAACCCAGGTCTCCTACATTGCAGGCGGATTCTTTACCAGCTGAGCCACAAGGGAAGCCCAAGAATACTGGAGTGGGTAGCCTGTCCCTTCTCCAGTGGATCTTCCCGATCCAGGAATCGAACTGGGGTCTTCTGCATTGCAGGCAGGTTCTTACCAACTGAGCTATCAGGGAAGCCCTCGGTTAGAATGGCCATCATCAAAAAAAATCTACAAACAATAAATGCTGGAGAGGATGTGGAGAAAAGGGAGCCCTTTTGCACTGTTGGTGGGAATGTAAATTGATAGAGCCACTATGAAGAACAGTATGGCTCTGTAACCCTGGATACTCATATTTGTAGAAAACAAACCATAAAAGAGTATAAAGATAGTGAAAACAAAGAGTCATAGAAATGCAAGTAGGGAGCAATATTTTTATTAGACAACTCAAGCTACAGCATATTTATAAGACATACAGTACAGGTTGTAACATTTAAGCTGATTTATGCGGTAGATAACATGGCATTCATTGTAAAATAAATGTTCAATACCTTCCTATGAGTGGTAGTTTTACTGATGTATACATGTTTTGAAAAATTGTGCATTTAAAATTAGTATACTTTATGTTATGTACTTAGAATTAATAAAGTAATCCTTTAAAGAAAATACAAAAAAAAAAAAAAACAATTGGAATAAATCGACAACATGACCCAGCAATCCCTGGGCATATACCCTGAGAAAAGCACAATTCAAAAATACACATGTACCTCAATGTTCACTGCAGCATTATTTACAATAATGCTGGACATAGAAGCAACCTAGATGTCCATCAACAGCTGAATGGATAAAGAAGATGTGTTACATATATACAATGGAATATTACTCAGTCATGAAAAGGAATGAATTTGAGTCAGTTATAGTGAAGTGGATGAACACAGAGTTTGTTATACAGAGTGAAGCAAGTCAAAAGAAGTATTGTATATGTGTGTGTCAATCAGTTGTGTCTGACCCTTTGCGACCCCATGGTCTGTATGTAGCCTGCCAGGCTCCTCTGTCCATGGGATTTCTCCAGCCGGAATACTGGAGTGGGTTGCCATATCCTGCTCAAGGGTATCTTCCTGACCCAGGAATCACGCTTGTGTCTCTTACACTGGCAGGCAGATTCTGAGCCACCCAGGAATATGACAGCATATATAGAGAATCTGGAAAAATGGCACCGATGAACCTCGTAGAGAACAGACTTGTCGATACAGCGGAGGAAGGAGAGGGTGGGACCCATTGGGAGAGGAGCCCTGACATACACACACTGCCGTGTGTAAAACAGCACGTGGGAAGCTGCTGTGTAGCACAGGGAGCTCAGCTCCATGCTCTGTGATGACCTAGCAGGGTGGGATGTGGGGCTGGGAGGGAGGCTCAAGAGAGAGAGAGGATATATATATACAATTATCAGTGATTTGCATTGTTCTAAAACCAACAAAACGTTGTAAAGCAATTTCCACCAGGAAAAAAAAAAAAAAAAAGTGAATTTGAGGCTTTCAGACCTGAATTTGTGGATTTTTGATTCCTGATCTTCTCAACCCCCATAGCTACAATGATGCAGATCAGCAGAAGAAAACTATGGTATCAAGGGACAGCAAGGGAATTCCAGAAAAACATCTACCTCTGCTTCACTGACTACACTAAAGCCTTTGACTGCATGGATCACAACCAACTGTGGAAAATTCTTCAAGAGATGGGAATACCAGACCATCTTACCTGTCTCCTGAGAAACCTGTATGCAGGTCAATAAACAATAGTTAGAACCTTGTATGGAACAACTGACTAGTTCAGAATTGAGAAAGGAGTATACTAAAGATGTTTATTGTCACCCTGTTTACTTAACTTAGATGTTAAGTACATCATATGAAATGCCAGGCTGGATGAGTTACAAGCTGGAATCAAGATTGCCAGGAGAAACATCAACCACCTCAGATATGTGGATGATACCACTCTAACGGCAGAAAGTGAAGACGAACTAAAGAGCCTCTTGATGAGGGTGGAGGAGAGTGAAAGAGCCAGCTTAAAACTCATTATTAAAAAAAATAAGATCATGGCATCTGGTCCCATCACTTCATGGCAAATAGAAGGGGGAAAGGTGGGAACAGGGACAGATTTCCTCTTCCTAGGTTCTAAAATCACTGCTGATGGTAACTGCGGCCAAGAAATTAGAAGACAATTGCTTCTTGGCAGGAAAGCTGTAACAAACCTAGACAGTGTGTTAAAGAGCAAAGGCATCACTTTGCCGACAAAGGTACGACTAGTCAAAGCTGTAGTTTTTCCAGTGGTCATGTACAGATGTGAGAGTTGGACCATAAAGAAGGCTAAGGACTGAAGAATCGATGCTTTTGAACTGCGGTGCTAGAGAGGACTCTTGAGAGTCCCTTTGACAGCAAGGAGATCAAACTAGTTAATCTTCAAGGAAATCAAGCCTGAATATTCATTGGAAATGCTGATACTGAAGCTCCAACACGTGTGCCACCTGATGGGAAGAGCCGACTCACTGGAAAAGATCCTGATGCTAGGAAAGATTGAAGGCAGAAGGAGAAGGGGGCAACAGAGGATGAGATGGTTGGTTGGATGGCATCACCAATGCAATGGACATGAACTTGGGTAAACTCCAGGAGATGGCAGGGGACAGGGAAGCCTGGCATGCTGCAGTCCATGGGGTCTCGAAGAGTCAGACAGGACTTGGTGACTGACCCACAGCAACAACAAATGAACACTGGATTGTTCACTAAGTGCCAAGTAGCAGTAAAATGCTATAATACACATTTAATTTGTGATTTGGGGGAAATAATGTATGAAACCTATGCTTACAAATATATTGGACTTTGAAGCTGTTTTTAAAAGGTTTCGTCAAAATGTAATAAGGCTAAATCCTAAGATAATGTATATACATACAAAAGTGTACAAATGAAAGTCACTCAGTCGTGTGTGACTCTTTGCAACCCCATGGATTATACATGGAATTCTCCAGGCCGGAATACTGTAGTGGGTAGCCTTTCTCTTCTCCAGGGATCGAACCCAGGTCTCCCACATTGCAGGCAGATTCTTTACCAGCTGAGACACAAAGGAAGCCCAAGAACACCAGATTGGGTAGCCTATCCCTTCTCCAGCAGATCTTCCCAACCCAGGAATCAAACCGGGATCTCCTGCATTGCAGGCAGGTTCTTTACCAACCGAGCTATGAGGGAAGCCCAAGTGTACCAATGATGGTGCACATATATGATTTCTCCAAAACGTCCCTGTTGGGTAATCATTTCTTTCGTAAATAAACTATTTTTTAACATAAGACACATAACAGTTTAATATATTTAGTGAATAGTATGTGTGTTAGTCGCTCAGTCGTGTGGAACTCTTTGCAACCCCACTGACCGTAGCCTGCCAGGCTCCCCCATCCACAGGATTTTCCAGGGAAGAATACTGGAGTGGGTTGCCATTTCCTTCTCCAAGTGAATGGTATAGATGCATATAAAACCTAGCCACGTGAAGCATGAAGCTAGAGGCTGGAGGAGCAGAAAAAGTCTGAGTGTTAAAAACAACAAAGCAGAAAATAAATCATTAACCATGTGTTAATCAACCCACTTTCCACAAGTCACCAGCTTTCTCAAAAGATTACACTGCTTTCATAGGTTCTCTAATTAATGTTTCTTAAATCAACACAGAGCCAGGGGTTAGGCTACCGGTTCTGTTTGTTTTGTGCATTAATTCTGCCTGTGACTGGTGGCTCAGTATATTAATAAATGCTTGTCCGTAACTGACCCTGTGTTTTTTTGCTTGAGAAACCAAAGCGGAGAGTGGACATACTTAAATTGGATTGAACTGTGAACTTCAGTTCTTTCTAGGGACACCGTGAAACAAGTCTATTCAACTGACCACACACGAAACACCTTTTGATCTGCCCCGAAGTTAAACACTATCATCAAAATGTTTTGCGGAGACTATGCGAGTATAATGGCTATTTTCATAAAACTTGACAGTTTTTCGAGATGTGAACCTCGTGTACAAAATTTCATTTGTGGTTCTTGACATTTTCAACAAGAAATACTGGTGTTTTAATTTATCTTCATTAAAGTTTTAATGAGTAGGTGTTCGATGTCACTATTAAACCAAGTTTGTGTTATTAAATATCAAATTCGTGCTAATTTTGAAATAATGTATTATTCTCTAGAGGCAATTCAGTGATCCCTACTTTCTAAAGTTACCTGACTCAGAATTCTAACTGAAGTGTAATAAGCTCTTTTTGTCTCCATACTTAACGTCTCTCTGTAAGAAACTAAAAGTAAACCTGACTGCTAATTTTTATTTAAAACCTATGGTATGTTCAGAAAATACGGTTTATTTTTTAACAATTATTTTGAATTTAAACAAATGTAAGACTTAGTTTAGTCATTTTATTTTTTTCCTTGTCTGAGTCACTTTGATCCAATTGCTCTAATAGTCCATGAACTTTGGAAGAGCCTATAGAGACGCTGAGTTATTTAAACATACATCGTTTGAAAAGATATCCACTTCACACAGCCCTGGAAATTTTATATACATTTGTTGAGGATTTTCTACAAATCTGTATCATTAAAAATGCTTTCCAGAAGCCTTTTATTTTTAGTGCAAAAATGTTATGCAAGAAAAGAAAACAATTATTTGGTGAAACTTTGGCGCAAAAATGATGTTATTTACCCATTTACAAAGTATTAATCCCTAGAAATTTTTATTTACTTATATTGTTTTTCAAATTAAATATTGAATGGGACCTCAAATGTAACTACTTTCCATCACTGTTGGTTCATGAATCTTAATTTTACCTTGAGATTTCAGGATCTTATTTGCAGTTGAAACTTCCTTCATCATCTTATTAATTGTAAGGCAGTTACATTCTACTAAAGAAACAGAAGTTGTTACGTAATTTAGGCCAGGACAGTCAATGATTTAATTTGTAAAAGAAGTTGTTTTCTCCCGATTATTACTTTCAAATAATTGTACTTGGATGAATAGAAAATTTCTCCCTTTTTGTTCATTCAAGTACAATTATTTGGAAGTAATTAAAACTATATTCTGTGTGGTACATATGGTTTTATATTAACATTTATATGCCCATCTATCAAAAGATATATTCATAGAATATTTACATTACATGTCAGAGACTACTAAAAGTTACCAATGATAACAAGCTTTTAAAGAAATGCAATGGTTTGCCATGCTTCTGTAGATAAAGAAGAACATCAGAGATTAAAGAGTTGGATTTCAGCAGACCTAAACTTTCATTTTAAGTGTTCTGATCATCTATTTCAGAGATAAATATCAGGTTTTATGAATTATCTCAGAAAATGAGAAATGGTTTTACATAATCATGTGATTATATTTTCATATTTATAGTCTTTAGGATATATATTTATACATCCCGTTATATATATATATATATCCTTAAGATTTATGGACTAACTGGGAAGAATTGGATATTAAAGAGGCCAATATATGAGGTCAAGTTCACCTGTTTAATCTCCATTCTGGGTGTGTGTCCTTCAGCAAAAGGCAGGCTTTTGCATAATAAGCAAAAGTCCTCAAGTCATAGGGGAGATAGTTACTGACTGGGTTGCTTGTTAAACTATTGAGTTTACATTAAAATTAAATGATCGACTGAGCCTTCTTCTCAGCAGCTCTGATTGAATGACACCTGAATTCACCCCCTTGGTATAAACACATGACTGTCTTTAGAGCCACCAAAATAATGCATTATGTCAGTTACAAAACATAGAAAATTTAAACAGAAATCAAGCAGGAAGCAAGAATTAGAGAAAAGCAGTTATATTTCTATAGGAAAGAAGCATATGCACTCCTTGAAAATTCCTTTCCAGAATTTTGGAGTTCGAGGACCCTCAGGGATTAAAGTAATTCAAGTGGGTTAATTACACCAAGAAGGTAAATTCACCTTCCTGTAAGTATTTTACAGGTGTAAGTATTTTACAGGTGTGCTTGACTGTAAAACTGTCAAAAGCAAGCTTTAATGAAATGACGTTGGCAAGCCTCAAATTGTTTTGATTTACTATTTAGCCAGATATAAATCACCCGTCAGGAAGATGGTATTACAACATGTCTCTTCGAGTGGAAAAAATTTCACTGCAGAGCATTACCAAAAACCTGCCCAGATCAGTATCTAAACCAGGTCTCTCTCTGCCACCGTAACTCAAGCTCTTATCCACAGAAAAACACTGTCTCTTCCACATACATCGCCCTGATTCTTCTACCAAAACTGTTGGCTGTTTTTGTCCTGTTTTGTCATCAACTGATTCCCCCGTTTTGTGTGCGTGCTCAGTCACTAAGTCGTGTCTGACTCTTCTGTGACTCCATGGACTGTAGCCCACCAGGCCCCTCTGTCCACGGGATTTCCAAGGCAAGAATAGTGGATTGGGTTATCATTTCCTCCTCCATCATTTTGTACAGTAGCATTTTCTTTATTATAGACTCCTTTACTTGGGAACACTCTTCCTTTTTGCCTCAAAGGAAATTATAGTCCTTTTCCTTTCCTTCTGACAACTTTCCTATTTCTACCACATTTATTGACTCTGAAAAAAGTTAATCATAGGAAGATCACCAGCAATAGAATATGTCGAGCACACATTCCATACCTGAATTTACATTTTATTTTACACAGAGAGAAGTTATCACTATTAAAATTTCCTAGTCGGTGATAAACAGCAGGAGCTTTGCGCGCGTTGTCTGATGGAACAGTCACTGTGAATCTTCTTACAAGAATACTCCTGGACACGCAAAGGTCCTTGCGTTCTTCTTGGAGGCTCCAGACATCCTGCTCGGTGGTTTTAAATATATTGTTTTTAGGCTTCACAACCTTCATGGAAAATTTTAATCTACCAGTTTCCATATGAATATACTGAGGCTTAGAGAAGTTAAATAATTTTTCCAGGAATGGAAAGGCAGGAAGTGGCGAAACAGAATGTAACTCCAAAACTGTATCCATCACACAGACACAGTTAGAGGGTAAACACGTCTAAGTGTGACTGCTGTGTGTTAGTCCCTCAGTCGTGTCTGACTCTCTGCAGCCCCATGGACTGTCGCCCGCCAGACTCCTCTGTCCATGGGATTCTCCAGGTAAGAATACTGGAGTGGGTTGCCATGCCCTCCTCCAGGGGATCTTCCCAACCCAGGTCTCCTGCACTGCAGGTGGATTCTTTACCAGCTGAGTTACCAGGGAAGCCCCTAAGTGTGATGATCCTACATAATTCGAGGTTATGTTATGAAGGAAAGAGCAGACCCTTTGTCAGTCCAATTGAGAGAGGAAATTAGCAGCAGTATTTTCACAGAGATGCTGTTACTCACAGATTTGCTTCCAGAATGGCCTGAGAACAGTCTGACAACAGCAGCTGAGCTAACGTCTAGAATGGGCGACAAGGCATTCTGCATTTCAGCTCAACGAACACAAAACAAGGCTCAGTATTAAAGAACCCACCTGCCAAGGCGGGAGGCACAGACTTGGGTTTGATCCCTGGGTGGAGATCCCCTGGAGGAGGAAATGGCAACCCACTCTAGTATTCTTGCCTGGGAAATCCCATGGACAGGGAAGCCTGGCGCATGACAGTCCGTGGGGTCAAAAACAGTCGCACATGACTGAGGACCGAATAACAACAACATGAATTAAACGCATGGCTGCTCAGGTGCGAATGGCCGGTGAGGAAGGCAGACAGGCAGGAAGTCAGAAGCAAGTCCGGGCTTTCAGTCTGGGAGGGTCTGCAGGCTGAGAAGGCCTCCCTCCCCTGGGGGTAGAAGCTGGGAAGGGCAAGATCTTTTGTAAAACATGTTTATTGGAGTACAGTGGATTCAAAGGCAAAATCGTTTGAAAAGCAGATTTTTCCTATAGAAAGGGATTCCTGAGAGAAACATTCCAAGCAAGAAATGTGATTTGGATTGCTTATCTACAGTATGACTTACTGAACAAATAATAAGAAAAGGTTGTTCGTACTGCGATTGCATTTTACTATCACAGGACTGCATTGTCTGAACTTGACACTCTGGAATTTAACAAAACTCATGACTCGTGGGTGAGGGCCTCCACTGCAACTGAAGCTTCTGTTGAACTCATACATACTGGACTGGAAAATTCGATGCAGGCACGTTTTCCTTGTAGTCATATACAAGCATATTGCTAATAAGTATTATTATTATTGCTAATAGTATTTCAAAACTTCTGTAACAGCTGTGGATTGCTTTACTGGAAGAGCAGGGCAAACATAACTGCAGGATCACTACTGCACAAGCACTCAGGGCCAGCTTTACCTCCAGGGCTCTGTGCTGAGGACCATTTACTCAAGCTTTGTCGTTGTTTAGTCACTCAGTTGTGTCCGACTCTTTTCGACCCCATGAACTGTAGCCCGCCAGGCTTCTCTGTCCATGGAATTTCCCAGGCAAGAATACTAGAGTGGGTTGCCATTTCCTCCTCCAGGGGATCTTCCCCACCCAGGGATTGAACCCGCATCTCCTGGTTTGGCAGGCGTGTTCTTTACCACTGAGCACCACCTGGGAAGCTCTTACTTAAGCTTTCTGCACCTCAATTTTCCTACCTGTGAGATGGGCGATATGGGCTTCCCAGGTGGTGCAAGTGGTAAAGAACCCACCTGCCAATGAAGATTAGACATAAGAGACGTGGATTCCTTCCTTGAGTCAGGAAGATCCCCTGGGGGACGCCGTGGAAACCCCCTTCAGTATTCTTGCCTGGAGAATCCCGTGGACAGAGGGCAGAATCCCATGGCTGCCGGCAGTGGGATCGCAAAGAGCTGGGTATGACTGAGCAACATAGCACAGCACACAGCACAGCAACATGGGTGGCATAACAGCACCTGTGTTAGATGAGTCTCTCGAGGATCACTTGGCAGGTAAAGCTCTGAGAAGACCTGGAGCACAAAACACATCTGGGAAAGTGAACTATTATTAGCAGCTTTATTAAGTAACTGTGCCAGAGTTTGACGGAGAAGGCAATGGCACCGCACTCCAGTACTCTTGCCTAGAAAATCCCATGGATGGAGGAGCCTGGTAGGCTACAGTCCATGGGGTCGCTACGAGTCGGACACGACTGAGCAACTTCACTTTCACTTTTCCCTTTCATGCACTGGAGAAGGAAGTGGCAACCCACTCCAGTATTCTTGCCTGGAGAATCCTAGGGACGGCGGAGCCTGGTGAGCTGCCGTCCATGGGGTCGCACAGTCGGACACGACTGAAGCGACTTAGCAGCAGTAGCAGCAGCAGTAGCCAGAGTTTGAACCCAGCTAATGCAGAAGCCCTGGCTCTCAACATCCCAGCACATGGCTTCTAGAGAGGAGGTTACACAGACACACACACAAACACACACACACACATGTATATTCGTATATGTGTGTGTAAGTATTCATAACATTTATGAGCAAATTTGAATACCAGCAAACGTTCCATGGGTAGAAATAGAAATATATTCTCGTATGTGAATACATTTTCTTTATCTGTAAACAGCTTCTACTGTGCTGAAAAGTTTTTCACAATCCCACTTTCTTCGCCAGTTATTGCAAACTCTGTTTTTTATGGCACAAGTCCTCCAAAGTGTATTGTACTTGTGTTATCCTGCTCCTCACCTCTGAATCTCCCTGGCTGCATCCTACCTGGGCTGTCACCCACCCCCTCTACCTGCTGGGTCCTGTGGAGGTTGGCAGTGACCTCCATGACCTGACCTATACCCCATTCTCTGCCTTCTCTTGCAGATATATGGGTGAGGTCTTGCCGGAGTTCTGCTCCAGCTGGTCCAGGGGTTCCTTCAGGAAGGACGGCGTCAGTGATGCGAAATGAGAAGACACAGCAAATCTTAGAGTCTCCAAGTGTCTCCTGACTTTGTTGTTTTCAAGACAGCTTTTATATTTTTAGTGGTACATAGAAACAAATGTAACATGTAGAGTCATACCAAATCAGCTTAATGGCTCAGCAGTTTTGACCCTTATCGATGCCGTTTGCATATCTTAGTTACAAAAAGTTTCATTTTGTTTACATCATCTTCTGGCCTGGGGGCCTGCTAACATCTTGTGACTCTATTGATAAGGGTTGATCAGCCAGAACACTTTTGTATCAGGCACAGCAGGAAAGAATTCATCAACAGAAAGTTTCAAAGTAAAACCCGTTTTCGGTAATCTATCCTAGCCTTGAGCCTAACAGAAAAGAATGTGGTCCCATAAAAGCATAGAACAGCAAGCTGAAACAATGTAGCGCAAAGGTCATTTCTTAGCAAAAATCACCAGCTGAATTAACAATTGTCTTATTATTTGTATTAAGGCTAAGCTTTTATTTTTATAATTCTTAAACTATTGTATTTTTATTATGTAGGCTAAATATGTTAAGAGGAAAAATATAGCAAGTAAATATAGACTAAGTAACAGTTTCATAAAGCAGTGTTTCTTATGTTTTCTAATAAGCCCTTTCCTACGAAGGGCTCTGTGCCCATTGGGGCTCTCTGTGCGGAGGCTCTTAATGCTGTTTATTGTTAAGGAGCAGTCATGCACATTAGCTCCAAAGGCACAGGTATTTTTATCAAGCAAACTAATATACTAGTAAGAGAAGTGTCAATTAAAATACTCTATATCCTAGATAATCTTATAGGGAACTACCGTTCAGGGGCCGTAAAGTTTTCAGATTGATCTATTTGAGAAGAGATCAGGAAAGGCCTTCTACCTAAGCCGCAGAAAATAAGAAGAGGTTTATTAGAAAGATAGATATCATCTTTAAGGTGAGCACTGAGGCAGCCTTCCGAGAATTCCCTGAGGCCTGAGTTGCTCTGCTCATCAGGTCTTCTCCTCATGACTCTGTCATGGGTGGGATCTCGTGAGCTGGCTCCCGGCACTCGTGGACTGTAGCCCGCCAGCCTCCTCTGTCCGTGGGATTCTCCAGGCAAGGACACTGCATTGAGTTGCCATTTCCTTCTCCAGGGATCTTCCCGACCCAGGGATGCAATCCATGTCTCCTTTGTCTCTCACATTGGCAGGCAGATTCTTTACCACTGGGCCACATGGGAAGCTCATTGCTATTAACAGTGATTCTCAATAATAAAGTTAATAGTTACTCTCTTTTTAGTTTTATTACTTTGCTATATTTTGCTATGTAATGTTTTTTCTTTCATGTGGGATCTTAGTTCCCTGACTGGGGATCAAACTCACGCTCCCTGAATTGGAAGGCAGAGTCTTAACCACTGGGCCACCAGAAAACTCTCTACTATAGGCTGTTTTTGACGAGGCGTCTTATCATTATAAATACAGAATTGTGAGATCTTAGATTGAAAGGGTTAGAAAATGTAAACGCCATGAAGACAGGCCCAGTGGCCTTAACCCCAGCCTCAGCCCCAAGCTCCTTTGTCTGACCAAGGCTTAGAGCAGGTCTAACAGAGCTGCTTTGTCAGTGCACATTGGGTGCCTACCCCTCCCTCTGCTGAGTGAGCACTCAGACTCTGTCTGGACCCTAGTGATGCTGAATCTGTTCTTTTCAGAGTGGTCTCCCCACAGTCATCTATTTATTCTGAATATTTGAAATATCCATCTAGGATATCTCCCATTTACTGGTATCTTAGTTTAATAATCTTTCATAGTAAATAATCTTACTTAATCAGATTAGTTTTTTAAAAACATAACTTTATCTCTTTATTTTTGGCTCCCCTGTGGGCTTTCTCTGCTTGCAGGGAGTGGGGACGGCTCTTCATTGCAGGGCTCAGGTGTGGCTGTGATGGCACCTCTCGCTTCAGAGCACAGGCTGCAGGCGTGTGGGCTCCAGCTGACGCAGCCTCTAGAGAGCAGGCTCAGCAGCTGTGGCTCCCAGGCTTAGTTGCTCTGGGGCATGTGGGATCTTCCTGGACCAGGGATTGAACACGTGTCCTCTGCATTGGCAGTCAGATTCTTACCAACTGCACCAACAGGGAAATCCCAATAGTAAATAATCTTAGAATTCTAGAATGATAAATAGAAGGTGACCTTCCGTATGATTTTACTTGATGATGACGTTTAACTCCAAAAGAGAGTATCCATTCCCACCCCACCCATGAATTTGCTTAAAAAAGTGAAAAAGTGAACTGAGTTTTTTGAGAAATCAGAGCAATTCAAATTCTTATTCTAGTTGCTGTTGCATTAGGTAGAGTGTTTCCCAATGAATTCCAAGAAGGTATTCCTAGCACTGGAATTTAGATGTAACATCATGAGGGTCATTTCCCTGGCTTTTCTCTAATCTGGAAGGAGGACAACTGACAGAAGTTTAAGGGAGATTCTTTGTGCAATTAGTCTTCAACATGAAAGACTATTATATCTTCCTTTTTCTGAGAAGTGGCCTCAAACAGGAATCTTCTCCGGTGCTGGAGGAATTCTTGCTGACACACTCAGAAAGGCTAGGCAAGCAACTTGCTGGCATAATTGGCAAGGATGTTACATCTCATCCCACTTAATATAATTAAATCTGATTATATATAATGACTCCCTTCCACGGAAGAAGTTTCCTTGAAAGGTTAAAAACACTGATGGCTGGGAGTGGAGATTTCACTTTCCCATGTTGACCACAGGTAGAACTAATACTCTGTTGAACTCCTGTATCCAACATACTTATTCAAATATATATTCCTTTTCCCTCCTCAAATGCATTTAACTTCTCACCAAAGAACTATAATCAAGATGAATCGGTCCCAAAACAGAACCACATTTTCCTGTAAAAACCCCACATTCTTTCTCTGGGTTTCCCTGGTAGCTCAGATGGTAAAGAGCCTGCCTGCAATGCAGGAGACTCGAGTTCCTTCTCTGGGTCAGGAAGATGGCCAGGAGAAGGATATGGCCACCCACTCCAGTGTTCTTGCCTGGAGAATCCCATGGACAGAGGAGCCTGGCAGACTATATAGTCCATGGAGTCACAAGGAGTCAGACAGGACTGAGCCAGCAACACTCACTTTCTTTCGCTATTACTTTTATCTTCCTATTCTCTTAATATGTAACTTAACTTGATTCTAATAAATAACAAGAGGTGACTAAACTCACTGAAAAACTTTGGCGTTGAAATTTTGTTGGGTAAAGTAAGCAAAAGGGGAAAAATAGAGCAACAATTAAGTGGTCAAAACAACGTTTTCCTGACTTCCCACCAACCTTTCCCCAGTTCTTCCTCCTTTAATCTCTCAGAGATGTGTCTGCTTTCCTGACTATGAAGTAGGTAGAGTCATCTTTAAGCTCTTAAGCAATAGCTGCCCATCAAAGAGAAAAAGCCCATGTCCTCACAGGGACTCGGGGTCCATTCATTTGGCTTTATTTTCCTCTGGCTTTTGTTTTAACGTCCTGCCTCCTGAGTCCTTCTTTGCGATCCTATGACATACCAGTCAGCCTCCTATTAAAGAGCCGTTGCTTGGGACTTCCCTGGTGGTCCAGTGGCCAAGAATCTGCCTTCCAAGGCAGGGGATGTGGTTTGATCGCTGGTCGGGGACCTAAGATTCCACGTGCTGTGGGGCACCTAGTCCCGCTCACCCAGAAAGGCAGGGCTTTATTCTTCCTGAGATGCTCTGTCTACATGGCTTCTCTTCCATCTTTCACTTCTCTACTTTGTTTTCTGTTCTCCCAGGAAAAAAGGAAGCAGGTTGACCATTGCTTATTTCTCTCCTCATTTACAACTGATAGCACCTAGATTATCTTGTAGTTCCGTATTATGTTCTGAGAAAGCCATGCAAAATAGAAACAAGTTGATATTTAGGTTTATCGATGATTACCTTTTCTACCATCATCATGAGATTAATTTTTAACTTCACAATAAGCCATAACATAAGCAAAATAAACAACTGGAAAATAACTTTTAGTAAAATTCTTAATAAAATACATACCTCCTTAACAAAATTAAGGAAAAGCACTGCCCTGGATTTATATGATAATTGCATTCCTGGAAAATTCACTATTGTTAAAAATTACCCCCACATACATTATTTCTATATATTCAGTGTCGTTGTTGTTTAGCTGCTAAGTTGTATCCAACTCCTTGTGACCCTTTGGACTGTAGCGCACCAGATTCCTCTGTCCATGGTATTGCCCAGCAAGAGTACTGGAATGGATTGTCATTTCCTTCTCCAGGGGATCTTCCTGACCCAGGGATCAATCCTACATCTCCTGCATTGGCAGGTGGATTCTGGATTCTTTACCACTGAGCCATCACCGAAGCCCAAATATTCAGTGGGAGTCTTTCAAAAGTCATGTGGGTATGAAATGTCCTTTTTTTTTCTTTTCTTGGTCAGGACTGTCCAGTGTTTCAGAGAATTTCTAGTATCCTTGACCTACTCACTAAATGCTAGCAGCGCCCCTAGATATTATGACAATAAAAGTGCCCCCACCAGATTTCCAAAATGCCCACCTCCAGGAGATGGTGTTACCTTTACTGACAGCCATTGCTCTAAAGGAATTTGGGTGGAGTGTTCCTTCCCTGACTTTGGGGCCAACAGTCCTTCTGAGCAAAAGCACAATAGTTAACATCATGTGCTTTGTCCTAAAGGCACAGGTTGTAAGGGAGCTCAGTTCTTGCCCTTTGTAACTGACGCAGGGTGAGATGAATGTGCCCCCACGTGCAGACATATTAACGGAATCACTGATGCTTTTCCTGCTGACCATGTAGGCTCTATGAGTGTGATTTTCTCCGTGTGGAATTTAGGGAGGAAAAAAAAGGGAGAAAAGGCAAAAGCAATCTTCTTTTGCTACATATGTCTTAGCCCCATTATGTGTGAAAGTACTAAATTTACAGGAAGGTCTAAGTAACTGCAAACAAGATGAGGAAAATTTCCTCCTAACAGGCAAGGCATAATCTCCCTAAAAGGGACCTTGAAGGAGACTTATTCAGCCGTACATTTAGGGTATTTTGCTGTCGGGGGAAACTAGAGGAAGATTTGAGGGCAAATGTTAACCTGAAATGCACACACAGCTGCATGCAAATATCTAGGGCACAATTTCGCTTTAGTTAAGTGAAAGACCTTCTTCATCCTTCTTGCAAAATTGTAGCTCTTGGTAATAAATAAGTTTCTTTCTGAATGATCAGGTTCTCCTTCTTTAGTCTTCCCATTTTTTTAGCTTGCCCCCCTCCCCCAAACATTCTTGGCTATCGAATCCTTGTTTATCAGGAGGGCTGAAGATGAATAATTTTCTACAACTGTAACAAGCTATTCCTTCTGGATGCCCCAGACTCTTCATCTATAATATAGGGAAGGAAGTTTGAACAAGACTCTTTAATGGCCCTTCCAACCAAGAGCTTCGGTTTCAGGGACCTTAATTCTAGCTGAATGACCCTGTATTTAATAGCAAGGATATTCTTCCAATACATGGGTAAAGTGACTGATTTTTCCAGTAGGAAATGAGGTGACCCCCCCACATTCAAATCACTCTTCTGCCATTGTTTATCTCAGGTTAGTCTCATCTCTGCAGCGTTATCATCTGGGTTTGAATCTCAGGCGGATTCCTCAGTAGCTGGGTGACCTTGAGGCAGTTACTGAGCATCTCAGAGCCTCAATTTCTTCAAGTGTGAAACAGACAATATTGGTTTCTATAGAGATCTTATGAGGAGTAAATACCTGTGAACATATTAGCTGGTCACCATCATCCCCAGCATATGGTACGACTCAGCACCATTTGACTTTTTTTAAAAAAAAAACTATTTAAAAAAATTTTAAAGAATTTATTTATTTATTATTTTTGGCTGTGCTGGGCCTTCGCCGCTGCGCGGGCTTTCTCCAGCTGCGGGAGCGGAGGCTACTCTTGCGGCGGCGCTCAGGCTCCAGGCGCACGAACTGCAGTAGCTGGGGCGCACAGGCTTAGTTGCCCCGTGGCATGTGGGATCTTCTTGGACTAGGGATCAAACGTGTATTCCCTGTGTTGGCAGGTGGATTCTCAACCACTGGACCCCCAGGGGAGCCCTTGACTTGCTATGTGCATCCCTAGTTCCCAGCATGTGGGGGACATGCATTCAAAACTCAATGACCTGAATAAGGTCACTTCCATCCTGGCCGTTTCTCCAAACTCACGTTTCCTATTGCCGGGGCTTGCTGTAAAACATTGTCTCCAGTCTTTCAGAGATCCGGATTTTTAATGAATTTCTGAAATCATACTGAATCTGGCATTGCCTGGCTCCGCCAGGTACGGTGGAGCATTTTCCCAGTCTGTCATTTGCGGCTCTGCGGTGGTTCCGCCCACACATTCCGGAAGTTACCCCCGCAGAGCTTCACAGCACAGTCATTCCACTTCGTCCATACCTTGAGAGAGGGGTGCTCAGGGTTCCCATTAAAAGGCAACAAATGAAGGCCCCAGTCTTCCCATCCACCACAAATATATGGACTTTTTAACCCTGGGACGATTTTACCTTTCTGTTATAGAAATGATAAGTGTTGTGGGCTTCAGTTTTCCCTAAATTGAAAGAGCTCTGTCATATCCTTCAAATGCTAAGGGCTGCTCTCTCCCTTCCCAGAACAAGTACATTCATACTTAGGGCAATTTCAAATGTGACTCTGCAGCAGGCCAACACTGGAGCTATAGACTGTTTTGTGCACCCTCAAAATTCATATGTTGAAGTCTAACCCCTTCTGGTTTCAGAAGGGTGGAGCACCCCATCAATGAGATTAGTGCCATTTACCAAAGAGATGCTGGAGAGCTCCCCTTCCCCCTCTACCATGTGAGGACATTACAAACAGATGGTAGCCTGTGAACCAGGAAGTGGGCACCCAGGAGACTCCACACCTGCCCATGCCTTGATCTTGGACTTCCCAGCCTCTGGAATGCACAGAAACAAACGTTTGTTGTTATAGTCATCCAGCCTACAGTGTTCTATTACAGCACCCAGAATGGACGAAGGCAGCTAGGGTAAAGGGAATGTGACACTGGCCTTAGGTGCAAAACCCAAGAGGCCACCAAAAAACCTAGTAATCCAGATAAACCATACTTTATTTTATAAAATATTTTTATTTATTTATTTGCACTGGGTCTTGGTTGCAGCACGTGAATTCCTACTTGTGGCATGTGGGATCTGGTTCCCCGACCAGGGGTTGAACCTGGGCCCCCTGCCTTGGGAGCATAGAATCTTAGCCACTGGACCACAAGGGAAGTCCCCAGATAAATGATATTTTAATGCAATAGTTTTAAAAGTCAAAAATAATTTAAAATCCCATGATGGGACTTCCTGATGGTACAGTGGCTAAGAATTCACCTGCCAATGCCAGGGACACGGGTTGGCTCCCTGGCCCAGGAGGATCCTACATGCTCTGGGACAACTAAGTGCATGAGCCAAACTGCAGAAGCCCACAGGCCCAGTGCTCAGCAGCGAGAAGCCACTGCAATGAGAAGCCCACGTGCTGGAACACAGAGCAGCCCCACTTGCTGCAGCTAGAGAAAGCTCAGGCAGCCGTGAAGACCCAGTGCAAAAAAAACAAAAAACAAAAGAAACCCATGATGAATGAAAAATCAAAATTTTAAAGAAAGATCGGGTCAAGAGTAGTGTTAGGGTGAGCCATTAGTTAAAGGAATTAATAATAGTAATTGTGCATTAAAAATATTTTGTTTATCATGGATGTTTTGGTGTTAATTTTGATTGAAAAATACTACATTATAATGTGATGTACCTGGATAACTGAATGCTTTGGCATTGTTTTCCACCCTTAGATTTTGTGTCTGAGCTCGTATTTCTCTTCTCTCATGTTAGTCTTTGCCCTGAAAAGAGGGTCATCCATTCCTCTTTACATTGTGTTCAGGAAACTTCCTTTGCTTATCTTTCGACCACTAAAAAAAAAAAAAAAAAAAAAAAAAATACACTACAGGAATCATTCTTGAGCCTTGGTCAAAGATAAGTGGCAGAAGTATTTGGTGCGTGGACCACAGTCATTGGCTGACCTCCGCTCTAGGCCAAAGCCAAACTACCCAGCTCTTAGTTATGAGACAATTCGAGAATGTCTTTCAGCAAAATGATTCAAAGTATCTTCTCGAAGGTAATTTAAAAATGTGAGTTTCTTAGATGAGAGTCAGGATTTTTATAAAGAGATGTAGAGAGAGTAGATTAAGAGAACCACAGATTTGTTGTTCTAAATAGCCAAGTTACATTAGGTGCCCCCTCTCAACCTTCTAACATTGTGTAATTATCTGTATGGAGCATTTAAATTGCCTGTAGTTATGTCTGTTTTCTCGTCTGGACTGACAGTCTGTGATGGCAGAGGTTCTTGTACTCTTGACTCCCTGGACAAATTTGGTGCAAAGCAAGGTTATAATGAATGTTTGATGAATGCATAAACACATATTTACATCCCAAGAAATATAGCAGAAATTTCCGTATTTCAGGCTCACCAACAAATACTATGTTTGTCAACATAAGCATAGTTTTGCAGCAATTTATGGAGACATTAATCCACTAAGAAAAATAACATTGTTTCATTCTTCAGAGGCGAGATAGTCTAACATCAAGAGTAATAAAATAATCTTTTGTCTGATGTAAGTTATTAACTACTCGCCATAAAATCAAAAATAAAAAGAAAGGCTTAAATGGTTATATCTTGCTTTTAAATGGATAAAATAAAGTATTTCCAAATTTTCTGAATAAACCAAGAATCTCAAAGTCTAAATTTACTAATAAGCTGATTTTTTACAGGAATCAGTCACTTTGTTAACATAAGGAAAGATCCTGGGTCAGGTAATTCAACTTTAAGATCGATGCTGTTCAATTATTTAGTAATAAATCCTCCTAGAGCAGCATTATACAAGCACCGTGCCTTTAAAAACATAGGATTGGAGGGAGATGAGACGGCAGCTTTTTGATCAGATGAGACTATGCGGGGAGGTGATAAATTTCTGTAGATGCCGGTAACGCTGAATGCCACTAGAAATGATTCTAGTATTTTATCTATACATTAAAAGCTAAATTGCAAAGTATTTGGCATCTTTTCAGCGCAAAAGCCATCTTAGGGAATCCTCATTCCATCTTAGGTAAAATTCTAAGGTCAGTACAGAGGACAGAAATCATCTGCAGGGTGAACTAACTGTGAAAATCTCTTTAGGAGGGCATCCTATTGGAAACTGACATACATTAGGTCAATGATTCAATCTGGCCACTTCTGCTCTTGGGTACAAAGAGATCTCTGTTTTTCTGTGTAAGCATCCCAAGAAGCAGTTGCCTTGTATTTTTAGGCAAGGCTGTAGAAAAGGGAATTCTGCGTCATTAAGCCCCAGCGAGTCTGATGGTTATACGGCGAAAGGCAATGGAGAAGGGAGACGGAGAAAGAAACAACAGATCTGTGTTTCTTACATGATTCTTACTCTGGAATGATTTACTCACTGGTTGGAGGGGGCAGTTGCTTGCACTGTTGCAGGCATTTCTGACGCTCTGTGAATTGACCTCTACTTGGCCACCTTGCTGCATTAATTAACTCACATGTTCCTTCTGGAAAGCATCCTGACTCCTTATGCCTCCACGCTGAAGACTCCAGGCTGGTAGACTAATCTCTAGTTTTCCTGCACACTTCTATTGAAGCTTGGTGCTTGCCAAGTGTTCACTTTGTTGTCTTAAATCTGTTCATGGTAATTGTACTTGCTATTATAATTATACCATTTAATTAAGCATTATATAAACTGATAAGTTGTAAGTGTGAAAAGAGAATTATCTCTATGAAAACTAAGTTGAACACCTTGGAAAAAAATGATAAAGGCAATCAGCTAAAAGATGCTATCGTATTAGGTGTGAGGGAGACAAATGTTAAGACTGAAAATATCATACAAATCTAGAAGTCTGAAATCAAAGTACAGTAAAAGTCTTTTGAGGTCCTGCAGCATTTTCAAGAAACTGCCATTTATCTAGTTAAGTTCCATAAGCAGCATAGGATTGGTCAGCTTGCAGTTGTCAGTATCTGCACCACAAGAAGAAAGAAGAAATGCTCAGAGACCATCCCCTGAACTCCTAGAGTAGCCACGCTGGAGGGCGCGGCGGTGCCCTTGGCGCTGGAGGTCATGCGAATGGCACCCTCAGAGTTGAGCAGTGTGCAGCCTGAGGAGCTGTAGATGGCGCTCCTGCTGATGCTTGCCAAAATCAAAACCGCCTCATTAACCAATCATACCCACGGTCCTGGAGAGTATGTAGCAAAGCAGATAAACTCCCAGACGTGATTGGTGGGAGTGAAAGTTATCTAGTTCTTGAGAAGGGCAGTTCTACCAGAAATTAAACACTATATGCACTTCGAGCAAGGCTTTCTTCTTCTAGGAGGTTATTTTTTAATTAATCGATTTTACTTTTGGCTGCACTGGGTCTCTTGCTCCCCGTGGGCTCTCTCTCGCTGGGGCGAGTGGGGGCTCCTTCCTCGCTGGGGCGTGTGCACCTCGCCGCGAGAGCGTCGCGTGTCGGGCACCACAGGCTCTCGAGTATGCAGGTGTCTGTAGCTGCCACCCTGGGCTCAGCAGTTGTGGCTCATGGGCTGAGCTGCCTCGTGGCATGTGGCATCCGCAGACCAGGGATTGAAACCAGAGTCCTTTGCATTGCGAGGTGAATTACTGACCAGTGGACACCAGGGAAACCCTAGTAGGTCAGTTTTAAGAAATTCTTGGGGCTTCCCTGGTGGTCCAGTGGTTAAGACTGCACACTTTCCCTGCAGGGGGCACAGGTTTGATTCCTGGTTGAGGAACTAAGATCCCACAAGCTGAGTATCAGGGCCCAAAAAGAGAAAAACAGCAATTCTCATTCATGTGCATGGAGATACATGTTCAAACGTGTCCATTTTAGCAGTGGAGAAAAATCTAAATGCCCTTCTTCCTCCAATCCTTTGATATTTGAGCACAACCAAAATAGTGTGGCTTATGGAAATTCAGACTGGAAGAGACACACAATGACCCTGACCTCAGGGAGCATGCCTTTCTGTGAGGTCTCAGATAAACAGCCAACAGATGCACAAATAAATATGTATCATGATATCAAAAGGTCAATAAGGCCATGGAGACATTATTTATGATTCATTTTGGAATTCTATTAAGCCATAACAAAAGAATGACATAACCAATTTTTACAGATAAAAAAATTATCAAAATATTTTCAATTCTTTCTCGGAAAATAAGTCACACCGCGGTGCAATGTGAATCGTAAGATCACAGCTATGAACAGTCTGTGTCCGTGGGCGTACATATGACTCGACTGTACAGAAGGCATCTGAGAGTGTATGCATTGGAATAGAATGGAGCTATGTCTGGGGTGGGGGTCTTAGTGCTGGGAGAGGGCGAGGGCGTATATGTGAGGTGGGTGGGGTGGGGAGTGAGAACAAGGGGAGGGTTGATACTCTGTTTTGCCTTATTGCATCTTCCCATTCTACTTTTGTGTTTGAAAAGAAGAAATCTATGAGCACTAATCAGTGCTTCTCTAAAGCTGATAACTGAGTAGGGCAGTGAAGAAAGGAACTCCTCTGTCCTGATGCAGGACTGAAAAATCTAACCTTTCTAGAAGGCAAGGTCAACAGCTTTAAAAGCTCAACTTTTTGAAGCAACAATTTGACATCTAGGAATTTAGCCTAGAGAAGTAACTCATGGTGTGGAAAAAAATTTAAATAGAAGAATGTCCATTTCAGGTTTTTTGGCTTAGAAAATTTTAAAAATGATGTCCACATAGAGAAATGGCTAAATAAATTATGACAGCTCCTAAGGGATATTACACAATTCAAAATCTTCTTTTGGGGATTGTGAACATATAAATGCTCACAATATTGCAAATTTGGGGAAAATAGTAGAAAACAAAAACAGACCACTTGGCATAATCCAATATTGTAATAAAAATAGAATATGCCTTTGAGGAGGACATGACAGGCCACTCTAGTATCCTTGCCTTTAGAATCCCATGGACAGAGGAGCCTGGCGGGCTACAGTCCATGGAGTTTGCCAAGAGTCAGACACGACTGAGCACACACCACACCCAAATACAGAAACTATAATGCCTGCGAGGTTGGGTTCCGCCGGGAGCCAGCTCACCAGATCCCACCCATGACAGAGTCATGAGGAGAAGACCTGATGAGCAGAGCAACTCAGGCCTCAGGGATTCTCGGAAGGCTGCCTCAGTGCTCACCTTAAAGATGATATCTATCTTTCTAATAAACCTCTTCTTATTTTCTGCGGCTTAGGTAGAAGGCCTTTCCTGATCTCTTCTCAAATAGATCAATCTGAAAACTTTACGGCCCCTGAACGGTAGTTCCCTATAAGATTATCTAGGATATAGAGTATTTTAATTGACACTTCTCTTACTAGTATATTAGTTTGCTTGATAAAAATACCTGTGCCTTTGGAGCTAATGTGCATGACTGCTCCTTAACAATAAACAGCATTAAGAGCCTCCGCACAGAGAGCCCCAATGGACACAGAGCCCTTTGTAGGAAAGGGCTTATTAGAAAACATAAGAAACACTGCTTTATGAAACTGTTTCTTAGTCTATATTTACTTGCTATATTTTTGCTCCTAACATATTTAGCCTACATAATAAAAATATAATAGTTTAAGAATTATAAAAATAAAAGCTTAGCCTTAATACAAATAATAAGACAGTTGTTAATTCAGCTGGTGATTTTTGCTAAGAAGTGACCTTTGCGCTACATTGTTTCGGCTTGCTGGTCTATGACTTTATGGGACCACATTCTTTTCTGTTAGGCTCAAGGCCTAGGATAGATTACGGAAAACAGGTTTTACTTTGAAACTTTCTGTTGATGAATTCTTTCCTGCTGTGCCTGATACAAAAGTGTTCTGGCTGACCAACCCTTATCAATAAAGAGTCACAAGATGTTAGCAGGCCCCCAGGCCAGAAGATGATGTAAACAAAATGAAACTTTTTGTAGCTAAGATATGCAAACGGTGTCCACAAGGGTCAAAACTGCTGAGCCATTAAGCTGATTTGGTATGACTCTACACGTTACATTTGTTTCTATGTACCACTAAAAATATAAAAGCTGTCTTGAAAACAATCAAGTCAGGAGACACTTGGAGACTCTAAGATTCCCTGTGTCTTCTCATTTCGCATCGCCAACGCCGTCCTTCCTGAAGGAACCCCTGGGCCAACTGGAGCAGGACTCCGGCAGGGTTCCTGCCTTATTAAAACTGTGCTCTCCCCCTAAAACTAACAATGTTGTAAGTCAACTTGACTTTAATTTAAAAAAAGCAAAAATCTGTGTTCTCAGAAGTTACTCAGCTCTACTCTTTTCCCCTCTGGAATGAGACCCTTACTTAATGGAAGAAAAAGGAAGATGCAGAGGTTAGAACTTAAATGTCAATTACACGTTCCTAGACGCCTGCGCGTCAGGCCATTGAGGTTTGACCCATCTCATTTTCAAAGGGCTGAGCTCTGTCGCTCACTCTAAGTTAATAAAAATTACATAAGAAATATTTTCAGTATGTACAGAGCAGTCTATATGTTTTATGACAATTTCCAACTCTCTGGTTGTAAGTCCAGCGCAGCGGCGGGCAGACGCCGCGGCGTCCCGCGGGCCGCCGCCGGGGCACGCGTCCCCGGGGTGCGGACGCGCACGCGGACTCGGCCTCGGGCGCGAGCCGCCCGTCCCGACGGGGCGAGAGCCGCCACGGGGGAGGCGCGGGCCGCGCACGCGCGGCGGGGAAGGCACCGCAGAGGGAAGGGGGGCCGTCCGGGCGCCGGGAAACGCCGCCGCCAAGGGCAGGACGGCGCACGACGGCGGACCGAAAACGCGACCCCACCACCCCCGCGGGCCCCCGCCGCGCGGCGCGAGACCGTCCCCAACCCCCCCCCCCGACACCCCAGGGGCAGCGACCCCCAAAGGCCGCTTGCGGCGCGAGGAAGCTCTCCAAGGGGAGGACCCATCACGGAGGCCCGGCAGGCCGGGGGCCTCGGCGCGAGCTCACGTCCCCTTCTGTCCTCTCGCGGGCGGCGTCCCCCTGGCCGCGGAGGCGGGGGACGCCGTGTCTGCACTTAGGGGGACGGAGGGCACGGCGGCCCTGCGAGGACACCCCCCAGCCGTGCGACCCCCGGGGAGGCGTGCACACGACACGGGCACCGGGAGAGGCGATTGATCGGCAAGCGACGCTCAGACAGGCGTCCCGGGGCCGCAAGTGCGTTCGAAGTGTGGATGATCAATGTGTCCTGCAATTCACATTAATTCTCGCAGCTAGCTGCGTTCTTCATCGACGCACAAGCGAAGTGATCCACCGCTAAGAGTCGTTCGAGGTGTTCGAGGGTTTCGTTTCGGCGGGAGGCCCGCCCCTGGCACAGCACAGCCCTCCCGCTTTCCCTTCCCCGGAGGTGGGGGCGGGGGGGTTGCCTCTGGCCGGCCAAGTCAGACAGAAAACAGCAGACCGGAGGGGTCGGGAAAGGTTTCACACGACGGGGCGTCCGGCGCCAACCCGGTAGGGCGGGCTCGGACACCCCACAGGCGCCCGGGGGTTCCCCACCCTCCCCCAGGGACGCGGGGTGTCGGGCGCACGCAGAGCACCGCACACGGCCACAGCCCGCCCACACGACGACCGCCGGGCAGGCCCCCTCCCGACGGCCGCGGCGGCGGCGGTGACCGTGGCGCGCCACCCCGGCCCCTCGGGGGACGGCGGAGTCTGGGGGAGACGGGGGAGGCACCTCCCGACTCCCCGCGGGCCCGACCGCCGCGACCCCGAGGCGGACGGGCGACCCCCCCCCCAAGGGGTCTTTAAACCTCCGCGCCGGGACGCGCTAGGTACCTGGAAAGGGGGGAGGCGGGCGAGGGGCACGGCGCGCCCCACGGGCCACCGCCCCGACGTCGACCACCACCGCGGCCCCCCTCGCGGCCGCCCGCGGGCCTCGGCGCTGCCGGCCCGTGACGCACGGGGTCCCGCCGTGCCCCGGTCGAACGCCGCCGCCCGGGGGTCCCCCGCCGACGCCAGACGACCACCCCAACGTCCCCCCGAAACGGGGCGGAGCCCTCTCCCCGTCAACCACCTCGCGGCGCCCCTACGGCCGTCTCCCCCGGACCCCGCCCTCTCCCCTCCACCCTCGGGGTGCCCCTACCCGCGCCCGCGTGTCCCAGGCACCCTTCTCCCCCACGCGCCACCGAGGGCGGGGGGGGGGGCGCCGACGGGAAGCACCGAGCGGGCAGGGGACGCGACAGAGGGAAGGGGGGACGAGAGGGCGAGAGACCCGGAAGAGACGAGACGGCCGCGGGGGGCGTGGGGGGAGGAGTGGGGGCGAGCCCCGAGGCTCGGAGGGCGCGGGGAGGCGCATGGCGACCGCGCGGCGGGCCCAGAGCAGCGGGACGACCGACGACCAGCCGAGGCAGACCGGTCCAGGGCCGGCGGCGGGAGGCGACGGGCGGGCAAGCGGCCCCGCGGCGGGGAGCCGCCACCCGTCACGCCGCACAGCTCGCGAGACGCGACCGGAGGATCCGCGACCGGGGCAAAGGCAGCCGTGGCCGGCCCACGGGGCGAAGGCACGTGGGGTGGGGGTGGGGGTGGGGGTGGGGGTGGGGGTGGGGGTGGGGGTGGGGGTGGGGGCGCGCCGAGCCCTCGGACCCAACCTCGAGGGACGTGGCGGGGAGGTCGGACGGGAGAGGGAGGGACACCGGAGACGACGCCACCGGGCGCCGGGGGGCGGGGGATCCCTCCGGCCGGGGAACGGAGGCGCTCGGAGGGGCCGGCGGGGCGGGGCGGGGCGGGCAGGCGGAGGGGAGCCGCCTCTCCCGCCCGACCCCCGACACACGCCGCACGCCGCCCCCCACCTTCTCGCGCGACCCCTCGTCCCCCGAGCCCCGGAAAGGCCACCGGCCCCGGCCCCGGGGCGGGGCGCCTCCCGGACGTCTCTCTCCCCCCTCTCCCCTTCCTGCCCATCCCGCGCCCGCCGCACGGGTGGAGGAGAGGCTCTCGAGCCGGGCGGGGCGAGGCGAGGCGAGGCGAGGCGAGGCGAGGCCGCCGCGCCGCTCTCGGCACCGACCACGGTAATGATCCTTCCGCAGGTTCACCTACGGAAACCTTGTTACGACTTTTACTTCCTCTAGATAGTCAAGTTCGACCGTCTTCTCAGCGCTCCGCCAGGGCCGTGGGCCGACCCCGGCGGGGCCGATCCGAGGGCCTCACTAAACCATCCAATCGGTAGTAGCGACGGACGGTGTGTACAAAGGGCAGGGACTTAATCAACACAAGCTTATGACCCGCACTTACTGGGAATTCCTCGTTCATGGGGAATAATTGCAATCCCCGATCCCCATCACGAATGGGGTTCAACGGGTTACCCGCGCCTGCCAATCTTTCCTCTCTTAGGTATCATGATGCAAGCCATTATTTCATTTGAATATGATTTGCTATGTTTTTTTTTTTAAGGATTTTTAAAATCTTTGGTACTCTCTGTGAAAAGTGAAAGTGTTAGTCACTCACTCAGTCACATCCGACTCTTTGCAACCCCATGGACTGTAGCTTGCCAGGCTTCTCTGTCCCTGGAATTTTCCAGGCAAGAATACTGGAGTGCATAGCCATTCCCTTCTCCAGGGCATCCTCCCAACTCAGTGACTGAACGCTTGTCTCCTGCATCGCAAACAGATTCTTTACCATCAGAGCCACCAGAGAAGCCTGTTGGTGCTCTCTATCAGTTACTAGTTATTACTAATACATTTCAAAACGGACTCCAACACACCAGATATCAATATATCATCACTGAGACCTGCGTACTCAGACACTTGATGAGAGAATCCTTTCCCCCAGTTTCAACATACATTTTTTAAAGAAATCAAACCAGAAGCTATCCATCAGCCCCATCTCCAGGCATTTCTTGAAGACTGGCTTACGTGCTAGACCAGTAAAACTCAAAATTCTTCATGAAACCGTTCATATGAATGGTGGTATATTTCTATCCAGAAAAGCACAGCCCCGGTGTGATCCCATCATGCTCTCCCGTGTCCTATCTGCTCTGACCTGCGTGTCCCTCCATGAGCACACAGCCTCCTGAGGGCAGAAACCCACCATGTCCATGGTGCACAGCCGGCACCTGGTAGGGAACCTGGCAGATAACAGGTGCCTGCGAAATAGTCATGGAAGGAAAGAAGACATCTCAGAATGGCCACATATTGTATCTTTTAAAAAGGTTTTACTACGTGATTCATCCACTGCCATCATAATTGTGGCTATTTCCTGCTCGTTCTACCAAGTTCTGCCTTGTCCAAGATAGCAAGGACCCCTTCTCATCCCTCCCGATCAGTCCATCTCCCCGTTCCTCTCCCCTGGGAAGTTGAAGAGCACACGAGGCTGCTGGATGGCGGCCCTTCAAGTGATGACTAACGGTAGTAACGCAGTCTTAACTCCTCTCCCTGCATCCTGCAATGGAATATTCTTGCCTTCTCCCTCCCACTTCTAGGACACATGGTCTGCCCAGGAATCCAGCTTCTATAGAACTTGTGTCTCCTAATCTAACATCTTTCCATCCTCTGGCCTCTGAGAAAATAAAAACAGCCTCTCCAAGCACAGAGTCATATCTTTATCTCCTTATTAGCCTTTTGGATTAGTTGGCTGTTTTTCCTTCCATGTGGCTTTGGGTAGTTAAATATACAGACACCAAGCAGACTAGTATGTGGAGCCATCACTCCATCTCAAGTCATTATCATTTGTTTATAAATATGATTTCTCATGGCTGTGTGACTGTCCATTACATAGAATTCGCCATAAGTTTTTTAAAAATTCCCTTTTGCTAGGCATCATTTTATAAAGGCTTTTAAGCAATCCTGAAAGAGTGTTCTTATACTTAAATGTTTGTGAGTATCACCATTATCACTAATATTACCTGGGATATAGTCTTAGGTGTGGAGATACTAGGCCAAAGGATTGAACTTTTTCAGAGACAAAGTTCACAGGAGGATAGACTAGCTGATAGAATATCACTTGATTTGAAAGATCTATATAAAAGATATAGAGATGATAATATATGAGCAAGGATGGGCTTCCCAAGTGGCACGCCAGTGTAAGAGACATAGGAGACGCAGTTCTGAACCCTGGATTGGGAAGATCCCCCGGAGGAGGAAGTGACAACCGTCTCCTGTCCTCCCTGCCCGCGCTGTCCCTGATCCCCGGGGCGGGCACGGCGCTCGGGGCCGGAGGGGCCGCTGGAGCCGCGCGCTCCTCTGCCCTCCCGGCCGGGGCGGCAGCCGCGCCGCGTTCTCTCCGCTCGGGCTGAGCCCATGGACACCGCCCGGGGCGCAGCGGGGAAGCCGCTGCCTTCCAGGCGGAGCTCGCGTAGGACTACCGCACAAAGTAGCCCGCGACCAAGCAGGGACCTCGTGAGCACATGCACAGCGCCATGGGATCCCAGTGGTTACATTATTATTTACAAAACGTGGGCTGAGAGAGCCTGAACACGCCGTCTAAATCTCTCTCCCCGCAGCAACCCGCTCCAGTGTTCGTGCCTGGGAATCCCGCGGGCAGAGGCGTCTGGTGGGCTGTGGGTCCGCGGGGTTGCAAAGAGTTGGATACCACTTAGCAAGCGAGCGGGAGTCTCGCACCCAGCTTTATCTCTGCCTCAATCACTGTGAATTACTGATACGGCGCTTTAATTTGTCTGAATTTTCTTTTCCCCAAATACATACATCTATGAGAGTTAGTAGATGGCTTAATATTTATTTTGTGACTGGTAAAGCTTCAGCTTGAAACCATTACTTCTGTTTTAGTTTATAAACAACTATCGATATAAAAGATCCCATCAAGAAGCTCTCGTTTCCAGTTTTACTTACAGGCAAGAAACATGTTAAAAGTCAGGGATATCAAGCAAATCCATACAGGGTACATGTCTGGTCTGAATCGAAACGGTTGATATGTAAGATAATGGTGAGTAGGAGCTGTTGTAAACTGCAGGATGTGCGCCAGGTTTGAGACGATTCATCAAGAAAGTCGTGGGCAGAAAAGAAGTGACAACTTCCTTCACTTTGGGCTCACCATCTCGTTGCTTAAATGCCACCATCGTTTATCCTGCTTTCAATACCTTCTCTTCTGTTGATATGGTTCTCATCAGTGGATTTCTTTTAAAGCTTTACTTTTTCCTAAAATATTTATATGCACGAACCAGAATGTATAACCAGCAATCCATAATCAGGGATATCTTTAGCTGTGTTACAGCAGAAGACCTGGAGGACAGAAGGGAGAATTTCCCAGAGGGCAAATGAGTGTAAGTTCACAGAAGTTTCGATGACTCTTCAATATTCTTGAGCCTGGTAGTCTCAAGGAGTAAGCCTGACATTTCCATAAGTGAAAACTTTTGATTCTCCATGATAGAAATTCTTATGCTAATTAACTTACGCAAAACAGAGAAAATCAGTTTTAAGTATATATAATGAAACTACAGTCCATGGGATTCTCCACACCAGAATACTGGAGTGGGTAGCCATTCCCTTCTCCAGGGGATCTTACCAACCCAGGGATCAAACCCAGGTCTCCAGCATTGCAGGCAGATTCTTTACCAGCCCAGCCACCAGAGAAGCCCAAGAATGCTGGAGTGGGTAGCCTATCCCTTCTCCAGGGGATCTTCCCGACCCAGGAATTGAACCAGGGTCTCCTGCATTGCAGGCAGATTCTTTCCCAGCTCCAGGGAAGTCCAATAGCTCTCACCTAGAGGTGGCTTGTTGGTCAAGTGGAATGATTCTCGCTTTGGGTGCGAAAGATCCTGGGTTTAAATCCCGGACGAGCTGCTTATGGTTAGATGGTTTTGGGGCTTCCCTCATAGCTCAGTCTTTAAAGAATCTGCCTGCAATGCAGGAGACAAGGTCTCAATCACTGAGTTGGGAAGATGCCCTGGAGAAGGGAATAGCTACCCACTCCAGTATTCTTGCCTGGAGAATTCCATGGACAGAGGAGTCTGGCAGGCGACAGTCTATTGACTCTCAAGAGTTGGACACGACTTAGCAACTAGACCACCACATAATGAAAACAGCCCACGTTAAATTTGGGTTTTAGGGAGTCAACAATGTCAGGGGGCCAGGTCTCTCCAGTTTTTTCTGTGCTAATTTCATGCTCAGGTTCTACTAATGGCAAGACGGATGCCCAGAAGCCCGCCATCTACATTATTCCAACTTTAGTGGAGAAGAATGTGTGCTTCAATATTTTTCTCAGTAAACTTGTGCCTGAATCCCCTGAGCAGGCTCTGCTTTATGGAATCGAGACTGAAAGAGCAAGGAAGGAAACAATCCCGAACTGTGTCTGGAAGAAGACGTTCTCATTGTATGACCTCAGCTTGCAGAGGACAGTGGTTTCCAGGTTTTGAATGCTCGTGCCCATTGATGGATAAGGATGTTAGAATAATTCCTACTGATCCCTGTCAGAAGAAAGAGAACTCGTAGAGCTTATTATTAATATTTTATTCCTTTAAAGAGTATTATTCATTTGGCTTATTTGTCCTTACTTGTGGGGCTCAGTAATTGCAGTACACAGGCTTGGTTGCTCTGAAGCTTGTGGGATCTTAATTCCCAACCAAGGATCGAACTGGTGTCTGCTATATCCCAAGACAGATTCTTAACCACCTGACCACCAGGGAAGTCCCTATTTTACTCTTTTTTTGGGATGAAGACTCACATCAAATTCGTATGGCTTCCCAAGTGGCACTGGTGGTAAAGAACCCGCCTGCCAATGCAGGAAACATAAAAGACACAGGTTCGATCCCTGGGTCAGGAAGATCCCCTGGAGAAGGAAATGGCAACCCCTACAGTGTTCTTGGCTGGAGAATCCCACGGACAGAAGAGCCTGGTGGGCTACAGGCCACAGGGTCACAAAGCGTCAGACACGACTGAGAAACTGGGCACACACGTTTATAAGACACGTACAGTGTCAAAACCTCCAAGCACACGCTTGGGTGGCATTGGGATTCAGTATTTTGGGGGGGAGTGGAGACCTGAGTTTTAGGGACTTTGTAATTGCTCTTTGCTTTAAATGGGTTAGAGGTACTTTGGGTGGAAGCCCAAGGTTAGATAATGCTGTGTCATTTGCTATGACTACTAAAATAAGACCAGAGCGAGTAGAAATTGTATGACTCAAAAAATTCATCTCCATTTCATGGATTTTTGAGGTGACCTCTTTGAAGCTTTCTGGCTCTCTGATTTCATATTCCAAAGACTAAGAATGGAAGAGGAAGGGCTATAATGTAAGGCCACAGTATAAACACAGTTGATTGCAAAGAACAATAAATTGCTATCAGAAATCAATACATTATTTTCCAAAGCTTGTCTGGGGAGAATCATTCCATCTTCACAGACACAGTGAATGTTAGCTAGATTTATAGCTGTTTGCTGGGGGTTTATACAGCATCATATTTCCAATGGATCCACCAGGAAGAGAAGCTTGGTTATTTAGCCTCCCTTTAGGGAGTACCAACAGCAGAGAAATTTCCGAGATGACGTATTGAGAGTTATAAAGGAGTGATCTTTTCCATGTACAATTAATCGGTGAATTAAAGAAAAGATTCTTGCGATAGTTCATTTAACAGTTCACTTTTAATGCTTTATTTTCCACATAGAGGTCTGGATTAGATAAATTTACTTTATTAGTACAGATAATATTAAACATTTGGGCAGTCTTGATATATGATGCTTAGTTGTATATATTTAAAGGGAAAATTTAACATGTATCAGGACACTTAAAATATAAAACATCTTGACTGCAGTCACAGAATGAACCAAACTCTAAATTATTATTTACTGAGCAGGAAAGTCAAATTTGAACAATTTGGTTTCAAGCACCAATAGTTTGAAGGAGTCATATGCTAACTACTGCATTTTTTCCAAAAAAATCCTTACTTAAAGATATTGAAAACTTTAAATACACACTAAAATCTGATTTACTTGGAATTCACTAATTTGTAGTTCATAATAATGTGACTTAGCTAGAATGACATTGACTTGTGTTTTCTATTCAAAGAAAAGTAGCTATTCTGTGTAAATGCATTTTCCCAAGGAGCATCTTATCTATTTATTAAAGGACTTGACAGCACGGAAATTGCATTTCATTGAAATAGTTTTGTAATTTACCTGGACCCCAATTAGTACAGGATTGTGATGTTTGACTATCCTTCACTTTATACCGCAAGAACATCTAGTTCAGAGTTTAAACATAATACTCCTTTCTCATAAAATAATTTTATAAAATGAGATCTTTTCCTTCTCCAAAGATCCTTCTTTTAATTTTTATACCATAAATAATAATAGAACATCATCATGTGTAATAAAATACTCACCTCTCTGGATAAACCACTCTGCTCTTATTATTTGTATCCTGAAACAGAGTCATTTATGAATTGAAATCATAAACTGTCTTAGCTCTAAGTATAAATTAAGCCAAGCCAATAAAATTTTAGCTGGCCATTCTCAACCAGTACTGTGGAGAAGCTTAACATTTCTAAAGTCCCATATTAGGCAAACTAGTCAACATCCAAGGGTATTGTGTCAGGTGAAGGCATAGCAAGGGGCATTTCTAAGACGGATTTGAATAAAAGCAAAAACATTCAAAGGATGACTTTCCAGACTAAACCGATTTCCCCATCTGAACGCACATACAGCAGCGAGAATTGCTCCCTCCGCAACTCTCTGCATCCAGAACATGAAACCCCGCTTTCAGGACAGGCATGAGGGGAAACGGGGACTTTCTCATTGTCTCAGGGACCTTCTCTGACCTTGCACGACTTTCCTCATGCCCTCAACCACGAGGTCTCTGAAACAATCTAGTCCTTACGGTCAGTCCAAGAAGACGCTCGGTCTTGTGTGGCTCACTTCTGCCAAGTCCTGTCCCTAGAACCAGAGTCGTTAGGGGAGGATGAAGGGAAAAGTGCTTTATATTCTGTTGCTATTAAAAATTACCGCAGGTGCAAGGCACACTGATTTCAATCAGTCTCCCACATATTGTGAGGACTTTGGAAAGCCTAGAAAGTTCCGAAAGCTGTAAGTTTCCATCAGACACAATAACCTAGGGCTACCATCTCAGAAGATAGACTCACAGTATTTAACAGCCCACAAATTCTTCTATTTATCTGCATCTCCCCCTCTTACTCTATAGTTGCCCTTCAGCTTGAAATTACTGATCTGTAAGATAAGGCAACATTTGGTCATTTATTCACCAAATACTTCTTGCTCTATATCAAGCATTGTGAGTAGGCATTGGAGACATATAAATTAATGTGATAGACAAAATCCTTATTGTCAGAGACCTCGTATTTCTGGGTGGGGATGTACAATTACGATAGACAAGTCTTTCAAATGAAAATCCAGAGCTATAAACACTGTAACAGACAAAGCAGGGTGAGGCTTTACCATGGTGTGGCTGACACACCAGATGCTGCAGTTAAGAAATCAGAAAACATTTTTGTGTGTTTTAATATTTCACCTTTCAAAGTGTCCCATCAAAAGTCAGGTTTATTTTTGCAAAGTAGAGGTATAAGTCAGGGTTCTCTAGGGAAACAGAACCAATGGGATATAGAAGTAGATATAGATATATAGACTCTTAAGAGCTCCAATACTCTGGTCATCTAATGCGAAGAGCCGACTCATTGGAAAAGACCCTGATCCTGGGAAAGACTGAAGGTAGGAGAAAGAGGCGGCAGAGGATAATAACATCCCTGACTCAATGGACCTGACTTTGAGCAAACTCAGGGAGATAGCCAGAGGAACCTGGTGTTCTGTAGTCCACTGGGGCCCAAAGAGTCGGACATGATTTAGTGACTCAGCAACAGCAACATATAGTAATAGATATAGATATAGATATAAATGTAGTTATAAGAGGAGATTTATGATAGCAGTTGCTTCATGCACTTATGCCAGCTGAAAGTGAAAAGTGTTAGTCGCTCAGTCATGTCCAGCACTTTTCGACCACGTGAACTTGACCCCATGAACTCAACCCCATGAGCCCACCAGACTCCTGTCCATGGAATTCTCCAGGCAAGAATACTGGAGTGGGTTACCATTTCCTTCTCCAGGTTGTCTTCCCAACCCAGAGATGGCACCTGGGTCTCCTGCATCACAGGCAGATTCTTTACCATCTGAGCCACTATGACAGCTGAGATGCTCCACAATCTGCTACCTGCAAGCTGGAGAACCAGGGAAGCCAGTGACATGCTTCGGTCCAAGTCCAAAGTCCTGAGAGCCAGCGGGCTGCTGGTTTAAGTCTTGGGGGTCTGAAGGTCTGCGAGCAGGAGCTGCCGTGTCTTGGCATGTCGGTGACCTTCCAGCTCAAGACGAGGGAAGAACTTGCCCTTCCCTTACCTTTCTGTTCCACTCGAGGGCCCGGTGGATTGGTGAGAGTGGCTCTTCACGCCAGCTACCAGATCAAATGCCAGTCATTTCCAGGCACACATGCACAGACTCACCCAGAAAGAATGTTCTTCCAGCTGTCTGGGCATCCATCCCTAAGGGCAGTCAAGTTGACACGTAAAATGAACCATTGCAATGGTAACAAGAGTCCATCTTTATTTCAGCTTGTTAAGTTATATCAATGTCCTGCTTATATGTGCATAAATGTTGGATGTGCGTGGTAATTTGAGAGAAGACCCATGGGCCCGAAGCCTGAATTTGTACAGTTTTCTGATTCCCTTTGAAAAAGAGCACGTCTCATCAGTTACATGTTAGAAGGGGAAGAGTAGGTGCCTGACTTTGTCGTCAGACCTGTGGCGTGGAGTCCCCCTGGGGGAGACGGGGCACCCGCGGTGCACACGTTACTCTTGCAGGCGCGCTCCTGTCTCCTGAAGCCAGCAGAGTTCTTGTTGATTTCAAAGGTGTTCTATGGAGATAGAGTTGCATACCGACTGATAGGTCAGAGCGTTGAGAGTTTCCACATCAGCCGTCTTTCTCCTTAAATATGCACCTTTCACTTGTGAGTCTTTCAAACAATACAGTTGTCAATAATTTAGGAAATGATCTCCAATGTCTTACAACTTTTATAGCACTTTGGGTTTGCAGTCTGGTGATGTTTTACATCCTGGATGCCTCTACAAATCAAAATCTTTATTATGGAGTCAAGTACATACCCAGAGCTCTCCTAGAAAAGGGAGGGAAAGGACAGATGTTTGTAGATAAATATTTGCAAAATAAAAATGTTTTAATGAGAAAGGCTTGTTGCAGTGAGGATAGAATGGATGTCCAAACTTGGAAAATAAAATCGAGTAACCTTCATCTCATTCATCTGGTTTTTGATGAGATCCTCAAGACTAGCTTGACCACAGTTAAGATAAGACCTGGAAGTGAGGAAGATGTGATCTGCTTATTATTCAGAAAAGTGCCTTGCACTTTAGAGATGCTTAATGAACTTGTGTTAAATTGGTACCTCCCTAATTTATGGGGGTATATGGGCTTCCCTTGTGGCTCAGCTGGTAAAGAATCTGCCTGCAATGCGGGAGACCTGGGTTCAATCCCTGGGTTGGGAAGATCCCTTGGAGCAAGGAAAGGCTACCCACTCCAGTATTCTGGCCTAGAGAATTCCATGGAATATCCATGGAGTCACAAAGAGTCGGACACAACTGAGCGACTTGTACTTTCACTTATGGTATAATCTTGAAAACAAGTCTTCTTCCAGTCAGGAGGAATTCACAAACATCCTGTTTACACTACAGTTCATGTGTGTCAGGAATCGTTAGTAAAATACATGGAGATGCATGAAATATTTGTGCTGATACTAATTCATTATTATAAGCTTCTATTACACCAGTGGTTCTTAACACTACCCAAACCAATGTCATTTTTATAGCAAATATTTCATACTATCTCTTTTACTCTTATGCAGTAAAGTTCATAGCTAATATGAGCTTTGTACCATATAATTTTAAGATGTAATATCATAATTATGAGAAATAAGAGAACACTACTGTGCTTTAGAGCAATAATAATATGACACAGATTTTAATACAGGAACATTTAGTCTTGACCATGCTAGGAGACAAAATGTAATTGTCAAATATTTACACTTAGACATAGAATTATCTATTTAGACATATTTACACAACTAATGAAGGTTTATTGTGTTGGTTGTTGCATCTGGAAAATACTGAGGTTTTCCAAAACAGTGAATGACTGACTCAGTAAAGTTATGAACCACAGTAAAAGTTTACATCAGTTTATACAGATATTGTGCTTCTGGAGAATTGAGTGGTTAAAAGTGTGAAGAGATAATTTAGACTTGTCTGTGAAGGGTGGTTAGATTCTAGGCTCATAAGATTATAAACACGTTTGCCACCTTCCCGGACATCCACGGGAACATTTCAAAAGCTCTCAGAATATAGGAACGTCCTTTGTTCTTTGAGGAAGAAAAGTCTGGATCCCTTGGACCCCGTATTCCATATGAGTCCTCGCCCCCCACTCACCCTGACGACCAGAGGTCCTTTTACGCCCCCAAACGTTCCCCGGGATGCCGCGCTGTGGCTGCAGAGAGCCGGTGAACCGCGTGCGCAGGTTGAGGAGGCGGCTGTAAGCCTCCCCCTCGCTCATCGTGGGCGCCCCCAAACGTTCCCCGGGACGCCGAGCTGTGGCTGCGGAGAGCCCGTGAACCGCTTGCGCAGGTGAGGAGGCGGCTGTAAGCCTCCCCCTCGCTCATCGTGGGCGTTGTCGTCACTCTTCCCCAAGCTCCTGGCGGTTTTTGAGATGTGACCCCACACAGCAATCTCACCGCCACTGATAGTTGGCTGGCGACATAGTTTTCCTGTCCTCTAGTCATTTAAATAGAAATGAATGGCAATAAAATGAACCCCACATGTTTAAAAGCAGTTCTGGTTTACATAACTATAGGACTGGAAAAAAAATATTGCTACACGGAGGGAACAATTAATCACACGGGAGACTAAGACAAATAAACAGCAAATAAACAGCAGGACTTTTTCATCTTTAAATGTGAAGAAGACAATGTAACAGTCTTGGAAATATGCAAAAAAGAGAAAGAAGACGATTGTTGGCTTCAAGGAGCTTTGAGTATCTCCAAGCGTTGGGGACGGGAGCGTAGATAGGGCTCTGATAACTAGCACTTCAGAGCCTAAGCAAAGCTCACAACAAGTGGTTGGTAGGTTACATCACTTCTATCCTTGGGTATGTGGGTTGTAATGCTATGGATTTTAAGTAACTGCCTCATAAACTCAATTGACCATTAAAGTCCAATTGACCAAAATATTAAAGCCTTTGGCAGGGCAGGGGGGAGGGGGGAGCCTTAATGACAACAGAGTGATTCAACTAAGTTTGATAAATGCTCATCGGAGGTCTAGCACATGTCAAACACTGGGAAGATCTAGCATTGATGAGCCTCTTCCAGAAGCTACACACATAGTTTTCTGTAGTCTTCTCAGTAACTCTCTGTGAGAATATTTCATCCCCACTTTATAGATGTGAGCACTGGGGTTCAGCTGGAGAAGGAAATGGCACCCCACTCCAGTATCCTTGCCTGAAGGATCCATGGACAGTGGAGCCTGGCCGGCTACAGTATGTGGGATTGCAGAGAGTCTGACAGGAGTCAGTGACTAAACAACCGAGGTTGAGCAAAGCTCAGAGAAGCAATCCTAGAAGCTGGGGTTTGCACGTTCACCTGTTTCATTCTCAGGGAGGAGAGTGTATCATTCCGGTACTAGGTCCTAGGCTAGGAAAGGTGCAAGCTCTATTTCCTTCATTCCTCAAAGAACCAAATGATAAAGGTGGTGGCTATTTCTCTAATTTTAAAGCTGAGTCTCTGAAGGCACAGAAAGCTAAGTGACTTGGTTCATATCCCGCCACGAGTGAACAGTGTAAGCCAGACATATGGTTGCATTGACATGATCCCGGAGGACCTGTTCTTTCTACCCTGGTCTCCTAGGCGTGGTAGCACCATCTCACTTTTTCATTTCTCTACTTGTCATGATTCTTTCTTGAATGTGCCCTGTCGTGTCTCTTTGTGACCCTATGGACTGTAGCCTGCCAGGCTCCTCTGTCTGTAGGGATTCTCCAAGCAAGAATATGGAAGTGGGTAGCCACTTCCTTCTCCAGGGGATCTTCCCAATCCAGGGATCAAACCCACATCTCCTGTGTCTCCTGTTATTGCAGGAGGACTCTTTATTGCTTTAGCTACTGGGGAAGCCCTTCTTGTTTAATTTTATTTATTTATACATATTTTGCTGAGTTGGTCTTTGTAGCTGCACTCGGGTTTACTCTAGCTAAGACAGCAGGGGCTACTCTCTGACTGTGGTGTGTGGGCCTCGTCTGTTGCCCAGCATGGGCTTTAGGGGGCACGGGCTTCAGCAGTGGCAGCTCCCGGGCTCTAGTGCTGTGCTGTGCTTAGTTGCCCAGTCGTGTGCGACTCTTTGTGATCCATGGACTGCAGCCCATGGCTCCTCTGTCCATGGGATTCTCCAGGCAAGAATAGTAGAGCAGGCTGCCATTTCTTCCTCCAGGGGATCTTCCTGACCCAGGGATTGAACCCGGGTCCCTTGTGTCACTTGCATTGCCAGGCGGATTCTTGACCACAATGCCACCTGGGCCAGGGTTCAAAACCCTATCCCTCTTCTCACTTTTCCTGCAGTTTAAATGGAATTGTGCATGGCTGTACACTCCCAGTTGTTTGAGTGGCGACTTCAACTCAACCCCAGTCTGAATCATCACCAAGCACGCAGCCTGACACGTTGATCTATCCAGACTCCTTGCCGAGGCTGCCTAATAGGAGACCTGATGATAACAGGGACTAAGTCATGTCGCCTTCCCATACCAGCAAGTGTAGAGTCTTAGCCAGTGTTTATCCAGAGCGTGTCAGATTTATCTTTCAGCTTCTGAGGGAAAATGCATGCGTGATAAGAGCATGGTGGAAAACTAAATCTTCAGGGGTCCACCACTAAGAGCTTCAGGCAATTATCCAGGATTCATCATGCAAAGGTTCAATATTTTTTTTTTTTCAATATTACTTTTGAAGAATTTTCACACTCTTTTGGTATTTCTAGATATTTTCGCTAGAATTTCCTTTTCCTAGTTTTGGAGTATTCACTTGAGATGCTGCTGCTGGTGACAACGTACAATACACAGCACGCGCACACACACACACACACACACACACAAGGAGGCACTATATATTTTGATTAGATAATAATTTAAAATTTTAATATGGATATTGCATTCCTGCCATGGACCCTCATAGCACTATTCCTTTCCTTCACTGCACTTATCATGGATATAATTATACATGTACTTGGGTGATTCTTATTACTTCTCCTTTTCCCCACTAAGCTCCTTAAGGGCAGGGAGAGTTTGTTTTGCTCACTGTTGTATATCCGTGGTGGCCTCCACCATGACTTTTTGTTGTTGTGTATTCGCTAAGCCCTGTCCGACTCATAGGAGATCCCATGGACTGTAGTCCACCAGGCTCCATGTCCATGGCATTCTCCAGGCAAGAATACTGGAGACGGTTACCATTTCCTACTCCAGGGGATCTTCCTGACCCAGGGGATTCTGCATTGGCAGGAGAATTCTTTACCACTGAGCCACCTGGGAAGCCCTTCCTCAGTGATTATCATAGAGTAAAAGGGTAGAAAGTATTTGTTAAATGAATTAATGGTTAAGTGATTAAACAAATGAATGGGTGTTAATACTCCAGTGTGTTATATATTCAAGATTCTTTATATAATGGCTTTACCTCAGCCCTCAACATTATAACAGACCCCAACTTCAGTCCACCCAATTTCATAATCAGTGCATGTTCATCTAAAGAATCTATAAAATGCTAAAATCACAAAGCTTTTTCCATCGTGCCATTGCCTAGAAACAATGATGGTTTAAGTTTGATGTATACACTTCCACACTTTTTAATCATTATTGCAGAAAATCGAATCTGTATTATATTTATTAGCTTACTCTTTCACTTGATATATCGTGAACATTTTCCATGAAATATTGTCCTTAACTCAGTGTTTAATGATCATCAGGCATCCCATCATTTGGATGAATAATAATTCATTTAACGGATCCTGTGTTTTCTTGCACATGAAATGTCTTTCTAAAACTGTAGGGACCCTGAGATATCAGGAGCAGGGCCAGACAGAAGGGCTCATGACTACGGTCCCAGGGACTGTGGCTTCTGCCTCACCCTCGTGTTAATACTGAGTCTTACTATTTTAATAAGACAGTTTGTATCTTATGAGGTGAAAACAATACATTTTTAATTTAAAATTTCTTTCCTGGGGGCTTCCCAGATGTCTCAGTGGTAAAGAATCTGCCTGCCAGTGCGGGAGACTCGGGTTCGATCACTGGTCCAGGAAGATCCCATACGTCTGGAGCAACAGTCCGTACACCACGGTACTGAGCCTGTGCTCTGGACCCTGGGGCCCGAACACTGAGCGGCGAGCCCAGGGTCCGGCTCTGCAGTCAGAGGGGAGCGCCCTCTCTCTGCAACAAGAAAAGCCCGCATAGCAACGGAGACCAGCATGGTCAAATAAAATAAAATAAGTTATAAAAATTTTAGCTGAATAATCTATGAGTTATATATATATATATATTTAAAAGTGGCCCATCAATACTCCAAAATGATGGTTACCTTTATCATTCATTTCTTCTTAATCTGAAAGCTACACAATCCAAGATTTTGTTTCCTGAAAACAAAACACTGGGTCCTAACTCAAGGATGGTGACACACAAGGAAGACAGAAATCCAACAGACCAGATACCTGGAGGAAAACAAATATTTAAAAAGATCATGACAGAAAAGAATAACTTTAAAACAGGCAAAGATTTTGTCACCTGGCCTGAGGGCCTTTTTCCTGCAAACAGTCCACAGGCAGTAACACGTACGTTGTAATCACTACACAGTCATCAGCAGAGATGAGAGAAATTTAAACATTATGCCTTGTTTTTCCTGCCAGGAAAAGCAGAGATGGTGAAGTAACATTCTAAGAACTCGGACTTTCCTGGAGGTCCAGTGGTTAAGACACCGCGCCTCCAGTGCAGGGGGCAAGGGTTCGACCCTTGGTTGGTGAGCTGAGCTCCTACATGCCGCACGGTGTGGCCGGAAAGTAAAGAGAGTCCTCGGAATGGACACGAAGGCAGCTGAGAAGGCTGCTGTTTCAAGTAATAGTTAAAGACAGAATGAAAGAAAAGAGCCTCTGTCTTCCTCCATCAGGGAGCTGGACTTTTCACAGGTGTGTTTCTGTTGGAGACGAAAAAGACACTGTTTGAAGATGGGAAAGAGAGGAAAGCCTGGGAATTTGTATTTATGGTTGAATGGCAACTGCTTATATTAATATTTAAGAGATGTTTTAGATTTCCCCCCTTTTTAAATAGTGCGAAATCTAGAGAAGGATAGGCATGATAAAAATTTTAAAATAAGGGTGAGAAAAACAGAAGAAGGAAACAAAAAATTCCTGATTACTTAGAAACTTATCACCCTAGAAAATCAACGGTTTTCATCCTATTTTGTTAATGCGATTGGTTTCACAACACACAATCTCAATGCCATTGAGACATGTGTATTGTCATATGTGAAACAGAGCACCATTCCATGTTCGATGCATGTGACAAGGGCTCAGGGCCGGGGCAATGGGATGATCCAGAAGGATGAGAGGGGGAGGGAGGTGGGTGGGGGGTTCGGGAAGGGGAACACATGTAAACCCATGGCTGATTCTTGTCAATGTATGGCAAAAACTATTACAATATTGTAAAGTAATTAGCCCCCAACTAAAATAAATAAATTTATTAAAAAAAAAAAAAAAAAAAAACACAATCTCATGATATTCTGACCACTGCTCTTAATACTATTGGCAAGAATAGTAACAATATTAGCCAATATTTATTAAAACGTTATAGTATCCTAAATGTCATGGGTTGAATTGACCCCCATCCACAATAAATTCATTTACTGGAGTGCTTAACCGCCAGCGCCTCAGAGGCTGACCTTATTTAGAGAGCGCATCTTTACCGAGGGGATGGATTTAATTAGAGGTCATTGTTGTTGCTAGGGTTCCCCAGGGGGCACTGAGTCCTACTATTAAAGTGATAAAAACCTGTCTCCAATGTAGGAGACATAAGAGTCATGGGTTTGATCCTTGGGTCGAGAAGCTCCCCTGAAAGAGGGCATGGCAACCCACTCCAGTATGCTTGCCTGGAGAATCCCATGGACAGAGGAGCCTGGCGGGCTTTAGTCCATAGGGTTGCACAGAGTCAGACATGACTGAAGTGACTTAGCAAGCACACACACACGTTGTTGTTTAGTTGCTAAGTCATGTCCAACTCTTTGCAACTCCATGAACTGTAGCGCACCAGGCTCTTCTGTCCATGGGATTTCCCAGGCAAGAATACTGGAGTGGGTTGCCATTTTCCTCTCCAGGGGATCTTCCTGACCCAGGGATTGAACCTAAGTCTCCTGCATTGGCAGGCACTTCTTCACCACTAAGCTTGGGTGGGCCCAATCCATTGTGAGTGGTATCCTTAAAAAAGCAAAAATCCGGAGACGGACCAGCACACGGGGAGAACACCATATAAAGGCGAAGGCAGAGATGGGGGTGGTGCTTCCCACAGCCCAGGCGCGCCCGTGATTATCGCCAAACCACCAGCACTGACAGGCGAGACGTGGGGGAGATGCCATCCTGACCCTCAGGAGGGGTCAGCTCTGCCTGAACCTTGGTTGTGGACTTCTGGCTTCCAGAAGTGTGAGGCAGTAGGTGTCTCTAGGGCTTCGATATTGTTGCCCCAGCAAACTAACACAGCAAGCACTGCATTAAACAAACTACACATAAACACTTATTAAATACTCAAAGGTTTTACATGCCAGCTTCTGCCTGTTGTTTTTAGCACAAAGTCTGACATATTCTCCCTAAGCACACATTGGATAAATAGTTCTAGTTCTGTGGTTCTCACATAAATTAAATGATAGCACAGACAGCATATAACATTTTAGTATGGAATGTTCTATGTTCCTACAGAGCCTCCATGATTTTTACTTCTTTAATGGCTATACAAAATTCTATCAATTGCATGATACTCTTATTTATTTGGTCATTTTCCTATTGCTGGATGTTGATGTTGATTTTAATATATTACTATTATAGGTAACACCATGATGGACGTCTTCATGCCCAGATATTTTCCCAGTTTTTTAAGATGGAATGTTTACTTCCCTGTGGTAGTCATGAAGTTTATACACATTTCTCTAGTTATTATAATATGTATTATCAAATTACCTTGCAAAAGACTTCTGCCAATAAACCTTATTGATGTGGACATGTGTAAGTGTAGATATTTCACGATATTTACATCTGTACTGGGTCAAAATTCACAGTAATTATTAAACCCAGTTTGTCAGATTATCATTCTATGTTTTAAATTTGATCTTTTTGATTTAAAACTTACTTTATCAAGTATCCTAATTGCACCCTTTCTCATGCTCTTGTTAGAAATTAAATTAATTTTGGATTCCCAATGACAAGGCTAGTTTTAAATGTTGAGGTTAGTTATTTAGAAAAATGAAAACACCCACTAAATGAGGTAATCAACTGATAAAATTGACGGAACTTAGTCATATTGAACTAGCACACCAATTTAGTTTAAATACTTGTCCTGATGAATGCAAATAGATACAAGCACAGCTTGTATATATCACAAATTGACCAAATGACAGTATCTGGTGTTCAACTGGCATTTCATGAAACAAAGATAAGTTGTGATGTATTTCAGATTATGAACACACACACACGGCCCCATGATTTGCTTAAAACTGTAAAATCAAATACGTAAAATGTGAAAGCAGGTGAATTGGAAAAAGGAAAGTAGCCCAAAGATGTAATTTTTTCCGACCTCTAAGATATAAAAGGAAGAATTCACTTTGCGATTAGAAAGTTAAAAAGTTGAGTGATTCCTGGACACAGCACATTTTCTGGTAGGGATCTGTTAATACTATAGTCAGCTCAGGAAACAGACCAACTTAGTGATGCTGAGCCTGTTCTATGTGTTACTCCAGTGAATGTGCTAAAGAAAGAAATAAGCTTAATTTACCCCTTGGCCACCTGATGGGAAGAGCCAACTCACTGGAAAAAACCCTGATGCTGGGAAAGATTGAAGGCCACAAGAGAAGGGGGTAGCAGAGGATGGGATGGTTAGATGGCATCACTGACTCAATGGACATAAATCTGAGCAAATTCCAGAAGATAGTGGAGGACAGAGCATCCTGACAGCTGCAGTCCATGAGGTCACAAAGAGTTGGGCACAACTTAGTGACTGAAAAACAACAACAACACCCCCTTGGCTCAACATGGTCACTGAAAGGCATGGGGTGGAGGGAGAAAGGAGAGTGAGCATGGAAAGGAGAGAGAGGAGGAGAAAAAGGAAAAGCAGAGAGAGAAAGGGAAGGAAGAGCACAGAAGGAAGCGGGGAGGAAAGCAAAGGAAAGAGTCGGGAAGGGAAGCGGGATGAAGAGAGGCAGGGAGCTGCTAGGACATTTGTCTATAACTGTGATTGGTATGTTTGTTTATTTCACTTTAAAAATCCCATATGTCAGTGACAGCAGAGAGTATTTGTCTTTCCCTGGCTTATTTCACTGAACAGAAGACTCTCTAGGTCGATCGCATTGTTGTGTATAGCCGAGTTTTCTCCTTTTATGGCTGAGTAATAGTCCACTGTATATGTATATATCTCACAACTTTATCTCAGGGACAATTGGGGAGGGACAAAATTGGGGTATGGGATTAAGACATACAAGCGACTATGTATGACATAGCTAAGCAACAGAGATATATTGTACAGCACAGGGAAATATAGTCATTATTTTGTAATAGCTTTAAATGGAGTGTAATCTGTAAAACTGCTGAATCAGGGCTTCCCTGGTTGCTCAGTGACACAGAATCACCTGCTGATGCAGGAGACACGGGTTCAATCCGTGATCCAGGAAGATCCCACATGCCAAGAAGCAACCAAGTCCATGCCCCACAACCATTGAGCCAGTGCTCTAGAGCCCGGGAGCCACAGCAAGAGAAGCCACTGCAGTGAGAAGCTGAGGAACCACCGCTAGAGAGTGTCCCCGCCTGCCGCAGCAAGGGAAAAGCCTGTGCAGCAGCAAAGACTCAGCACAGCCAGTAAAAAAAAAAAAAAGAAAAAGAAAAAATTCTGAATCACTGTTACACACTTGAAACTAATATAACATTGTAAATCAACTACACTTTACAAAAAAGAAAGATGAGGAAGGCAGAAAGGAAGGGAGGGGGAAAAAAAACAATTCATGACGCACAGATAGATGCATGAAGTTTGTTAGCACGTGCACAAAGAGAAACCCACTTCAGTATAAGATACTCAATTTTTTAAAAGCCCAATGTTTTAATTGAATTAATTGATAGTGCATATAAATGGAAATTAATTAAAACAGTAATCACATTAAAATCAGATATTAACTTTGCTTTTTTTAAATGACAAAAGTAATCTTTAAGCAGTAACTTCATCTGCAAAGTCCTAAGCAAGGAATTTCTGTGAATTAATCAGTGGCATCTACAATCTGCAGAGTACTCAGCACCTTTGGTGGCTCAGATGGTAAAGAATCTGCCTGCAATGCAGGAGACCTGGGTTCAATCCCTAGGTCGGGAAGATCCTCTGGACAAGGAAATGGCAACCCACTCCAGTACTCTTGCCTAAAAAATCCCATGGACGGAGGATCCTGGTAGGCTACAGTTCACGGGGTCGCAACAAGTCAGACACGACTGAGCTCACCGACGTGAGCCCAAGGACGGAGCACAAGTTCTCTGGCCACAGAGGACGACCTCAAAAACAGTCCTTTCCATCCCTCCCTCCTCTGTCATGATGCGAGGTGTGTTTTCTCCAAGGAAAGCATTTCCTGAAGTTTTCTTTCAAATAGGAAATCACTGAGGCTGCTTATACACTGGGAAGCAAGAAATAGGACTGTACTAGCCTTTCAGGTCATGCTGGCTTTCTTCTCTTTTCCTTTCCAGTTCTTTTTGGTCATAGTTCAACTTTTGCAGGCACACAATTCCACACTGGAAACTGTTTCTGTTTCCAAGAGAAAAAAAAAATTTAGACCTGGCCGCAGGCAAACATCTCTCAGCAGGCTAGTGAGAACTTCTTGCACCGACTGACCTGTGAAAACTATCAACCATTTTCAGTTGCCCACGAAGGGCTTTCTTGGTCAAGTGGTCCAGCATCCGCACGTGCACAAGGCACTCCACGAAATAGCTACGGTTGTGCGGGAGGCCGAGACTGGGCAGCCACTTGTTGCCGATCCACTCATGTTTCACGTTCCTGTACGCGCGGGTCTGCATTCAGTAATTAAGGATGGTTAATTGAGGAAAAAATGGAGGAGGCAATGGCAACCCACTCCAGTACTCTTGCCTGGAAAATCCCATGGACGGAGGAGCCTGGTAGGCTACAGTCCATGGGGTCGTGAAGAGTAGGACACAACTGAGTGACTTCACTTTCACTTTTCACTTGCATGCATTGGAGAAGGAAATGGCAACCCACTCCAGTGTTCTTGCCTGGAGAATCCCAGGGACGTGGGGGCCTGGTGGCCTGCCGTCTATGGGGTCGCACAGAGTCGGACACGACTGAAGCGACTTAGCAGCAGCAGCAGCAATTGAGGACAAAAACCCACGGAAGCAGTCACAAGGGCCATTTACATCATCTTGAAAATGGATTTTTAAACAATTACATAATCTCAAAGGCTAAGCCAAAGACAACAGTATTGATCATAACTTCAAAATTATTTGATCTTTTCTTTGCTACCTTTTAAATTTGCTGGCAAAATTTTATACAAAGAAATTATACCATTAAAAGTCTATGACTCATCTGTGGCAATAAATTTAACCTATCTACCAAACCATGATAAAATTGTAATGACTACACATTACTTCTCTGAAATAGCTTTTATACATAATAATATGTCAACAAAGAATGAGCACGACTCATGAACAAGTTTGAAGGATTGACCTAACTCTACTCACTAAAAATATCTCTGGCTAGCTTGAATTTTAGTTTCAACGCTTTGTGTTCCAAATTTCTTTAGCAACACATCTGCTAATTTCAAAGTCAGTTAAGTGTATTAAAAAATAGCTTTAAAAAGAAGAGATAAGGAAAACAACAACGAAATAGACTGAAAGAAGAAATAGGACACACCCACAATTACAGTCAGGGACCTCAGTCTTCCTCTCCATGACTCAATAACTGATTGAACAAGGAAGCCAAAACAGACAACCAACCAAGGTCAGTAAGGATGTTGAAGCCTTTAAACAATTCTCCAGGCAAGAGTACTGGAGTGGGTTGCCAAGCCCTCCTCCCGGGGATCTTCTCAACCCAAGGATCAAACCCAGGTCTCCCGCATTCCAGGCAGATTCTGTACCATCTGAGCTACCAGAGAACCCTCTTAAACAGCACTATCAACCAACTTGATCTAACTGACATTTGATAGAACACTCTATCCAACAAGAAGCACGATAAAACTCTTCTCAAGGGGATACGGGACATTCTTCAAAAGACAGACAAATCTCAGCATACTTAAAGTGACTCAAATCATACAAAGCATGTTTTCTGATCTCAACAGATTTAAATTAGAAATTAAAAAACCCCTGATATCCAGGAGTCTCCCAAACATCAGCAAAGTAGCATATTTCTAAAGAATTCATGTGTCAAAGAAGAAATCACAAATGAAACAGGAAATATGTTGAAGTGAATAAAAGTGAATATACAATATACTAAAAAGCTACGGGACATGGCTAGATCAGTACCTGGAGGGAAACTGATAGGATGAAATACTTACACAAATGAAGAAAGATTTTGAATCGATCCTCTAAGACTCTATCTTAAACAACTTATAAAAGAACAAATGAAATCCACAGCAAGCAGAAAGAAGAAAATGAAAGAGTAAAAATCAATGAAACAGAGACAAGAGAAACAAAATGAAATGAAAAAACTAAAATCAGGTTCTTCAAAATATCAACAAAAATGACTAAGCCGAGTGACGAAGAAAAAAGAGAAGACATAAACTACCAATATCAAGAATCAAAGAGGGAACATCAGTACAGATCCTATAGACACTGAAAGGAAAGGGTAAACTGTGAACAACTTCAGGCAACTTAGATAAAATACCCTACTTTGTTGAAAGACACAACCTATGAAAGCCACTCAGTAAGAAACAGATAACCTCAATCTATTAAAACTCAAATCCGTAGTTAGAAATCTTACCTACCCATACACCCACACGCACAAAATCTCTATCCTAAATGGCCTTACTAGTGAATCCTAACAAACAGTTATGAAGAAAATCCTGGTTATACACAAACTATTCCAAAATAGTGAAGAAAGAAACACCTAACTCATTCTGAGGCCAGAATTCTCTTGATACCCAAATCACACAAACATATTACAAGAATATCAATATCCCTCAGAGACACAGATGCAAAATTCCTTAATGACACATCAGGAAATCAGTAATCAATTAAAAGTACAAGGTATCATGACAAGTAGGGTTTATCCCAAGAACATAAGTTTCGGCCAACATTTGAAGAAATCAGTGAAATTCACCATATCAGTGGACTGAAAATAAAAACCACAGTCTCACCTCAAAAGAGAGAGAAAAGGCATCTGACAGTATTTATCATTTATATATGGAAATCTTAGCGATCTAGGAATGGAAGAAAACTGCCCCAACCTCATAAACGGCATCTACAAAAAATGTAGAGCTGACAACATATGGTGTTTCTCCTCAAGATCAGGAACCAAGCAAGGATGTCTGCTCTCTTGGCTTTTATTCAACTCTGTACTGGAACTCCTAGCCACTGTTACAAGACAAGAAAAAAGAAATCGAAATCATATGAACTGAAAAAACAATATAACTGTACTTGCTGACGACCTGATGATTAACGTGGAAAATGAATCAACAAAAGAGGTACAAGCATGAAAGTGAGTTCAGCAACGTTGCAGTATACAAGGTCAACATATAAAAATGCTCCGTATTTCAGCATACTAAACTAGACCAGAAATTGACATTTTAAAGAATACCCTTGATTATAATGTCATCTAAAACTATGAACTCCTCAGGGATAAATCTAATGGAATAAGGGCAAGATCTGCACAATGAAAATAAACACATGCCATGTACATACATACACACCAAAGAAGGCACTTGATGTTCTTCCGTCCAAAAAGACTAAGGTATGTTCTGAGGAATTATGTACGTTATGGAATCCTGGGAAAGGATTATCTACAAAGTACACAAGTAGATGATCGAGACTAATACTGGAAAAAAAGCAACCAATTGAAAAATGAGCAGAAGACCTGAACAAATTTCTCCAAAGAAGACAGGAAGAAGGCCACCAAACACATGAAAAGATGCTCCACATCGCTCATTATTCAGGAAATGCTAATCAAAACTACATGAGGTATCACCTCACACCAGTCACAATGGCCATCATCAACAATTCTACACATAATAGTCGCTGGACAGGACATGGAAGAAAGGGAACCCTCTTGCAATGTTAGTAGGCATGTAAATGGATACAGCCACTATGGAGAAGGAACATAGGTTTCCTTAAAAAGTAGGACTAAAACTACAATATGACACAACAATCCCCTACTGGCCATACACCCTGAGAAAACCATAACTCTAAAAAGACATTCGTACCCAATGTCCATTGCAGCACTATTTAACATAGGCAGGGCATGGAAGCAACCTAATGTCTCTCAAGAGAACAATGGAAAAAGAAGTTGTGGGACATACATGCAATGGAACACGACTCAGCCATGAAAAGGAACAAATACGAATCCGTTGAACTGAGGTGGATGAACCTAGAAACTGGGATACAGAGTGACGTCAGTCAGAAAGAGAAAAACAAATGTAGTATATTAATGCATACGCATGCGATCTTGTAAAATGGTACTGGTGAATATTTGAAGGGCAGAAATAGATACACAGATGTAGAGGAAGGACTTGTGAACTCAGCTGGAGAAGGAGAGAGTGGGACAAATGGAGAGAGTAGCAATGAAACATAGCCACTACCATATGCAAAATAGCTAGCTAATGGGAAGTTGCTGGATAACATAGGGAGCCCAGCATGGTGCTCTGGGACGACCTAGAGGGTGGGATGCCAGGAACTGGGAGGCAGTCTCACCAAAGAGTGGATAATATACTTATGGTTTATTCGTGGAATTGCATGAGGAAAACCAACCCAACACTGTAAAGCAGTTATTCTCCAAATAAAAATCAATAAATACAATCTGAAAACTATCATTCAACACATTTGTACTTTCATTTAGAGCTATACGGGATCATCTTCTATTCCTAGCTATTTTTCCAATATAAGTGCTTATAAATGTCATTCGAGTTTTTGAAAATATGATTTTAATAGCTACATAGCATTGCTTAATATCTCGTACAGAAATAATGAACTTTCAGTCTCAAAATAGAAACATAATACCGAAAAAGGTTAAGATTTTAAACTAAAGCTTGCATTTTAATTCAGCTTAATGAGAATTCCTCGGAAGAGCTAAAATTCCTATGAAAAGTAAATATGTGGAGTCCTTCTTGCTTTCATCTGTTATGTCTTATTGTCATTTAATTCTAAGGACTCTTGGACTTTTGACATGTTTGCCTTTGACTGTAATTTTTGACTGAGATAAAATCTTCAATGTAGACATTAAAAATGTCAAGAAGCACTCTTGTAAGTGTGAGTCACTCAGTCATGTCCAGTTATTTGTGACCCATGGACTATAGCCCACCAGGTCCCTGTCCACAGAATTTGCCAGGCAAGAACATTGGAGTGGGGTAGCCATTCCTTTCTCGAGGGGATCTTCCTGACCCAGGGGTCAAACCCAGGCCTCCCGCATTGCAGACAGATTCTTTACCATATGAACCACCAGAGAACCCTGACCCTGGTGTACCTGGATGTAAAAATCCTCAAAAAAGTATTACCAAGCCAAACTGAAGCATACGTTAAAAGAATCATACACTAGGATCAAATAGATTTATTCTGGGCCTGCAAGCATGATTTATTATCTGTACATCAATTACTGTGATACACAATATGAGCAAAATGAAGACTAAAATCATGTGATCTTCTCAATAATTGCAGAAAAAGCTTTCAACAAAGTGTAACATCAATTCTGATACCATCTCTCAATACAGTGGTTATCCATGGAACACCCTAAAGGGCACGTTAAGACAAACCCACAGCTAACATCCAACTCAGTGATAAAGAGCTGAAAGATTTTCCTAAAAGATCAGGAATAGTACAAGGATGCCCGTTCTCACCAATCTTGTTCAACATAGTGGCGGAAGTGTCCTACCCAGAGGAACTAGGCCAGAAAAGGGAATAAACGGCATCCCCATTGGAACAGAGGAAGTTACACTGTCACTATTCGATTATGACAGGATTTATATGAAACCCTAAAAATGCCACCAAGTAAGAAGTATTAAAACTAATAAACTCAGCAATATAGCAGGATAGGAAGCATAAGAGAACAGAAAAGTCCCATATACAAATGCATCAAAAAAAAAAAACAACTTCAAATAAATTTAACCGAGGAGCGGGAACACCTGTATCGTCACGGCCTCCAAGACATACAGTCTGGGTTCAAATCTCAGCTCACCCGCTGACCCGCACAGTGACCCAGGGCAAATCACACAATGATCTGAGGCTCAACATATTCAACTGTAAAATGGACACAAACCCAGGATCTACACCCAGAGCTGTGAAACTCCGAAGAAGTGCTTATTTAGGCCCGGGGATGGAGTGTCTCCAGGAGACTCTCCTTGTATGACACTCCTCTAGAACTGGGCTCTCCTGATCCTGTGGGTGAGGCTCAAGGGTAGAGCCTGGGAGCCAGATGGGAGGCGACAAGGATGAGGACAGAAAAGACTAGTTCTGTGTCAGGGAGGGAAGCCACCTCCTTTCCAGATCTCAGAGTGGGGCCTGCACCGAGGGCCCGGGGGATGCACAATCGGAAGTGATAACTCCGAACCCCCCACAGCAGGGATGGAGCCTTCCTGGCAAGAACCTTCTCTCTGGTCCAGGCTCCAGGGTGATGTGGTACTGCTCCCTGAGTGCTCCACGTCTCCACCAGGCAAAGAGCTCCCGGGACTTGGAGGTTTATTAAACCACAGGTGCCTGAGTGTCAGAATGACACAAGGGCTAACACCATTGAAAATTAGCTACATTAAAAAAAATGACAGAAGTATGGACGAGGCAGGGCATGAAAAGCAGAAGGATTGACTACCTCTCAAGCCTTTATCAGAAATCTCTCCACACCAGCTCAGCGGAGCCCGCAGGAGGAAAATATCATGGAAAAGCAGGCCATGGGTATATCTCTACACTGCTGGACCCAGAGACCCACGTCCCAATCCACCAACATCTTTTTGCGTATCCAGACACCAAGAGGAAGAAACACAGACCTTGCCTGAGAAAGTCTCAGCCAGACTTAATATTGGGGTTGCTGAGCATGCTCACATGGTCACTATGGACTCAGCCTCTCCTCCGTGCTCACATCCTCTGTCCTCACAGAAACATACACGGTTCACTGCAGAGAGCCCTCTGAGGGCACTTGTGTATACGACAAACGGGCAATGGTAAAATGCAAATAGAAGACACAGAAGTGGAAACAAGCCTCTGGAGTACAAATTACCAAAGACCTGAACTTCTCGATACTTGGCATTTGGAAAAATAGCTTCTTAATATGTAAACGCAGAAAGGACATTTCTAGGAGAAAGGACAAAGGAATCGTCCCATTGGGACAATATTGTATCCATAGGAGAAGGTAAGTTGGATCCCTAACTCACAAAACACCACCAAACCAATCAGACTGCATACTAAGAACCAACAATTGAAAGAAAAACTTGACAAAATTCAAACAATTTTTGATGAGGAAATATCTTTTCTTTAAATTGAGGTATTGCTGATTTACCATAATTTGTTTGTCTAAGGTGTACAGCAAAGTGACTCAGAGATTCAGCCTCTCAGGTGCTTCCTTGGACAAAATTCATTGCCTTTGGGAGGCCCCTGGGCCATGCCCTCTACTCAGAACAGCTAAGAATCCTGAATACGCAAAGCAGCATATGGTGGTCCTCCTGGGGGTTTTCAGACTGAATAAATTATTCTAACAGGATACAAGAAACAAGCCCGGAGGTTAAGAGAGGATCTCCAAACTTACCTTCAAACCGGAGGCCTTGCTCCCTTGAATGTGGGTGCGTGCAACAGCGCTTGCGAAGCGAAGAGGTTTATCGTGAATCTTCCGTCTGCAGAGGACAAAGCGGTGTGTAGAGAGGACGCGCAGGCACGTCCCAGGACCCTGAGCACACGGACACAGTGACTGGACTCTCAGCCCTGCTCTTGGGGTACCGCACTCTCTCCACCGCTGACACAGGGCGAGCAGCTCACACGTGACCTGCGGTATGGTCACGGGACCTGGAATATGGTCCCATGACCTGGATCTGGCCAATCGGTGTGCTCCATCCTCCCTGGCTACCGTGATTGGCTCAGGACTGGGGCTGTGACCAATCGGGGCCCAGGGCCGGGCCTCAGGCTGGAATCAAGAGAGGAAGAGGAAGTTCCGCCAAAAGGGGTGGGGCCTGGTGAGGTCAGGTTACAGCGGTGGAAGCGGCGTGAGGTCAGCCTGGGGCAGTTGGTGGCTTTCCCGCGCCCATCAGGGCAGAGCCGCCCGCCTGAGAATGAGGGCGCTGCTGAGCCCACGGGCTGAGAGCGCCAGTTCCTGCCGTGGTCCCGGAGATCCACCTGAGACCTGAGCGAAGCCGTCTGCCGGTGAGTCCTCTCCTGCTTGTCTGTCAGCTTGTTTGCACCACGCTGGGTTTTCTGTCTAGCTGGCTAAGTGGAGACCCTGGAAATGCACGTGTGTGGGTTTTGGCTGGCTTCAGGGAAGAAATGCCAGAGGACACTGGGAGCCTCCAGTTTAATCTGGATTCAGGTCATATCTCTTGAAAATGAAGTGAAATTCCTCAGTCGTGTCCGACTCTTGTGACCCCATGGGCTCTACAGTCCATGGAATTCTCCAGGCCAGACTGCTGGAGTGGGTAGCCTTTCCCTTCCCCAGGGGATCTTCCCAGTCCAAGGATTGAACCCAGGTCTCCCGCATTGCAGGCAGATTCTTTACCAGCTGAGCCACAAGAGAAGCCCGAGAAGACTGGAGTGGGTAGCCTGTCCCTTCTGCAGCGGATCAGGATTCGTGACCCAGAAATCAAACCGGGGTCTCCTGCATGGCAGGAGGGTTCTTTACCAGCTGATCTATCAGGGAAGCCCAGGATCTCTTAAGGCCAGCTAGTCATTGATATGTCTTAAGGCAAGCTACTCATTGTAGGGTTCCCCTAATTAGTCTTCACAGGATTAAGGTAGCAACCTGCTAAGGTAGCAATCAATGTCCTTTTTCTAGAGGACAAAAGCGGGGCTCAAAGGAGGTAACAGAGCTACAGCAAGGAAGTGTGTACCTAGACAAAACCCCCAGATCCTGCTGTTAGAACTCAGGGAAGCCATATGGTGTGGCTTGTCCATGTGACAGGGGCTAAGGCGCCCAGCCCACACTGGGTACTGTGGGGACCTGACTTGGTAACTGCCGTCTGGCAGCTCTGAGGCTGACAAAAGCAGTTTGCACTAAAGAGAGGAAGGACACCTCCCTTCATCCACCCCACCACACCCTCGGGGTACTGCCACACCCTGCCCCCTTTCTCTTGCTTTGTGAGGGAATAAGAGTCACGCTCACGTGACCACATTGGCTGTCCACTTTTCACGGGCTACCAACTGGAGCTGCTACAGGAGAGGCCAAGAGCCTTTGCCCCTGAGTACCTCTCTTTCCTTTGCACCGTGGGGGCCCTCCTCCACACTTGCACACCAGAGGCCTCCTCTGAGACATGCAGGGACCCTCCCTCAGTTTGCAACAGGTTGCCTCCGTGCCTGTCCTTTCAATGCCTCCCTCAAAACTCAGATCCTAGCCCCTTTGTCTACTCGCGGCCCACCTGGCTGCCATGGGAGGGCCATAGCTTACAATGAATCCCAAGCTCAGATCTGACAGGCGGGAATCTGTGTATAAAGGACCTGATTATTGACGCTGTACAGGCTGTATTAGGCTCCAGGGATCCGTAACCAGGGCTTGGGCCACAGTGACTCCACAGCTGTTTTGATGCCTGCGGAGGGTTCTGCCTATAGTGGGGGTGGGGTGAGTCTCCTGAGGTTCTGAAGGCCAACTTTTTGCAGGTTCATGGTGCACAGAGAAGAGAAGGCGGAGTCCTTCCCTGGAGGTGGTCACAGCTCATGGATGAGCCAGACAGGCAGGCAGGGCACAATAGCACCTGAGCTGCCTTTATGAGGAAATGGTGTGAGGGCAGAGGAAGAGAACCAGGTCTGCTCCCTCGTGTGGTGCCCAGGGCAGGTTGTCACCAGACTAAACACTTAACTATGGTGATGACCATCACTGCTGTCTGCAAAGGCTTTACACTGGCATGTGTCTTCATCTAGCGGTCAGGCCGTCTCTAAACTACACTGTCCATGGGCATGGCCTCTTCCTTGGAACTTGCCGTGTTTCGTCTCTTCCTTACTGAACATTCGTTTCCAAGAGGGTTTTTGGGCCACAAGATTGTTGAGTTTTCTCTAGCTTTGCCTCATGAGGAATGCTTTTCCGGTTGTTGGTGTGGTTTGTTTTTCCAGCTCTCTTTCTTGGCTTATTTTGTGAATTGGTTTCTGCCAGAGGAAGAGCTCAGAATTTGCCTTCTGGCTGAGATGTGACACTTACAGCAGCAACGCCTACCTGGATATTATGACCACATTTGCCGAAAGGGCTTTGTTATGCAGAAGACCCCTTGAAAGTACCTACCCTGTCCTTTCAGATACCCAAAGGCTATTTGCAATGAAATAGAAAACAATAATGCTCAACTTTAGTCTTACAATCTGTGGGGAGTCAGAAAAATCCCCTGGAGAAGGGAAACACTAGCCATTCTAGTATTCTCGCCTAGAGAATTCCACGGAGCGTGTAGTCCATGGAGTCGCAAAGAATCAGACAAAATCTGATGACTGAACAGCAACAACAATGAAGCTTCATCACTCATCAAACAGAGACAACAACAGTATTTACACAACTGTGTGCATGTTCAGTTGCTCATTCGTGTCCACCTCTTTGCAGCCCTGTGGATTGTAGCCTCCAAGATCCTGTATCTGTGGATTTTTCAGGCAAGAATGCTGAAATGGTTTGTCATTTCCTCCTCCAGGGGATCTTCCCAACCCAGGGATTGAACCCAAGTCTCCTGCATCTCCTACATTGGCTGGCGGGGTCTTTTCTGCTGAGCCACCTGGGAAACAAGTCATTACATCACTGGGTTGTCCTAAAGTACTTAATGTAGAGTCTGGCTCTTGGGAAATTCTCACTGGTGATGTGAATATTCAGTCATCTATCATTATTGCTCATAGGATAATGGAATGGCCATGCTCACAAAAGGGAAAGAAGAGCCTTTCCAAGTCCAGTGAAATCCTTCGCCACACATATCTTTTTTAAAACTTGACTTTGAAATAAATATCAAACATAAAGACATTGGTTATGGCCACCAGAAAAGATGGAGTTGTACCAACAAGTGAGGAGGATTCTTCTCCAAGTTCCAACATGCATGCGTTGTTTGCCTGGCACCACCCACACTTCTGTGACAGCAGCTGGGGGTCCTGCAGCTTAACTCAGTGTGGACACTGCCTATCTGCGGGTAGTGCCAGACCCCACAGGTTAAAGGCCCAACCCTATAAGACCCTTGCCCCACTTCAGACATCATTTGCAAGCCCAGATGGTCACCTGCGCTCTGACCCACTGGCCACCCATTCAGAGGTTCTAATGACTTTGGGTTCTATTAATTGGTAGAGTGGCTCACGGAACTCAGAGAAACATGTTGCCTACTAGATCACAGCTTTATTGTAACAGGTACTAAACTCAGGAACAGCAGATGGAAGGGGATGCACAGGACAGTGTGTGTGGGGGAGGCACGGAACTTCACGCTCTCCAAGCCCCGCTTTCCCCAAATCCACATGTGTTCATCAACCCAGAGCTGTCCAGACCCTGTTTGGTGGTTTTGCTGGAGGATTCATCACACAAGCACAATTGGTTAAATCACTGGCTGTTGGTGATTGCTTCGACAGGAAGCCCTTCTCGCGTTCCCAGACATGGTAGTGGGGAGGGACCGGAAGTTCCAATCCTCTAACCATGTGGTTAGTTCCCCTGGCAAAAAGCCGCCCCCCTTTGGAAAAGAGGCACTCTCTGAAAAGTCATCTCATTCACCTAACAAGAGACACCTTGACTGCTGTCCCCACTTAGGAAATTCCCCGAGTTTTAGGAGCTCTGTGTCAGGACTGGGGGACAAAGACCAAAAATGTATTTCTTCTTATGAATACAAGTCACAAGGTCACAGTGACCCCAAATTTCAGTGATAATTTGGTTCTATAGCTTTAAAAGGTTTTCAGCAGTTGATTGGACCTTTTTAAAAAAAATTGTTGGGGCCACACCTCAAGGCATGTGGGCATCTTAGTTCCCCAACCAAGGATTGAACCCACACTCCCTGCATTTAAAGGCAGAGTGTTGACCACTGGACCAGCAGGGAAGCCCCTGATGGGCCCTTTTTAGATGAAAATGCTCCGTGGTGTAAACTAAAGGGTTCAAGATTTCAAAAAGCTGGAGCTGAGCATGAGCCATCTTCTTATGCTGTCTTTAGATCATAACCGACTTTTCCATGGCCCTTGCAAGCCTGAGCTTTCCCCTGAGATGAGTCAGGCCCCAAGCAGCCTGTTGCCTTCCCCTGCTCGAGACCAGAGTCTATTCAGGGGCCGCCGGGCACAGGCAGCATGCAAGGTGTGCGCGGGTCCACGCCAGTGGAATTAGCAGAGAGATGCCTGGGATGGCTCGTTGCCGGGTGTGCTCTGATTACAAGAAGTGAGAGGGTTTGGGGAACAAGATAGCCTCGGAGAGAGCCCAGCCACACAACCTTGCCCACTGTGAAACAAAATTGTGCTGCTTCCCCAAGGAGAAAGAAATCCATGGACTCCTTTGAATAATCAACGACCCCCAAAAGATGAAGAGTCTTAAAGTGGGATTCCTCAGCCTTGGAGTTGCTGGCATTTGCTACCTTGCAGCATTTGTAAATACAACCGAACGTGTCCCCAGATGTCACCAGTGTCCCCCGGACCCCAACATTGAGGGCCAGCTGGACAGGCTGGACCAGGAGCAGGGATGAATGAAATGAAAGTTGCTCAGTCATGTCCAACTCTTTGCAACCCCATGGACTATACAGTTCATGGAATTCTCCAGGCGAGAATAATGGAGTGGGTAGCCTTTCCCTTACCAGGGGATCTTCCCAACGCAGGCATCGAACCCAGGTCCCACATTGCAGGCGGATTCTTTAGCAGCTGAGCCCCAAGGGAGGCCCAAGGGAAGACCAGGAGCAGGGATGGGAGAATGCAAAAGGACAGTGAAGCAAGAGAAATGGGGGCAGAGAAGCAAGTCCGCCCTCCTGAGACGTCTGCTGGCCCGGTCATCTGCAGTTGTGACCAGGTCACGGGGGCTAAGAGGTGTGTGACCCCCTGTGCTCCCCCAGGGCCAGCGGGTGTGTGAGGCTGAGCTGCTCCGGGGGAAGCGTGGGCCTCAAGCCCCACACAGACGTGCGGCGCGAGCCTTTTTCCCGAGTCAGGAGGTTTATTGTTGAGAAGACATCCCGTGATGAACAGGGGAAGACTGGCCTGGCTGAAGTTGCGGTCAAGGGGTGGATCTTTTTTTGTTGTCGTTTGCTGTGAGGCTCAGGCATAAAAACTTTTATTAGAGAAGTCATGATTATGTATAGATGTGTGTAATTTTGATCTGATATTCAAATATTCAAATGTTTTCTCTTTTAGTTTCTCAGCTCAGTTCAGTTGCTCGTTCGTGTCCAACTCTTTGCGACCCCATGAACAGCAGCACTCCAGGCCTCCCTGTCCATCACCAACTCCCAAAGTTTACCCAAACTCATGTCCGTTGAGTCAGTGATGCCACCTAAGCATCTCATCCTCTGTCGTCCCCTTCTCCTCCTGCCTTCAATCTTTCTCTACATCAGGGTCTTTCCAGTTGAGTCAGCTCTTCACATCAGGTGGCCAAAATATTGGAGTTTCAGCTTCAGCATCAGTCCTTCCAATGAATATTGAGGACTGATTTCCTTTAGGATGGGCTGTTGGATCTCCTTGCAGTCTAAGGGACTCTCAAGAGTCTTCTCCAAGACCACAGTCCAAAAGCATCAAGTCTTCTGCGCTCAGCTTTCTTTATAGTCCAACTCTCACATCCATACGTGAGTACTGGGAAAACCGCAGCCTCGACTAGATAGACCTTTGTTGACAAAGTAATGTCTCTGCTTTTTATTTTTTTAATCAGCTTATTCATTTTAGTTGGGGGCTAATTACTTTACAATATTGTAGTGGTTTCTACCGTACATTAACTTGAATCAGCCATGGGTTTACATGTGTTCCCCATCCTGAACCCCCCTCCCACCTCCCTCCCCATCCCATCCCTCTGGGTCATCCCATTGCCCCAGCCCTGAGCATGTCTCATGCATCGAACCTGGAATGACGTTCTGTTTCACATATGATAATATACACGTTTCAATGCTATTCTCTCAGATCGTCCCACCCTCACCTTGTCCCTCAGAGTCCATAAGACTGTTCTATGCATCTGTGTCTCTTTTTCTGTCTCGCATATAGGGTTATCGTTACCATCTTTCAAATTCCATATATAGGCATTAGTATACTGTATTGGTGCTTTTCTTTCTGGCTTACTTCACTGCGTATAATGGGCTCCAGTTTCATCCATCTCAGTAGAACTGGTTCAAATGTATTCTTTCTAATGGCTGAGTAATATTCCATTGTGTATATGTAACACAGCTTCCTTATCCATTCGTCTTGTGATGGACATCTAGATTGCTTCCATGTCCTGGCTATTATAAACAGTGCTGCAGTGAACATTGGGGTACACGTGTCTCTTTCAATTCTGGTTTCCTCGGTGTGTATGCCCAGCAGTGGGATTGCTGGGTCATATGGCAGTTGTATTCTCAGTTGTTGAAGGAGTCTCCACACTGTTCTCCATAGTGGCTGTACTAGTTTGCATTCCCACCAACAGCGTAACACCCTCCAGCATTTATTGCTTGTAGACTTTTGGATAGCAGCCATTCTGACTGGCGTGAAATGGTACCTCATTGTTGTTTTCATTTGCATTTCTCTAATAATGAGTGATGTTGAGCATCTTTTCATGTGTTTGTTAGCCATCTGTATGTCTTCTTTGGAGAAATGTCTGTTTAGTTCTTTGGCCCACTTTTTGATTGGGTCGTTTATTTTTCTGGAATTGAACTGAGCTGGTAGATCTTAAGGACACAGAATATTGGGAGTCCCAGATGGGGCTTCTGATACTGACGACCACAACCTGGGGGCTGGGGGTGGGGGAGGCTTAAAACAATACTAATCGATTCTCTCCCAGTTCTGGGACCAGAAGTTTATTGTATTTTCTTTATTTTTATTAAATTAGGTTATTTATCTATCTTTTAACTTTACAATACTGTATTTGTTTTGCCATACATTGACATGAATCCACCATGGGTGTACATGTGTTCCCCTTCCGAAACCCCCCTCCCAGCCCCCTCCCCATCCCATCCCTCCAGGTCATCCTGGCGCACCGGCCCCGAGCACCCGGTATCATGCGTCGAACCTGGACTGGCGATTCGTTTCACATATGATAATTGACATGCATCAGTGCCATTCTCCCATATCATCCCACCCTCGCCCTCTCCCATAGAGTCCATGATACTGTTCTATATATCTGTGTCTGTTTTGTTGTCTCGCATACAGGGTTATCTTTCCGATTTACTAAATTCCAAGGCGTCAGCAGGGCCGGGCCCCCCGACCCGGGCTCTGGGGGAGCATCACTTCCAGCTCTTCCAGTTTCTGGGGCTCCAGGTGTTCTTGGGTTTGGGGCCACGTGCCCCCAGCCTCCGCTTCCTACTTACATGGCCTCCTCCTCTCTGTGTGTCCTTCCTCTTCTTATAAAGACACCCATCATTCTGCATAAGGCCCAGCTAATCCTCTATAACCTTATCTAACTTGACTTCATCTGCAAAGACCCCATTTCCGAATAAAGCCCCCCTCGCAAATATGAGGAGTTGGGATGTGGGTGTCTCTTTTGGAGGGCACCATTCACCCATCCACAAAGCTGGGCCTTTACACATGAGCGGTTATCCCAGGAGTGGGGGGAGTTCACGCAGGACCCCTCGAAGTACAGCCATGGGTGGGGGAGGCATGGCTCGTGGTTGGAAGGCTGAGCGGGGCGGGTGGTCTGGTGGGAACCAAGCTTTGAGCTGGCTGCCTGGGTGCAGGGTCCCGGGGTGTGCATGGAAGCCCCTGAGGTCGTCCAGATGCAGGTTCTGACTCAGCAGGTCCAGGTGGGCCCCACACTGCGCTTCTCACCTGCTCCCAGGGTGTATAAACTGCTGAGCCTGGTCCATGCTTGGAGGTGTGAGGAGCGTGCAGTCCTGTTTCCCAGGAGCCGTCAGAAACATCCCCAAGGAAGGCCCCTCCCCAGTGTCCACTCAAGTCCCCGACCCCCTGTCCAGTGCCCCTGAGGTACCCCAGACAGAGGCCCGCACACCCCGCTGGGTGCCCCGGGCCAGGAACCCAGTGGAGGGGGAGGGGCGGGCCTGGAAGAAACGTGCTCATGGCTCCGTGTGTGGGGCGGATGGAGGCTGAGCCCGGCCGACGGGCTGTGCCCACAGGTGACCCACTGGCCCCCGCCCCCCACCAGGCACTGTGGTCCCAGGGGAGCTCAGCTTGAAAACTGCTTCCCCAGCCACCCAGAGGAGGGGCCCTGGTTGTCAAATTAGGATCTGACAGCTTGATCCAGAAGACGGCCCCCGAAGTCAGTTTCACACATGAGGGTCCAGGAGGGGGTCATGTCAGAGACCCCTGGGACAGCAGATAGGATGGAAACGGTGGGGAAGGTCCTGGAGGCAGGCAGCCCAGGCCTGCCTTCTGCAGGAGTGCCTCTTCTGCCCACCCCCCACTCCTCTGTCCCTCTGATGGCGTTGGGATCTGAGCCAGGGATTCCAGGAAATGGAAAAGAGCAGCTTGTGCGCCAGCATGTTTCCCTGTACCTGAAACCCATCAGCATTTTTCAAGTCCAACCTCAAAGCCAGGGCGTTATTGATGTCCTAGGAATGTCTTTGTAAGACTCCCAGAGTGCGGGCGGACACCCGGGCTGGACTCGGGAATTGAGGCCCAGGGAGCAGGCCTGGAGGTCTGGCGTCTGAGGAGCCCCAGACTTTCTGTGCGAGGGAGGACTGAAAAGCCACTCTCTGGGGCTGCCTTTCCTGCCTCCAAGGACGATAGCCTACCCTACCGCGTTCGGGCTGAGAGTCATCCTGGGCTGGGAAGCGCTGGCTGGGAGGTCATTTTTCAGAGGCCATTGCCCAGGGGGCCCCGCGCCCAGGGAGAGCTCCCACACTGCCTGGGAACGTCAAGGCGCCCTCCACACGGCTGTTCTGTCACGTTTGCTCTGTGGGAGGGAGCTCGCGAGACTAGGCCTGTCTGCATCGTGCTCGGCTCCTGCAGGGAGAACACCGTGGGCGCCCGCCTGGATCCCGGGCCTAGGGGCCCCAACCGGCATTTTTCTCCTGGGAAGGCCACACGCGGAGCGGCCCAGCAATGCCTTTGGAGCCATCCCGTGGCTGTTTGCTTTCGTCTGCCGGAGCTAGCTTTGCTCCCCTCAGCGGCGTTGGACAGGGCCGGGGTAGGCCCGCCACCCCTCGCCGGGGGCCCCTGGGAAGTGCGGGCTGGCCTTGGCCAGGGGACACCGGCATGGCACACGGACCTCTCCGCCATACTCACCTGGCCTCCTGCCCCATGGGAGGACGCGTTGCCCTAGGACTATCTTTGCAAGGCTCCCAGAGTGCAGGCAGTCACCCGGGCCTGACTCGCGAATTGAGACCCTGGGAGGAGGCCCGGAGGTCTGGGATCTGAGGAGCCCCACACTTGCTGGGCGAGGGAGGACTGAAAACCCACTCTGTCGGGCTGCCTTTCCGGCCTCCAAGGAAGATAGCCTCCCCTGCCAACTTCGGGCTGAGTGTCACCCCGGGCTGGGAAGCACTGGCTGGGAGGTCATTTTTCAGGGGCCATGGCCCCTGGGGCCCCGCGCCCAGGGAGGGCTCCCACACTGACCGGGAACTTCAAGGCACCCTCAAAAAGGCTGTTCTGTCACGTTTGCTCTGCAATACTAGGCCTGTCTGCACCGTGCTCGGCTCCTGCGGTGAGAACACCGTGGGCGCCCGCCTGCATCCCGGGACTTTCTCCTTAGGCTTTTAGTTACATCATTTTGCAAGAGGTACGGACTGACATATGCAACACTTAAAAAGACGTTAGTTGAAATTCTTGTTTTATATAAGGCCTGTGCTGATCTACAGATCTTCCTTGGTGGCTTGCTAAGTTGCTTCAGTCGTGTCCGACTCTGTGCGACCCCATGGACTGCAGCCTACCAGGCTCCTCCGTCCATGAGATTTTCCAGGCAAGAGTACTGGAGTGGGGTGCCATTGCCTTCTCCGCCCTGGTGGCTTAGCGGTAAAGAAACTGCCTGCCAAGGAAGACACGCTGGCTTGATCCCTGGGCGGGGAGGATCCCTTGGAGAAGAAAATAGCAACCCATTCCAGTATTCTTGCCTGGGAAATCACATGGGCAGAGGAGCTTGGAGGCTACAGTCCATGGGGTCACAAAGAATCGGACATGAGTTAGCGACTATAACAAACCACAGTGCTGATTTGTGAATACGATGGCCATGAGCCAGGTTCCCTAATTGTCTTCCTTTCCCTTTTCGTGTTGTTTCCAGATGGGGGAAATCAGGTCATTGGCAGGCATCCCCCTGGAGTGATTGCAGCGTCTCTGCTGGTGTTTCATTCAGCATTTGGAAAGATCTGGAAAGTCATCTGTCCCCCTTCCCTAGCCAACAAACCTCTGACAAATCTGTAGTCAGTTTCTTTCATGACTTGCCTGTAAGAAAGAATTGTTCTGATCCTTTAGAAGCAAGATTTTGCTACATTTGAGCAGTAGTTTTGGTAAAGGACTAATTTAGGGTTGCAAAAATATAGATGTCATCTATGTTTTGTCTCTGCCTCAGCATTACTGACTCATTCCTTTATGAGCCCAATTGATACAATAGTTTACAGAGATTCACAAGAATGCTAACATTTCCACTTAACAGAGGAAGACAAACGGGCTGATGCTGCTGTTTAGTCACCGAGTTGTGTCCTACTTTTTGTGACCCCAGGTACTGTAGCCCGCCAGGCTCCTCTGTCTATGGGATTCTCCAGGCAAGAATACTGAAGTGGATTGCCATGCCCTCCTCCAGGAGTTCTTCCTGATCCAGAAATCGAACATGCGCCTGCCTCATTGGCAGGTGAATTCTTTACCACTGAGCCATCAGGGAAGCTGAAAGCCATACTGGGACAGAGACAAATGCAAACAGCCCCCAAAGCAGCTCATTTCCTCTTTCGTCTTGGCAGCTCTGCACAGGGCCGGGTCGTGGATCTGAGTTTGCTCAAAAGAAGAGTCAAGTGACCCTGCCGCTGGGCTACGGAGGCCCCCCTTTCATGACAACCCCCTCACCCCAAGCATTTCTCTCATTTCTTCTTTGCTGACGTGTCCCCCTCCGCCGCCGATCACACGTGGCAGTATATCACTGGGTGACCCGCTCTACCTTCATGGCGTGCCACAGCTCGTGGGCATCATATGAGGGTGGGGGGTACATGAGGCCGACCATGACGTCCTTGAAGTGATTGGAAAGCTTCTTCTTCAAGTCCCCAACCAGGTCCTGTGCAGGGAAAGCAAGTACTTGCATTACACCACGTCCCAAGTTTGCGGGGAAAATGGGATAATTGCAGAAAGTCTTCTAGCAGGATTCCCTTCTCCTTGCCCCTTCACATAATAGCTAGTTTGGTTTGGATTCACACGTGTGTACATGGGTTACATGAGAGGATGGACTTGAGGGTTTGAAAATGAGTGATGTGGTCATACCTCCACACCAGACGTCATCTGTATGGATATTCTAGTTACACAATCACAGAACCATGATCCTTCTTTAATCCCAACACAACCCCTCTTCTGAGCCTATAAATAAAAGTTAAAATCTGAAAAGCTTAAAATAAATAAAAGTTGAAACTGAAAGCATTTCAGTAGGGAGTATAATAGTTTTGTGTGGAATTAATGAAATATTAGTCCTTAAAGAAAATATGCATTTTATCATTATAGCAGTGTCTTTTAGTAAAGAGTTCCGGTTATACTGTTGCCAAAAAGCTTGTGTAAATGAGTTAAGTAAGCAGTCTTGGAACTTTCTTCAAATAGTCACCTGAAAAAGAAAAACAAGCATGCTAGATTTTAGCCCTTGAAATACAGGTATAAAGGCGTGAAACTGATGGTTTTCCTTTAGTTTTCATTTCACTCATATAGAGTAGATGTTTAAAAACAAAAAATATGCACAATTTATGTTTTCTAGGGTTATAAAGACATCTGAAAGATTTTTTAAATGTACCATTTCTTGTTAAAATGTACAGTATATATTCAGTTATATGTTAAAATATGCAACAGTTTAGTTATGAGATGATTCACTAAGATAATTCAATAAGGCACAATAAGCTTTGTTACAGTACAAAACAAAATTGTCATAATTTTCATTTTATTTGCTATAATCTGGCAGTATATTTCCTGTGTTTCTTTTTTAGCAAAAAAGGCATCAGCCACAAGGTGTTAATTGGCAACACAGAGAATGTTTGCTCAGGTCAAGGCAGTTTGTCTAATGTCTGGAGTTGTGGCTGGTCTTGGAGTATATATAAGACTTATAAGATCGCCTCCTCATGGAGCTGGTATTCCAGTCAATTCCCTCATCTTTTGCCATCAACTGTTTCTAATTTCTGTAACAGACTGTCCTGGTGTGCTGTCAGGAGGCAGGCAAAAGCAATGATAAAGCCGTTGTGAACACATGAGCTTGTGAAGACTTTGTTCTCCTGCCCACATGAGCTCAGCACATCGTTTTGAAGGAAAGGCAGCAGTGGAGTCAGTGGGTTTTTATTTCTACTTTTTCTCAGACAAGATGGTAGGAGCTGGAGAAAAACAACACACAATCTCTGTTTTCAAGAGGATCCACATCCATAAACATCCCAGACATAATGCGAGTGAAAATGCGAGCTAATGCTTTGGAAGGCTCTGGTCATGATTTTTCACATCATAAGATCCTAAACAGTAGTTCAAGAGGGTTCTAAAAATTCAGGTAAGAGATGAGAATGGCCTTACAGGCCTAGGGACACAAGACAGTCAGACAAGGGAGAAGTTGCTTTGGGATGGGCGTTCAGAAGTCGCTTCTGATAGTTAACTTTATTCACTTTTGCTGGGCCATTAACATTGTTCTAGATGTTTCTGTGAAGGTGTTTTTAGATGATTTATGTTTTTAGAATATTTACGTTTAAATCAGTGGACTTCAAGTCAAGCGAATTGCCCTCCACAGTGTGGGTGAGGCTCCTTCAGTCAGCTGAAGACTTTCCCTCAAGAGTTCTGCCAGCAGCTGGTCCTTGACACCGGGCTCCTACCCCCTCTGAGCCTCCAGTTGGCCTGCATCTCGGCTGGCCTGCCCTGTGGATTGTGGCCTGTCCACCTCACAGTCATGTAGCTAATCCCTCACATCGCCCTCCCTCTCGGTGGCGGTGGGTATCCTTCCGACAGCGAGGACTTTGCATAGTCAGAACAGCACGAGGGTGACACGTTTCCTGCGGCACGGCTCATGACTTGTCTCTCGGGTGAGTTTACTCTCCCACTGCAGCAAAATCAACTGCGAACTAATAATAAAGATGGATCTGGGCAATCCCAGATACTTTATTTAGTGAACCTGAAAATGTAACACGTCAAAATATGTGACATGCAGCTGAGACAGTAATTGAACATCCATTTTAGCTTTAAATATTTATATTAGAAGAGAAACAGGCAGTCAATGACCTAATCTTCCACCTCAAAACTAGAAAGAGAAGAATACATTAAATCCAGTATAAGAAGGGAGGAAATGACAGGGTGGAGTGCAGACTGTGATGGATTACTGTAACTGTATTACACATGTATGAAACATATATTCATATATTTTAAATTTTAAAAAAGGGAGGAAATGAGAATAAGATCATAATTCAATGAAATAGAAAATTAATAAATACTTAAACTGTCAATGAAATCAAAACCTAATTTCTGAATGTTAATAAAATTCTAATTAGACTGAAAAGAAAAAAGAAAATGCAAAAATATTGGCAATGTAAGAGTAGCATATACATATAAAACAGAAAAAAAAAGTAGCATACACAAATACTACAGATATTAAAGGAAAAAAGAATATTATGAACACATTTATACCACTATATATATTTTTAGTTGAAATATAATTTATTTACAATGTTGTGTTAGTTTCAGGTGATTCAGATATATATATATATATATATGTTTATATGTTCTTTCTCATAATCTATCTCTTAGGTTATTACAAAATATTGAGTAAATTTCCCTGTGCTATACAGTAGGTCCTTGTTGTTTACCTATTTTATATATAGTGATGTGTTAATGTTAATCCCATCCTGCTAATTTATCCCCCCCTGTTCTCCATGCATGTGAGTCTGTTCTCCATTCGTGTGAGTCTGATCTCCGTGCCCGTGAGTCTGTTCTCTGTGTCCGTGAGTCTCTTTTCTGTGCATGTGAGTCTGTTCTCCGTGCGTGTGAGTCTGTTCTCCGTGTGTATGAGTCTATTTCTGGTTTGTAGATAAGTTCATTTGTGTCATATTTCAGATTGTACATATAAGTGATATCATACAGTGTCTGTCTTTCTCTATCTGACTGGTTTCACTAAGCGTAATGTTCTCTGGGTCTCTCTATGTTGCTGCAAGTGGCATGATGTCATTGCTGTTTATGGCTGAGCAATGTTCCATACGCATACCACAGACACATTCCACATCTTTATCCACTCCTCTGTCCATGGACACCTAGGTTGCTTCCACGTCCTGGCTATTGTGAACACTGGGGTGCGCGTGTCTTTTTGAATAATGCCATCATCATAAAGCCTGAAATACTCAGCATCTGTAGGTCATTCCTGTCACCTGGCTGCTGCATCCCTAGGGACCGCCTGTGGCTGTGTCACAGACAGGAGAGCAGAGCTGAGGCTCAGTTCCCTTCTGCACTCCTGATGGGAATAGGAATGGTGCAGCGTCTACAGAGAACAGCATGGAAGCTCCTCAGAAAACTAAACATACAACTACCATATGACCCTGCGATCCCACTCCTGGGCATATATCTGGAGAAAAACATAAAGATACACCACTATAGTTGAAAATTTAGTTGAAAAGTATAAATTTGTTGACAGCCACATATTACCAAAATAGGACAAGGAGAATTTCCAACTCAATCTAAATTTCCTTATATTAACGAAAAACAAAACCAAACCAGATTCACAAGTAATCCACCCTCTTTAATCTCTAGACCCAAGTGGAGTCACTTCATAACATCTATGACACATTTTAATGTAGAAGTAAAATCATCTCTACACAGTATTGTGTAGAAAGCAGAGGGTGAAAGAAGACTTCTCAATTTATGCAACTATTATTGTCCTAATACTCCAATAAAAAAAAAATGAAATCCAGTGCTGTGCCTCGGTTTAAAGGGCGGCAGACCGAAACGGTAGAATCAGCAATTCTTTGCGAGCCTTCCTCTGGCCCTCAGGGCAGCTGATTGTTTCTTTGGCACTGCAGCTCCACCCCTGAGTTTATTGCACTGGATGAATGACCATATTACAGGAATGTTTGCCCCCCTCCCCAAGTCTGTCTCAGGCTTCTCAGGTGGCTCAGCGGTACAGAATCTTCCTGGCAATGCAGGAGAGGTGGGGTTGATCCCTGGGTTGAGAAATTGCCCCCGGAGAAGGAAATGGCAACCCACTCCAGTCTTCTTGCCTGGGAAAGCCTAAGGACAGAGGAGCCTGGCGGGCTACAGTCCATGGGGTAGCAAAGAGTTGGACATGACTGAGCGACTAAACAACAAGAAACGGCTTTATCACAAATGTTGCCAAATTTGGCCGAGTGCTGAGTGGTCAGAGGTGCAGAGTTTATGGTGTATACCCGGTATAAATGAACCTGTAACAAGTTGAAGAATGAAGGAATGAACGTGGGAGGAGAAAGCCCTGAAGTTACTGATTAAACGTAAAACATACAGGCAATGGCTTGGGCATGGCAAAATCCTCCATTTGATCTTCAGTCACTTCTGGGGTCCCTATCCCTCCCGAACATTCGTAACAGCATCTTCCCCTTACTTCACCTGTGATCGCTGTGGGCTCTGACCCGGAACACCTGCGCCGGTTCCACTGCCCGGTGAGGTTCGGCGCGGCCGCAAGATGGCGCTGGGGAGCTGCGCGCCGGAGCGCGCGGGTGCGCGGGTGCGTGTGTGCGCGTGGCTATAGCACACGGATTTGATAAGGGACCTAGAGGAAGCTGGAGCACTGCGGTGAAAAAGACTGCCGGTGGCGCCCGGGCAGGAGGTGGCCTGGGTTCAGCCCGGGCCGAGCGTCAGCTGCGAAGTGGGCGACTCACCTGTGTGCCCTGTCTGGTCTGTACAGTGAGGACGGCTCCCACCTCAGCGTTGAGCTTTCTAGACAATGTTTGCTCAGGTGAAGTCCTTAACATGTTTTCTGGCTTCTATGAGGCACTGAAAATGTCTTTTTTCCCAAAATATATTAGGTAATTTGCTGTAGGTTTAAAATGGTGGGTACTAGCTGTGTCCTCTCTCCCCTCTTTTTTCTTTCTCTCCACCTCATTAGTTGTCTGTTCCCTTATATATCTCACAGCCTTTCCAGTATCCAGTTGTCAGTGATTCCATGGTCTCTAACTTACGAATGCATCCCCAAATTGACGATTTCATGCCCAGTTACCGCTGCAGCCTCGGCCTTTCGTGGTCATCGCTCCTGCGGTCAGTGCCCAGGCCTCCAGAGCGCCCCGTTCTGCCCTCCCGTTTGCCCTCCCAGCGCACCTGGCAGGTGACCCTGGAACATGCACATCAGCTAGTCACTTCTCTGCAGAAAGGCCCTTCCCCACTCCAAACGCCAGGACGAATTACAGCTACGTTTGTGCAGCTCAGCTCAGAATACAGCAAAGATGCAGGTGTTCTGTGTGACGGTCTCCAGGGCGCTGCATGGGCCCACGGTGGACACATCCCTGCCCTCACCTCCCGCCGCTGCCATCCCTGCTCCCTATCCGCTCCACCCCGCCGCCGGCTTCCTGCAGCTCCTGGGTCTGCAGGCCCCTCCCTCAGGGCCCCAGCTTCCCATTCCTGTTACCTGCATGTTCTTTTGTTGTCTGTGCTGGCTGCCTACTTCATAGAGCCTGCTCTCATCACCGTTGAGAGTATGCCCCGGCCCCAGTACTGTTTCTCGCCCGGCTTGATCTTTTCTCCAGAGCACTAGTTCATTCTAACATGATACGCGTGCGTGTGTGTGTGTTGCTTCAGTCCTGTCTGACTCTTTGTGACCTATGGACTGTAGCCCGCCAGGCTTCCCTGTCCTTGGCATTTCCCAGGCAAGAATACTGGAGGGGGTTGCCCTTTCCTTCTCCAGGGGATCTTCCTGACCCAGGGATTGAACCCGCATCTCTGAAGTCTCCTGCATTGGCAGGCGGGTTCTTTGCCACTAGCACCACCTGGGAAGCTCGCTGTAGTGGTGGCTTGTTTTTCAGGACATCAGAAGACAGTACTTTCATTAGGGAAAACAGATATTGAGTAACATGTTGAAGTAGCCAAACTTCTCAAGTTCAGAGCAGAGCCTTCACCTGCGTTGTCTAGTCAGTGTTTTAAATGCTCTCCGGAGGGACAGACACAGCGTTGCAGATGCAGTCTTCACAGGGTGCCTTTCTGCAGCCTGCCTGCTGCTCTTTCCTGTTTGCCAAAGACTCGCCCCAAAGGGACTCCTTGGGCCTCACAGCCTGGGCCTAAACTAGGCTGATGAGTGGATGCCCTTCAAGTGGATCTGTTGGAGCTGCAGGTGGGCCGTGTCGCAGCAGCTCCGACAGCTCCACTTCAACTAAAAGTGACATGGTGGTTCCCTTTTCTTTCTTCCTTTCACCTTTACCTAACTGTGTGCGCTCAGGGCAAGACACAGGATGGCCAGCACTCTGCTTGTTGGAATATGTTTTTAACTTCTATCACTTTTCCTGCTGTTGTAAAAAAAATACTTGCTCTTGAAGCCATGTTGTAGACCTGTACCAAGTGTGACTTAGAAGTTGTCTTAATTCTGCCCACCCCAATAGTCATCGTGTAAACCCTCGGGAAATTTTATGTTACATTAGAAAAACACTTGTGCAAACTGCTTTGTCACTGTGCAGTGGTAAGTAAATGTTTAAAAAACGTATTTACTTATATTGACATGTAGTTGATTTACAATGTTGTATTAGTTTCAGGTATAAAGCAGGGTGATCCGTTATAGGTTGCTGCAAGATATTCAATAGAGTTCCCTGTGCTATACAGTAAACCGGTGTTGTTTATCGGTTTTATTTACAGTGGGATCTATCTGTTAATCCCAGACTCCTAATTTATCCCCCGCACCTTTCCCCTTTGATACCATATGTTTGTTTTCTATGTCTGTGAGTCTGTTTCTGTTTTCTATGTAGATTCATCTGTATTACTTTTAAGGATTCTATGTTTAAGTGATATCATATGGTATTTCTCTTTCTCTGTTACTTCTTTTGGTATGATAATATCTCTAAGTCCATCCATGTTGCTCCAAATGGCTTTATTTCATTTTTTTTATGGCTGAGCAATATTCCATTGTACATATGTACATATCACATCTTCTTTATCCATCCTTCTGTCATTGGACATTTAGGTTGTCTTAGATATAAAAGTCACATCTTGGCTATTGTATGCTGCTATGGACACTGGGATGCATGTAGCTTTTCAAATTAGAGTTTTCTCCAGATGTATGCCCAGGAGTGGGATTACTGGATCATATGATAACTGTTTTTTTAAGGAATCTCCATACTGCTCTGCATAGTGGCTGCGCCAGTTTGTATTCTAGAATATTACTTCAGGTGAATTTGCCTCCTCTAGGAACCACTGTCAGATTGCCCAGCCCTTCAGCTGGGACAGACCTACTCAGCCCAGGGGCATCTTGGGTCCCAGGTTCCACTGTACTGGGGAGAACTGCTCTGGGTCAAGGTCTGGAGTGACCGCATCCCTTACGCTGACCAGTGTGTCAGTGGTGTTCCAAGGCTCCTCTCGTGTGTCTCGGGACTAGTGTCAGCAGCTCGTCTAACGTAAACTATCAAATAGTAAGAAGTATTTGTGGAATGTGCCCAGAACTGTACCTTATTCAGCAGCTAAGAGAGTAATTTCCTCTCATCTTTCTTACTCATGTTCATAAAAATCAATGGTTGGCATACAGGAAATCTATCAGCTCTCCCACAGGAAGGGAAAGCTGGCCTTGTCCAGGTGGAAGAAGTCATTCTGAACGTGAGCAGTGGGGGAGGTCAGGAAGCCATCCCCAAGGTCCAGCAAGCTGACTGGGGGGCAGCCAGAGGAAGAAATGAAGGAAAAGGGAAATTTAGGCAGTTTGTCGGTGTTTTTTTTTTTTCCCTGTTAAGTGTACCCTAATGGGATTTTTTTTCCTCCTTTGTATTTACAGGCAGAGTGGACTTATGTGAATGCAGTTCCTGTTCTGTATCAGACCCTGGCTGGACCCGGTCCCTGACTCCAGGAGGTGAAGGCTGAGGGGCGGGAGGTAAGGTCAGTCCGCACACCTGGCGTGGAGGGAGGGGCAGAGAGCCAGGCCTGTGCGCCGGCAGCAGAGGATGTGGTATAGCAGTCTCGGGGGTGTGTGTCTGGGGTGGCCTGAGTGTGTAGGTCCCGGGGAGAGTGCACGGAGTCCTGGCCGCTCAGTTTGCAGACCTGCAGGGCCTCCTCTTGATGCAGTGGGCAGAGCAGGAGGTGGCCAGCCCAGCTTGAGGGTCAGAGTGCAGATGCTGTGGACTTGGTGAGAGGGGTGGGAGGATGGATTGAATTCGGTGCACAGATGGGTATTTTGCGGGGGGATCGAGATTAATGCTCTGGTATTAAAGCGGGACAGTAGAGTTTTAGGTTTGGATTCCTCCTGCCTTCAGTTTAGGGATAGCCCGGGTAAGGTCCTGGGGCAGCAGCTTGTGGGGGGCACCATTTCCACATCCATCTGGATACCACGTGGCGATGCCCAAATCAGAACCGTGTGAGCCAGGGACCCGTGGCAGTAAAAGTGACTAGGAGACTGACTAACTGACCTGATGGGATCTGAGAGCCGAGGGGCCCCACTAGGCTCCTCTGAGGGTCCTCAAGCTCTCTGGAGGCCTGGGACGCTAGCACAGGGGGTCTGACCACTCTGAGACCTTGGGCGTGTGGTAAGGCCTCTTCCCTGGAGGATCTGGTGTCTAAGAAGGTGCAAACACCTCGTTTCTTAGTTTTTTTCTCGGTCTGTTTTAGGGCCATTTTGTAGAAAGTGATAAAGTATTGCTTTTACTCAAGTTAACCTCATCTACGAAAGGCACAGATGTACGTAAACTTTTGGGATATGAACTTACTGAAAATGACCTCTCTTACGGCAGTATGCATATTGCAGCAATATTGGGTGACTGATGCTGCAACTTGTATACCTTTTTTTTTTTTAATAAATTTATTTATTTTAGTTGGGGGCTAATTACTTTACAATATTGTAGTGGTTTTTGCCATACATTGACATGAATCAGCCATGGGTTTACATGTGTTCCCCATCCTGAACCCCCCTCCCACCTCCCTCCCCATCCCATCCCTCTGGGTCATCCCATTGCCCCAGCCCTGAGCATTTGTCTCATGCATTGAACCTGGAATGGTGTTCTGTTTCACATATGATAATATACATGTTTCAGTGCTATTCTCTCAGAACGTCCCACCCTCACCTTGTCCCTCAGAGTCCATAAGACTGTTCTATGCATCTGTGTCTCTTATTCTGTCTCGCATATAGGGTTATCGTTACCATCTTTCAAATTCCATATATATGCATTAGTATACTGCATTGGTGTTTTTCTTTGTGGCTCACTTCACTCTGTATAATGGGCTCCAGTTTCATCCATCTCAATAGAACTGATTCAAAGGCATTCTATTTAATGGCTGAGTAATATTCCATTGTGTATATGTAGCACAGCTTCCTTATCTATTCGTCTGCTGATGGACATCTAGGTTGCTTCCATGTCCTGGCTATTGTACACAGTGCTGCTTGTGTAGCTTTTACGTTCTCTTTCAAAGGAAAACTACTCCGGGTGTCACAGGAACATAAGAAAAGGAGCAGTTTTACCTGGAAGAAAAACAACAACTGGTTTCCTACTACGGTTTAATTCAGCTAATTTCATGAGCAGTGGTGGCCTTTTAGATGTCATTCATTCCAAAGCAGAGAACACCTTTGTTTTGTGTACTGTGGTTGTTCAGAGCCTGAGGTTTGGAGATGGAGTAAATCTTTAAGAACTAGTCTTACAGAGAAAGAGTTATGGTGGTATTTCATCGATAATGGTCAGGTGACAAAAAGTAATTGCTATTCCAGGTCCTTTTGGACTGAAGAGTTTTCATTCTTAATCTGTGGTTTAAGTGCACAAAAGAGGAGAGAAATCCTTAATGGCACCTGCTTTGAAACCAGTGCATGATTCCGTAAAGTACTCTGGACGGTTCTATTGCCTGAAATTATTTTTGAGCACCATTCTTTTCTAATGGTCTCTAACTGCAGCTTTGGGAGGAAAAGCTAGTGGGGAAGCCACTTGGATAGAGATGTGGGTGAGGACCTCAGGAGAACTGCAGGAAAAGATCTTATTTCTGGGCCTGGATCATTAGCTCTATGTGCCTTCCCTGGAGCTGAACACGGGGTGTTCCCAGGCAGTGCCTAATTGGACCAGCTGGTAGTGTTGGGCTGTGAGAGCTTGTACTTTATGAAGCTGAATGATTTCTAAGAAAGGGCTGGTGGGGTCACACATCACGTGCCGGCACTTCTGATGTGTCTCTTTCCCACATCCTGTGCAACACGTTTGAGGTAGAGGAACTGTCTCGAATGTTCAGTGAAGTCGGACACCTTTGTGATCAGAGACTGGAGAGCCCAGACCCTGTGCGGAGGTGTCTCAGAAGTTTGCCTGGAAACGGGAGGGGTTGGGGGGACTCACCCGGCCGAAGGCACCCAGGTAAGCCTCAGCGATGAGCAGCCTCTGGGCGTTGCAGCGCTGGGTCAGGATGTCGATCAGCAGGTCCTTGTCACAGCCTGGAAGAGAGTTGTGTTGGAGAGTGAGTGAGTGCTGTGGGTGCCACACTGCAGGTAGGGAGAGCCCACGGTGCAGGGGCCAAGGCCAGTGGGCCAGCTCGTCCCCTGGTGCTCCCAGTGGAGGGAGAAGGCCCAACGTGAGTGGAAGTTTCAGGGTACCCCTGCCGTGGCCGAGGTGCCTTCCGTCTCCCCCTCTCCTGCTGCTACAGACTTTTCTTTTAAAAGATTCAATACAAATAGAGGGGAGGAGAGAATGTGGCCTTTCTTCCATCCCCCTCCTACCCCACCAGCAAAAGGCTTCCCTGAACTCCACACGGATCCAGTTTGAACAGACCCCATGTCCTTCTCACCACACGGCTCTGAATGATTTACAATGTGCGTTGAGAGGAAAGTCACTGCTCTGGTCCTGCTGACAGCAGGTGAGACCACCAGGGTCCCTCTCTGTTTTGGAGAAAGAATTCCCCGCAGAAATGGAGTGAAGCAGGCACAGAGGTTATTGGCAGCCCAGTTCATGCAAAGGGAACAAAGAAGCAGTTCATGTAGAGCAGGAGCAAAGCGGACACACAGACCCAGAGAAGACAGCAGGCAACGTCCCTAGTGAGGAGTGTGCCAGAGACGGGATTTAAATCACTAATGTGGGGCACTTCTTCCAGGGCTGTGTTCCACTCTGGCCAGGTATCTTGCCTCTTTCCCCACATGTGACCTGTCCCAGGGCCCTCCCCATATACATGCTCATCTTTTAGCCAAGATGGATTCTAGCACAGAAGATTGTGGGAGGTTTGACAGCACTTATTATGATGTGAGAGCTGGACCATAAAGAAGGCTGAGTAATGAAGAATTGATGCTTTTGAACTGTGGTGCTGGAGAAGACTCTCAAGAGTCCCTTGGACAGCACGGAGATCAAACTAGTCAATCCTAAAGGAAATCAACCTTGAATATTCATTGGAAGGGCTGATGCTGAAGCTGAAGCTCCAATACTTTGGCCACCTGATGCAAAGAGTCAACATATTGAAAAAGACCCTGATGCTGGGAAAGATTGAAAGCAGGAGGAGAAGGGGACGACAGAGGATGCGATGGTTGGATGGCATCAGCAACTCGATGGACGTGAGGTTGAGCAAGCTGCAGGAGTTGGTGAAGGACAAGGAAGCCTGGCCTGCTGTAGTCCATGGGGTCGCAAAGAGTCAAACGTGACTGAGCGACTGAACAACAACTTATAGGATGGCGCCCCCTCCCTCTGAGACCCCTGAGGAGCCGCTTGCACACTGGCGCCTGGTGGGGCGGGGCCTCGTCTCCCCGCCCTCAGGAGGGACAGGTGTGCTCATCCTCTCTCTCACTCCTGCAGAGCTCAGCTCCTGCCACTGATTCCGTCCTTGGAGTATCAGGGAAGACACAGCTCCCGTTGAATCCACCTGACAAACTCCAGCTGCTCTACTCGGGGCCCATCTGCCCCTTACTCAGTGCAGACTCTCCAGAGAAGGAAGAGTCTTGGGGGAGGGAGCTGTGAGAGGAGGGAATCCGGCCCCTGCTTTTAACAGGGGCTCTGCTCCTAGGCTCTGAGGCCTGCCCTTCCTCCTCCACCAACCCATCAACCTGGTAAAATGCCTGGATGTACAATCGCTGCGGGGAGATTGTGGTCATAAAGAACCACCTGCCAGTGCAGGAGACAAAAAAGACGCAGGTTCAATCCCCAGGTTAGAAAGATCTTCTAGAGAAGGAAATGGTAACCCACTCCAGTTTTCTTGCCTGGAGAATCCCATGGACAGAGGAGCCTGGCAGGCTATAGTTCATGGGGTCGCAAAGAGTCGGACACTGGGCAGTTTAGCATGCACACATGCAGTCACAGTAGTGACCAGGAAGACCTCAGAAGCCCCTCAGCTTGACCAGTATTTAGATAAACTTCTCCTTATCATAAGCCTTCCATCTTTTCTTTTTTCTGAGAGCATTTACTTTGGAAAACTTGTGGTTGTAAATTCTTTCTTTACTCATTTGAGATGTAAATCTTATCCCAACCACTTGCTGGATGGCTAGAAATGCCTTCCTCAAGGGCTTAGAATCCACCCCTTTCAGCCACAGTCACTGAGTGAGACAGTTGCTGGCCCCGGGCTCTGTGGCAGGCAGAACCCTCAGTGCCAGTAGGCAGACTCGGGAGTCCTCATGGCGTGACCGGGCCCCCACCCTGTGTCCTCTGAACTACTCACTAGCTCAGCCCAGGGCTCAGACCTCGCCTGCCTTTATCCCAGAGGAGCTGGGGGCAGTCTCTCTCCTTTTGCAAAGGCATCCTGGCCTGTTGAGTTGTGTGTGGTACAGTTTTTCTCTGACGAATTATGGAGATGTGGAGAAAAGCGAGTTGAAGCGCTAGGATGTTAAGCAGATCATATTTTGGGAGTTTAAAGCCATCGTGGAAATGTGGGGATCATAGGAAGGTAATGAGTCGGGTGTGGAAACAGGCAGTGAGTGAGGGTGAGGATTGGATCAAGGTGGGTGAGTGTATCTCTGGAGACCCAGTGTGGGGCAGGGTGTCTATTCATGTCAGAGAGATGGTCTGGCAGCTGCAGAGTGGAGGTGGGAAGGCAGAGACTCTTCTCCAAAGACTGGAATTTCAGATTGGTGACAAAAAGGTGGCATGCAGTAAAGTGGCACTGAGCAGCAGGGTGCCCAGGCTCCCGGGTTAAGTCCTGGACCCGAGGGACATGAGATGGTTCTAGAGGAGTCTGTTGACTGCTTGATCCAAAATAAATGTAGTTTTAATAATAGGTAGAAGGTTTTTTGGTATTGACCATCTGGTGATGTCCATGTGTAGAGTTGTCTCTAGTGTTGTTGGAAGAGGGTGATTGCCGTGACCGGTGTGTTCTCCTGGCAAAACTCTGTTAGTTTCATTCTGTACTCCAAGGCCAAACTTGCCTGTTACTGCAAGTATCTCTTGACTTCCTACTTTGGCATTCTAGTCCCCTATGATGAAAAGGACATCATTTTTTTTTTTTTGGTGTTTGTTCTAGAAGGTCTTGTAGGTCTTCATAGACTTCAGCCTCTTTGGCATTAGTGTTTGGGCATAGACTTGGATTACTGTGATATTGAGTTGTTTACCTTGGAAACGAACAGAGATCATTCTGTAGTTTTTGAGATTGCACCCAAGTACTGCATTTTGGACTCATTTGATGACTGTGAAGGCTACTCCATTTCTTCTAAGGGATTCTTGTCCACAGTAGTAAAATGATCGTTATCTGAATGAAATTCACGCATTCCAGTCTGTTTTAGTTCACTGATTCCTAAAATATCGACGTTGGGCCTTACGAAGCATTACTAGGAACAAAGCTAGTGGAGGTGTTGGAATTCCAGCTGAGCTATTTCAAATCCTAAAAGATGATGCTGTGAAAGTGTTGTACTCAATATGCCAGCAAATTTGGAAACCCAGCAGTGGCCACAGGACTGGAAAAGGTCAGTTTTCATTCCAATCCCAAAGAAGGTCGATGCCAAAGAGTGTTCAAACTACCACACAATTGCACTTATTTCACGTGCTAACAAGGTTATGCTCAAAATCCTTCAAGCTAGGCTTCACATAGTGACCCTAGAACTCCCAGATATTCCAGCTGGATTTAGAAAAGGCAGAGGAACCAGAGATCAAATTGCCAACATCCACTGGATCATAGAAAAGCAAGAGAGTTCCAGAAAAACATCTATTTCTGCTTCATTGACTCTGCTAAAGCCTTTGCCTGTGTGGATCACAACAAACTGTGGAAAATTCTGAAAGAGATGAGAATACCAGATCTCCTTACCTGCCTCCTGAGAAACCTGAATGCAGGTCAAGAAGCAACAGTTAGAAATGGACATAGAACAGACTGGTTCCAAATTGGGAAAGGAGTACATCAAAGCTGAATATTGTCACCCTGCTTATTTAACTTATATGCAGAGTTCAGTTCAGTCCTCAGTCGTGTCTGACTCTTTGCGACCCCTTCTCCACCTGCCTGTAATCTTTCCCAGCATCAGGATCTTTTCCAATAAGTCGTCTCTTCGCATCCGGTGGCCAAAGTATTGGAGCTTCAGCTTCAGCATCAGTCCTTCCAATGAACATTCAGAACTGATTTCCTTTAGACATAGTACATCACGCACAATGTCAGGGCAGATGAAGCACAAGCTGAAATCAAGACTGCTGGGAGAAATATCAAAAACCACAGATATGCAGATGATACCACCCTTAGGGTGAAAATGGAAGAGGAACTAAAGAGCCTCTTGATGAAGATGAAAGAGGAGAGTGAAAAAGCTGGCTTAAAACTCAACATTCAAAAAACTAAGATCATGTCATCTGGTCCCATCACTTCATGGCAAATAGATGGGGAAACAGTGGAAACAGTGACAGACTTTACTTTCTTGGGCTCCAAAATCACTGCGGATGGTGACTGCAGCCATGAAATTCAAAGACTTTTGCTCCTTGGAAGAAAAGCTATGACAAACCTAGACAGCATGTGAAAAAGCAGAGACATGACTTTGTCAACAGAGGTTCATCTCGTCAAAGTATGGATTTTTCCAGTCGTCATGTATGGATGTGAGAGTTGGACTATGAAGAAGGCTGAGCACTGAAGAATTGATGCTTTTGAGCTGTGGTGTTGGAGAAGACTCTTGAGAGTCCCTTGGACTGGAAGGAGATCAATCCAGTCCATCCTAAAGGAAATCAGTCCTGAATATTCATTGGAAGTGTTGATGCGGAAGCTCCAATACTTTGGCCACCTGATGTGAAGAGCAGACTCATTGGAAAATATCCTGATACTGGGAAAGATTGAAAGCAGGAGGAGAAGGGGATGACAGAGGATGAGATGGTTGGATGACATCACCGATTCGATGGACATGGGTTTGAGCAAGCCCCAGGAGATGGTCATGGACAGTGAAGCCTGGTGTGCAGCCTTCTATAGGGTGGCAAAGAATCAGAGACAACTAAGCAACTGAAGAACAACAAATAAGGTTTTTCAGTTATATATACATATTGATTTTGCTATCATCATACATAATTATTATAATGTGATTTTTGTTGTTATTCTGTTGGGATATTATCCACAATACACCTCTCGGAATTTTTCTCCGTGTTTCAAAGTTCATAGCAATCCTGGCTCATTTGTTTTCTAGAAGTATTTCAAAATATTTTCACATGGATCTCAAAAAATGTTATTCAAATATCAATTAAAATAACTGTAAGCTTAGCAATCAATTTAGAGAAGTCACTAACAGGACATATCTGTTGAATTATTTATGTGTTTTTCTTTCCTGAAAGATTTAGTAAACATTTGTATAGTTTTTGCCAATTACAAGAAACTTTATTTGGTTCCAATTATTCATATTTGTCTTTCTATCAATATTTCAAGTTATATAATTTTTATTTTGGTCTTAACAGAATAATTCCTTAATGAAAGAGATGAGATTGAATTTTATGTGGACCTTGTGTCCAGAAAAATTATTGAACTCTCATGCTGCTGCTGCTAAGTCACTTCAGCCGTGTCCGACTCTGTGCGACCCCACAGACGGCAGCCCACCAGGCCCCCCCGTCCCTGGGATTCTCCAGGCAAGAACACTGGAGTGGGTTGCCATTTCCTTCTCCATTGCATGAAAGGGAAAAGTGAAAGTGAAGTCGCTCAGTCGTGTCCGACTCTTAGCGACCCCATGGACTGCAGCCCGCCAGGCTCCTCCGTCCATGGGATTTTCCAGGCAAGAGTACTGGAGTGGGGTGCCAAAGAACATAGAATTCATGCAAGACTGAAAACAGCACACAGGAAGCCTCCTGTTAAATGTATCCTGACACAGGTAGCCAACTAGCTGCTTGAATATCACAGAAAGGCAGTCAGAATCGTCCTTTTTTTTAATTGTTTAATTTTTATTATGTTTAATATTTATTATTGTTGATGTACAATGTTGTGTTACTTTATGCTGTAGAGCAAACTGAATCAGTTATACCTATACACTAGATTCTTTTCCCGTGGAAGTCATTACAGAATATTGAGCCGAGTTTCCTGTGCTATCCAGTAGGCTCTCATGAGTTCCCTATTTTACATATAGTAGTGTGTATATGTCAAGCACAATCTCTCAATTTATTACTTCCCCCCACGCTTCCCCTTTGGTCACTGTAAAGTTTGATTTTAAGATCTGTGAGTATGCCTTTTTTCTTTTTCTGTGTTTATTTATTGGCTGTGCTAAGTCTTAGCTGTGGCACACAGGGTCTTTGTTGAGGCAAGTGGAATCTTTAGCATCTTAGTTGCGGCCTGTGCGATCTAGTCCCCTGATCAGGGACTGAACCTGGGCCCCCTGCATTGGGAGCACAGAGTCCTAGCCACTGGACGCCCAGGGAAGTCCCTATGAATCTGCTTGAGACGTCACTCTTCACCCATCAGACTAGTGGACACTCGGACGTTTGCCGAAGTGGTCTGCAGGCAAGGCCGTGGTGAACAGGCAGCGGTCAGCATTGCTGGTGGGCATCTGGGCTGGCGAAGCCCTTTGAGAGGCAACAGGGCTGTGTCCACCAGAATTAGGAATGTACAGCCCAGTGATCTCACTTGCCGTGATGAATACCTTAGACACAGCAGGTAGAATGTCGCATGTGGAAGCTTGCAACACTGTTTAATAGCCAAATACTGGAAGCACAGGGTCTATCGTTCGGGTCCTGCTTCAATTGTGTGGCATCTGTCCAGGACAATGCCATGAGATGTGACACATGAGAGCGATCCGTATCACACCTCTCCTCTGCCTGAGACCCTCTGACGGCTGACTGTGGCCCCCTGATTTCCCTCCCTCCTTTGACAGTCCACCTTGCTTTTCTCCAGTCGCATGGCCTTTTCCCTGTACCTCAATCGTGCGGGTCAGCCTCCCACCTCAAGGCCTTTGTACAAGCCATTCCCTTAGCCTCCCCAGAGAATCCCAGCGCTCACCCCCTCACCACCTTTAACTCTGCTTAAATGTCACGTTCTCCACAAGGCCACCTCTGACCACTCCATCTAAAATCTAAGTCCCCACCTGCCATTTCCAGTCTCCATTATCTAGCTCTATGTTTTCAATTACTCTTATTATATTCTAACACAGCATATAACTTATATGTTTATTGTCTGCTTTATGCGCCTCCCCCAAGATATCGATGCCATGGGGCAGAAATTGTCATCCGTTTTGTTGACTTCCATAACCCTAGGATATACCACACCTCCTTCCCCCACCAGACCCAGGCACAGCCCTTCTCCTCCCAGCAACCTCCCCCCCCCCCCGCCAGGACACACCCCTTCCCCCTCCCCAGCACCCCCAGTGAGACACCTCCTGCCCCTCCGCTGCAAACCCGGGACACACCCCCTCCCCTCTCCGCAGTCCCAGGACACACCCCTCCCCAGCCCCAGGGTACACCCTCCCCAGCCCCCAAGACACACCCCTCCCCCTCCCCAGCCGCCCGAGGACACACCCTTCCGCTCCCCTCCGTGAACCCGAAGCTCAGGCCCCCTCCGCCACAGGCAGACTGAACAGGGAAGCCTTTGCGCCGCCCTCGCCCCGGCTCCTGGCCGCCGGTTGCGCGCTCTCCGTCCCTGGCGCTCCGCCAACGAGACCGAATTCAGAGGCCGGCGCTGCGAGCCGAGCAGGACTGAGTCCTGAGGCCCGAGACGAGCTGTTTCCGGGCAGGAGGTGTCTGCGGCGAGGCCGGTTAGTGCGGGCGGCGCGGAGCGCGGGTCGTGCGGGGCCGGGGCGGTGGACGCGCGGGGCCAGGGGGCGCGCGGAGTCCCGGCCGACTTCCGGCAGGTCGGCGGGGCCGGGGCAGCGAGTGTTCCCGCCTGTCCTTCCTCCTCCGTCGGCTCTGGGGTCGGGGAGGGGGTCCTGCGCCCTAGACTTCTCCATGGTTAGAGCAGCGTTGGGGGAGGGGAGAGAGGCAAGAGGCTGAGGTTGAGTTGCTCAGCTGTGTCCAGCTCTTTGTGACTCCGTGGACTGCTGCACGCCAGGCTTCCCTGTCCATCACCAACTCCCAGAGTCTACTCAAACTCATGTCCATTGAGTCAGTGATACCATCTAACCATCTCATCCTCTGTCGTCCCCTTCTCCTGCCTTCAATCTTTCCCAGCATCAGGGTCTTGTCAAATGAGTCAGTTCTTCACATCAGGTGGCCAAAGCATTGGAGTTTCAGCATCAGCATCAGTCCTTCCAATAACTATTCAGGACTGATTTCCTTTAGGATTGACTCATTGGATCTCCTTGCAGTCCAAGGGACTCTTGAGAGTCTTCTCCAACACCACAGTTCAAATGCATCAATTCTTCAGCACTCAGCTTTCTTTATCGTCCAACTCTCACATCCATACGTGACTACTGGAAAAACCACAGCCTTGATGAGACGGGCCTTTGTTGGCAAAGTGATATCTCTGCTTTTTAATAAGCTGTCAAGGTTGGTCATAACTTTTCTTCCAAGCAGTAAGGGTCTTTTAATTTCATGGCTGCAGTCATCATCGGCCGTGGTTTTGGAGCCCAGAAAAACAAAGCCAGCCACTGTTCTCACTGTTGCCCATCTATTTGCCATGAAGTGATGGGACCGGATGCCATGATCTTACTTTTCTGAATGTTGAGTTTTAAGCCAGCTTTTTCACTCTCCTCATTCACTTTCAAGAGGCTCTTTAGTTCTTCTTTTCTTTCTGCCATAAGGAGGATGTCATCTGCATATCTGAGGTTATTGATATTTCTCCCGGCAATCTTGATTCCCGCTTGTGCTTCCTCCAGCCCAGCGTTTCTCATGGTGTACTCTGCATATAAGTTAAATGAGCAGGGTGACAATATACAGCCTTGACGTACTCCTTTCCCTATTTGGAACCAGTCTGTTGTTCCATGTCCAGTTCTAACTGTTGCTTCCTGACCTGCATACAGATTTCTCAGGAGGCAGGTCAGATGGTCTGGCATTCCCATCTCTTTCAGAATTTTCCACCGTTGATTGTGATCCACACAGTCAAAGGCTTTGGCATAGTCAATAAAGCAGAAATAGATGTTTTTCTGGAACTCTCTGGAATATTTAACTTGGGTAGTAGAAGCACGCAGAAGCGAGGCGGCTGTGACGCCTCGGCGCAGAAGCGTGGCCGAGAGGAGCTAGGCCGGGCAGGGGGCTAGGCCGGGCCGGGGGCCGGGGGCGGCGGCCGACAGGGGCTAGGCCGGGCCGGGGGCCGGGGGCCGGGGGCGGCGGCCGACAGGGGCTAGGCCGGGCCGGGGGCCGGTGGCCAGGGGAGACGGCCGACGGGCTAGTCCCGGCCGGGGGCCAGGTGCGGCGTCCAACAGGGCCTAGGCCCGGCCGGCCGCGGGCCAAGGGCGGCGGCCGACAGGGGGCTAGGCCGGGCCGGGGGGCCGGGGGCGGCGGCCGACAAGGGGCTAGGCCGGGCCGGGGGGCCGGGGGCGGCGGCCGACAAGGGGCTAGGCCGGGCCGGGGGGCCGGGGGCGGCGGCCGACAAGGGGCTAGGCCGGGCCGGGGGGCCGGGGGCGGCGGCCGACAAGGGTCTAGGCCGGGCCGGGGGGCCGGGGGCGGCGGCCGACAAGGGTCTAGGCCGGGCCGGGGGGCCGGGGGCGGCGGCCGACAAGGGTCTAGGCCGGGCCAGGAGCCGGGGGCCGGGGGCGGCGGCCGACAGAGGGCTAGGCTGGGCCGAGGGCTAGGTTGGGCCGGGGGCCAGGGGCGGTGGCCGACAGGAGCTAGGCCGGGCCGGGGGCCGGGGGCGGCAGCCGACAGGGCCTAGGCCTGGCCGCGGGCCAGGGGCGGCGGCCGGCGGGGGGCTAGGCCAGGCCGGGGGCCGGGGTCGGTGGCCGACAGGGGCTAGGCCGGGCCGGGGGCCGGTGGCCAGGAGAGGTGGCCGACAGGGGCTAGGCCGGGCCTGGGGCCGGGGGCGGCGGCCGACAGGGCCTAGGCCTGGCCACGGGCCAGGGGCGGCGGCCAACGGGGCTAGGCCGGGCTGGGGGCCGGTGGCCAGGGGAGGTGGCCGACAGGGACTAGGCCGGGCCGGGGGCCAGGGGCCAGGGGAGGTGGCCAACAGGGACTAGGCCGGGCCGGGGCCCGGGGCGGTGGCCGACAGGGGCTAGGCCGGGCTGGGGGCCGGTGGCCAGGGGAGGTGGCCAACAGGGACTAGGCCGGGCCGGGGGCCGGGGGCGGCGGCCGACAGGGCCTAGGCCGGGCCGGGGGCCTGGGGTGGCGGCTGACAGGGGGCTAGGCCGGCCGGGGGCCGGGGGCCGGGGGCGGCTGCCGACAGGGGCTAGGCGGGGCCGGGGGCCGGGGGCCGGAGGCCGGGGGCCAGGGCGGCGGCCGACAGAGGGCTAGGCTGGGCCGGGGGCCGGGGGCGGCGGCCGACAGGGCCTAGGCCTGGCCGTGGGCCGGGGGCGGTGGCCGACAGGGGCTAGGCCGGGCTGGGGGCCGGTGGCCAGGGGAGGTGGCCAACAGGGACTAGGCTGGGCCGGGGGCCGGGGCGGTGGCCGACAGGGGCTAGGCGGGGCCGGCGGCCGGGGGCCGGAGGCCAGGGGCCGGGGCGGCGGCCGACAGAGGGCTAGGCTGGGCCGTGGGCCGGGGGCGGTGGCCGACAGGGGGCTAGGCCGGGCCGGGGGCCTGGGGCGGCGGCCGACAGGGGGCTAGGCCGGGCCGGGGGCCGGGGGCCGGCGTCGGTGGCCGACAGGGGCTAGGCCGGGCTGGGGGCTGGTGGCCAGGGGAGGTGGCCGACAGGGGCTAGTCCTGGCCAGGGGCCAGGTGCGGCGCCCAACAGGGCCTAGGCCCGGCCGGCCGCGGGCCAAGGGCGGCGGCCGACAGGGGGCTAGGCCGGGCCGGGGGCCGGGGGCCTGGGTCGGTGGCCGACAGGGGCGAGGCGGGGCCGTGGGCCGGTGGCCAGGGGAGACGGCCGACGGGCTAGTCCCGGCCAGGGGCCAGGTGCGGCGTCCAACAGGGCCTAGGCCCGGCCGGCCGCGGGCCAAGGGCGGCGGCCGACAGGGGGCTAGGCCGGGCCGGGGGGCCGGGGGCGGCGGCCGACAAGCGTCTAGGCTGGGCCGGGGACCGGGGGCGGCGGCCGACAGGGGCTAGGCGGGGCCGGGGGCCGGGGGCCGGGGTCGGTGGCCGACAGGGGCTAGGCCGGGCCGGGGGCCGGTGGCCAGGAGAGGTGGCCGACAGGGGCTAGGCCGGGCCTGGGGCCGGGGGCGGCGGCCGACAGGGCCTAGGCCTGGCCACGGGCCAGGGGCGGCGGCCAACGGGGCTAGGCCGGGCTGGGGGCCGGTGGCCAGGGGAGGTGGCCGACAGGGACTAGGCCGGGCCGGGGGCCGGGGGCGGCGGCCGACAGGGCCTAGGCCGGGCCGGGGGCCTGGGGTGGCGGCTGACAGGGGGCTAGGCCGGCCGGGGGCCGGGGGCCGGGGGCGGCTGCCGACAGGGGCTAGGCGGGGCCGGGGGCCGGGGGCCGGGGTCGGTGGCCGACAGGGGCTAGGCCGGGCTGGGGGCTGGTGGCCAGGGGAGGTGGCCGACAGGGGCTAGTCCTGGCCAGGGGCCAGGTGCGGCGCCCAACAGGGCCTAGGCCCGGCCGGCCGCGGGCCAAGGGCGGCGGCCGACAGGGGGCTAGGCCGGGCCGGGGGCCGGGGGCCTGGGTCGGTGGCCGACAGGGGCTAGTCCTGGCCAGGGGCCAGGTGCGGCGCCCAACAGGGCCTAGGCCCGGCCGGCCGCGGGCCAAGGGCGGCGGCCGACAGGGGGCTAGGCCGGGCCGGGGGCCGGGGGCCTGGGTCGGTGGCCGACAGGGGCTAGTCCTGGCCAGGGGCCAGGTGCGGCGCCCAACAGGGCCTAGGCCCGGCCGGCCGCGGGCCAAGGGCGGCGGCCGACAGGGGGCTAGGCCGGGCCGGGGCCCGGGGGCGGCGGCCGACAGGGGGCTAGGCCGGGCCGGGGGCCGGGGGCCTGGGTCGGTGGCCGACCGGGGCGAGGCGGGGCCGTGGGCCGGTGGCCAGGGGAGACGGCCGACGGGCTAGTCCCGGCCGGGGGCCAGGTGCGGCGTCCAACAGGGCCTAGGCCCGGCCGGCCGCGGGCCAAGGGCGGCGGCCGACAGGGGGCTAGGCCGGGCCGGGGGGCCGGGGGCGGCGGCCGACAAGGGGCTAGGCCGGGCCGGGGGGCCGGGGGCGGCGGCCGACAAGGGTCTAGGCCGGGCCGGGGGGCCGGGGGCGGCGGCCGACAAGGGTCTAGGCCGGGCCGGGGGGCCGGGGGCGGCGGCCGACAAGGGTCTAGGCCGGGCCGGGGGGCCGGGGGCGGCGGCCGACAAGGGTCTAGGCCGGGCCGGGGGGCCGGGGGCGGCGGCCGACAAGGGTCTAGGCCGGGCCGGGGGGCCGGGGGCGGCGGCCGACAAGGGTCTAGGCCGGGCCGGGGGGCCGGGGGCGGCGGCCGACAAGGGTCTAGGCCGGGCCGGGGGGCCGGGGGCGGCGGCCGACAAGGGTCTAGGCCGGGCCAGGAGCCGGGGGCCGGGGGCGGCGGCCGACAGAGGGCTAGGCTGGGCCGAGGGCTAGGTTGGGCCGGGGGCCAGGGGCGGTGGCCGACAGGAGCTAGGCCGGGCCGGGGGCCGGGGGCGGCAGCCGACAGGGCCTAGGCCTGGCCGCGGGCCAGGGGCGGCGGCCGTCGGGGGGCTAGGCCAGGCCGGGGGCCGGGGTCGGTGGCCGACAGGGGCTAGGCCGGGCCGGGGGCCGGTGGCCAGGAGAGGTGGCCGACAGGGGCTAGGCCGGGCCTGGGGCCGGGGGCGGCGGCCGACAGGGCCTAGGCCTGGCCACGGGCCAGGGGCGGCGGCCAACGGGGCTAGGCCGGGCTGGGGGCCGGTGGCCAGGGGAGGTGGCCGACAGGGACTAGGCCGGGCCGGGGGCCGGGGGCCAGGGGAGGTGGCCAACAGGGACTAGGCTGGGCCGGGGGCCGGGGCGGTGGCCGACAGGGGCTAGGCCGGGCTGGGGGCCGGTGGCCAGGGGAGGTGGCCAACAGGGACTAGGCCGGGCCGGGGGCCGGGGGCGGCGGCTGACAGGGCCTAGGCCGGGCCGGGGGCCTGGGGTGGCGGCTGACAGGGGGCTAGGCCGGCCGGGGGCCGGGGGCCGGGGGCGGCTGCCGATAGGGGCTAGGCGGGGCCGGGGGCCAGGGGCCGGGGCGGCGGCCGACAGAGGGCTAGGCTGGGCCGGGGGCCGGGGGCGGCGGCCGACAGGGCCTAGGCCTGGCCGTGGGCCGGGGGCGGTGGCCGACAGGGGCTATGCCGGGCTGGGGGCCGGTGGCCAGGGGAGGTGGCCAACAGGGACTAGGCCGGGCCGGGGGCCGGGGGCGGCGGCCGACAGGGCCTAGGCCGGGCCGGGGGCCTGGGGCGGCGGCCGACAGGGGGCTAGGCCGGGCCGGGGGCCGGGGGCCGGCGTCGGTGGCCGACAGGGGCTAGGCCGGGCTGGGGGCTGGTGGCCAGGGGAGGTGGCCGACAGGGGCTAGTCCTGGCCAGGGGCCAGGTGCGGCGCCCAACAGGGCCTAGGCCCGGCCGGCCGCGGGCCAAGGGCGGCGGCCGACAGGGGGCTAGGCCGGGCCGGGGCCCGGGGGCGGCGGCCGACAAGGGGCTAGGCCGGGCCGGGGGCCCGGGGGCGGCGGCCGACAAGGGTCTAGGCCGGGCCGGGGGGGCCGGGGGCGGCGGCCGACAAGGGTCTAGGCCGGGCCGGGGGGCCGGGGGCGGCGGCCGACAAGGGGCTAGGCCGGGCCGGGGGGCCGGGGGCGGCGGCCGACAAGGGTCTAGGCCGGGCCCGGGGGCCGGGGGCGGCGGCCGACAAGGGTCTAGGCCGGGCCAGGAGCCGGGGGCCGGGGGCGGCGGCCGACAGAGGGCTAGGCTGGGCCGACGGCTAGGTTGGGCCGGGGGCCAGGGGCGGTGGCCGACAGGAGCTAGGCCGGGCCGGGGGCCGGGGGCGGCGGCCGACAGGGCCTAGGCCTGGCCACGGGCCGGGGGCGGCGACCGACAGGGGCTGGGCTGGGCCGGGGACTGGGGGCCGGCGTCGGCCGCGAGAGGAATTACCCAAGGCCCAAGGTAAGAGAAACCCAAGTAAGATGGTAAGTGTTGCGAGAGGGCATCAGAGGGCAGACACACTGAAACTAAAATTACAGAAAACTGACTAATCTGATCACACGGACCACAGCCTTGTCTCTCTCAATGAAACTAAGCCATGCCGTGTGGGGCCACCCAAGACGGATGGGTCATGGTGGAGAGGTCTGACAGAATGTGGTCCGCTGGAGAAGGGCATGGCAAACCACTTCAGTATTCTTGCCTTGAGAACCCCATCAACAGTATGAAAAGGCAAAAAGATAGGACACTGAAAGATGAACTCCCCAGGTCAGTAGGTGCCCAATATGCTAATGGAAGCAGATATAGATACTACCTACATCTTTGTTGTGTTTTTTTTTTTCACTCAGGTGCCAGTTCAACAGATTCTGACAGTGAAAGTTTAGCTTGCAAATCGAAGCCTGGAGCCATGCCACAGTAAGTGTGTATGATTCCGTCCGTTTAAGTAGAAAATGTCAGCAGACTTGTGCTCAGTGACGCCGCTGGTGTTGTGCGCTAAAGGAAGAGGTCAGGTGATGTCAGTGAGAGATCAGATGCTTGAGCCTGGAACACAGTCTTTGACTTTTGAACTTTGAAGTCTGCATTTCATCCTCAGTGTCCCCAAATCTAACCATCCACAATGTTTGTTCCAGTGCCAACTGACTGCTTATAAATATGTAGAAGGAGCAGTCACAATGAGAGAAAATGACTGACATCAGTACTAAAATGTAAATGACAAACAACTTGTCACATAAATTAGAAAATATCTAATTAGGCTAGAAATGGGTTTCCATTTGGATCAAGTGTATCTCCAGTTAGATCATGTCATGAAAATCTCAAAATGTCATTGTCCCTACAAAGACATAGGGATTATTAGTAATATGTTAGGATCTTAATTATTTTGCAAAGATAAAATCTATCAAGAGTTGGTAGAAAACTCCATGAATATTGAGACTGTGCTAAGAAATTTGTTTGATTTACTAGTATATGCATAACAATCATAGCCATTCAGCCTCAAATTATCACTGAGCATTCATGTTAAAGGGGGCTTCCCTGGTGGCTGAGTGGTAAAGAATGTGCCTGCCAATGCAGGAGACATGGGTTTGATCCCTGGGTTGGGGAGATCCCCTGTAGGGGGGCATGGTAACCCACTCCAGTATTCTTGCCTGGAGAATCCTATGGGCAGAGGAACCTGGTAGACTGCGGTCCATGGGGTGGCAAAGAGACGTGACTGAGTGCTAACTGAGCATATGTGTTAAAGGGCTCTTAATAAGATCACATACTCTGCTACCTGTGCATTCCGACAAGGATCTCAAGTTTAGTGAAGTTCCATGACTCGCTTGAGATTACACAGCCTGTGACTTAGCAAAATTGGACCTAGAAACAGCTCTTAACTTTTATGCACTAAGAAAAGACCACAGTCCAAGACATTCTCAACTTTACACAATGGGAAACTGGAATAAAGAGCAGTTGCTGGACTGAAAAGCAACCACCAGAACTTTGAATTAAATATCGAAGCCTGTTCCTAAACATTTCCTAAACGTATCTGCTTACTGCTCCAGACTGGGCTTTTCTAAGTATTATCTTTTGTCTTAGGATTTTCCAGTTCAATACTTTCTGCTTTCTAATAAGAGCTGAGATACATAGTTAGTACTTTCATCTGTGTGTTTATTTTGCTGCTGTCTGTGGGCCCCTCTGAATATATACTGAGCACCACTGTTCTAACTGTAGGTTGTGGGTCCCCATTTCTGAAGCAGTTCCAGTTGAAGCAGATTGAGCAAACATAAAGAAACTGGCCTGTTCTGTGGCAGTATTTCAAAGAATAATTCCTGCTTAAGAAATTCTGACCCAAGACTTCACTCCTTACTTTGCAGAGCTCAGAAGAAAACCACTTCTATGTCCTTGACCACTGGATCATCATCTCCAAAGACAAGAGTGACCACAGCTGTGATCCAGCCTCTGTCAGTCCCTGTTGAGCAGGTGAGCCCTATCCACAGTCCGAGAGGAGTCAGACTCTTTAGCATAAAGACCCCAGTTAGGCCTCCCCTGAAATATCTCCTCAGTGGACACACAACTGGGAGGAAAGAAAATGATAAGTTAAGTTCTTCCTTTTAATGCACTAAAAATAATTTTTAATCTGAGACACACCACTGATGAATCAACATCTGCATTTCCTTTGAGAATTCCTTTTTCTCACAGCTAATACTCTGATAAAGTGGTATCTGTGTTGGCTGTTACTGCTTGATTCTCCCTCACATATGTGCCATCTTCCACGTAGCCAAATTCGTTAGCTCATTTAAAAGAAAGCAGAAAAGGAGAAAAGTCCCCCTTATCCACAAAGTCCACCTGATAGAGCTCAGAAGTCCACCTGTCCTCTGCGAGCTTAACAGATAATATGGGAATATTCAGATTCCTTCACGTCACTGTGCATTTTCATCCTGCTTTCGTTTCATTGTGAAACTGCTTTATCCAAGAACAGCAGTATCCACAACTGGGTCATTGTAGTGAATTCACTTTGCAAACACAGGAAACCTGAAGCTTTTTTTAAGTAAAAAATTAGAATCTAGATGTCTCTAAATGAGATGTGATACTTTGCCTTGGTGCTGTGGTGGGCATCTGTAAACCCAAGCCTCTTGCAACATGAGCACATTCTTGAGTCATAAGTGTGCCCTCCTGCCACTGAGCGCCCATGGGTGTTTTAGAAATGACAGGGCTCCCCTGGTGGCTCAGTGGTAACGAATCCGCCTGCAGTGCAGGGAGACCCGGGTTCGATCTCTGTGTTGGAGAAGATCCCCTGGAGAAGGGAATGGCAACCCACTCCAGTATTCTTGCCTGGAGAATTCCATGGACAGAGGAGCCTGGTGGGCTACAGTCCATGGGGTCACAGAGTCTGACACACTGGGGGACTGAGCACGCACACAGAGATGTAATAAGAAGAGTAGATTTGGAAGGGAATAGTGTAGCTGAAATCAAGGGAGAAGAGACCCTTTCAAAGAAGAAATGCCGTGAAAATCTCAAATATTGACAACAGGTCAGTAACTCAAGAACTAAACAGGGTTGTTTGGATTTGGCTGTCCATAGCTCATCGCTGGTGATGTTTGGCAGAGGAGCTCTAGTGCAGATTCGGTCTAAAGGTAGGTCAGCTCACCCACCTTCAGGAGTTTGAAGGGGAAGGAGTAGAGATGGAGCGTGTACACCCTGCAAGTTTCCACAGGGAAAGAGAGGAGGGGAAGTGGGGTGTGGGCTCATTCTCACAGGTGTTTCAAAGATGGAAGTGGATTGATTATTTTAATGGAATGGATGGTAATGTTAGTTGTACTGAATTCTTATTGTTGTTGTAACAAATTCCAACCAATTTATTGGATTAAAGCACACAAATTTGTTCTCTTTCAATTCTGAAAATCAGAAGTCTAAAGTCAAGGTGTTAGCAGGGCTGTGCTACATCAGGGGGTTGAGGGGGGATCTGTTTCCTTGTCTTTTCCAGCTTGTAGAGGTTCCTCAATACCTGTTATGTGCCCACTCCCATCTCTAAGCCAGTAGCATGGCACTTCTCTCCTCTCTAACTACCTGCCTGAGACCATATTGGGCCTCTTGGATAATCCAGGATAATCTCCCATCTCAAAGTCCTTAAATGAATGAATGACATATGCAAGTTCTTTTGGCCACCTAAGGTAATATTCACAGGTCCTGCAGATTAGGGCATGGACTTCATTCATTGGGGGCCATTTATTTGTCTACTACAGTCCACTCTCTGCCCAGAAAAACTCACATCTATTTCACATGAAAAATATAGTCACCGCATCCCAAAGTCCCCTAAAGCCTCAACCCATGATGGTATCACCTCAAGTCCAAACTTTCATCTAAATCTTATCAACTCAGGACATCCAAATATCATCAGCTAAATTATTTAAATCAGGTATGGGTGAGGCTGCTGCATATGAACCATTCTCAGCCAACACTCCTTTCCGTTCAAGTAGCATGGAGCTAGAATGCAGGTTATCTGTGCCCAAGATGGAACATTGTGACAGGGGCAGGGTACCAGTTATGAACATCCCTGTTCAGAAAAAAAGAAAATGAAAGGAAAAAAAGGAGTTACTGGTCGGTCCCCAAAAAATTAAAATTTCTAGCAAACAATCCTCCGTGGCTCTGGGCTCTGCCTTCTGGCCTTGAGGTTCTGACCTTGGAGTCATCCTTCCTTTTTCTTGAAAGGTATCGCACATCCTGAGGCTGGGCTGTGGCTTTTATCTCAGCAAAACTTTCTCTCTGCTCTTCTGCTCATCCCGAGGCTGTCTTTTTACCCTTCGTTGTGGAGGCTGCTTATCCAGTCTAGGGAATTATTGTATTAGTTGTAGATTTGTTGTGTCCTTGGGAAGAAGTGAATTCAGGCTCTTCCTGGGCGACCATCTTGAACCCTCCCTCCATCAGTCTTTGCTGTCCTTACGGGACAGATTACAAGGAAGCACTGATTCTTCAGCTGTCAGGCTCAAAACCTTCAAGGAAGCTACCTTTGAGCTCTGTGTCATTTGTCATATTTATGATTCAAATTTTTTGTGTAATTGTTTGATTAGTGTCCCTCTTAGCCATCAGATTGTTTATTCCATGAAGTTTGTTACCAGTAGTGTTTTTGCTCATTCTCCTTGTTGTTGTAAGTATAAGTGCATTTTTGATTTTTCTTTTTTTTTTCCAAGAGTACTATTTACATAAAATATAGTCAATGTAGAGGTGACAAAATAAAAGATATTAGCCGTATTTAATACATATTCTATTCTAAGGTCCAAGTAGCAACCACAATGGGGTAATTTTCAATCTTTGACATTTATAATTTATAAAACCACAACATTGTGCGATAGTCAGATTCAACAGTATTAAAAATAATTGGATTGCCCTCTCTTCTTTCCCTAACAATAAGTAAACTACGTGTTTATTTGGAAAGTATTGATGGTTCACAATAATCCTTTTTTTTAAAGTTAGCAGATCATGTAGTATTTTTCAGGAAAATGACAAAATTAATGTTGAGTGAAATAGCCAAAGTTAGGTAAGTACTTTGAAACAAAAAACAACGTGCTGTGAAATCTTCTGCTCTGTGTATCCGTGTATCTATAAAGTGATAAACACATAAATGATCATTCAGTATACTTACTCAGAGCAATTTGGTGACGGTGGGAAAACATTATTTTCCCTATGGCTGTCAACAGGTGTCATTACCAAATGGTTTCCAAAATGAATCAGATTTCTGATGTTTTGCATGCAGCTATATTACATATATTTGTATCCAGAATAACGGCCTTAGAATCGGATTTTAAGTTTAGATCCTGGCTCTGCACTGGGTATATTACTTTGTCCCACTGAGCCCAGTTTTTCTTGTTATGAAATAGTAATTGCCCTGTGTCTTTATGTAGGATAGTCGTAATGCTGAAATGAGGTTAATTTTGAAAGTCATAGCAGACTGTCTGCTATAAGTACTCAACAAAGAGGACTTCCCTGGTAGTCAGTGGTTGAGAATCCACCTTCCAATGCTGGAGACCCTGGTTCGATCCCCAGTCGAATATTCATTGGAAGGACTGATGCTGAAGCTCCAATACTCTGATTACCTGATGGGAGGAAGTGACTCATTGAAAAAAACCTTGATGCTGGGAAAGATTGAAGGCAGGAAGAGAAGGGGACAACAGAGGATGAGATGATCAGATGCCATCACCGACTTGATGGACATGAGTTTGAGCAAGCTCAGGGAGCTGGTGATGAACAGTGAAGCTGGAACGCTGCAGTGCACGGGGTTGCAAAGAGTCGGACATGACTGAGCAACTGAACTGAACTGACTCAACGAAGAGTAGCTGTTGTTGATAACTACAGCAACAATGATGCTGATAATCAAAATAATAATAACAACAATGTCCTTGTAGAAAATGTAGTCATAAATCTGTAATGTTTATTTTAACGGTTGATTTTTATTTTATATATTCCAGTTTCCTAAATGATTTTGTTGAATCTAACTTTTTTTGTGATGGATGGAGACTCCTTGCTTGTCACATGCCTACGTGAGAAGTCATTCAACAGGGGCAGTAGCTTCTTCTACCTGGTAGAATGCTATCTCGCAGATTTTATGAGAAATGAAGGACAGCTTGCATAGTTCTCCTCAGATAGTCTCAGCGCACTAGCCAGGACCGGAAATAGCATGCTGGAGAGGAGTGGTGAGAGGGGTAGCCTTTCTCTGCAGCTTCTCAGTGAGGAAGCTTGAGTTTCTTGTACATGCTAAGTTGCTTCAGTCATGTCCAACTCTTCGAGATCCTGTGGCCTGTGGCCTGCCATGATCCTCTGTCTGTGGGATTCTCACTGTTAAGTATAATGTTTGCTCTAGGTTTTTTGTACATGGTCTTTATCTAGTTGAGGAAGTTTCCCCTCTATTCCTAATTTATTGTGCTTTTCAAGAGATGGGTGAAGTTCATCAGGTAATCAAATTTATTGATGTACAGTTGTTCATAGTGTTCTGTGATTATCCTATTATGTCCATAGGGTTGTCATGAATGTTCCCTCTTCGTTTTTGATATTAGTAATTTTTGTCCTCTCTCTCTCTCCCTTAGTTAGCCTGGCTTAGCGGCTTATCAATTTCTTTGAACTTCTCAAAGTACCAGGTCTTGGTTTTCTTGTTTTTGTCTGCTAATATCCTGTTTTCAACCTCATCGATTTCTGCTGCAATTCTTATTATTTATTTATTTTCTGTTGTTAATTTTGGACTAATTTTGCTCTTCTCTTTCTGTCATGGCAGCCCAAGCACAGGCTGGAAAAGAATTTCCAGACACAGCATTGCAGAAGGGAGGGAGTTTATTAAGAGCAAAGAGCAGAGATAAGAGGGGCACTGAGAGCTCAGAGGAACGACCTCTTGACAGACCAGGGAGAGGTAAAAGTGTCTGTGGTTTAGTAGCCAGTTTTGATAGCCTCAAGGCAAATAAAATTCATGCTGTGAAGTTGGCATTAGGTGATTGGTTAGGGCACTGTAGGGTGAGCACTGAGGTGGGCCTTTTACCTAGTTTGGAGTCAGGAAGCTTGCTGGTGATGATCAGGGGCCTTTTGTCAACAGTGACACAGAGGCTCAGTCAATTCCAGAGGTGACCTTGACACTGGGCTTGCACCTGTGGCCTAGTTTTCTAAAGTAGCAGCTTGGATTACTGATTTTAGATCTTTCTTTTCTAATGTATGCATTTAATACTATAGATTTCCTTCTAAGAATTGTTTTCACTGCCTTTCACAAATTTTGATGTTATATTTGAACTTTCATTTAGTTCAAAATATTCTAAAATTTCTCATGAGATATCTTCTTTGGTCCATGTGATACTTAGAAAAGTGTTAAGCTCCAGTTATTTTGGATTTTCCAGTTGTATTTCTGTTATTGATTTCTAGTTTAAATCCATTTTCATCTGTGAGAAATATTGTATGATTCTAGACTAATGTCTTCTTAATTCTTTGAAAATAAAAATTAAAATCTCTTAACTTACTGTCAAACTACTTTACTTAGAAAGTATATCATTATAGTGAGTGGAGATTTGCAGAAAATATATAACCCATTATCTCAGTACTCAAAGAAAACCATTCTTCAGTTTTCAACATTTTATTATAAAAATTTGCAAACATGAAAAGTTGAAAGGTGTGCCACAAGTATCCATCGCCCCACCATCTAATTCTATGATTACTTTTATTATATTTGCTTTACATATGTCCATAAATTTTCTCTGCCTCTAGTCATTTATTAAAAAGACGATGGAGAGGGACACATTTGAAAGGAAGTTTCAAATGTTCAGTTCAGTCACTCAGTTGTGTCTGACTCTGTGACCCCATGGACTACAGCATGCCAGGCTTCCCTGTCCATCACCAACTCCTGGAACTTGCTCAGACTCATATCCATAGAGTTGGTGATGCCATCAAACCATCTCATCCTCTGTCATCCTCTTCTCCTGCCTTCAAACTTTCCCAGCATCAGGGTCTTTATCAATGAGTCAGTTCTTCCCATCAGGTGGCCAAAATATTCCAGTTTTAGCTTCAGCATCAGTCCTTCCAATGAATGTTCAGGATAGATTTCCTTCAGGGTTGACTGGTTTGATCTCCTTGAAGTGCAAGCGACTCTCAACAGTCTTCTCCAACACCACAGTTCAAAAGCATCAGTTCTTAGGTGCTCAGCTTTCTTTATGGTCCAACTCTCACATTCATACATGACTACTGGAAAAACGATAGCTTTGACTAGACAGACCTTTGTTGGCAAATTAATGTCTCTGCTTTTTAATATGCTGTCTAGGTTGGTCATAGCTTTTCTTCCAAGGAGTAGGCATCTTTTAATTTCATGGCTGCAGTCACTATTAGCAGTGATTTTGGAGCCAAAGAAAAGAAAGTCTGTCACTGTTTCCATTGTTTCTCCATTTATTTGCCATGAAATGATGGGACCGGATGCCAGGATCTTAGTTTTCTGAATGTTGAGTTTTAAGCCAACTTTTTCACTCTCTTCTTTCACTTTCATCAAGAGGCTCTTTAGATCCTCTTCGCTTTCTGCCATAAGGGTGGTGTCGTCTGCATATCTGAAGTTATTAATTTTTCTCCCATCAATCTTGATTCCAGCTTGAGCTTCATCCAGCCAGCATTTAGCATGATGTACTCTACATATGAGTTAAATCAGTAGGGTGACGATATACAGCCTTGATGTACTCTTTTCCCAATTTGAAAGCAGTCCTATGTCCAATTATAACTGTTGCTTCTTGACCTGCATACAGATTTCTAAGGAGGCAGGTCAGGTGGCCTGGTATTTCCATCTCTTTAAGAATTTTCCACAGTTTGTGGTGATCCACACAGTCAAAGGCTTTGATGGAGTCAATAAAGCAGAAATAGGTGTTTTTCTGGAAGTCTCTTGCTTTTGCGATGATCCAATGGATGTTGGCAATTTGATCTCTGGTTCCTCTGCCTTGTCTAAATCCAGCTTGAACATCTGAAAGTTCACAGTTCATGTACTATTGAAACCTGGCTTGGAGAATTTTGAGCATTACTTTGCTAGTGTGTGAGATGAGTGCAATTGTGCAGTAGTTTGAACATTCTTTGGCATTGCCTTTTTTGGGGATTAGAATGAAAACTGACCTTTTCCAATCCTGTGGCCACTGCTGAGTTTTCCAAATTTCCTGGCATGTTGAGTGCAGCACTGTCACAACATCATCTTTTAGGATTTGAAATAGCTCAGCTGGAATTCCATCACCTCCACTAGCTTTATTCATAGTGATGCTTCCTAAGGCCCACTTGACTTTCCATTCCAGGATGTCTGGCTCTAGGTGAGTGATCACACCATCATAATTATCTGGGTCATGAAGATCTTTTTTGTGCAGTTTTTCCTGTGTATTCTTGCTACCTCTTCTTAATATCTTCTGCTTCTGTTAGGTCCATACCATTTCTATCCTTTATTGTGCCCATCTTTACATGAAATGTTCCCTTGGCATCTCTAGTTTTCTTGAAGAGATCTCTAGTCTTTCTCATTATGTTGTTTTCCTTTATTTCTTTGCATTGATCACTGAGGAAGGCTTTCTTAACTCTCCTTGCTATTCTTTGGAACTCTGCATTCAAATGAGTATATCTTTCCTTTTCTCCTTTGCCTTTAGCTTCTCTTCTTTTCTCAGCTATTTGTAAGGTCTTGTCAGACAACCATTTTGCCTTTTTGCATTTCTTTTTCTTGGGGATGATCTTGATTGCTGTCTCCTGTACAATTTCACGAAACTCTATCCATGGTTCTTCAGGCACTCTATCAGATCTAATCCCTTCAATCTATTCGTGACTTCCACTGTAAAATCGTAAGGGATTTGATTTAGGTCGTACTTGAATGGTCTAGTGGTTTTGCCTACTTTCTTCAATTGAAGTCTGAATTTGGCAAGAAGGAGTTCATGATCTTCGCCACAGTCAGCTGCCTGTCTTGTTTTTGCTGACTGTATAGAGTTTCTCCATCTTTGGCTGAAAAGAATATAATCAATCTGATTTTGGTGTTGACCATCTGGTGATGTCCATGTGTAGAGTCTTCTCTTGTGTTGTTGGAGGAGGGTGTTTGCTATGACCAGTGTGTTCTCTTGGCAAAACTCTTATTAGCCTTTGCCCTGCTTCATTCTGTACTCCAAGGGCAAATTTGCCTGTTACTCCAGGTATCTCTTGGCTTCCTACTTTTGCATTCCAGTCCCCTATGATGAAAAGGGCATCTTTTTTGGTGTTAGTTCTAGAAGGTCTCGTAGGTCTTCATAGAACTGTTCAATTTCAGCTTCTTCTGCATTACTGGTTGGAGCATAGACTTGGATTACTGTGATAGTGAATGGTTTGCCTTGAAAATGAACAGAGATCATTCTGTTGTTTTTGAAATTGCACCCAAGTACTGCATTTCAGACTCTCTTGTTGACTATGAGGGCTAGTGCATTTCTTCTACTGCTATATCACAGTAGTAGATATAATGGTCATCTGAATTAAATTCACCCATTCCAGTCCATTTTAGTTCACTGATTCCTAAAATGTCAGTGTTCACTCTTGCCCTCTCCTGTTTGACCACTTCTAATTTACCTTGATTCATGGGCTTAACATACCATGTTCCTATGCAATATTGTTCTTTACAGCATCAGATTTTACTTCCACCACCCGTCACATCCACAGCTGGGTGTTGTTTTTGCTTTGGCTCTGTCTCTTCATTCTTTCTGGAGTTATTTCTCCACTGATCTCCAGTAGCATATTGGGCACCTACCGACCTGGAGAGTTCATCTTTCAGTGTCGTATCTTTTTGCCTTTCATGCTGTTCATGGTGTTCCCAAGGCAAAAGTACTGAAGTGGTTTGTCATTCCCTTCTCCAGTGGCCCATGTTTTGTCAGAACTTTCCACCATGACCCGTCCGTCTTGGGTGGCCTTACATGGCATATCTGATAGTTTCATTGAGCTAGAGAAGGCTGTGGTCCATGTGATCATTTTGATTAGTTTTCTATGATTGTGGTTTTCATTCTCTCTGCCCTCTGAGGGACAGGGATAAGAGGCTTATGGAAGCTTCCTGATGGGAGAGAGTGACTCTGGGGGAAACTGGGTTTTGTTGGGATGGGTAGGGCCATGCTCAGTAAATCTTTAATTTTCTGCTGATGGACGGGGCTGTGTTGCCTCCCTCTTGTTTGACCTGGACCAAACTATGGTGGGGTTAATGAAGATAATGGCGACGTCCTTCAAAAGGTCTCATGCACGCACTTCTGCACTCAGTGCCGCGGACCGTGCAGCAGGCCACTGCTGACCCACCCCTCTGCCGGAGACCCCTGGACACTCACAGGCAGGTCCGGCTCGGTCTCCTGTGGGCACACTGCTCCTGTCTCCTGGGCCCTGGTGGGTGCTAGGTTTTGTTTATGCCCTCCGAGTGTCTGTTTCCCCATCCTGTGTAAGTTCTGTAATCACATCCCACTGGCCTCCAAAGTCAAATTCTCTGGGAGTTCTCAGTCCCTTTGCCAGACCCCGAGGTTGGGAAATCTGTTGTGGGTCCTAGAACTTTCTTAACAGTGCAAGAATTTCTTTGGTATAATTGTTCTGCAGTTTGTGGGTCGTCTACTCCGCAGCTCTGTGGTGGGGTTAATGGCAACCTCCTCCAAGAAGGCTTATGCTACAGGCTGTGTGACCCAGGTTGCTACACCCAGAGCCCCTACCCCAGTGGCAGGCCATTGCTTTCCCTTAATTCCAGAGGAGACACTCAAACACTAAAAGGCAGGTCTGGCGCTCTCTCTGTGGGGTCTCTGCGTCCTGGTGAACACAAGGTTTTGTTAGAGCTGTCCCAGCATCTCTGGCGGGTATGGGGTTTGATTCTAAACACTATTTCGCCCCTGCTACCATCTTGCTGGGGCTTCTCCTTAGCCCTTGGATGTGAGGTATCTTTTTTTGGTGGGCTCCAACACTCTCCTATTGATGGTTGTTCAACAGCGAGTTGTAATTTTGGAGTTCTTGCAGGAGAAGAGGAGTGCCCGTCCTTCTACTCTGCCTTCTTGTATCATACTTTTAAACATTTCACCATGTAGGTCTTTAACTAGAGTTCAGTATTTCTAGGAGATTTATTTTTTGAGGTAAGATTTACATGAAATGAGATGCTCAAATCTTAGCTATACTATTTTGATGAGTTTTGACAGATGCACACTTGCATAGCCCAAACTCTTACCAAGCAGAGAAACATGACCATCACAGCAGCATGTTCTCTGTTTTTTCTTTTTTAAATTTCCAGCAATACCAATAGACTGTTGATTCTCTTCTTTTTTGTCAGGCAGCATGCAGCAGCTTTGTTCCTTGACTAGGGACTGAACCCATGCCTCTTGCATTGGAAGCATGAAGTCTTAAACACTGGACCACCAGGGAAGTCCCAACATTTTCTTTTAATCCCCTGCTCAGTCTCTCCTCACTCGTCCCCAGAAACAACCACCATTTAGATCTGTTAGTTTTGCCTGTTCTTTTAGAACTTTTAATAGGTGGATCTTTACAGCATGAGCTCATTGTGTAAAGCTTCCTTCACCCAGTGTAATGTCTCTGAGTCTCGTTCATTTTGTCACGTGCATCGGCACTGTGTTCCTTTAATCAGTGCCGAGTGGTAGTGTACAATACACGTGTACCACAGTTTCTCATCCATTCTGCTGTTGAAGGACACTTGAGCTCTTTCTCTACTTTCCCTGGTACCAGTAGAGCTACTGTGCCTAATTGCATTCAAGAATTGAGGCATGTATTTTCATTTTCCTTGTTCATGTATCTGTGTTTATAATTACCATGTCACAAAGTGGATGTATATTTAGTTTTATTAAAAAAAAAAAGCACTGTCAAATCTTTTCCCAGAGGCTGTACCACTCTGCACTCCATCCAACAGTGAGTGAGAGTTCTGGTGTTCTTCATACTTGTAAATGCTTGTATTTTCAGTCTAGTCATTCTAGTGGATGTGTAGTGTAGTGTTATGTCATTGTGGTTTTAATTTTATCATCAGAATTTACCTACATGCTTTTTTCCAAGTGCTGGTTGTCCATCCATATATGTTGTGAAGTGTCTGCTCAAATCTTTTAACTATTTTCAATTGGATTCTTTATATTTTTATTATTGAGTTGTAGAAGTTCTTAATATATTCTGGCTACAATTCCTAGTCACAGGCAAACCTGAAAGATACTGTGGGTTCATTTCCAGATCACTGCAATAAAGTGAATATCATAATGAATAAGTACAAGAATGTCTTGGTTTCTCAGTGCACAGAAGTTATGCTTGCGCTATACTATACTACAGTCTGTTAAGTGTGTAATAGAATAGCATTATGCCTAGGAAAGCAATGCTCATTGCTGTTGTTCAGTTGCTCAGTTATGTTCAACTCTTTGCTACCTGATGGACCGCGGGCTTCCCTTGTGGCTCAGCTGGTGAAGAATCCGCCTGCAATGCGGGAGACCTGGGTTTGATCCCTGGGTTGGGAAGATCCCCTGGAGAAGGGAAAGGCTACCCACTCTAGTATTCTGACCTGGAGAATTCCATGGACTGTATAGAGTCGGACACGACTAAGCGACTTTCACTTCACTTCACTTCACCCCATGGACTGCAGCAGGCCAGGCTTCCTTCTCTTTCACCATCACCCAGAGCTTTCTCAAACTCATGTCCATTGAGTTGGTGATGCCATCCAACCATCTCATCCTCTGTTGTCCCCTTCTCCTTCTGCCTGCAGTCTTTCCCAGCATCAGAGTTTTTTCTAATGAGTCAGCTCTTAGCATCAGGTGGCCAAAGTATTGGAGCTTCAGCTTCAGCATCAGTCCTTCCAGTGAATATTCAGGATTGATTTCATTTAGGATGGACTGGTTGGATCTCCTTGCAGTCCAAGGGACTCTCAAAAGTCTTCTCCAACACCACAGTTCAAAAGCATCAATTCTTCGGTGCTCAGCCTTCTTTATGGTCCAACTCTCACATCCGTACATGACTATTGGAAAAACCATAGCTTTGACTAGATGGACCTTTGTTGGCAAAGTAATGTCTCTGTTTTTTAACATGCTGTCTAGGTTTGTAATAGCTTTTCTTCCAAGGAGCAAGCGTCCTTTAATTTCATGGCTGCAGTCACAATGTGCAGTGATTTTGGAGCCCAAGAAAAGAAAGTCTGTCACTGTTTCCATTGTTTCCCTATCTATTTGCCATGAAGTGATGGGACTGGATGCCATGATCTTAGTTTTCTGAATGTTGAGTTTTAAGCCAACTTTTTCACTCTCCTCTTTCACTTTCATCAAGAGGCTCTTTAGTTCCTCTTTGCTTTCTGCCATAAGGATTGTGTCATTTGCATATCTGAGGTTATTGGTATTTCTCCTAGCAATCTTGATTCCAGCCTGTGCTTCATCCAGCCTGGCATGTTGCATGACGTGCTCTGCGTATAAGTTAAGTAAACATTGTTCATACCTTAATTATAAATACTTTGTTGATTAAAATGCTAACCACCATCTGGGCCTTCAGTGAGTCATAATCTTTTTGCTGGTGGAGGAGTGTGGCCTCGGTGGCTGCTGACTGATCAGGGTGGTAGTTACTGAAGGGTGGGGTGGCTGTGGAAATTTCTTGAAATAAGACAACACTGAAGTTTGTAGCATTGAATTGACTCTTCCTTTCATGAACAATTTCTCTGTAGCTTGAGAAGCCATGTGATCTAACTCACAGGAGAACTTCTTTCAAAGTTGGAGTCTGTCCTCTAAAACCCTGCCTCTGCTTTATCACCTAAGTTTAAGACATGTTCTAAATCCTTTGCTTCCTTTTCAACAGTCTTCACAGCATCTCCACCAGGAATAGATTCCATCTCAAGAAGCCATTCTCTTTGCTTATCCATAAGAAGCAACTCCTCTGTTAGAGTTTTATGATCATATTGCAGCAAATAATCACATCCTCAGCTCCACTTCTCATTTTAGTTCTCTTGCTGTTTCTTTCATTTTTTTTTACATTTTTTGGGGGGGGGGGTTATTTTTCTTTATTTTAAAAAATTAATGTATTTATTTTAATTGGAGGCTAATTACTTTAGAATATTTTTGTGGTTTTCCGCCATAGATCAACATGAATCAGCCACGGGTGCACATGTGTCCCCCCCTCTTGCTATTTCCACCACATCTGCTGTTACTTCTTCCACTGAAGGGCTGAACCTGTCAAAGTGACCCATGAGGGTTGGAATCACCTTCTCCATTAACTCCTGTTAATGTTGATATCGGGACCACTTCCTCTGAGTCACAAGTGTTCTTAATGGCATCTAGAACAGTGAAGCCTTTCCAGAAAGCTTACAGACTACTTTTCCCAGGTCCATCAGAAGAATCACTATCTGTGGCAGCTGTAGCCCTACAGAATGTATTTCTTAAAAAAAAAAAAAAAAGATGTGAAAGTAGAAATGACTCCTTGATCCATGGGCTGAAGAATGGGTATTGTGTTAGCAGACATGAAAACAGCCTTAGTCTTGTACTTTTCCATCAGGTGGAGAAATCAGTACTGACATGTTTATTAAGGCCACAGTCTTTTATGGGTGCAGTAAACAACGGTTTACTAAACATGGTTCCACTAAACAATTACAACATCAAAGATCTTTGTTTATAGATCACCATAATAAATTGAATAATAATGAAAGTTTGAAATATTGTGAGAATTACCAAAATGTGACACAGAGATATAGAATGAGCAAATTTTGCTGGAAAAAATGGTACTGATATAATTGCTCAATGTAAGGTTGCCAAAACATTCAATTTTGTAAAATGTGCAATATCTATGAAACACAATAAAGTAAAATGCAATAAAACAAGCAATCCTTTATGTTATGGCAATATGTTCTCCCAGTCTGTGGCTTGGCACTTAATTTTCTTAACGCTCTCTTCAGATGACCAGACAGCTTTTTCTGATGAAATCTAATTCATCATACTTTAATAGTTGTTGTTCCTGTACCACTTAAAAAAAAAAAGCCTCTTAATCATATAGTCTCCTATATTTAGTTCTAGGAGTATATAGTTTCAACTTTTGAACTTGAGTCTATGATATATTTTGAATTAAGTTTTGTGTGTGTGTGGTTTGAGTTAGAGTTTGAGGTCCAGTTATTCCAGTATCAACTGTTAAGAAGATTTCTTTTTCCTTCAGTGGATTACTTTGTTGTTGTTGTTTTGGTAAAAAATCAAATGACTGTATATGTCAGTTTACTTCTGGGCTGTCTACTCTGTTTCAAAAATGGACTTAACTTTGTTGCCAGTATCACAATGTCCTAATCAGTATAACTTTATAGTAAGTCTTGAAATCAACTTTGTTCTGTGCCGTACTTAGTTGATCAGTTGTGTCCGACTCTTTGTGACCCCGTGGACTGTAGCCTGCCAGCTCCTCTGTCTATGGGATTTCCCAGACAAGAATATTGGAGAGGGTTGCCATGCCCAGGGAAGATTGTTTGTTCTTTGTTCGGCTTTGACTATTCTAGGTGCTATGCACCTCCACGTAAATTTTACAGTCAGCTTCTGAATTTCTGTTTTTTTAAAAAAGCTTGATGGAATTATACTCATTATAGCTGCAGAGTCTTTTAGTGAATGAACATGGTATGTATCTCCGTTTATTTAGATCCTCTCTAGTTTCTGTCACCAGTTGTTTGTAGTTTTAAGTGTGGAGGTCTTGCGCATCTTTTATTAAATATATTTATAGATATTTCATTTTAAAAAATTATCCACTGAACTTTTAATTTCTTCATCTTTTGCTGCTAGTGTATAGAAATATAATCGATTTTTGCATATTGACCTATTATCCTACAATCTTGCTAAACTAACTCATTAATTTTAGTCATTCATTTGTACATTTCTTAAGCTTTTCTACATGTCTTTAGTGAATAAATATGATCTTATTTCTTCTTCAATTTTATGTGTTTTCCCTTGTATTATTAAATTGGCTGATTCCTTCTGTAAGGGTTGAAGTAGAGTGAATAAGCATCTTCACTCTCTTCTTGATCTTAAAGGGAAAGTGTTATTTCACCATTTGATATTGTGTTATCTGTAGTTATTTTGTAGATACCTTTATCAAGATTGAGTAAATCCCCTTTATTACTAGTTTCCTGAGGGTTTTTTATCATAAATAGGTGTTAAGTTTTTTCAAGTGCTTTTTCTATGTGCATTGTTATATGCTTTTCCTCTTATTTTTTTAATTAAGTGTTTTACATTGACTGATTTTGGAGTATTAATTCAACCTTTTTTTCCTGGGAAAATTCTACTTGGCCATATTTTTTAAAAGATATATAAGTGGATTTGATTACCTAATATTTTGTGTGTGCCTATATTCATTCATGAAGGATACTGATGTGTAATTTTCTTTCTTTTATAATGTCTGTCAGGCTATTTCGGTATCAGTATTTTACTGACCTAGTAAATGTATATTCTTTATATAATATTAAATATTCTATAAATTCTTTATATTGCTAATTTATGACTTCTGTCCCATCTTATTGATTAATTTATCTAGTGGTTTATTAGTTTTGTTGATGTTTTCAAGGACCCAGCTTTAGCTTTTTTTGTTGTCGTTGTGCTGGGTCTTCACTGTTGAGCAGGTTTTTCTGGGGAGTGGGGGCCACTCTAGCTGCGGTGCTCAGGCCTCTCATTGCAGCGGCTTCTCTTGTTGCAGAGCACAGGCTCTAGGGCTCATGAGCTTCCGTAGTTGCAGCATGTGGGCTCAGTAATTGTGGCTCCCTGGCATGTGGGATCTTCCCGACCCAGGGATTGAACCCCTGTCTTCTGCATTGGCAGGCGGATTCTTTACCACTAAGCCATCAGGGAAGCCCTGGTTTTGTTACTTTCTCAAATGTTTGTCTGTTTTCTAAAATAAATTCGTTAATTTCTACTTACATTTGTTATTTCTTCTCTTGGAATTTCTTTATGTTTTTTCCCCTCCCTTATTAAATTGGAACCGCAAGTCAAGACCTTTCTTCTTTATCATTTTGAACATTTAAAATTTATTTTTAATCATTGCTTTAGCAGCACATCACGAATTTGCATCTACTGGTTTTTTCTTCCCCATTTAATTAGACGTATTTTGTAAAATACCTCATCATTCTTCTTTGACAAGGGATTAGCTAGAAGTGTGCTATTTTAATTTATAAATACTTGTTTTTTTCTAGATATGTTATCACTGTTGGTATCTAATGTAATTCCATTGTAGTCAGATAAATTATTCCTGTATAATTTCAGTTATTTAAAAATGTTGGGGCTTGTTTTATGACCCCCCAAAATGGCCTATTTGGATGAATGTGCCATGTGTTCTTGGAAAAAATACATCTTCCATAGTTTTTGAATATAGTGTTCTGAAAATGTCATTAGGTCAAAATGGATGATAGGTAAAACTCACTTGCGATGCAGTGAAGTGAAAGTCTCTCAGTGGTATCTGACTCTTTGTGACCCCATGGACTGCAGCGGGTAGCCTTTCCCTTCTCTAGGGGAGTCTTCCCAAGCCAGGGATTGAACTCAGGTCTCCTGCATTGCAGGCAGACTCTTTACCGGTAGAGCCACCAGGGAAGCCCAAGAATACTGGAGTGGGTAGCCTATCCCTTCTCCAGCGGATCTTCCCGACCCAGGAATCGAACTGGGGTCTCCTGCATTGCAGGCGGATTCTTTACCAACTGAGTTATCAGGGAAGCCCCTATTTATTTGTGATGATGGAAGTCTATTTTAAGGACATCCAGAAACATGAGGAAGGAGAAGAAGTTTCATCAACAGCCTTTTTCCTGTCTAGATGCCGGCCTTAAATTCTAGAAAGCCCTTTAGACTTCACAACTCACCAGGGATTTTATTTACAGCCCAGTAAAATGGCACATTCAACAGAGGCACTACGCTCTCGTTGTTTCCTTTATATTAAATATCCCCAACAAGGTAATTTTCTGGCTTTTAAAAATTACAAATTGAATGGACTCCAATTTTAGCAAATCTCAATCTGATAAAGAATTTCTCCTACCCTACTCTTTATAAGCAATTATTGCTTTACTTTTAAGCAACCTAGACTACTTCACTGAAAAATGGAATTTTTTATCTGCTCATTAAAGACTTGTGTTGTTTAAGGAGGAAATACATTACCTCAACTACTAGGTTTAATCTGCTGAGAGTGACGCACATCAGCTTCCGAAAACAGATATAACAGATCCATCCACTTGCTACTTTGACCCCTGTTTGAACTTAGAGAGTAAAAGAATTGGAAGTTGAGAAGTGAAATTAATAGATACTCTAAGTAGTGTACACCTGCTTAATTATATAAGACAGATTTATTTAAATCCTAATTTTGACCTATGGCATACATTTGTGAAATGACAGTTGAGGATTCAGACCTCTACTTAACCTATGGTCCTTGACTATAATTCGGAGCGAAACATTGGACCACACTGATTCCGATCCTATGACTCGTTGATCTCTAACTAATAGTATTAACTGCCATGAAGTGAAGATTTCAAAGTAATGTACATTTTTCCCCTCACTGCAAGAAACTGAATGTTTATGTTTTGATTTCTTAAACTTCTTTCATTGAGTTATCTGTCTTAATTCTCTGTCTTCGATACGGTGCTAACGCTGGTGTTCAAACAGGGTTTTCTGGATGCCTCTCATGAGAGTAGAAATTATTCTTGGAAAAGCATTGCCCCCATGTTTCCTGATAGTTTCAAAGGAATCCTGATGACCTCAAACACTCCTTTATAACTTCTTAATCATACTCACCCAGAGGATGGGGATCGATATTATGTTTCTACCAGGGCAAGAATCTGATAACCTCAGAAGTTACGCATATGTTATGCAAAGCACAGAAAGAAACAAAAAAAATTTTAAGAGGTAATTTACAGGAACAATTTACAAAACAATTCTCTTGTTTTGTCCTGACTTTTTATTTTATTTATCAAAATGACTTAATGCAACATTCTTTCCATCTTTTTTTTATAAGATTTATCAGAGATAGTGGGAGAAGGCAATGGCAACCCACTCCAGTACTCTTGCCTGAACAATCCCATGGACAGAGGAGCCTGGTAGGCTGCAGTCCATGGGGTCGCACAGAGTCGGACATGACTGAAGTGACTTAGCAGCAGCAGCAGCATCAGAGATAGTCTCAGAAGAGGTAATCAATTTAGTAATAGTAACAATTGTTTTTGCTAGTTCCTTTTCTAAATAATCTCTTTTAATTCTCAGAATAATCCTATGAGATACAGGATATTTATTTATCCCTATCTGTTTGTGGTATTACCCACTCCAGTATTCTTGCCTGGAGAATCCTAGGGACGGTGGAGCCTGGTGGGCTGCCGTCTATGGGGTCGCACAGAGTCGGACACGACTGAAGCGACTTAGCAGTAGCAGCAGCAGCAGTTTGTGGTATTATCACATCACCTGTCAAAGCATATTTAGAGTATGGAAATAATTTTCTCACATTAAATATCTAATGAAAGATTGACAGTGGATTTCTTTCTTTTAATTTTTATTTTATATTGGAGTAGAGTTGATTAACAACGTTGTGTTAGTTTCAGGTATACAGCAAAGTGATTCAGTTATGCATATACGTGAATCATTCTTTTTCAAATTCTTTTCCTATTTAGGTTGTTATGTAATATTGAGCAGACTTCCCTGTTCTGTACAGCAGGTCCTTATTGGTTATCCATGTTAAATACAGCAGTGTGTACATGTGGATCCCAAACTCCTGAACTATACCTCCCCCACTCTTCTCCTCGGTAACCATCAGTTTGTTCTCTAAGCCTGTGAGTCTGTTTCTATTTTTTTAAAGAAGTTTATTTTTTTTTTCAGTTTTTTTTAGATTCCATATATAAGTGATATCATATGATATTTGTCTTTTTCTGTCTGACTTACTACACTTAGTGTGATTATCTCTAGGTCCATCCATGTTACTGCAAATGGCATTATTTCATTCTTTTTAAGGCTGAGTAGTATTCCATTGTATATATGTACCACAACTTCTTTATTCATTCTTCTGTTGATCCGACATTTAGATTGTTTCCATGTATTGGATATTGCACATAGTGCTGCAGTGAACATTAGGGTGCATATATTTTTTTTGCCATTTAGTTTTGTCTGGGTATAAGCCCAGGAGTGGGATTGCTGGATTATATGGTAGCTCTATTTTTAGTTTTTTGAGGAACGTCATCCTGTTTTGCTGGATTCCCTGGTGGCTCATATGGTAAACAATCCACCTACAATTCAGGAGACCTGGGTTCTATCTCTGTGTTGGGAAGATCTCTGGAGAAGGGAATGGCAACCCACTGCAGTATTCTTGCCTGGAGAATGCCATGGACAGAAGAGCCTGGCGGGCTACACTCCATGGGGTTGCAGAGTCAGACATGACTGAGCGAGCAACTTCACTTTCATGTTCTATTTTCCCTAGTAGCTGCACCAATTTACATTCCCAGCCCCATGCTGTTTGTCTCTGAGTTTGAAAACCAGCTTCTAAATGTACAAATGGTAACAAAAATCAGTGAAAATTTGCTGTTTTGAGAGACATCCTTCATGACAATGAAACATTCATAAAGTACTGCGTTTTGGTTTACTGTTTGATTTTGTGTTGTCTCTGTCATTAAAAATTTCTCAGGTTTTTAAAAGAACTTTAAATTATATTTTCATAGTGAGAGAAGGTACAGCCATCAGTAGATCTTTATTTTGTCTGACAGATGCCAGACTCAGAATGTTAAAAATGCAGCATAAGTACTCTGTTCGGTCTCTCCTTAATAATAACCTTTTTTTTTTTTAATTGAGGATTTTATTTTCTGCAAAATTGTTTCCTACTCCATTGACTATAGCCACTTCCCTAATAGTAGTTATTTTATTCATCACCATTTGGACTCAGTCTATGAATGAGCATTACAGTCGTGTTATATGTTGATTATTGAGGGTGGTATAAAGATGGAGGTCATACTATTTTCTGTACTTTTGAAAACTTCATAATCCAAACAACCCATTGTATTTTTTAATAAAATTTAATTTGGCAAAGAGTTTAAGCAAATTAGAGCTTAAACAAAATTGCCCCAAAGACACATACAGGTGATTTTACTTAGTGTACATTGTAACACATACAGAATTTATATATCTTATTTTTTCATAGTTGGAAAACTAAAGCCATAATTTTAGAGAAAACTACACAGCTATGACCTACTGTATTATACACTAATTAAAAATATTGTGGTGCTCTGTCTCCTTGTTCAAAAAGCCTATTGCATAATAATTCGGAATCCGAGCTCTAGAAATGGGACTAGCTGCACATCTCGGGTTTCCCTTTGTCACTGTACCACTCCAGCCAACACATTTGAAGAGTTATTTCTCGTATGTGTAAAATCAGGATAATAGCAGTGTGCTTCCTCATAGGGTTCTAGTAAAAACTAAACGTGGCCATAGCTGTAGTGTAGCTAGACACTGCAAACATACCATAAGCCCTTGATCAATGTGATCTGTTATTTGCTATTTCTTCATAATATCCCCATCCTGTGTACTGAAAGCAGTTTGTTAGCACATGCTAGACATTCAAGAACCATTAGCTGATTTGATGAATAAATACTTATTTTTCAATCAACAAAGCAATGAAATCACAGTTCACTTGAATGTAAACAAAGGAGAGAATCAAGAAGGAAGAAGCAGGGAGCTCAGTGTTCTTCTCTCCCCCTGTCCCCGGGGCCCAGGTTTTGTACGTGTCTGTGTCCTCACCTGCTACCTCACGTGGTTAGCAAGATGTTGCCATCTTTACTGGGACTGGGGAAAGTGGGGAAGCCCCAAGTTTGAGGCATTGGTTGCAGGCATCTTAAATTTGAGATGTCCATTCACTACACATCCAAGTGGAAATGTCGGTAGGCAATCGGATATGTGTCTGGAGTCCTAGTACCTTCAGAGACCAGGAACACTGCGTCCCAAGGGGTGTGCTGTCAACTGGATACACTGTGTGTTCCTTCTCTGTCCCCAGACTGCATATCGTGTCACCAAGAACAAGGAAACGTCTCGAGAAAACACACTGATGGGTTTTAAATATTGACGACTCCTTCCCTAGAGCAGTAGTTCTTTGAAACCTGTGCAGTCACTTTTTATGAACTGGATTTTTTTTAGCCTGGAATATACCAGTATCCAGACTGAGACTACATACAAGGTTTCCTCTGAGTGTGAGTGTGTGCACGTGCCTAGGGTCACATTCAAGGAGGGAGGCATTTTTTATTAGAAAATTCATGTTCATGAACAGATTCTTAAAGGGTCCTCTAAGCCAAAAAGTATTTTTAAAATTCAGAATTTCTCCAGCGTGCGTAACATGCATAAAAGAACAGAAATGTTCTTTTATAAAAGGCAGTTTAGTAAAGTGGAACCATCACAAGCTTTGGTGTTTCCAAGGAGGTGCTAGTGGTAAAGAATCTGCCTGCCAGTGCAGGAGAGGAAAGAGATGCAGGTTTGATCCTTGGGTTGGGAGGATCCCCTGGAGAAGGAAATGGCACCCCGCTCAAGTGTTCGTGTCTGGAAATCCCATCAACAGAGGAGCCTGGTGGACTACAGTCCATGGGATTGCAAAGAGTCAGATAAGACTGAAGCAGCTTAGCACGTATCCATGCGCATATTGCAAGCTTTGATGCCAGTCCTCCTGGTAGAATCCAGGTAGCGTTAGTTACCATAACAAAGTCTTGGTCTCCATCACGTGAATGGAGAGCATCATAACACTTACCCTGAGAAGCCGCCTCCCCAGAGTCATTTCTTTTCCCCTTCTTACTCACTTTCTCTGGTGATTACAAAAATTAGAAAAGTAAGTTCTAAGTGGAGCTTCAGATAATACTCTCTCTGCATTGTTTTCTAAAAACAAATTAGTTAAATAACAATATTTTCTCATAAGCACTCTGATTTCCCCAGTTTTTATTTATTTTCTCTTTGGCTGTGCTGGGTCTTCATTGCTGCGGTGTTTTCCTCTCATTGTGGCGAGCAGAGGCTGCTCTCTAGTTGTGGTGTGTGGGCTTCTCATTGTGGTGGCTTCTCTTGCTGTGGAGCCTGGGCCGTAGGACACACGGGCTCCCAGGCTCTACAGCACAGATTCAGTAGCTGTGGCACACAGGCTTAGTTGCCTTAATACCTGTAGAATTTTCCCAAGTCAGGGATTGAACCTGTGTCTCTTGCATTGGCAGGTGGATTATTTATCACTGAGCCACCTGGGAAGCCTCTCTCCCTGTTTTGATATTTAGTACATATAAATTAGCAAGAGGGCGGGGGTAAGTTCCAAAGGAAGGACACGGTGGTCAGAGCCAAGAGTGTTTCCAGAGTGGAGACCCCCGGGGGGCCCCGCTGCAGCGACGCCAGCCACACCTGCTGATGAGTGACTGTCTCCCGCCAGGAGGCTGCATCCTGTCCTTCCCCGAGAAGGGACAGCACGTTCTCAGAGGCTAACACCAAGTCAGACATCACACCCGGAGCCCCAAGCTTCTCATCCGTGGGAAGCAGAGAAGCCTGTCAGAAAAGAACACTTTTCGAATGTCAAATAATTCAGAAAGATTCTTTTTTACTCAGCAATATTCTTAACTGAAAGAAAACATATAGAAAAAATTGTTTACATCTGACTACACAGAACTCCAGTAGCGGAATGATGACTATCCCTTCATGTTTTACTTTATTTTCCAGAGTTTCTCAAGCAAATCACCTTTTTCCATTTGACGATCAGAAAAAGGAAGAAAGGGGTTCTCTTGCCTAGCAGTTCATCACAATCGACAGTGGTGTAAAGCTTGGTTTGAGGAAACCAGGTTGAAGGTACAATTAATTTCTCATTTTGACTTTTTAGGTGACGAATGATAATTTTACTGACCTCCTTAATTAGGAAAACATGCACTAAAAACTAGATTGCTCTTGCATTAACTGCTACAAGTTTCTAATCTGCCAGAGTCTATGCTAATGTGGTTCCCAGGAATGAACATTAAGTCTCATCTGCCATCTGATCAATGCAGGTCCCATTAAGAGCATGGTATGCTGAGATGCGGGCAGTTTGTCTCTGGTTGGTAAGGTCACAGAAGGCAGCCTTTAGTCTGGTCTGAGGCACTGAACTCCTCAGAACAGTTTCTTATTGATCAAAGTCCATCAAACTTGTATTTCAAAACCGAGCCTTTCAGTACCTCTTCCATAGTCTCTTTCCATGTTAAACATCCAAAGTCAGGGGCTCATGCTAACATCTTCCTTTCTCCTGTGGGTTGCATGAAGCTTTGCTATGCCATCTGAATCATCATCTTACTCTAAAAAATAGAGAAAGTCATATACAACACCTTCAGTGAAATATACATCTGTCCCAGATAAAAAATCATGACTGCTCCCCAGGTGAACATGGTCGTCACTTTCTCCATCTGTCCTTCCTATAGACGGTCACCTGCTGCTCTTGAGCACCTTCTGTGCTTCGAGCAGGTAGTGGGGAAGGCCTAGCCTCGCAGGGGGAGGTTTGTGTGGCCGTGGTTCTCTCTGTGCGGCTTCGCTGCTCTGCTGCCCTGGCTTGGAGAGCCTGTTCTTCTAGGATTGGGTGTGTCTGTGTGTTCTTAAAAATGGTAACTGTAGTTCATACTAGCTTATCTTTTGTTTCAAGATGAGAGATAAAGAGCATGATCACCTTTAAAATAGATTCATGTTGTGGGAAACTGCTATAGAGTGCAGGGAGCTCAGATCAGTGCTCTGTGATAACCTAGAAAGGTAAGATAGTAGGAGGGAGGCTACATGGGTGGGAGGGAGACTCAAGAGGGAGGGGATATGCATATAGCTGTTGTGAATGTGTCTGGTGATGAAAGTAAAATCTGATGCTGTAAAGAACAGTATTACATAGGTACCTGGAATGTTAGGTCCATGAATCAAGGTAAATTGGATGTGGTCAAGTAGGAGATGGCAAGAGTGAACATTGACATCTTAGGAATCAGTGAACTAAAATGGACATGAATGAGGGAATTTAATTCAGATGACCATTATACCTACCACTATGGACAAGAATCCCTTAGAAGAAATGGAGTAGCCCTCATAATCAACACAAGAGTCCAAAATGCAGTACTTGGGTGCAACCTCAAAAATGACAGAATGATCTCTCTTTGTTTCCAAGGCAAACCATTCAACATAACAGTAATCTAAGCCTATGCCCTAACCACTGATGCTGAAGAAGCTGAAGTTGAGTAGTTCTATGGAGACCTACAAGACCTCCTAAAACTAACACCAAAAAAAGATGTCCTATTCATCTTAGGGGATTGGAATGCAAAAATAGGGAGTCAAGAGATACCTGGAGTAACAGTCAAGTTTGGCCTTAAAGTCCAAAATGAAGCAGGGCAAAGGCTGACAGAATTCTGCCAAGAGAACGCACTGGTCATGGCAAACACCCTTTTACACCAACACCAGAGATGACTGTACACATGGACATCACCAGATGGTCAATAGCAAAATCAGATTGGTTATATTCTTCGCAGCCAAAGATGGAGAAACTCTATACAGTTAGCACAAACAAGACCTGGAGCTGACTGTGCTTCAGATCATCACCTCCTCATAGCAAAATTCAAGCTTAAACTAAAGCAAGTGGAGAAAACCATTAGGCCATTCAGGTACAACCTAAATCAAATCCCTTATGATTATAAAATGGAGGTGACAAATAGATTCAAGGGATTAGATCTGGTAAACAGTGCCTGAAGAACTATGGACAGAGGTTCATAATATTGTACAGGAGGTACTGACCAAAAGCATCTGAAAGAAAAAGAAATGTAAGAAGTCAAAGTGGTTGTCTGAAGAGGCCTTACAAATAGCTTAGAAAAGAAGAGAAGCCAAAAGCAAGGGAGAAAGGGAAAGGTACACCAAACTAAATGCAGAGTTCCAGAGAATAGCAAGGAGAGACAAGAAGGCCTTCTTCAACGAACAGTGCACAGACATAGAGGAAAACAACAAAAGGGGAAAGACTAGGGATCTCTTCAAAAAAATTGGAGATATCAAAGGAACATTTCATACAAAGACAGACACAATAAAGGACAGAAATGATAAAGATGTAATAGAAGCAGAAGAGATCAAGAAGAGATGGCAAGAATATACAAAAGAACTGTACAAAAAAGATCTTAGTGACCCGGATAACCAAGAAGGTGTGGTCACTCACCCAGAGCCAGACATTCTGGAGTGTGACGTTAAGGGGCTTAAGGAAGTGCTGCTGCTAATAAAGCTAGTGGAGGTGATGGAATTTGAGTTGAGCTGTTTAAAAATCCTAAAAGATGATGCTATTAAAGTGTTGCATGCAATATGTCAGCAAGTTTGGAGAGGTCAGCGGTGGCCATAGGACTGGAAAAGGTCAATATTCATTCCAGTTCCCAAGAAGGGCAGTTACTAAAGAATGTTCAAACTATTGCACAATTGCACTAATTTCACATGCTAGCAAGGTAATGCCCCAAATCCTTCAAGCTAGGCTTCAGGAGTACTTGAATTGAGAACTTCCAGATTTACAAACTGGGTTTAGAAAAGACAGAGGAACCAGAGATCAAATTGCCAACATTTGCTGGATCATAGAGAATGCAAGGGAATTCCAGGAAAACATACACTTCTGTTTCATTGACTACACTAAAGCCTTTGACTGTGTGGGTCATAACCAACTGTGGGAAACTCTTAAAGTGATGGGAATACCAGACGAATTTGCCTGTCTCCTGAAAAACCTGTATGCAGATCAAGAAGCAACAGTTAGAACCTTATATGGAACAACTGACTGGTTCAAAATTCAGAAAGGAGTACATCAACGCTGTATATTGTCATCCTGCTTATTTAACTTATATGCAGAGCACATCATATGGAATGCCAGGCTGGATGAAGCACAAGCTGGAATCAAGATTGCTGGGAGAAATATCAGTAACCTCAGATATGCAGATGCCACCACCCTTATGGCAGAAAGCAAAGAGGAACTAAAGAACCTATTGATGAAGGTGAAAGAGGAGAGTGAAAAAGACAGCTTAAAATTCAATGTTCAAGAAAACTAAGATCATGGCATCCGGTCCCATCACTTCATGGCAAATAGAAGGGGAAAAGGTGGAAGCAGTGACAGATTTCCTCTTCTTGGGCTCTAAAATCACTGTGAATGGTGACTGAAGCCATGAAATTAGAAAATGTTTGCTTCTTGGAAGGAAAGCTATGACAAACCTCGACAGTGTATTAAAAAGCAGAGACATCACTTTGCTGACAAAGGTTCATATAGTCAAAGCTATGGTCTTTCCGGTAGTCATGTACAGATGTGAGAGTTGGACCATAAAGAAGTCAGAGTGCTGAAGAACTGATGCTTTCAAACTGTGGTGTTAGAGAAGACTCCTGAGAGTTCCTTGGACAGCAAGGAGATCAAACCAGTCAACCCTAAAGGAAATCAACCCTGAATACTCATTGGACGGACTGATGCTAAAGCATCAGATATGAAGAGCTGACTATCGGAAAAGACGCTGATGCTGGGGAAGATTGAGGGCAGGAAGAGAAGGAGGAGACAGAGGTTGAGATGGTTGGATGGCATCATGGATTCAATGGATATGAGTTTGGGCAAACTCTGGGGAATTATGAGGGACAGAGAGGCCTGGTATACTTGGTATATGCAGTCCATGGGGTCACCAAGAGTCAGACACAACTTGGAGACTGAACAACAGCAACAGCTGATCTATGCTGTACAGCAGAAACTAACACAACATTGTAAAGCAATTACATCCCAAATGAAAAAAATATATAGATTCATCTTGGAATAATGCCAGATCTAATTAGTTGATGAATCAATCAGGTCCCATTTTCAACACATTGCTTTATTTCCACAATATATCTGTTTGTTTGAAGCGTGAGAGCATTCCTCTCTTTCCTTCCTCCCTCTGATGAGAGCATGTTTCTGTGTCACCAACCACGAAACTTGGTTAACACTGTGTTCTGTTCTTAGAATTAGAAAACCCATTTATGCATTTATTTTTTCTGTTTATTATAAAATTATGAGAAAAATTGGAAAACTGAAGAAAAATAGATAATATGTACTCCTAGCCTACCTCTCAAATTGATGCTGATAACTATTAGTATTTTGACTTAATTTCTACTACTGTTTTATTTTAGGGCATAGATTTTGTTGTGGCTGTTTTTCTCTCTCTTTGTTTTTCACTTTTTAAAATATTTTACTGAGCCGGGTTGTCATTGCAACATGTAGGGTCCAGTTCCCTGACCTAGGGATCAAACCTGGGTCCCCTGTGTTGGGAGCATGGAGTCTTATCCACTGGACCACCAGGGAAGTCCATGTGGTTGTTTCTTATATGGTTGCAGTCATACTATATATACTGTGCATTATTTTACCTTAAAGGTATTTCCATTTTTTTCACAGCACTGTGAAAAAATAATTTTTATGACTGTTAAATAGTGTTCGAGTGACCTACTATAGTTTATATAATTGCTCCATTATTACAGAGCATTAGGATAATTTTCAGGTTTTATATCATAAATGCTGTTGGTCTCAAGAGTTATGTGTTTAAAGATTTCCTTCCAGTTTGGAATGAAATTCTTAGATTTTCTGAAATGGAAAGTGGGATTATTGGCCAAAAAGCTGCTGAAAATGTGAGGATCTTGGTGCCTCTTGTTAAATTCTCATGGAAGGCAGTTAGTAACTCATGTGTGGGCAGCCAGCACACGAGGGAGCCAGTGCTCCTGGAGCCCTAGCCCCTTGGCTGTTCCTCCTCCTCCCCTTCCGGGCATCGGCCAATTTCCCTCCCTTCCCCACCCGCGGGCGGGGTGGTGAGACCCTTGGCTTCCTGCTCCTGCTGCTCTCTCTGCCTTCCTCCTTCCACACAAACTGGAGCTCTAGGGGCCACTCAGCCCACAGGAAAGTGGGGCCCTCCCAGAGGTCAGGCTCCCCTTCTCCAGTGGGCAGCCTGGCTTGGAGTGCTGTCCACCCCTGGGAACCACAGGCACTGTCCCTTCGCTGCTCCCCAGGGTGGTCTCCCAAAATCTGGTCTCCTCTGTAGGCTTTCTTCTCCTTTTGCCCCCACCCCTAGTCCTATCTCCCCAACCTGTCCCCTGAAGCCCAAAGCAGCTGCTTCCTCCCCCAAACGAAGCCCAGGCCTTTGGTTCTTTCTGTCACAGACTTCTCCCAATAGATTTCCATAAGTTGTATTTCTGTTCGCATTTGTTTCTATATATTTTTAAATTTCTCCTTTGGTTTACTTGATGACCAGTTGATTATTCAGCAGTGTTGTTTGATTTTTTGTGTTTATTTTTTCCATTTTAAAAAAGTTTTGTGTAAGTTTTCTGCTGAAAAATCTGCTGGTAGCCTCATGGGGGTTCTCTTGTATGTAACAAGTCATTTTATTCTTGCTGCATTTAGGATGCTTTCTTTATCCTTAAGGGCTTCGCACGTGGCTCAGTGGTAAAGAATCCACCTGCCAATGCAGGAGGCGAGGGTTCGATCCCTGGGTTGGGAAGATCCCCTGGAGAAGGAAATGGCAACCTGCTCCAGTATTCTTGCCCAGGAAAACCCATGGACAGAGGAGCCTGGTGGGCTACAGTCCATGGGGTCACAAAGAGTTGGACATGAGTGAGAGACTAAACAATAACAACAATTGCATCCTCAATTTTTACCACTTTAGTGTTCATGTGCCTTGGGGTGGTCTCTTAGGGTTAATCTTATTCAGAACTCTCTGGGTTTCCTGGACCTAGATGTGTTTCCTTCCTCAGATTAGAGATGTTTTCAGGCACTATTTCTTCTAATAATTTTCCTCTCTTGCTCTTTCTCTTATTCTTTTGGGACCCCTATAATGCAAACGTTATTCTGCTTGATGTTGTCCCTAGGTCCCCTTAAGGTAGCTTTGTTTTTTTCTTAAAACTTTGTTTTTCACTTCGCTGCTCTGTCTGGGTGAGTTCCTCTGGTTTGTCTTCCAGTTTGTTGATTCCCTCCTACCCGCTGTTGAGTCTCTCTGGTGTGTTTTTCAGTTCAGAAACACGACTGTTTGGTTTTTTCTATCTCTTTGTTGAAGTTCTCACTGTGTTTGTTCATCATCCTTGCCCTGAATTCAGCAAGCACTTTCAGGACTATGACTTTGAACTCTTTGTCAGTTAGATTGCTTGTATTTGTTTCATTTAATTATTTTTCTGAGGTTTTTTTGTCTTGTTCTTTTGATTGGAACACATATCCTTATGTTGCCTAGTTCTCTGTTTCTGTGTATTAGATGAATCAGCTCTCTCTTCCGGTCTTGAAGAAGTAGACAGCATAATAGGTTGCCTGTGGGCTCAGAGGCACAGCCCCGCCTGGCCACGAGAGCCCAGGGGCTGCGTGTCCTCCTGTTGTGACAAGGCTGTGCAGGCGGGGGGGCTGGCCCCGGAGTGACTGCGTGGCCCGCCACAGCAGCCGTGGCCATGGGGAGTGTAGTACAGTTTGTAACACATTAATTTGGCCAGTTCTGAGGCCCTTACTAGGAGCTGCTAGTTTCCCTTTCTTGTCCAGTGCCTCAAGCCCACACCCCAACCACCTCCCATATAGAGCTCCAGGCCACCATGCACCTGCCCTTATCACCCCCCTGGTGGGATTTATTTGGAGCCTGTACTAGGTTGCTCACCCTGCCTCACCAGCTCCTTTGCATGGAAACCACAGACCAGGCACCACCCGCTGTTCCCCTCTCCTCTGCCCCCTGCCTGACCCCAGTGCTTCTTCTGAGTGGCCCTGCATGGTCTGCTCTCCCCCTGGAACTCAAGTGACAGAGCTGCTGGACTCTTTCTGGTCTCTCCTCTCAGTCTGCTTCTGGCCTTGCCGTGCCTAACTGAGCGGACGTTGTGAAAGGGAGTCCCACGCACTTCCCATTTACCACCGCAGCCCATTCTACGTGCATCTGAGGCTGGGAGATGAGGAAGGAGTCAGTGGCCTGTCCTGGGTCCCCAGTTCAGCCTCGATGCAATTGCTTCTTCATAAAAAGCCCTGCTCTTTCATGCGCTGGTCATTGGAGTTGACTGTCCTCCACCCACCTTGTTGAATCAAGACCTTGAACTATCTGGGCTCTTGGCTTTCTTCTTCACCCCAAGTCCTGCCATAATCCTGGATGACACCAGCACCCACTTGTCTGTCAATTCCACACCCTGGAGTCTTGCTTCCTATCTGTGATTTTATCTTCTTACACCTGTTGCTTTTCACCTCTGTTCATTGTCTACCCCTTGCTTGTCCAGCAACACTTATGTCCTCCACTTCCAAAATCCCAGATCAAAATATGTATCAGTATGTATTGCTGTATAAGAAACTACTCTCAAATTTAGAGGCTTAGAGCAACAGCCTCAAACCTCATGTGTTTTTATCCAGAACATTAAATGACCCTCACTGACTTTAAATAAAAGAAAGTGAAGTCGCTCAGTTGTGTCCAACTCTTTGTGACCCCATGGACTGTAGCCTACCAGGCTCCTCCATCCATGGGATTTTCTAGGCAATCGTACTGGAATGGATTGCCATTTCCTTCTCCGTGGGATCTTCCCGACCCAGTGATCGAACCTGGGTCTCCCGCATTGTAAACAGACGCTTTATCATCTGAGCCACCAGGGAAGTTGAAGTGTCCTCTACTCAGGGCCAGCTCTCATCTGTGAACTGGCAGATCTTTAGTCCATTTGTAAGTGGATTAGCATCTGCACACTTTAAATGCTCACACTTGACAGCATACTTTGACCCACTCATTCTCTCCTGCTCTTCTTTGAGGACATGTGTGATGTCATGGTCTGTACAACAGTATTTATAGTAGCAAACAGTCAGTAACAGCCTAGATCTCCAGGGTATGGACTGGCCAAGTTAATTCATGGAATTTAAAGTGGTCATAGAAAGTGATGTGAATGAAATGTTTCTAATTGCATAGGAAAAACTCTCTGTAGAATGATAATGAAAAGAAATAATAATCATCTGTGTTTACACTATGAATGCATTATTTAAAATGCAGCATCTTTTAAAATTTATCTATTTATTTTTTACCATGCCAGATCTTCATTGCTGTGCAGGCTTTTCTTCAGTTGGTAGTGAGCCGGGGCTCCTCTCTAGCTGTGCGCGGCTTCTCAGTATGGTGGTTCCCTCGCTGTGAGCACAGGCTCCAGCGCACTGGGGCTTCAGTTGCTGCGGCTCCCGGGCTCTCGAGCACAGGCTCAAGAGTTGTGCAGCACAGGCTTAGTTGTTCCGCGGTATGTGGAATCTTCCTGGATCAAGGGTGGAACCTGTGTCCCCTGCATTGGCAGGCAGATTCTTATCCACTGCATCAACAGGGAGGCCCACAGCATCTTTTTTTTTTTTTTTTTTTTTTTATGGTGGCAGACTGCACTGTTTTAAGTTGAGTTGATATAAAAGGAAGTAAAGCCTTGATGGGAAGAGATAATTTCGCTTTTTTCTCCATTAGAGGGGAAGGCAGATCTGCCAGGATAATTTGATGTCTAATAGTGGCTTTGAGACTTCACAACCTCATCCCAGCTGACAGCCTCTGCTTCTCCTAGAGTTCTTGTTTTCTCTGCCTTGGAGAGATATGGGGTGGAGACATAGGGTGGGGAGCATCAGACTTGCCTGGGGAGCATTTGCTGCAACAAGCGGGGATATGGGGACAGCTGCCCACAGCTTCAGGGGCAGCTCCCCACGGAGCCTGCCCTGGACCATGCGGCCGGGACTCCCCTGGGAAAGCAAACAGGAAGGAAGAATGTGTCAAAGGGGGAAAGCGGCTGTCGGAGCAGAGAACGATTTAGACGCTGAAAAAAGGCCAGCGTGGAGGCCAGTTGCTGTGCCACAGAAACCCCGGGTCTGCCCTGGCTTGCTGCGGCTGGACACACTCTTTGCTCAGCGCCTGCTATTCTGGGAAGGAATCTGCAGGGAGCTGGCAGGTCTCTAGCCCCAAGGTTTCCTCTGATGGACCGACAAGCAGGTGTTGGAGATGCCTGTATCAGAAATGTCACACACCCAGGGGCTCATCTTCACTTTCTACTAGAGCCTGTGATTGTGTGTAAATGTTTTATGTGTTTCTTCATGATGAAGAGGTCAGTATATTATTGCTGACACTTTTCCATAGGGATACAGAAAAATTGATTAAGCCCATCGTTTATTTATGATTTGTATATTTAATACTGAGGTTATTATTACACAATTCAAACCAAAACAGATTCAGTAGAGAAGAACTCTGTTGGTAATAAAAAGTGTTGACTTTATGATCTTAAGAAAGCATGAGACTATCTTGGTGTTAAAAAAAAAAATTCATCGTGGGACTCCCTGTGAGTCCAGTGGTTAAGACTCTGAGCTTCTGCTGCAACAGGTACAGGTTCAGTCCCTATTCAGGAAACTAAAATGCCACATGCTTCCTGGCAAGATCAAAAAAATTCAATTACATCTGAAAAAGTAAGTCTTGGATTCCTTAGAAAGCCACATGTTAGGTAAACTCCTAAAATAATAATCACAGCATAATCAGAAAAAAAAGTAAAAAGTGAAACAGCATATATTCAACTGCTGCACTCTTGACAAATAATTTTCATGAACTGAGTCACGTCCGTGTGTGTGTGTGTGCTCAGTTGTGTCGGACTCTTTGCGACCCCACGGACTGTAGCCCGCCAGGCTCCTCTGTCCATGGGATTCTCCAGGGAAGAATACTGGAGTGGGTTGGCATTTCCTTCTCCAGGGGATCTTCCCGATCCAGGGATCGAACCTACATCTCCTGCTTGGCAGGTGCATTCTTTACCGCTGCACCATCATTGACCTAATGAATGAAGGGGTGGTAGCCCTCACTGGCTCTCCAGGCACCAGCCCACCTTGGTGTGTTCTCAGCCTGAGAGTGCCCCCTGCCCCCACAGTGGATCCACTCCCTTCATGGCTCCAGGAAGCCCCCACCCCCCGTCACTCCATCCAACGGCAGCTGGTGCATGACTGTCACAGAAATGCACAGCTGTTCTGTTCTGTGCCTGTTTCCATGGCCCCTCTGAAGTCTGCAGTGTCCCATCTCTGAAGGGCCAGGACGTGTGTCTGCCTGGCTCCCTGGGGAGGGGGGCAGCCGCCTGGGATGTGCACATGCTTTGTAGGTGACGTCTTAGCCGTGTCACCTTTCTCCAGGGGCACAGGTGTGACAGCACTGATGGTATCATCTGAGGAGACCCCTTCTTTCACTGAAGTGCTCATCTTGGACCCACGGATGTTGACAAAGAGCCCAATGCGTGTTGGGGTTGGATGCCGCACAGACAGACGGTGCCGGCCCGCCACCCTAGAGTGGGGCTCAGGATCTGATTGGTAAGCTGAGGGCCCCACTGCCGACTAGGAGTGCAGAGACCTGGTGACCGGGCCCCATCCAACGTGTGGACACAACGCTGACAGCTTTTAGTCCTGTTTGGGTTCTGGGGACAACACGATCTGCATCCACTCATTTCACCTGACTGATGGTGGGACTTGCAAGTCACTGTCTCATGGGGGCCCCTGCACCACACGCTGTAAAACTTGCCCCCACTGAGCTCTGTGCGCATTCCATAGGTGCCCTCCCCCACTCCTCCGCTGAAGAGGCCTCCTTTTGTGACTCCTCAGTACCTGACTACCTGCGGTGGCCACGGGCACCCCGGGGCTTGTGACCTCAAGTGCTGCCTTCCTCAGCCCTGCACTCAGGATCCCGGAAAACAGGTGCCCATGACCCTGAGCCTGTGACCCTCTGGACTCTGCCCTCCCCGATTCGGTTGGTGATAGCAGCACCCCACAGTGTGGAACTGGGACCAGGCCTCTTGTGGAGGGCAGGGGTGTGGGGCTGAACCTGGGGCCCTGGCAGGTCCCACCCTCGAGCAGGACTTGTCCTCTCTGCCCCCTGCCCTCAGTCCAGGCCAGATGCTGGGGAGTTGGAGGAGGTACCCCGATCCCAGACCATTCAGCTGCCTGGGGACACCCAGAGATCACCTGAGTGAACAGAAACGGGAGTTGGCAGATTCTATAGATGGAGTTACCACCAGTGTGTGTGCAGGAACTCAGGGATTTGGGGCTACTCTCCCATCTCTCAAACCAAGTGTCCTGGCAGAGGAAGGGGGCCAAGGCTGAACAGCTGGCTGCCCTTCAGGCAGCGGTCTCAGCCCCAAGGCTGGCCGACCAGGGGCCCTGTCTGGGAATCTCCACGTGTGCCTGCCCCTGGCCTGGAAGCCTCTCCCTTTGGGTTGAAGGACTCCAGAGATCTTTGCTTTACAGGTACCCAAACAGAGAGCCAGTAGCAGACTTGTCTACATCTGCTAACCCCCAGACAGCCCTCCTGGGACATGCCTCATCCCCCTGGGAGTCCTAGATGTCATCCAGATGTCACCCACAGCAAGGACTCCTGTCCCATCTCAGAAGACATTGCTAGGCATGAAGGGAGTGCTCGGCGCACCCGCCTTCCACATACACCCCCGGCAGCCGATCTAATTGGTTCAGTTTGGAAGCCAAGGGACTCTTCCAGAGCTCTGATAGAAGTTAAACAGTACCACATGCCACCTTTCCACCTCCTGTGAGTGTCACCATTACTACAGACACCAATCAAGCGAACTTTCTGTCCCTGGGGACTTCACTTCCCCCAACATTCCCACCCCCACCACTCAGACACCCCAACCACTTATAGTGGCCATGAGGATGGGAACCTCTGAGGTTCTCGTTTGCAGTGGCCACCTCCCCACCTGACCCTGTCCCGCCTGGTCAGGGGCCTACTTTGCTTCCTGAGGAGCATTTGTCCTCCTCCCTAAAGATATGAGTCATCACCAAGGTTTAAAAGGATGTCAAAGTATTGTAAGACCTAAAATCCCATGTGTACCCTGTGTGTGCTCAGTCGTGTCTGACTCTTTGCGATCCCGTGGACTGTAGCCTGCCAGGCTCCTCTGTCCATGGAATTCTCCAGACAAGAATATTGAAGTGGGTTATCATGCCCTCCTCCAGAGGATCTTCCCAACCCAGAGACTGAACCTGCATCTCTTGTGTCTCCTGCATTGGCAGGCAGGTTCTTTACCACTGAGCCACCTGGGAAGCTATAGAGGAGGACAGACGTCCTCTGGTCTCTTAGGGTGTGTGGCTGAGTCTAAGCATTAAACTGACATAAGATGGGTGAGCAGGAGGAAAGCATACACATCTTACTGATATTTGACACATACTTGGGACCTTTCAAAATAGAATGAAGTCCCAAAGAACTGAGCAGAAAATTAAAAAAAAATTTTTTATTGGAATAGAGTTGATTTACAATGTTGTGTGGTTGTGTGTTTCAGATGTACAGCAAAGTGAATCAGTGTGTGTTTTACATACACATATATTCACTCTTTTTTAGATTCATCAGTGGAAGGAGGCTTATCAAATGGTTGGCAGGTCCCAGAAAGGAAGCACTAATGAGGTTGATTTAACTCAGAAGCAAGAGAAAGCATTGGAGTGTGTTCAGCAGGGTCAGTCAGCCTCCACCTTACACACTCATTGGTGGCCCAGGTAGCAGGAGGCAATGGGGTGGAGAGGCCGCCAGCAGTCTGGCAGGGAAGCACTTGTTTCAGCCATCCAGGTGAGCGTGGTGATGCTCGCGCCAGTCTGTGGAAAACGGGAGCAAGAGGTACCAGATTCTCTTGGTGCTAGGAGCTCAGGTTCACTGGGATTTGAGTGAAGATGCTCAACGATCTTCACACTTCTAATTTGAGCAGTGATTACACTAATCCCGAGAGAAGAGAGGAAGAGAAATAGATCTAAGGAAGAATACTGTAACTGAAACCCAGGGAGCAGAAGCTCTTAGGAAAGGAGACCCTGGCAGAAATCTTTCACGTGTTTCAGAGAGAAGCCAGCGCACTGTGGGCCAGGGGAGCATCGTCTGGATTTCTCTATCACTGAAGCATCACTGGTGTTTGAAGAGCAGTGCCAAGGACTAAAGGGTTGGTCCCAAGGACTCAGAGGAAGGGGAGGAGGTGCAGACAGTGTGTGTAGACCACAAGGGGGAGCCGTGCCAAAAAGAGGAGGGAGAGAGTGCCGCAGGAGATGAACCTTGGTGGTGTTTTCAATGGAAGTGACCTGAGTCTGCTAGTGGAATGAACAGCAGCGCCTTCCAGTTGACAGGGTCAAGGGGGAGTACAACTGGCTGAGGAAGAAGGAACTGGGAAGTTTGAGGTGGTACCTGGTCCCATCGTAGGGGGCTAGTGTTGGGTCTGGTGGTGCCTGGTGTCTTCTCAGACTCTAAGACCGAGAGGGTGAGCGTTCATCACAAAGTTGAGAGAGAACTGAAAACAGAGATGTCCTCTCATCAGAAAGGACTGCAGAAGAATGTCAAGGGCTGTGGAGTTGTACCATCAGTTCTACCATCATTGTAGAACATGCAGAAGTCTTGTGGGAAAGGCATCAGCTATGTCACAGTTTGATGGGACACGAGCAGGGTAAACTTGCCCTGTGTCCAGACAGAACACTGGGGAAAGTGGATCCAGATCGTCAGCTGCAGGCAAGGTATGGAGGGGAGCCAGCAGCGGACTGGAGAGGTGCTGCCTCGGAGCTCACCCAACAGGACACACTTCTGGGAGGTCCCCAGGGGAGGCAGCTGGAGGGAGGGGCTGACACACAGAGAGGGGTTTGTGATTGTTGACATGCTGGACAGGGTCCAGGTGTGGTCACGGGAGTAGGTTGTTGAAGTGGAGAGCGAGACTAGAGCTTCCGGTGCTGTTGAAATATGCTGGGTGGAAGAGGGGGAGGACTGGGTCAGGGGTTGCTGAGGTTTCACATCCTCAACTCATTAAAAACCCTGAACAGCCACAAAATACCACACATACCCAAACACTTCCCATCTCAACAAGTGAACCGAAGGAGAAACCAGAATGAAATCAGTTGTCCATCAGTGAAAGGCTCTCAGTTGTGGAGCTTGAAGGGTGGATCAGGTCACAGAGAAAACTGTGGGCAGACCTGTAGGCCTGATCCTGGAGCTCGTCCTTGAGGCCCACAGGGAGGTTCTATGCGTGCTGGCCGCTTGGGGAGGGCAGCTGCCTTAGTGAGGGTGGCGGGGGCGGGGGGAGGCAGGCAGGGGGGCACAGTTGGCTCAGGGCAACCCTCCAGGAAGGGAGCTGGTGGCACTAAGACCTCATCCTCATTCCCCTCAGGTCTCTTGCCCAGGCTCTCATTCAGCCAAATCCGATGGACCCAGAGAACCCCGGAACCCTTTTGAAGTAGCCTCTGTGGCTCAGTTTCCCAGGGCAGAGAGAGCAGGTTGGAAAATAGACATTTATAGGGCAAATGAAGGGTACTGAGAACGTTTTTACAGCAGAGTGAGAGTATTTATTCAGAGAGGCTTACAGCATTATAGAAGAATTCTTCCGCTCTAAGGGGCTTTCAGCTTGAAGGGGAAATGATGATAAGCCTGTGTTTCACTTAACTTTTCCTGTGTGAACTAGGAGCCACCAAGCAGGCTGTATTTTTGATTTGTTTGAAGCTGACTTCTTGTGTTTATTTCTGCTCAATCTGTATACACTGCATCTTGAAGGCCTTGAATATTCACATTTGGAAAACATCCAACAGCTTTGTCTTTGCACTCCAGGGCCTTGAACTGTACTCTTGTCTCCAAGCTCTGAAATGGAGTGACATGGGGGACCTCAGCTTCCCCAGCTTCTGTAAGGGTAAAGCTGGAGGTCTTTGGAGACTGATGGTTCTTCTGGCAGAGTCAGGGAAGAGTGCCATGTGCACAGACTGTAAGGCCACCATTCAGCTGTGTTATCTGACTGTGTGTGGTCAGTCCCTCAGTCATGTCCGACTGTTTGCAACTCCATAGACTGTAGCCCACCAGGTTCCTCTGCCCATGTGATTTCCCAGGCAAGAATACTGGAGTGGGTTGCCACGCCCTCCTCCAGGGGATCTTCCCAGTCCAGGGATCAAACCCCTGTCTCTTGTGCCTCCTGTATTGGCAGGTGGATTCTTCACCACTGCGCCACCTGGGAAATCAATAATAAATAGAATTCTCTAGGCAAGAAAACTGGAGTCAGTAGCCATTCCCTTTTCCAGGGGATCTTCCTGACTCTGGGATCGAACTCAGGTCTCTTGTGCCTCCTACACTGTAGGCAGGTTCTTTACCATCTGAGCCACCAAACCAAATGGGCAAGGGAATTGTAAAAAATTATCTAATAACTGTGATAGTGAGTCATTTCCAGTTGATTGCCAAGTGTCAGTGTAATCTGTTTAAAGGAAACCAGTGTGAGATGAAGTATTTCCTGCCATATCATAGACAAGGATGTCACAGCCTTCAGCTGTTTTGGCCCTCCAAATGTGAATTTCTGAGCCCCGAGGGTGGCCAGGAAGAACAATGCGTGCTATCTGGCAGCCATGGAGCTGCCACCACTCCCTATGGTGAACAAGGAACTAAGGATGTGAATAATCACATCACAGGGCAGTGGCCCCAGATAGCTGAGATGCATATGAAAGGGATGATTTCAGTGAGCCCAGACTCTTGCATCTTCCCATACACAGAAAAGTGCAATTCCTTAATGAGATATCTCGTCTTCCCTCAGTTCAGTTCGGTTCAGTCATTCAGTCATGTCTGACTCTTTGCAACCGCATGGACTACAGCACGTGTTCCCTGATTAGCAATAATCTTTTGATTTTCAGATTACCTGCCCCTTGTTGCAAGCTTCTACATTACCTGACTTCCCACCCTCCCCTCCTCTCCCTGTCTCCTCAGAGCAGTTCTCTCAGGGTCACTTGAGAGGCTGTCTCCCGGGCTTGATGCCCTAAAAATTCCCACCAAATGAAACATAACTCTCACCATGTTTAGTTTTTAACTAAAACCGTGTCCTGTGATGTGATTATTCACATCCTTATTTCCTTGCTCACCATAGGGAGTGGTGGCAGCTCCATGGCTGCCAGATAGCAGGTATTGCTGTTCCTGGGCACTCTCGGGGATCAGAAATTCACATTTGGAGGGCAAAATTAGAGGAAAACTTATATTTTATAAGTTGACACCACTTTTGAGAATCTTCCCTAAATCTAGTTCCATTTGCTTTATCGGGTCAAAGGACGTTCATGCATTCGGCATAGAAGCAGTGTCTCCAGAATGCCAGGCACTGTGGGTGTGGGAATGCCCAGGTGTGAGCCACAGAATCACTGGGCAAAAGGGATCAGACAGCTGAGCATACGTGTGACTGTGGCAGCCCACTTCCCTGCATATGGTGATGAGAAGGGGCAGCCTGTCTGACTGTGATGATGGCCAGCTGGGGGATAGGTGCAGCCTGAGGACAGCTCTGCAGTGCTGGTGGGAAGAGTCTTCCAGTGGGTGACACTAAACCGAACTCTACAAGTCCAAAAGGGGGTAAGAGCATTCTAAGCAGAGGGAACAGTGTATGTGGAAGCTCTGGGGTAGGAAATTTGTGTTCAGGTGACAAAGCGAAGTCCGGTGTGTCTGGAGAGAAGTGAGTGCACGAAGGGAGAGAGGCTGGAATGCGGCTGGAGAGTGGCTGGTGAGGGTGGGAACCCCCAACACAATGTTCGCCCTGTTCGGGAGTCTGTATTTTGTTCCACATGTAGTGGGAAGATATTGAGAAAATGTAATTGGGGACGTGGCCTGATTGAGTTCATCCTCGAGACATGTCTATTGGCTATGATGTGAAGAGTGCAGGGGTGGGCCCAGGGGAGCTGGGAGGTCAGCCAGGAGGATATTGTAGATGACCTGGGGGCCATGAACGTGGAGAAAATGCTTAGATTTGAAAGATATTTTGGAAAGTAAGATACAGAGGAATTATTGATGGATTGGTTATGGGAATTAAAAGAAAGTGTGTGTCAGGATTTTGTGTTGGCTGAATTTGTCAGTGTTTATGTAAACTTGGCATGGTTGGCCAATATGAAACGATGTATGATGATGAGTCAAGCTTCCAGGTCTTATTTGCATCTGCTATTTTTAAATCAACTGGAAAGCTATTTAATTTGTTTAAACTAAACTAAAACAACAAATAAAAGCCATTCACCAATTTCTCCCACACCCACTTCTTGTAACTACATGCGTGTTCTCTATATATTTGAGCTTGTTTGTGTGTGTGTGTTTTAAGATTTCACATGTGAAATCATTTTTATGTCTGACTTATTGATTTATTTCACTTAGCATAATGCCCTTGACGTCCTTCCATGATCACAGATGGGAAGATGTCATTCTTTTTTGTAGTTAAATAATATTCCATTCTATGTATACATACTACAGTTTCTTTATCCATACATCCATCCTTCAGTGAACACTTAGGTGGCTTCCTATCTTGGCTGTTATACATAGTGCTGCAATAAACATGGGGGATGCATATATCCTTTTGTTTTCTTTGGATAGACACCCAGAAGTGGAATTGCTGAATATAATTGCAGAATATGGCAGTTCTATTTTTAGTTTATTGAGGAGCCTCTGGTACTATTCTGAATGGCTGTAACCATCTCACATTCCCTCTAAAAGTGTACAAGAGTTCCTGTTTCTCCATACCCTCGCCAACAATATTTTTTTAAATGTGTTTACTTAGTCTCTGAGCAATGGACATTCAGATTGCTTTTTAAAATATTTTTGTTTATTTTATATTTTTATTTTTTGGCTGTGCTGGGTCTTCACTGCTGCATGGGCTCGTCTCTAGCTGAGGCGAGTGGAGGTTTCTCTCTAGTTGTGGTGCACTGGCTTCTCAATGCAGTGGCTTCTCTTGATGTGGAGCATGGGCTCTGGGGCATGAGGGCTTCATTTGTGGCACATGGGCTCAGTAGTTGCAGCTCCTGGTCTCTAGAGCACAGGCTTAATTGTTGCGGTGTGCAGGCTTAGTTGTACCTTGGCTTGTGGGATCTTCCTGGATCAGGGATTGAACCTGTGTCTTCTGGATTGGCAGGTAGAATCTTTACCACTGAGCCATCAGGGAAGCCTCCAGCCAACACATTTTATGTGTGTTCTTTTTGGTGGTGGCTGTTCTGACAGGTGTGAGTGATACCTCATGTGGTTTTGATTTTCATTTCTCAATGATGGGTAAAGTTGAGCATCTTTTCAAGTAACTATTGGCCATCTGTTTGTTTGCTTTGGAAAGACATCTTTCAGACCTCCTGCTCAGTTTTAATGGAGCATTTTTGTCTTTAATAGGTCCACTGTCTTGGTGGGGAAACTGGAGCAGAAATCTGGGAGCATCTCATCATTATCCACTGCCCCTTCCTGGCTCTTTCCGCTACCATCAGCAACCCGGAGCATCTGACTGAGTAGGCCTGAGCTTCAGTCTAGATAGAATACTTATCTGTTTTGAATGTTTGAATGTCATCTTTTCTATATGTGTTCTGGAAAGTTCCATAACCACCTGATGAATCTCTTACCTTATCTCTGAATATTCAGGGAATACACTCACTCCTCCTGGCAGGTGCTGAGCAAGGCCACACTCTGTAAAGGAAAAAAACCAAGGGTTCCCCCAGCTGGATCTGCAGTTGAGTAGGAAATTTCCCCCGTATCTCAAGAAAGGCTCACCAGAAGTGATTGATTTATTTTTCTTTTTCTTTGTCCTTCTGCAAAGAAATAGAATTAAAATAGTATCATGGCTCCCTGGTGGCTCAGACAGTAAAGAATCTGTCTGCAATGCAGGAGACCCAGTTTCCATCCCTGGGTCAGGAAGATTCCCTGGAGAAAGGATAGGCTACCCACTCCAGTATTCTTGCCTGGAGAATCCCATGGAGAGGAACCTGGTGGGCTAGAGTGCCGGAGTCCAGCTCCAGTGGGTCCAGGGGTTCCTTCAGGAAGGATGGCGTCGGTGATGCGAAATGAGAAGACACAGCGAATCTTAGCGTCTCCAAGTGTCTCCCGACTTTATTGTTTTCAAGACAGCTTTTATATTTTTAGTGATACATAGAAACAAATGTAAAGTATAGAGTCATACCAAATCAGCTTAATGGGTCGGCAGTTTTGACCATTATTGAAACCGTTTGCATCTCTTAGTTACAAAAAGTTTCATTATGTTTACATCATCTTCTGGCCCGGGTGCCTGCCAACACCCTGTGACTCTCCATTGACAGGGGTCGACCAGCCAGAACACTCCTGCATCCGGCACAGCAGGAAAGAATTCATCAACAGAAAGCCTCAAGGCAAAACCTCTCTTCGGTAATCCATCCCACGCCCGAGCCCGAGGGAAAAGAATGTGGTCCCATAAGGTCATGGTACAGCAAGTTGAAACAATGTAGCGCAAAGGTCAGCTCTTAGCAAAAATCACCAGCTAAATTAACAATTGTCTTATTATTTGTATTAAAGCTAAACTTTTATCTCTAACTATTATGCTTTCATTATATAGGCTAAATATGTTAAGAGCAAAAACATAGTGAGTAAATATAGATTAAGTAACAGTTTCATAAAGCAATATTTCTTATATTTCCTAATAAGCCTTCTTTCCTACGAAGGGTTCTGTGCCCATTGGGGCTTTCTGTGCAGAGGCTCTCAATGCTGTTTTATTGTTAAGGAGCAGTCATGCACATTAGTTCCAAAGGCACAGGCACTCTTGTTAAACAGACTAAAATGCTAGCAAGGGAAGTTTAGATTAAAATACTCTATATCCTAGATAATCTAACAGGGCGCCACCGTTCGGGGGCCGTATCGATCAGGGTTCCAGATTGATCTATTTAGGAAGAGATCAGGAAAGGCCTTTTCCCTAAGTCACAGAAAATAAGAAGAGGTTTATTATAGCAAGCATCAGAAAGAGAGATATCATCTTTAAGGTGAGCGCTGAGACAGCCTTCCTTGCGAGAATCCCTGAGGCCTGAGTTACTCTGCTCATCAGGTCTTCTCCTCATGACTCTGTCATGGGTGGGATCTCGTGAGCTGGCTTCCGGCACTACAGTCTGTGGGGTCGCAAAGAGTCAGACACTTTGATTGAGCAACTAACACACACACATAATGACACAGTCTGCCATGGACCTTGAGACTTCTTATGTTGTCCCAGTTTACAGATGTTTGGAAAGATAGGGGAGCCTTATTAGTTGAAAGCCCCGTATCATTTTTCCATTGTGCTAGATCTTTGCCCACTAACAACAATTATAGCAAAGACTCTGATTTGCCAAGTGCCTTTCTAAGTACTTTGCATATGTTGATGTGTCTTAGATGGCCAACAACGCTTATGATTTATTATTTTAATTGCTGCTGTTAGGTAGATTTTCTGACTGCTATTATTATTTCCTTTTAAATATGAAAAACGAGGCACAGAGAGATTTTGTGATTCAACCAAGAGTCTCAGCCCAGGTTAAGGAGGCTGGAATTCAACCTTAGGTCATCTGGCTCCAGGGCCTATTCATTTATGTACAAGTTTTAAGGCACATAACATTTTCTGTATTTTGAAGTACTTGACATTTCAGGAAGTGGTTCCATGTTCTGCATAAGTAATACATAATTAAAATTTTTAAGGTGGCTACAATCTGTAAAACGGTACTGGAAACAAGCAGACAGTATGATTGAATGAAGTATTGCTTCTAAAAGAAATGCCAACTCCCGTGCCAGTTCCCACAAGAACTACTTGCTGATGAAGCAGTCATATAAAGTGAGACTTGGTAGGTTTGACACATTCATAGGAATTTTGTGTCTTCCTTTCAAGTTATCCCATCCTTGTGTGTCCATTCATTGGGAAATTCTTGCTCTTCACTTCCAGCGCTGTATGAAGAGAGATACGATGACTTAGAGAAGTACATATGTTCAGTGAGCAATCATGACATTTCCTGTGACCATTTTCACCTGTGTGCTGCGTTGACAACAGACCATGTGAGTGATACTTCTGCCATGTTTGTTCTGAGCAAAGGCTATTATTTATGTCATAATGCAGAGCTGCCTGGGTGGTACTCATCAGAATTACAGAATCAGTACTTTTAACAGATATTTAATCTGAGTTTTAAAAGCAACAAGAATAACTTCCTAGTTTTTATCTATTCCTTAATGGTGTATGCCTCTGCAAAGCTTAAAAATGACTGAACACTTTAACCTGAAGTTTTTTTGGGTTGATTTTTCTTTATTCTTGGATGTTATCTTTGCCCATTTTCCTTCTTCTCAGCACCCATGTCCATCCATCCACCTTTTTGGACACTGTCTCTTCTCTTAGTGCAGCTACAACTTTGTGTGGACAGTGTCTCATACACGTGAGAATTTGATCGCTGTGAATTAGGTTAGACGAGGAAAAGATGCTTTTCACTGACATAGCAATCACACTGTGATGTTTTGGTAGTAAATCAATAAGGTGGAAGTCTTAAGGAGACCTCATTTGGGGCTCTGGGGTTTGAGTGGGGGAAGATTTCTTAATTTTCTTCGCATTTGTTTTCCTTTTCCATTCTATTCTCAGGATGGCCCATTAAAGCTTTGGTTGCCTCTCAAAGTGATAATTAGGCAACAGTTTTGCTTCCAAGACTGAACAAGTTAAATATACTCTAAACTCTGTTGTCAGATGAAGCCTTCTGGTCTGACAGTTTTTAAGTCACATGCAGTTTTCTTTAGTTACAATAGTTGATGTCCTAGGGAGTAGTTCCAAGTTCTGCCTGAATGACGTATCTATCAGAAACATAACTTAGGTAAATAAAGAGGATAATTCTGATCCTGCTGAGCCTCTGATGGCTTTCTTTTGCAAACAGCCAAAGGCACAGCTCCTTGGTCAGGCTCCCGAGGTCTTCCAGAACCCAGCCCCAAGTGCTTCTGCTCATCTGCTTGATGGATTTTACTGGACGCCCTCATGGTTTATCTGTAAACTGGAGTGTTTCACCACAGATGCGCAGTACCAGTTGTCCAGACCCTGTTCATCTTTGATGGCCCTTCTCATGGGAAATCTCTTCAGAATCCTCTGTGACCTGCTTAGCTGGAGGGAGTCTTCTCTCCACGCACCTGGTCTGTATTTCCTGTCTGACAACAGTCGTGGTTGTCTTGCTGCTGAAGTTCCTTAACAGCTTGTCTTCTTACTGGAATAATTCCTTGAAGACAGATTTTCTGCCCTTGTGGTTTGTAGCTAGCTGGATTGAAATGTTTGTTACATGAATATAGACACCCAGAGGGAGCACATACTTTGGGTTCTAAGGATTTTATGTATCTTGTCTCCTTTAACCTTTGCAACAATAGGATGGACGCCTTACTGATACTCCCGTTTCACAAGCGAGGGAGGTAGGGCAGAGAGAACCTGTACTGCTGAGGAAGGGGTGGGGCTGGGGTGCCGTCTCACATAGATGACTCCAGAGCCTGCAGTTTCATCTCTGTGTTCTGAACAGACTGGTGGACAGATGCGTGAGTGAGGGACTGAGTGAGAATCACGTTATGGCCTTTGGGCTGTGACGCAGTAGCTTCTAAAAGCAATGGAATGAGTTCAGTGCAGTAATTTTCCAATAGGATTTTATTACAGGACTTTCTTTTTTGTGTGGCAATAGCTCTATCTACATCTAAAGAAAACTGAAATGTGGGTGAAATTCCTGTGACCTAACTCGTACCCCCAAACTGGAGTAGTGATGATAACCCACACATAGATAACAAGCCTCCTTTCTCTGTGTCCATCTCCTCTTCTCTTCTCTTTCCACCTTGTCACTAGGCATTTCAGTGCAGCATTTACACAGTCCTCTGTTCTGTGTAGATGGTTCAGGGCAGGCTGTCTTTAGGTGGCAGTGAGCACAGGGGTTGGGAGAACTTGGTGAGGTTGGCATCTTGCTCCAAGTGCCTGTCTGCTATCTCAGTGGCTATTAATGGATGGCTGGGAAGCGGCTCCAGCTACTCTAACCCCATGTGACTCCTGCAAAGGTCATGCTGCTGCATGAGTCTCCTTTTGCAATAGGAACCCAGCTTGGACGGCATTAAATGTGTATGTTGACAGTTGTGTGTGTAGCGTGTGTTCATATGGAGTGTTTCCTAAAGCATCAGTGGCACAAGGCATGGCAGCCTCCCTGAGCAAGGAGGTGATCCCTGATCTTGTGTAGTAGACCTCAGGTGGACGTGAGGAGGTTGGGTGGTGAGGCAACATGAACAGAAGAGCTGTCCCCATAGGTGTCTGCGCTGTGGCTCTGCTGTCACACGGGGGCTCCAGAAGGAGGGGCTGAGTAGGTTTAGGGCCTGCCTCCATGTGAGGTTCATTTCTGGCACGGGGTGGAGTCCAACTTGGTCACCAGCTATCTGGCCACTCAGGGACAGCTGTCGGGACGGGGGTGTCAGCCCCAGCAAATGTGGGAGGGGCTGCGCATCTTTCTGCTGCCTGTGGAACTGTGCTTCCCGTCACCTGTGGGGTTGCGGACAGTGCGATTTGCCAAAACACCATCATGGTGTGATGCTGCATGTTCATAAATGAAGGAGGGTGTGAGCCTGTGACCTTTTATCTCTCTTCCTTGTCTCCCTGGGCTGGCTCATTAGTTGTCATACAGTGAACACCAGCGGAATGGAATGGTGTGGCCCAGCTTTTGGCCACGGAGATTGTTAAATTGATTAAAAAATGAAGACCTGTAAGTTGGTCCGGAGAAGGCAATGGCACCCCACTCCAGTGACGGAGGAGCCTGGTAGGCTGCAGTCCATGGGGTCGCTAAGAGTCAGACACGACTGAGCGACTTGACTTTCACTTTTCCCTTTCATGCACTGGAGAAGGAAATGGCAACCCACTCCAGTGTTCTTGCCTGGAGAATCCTGGGGACAGAGGAGCCTGGTGGGCTGCCGTCTATGGGGTCGCACAGAGTCGGGCACGACTAAAGCGACTTAGCAGCAGCAGAATGGTGTAATGCCTATATAGCAAGGAATTAATATGCAATGAATTAGCGAGTAAATTGTTACATAGTTATACTGATTTTTCACCAACTTACACATTTATATTTTTTATTCTTTTTCAAAGACAGTGTAATTTTTATTTAGCATCTTGTCATTTAAGTTAGCATTTTTACTTATATAGCTTAAAATACATAATTTTGTATGGCTTACCTATACTGTATTTCATTCGCATTATGCACAGCATTGTTACTTTTATACTTTTAGTGTTTACCATGAAACTGAAGTGAAATAGATAGTAATAAATAGCATAAGTGAAACCTGAATGCTAGGAAACTGTAGTCGCTCAGTGGAGTCTGACTGTTTGCGACCCCATGGACTGTAGTCCACCAAACTCCTCTCTCCATGGAATTCTCTAGGCAAGAATACTGGAGTGGATTGCCATTCCCTTTTTCAGGGGATCTTTCCAACCCAGGGATGGAACCTGGGTCTCCCGCATTGCCGGCATTGTCTTTACCATCTGAGCCACAAGGAAATCCAAACAATACAAGATGAAATATGAAAGGAATTTTCTATTTTTCTATCAGTTTCTTCCAGTCCTCATTCTCAGAGGTTGACCCTAAATTTGTTTCTTAATTTTCATCTAGTAATAATCTCTGTAGATGCAAGGGTATTCTCTATATGTATATGTATTTGTTTATTTCTATATATCTATCACTTGCTTTTGCTATGCAATATCTTAAAGACATTTCCATACCAGTCCATATATATTTCTTAAATTTTCTCAAAACACTCTTTATAAATTTATATCAAAATTAATTATGTCCATTCCTTTCATGAGATTCCCAAGCTTTTCTGCGACAGTTATATTTCCAATAAATGTATGTTTTGTTGTTTTTATTATTATGTGTATATATGAGTTCCTAGATGTAGAATTGTTGATATTACATTTGATTCAATGTTCAGGTAGTATATACATTTAAAATGTTGATACTGTTATTTATTGCCAAAATATCATTCCCTTTTTTTAAAATCTATTTTTTTAATTGAAGGAAAATTGCTTTGCAATATTGTGTTGGTTTCCGCCATACGACAGCCCAAATCAGTCATAATCATACATAATGTCACCTTGCCTCATACCTCAGTTGATAAAGAATCTGCCTGCAATGCAGGAGACTCCTGGGTCGAGAAGATCCCCTGGAAAAGGAAATGGCAACCCACTCCAGGATTCTTGCCTGGAGAGTCTCATGAATAGAGGAGCCTGACAGGCTCCAGACCATGGGGTCGCAAGAGTCGGACACGACTTAGTGACTAAACCAGCACCATCTCCATCGTGAACCTCCCTCTTCTCCCCGGACTCCACCCCTGTAGGTCACCACAGAGCGCCAACCTGGGCTCCCTGTGTTATATAACAACTTCTCACCATTATCTGTTTTATACAAGGTAGTGTGTATATGTCAATGCTACTTTTTCTGTTTGTCCCACTCTTTCCTTCCCCTACTGCATCCACGAGTTCCATCTTTATATCTGCGTCTTCATTTCTTTCCTGCAAATAAGTTCATCAAAACCATTTCTCTAGATTCCATACAGATACGATAAATTTTATATTTGTTTTTTTATCTTTCTGACTTCAGTTCTGTTCATTTCAGTCGCTCAGTTGTGTCCGACTCTTTGTGACCCCATGAATTGCAGCACGCCAGGCCTCCCTGTCCATCACCAACTCCAGGAGTCTACCCAAACCCATGTCCATCGAGTCAGAGATGGCATCGAGCCATTTCATCCTCTGTCATCCCCTTCTCCTACTGCCCCCAGTACTTCCAGCATTAGGCTCTTTTCCAATGAGTTAATTCTTCGCATGAGGTGGCCAAAGTATTGGAGTTTCAGCTTCAACATCAGTCCTTCCAATGAACACCCAGGACTGATCTCCCCTAGGATGAACTGGTTGGATCTTCTTGCAGTCCAAGGGACTCTCAAGAGTCTTCTCCAACACCACAGTTCAAAAGCATCAATTCTTCAGCACTCAGCTTTCTTCATCGTCCAACTCTCACATCCATACATGACTACTGGAAAAACCATAGCTTTGACTAGACAGACCTTTGTTGGCAAAATAATGTCTCTGCTTTTAAATATGCTATCTGGGTTGGTCATAACTTTCCTTCCAAGGAGTAAGCGTCTTTTAATTTCATGGCTGCAATCACCATCAGCAGTGATTTTGGAGCCCCAAAAAATAAAGTCACCCACTGTTTCCCCATCTATCCGCCATGAAGTGATAGGACCAGATGCCATGATCTTAGCTTTCTGAATGTTGAGCTTTAAGACAACTTTTTCACTCTCCTCTTTCACTTTCATCAAGAGGCTCTTTAGTTCTTCTTCACTTTCTGCCATAAGGGGGTTGTCATCTGCATATCTGAGGTTATTCATATTTCTCCCAGCAATCTTGATTCCAGCTTGTGTTTCTTCCAGCTCAGCGTTTCTCATGCTGTACTCTGCATATAAGTTAAATAGGCAGGGTGACAATGTACAGCCTTGACGTACTCCTTTTTTCTATTTCAAACCAGTCTGTTGTTCCATGTCCAGTTCTAACTGTTGCTTCCTGACCTGCATACAGGTTTCTCAAGAGGCAGGTCAGATGGTCTGGTATTCCCATCTCTTTAAGAATTTTCCACAGTTTATTGTGATCCACACAGTCAAAGGCTTTGGCATAGTCAATAAAGCAGAAAATGATGTTTTTTTCTGGAACTCTCTTGCTTTTTTGATGATCCAGAGGATGTTGGATAATTTGATCTCTGGTTCCTCTGCCTTTTCTAAAACCAGCTTGAACATCTGGAAGTTCACGGTTCAGTTACTGCTGAAGACTGGCTTGGAGAATTTTGAACATTACTTTATTAGCGTGTGAGATGAGTGCAATTGTGCAGTAGTTTGAGCATTCTTTGGCATTGCCTTTCTTTGGGATTGGAATGAAAACTGACCTTTTCCAGTCCTGTGGCCACTGCTGAGTTTTCCAAATTTGCTGGCATATCGAGTGCAGCACTTTCACAGCATCATCTTTTAGGATTTGAAATCGCTCAACTGGAATTCTATCACCTCCACTAGCTTTGTTCATAATGATGCTTCCTAGGCCCACTTGACATCACATTCCAGGATGTCTGGCTCTAGGTGAGTGTCAGTGATCACACCATCGTGATTATCTGGGTCTTGAAGATCTTTTTTGTACAGTTGGTCTGTGTATTCTTGCCACTTCTTCTTAATATCTTCTGCTTCTCTTAGTTCCTTACCATTTCTGTCCTTTATCGAGCCCATCTTTGCATGAAATGTTCCCTTGGTATCTCTAATTTTCTTGAAGAGATCTCTAGTTTTTCCCATTCTGTTGTTTTCGTCCAATTCTTTGCATTGATCACTGAGGAAGGCTTTCTTATCTCTCCTTGCTATTCTTTGGAACTCTACATTCAGATGGGAATATCTTTCCTTTTCTCCTTTGCTTTTCACTTCTTTTCTTTCAAAGCTATTTATAAGGCCTCCTCAGACATTCATTTTGCTTTTTTACATTTCTTTTCCATGGGGATGGTCTTGATCCCTGTCTCCTACACAATGTCACGAACCTCCATTCATAGTTCATGAGGCACTCTGTCTATCAGATCTAGTCTCTTAAATCTATTTGTCACTTCCACTGTATAATCATAAGGGATTTGATTTAGGTCATACCTGAATGGTCTAGTGGTTTTCCCTAGTTTCTTCAATTTAAGTCTGAATTTGTCAATAAGGTGTTCATGATCTGAGCCACAGTCCGCTCCTGGTCTTGTTTTTGCTGACTGTATAGAGCTTCTCCATCCTTGGCTGCAAAGAATATAATCAATCTGATTTCAGTGTTGACCATCTGTTGATGTCCATGTGTAGAGTCTTCTCTTGTGTTGTTGGAAGAGGGTGTTTGCTCTGACCAGTGCGTTCTCTTGGCAAAACTCTATTAGCCTTTGTCCTGCTTCATTCTGTACTCCAATGTCAAATTTGCCTGTTACTCCAGGTTTTTCCTGAAGTCCTACTTTTGCATTCCAGTCCCCTATAATGAAAAGGACATCTTTTTTGGGTGTTAGTTCTAAAAGGTCCTGTAGGTCTTCATAGAACCGTTTAACTTCAGCATCTTCAGCATTACTGGTTGGGGCATAGACTTGGATTACTGTGATATTGAATGGTTTGCCTTGGAAAGGAACAGAGATCATTCTGTCATTTTTGAGATTGCATTCAAGTACTGCATTTCTGACTTACTTCACTCCAAACTGTCGTTCTTGAGGTTTTACTAACAGCTAGTTATTCAACTGTGTCCTACTCTTCTCTGTTCTTGGGATTTTTCAGGCAAGAATACTGGGATGGGTTGCATTTTTTCCTCCAGGGTATCTTCCTGACTTAGGAATCAAATCTGTGTCTCCTGTGTCTCCTTTACTCACTGAGCCATTGAGGAAGCCCCACTAACAGCTACTGTCCTGTCCATAGTCCATGTGAATTTTTTTGACCACATTCTCAAGAACCAGTATCTGATAAATATATTTATCACATGTGATTAAAGTTATTTTTTACTTGAACTGCAAACTTTTTGATATAATTGAGTTTGAGCATCTTCCCACATGTTTAATTTGATTTGTATTTGTTTTTGGATTTTATATATATGTCTTTAATCTTATTCATTCAATTTTTGATTTTTATGAGAGAATTTTAAGCCAAATAAATTGTCTATTTTACATCGTATATATAGTTAATATTTTCTGGTTAAATGTTTTAAACTTTTTATCCTATGTAGAGTTATCTTTGCATGTAAAATTTTTTGTAGTTTATATTAAATTTTAAAAAAATCTATCTTGCTTAGGAAGAATTTTCTCATTTCAGTTGTGCCAAAAGTTCTTCAATTATTTTTTTCCTTTGCATTTAATTTTTCAAGCATTTTTCATATCTTACATCTTATAACATTTGATTCATCTTGAATTTATTTAGGAGTTTGAATAGGGTTTGATTTATTTGTTCTGTAAATTTTAGAATGTTTTAAAAATATTCACCTATTTATCATTTTGCCATTGATTTGAAATTCTGACTATTGTATTTTGAACTCCCAATGTATCTGGGTCCAATTCAAAACTTTAATCTTTTTAACTGATCTCTTTATTCATGTGCACCTTGGCACATAATTGCTATGATATCTAAGATATTTTGACATGTGAAGAATCTAGAAGTCCCTTATTACTGCTACTGCTGCTACTGCTAAGTCGCTTCAGTCGTGTCCGACTCTGTGCGACCCCATAGACGGCAGCCCACCAGGCTCCGCCGTCCCTGGGATTCTCCAGGCAAGAATACTGGAGTGGGTTGCCATTTCCTTCTCCAGTGCATGAAAGGGAAAAGTGAAAGTCAAGTCGCTCAGTCGTGTCCGACTCTTAGCGACCCCATGGACTGTAGCCTACCAGGCTCCTCCGTCCATGGGATTTTCCAGGCAAGAGTACTGGAGTGGGGTGCCATTGCCTTCTCCGAGAAGTCCCTTATTAGCATTTTGTTATTGTTGTTTTTGTTATTTTAAATTAGTTTATTTATCTTTTTTTTTTTAACTTTACAATATTGTATTTGTTGTGCCATACACTGACATGAATCCACCATGGGTGTACATGTGTTCCCTTTCCAGAACCCGCCTCCCACCTCCCTCCCCATCCCATCCCTCCGGGTCATCCCAGTGCACCAGCCCTGAGCACCCTGTATCATGTGTCTTTTACAGAATTTTGCCTAAGCCTGTAAGTATTAGGCAAAAAACTATTACAATATTGTAAAGTAATTAGCCCCCAACTAAAATAAATAAATTTATTAAAAAAAAAAAGTAAAAATTAAATAATAGATTAAGTATAAATAAGATAAAAATAAAATTAGCTTAAAATTGTTAAAATAAATTTAAAATATATTCAAAACTATTATTTTCATTAAGATTCACATTAAGAAGAGTTTATACGTTTAGAGTATATATATTAAAAAAAAACCTGTTATCTAGATAAGAATTGGTGTTTTCGGTTAACAAGTCACCTATTGTAACATTGGGTGGAACTTGTAGTTCCTGCCCGTGTTTCTAATCCCTTGCAGATAGCTGTTGTTCTTTAGCTATGACGTCTAAAATGCTACGTGACACTTGCTTTAGGAAAAAAAATCATCTCTTTCAAAGCAATTCAGGACGTAAATCACTGCTAAGCATCTTGTGCTGCTGAGATCTTCTTGCCATGTACTGTGATAAGTTGATTCAGTCCTGTATGACTCTTTGCAACTGTATGGACCGTGGCCTGCCAGGATTCTCTGTCCATGGACTTTGCCAGAAAAATATAGTCACACACACACACACACACACACACACACACACACACACACACACACACAAGAAAGAAAAACCTAAAAAAAAAAATGTGTTAGGATACAGTTTTAGAGATTTTTTTTCTGAAATGCTAACATGTTTCTTTTATTATGACTTATTACAACCCCAGGTGGCACTAGTGGTAAGGAATCCACCTGCCAATGCAAGAGATGCCAGAGACTTGGGTTTGCTCCCTGGATTGGGAAGATTCCCTGGAGCAGACAGTGGCAACCCACTCCAGTATTCTTGCCTGAAAACTTCCATGGACAGAGGAGCCTGGCAGGCTGCTCAAGTTGATTACATAATACTTGGATATTGACATACACACTGCTGCTGCTGCTGCTGCTGCTGTTGCTAAGTCGCTTCAGTTGTGTCCGACTCTGTGCGACCTCATAGACGGCAGCCCACTGGGCTCCGCCGTCCCTGGGGTTCTCCAGGCAAGAACACTGGAGTGGGTTGCCATTTCCTTCTCCAATGCATGAAAGTGAAAAGTGAAAGTGAAGTCGCTCAGTTGTGTCTGACTCTTAGCGACCCCGCGGACTGCAGCCTACCAGGATCCTCCTTCCATGGGATTTTCCAGGCAAGAATACTGGAGTGGGTTGCCATTGCCTTTTCCGGACATATAAACAGTATATTTAAAATAGATAATCAACAAGGGCCTACTCTATAACACAGAGAACTCTACTCAATATTTTGTAATAACCTAAATTGAAAAAAGAATTTTATAAAATAGATATATATACATGTATAACTCAGTCCCTTTGATTTAGACCTGACACTAACATATTGTTGGTCAACTGTACTATAATATATAATAAAAATTAAAAAAAAATAGAGGATTTTATTCAATGGTTTTGCCATTAGATTGACATATTTAACTCTTAAACAAGTTACTCAAGTTTATCTGAAGCCATGATATTTGCATATGCTTTATGTTATCAAGCTATATTTTATGTTTCCATCATAAACCAATTAATGAAGTCACCTTAGTTTTTTTTTTTTTTTCTTTTACGAAACTGACTTCATTTTTTTTTTTTTTTTTTTTGACATAGAACAGAACCCACTCCAGTATTCTTGCCTGGGGAATCCCATGGACAGAGGAGCCTGGTGGGCTACAGTCCATGGGGTTGCAAAGAGTTGGACATGACTGAGCAACTAACACATATACTGTTTTATTTATTTATTGCTTGCACTGAGTCTTCCTTGCTGCATGTGGGATTTCTATATTTTCAGAGAGTGGGAGCTACTCTCTAGTTGTGGTTCATGGGCTTCTCATTTCTGTGGCTTCTCTTGTTGAGGAGCACAGGCTCTAGGTGCATGGGCTTCAATTCTTGCAGCCTGAGGGCTCAGTAGTTGTGACTTACTGTCCTTAGGGTGCCTGGGCTTCAGTAATTGCAGCACTGGAGCTAATTAGTTGTGGCTACAGGACCCTGGTGTATTCAGACCTCAGTAGTTGTGGCATGCAGGCTGTCTAGTCATGCCTCTCAGGCTCTAGAGCATGTGCTCAGTGGTTGTGGTGCATGAGTTTAATTGCTCTGCAGCATGTGGAATCTTCCCAGACCAGGGATTGAACCTATGTCCCCTCCACTGGCAGGCTGATTCCCATCCACTGCACCACTAGGGAAGTCCATTAGTTCTTACATTTATTTTGAAAATTGTGCTCCTATATACATAGGGAAGGTTGAGTGTCAAAGAATTGATGCTTTAGAATTGTGTTGCTGGAGGAGACTCTTGAGTGATCCTTGGACAGAAAAGAGATCAAAGCAGCCAAATCTAAAGGAAACCAATCCTGTACATTTTTTGGAAGGACTGATGCTAAAGCTGAAGCTCCAATATTTTGGCCACCTGATACAAAGAGCAAACTCAATAGAAAAGACCCTGATTCTGGGAAAGGTTGAAGGCAGGAGAAGGGGATGACAGAGGATGATAGTTAGATAGGATCACAAAATCAATAAGCATGACTTTGAGCAGACTCCAGGAGATTAAAAAAGGACAGGGAAGCCTGGCGTGTTACAGTCCATGATGTCAACAAAGAGTTGGACATAACTTAGCGACCGAACAACAACATACATAACAAAATTTACAATTTTAATCATTTTAAAGTGACACAGACTTGTTATAGAAACATTACCACTATCCAACTCTTAAACTTTTCCAACTTCCCAAACTGAAATTTCAGTCATTAAACAAAACTCTACATTTAAGCTCATGAAGCCCCAGGCAACCACCATTCTACTATCTGTTTATGAGTTTGATTGTCTAAGTTCTTCATGTAAGTCAAATTATATGATAATTGCTTTTATGTGATTGCCTTCTTATAACTTTTTATAATATCTTTTCCCCTTTAAATACTCTTGGGACCCTTGTTGAAAATTATCTAAAGACATATCAGTTCAGTTCAGTCGCTCAGTCGTGTCCGACTCTTTGTGACCCCATGAATTGCAGCACAGGTTTATTTCTGGACTTTCTATTTTATTCCATTAGTCCACCATCCATCTTCATTCGAATACTGGTGCTATGATTACCATTGCTTTGTATAATATCTTTTAGAGTCAGGAAATATGAGACCCCCAGCTTTCTTCTTTTCAAAATTGTTTCAGCAATTTGGAGTCCTTGAGATTCCATATGAATTTTAGCATGGATTTTTCCGTTTCTGCAAAATCAATATTGCTATTTTGATCTGTATATTACTTGAGGTAGTATTAACAACTTAATACTTTTAAATGTCCCAGATCATAAATGTCTTTTCATATTTGTGTGTGTTCCATAATATCTCTCAGTAACCTTTTGTAGTTTTCAGTTTACAGGACTTGTCTCTTTGATTAAGTTTACTTAAATATTTTATTTTTTGATACTTTTATACGTGGAATTATTTTCTTAATTTTTCCTTGAGTTGCTCATTATCACATAGAAATGAAACATCATTTCATAAAAAAAAAAAAACTCTCAAGTAATTAGCAAAAGATGTACCTTGACATAAGAAACTCCATATATTACAGATATACAGCTAACATCATCCTCAATATAGAAAGGTTGAAATCTTCCTCATTAAAATCTAGAATAAGACAAGAGGGCACACTCTCACAAGTCCTTTTATAACATAGTACTGCCATAAAAATTCCTGTGAAAAGTTTATATTTTTCTGAGTATAGATCCTGTCATCTCTGATGACAGGAGATAATTTTATTAATTTTTATTTAGTATTATTCTCTGTAACACTTCTAATGACAGCAACGTTCTACCTTTCAATCACAGCTTAAACATAACCTTTTAAGAAGGGTCTCCTCTGATTATATTATCCATGGTAGAATTCTATCTCTTCTTTTCTGTCACGTTATTCTATTTCTTACATTATGAGCCCTGAATAAGACTATAGCTACTTTATTAAATGTCTCCTTTTTTATTGTCTGACGATTATAATATCCATGCAGGAAAATATTTTTTACGTGATTTTTCCGCTGCTTTTATTAAGTACTGTGTCCTAACTCATAGCACAGATGATGGCATAAGAGGCGTGCCCTGACTTTTATAAACAACTAATAATTGGATAAATTATTAGTTATTACATCTAAAACCTGAAAACATTTAATTTTATTTTTAGTATAACTGTTATTTATTTAACCAAATTTTAAGGTGATTGAATCTAGTATTAAATAAAAGGAAAGATATTCTTTCCATGGCAGGGGAGAATATATTAATAATTCCACTAGATCAAAATGAGTGGGTCTATATTTTATCCTTATTGGCAGCAGCCTCATAGTGATTCTAAAGCTACTTTTTTTGTTTTTTTGCATGTTGTACCTTTCTGACATTAATTACATGCTTTGCTCTCGTAATATCTTCACATATTTTTTGTTGTTATTTAGTACCTAGGTCATGCCTGATTCTTTTGCCACCCTACAGACTGTAGCCTTCCAGGCTCCTCTATCCATGAGATTTTCCAGGCAAGGATACTGAAATGGGTTGGTATTTCCTTCTCCAGAGGATCTTCCTAAAACCAGGGGACAAACCTGCATCTTATGCATTGGCAAGTGAATTCTTCATCACTGAGCCACCAGGAAAGCCCCTATAGATGTTCTTTAAAACCTCTGTGGAAAATCCCAGTGAATTAATTAAACAAGAATCAGCCTTGAATACATTCCAAGACTCAGTGATAATTGAAGCTGGAAGGGATGGAATATCCCATGATCTTCACCTCTAATAGGAAGAAGATGCTATTTGCTTAGTAACTGGCATAAAACATTCAGGAGGTCCTTTCTTAGACTTATAACATGACTTAAAAAGAATCATGGGAATGTCTTTCAAAATCTCAGTCAACTAATCTGGTCATGTTTATATGACAGAGTGAAAATAACTGACCAGTCAAATGCTATTTTTCTTTTTGAAGTTAGTAGGAAAGAACTTACTTGTGAATAATTTCCCTGCCAAATAGCTAGCTGATTTCTTCTATGTATATGTAGGATTTACTGGTCATTTTGATATATTTCCTAATGTAATGAACTTGTTTTTCAGTGTGTGTACCATGGAATTACTTTCAAATAATTTACACTTCGCATAAAAATGACCTGAGTAATTAGAAGGTTCCATGAAGTAAATGGACAGAAAGTCAAATAAACTATACACTCAAGTAATAAGGCAGCCTTTTTTCCTCTGTTGTCAAACTGGATGAAAAACAATTCCAAGTGTTTATGAATAACTTCAAGTTATTTTTCAGGTTCTGAACAAGCCTCCAGAAGGTAATACTAACATTAAATAGTGGGAACCAGACTCACAGATGTGACTTTCTTTATTATATAAGAAAGTTAATTTCTTTGAAATCAATCAAACAGATTCAATTCTAGGTATATCACTTAAAAATGTGTACATGAGAAAATGAATTAGATATTCTGAGCCTTAATTTTTTCACTTATGAAATAAGGATTACAGTTCTTGCTACTGTAAATATTAAATGTGTTACATTAAACTATGAGTGTGTGATTGGAATATACTGTAGGAGTTTGGAGAAGTAGAGTGATGTTATCAGAATAAGATTAAAAAGTACAATTTGATCTGCTTAAGGAGAATTGACTTTTGAGGCCAATATAAATGTGGAGAGACTTAGTAGGAGGCTATTAGAGTGGACCAGGAGGAAATTAAGTAGGGGATGATCACATTTGTGATGTATTTTGAAAATAGAGTTAGTAGGATTTATTAATTCTCATGAGAGTAAAAAATGAGTTAAGAGTACTGAAATTTTGTTTCTGAATATTAACATGAAAATTATAGCATTTAATGAGACAAATAAGGAATGCCTCTTTAAATTTTGCTTAGAAAATGCTCATGTTTATTGTGGAAAATTTAGAAGTTATGTTTTACAATAGTAAATTGCTATTCAATTGGAATTCAAAATTAGATATGTTGTAAATAAACATTTGAAATTTAGGGGAAAGATAAGGATTAGAAATACAAAATTAGACTGTTGCAGTATAGTTTATTGGTCAGAAAAGGGAAATATCTACCTAAAGACTGAAAAAGTGTCAGGGAGCTTTGAGACAATTCAAGACAAGGAACTTGTGTTCATACATTCATCTACCCACTGACTATGTGTATTACCTTGAGTGTGTCTCATGTATTATACTCTGCGTCTTTATAAATGCTGCACCTTTTCATGACTTTCTCTTTCTATTTCTTTATACTTTGAATTATTTTTTACACTCAGCTGAAGCATTACTTCCTCTTGAAGGTCTTCTGTGATACTTACTTGATATACTCTTATATTCTGACTCCTCAGTGCTGTGTGGATTTAATGGAACTTCATACATGTGTCTGGAATTGCTTGTTTTCTTTGTTCTGTGTCATATCACTGAGGTTAAAAAAAAAAAAACAAAAACACAAGCTATGCCTATTCAAATTGGTAATCAAAATGTCTATGACACATTAGACACAATTGCATGTTCTACTGACATTCTTCCAATGAATGGATAAATAAAACGTTATTTCTATAAATTTTTAGCGTTTTTCCCCTTTAAGTGTTATACCCCCCCCTTTTTTTTTTAGGTAAACTGCTTTAATATGTGAAGTCAGCTCCTGTTCAGATTAGATGGAATCAAGAAATGATGTAACCTACTTTGTCCTTCTGGGTCTCACACAGAATCCAAAGGAGCAGAAAGTCCTTTGTCTTTTGTTGCTGTTCATCTACCTTTTGACTCTGGTAGGCAACCTGTTTATTATAGTGACTATAGCTGTCAATAAGAACCTGTACTCACCAATGTACTTTTTTCTTGCTAGCTTATCATGTATGGATGTCACTTACTCCAATTCTGTCACCCCCAGATTGATTTCAGAGTTGTTATTCGAGGAAAAACACATATCCTTTGAATCTTGTATGACCCAGCTGCTTACAGAACACTTTTTTGCTGGATCAGAGGTCTTCATTCTGCTGGTGATGGCCTATGACCGCTATGTGGCCATCTGTAAGCTCTTGCATTATTTGGTGATCATTAGGCAGAGGGTATGTGTTGTGGTGCTGGCGGTGTCCTGGTTTGGAGGTTTTCTGCACTCAGTAATTCAACTTAGCACTATTTATGGGGTCCCATTCTGTGGCCCCAATGTCATCGATCACTTTGTGTGTGACATGTACCCCTTATTGAAATTCGTCTCTACTGACACCTATCTCATTGGAATCTTCGTTATGGCCAATGGAGGACTGATCTGCACTATTGTGTTTCTGCTCTTACTCATCTCCTATGGAGTCATCCTGCAATCTCTGAAGAATCTGACTCAGAAAGGGAGGCAGAATGCCCTCCACACCTGTGGTTTCCACATCACTGTGGTTGTCTGCTTTTTTGTTCCCTGTATTTTCACGTATGTAAGACCTGCTAAGACGTTTCCCCTTGACAAATTATTGAGCGTGTTTTTCACAGTCACAACCCTCATTCTGAACCCATTAATCTACAGTTTAAGAAGTTCTGAGCTAACTTATGCTATGAAGATGCCCTGGAGAAGAAACATCATATCTCATATTCAATAAGTGCATCATCCACCATGAAGGGAGTAATTTGACATCAGGTTGCATTTCCTTAGAATGCAGAAGTCATTTTAAAATTTGATTCTGATTTCTCTTTCTTCAAAGAGTTTATGGTAATTATAATTATACAACCAGGGTATAATAACAGTTTACCTACGTACTAGAATATGAAGTCTATAATTAACTTATCAGTGTACCTAGAATGGTGTAATGCCTATATAGCAAGACATTAATATGTAATGAATTAACAAGTAAATTATTATACAGTTATTCTGATTTTTCATCAACTTATGCATTTATATTTTTTATTCTTTTTCAGAGGCAGTGTAATCTTTACTTAGCATCTTGTCACTTAAGTTAACATTTTTACTTATACAGTTTAAAATACATAATTCTGTATGACTTGCCTTTACTGTATTGCATTCACATTATAGACAACATTTTTACTTTTATACTTTCAGTGTTTACAATGAAACTGAAGTAAAATAGATAATAATAAATAGCATAAGCAAAAACTGAATGCTAGGAAACTGTATTCTCTCAGTAGAGTGCGACTCTGCAACCCAATGGACTGTAGTACACCAGGCTCCTCTCTGCACAGAATTCTATAGGCAAGAATACTTGAGTGGATTGCCATTCCCTTTTCCAGGAGATCTTCGCAACCCAGGGATGGAACCTGGGTGTCCCGCATTGCAGGCAGTTTCTTTACTGTACGATCCCCAAGGAGATCCAAATAGCATGAGGTGAAATTTAAAATGAATTTTCTGTTTTTCTCTCAGCTTCTTCTAGTCCTCATTCTCAGAGGTTGAACCTAAATTTGTTTCTTAATTTTCATCTAGTAATAATCTTTGCAGATGCAAGTATATTCTCTCTCTATATATTTGTTTCTTTCTAAATATGTATCACTTGCTTGCTTTTGCTATGCAATATCTTAAAGATATTTCCATACCAGTCCATATAGATTTCTTAAATTTTCTCATTTTGCACAACACTCTTTATAAATTTATATCTAAATTAATATCCATTCCTTTCATGAGATTCCCAGGCTTTTCTATGACAGTTATATTTCCAATAAATATATGTTTTTGAATATGTGCAAATATAAGTTTCTAGGTGTAGAATTGTTGATATTACATTTGATTTAATGGTCAGGTACTACATGCATTTAAAATGCTGATACTGATATTTATTGCCAAAATATCATTCTCTTTTTTTTTTAATTTATTTCTCAATTTGGCAAAAATTGCTTTACAATGTTTTGTGTTGGTTTCTGCCATACAACAGCCCAAATCAGTCATAATTATGCACGTGTCACCTTACCTCCTAGCTCAGTGGGTAAAGAATTTGCCTGGAATGCAGGAGACCGGAGTTTGATTCCTGGGTCGATAAGATCCCCTGGAGCAGGAAATGGCAACCTACTTCAGGATTCTTGCCTGGAGAGTCCCATGGATAGAGGAGCCTGACAGGCTACAGTCCGTGGGTCACAAGAGCCGAACACGACTTAGTGACTAAACCAGCACCACTCCATCTTGAGCCTCCCTCTGCTTCCCCGACTCCACCCCTGTAGGTCACCACAGAGTGCCAAGCTGGGCTCCCTGTGTTATATAGCAACTTCTCACAGTTATCTGTTTTATACAAGATAGTGTATATATGTCGATGCTACTTTCTCTGTTTGTCCCACACTTTCCTTCCCCTACTGCGTCCATGAGTCCTGTCTCTATATCTGCATCTCCATTTCTTTCCTGCAAATAGGTTCATTTTTCTAGATTCCATATAGATAGTTAATATACTATATTTGTTTTTCTCTTTCTGACTTACTTCACTCCAAACTATTGCCCTTGAGGTTGTACTAACAGCTACTATGTCTGTGCTTAGTTGTTCAGTTGTGTCTCACTGTTTGTGACCCCATGGACTGTAACCTGCCAGGTTTCTCTGTTCTTGGGATTTCTCAGGCAGGAATACTGGAATGGATTGCCATTTCCTCCCTCGGGGGCTCTTTCTGACTCAGGAATCGAACCTGCATCTCCTGTGTCTCCTTTACTCGCTGAGCCATCAAGGAAGCCCTAATAACAGTTTCTGTCCTGTTCATAGTCCATGTGAATTTTTTGTCCACATTCTCAACGACCAGTATCTGATAAATATTTATCACATCTAATTAAAGTTATTTTTTACATTAACTGAAACCCTTTTGATATAATTAAGTTTGAACATCTTCCCATATGTATGATTTGATTTGTATTTGTTTATGGATTTTATATATATGTCTTTAATATGATTCATTCAATTTTTTATTTTTAAGAGAATTTGAAACAAAAGAAATGATATCTTTTACATTGTATATATGGTTAATAATTTCTGGATATATATTTTAATTTTTTTATCCCATGTAGAATTATTTCTGCATGTATTTTTTTTTGTATTTTATATTAAATTAAAAAACAAAAACGTATCCTGCTTAGGAAGAATTTTCTCATTTCACTTGTGCCAAAACTTCATTTTTTTTTGCATTTAATTTTAAAGCATTTTTTACATCTTTAAAGCATATATTACATCTTACATTAAAGCATTTGATTCATTTTGATTTAGGATTTTCAAGAGGGGTTGATTGTATTTGTTTTGTAAATTTTAGAATTTTTTAAAAATATTCACTTTATCTTTTTGCCATTGATTTGAAATTCTGACTATTGTATTTTTACCTCCAAATGTATTTGGGTCTAATTCAAAACTCTAATCTTTTTCACTGATCTCTTTATTCATGTGTGCATTGACACATAATTGCTATGATATCTAAGATATTTTGACATGTGAAGAGTCTCAGTTCAGTTCAGGCGCTCAGTCGTGTCTGACTCTTTGCGACCCCATGAATCACAGCACGCCAGTCATCCCTGTCCATTACTAACACCAGGAGTTTATCCAAACTCATGTCCATTGAGTCGGTGATGCCATCCAGCCATCTCATCCTCTGTCGTCCCCCTCTCCTCCTGCCCCCAATCCTTCCCAGCATCAGGGTCTTTTCCAATGAGTCAACTTTTCGCAGGAGGTGGCCAAAGTATTGGAGTTTCAGCTTCAACATCAGTTTAGGATAGACTGGTTGGATCTCCTTGCAGTCCAAGAGACTCTCAAGAGTCTTCTACAACATCACAGTTCAAAAGCATCAATTCTTCAGTGCTCAGCTTTCTTCACAGTCCAACTCTCATATCCATACATGACTACTGGAAAAACCATAGCCTGGACTAGATGGACCTTTGTTGGCAAAGTAATGTCTCTGCTTTTTAATATGCTATCTAGTTTGGTCATAACTTTCCTTCCAAGGAGTAAGTGTCTTATAATTTTGTGGCTGGAATCACCATCTGCAGTGAATTTGGAGCCCAGAAAAATAAAGTCTGACACTGTTTCCACTGTTTCCCCATCTATTTCCTAGGAAGTGATGGGACCAGATGCCATGATCTTAGTTTTCTGAATGTTGAGCTTTAAGCCAACTTTTTCACTCTCCTTTGCACTTTCATCAAGAGGTTCCTTAGTTCTTCTTCACTTTCTGCCATAAGGGGGGTGTCATCTGCATTTCTGAGGTTATTGATATTTCTCCTGGCAATCTTGATTCCAGCTTGTGGCTTCTTCCAGCCCAGTGTTTCTCATGACGTATATACGTTAAATAAGCAGGGCGACAATATACAGCCTTGACATACTCCTTTTCCTATTTGGAACGAGTCTGTTGTTCCATGTCCAGTTCTAACTGTTGCTTCCTGACCTGCATACAGGTTTCTCAAGAGACAGGTCAGATGGTCTGGTATTCCCATCTCTTTCAGTATTTTCCAGTTTATTGTGATCCACGTAGTCAAAGGCTTTGGCATAGTCAATAAAGCAGAAATAGATGTTTTTCTGGAACTCTCTTGCTTTTTTGATGACCCAGCAGATGTTGGCAATTTGATCTCTGGTTCCTCTGCCTTTGTAAAACCAGCTTGAATATCTGGCAGTTCACAGTTCAAGTATTGCTGAAGCCTGGCTTGGAGAATTTTGAGCATTACTTTACTAGCATGTGAGATGAGTGCAAGTAGTTGTGAAGAGTCTAGCAGTCCCTTATTAGTATTCTTTCTCAGAATTTTGCCTAAGCCCATATATTTCTATTTTAAAATTATTAAAATAAGATAATATATTAAGTATAAATAAGATAAAACTTTGGAGAATGCAATGGCAACCCACTCCAGTACTCTTGCCTGGAAAATCCCAGGGACAGCGGAGCCTGGTGGGCTGCCGTCTATGGGGTCGCACAGAGTCAGACACGACTGAAGTGACTTAGCAGCAGCAGCAGCAATATAAAAGTTTAAATTAAAATTAGCTTAAAATTGTTAAAATAAATTTAAAATATATTCAAAACAATTATTTTCATTAAGATTCCCATTGAGAAGATTAATTTAAGAAGAGTTTATACCTTTAGAGTATGAAAAACTCTTATCCAGATAAGAATTGATGTTTTCAGTTAACAAGTCACATATTGTAAAATTGAGTGAAACTTACAGTTCCTGTCCGTGTTACTAATCCCTTGTAGATAGCTGCTATTCTTTAGCTATGATACCTAAAATGCTAACAACTGCTTTAGGACAAAAATCATCTCTTTCAAGGAAGTTCAGGACTTAAATCACTGCTGAGCATCTTGTGCTGCTGAGATCTTCTTGCTATGATAAGTCGTTTCAGTCCTGTCTGACTCTTTGCAATCCTGTGGACCGTGGACTGCCAGGATTCTCTGTCCATGGGATTCTCCAGGAAGAATACAGTAACAGCAACAATAACAAAAAAGAATGAAAGAAAAAGAAAAAAAACTGAAAAAAAAGAAAAAAAAAATTGTTGATATACAGTTTTAGAGGCTTTTTTCTGAAATGCAAACATGTTTATTTTATTTTGACTTATTACAACCACGGGAGGAGAAGGGGACGACAGAGGATGAGATGGTTGGATGGCATCACCGACTCGATGGACATGGGTTTGGGTAGACTCCGGGAGTTGGTGATGGACAGAGAGGCCTGGCGTGCTGCAATTCATGGGGTCGCAAAGAGTCGGACACGACTGAGCGACTGAACTGAACTGAACTGAACAACCACAGGTGGCGCTAGTGGTAAGGAATCTGCCTGCCAATGCAGGAGATGCAAGAGACCTGGGTTTGGGAAGATGCCCTGGAGCAGAAAGTAGCAACCCATTCCAGTATTCTTGCCTGAAAAATTCCATGAACAGAGGAGCCTGGCAAGCTACAGTCCATGGGATGCAAAGAGCACATGGACTGAGCACATGAACTTGAAATGGCAATTTCTCTTTAAATTGTAATTTTCCAGGTAACATAAATTTTCTGTAACTCTGAAGGTAAACTCATCTCACTCAGTGTTTCATTAGCCAAACAGTGCCTCTGTTTGCAGGGTAGAGTTGAAGTCAAAACTGTTGTGTAATCTGTTGTGTATACACTTTGAAGGAAGTTTCACATTATAAAATTCTCTCTTCTGCAAAATCAAGCAATCTGCACTAGACTGGAGGAGCAAAAAATCCTTCATAAATGTTTGTTGACTTGCTTCTAAAACTGATTTTGAAACTCCATAACAAAGAGTTTGGATTTTGTTTCCTTCTTTCTCCTCCTCCCTTTTTTGGTCTGCTTTGTTTTTTGATGCATCCTGAGTATTTAGAACAATGTCTGGGACATGGTAGGTACTCAATATTTGTCGAGTTGATTACATTATAATCATTGGAAATTGACAATACAGACTAGTATATTTAAAATAAATAGTCAACAAGGACCTACTCTATAACACAGGGAACTTTACTCAATATTTTGCAATAACCTAAATGAAAAAATAATTTGAAAAAATAGATGCATAAAATATGTGTAACTCAGTCCCTTTCTCATACACCTAACACTAACACATTGTCGATCAGCCCTACTCTAATATAAACTAAAAATAAAAAATAGAGAATTTAATTTAGTGGTTTTGCCATTGGATTGACATATTTACCTCTTAAACAAGTTACCCAAGTTTATCTGAAGCCAATGATATTTGCATATACTTTGGGCTATAGTTTATGTTCCCACCATAATTCAATTAATGAAGTCACCATAGTTTTTTTTTTTTTGTTTTCCTTTTAAGAAACTGACTTCATTTTTTTTTTTGACATGGAATGCAACCCATTCTAGTACTCTTCCCTGGGGAATTCCATGGACAGAAGAATCTGATGGGCTACAGTCCATGGGGTTGCAAAGAGTTGGACATGACTGAGCAACTAACACATACACTGTTTTATTTATTTATTGGTTGCACTGGGTCTTCGTAGCTGTACGGGAGATTTCTATATTTGCAGAGAGTGGGAGCTGCTCTCTAGTTGTGGTGCATGGGCTTCTCATTTCTGTGGCTTCTCTTGTTGAGGAGTACAGGCTCTAGGTGCACGGGCTTCAATACTTGCAGCCTGAGGGCTCAGTAGTTGTGACTTACTGTCCCTAGGGTGCCTAGGGATTCAGTAATTGCAGCACCGGGGCTCATTAGTTGTGGCTAGAGGACCCTAGAGTATGCAGACTTCAGTTGTGGCATGCAGGCTCTCTAGTCATGCCTCTCAGGCTCTAGAGCGTGTTCTCAGTGGTTGTGGTGCATGGGCTTAATTGCTCTGCAGCATGTGGAATCTTCCTGGACTAGAGATTGAACCTATGTCCCCTCACTGGCAGGTTGATTCCCATCCACTGCACCACCAGAGAAGTCCATTAGTTCTTACATTTATTTTGAAAATTGTGCTCATGTATACATAAAGAAGGTTGAGTGTCAAAGAATTGATGCTTTAGAATTGTGTTGCGGAGAAGACTCTTGGGAGTCCCTTGGGCAGCAAAGAGATCAAACCAGCCAATCCTAAAGGAAATCAACCCTGATTATTCATTGGAAGGACTGATGCTGAAGCTGAAGTTCCAATATTTTGACCACTGCATACAAAGAGCCAACTCATTGGAAAAGACTCTGATTCTGGGAAAGATTGAAGGCAGAAGGAAAAGGGGACAACAGAGGATGAGAGGGTTAGATAGGATCACAAACTCAATGAGCATGACACTGAGCAGACTCCAGGAGATCAAAAAAGGACAGGGAAGCCTGGCCTGGTGCAGCCCATCGGGTCAGCAAGAGTTGGACATGACTTAGTAAAACATACATAACAAAATTTACAATTTTAATCATTTTAAAGTGACATATACTTGTTATGCAAATATTACCACTATCTATCTGTAAACTTTTCCAACTTCCCAAACTGAAATTTCAGTCATTAAACAAAATTCTCCATTTAAGCTCATGGAGCCCCAGGCAACCACCATTCTACTTTCTGTTTATGAGTTTGACTGCTTTAATTGCTTCACGTAAGTGAAATCATATGATAATAGTTTTTTTGTGATTGCCTTTTTATAACTTGTTATAATATCTTTTCCTTACTAAATACTCTTGCCACCCTTGTTGAAAATTATCTAAAGACATATACCAAGGTTTATTCCTAGACTTTTTTTTATTCCATTAGTCCACCGTCGATCTTTATTCGAATACTGGTACTTTGATTACCATCGCTTTGTATAATACGTCTTCGAGTCAGAGAGTATGAGACCCCCAGCTTTCTTCTTTTCAAGATTGTTTTGGCAATTTGGAGTCCTTGAGATTTCATATGAATTTTAGCATGGATTTTTCTGTTTCTGCAAAATCAGTTTTGCTACTTTGATCTGTAGACCACTTGAGATATTATCAACAACTTAATACTTTTCAATGTCCCAGATCATAATGTCTTTTCATATTTTTGTGTGTTCCAGAATATCTCTCAGTAACCTTTTGTAGTTTTCAGTTTACAGGACTTGTCTCTTTGGTGAAGTTTACTTGAATATTTTATTCTTTTTTGATTATTTTGTACGTGGAATTATTTTCTTCATTTTTCCTTGAGTTGTTAATTACACATAGAAATTCAACATTATTTTGTAAAAAACTCTCAGCAAATTGGAAGTAGAAGAAATGTATCTTGACATAAGAAAGTCCATATTTAACAGATCTATAGCTAACCTATGTCATTGGCATCTTAGTTGTGGCCAGTGGGGGACTGACCTGCACTGTTGTATTTCTGCTCTTACTTGTCTCCTATGGAATCATCCTGCACTCTCTGAAGAACCTGAGTCAGGAAGGGAGGCAGAAAGCCCTCCAGACCTGCGGTTCCCACATTACCATGGTTGTCTGCTTCTTTGTTCCCTGTATTTTTACATGTGCAAGACCTGCTAAAACATTCCCCAATGAAAAATTATTGAGTGTGCTTTATACAATCATAACCCCCATGCTAAACCCATTAATCTACAGTCTAAGAAATTCTGAGTTGACTAATGTTATGAAGAAGCTCTGGAGAAGAAACATCATATCTCATATTAAATAAGTGCATCACCCAACATGAAGGGACTCATTTGCCATCAGTTTCCATTTCCTTAGAATGCAGAAGTCATTTTAAAATTTGATTCTAATTTTAAATTTTTTCCTGAAAAAGAAAAAATTCTCTTTCTTCAAAGAGTTTATGATAATTGCAGTTAAAGATTACAATTATACAGCTGTGCTATTAATAACAGTTTCCTCCATACTAAGATGTAAGATCCATCATTATCTTTATCACTGTACCTAGAAATGTATAATGCCTGTACAGTAAGCGGTTAATAATAAATAATGATGAATGAGATAAGTACTATATAGTAACACTGATTTTTAATCAATTTGCTCATTTGTCTTTTTTACTCTTTTTCAGAGATGGGATAATTTTTATTTAGATTCTTGTAATTTAAGTGTATTTTACTTTTTAATTTTTACAATTTGAAATATTTAATTTATATAGGTCCTTTTGTTAGCATATTTCAGTCGCATTATACACACAATTTTTGCTTTAATATTGTTAGTGTTCACAAGAAAATTGAAGTAAAATAGATAATAATAAACAACATAAATAAAACCAAATAAGATGGGGTGAAGTGTCAAACAAATTTCTCCCTTTTATCTCAGTATTTTCCAATCTTCAATCTAAGTGGTAGAATCTAATTTTTATTCTTAATTTTCATCTAGTAAAAGTCTTTGCAATTGCCGGTGTATTTGCCATGTATATATTTGCTTTTTCTATACATATCACAGTTGCTTTTACTATGCCACATCTTAAAGATATTTCAATGCAAGCTCAAACATATCCCTTAACTTTTCTCATGTTTCACAATACTTATCAATTTATTTTAAAATTCATATATCCATTCCTTTTCATGTGGTTTTAAACTTTTTTATGACAATTTTCAAATAAATATATGTTTTGAATATGTGCAAATATGATTTCCTAGGCATAAAATTGTTGATGTGATATTTGAATCAATGATCAGGTAACATATGCATTTAAAATGTTAATATTGATAGTTATTGACAAACTGTTGTTCTTGAGGTTGTATAAAAACTACAGTCTTGTCCACTGTCAGTGAGAAATCTTTTGTCCACATTTTCAAGACCAGTACCTGATATTTATGATAACTGATTAAAGTTATTTTTCTACTTTGCTACCCTTTTGATATAATTTAGTGAGGCATCATTCCATATGTTTAACTTGATTTGTTTTTATTCTTTTGTGAATTTTATATATATGTCTTTATTTCATTCAATGTTTGATATTTATGAGGTTATATATTAAAGAAATGATCTCTTTTACATTGTATATATGATTAATATTTTCTGGTTATATGTTCTTAACTTTAAAATATATAGAATGCTTTTTGCATGTAATATTTTTATACTTTATATTTAATTTTTTTGTATATTGCTTATGAAGAATTTTCTCATTTCACTTGTGACAATTCTTCAATTTTTTAAGTATTTAATTTTAAAACATTTTTGGTATCATATGGAAACTTTTGATTTGTCTTGAATTAATTTTGCTATAGGAGACAAATATGGATTGAATTTTTAGTTGTTTCTCTAAATTTTAGTTTGTTTTTTTTTTAAATGATCATGTAAATATCTTTTTGACATTGATTTGAAATCCTGACTATTGTATGCTGAAGTCCCTATTTGGATCCAATTCAAGACTCTATTCTTTTTCACTGATATTTTCATGTGCAGATTGGCACATAATATAATTGCGATGATATATAAAACATTTTGATAAGTAAAGAGACTAGCAGTCCCTCGTTACTATTCATTTTCTGAGGTATGCCTAGGCTTGTCTATTTCTGTTCCAAATTATTACAAAAAACAATAAATTGAATGTAAATAAGATAAATAATACAGTTTAAAATGAAGTTAAGATAAATTTAAAATATTTAGTCACAAAATAATATTCAGTTATTATTTTCAATAAGATTCACCTTGAGAAGGTTCATTTTAGAGAAGTTGATATCTTTAGAGTATAAAACTGTGATCCAAGTATGAAAAGATGTCTTCAGTTAAAAGTTACCTTTTGTAAATTTGGGTAAAGCAGGAATTACAGTTCCTGCTGTGTTTCGTTCCCTTATGAGCATCCATTGTCTTCATCTATGGCACCTGAAATACCAACTTGACACTTGCTGTAAGAAAAAAATCATCTCTTTCAGGAAGTCCAGGACTCACGTCTTTGCTGAGTATCTTTTGCTGCTGAGATCTTCCTGCCCATAGTGGTTGCCAATGAGCACTGAGTGGCCATCTGCAAAACCCTGTACTGTGAAACCATCATGTGTGACAGGGATGTGGCTTTCTCTTTCAAGTAATAGGAGCTGAAGGGTTGTACTTGGCAATCTTCATAGTGTGGCTGCCTGTCTGTGGTTCAATGTCATAGATGATTCTTGTGTGCCTTGAACCTTTGTTGAAACTTGTCTGCATGGAATTCGCATCCTTGTTCTCTGTTGCTGACAACCATTGGTTCATTTACCCATTAAAATATTTTCCCTTGTTGATCTCTCATGTGGTCATATTGACCCCCCTAGAGACATAGCTTGGAGGGGAGATGCAAAGTTCTCTCCACCCGTGTCTCTCACATCACTGTGGTCATCTTAGTTTATGTGCCCTGCTGATTTGTGCATTTGTACCCAAGCTTTGTGTACATTTTATATCATGCTAAGGCCTTTGTTAAACTTCTTAAACTTCACATTCAGAAATTTCGACATGAAAATGCTATGAGGAAGTTCTGGGATGAAAAATTGACGTTGGGAAATAATCATAACAAAAAAAAAAGTATGTTTGTCTTTAAAATGGAAAAGAGAAAATACAATTTTTATTTTATTTTTTTAATGAATTGTTTTACTTGAGAGCTAATTACTTTAAATATTGTAGTGGGTTTTGCCATACATTGACATGAATCAGCCATGAGTGTACAAGTGTGCCCCATCCTGAACGCCCTTCCCACCTCCATCCCCATCCCATCCTTCAGGGTTCTCCCAGTGCACCAGCCCTGAGCACCCTGTCTCATGCATCAAACCTGGACTGGAGACCTATTTCACGTATGGTAATATACATGTTTCAATGCTATTCTCCCAAATCATCCCACCCTCACCTTCTCTCACAGAGTCCAAAAGTCTGTTCTTTCTATCTGTATCTCTTTTGCTGTCTCATATATAGAGTCATCATTACCATCTTTCTAAATTCCATATATATGTGTTAATATACTGTATTGGTGTTTTTCTTCCTAACTTACTTCACTCTGCATAATAGGCTCCAGTTTCATCCACCTCATTAGAACTGATTCAAATGCATTCTTTTTAATAGCTGAGTAATATTCCGTTGTGTCTATGTACCACACCTTTCTTATCCATTTGTCTGCTGATGGACATCTAGGATGCTTCCATGTCCTGGCTATTGTAAACAATATTGCAATGAACATTGAGGTATATGCGCCTCTTTAAATTCTGGTGTCCTCGATGTGTATGCCCAGCAGTGGCATTGCTGGGTCATATGGCAGTTCTATTTCCAGTTTTTTAAGGAATCTCACACTGTTCTCCATAGTGGGTGTACTAGTTTGCACTCCCACCAACAGTGTAAGAGGGTTCCTTTTTCTCCCCTTTCTCCTCTACATCATTTACTGTTTGTTGACTTTTTTAAAAATTAACTTATCTATTCTAGTTGGAGGCTAATTAATTTACAATATTGTAGTGGTTTTTGCCATACATTGATATGAATCAGCCATGGGTTTACATGTGTTCCCCATCCTGAACCCTCTTCCACCTCCCTCCCCATCCCATCCCTCTGGGTCATCCCAGTGCACCAGCCCTGAGCACTTGTCTCCTGCATTGAACCTGGACTGGCGATCAGTTTCACATATAATAATATTAGAAGGATGATAACAATAATCCTATATACAAGACAGAAAAGGAGACACAGATGTATAAAACAGTCTTTTGGACTCTGAGAGAAGCTGAGGGTGGGATGATGTGAGAGAATAGCATTGAAACATGTATATTATCATTTGTTTGTAGACTTTTTGATAGACTAGATGGAACCCAGAAACAATGTAATTTATTTCATCCTCTTGGGCCTCACACATAATCCAAAGGAGCAGAAAGTCCTTTTTGTTATTTTCTTGTTCTTCTACATTTTGACCATAGTGGGAAACCTGCTTATTGTTGTGACTGTAGTTGTCAGTAAGACACTGAAATCACCCGTTCACTTTTTTCTTGCTAGTTTATCATTTATAAATCTAGTTTGTTCCTCTCTGCTTCCCCCAGATTGATTTCAGACTTGTTCTTTGGGGAAAATACCATGTCCTTTAAATCCTGTATGACCCAACTGTTTACAGAGCACTTTTTTTGGTGGATCTGAGATATCTCTTCTGTTGGTGATGGCCTATGACCTCTATGTGGACATCTGTAAGGCCTTGCATTATTTGGTGATCATGAGGAAAAGGAGATGTGTTGTACTGCTGCTGGTATCCTGTATTGGAGGCTTTCTGGACTCAATTATTCAAGTTAGCACTGTTGATGGGCTCCCTTTTTGTGGTCCCAATATCACTGAACACTTTATGTGTGACATGTTCTCCTCATTGAAACTCATCTGTACTGACGCATTTGTCATTGGCATCTTAGTTTTGGCCAATGCAGGACTGATCTGCTCTGCTGTTTTTCTGCTCTTCCTCATCTCCTATGGAGTCATCCTGCACTCTCTGAAGAGCCTGAGTCAGGAAGGGAGGCAGAAAGCCCTCCAGACTTGTGGTTCTCAGATCACTGTGGTTGTCTGCTTCTTTGAACCCTGTATATTCATGTATGCAAGACCTGCTAAAACCTTCCCCATTGACAAATCACTGAGCATGTTTCATACAGTCATAAGTCCCATTCTGAGCCCATTAATCTACAGTCTAAGAGGTTTTGAGATCATGAATGCTATAAGGAAGCTCTGGACAAAAAAAGTGAGATCAAGTAGTAAATAACTGCATCATGCATTACAGAGAAAGTAGTTTAACGCTAGGAATTTAGTTCAAATATCAAAGCCTATTGTTCTGATGTAAACTTTCCTTTTCTCTGAATAATTTATAGTAAGTTTTATTAAAGAATAAAATCTATGATTATTTTGTTAATAGTAGTTCCCCTCCTTGAATGTAAAGATTAATGTCTAGTCTATCACTGCAACTGGAAAGGTGAAATTCATTTAAATTGAGTCAATAATTAATATGTAATGCATTTGTCAGTATTACAAAAATAATTAAATAATATGCATTACTTTATTACTTTCTCATTTTTTGTAACCAGATTCTTATCTTTTTTTTTTTTAATAAATTTATTTATTTTAGTTGGGGGCTAATTACTTTACAATATTGTAATAGTTTTTGCCGTACATTGACATGAATCAGCCATGGGTTTACATGTGTTCCCCTTCCTGGACCCCCCACCCACCTCCCTCCCCATCCCATCCCTCTGGGTCATCCCATTGCCCCGGCCCTGAGCCCTTGTCTCATGCATCGAACATGGAATGGTGTTCTGTTTCACATACAATAATATACATGTTTCAATGCTATTCTCCCAGAACGTCCCACCCTCACCTTCTCCCTCAGAGTCCATAAAATTGTTCCATGCATCTGTGTCTCTTATTCTGACTCGCATATAGGGTTATCGTTACCATCTTTCAAATTCCATATATATGCATTAGTATACTGTATTGTTGTTTTTCTTTCTGGCTTACTTCACTCTGTATAATGGGCTCCAGTTTCATCCATCTCAGTAGAACCGATTCAAATGTATTTTTTTTAATGGCTGAGTAATATTCCATTGTGTATATGTACCAGAGCTTCCTTATCCATTTATAGTCACTTTTTATTGTACTAATTAAAATATTTAATACTATATTCTATCCTCTTCATTCACTTTTATTTGTTACATTTGAAAATTTAGTGTGACATTTTCTTTTTTATAGAAAATTGAAAAGTATGATGTGTTGTGGTCCTTTAATGGACCGGCACTTGGGGGTACAGAGTCAACCGATAAGAAAGTAAAAGAGGGAAGAAAAGAGGCTGATATTCCCTGGTTTACACAGTATGCCAATATAATTCTAGGACAAAGAGCTAGCACCGTCTATGTAGGCTCAGGGCGCCCTCTCGAAGAGGTCTTGAAAGCCCGGGCAAATAAGTAGACACGGTGGACACCTGTGCTCCATGGAAGCAGCCTGAAATGGAGAGAGGGAGAGAACGAGAGAGAGAGAGAGAGAAAATGAGGAAAGACACGGGGACCAGTGCTCTGGTGGAACAAAGGCATTTATTCAACATATTGTGGGCATGTATATACTCTCTTACCAGATAGCCCTTTTTAGCAGAGATAGGGATCAAAGATCTAACAAGTCATCTAGAAAGCTGGAGGCTAGAATTATTCTCTGGAGAGGGGGTTGTAAAAGTAAATTTACCTATCAGAAAGGAGGAGACTTGTAAATGGCTGCTGTTCACCATATGGAATTTCCATATGAATGAGATACATGAATTTCTATTATCCCTGAAAGCCGACTTGCCAGCTTTCTGGAAGCTGTATTCAGGTGCTGTTAAGGAACATCGAATTCATGCAAGACTGAAAACAGCACACAGGAAGCCTCCTGTTAAACGTATCCTGACAATGATGGATAATAATAAATGTTAAAAAATAGAATCCATACAAAATAGAATCATGTAAAATATACCTTCTGTCCACCCAATATCAGAGTTTCCCAGTATTTCCAGATTGCAGTCACTATACTGTTTCTAAGATTCCTCAAATGATAATTTTTGCAAAAAGAAGCATGTTTTCATGTTCGCAAAATGTTATACATTTTGCAACTCAGTTTTCTGAAGATCTTTCCATACAGTCTTCACAGCTCTAACTCATTCTAGTTTCCTCATACTGCTCAGCTTCTTTAAAAGTCTCTAAAATTTATGTATCCAACTTTCTTCATTTTTTTCCTCCTGTTTCTCTACAATAAATAATTCTGCGATGAAGTCTTTTTAAAATTTTCTAAGCATGAATTTCTAGAAGTGGAACTGTTGACTTAATTGGTATATGTATTTAAAATGTTGATATCCATAGTTATGCAAAAATGTCATTATGACCTTGAACAAACTTACTACTCCCCTCACTTGGAAAACACATTTGACAACATGCTGAACCACTAATGATTGATAAACATTTATGGTATATGAAAATCTGATTAAAGAAACTGTTTCATTTGTATACTTGTATTGATAGTCAATAAACATAATTGAATTTGAGTATCACCCATGTTTAAATGATTTGTAGTCCTTTTTCATGAATTGCCTATTAATGAATGTTTTGTGTGTATTTGATTGCCAATAATTTTCCATACTGATTTTAATGATTGAATTATACACTAATTATCCCATTTACCCTGTGTTTGGTTATTATTTTTCCTGCTTGTGATTTCTTTTTTATTTTTATAATACTGTGCAGAATATTTCTGGGGATGTATAAATATTTTTACATTTACATAATTGATTCTATCTTTTTTTTGCCTCTATGTCTTGAATTTGTCTATCTCATTGTTACCAAAATATTCTTCATAGTTTTCAACATTGAATTTTTAAGTCTTTCTGTTGTTTTACATTTTGTTTACATTTTCATTTGATATAAGAAGATAAGTAGGGATTACATTTTAATTATTTTTCTAGATTGTCATTATTATGGATGCATAATTATTTTTTCCCATGGCTTTGATATCCTAACTTTGTATTCCAAAATATGGCATGTGTTTTCATCAAATTCATTCCTCCACTAGCTTCCATTGATGTCTTTATTCACGTGCCATTTAATACACAATTTAATTGTGTGCATTTAATTTAGAATATATTTTACTATCTGAAAAGTCTAGGATTACTTCATTGCTAATTTTTTATCAGAACTATGTCTATTTTTGCATATTTGTATTTTAAAATTAAATTTCAATAGGCTAGTCTGGTAAAAACGACATTGAGTTAGTATTTTCAGTAAAATTTGATTGAGAAAGCATTTGCATCTTTAGAGAATTGAGAATTCCTATCCACAAGCTAAATGGTATCAGATCCATCAGAGAAAGGTTAGAATGAAGATTTATGCCACCTATTTGTGGTCACATTGCATACACCTTATTCAAGAATATGTGAATTCAAAAATCTCTGGATTTGAAAAATATTTCAATCTGGTAATTTGATGAGGGAACACGATTTTCCTGAGTTGAATTTTGGTGGTTCAGTTCAGGCCTCTGTTCACCAAACCTAGATTATTTTTTTATCATTATCATTGTCACCTTAGTCTGCATGGGTTGCCATAACAAACTACTATAGGCTGTGGAGCTTAGACAACAGACATTTATTTTCCCATAGTTCTGCAGGCTGATATCCAAGATCAAGGTGATTGCTAGGTTGGTTTCTGGTGAATCCTCTCTTCCTACCTTGCATTGGGCACCTTCTCACTCTGTCCTTGCATGGCCTTTCTTCTGTGCACTTGTGCAAGAGAAAGCTCTTTGTCCCCTCCACTTCTTATAAGGATGCCAGTTCTGTCAGATTAGGACTGACTCTTATGATATCAAGGAGGACCAGCTATTTCAGTCCCCATTTCAAGGTTCCCAAGCCTAGGTACTAGACAGAGGAGTGAATAAACTTTTTAGATGACCTCAGTCTGATAATTTTTAACTTCCATCTTGAGAGAGGTGGAGCCAGAAGCATTCAGCTGAATGGATCAAATTCTTGACCCACTGAAATAATCTAATATAACAAAGTGAATGGTGGTGTTTCAAATAGTTTTATTTTTTTCAGATATCACAATAGTATCTGAAACACTGTAGTAATTTAGACACTATGGTATTGGCTCATGGATATGAACACTGACTGAACAAAAGAGAAAGCTAAGAAATGGAATGGTAAATATATAGAATTTTGTATCTGGAAGTAATAGTGTTGCAGGGTATGGGAGAGAGAATGGTTATTCAATGTATATACTGGGAAAATTTATTTTTTAAAAAACAATCATGATTTATTATTTTTTTTTATTTATTTATTGGCTGTGCCACAAGGCACATGGGGTTTTAGTTCCTCACCCAGGTTTTGAACCTGCACCCCTGCATTGGAAGCGCAGAGTCTTAACCACTACACTGCCAGGGAAGTCCCTATTTATCCTCATGATAGGAAATTGTATTTTCACTTCACACTATACTTTGAAGGGTATAGTCTATGTGGGTTATATATGTAAATGTGAAATAAATAGCTTTAAAATTCTTAAAGATAATTATCTTTATAAACTTGAGGCAGGGAAGGACTTTGAGAAGTGCATGCAGAGAAGTTTCAGCCTGAATCTAGTTTCCATATTCCTACATAATAGAATAAGTGGTTAATCCTTGATCCAAACCATGTTCACTGCAGTATCCAGTGTGAACTCCACTTACTCATAATTTGGAAGTGTGTAGTACGGTGAATTAAATATTTCTTTTTCAGATCCTTCATAGAAAAGTTCGAATGAAGGCTTACATCACCTATGTGTGATCATATTGCAAGCATCTTATTCCATAATATAAGAAGATACATTCATTCAAAAATCTATGGATTTGGGAAAAAAATGTGTGTGTATGCTCAGTCGTGTTTGGCTCTTTGCAGCCCCATGGACTGTAGCTGCTCTGTCCGTGAAATTTCCAGGCAAGAATACTGGAACAGGTGGTCATTTCCTACTCCAGGGAATCTATCTGACTCAGGGATCAAGTCAGCATCTCTTGTGTCTCCTGCATTGGCATATGCATTCTTTACCACTGCACCACCTGAGGGTCCAAAAAGTCTTTACACCTGGTAATTAGATGTGTGCTGTGCTTAGTCGCTCAGTCATGTCCGACTCTTTGTGACCCCATGGACTGTAGCCCGCTAGGCTCCTCTGTCCATGGGATTCTCCAGGCAAGAAGATTGGAGTGGATTACCATGCCCTCCTTCAGGGGATCTTCCCAACTAGGGATCAAACCCAGGTCTACTGCAGTGCAGGCGGATTCTTTGCCATCTGAGTTACCAGGGAAGCCTGGTAATTAGATAAGGGACCATGATTTTCCTGAACCAAATTCTGGTGTTTCATTCAGGCTTCTGTTCACCAAACCTAGATTACTTTTTTATCATCATCATTGTCACCTTGGTCTACCTGAGCTCTTTTCAAAATACTGTTTATCCTCTGGGTACCAGAGCCTGTGTGATTTGTGTGTGTGCTCTTTGAGGTTGGAGTCTCTGCTTCTTACAGCTATCTTCCAGCTCTCCCCAAAGTAAGCCCCACTCGTCCTCAAAGCCAGAATATTTTGAGGGTCCCTCTTCCTGGTGCAGGACTCTTGGCTGCAGAGCTTGAAGTGAGGCTCAGACTCCTGATCTTGAGGAGAAACTCTGCAACTGTTATTACGATCCTGTGTGGTTCACCCATTCAGGGGCATGGTCTTGACTATATTATGTCTTCACTCTTCCTACCTGTTTGCTGTGGTTCCTTCTTTATATCATATCTTTTGCTGTACGGGATTATCCTGCTAGTCTTCACGTTGTTCTCTTCAGTAACTGTTCTATATTATTATTATGTGTGTGTACTCAGTCATATCTGACTCTTTGTGACCTCATGGACTATAGCCCACCAGGCTCCTCATAGCCCACCAGGCTCCTCTGTCCATGGGATTTTCCAGGTAAGAATACTGGAGAAGGTTGCCATTTCCTACTCTAGGGCTCTTCTTGACTCAGGAATAGAACCTGCATCTCCTGTGTTACCTGCACTGGCAGGCAAATTCTTTTCCACTCTGCCACTTGAAAAGTGCTCTGTAAATAGTTATAGATTTGGTATCCCCACGGAAGGAGTGATCTCAGGGTTTTCCTACCCTGCACGTTGGCTACTCTCCCATATGTCTGTCTTTATGCCAAAGCCACACTGCTGTGATTACCATCGTTTTGTCGTATGTTATAGAACCAGGAATAGGAAATCTACCGATCTGTTCTTTTTTAAAGATTGTTCTGCTGATTTAGATTCCCTTGAGATTTTATTTGTACAAAAAAAAAAAAAATATTGGGGATTTATTAGGGATTACATGAATCTGTAGATCACTTTAGGTAGCATTGACATCTTAATAATATTAAATAGTCCAGATCATCAGTCCAGAAAATAAATGTTGTCTATTTATTTGTGTCTTCTGTAATATCTTTCAGCAACATTTTGTAGTTTTTAGCATACAAACCTTTTCCTACTTTGATTAAGTTTGTTCTGAGGTAGTTTACTCCTTGACACTGTTGTAAATGGAATTGTTTTCTTAATTTGATCTTTGGGTTGTTCATTGATAGTATAGAAATTCAACATTCATTCACAATAAAAAATGTTCTCAAGAAACTGGGTATAGAAAGAGTGTACCTCAACATAATAAAGGCTGTATAGAACAGCTCCATAGCTCACCTTAGACTCAGCATTGGAGACTGGGACCTTTCTTGTTAAAAATCAGGAACAACATAAAAGTGCAATCACTCATCACTTAAAAAACAAAAACAAAGTTCTGTGAAAATTTTCCTTTGAGTTTTCTACATATAGATCATACCATCTCTGAAGTGAAATAATTTTATAATTAATTAAATTTTACTGTCTGTAACAGTGATTTCAATGGTAGCCACTTTCTAGTGTTTGAACCTCAGCTTAAACATCACCTTTTAAAAAATATTTACTCTAATTACATTATCATAGTATTGAGAGGGTAACAGACAGGAAGGCCAGAGGTCCCCAAGGGGCAGGAGGAAATAAACTGCAAGTGGCAGACTTTTTTTCTCCTTCTCTACATAACATTAAAGACACCTGGTTCTGTCTTGAATTAACCAATGCCTTTTTCTTATGTTAATAAAACTACGTATTTCCTTTGGAATTTGCCTTTCAAAATGGTTCCGCCTAAGACTAACTTTTTTCTTTTCTCAAACCTTGGGCTGATAATGGCTCAACAAACCAGTATTCCTGTCAATTGATTTTTGGCTGGGGGATGACAAACCTTGTGCCATCCTATCTCAAAAGTGCATATCGTGGGAGAGGGGAATGGTGAAACTCTCTCAGCCTTGAGGTGTCTCTCTTATCTGATGAATAGCTTTCTAACAGACATAAAACACCTTGCTGTAAACCAGCAAGGGGGCACTCTTTCTGTTCCCTTCTGATGTCCATGTCAGAAGCTTTCCCTATCTGTATTATACTTGAGTAAAACTTTGCTACACAAAAAGCTCCAAGTAGTCAAGCCTCGTTTCTGACCCCGGATCGAAATCCTCTCCTCCAGAGGTCATGAATCCTGGCATAACACCCGGCTCGAAGTAGCAAACTTTCAGTATAATTTTTCCTTTTGTTTCTGTCATAGTACTCTATTTGCTTTCTTATAAGCAGTGAATAAGGCAATTTTTGCTTTATTAAGTTTTCTCCTTTATTGTTTGACTCATGAGAGCATGAGACCCATGCAGGAAGGATTTTTTACATGATTTTCCCCCTGTTTTATGAATTGCTGTGTTCTCACTCAGAGTATAGTTCCTGGCTTTAAATAGGTAACTTAAATAAAAAAAAAAAAAAAATCAGACAAATAATTAGGTATTACATCTACATTTTGGTGAGAAAATTATTATATACTTAACCTAAGTTCAAGGCAGAATAAATTTAGTATTAAATAAAAGGAAAGAAAAAATGCTGCTGCAGGCTTGAAAATCTGTGCCTAGTTAGTCTAACTGGAACAAAATGATTGAGCTGATTATTTTTGACTCATAATAACATCATGACGGCTCTAAAGCAATTTTTTTCTCCATGTTACACCTTCAGACCCTAATTATGTGATTTGACCCAATAGTATCTTTACATACAGATGTACTTTTAAAACTTTGTGGAAAATCCCAGTGAATTTAATTAAGAAAGAATCAGTCTTGGACACAGTCCAGCTCCAAAACTCAATGATAAATGTGGTTAGAAGGGGCAAAATGTCCAGTGATCTTTGCCCCTTTTGGGGAAAAGAATGACATTATTTTAAGAACTGATATAAAATTTTCAGGTGGTCCTTTGTTAGGCTGAAAACATTCCATGAACAAAAAAGAACAACAATGCAAAAATGTCTCTCAAAATCTCAAGTTGACTAGTCTGTTCTATACCATGATATAATGAGAGGGACTAAACAACTAAATGGTATTTTTATATTTTGAAGTTGATAGGAAAATAAATTACCAGAGACACATTTTCTTGGGAAAAGATGGATGTTATCTTCCTTCACAACATAGGATTTGTTTATAATTTTAATCAATTGTTCTAACATGGTAAATATTTGTTTTTGTGCATGCATGTGTCTATGTGTGTGCCCCATGAAATTTTTTATATAATCTATAATGCAGTTAAGACAATCTTCTGAATAACCAAAAATCTTCATAAAGAAAGTGGACAGACAGATGAATGAAATAAAATATATCCTGGAGTAATACTGCATCCTTCTGCCTTTATTGTCATACTGAATGAATAAAGAATTTGAAGTTTTTTATGAGTAACTTAAGAAGTCTTCCTTCAGATTTGACCAAGACTCCACCAGGTAAGTCCCACAGTGAAGAGTGGCAACCAGGCTTCACAATTGTGTGACTTTTATTATGTAAGAAATTAAATTCCTTTGAAATAAGTCAAGTTTAGATTTAATTCTGGTTTTACCATTGAAAAATATGTGATCTTGGGATAATTAATTATATGTTTTAAGCCTTAGTTTCCTCAACTATGAAATGAGGATTATAGTACTTACTGCAGAATTTAAGTGTGACGTATTAAACTGTGAGTGCATGATTGGAATTCATTACAGGAGTTTTAAGAAGTGGAGTAAGATAATCAGAACAAGATTCAAAAACAATCATACAAGCCACTTTAGGACAAGTTGTTTATGGCAGGAATAAAAGTGGAAAGACACAGCAGGAGGCTACTGCAGTTGGCCAGGAAGGAAATAAAGCATGTTATATTTTGAAAGTAGAGACAACAGAATTTGTCAAGCATGTCAATAAATAAAATTAAAGCAATAAAGCAGTGAAGAAAATTCTAAAGTTTTTTGAGCAATTACATGGAAGGTGGGTACCATTTAATGAGACAGGGGACTCCTTTTATATTGTGGAAACTTTAAAATTTATTCTTATATATATTAAATAGATACCTAGTTATAGATGTCCAAAATTGTATGCTGCCTATAAGGCTTAAAAATAAGTAGACAGATAGGGGCTTGACACAACATTAAAGTTCTTCAGCATTTATTGTGCAGGAAAAGGAGGAATATGCAGGTTAAGGTCTTAAGGATTCTCAGTGTGATTTGAGACAGTTCAGGACAGTGACATTCAAATCATAGTTTGATCCACTTATACTGACTATGGAAATGAGCTTGATTGATCTCAAGTATTGCACCTTTGTCATGTCATAAATGATGCACATTTTCAAGGAATTTTCTTCTCATCTTCTCTTATGCTTTCACTTTTCTTTTAAAACTCAGCTAAAGCTTTCTCTCCTCTGAAACTTCTTTCTTGATTCCGGTTTGATTGATATGTTTTTACACCGAACCTTGGCTTTGTGTGAATACCCTTAAGATAGCTCTTATTACATGGGCCTGAAATTGTGTGAATCCGCATTATGTATCATATCATGGAGAGTACGGAACTATGCCTCATTCAACTTGGTAATCAGAATATTTATGACACATTGCACACAAATACTCCACAATAATCTTTTAATTGAATAGATTAAAAAAGGTTGAGATCACAGTGCATTATAAAAGTTTTCCTCTTGTTTTGTAGGTAAACTGCTAATATGTGAAGTCAGTCTGTACAGACTAAATGGAAACAAGGAACAATGTAACTTACTTTGTCTTGCTGGGCCTCACACAGAATCCAAAGAAACAGAAAGTCCTTTTTGTTCTGTTCCTGTTCTTCTACATTTTGACTATGGTGAGCAATCTGCTCATTGTTGTGACTATAACTGTCAGTAAGACCCTGAACTCACCAATGTACTTTTTTCTTGCCTGCTTATCATTTATCATCATCATTTATAGATCTAATTTATTCCTCTATTACCCCTAGATTGATTTCAGACTTGTTCCTTGAGAAAAATACCATATCCTTTGAATCTTGCATGACTCAGCTATTTACAGAACATTTTTTTAAGTGGATCCGAGATATCTATCCTATTGGTGATGGCCTATGACTGCTATGTAGCCATCTGTAAGCCCTTGCATTATTTGGTTATCATGAGGCAGAGGGTGTGTGTTGTGCTGCTGTGTCCTGTTTTGGAGGTTTTCTGCACGCAATTATTCAACTTAGCACTGTTTACAGATTCCCATTCTGTGGCCCCAATGTCACTGATCACTTTATGTGTGACATGCACCCGTTATTGAAACTCGTCTGTACTGACACCTATGTCATCGGCGTCTTAGTGTTGGCTAATGGAGGACTGATGTGCATTATTTTATCTCTGCTCTTACTCATCTCCTATGGAGTCATCCTGCACTCTCTGAAGAACCTGAGTCAGGAAGGGAGGCGGAAAGCCCTCCAGACCTGTGGTTCCCACATCACTGTGGTTGTCTGTTTCTTTTTTCCCTGCATTTTCATGTATGTGAGACCTGCTAAGACGTTCCGCGTTGACAAATCATTGAGCGTGTTTTATACAGTCATAAGCCCCATGCTGAACCCATTAACCTACAGTCTAAGAAATTCTGAGTTGACCAATGCTATGAAGAAACTCTGGAGAAAAATATGTCTTATCAAGTAGCAAATAATTGCATTATTCATAGTGAAGAGCGTAATGCAGTGTTAGGGCCAGTCTCCTTGGAATGTAAAAGTTTTCATAAATCTGATGCAAACTTTCCATTTCTATAAATGATTTAAGGCAATTATAACTAAAAACAGAACTACATGTCTGTGTGTTAATAATAGTTTCTCTGCTAAAATGTAACCTTTTAATGTCTGTTTTATTACTGCATCTAGAAAGCTGACATGCAGTAGGGAATCAAAGATATTATTAGTCAATGACATTTTTACAGTTGCACTAATTTTTTATTTAATTTCTGATTTACTTTCAATACAATCTCATTCTTAGTTTTATCTTAGTGATTTCTTTTATTGTATCTTTTTTACTGTAATAGTTAAAATATTTAATGCTACACAGATTATCCCTTTTGTTCAATGTTATTTGCATTACATATGACATTTGGGGTAATATTTCATTTTAAATAAATTATTGAATATATGTTAGATATTAATACATATAAAATAGATTTAAGCAAAATTCAGTACTGTAGAATAAACCTTCCAAATCCATCCCAAACCAGAGCCCCTCCCATTTCGTCCAGATGAAGTCACTCAAACAATAATCTTTGCAATAATAAATGTGTTTGTAACTGTGTTTTGGTTTATGAATATTGCATTTTACTCCTGAGCCTCCTGAAGACCTTTGCATATCAGTTTACATAGACCTAACTCATTATCTTTCCTCATACTGCTTAACTGTGGTTTGAAGATACACTGACATTGATGTATTAGATCCTGTTCATGTTTTCCTAGGTCTTTTTCTATGAGAAATAATTATGCAGTGAAATCTTTTTGAAATTTTCTAACTTTGAGGTCCTAGAAGTGGAGCAGTTGAGTCAGTTGGTATATGCATTTAAAATGCTGATGTTTATACTTATTGCCGAAATGCCACTCATGACCAAAATTGTTACCACTGTCAGTGGAAATTTTTTTTTTTTATCACATTCTGAACAACCAGTGTTTGATAAGCATTTCTAGTATATGAAAGTCTGATTAAGAAACTATTTCATTTGTGTACTTTAAAATTTTAATTTTATTGGCATATAGTTGATTTACAATATAGTGTTAGTTTCAGGTGTACAGTAAAGTGATTGAGTTATACATACATATATAGTCATTATTTTTTAGATACTTTTCTCATATAGGTTATCACAGAATATTGAGTAGAGATCCCTGTACCATATAGTAGTTCCCTGTGCTATAGTGTAGGTCCCTGTGCTGTACAGTAATTGATTTTCTATCTCATACATAGTAGTGTAAATGAAAGAAATTAGAACATTCTCCAACACCATAGACAAAAATAAACTCAAAATGGATCAAAGATGTAAATGTAAGGTCAGACACTATAAATGTTTAGAGGAAAACATAGGCAGAACACTCTTGGACATGAATTTCAGCTGCATACATTTTTGATTCTCCTTCTAGAGTAATGAAGATAAAAGCAAAGATAAATAAATGGGACCTAATTAAACTTAAAAGCTTTTGCACAGCAAAACAAACCATGAGCAAAATTAAAACATAGCCCACAAAATGGGATAAAATATCTTCAAATGAAACAACTGACAACCCAATCAAAAAATAGGCAGAAGATCTAAATAGACAGTCCTCCAAGAAAACATAAAGATGGCCAAAAATCTCATGAAAAGATGCTCAACATCACCACAGTAACTATAAGAGAAATACAAATCATTGTATACTTCATTTACAAATAAATATGTTTTGTAGAATTTGGGCAATTATTCACAAATTTAAAATGATGTCTTTTCCTTTCATGAATCACCTGTTAATGAATTTTATGTGTTTTATTTGATTGCTAGTCTTTTTCCATACTAATTTTTATATACTAAGGAATTATATACTAAGGAATTATCCCATTTAACACATATGTGGAATTATTATTTTTCCAGCTTGTGATTTGCTTTTGATGTTTCTACACTGGGCAGAATATTTTTGGCCATATAGAAATATTTTTACATTTATATAATTAGATTTATCACTATTTTATGTTTTTTACGTCTTGCTTGGAATTTCCTTATTCCTGTGTTACCAAAATATTCCCCACATTTTTTTCAACATTAATTTTTTAAGTCTCTTTGCTGTTTTATATTTAAATTGAAAACCATCCTCACTGCATTTAGATATAAGGAGTTAAGTAGGGATGAAAGTTTAATTATTTTTATAGAATATAATTATTTTCCCACATGCCTTTAGTATTCCAACTATGTATTCTAAAATATGACATGCATTTTTATCTAATTCAGAACTCTGTTATCTTCGATTGGTCTCTTTATTCATGTGCAATTTAACACAAGATGTAATTGAATTTGATTTAAAATACACTTTGATATCTGATTAGCCTAGGACTCCTTCATTATTATTTCTTAGCAGAACTAGGTTTATTCATACACATATATTTTAAATTTCAGTAAGCTAGTCTGGTAAAATCTACATTTACTTAGTATTTTGAATAAGATTTAACTTATTTTAAAAAGCTAGAAAAAGATTTTATACCATCAAACAATTGAGAATTATTATCCATAATCTGAGTAGGTCTTTCTACTTAAGTCTTCTTTTATGCTCATAAGGCCTATAAAGTTTCTTGCATGTAACTTTAGTCTTTTTGAATTTTTCTTTTTATGTCACTACTTGAAACTGGATCTTGTGTTCTGTTACATTTCCCGAGTATCTGTACTTTCAATATAGTAATTAAAAAAAAAATAAGATCCAATCTTCATGGTACATCATTTATACTCTTTAGTTTGCATTCTACAAGTTTTGACAAATACATAAACTGTGTAGTCACCACCACAATCAATATGCAGAATGTTTCATCATTTCTGTATCATTTCAATACATTTCACCAAAAGTATTTCCCCACGCACCTTTGTAATCACCTCCTGGCTTCACCTCTAGGTCCTGGAAAACACTTATCAATTTCCATTCTGTCAGTGTTGTCATTTTCCAGAATGCCAAATAAATGGAATCATACAGTACATAGTCTCTTTCTTCCAGATTTATTAAGGTATAATTGACAAGTTAAAACTTTGTTTATTTCATGTACAATGTGTACAATGTGATGATTTTCTATACATGTAAAGTGATTACTAGCACTTCCCTGGTGACTCAGACAATAAAGAATCTGCCTGCAATGCAGGAGACCTAGGTTCAGTGCCTGGGTCTGGAAGATCCCCTGGAGAAGGGAATGGCTACCCACCTCAGGATTCAAGTGATTACCAAGGTCAAGTGAAATAACACATCTATTACTTAATACAATGACTTTTTTTTTTTTTTTTTTGGTGTGTGTCAGTCGCTCAGTTGTGTCCGACTCTTGGTGACCCCATGAACTGTGGCCCGCCAGGCTCCTCTGTCCATGGTCTCCAGGCAAGAATACTGGAGTGGATTGCCACTTCATAGACCTTTTAAAATCTGCTCTCTTAGCAAACTTAAGAGTGAAAGAGGGAAGTGCAATAGTTGGCATAAAACTCAGTATTAAAAAAAAAACAAACTAAGGTAATGGCTTCTGGTTCCCATTACCTCATGGCAAATAGAAGGGGGAAAAGTAGCAGCAGTGACAGGTGTTATTTTCTTGGGCTTCAAAATCACTGAGCATGGTGACTGCAGCCATGAAATTAAAAGAGATCTGCTCCTTGGAAGGAAAGCTATGACAAAACTAGACAGTGTATTAAAAAGCAAAGACATCACTTTGCTGATAAAGTCCATATAGTTAAAGCTATGTTTTGTTCAGTAGTCTTCCCAGAATAGTTGCTTTTGGCATCTATCTCTCCAAGGTGGGTCCCAATTGCTTCCTGCCTCTCCAGGAAACTCTCTAAGACCAGCCAGTGAGTCTGACCCAAGCTTTTTGTAAATTACTGTTTCCGCATTAGGTGTTAGAGCATGTATGATTTAGTGTGCATTCTTTCAAGTTGGCATCTCTATTTCTCAAAGTCATCTTCCAATTCTTCCCCAAGTAAGCCCTGATAGCCCTCAAAGCCAAATTAGTTTGTGGTCTCATCTTCATGGTGCAGGTTTCCTCGTGTAGGTAACTTTATGTGGGACTTGGACTCCTCACTTCTTGGAAATAAACTCTGCAACCCTAATTATCATCATGTTTATGGGTCACTCGCTTGAGAGTTTGAGTGCGTGTGTGTGTGTGTGTGTGTGTGTGTGTGTGTGTGTTTTAACACCTCACAGACACATCTGCTGGGGTTTTCTTTTCCCCAGTAATTTTTAGTATTTTTTGGGCACACAACACAGCATGCAAGATCTTTGTTCCCCAACCAAGTATTGAACCCATGCCCCCTGCAGTGGAAGCATGGAGCCTTAACTACTGGACCACCAGAGCAGTCCTGGGAGTATGGGTCTTGACTATACTATTAATATATCTCCACTTTTCCTACCTGTTTTGTTGCAGTTCCTTCTTTATATCTTTTGTTTCAGAGGATCATTTCTGCTAGTCTTCAGGCTGTTCTCACCAGTAGTTGCTCTGTAAACAGTTATGATTGTGGTGTACTCATGGAAGGAGATGAGCTCCAGGTCATGCTGAGCAGCCATGTTGCCTCCTCTCTCCTACCCCTGTGTTCATGCCAGAACCACACTGCTTTGATTACCATCATTTTGTAGGATACTTTAGAATCAAGAACAGGAACCCCTGCCCAAGTTTATTCTTCTTCAAGATTGTTTTGGCTATGTGGATTCCCTTGAGATTTCATATAAATTTTAAGAAGATTTTTTTTTTCTATTTCTATGGAAAACATTTTTGAGGTTTTGATTGGAATTACATTGACTATATAGATCAGTTTAGGTAGTATTGATATCTCAATACTGCAACTAATGATTTTTTTTTTATTAATGTGTGTCTTTTGCAATATTTTTCAACAACATTTTGCAGTTTTCAACATACAAGCCTTTTGCCTCCTGGTTTAAATTTATCCTTCTGCAGGTTATTTATTGTAAATTAAATTTTCTTAGTTTGATATTTGAGTTGTTATTTGATATAGCAATTCAACATTCTTTCATGATAAAGCCACCCTCTAAACAAATTGAGTATAGAAGGAGTGTACTCCAACTAAATATAAAGGCTGTATATGACAGATCCACAGCTCACATCATACACAACATTAAAAGGTTGAAAGCTCGTGTAGGTAATGTCATTAAAGTCAGTAACAAGACATAACCCTAACTATATGATTTGATCCAATGGTATCTTTACATGTACTTGTACTTTTAAAACTCTGTGGAAAATCCCGGTGAATTCAATTAAGTATAAATCATTCTTGGACACATTCCAATTCTAAGACTCAATGAAAAAAGAAAAAAAAAGACTCAAGGATAAATGTGGTTAAAAGGGATAAAATGTCCAGCTCTTCGCCAATATCAGGATAAAGACGATATCCTTTCAGAAACTGATACGAAAATTTTTAGAGGTTCTTTGTTAGGCTTAAGACATTCCATAAAAAAAAAAAGAAGAAGAAAGAAAAGAAAAGCACAAGGATATCTCTCAAAATTTCAGCAAGTTGGGTCCTACAGCATGGTCCAATGAAAAGGGCTAAAAAATCGGAGGGCATTTTTCTGTTCTGCAATTAGTAGGAAAAGAAGTACCTAGAGACAATTTTCCTGCAAATGGTTAGTTGCTATTTTCCTGTGTCAATGTTTGATTTGCTTATCTTTTGATAAATTATCCCAGCCTGGTAAATCGTGTGTATATTTGTATTTATGCAGCGTGGATTTTATTTTAAAAATTTACAGTGCAACCAAAAACAATCTTATGAAGAACCAGAAAATTCCATGAAGAAAATGGGTAAACTGTTAAATGAAATAAAATACAATCTTAAGTAATAATGCGGTTTTTTGTTTGTTTGTTTTTTTGCCATTTAGTGTCAAACTAGGTGAAAGAAGAATTGCAGGTCCCTATGAGTGAGTTAAAAAGTCTTCCTTCAGACTGTGAACAAGCCTCCAGAAGGTAAGACTAACAGGAAATATTGAGAAACAGGCTTCATCATTGTGTGAATTTATTAGGTAAATAAATTACTCTGAATGAAATCAAACTTTGATTCAATTCTAGTTTTATCACTTAAAAATGTGTGACCTTGGGAAAATTAATTAGATGTTCTGAGTCTTAATTTCTTCAACTATGAAATGGGGAGTACATTTCTTGGTATAGTAAATTTACATGTGACATATTGAATTGTGAGGGCATGGCTGGAAATTCACTGTAGGAGTTCCTAGTGTAGTGATATAATCAAAATAGAATTTAAAGAGGATCATATGGACTGCTTCAAGAGGACACATTTTTGGAGGCCAGAATAAAAGTGGGAAGAATTGGGCAGGAGGCTGTTTTAGGGCGTCAGAAAGAACGTGGGGGTGGGGAATGGTCTAATTTGGGACACCTTTTAAAAGTAGAGACAATGAGATTTGTTAAGGGTATCAGTAAATAATTTGAGAGGCATATGGGATTGTAGAGTACAGTGAAGTTTTTTGTCTTGGCAATTACATGGCAAGTTGTATCATTTAATGAGATAGGGAATATGTTTTGTATTGTGGAACATTTGAAGTTTATTTTTTATGTATACGAAATGGACATCCAATTGTTGATGTCCAAAATCAGAGAGGTTGCCTACACAAGGTTGGAAATAAGTGGGGAGATAGGTGCTTGAGACAGAAAATTAAAGTGCTTCAGCATTTATTTGTTAGGAAAAGGAGGAATATCCAACTAAAGACCCTAACGATCCTCAGTGTGGTTTGAGAAAATTTTCAAACATTGACCTTCTATTTTTAGTTTTTTTTTTTTTTTTTCTAATCACAGTGAATATATAGAAATTAACTTAAATGTGTCTCAAATATTAGACTTTTATTTATTATTTATTTCAATAGATATGTTCAGTAGTGTTAGTTCCTCAGTCATGTCCAACTCTTTGTGATCCCATGGGCTCTAGCCCATCAGGCTTCCCTGTCCATGGGATTCTCCAGGCAAGAATACTGCAGTTGGTAGCCTCCCTTCTCCAGAGGATCTTCCTGACCTAGGGACCCAGAGATAGAAGCCAGATCTCCCACATTGCAGGCAGATTCTTTATGGCCTGAGCCATCATTGTGATTTTATAAATGGTGTACCTTTTAAGGAATTCCCTTCTTATCTACACTTGTTATTTCATTTGTTTCCCTTAAACTACCAAAGGTTTGTGTTCCTTTGGGGTGCTATCTCTGACATCCGTTTCATTGATGTAGTCTTACAGTGAGACTCTTAGATTGTGTGAATATTCTTATAATGGTACTTATTATATGAGTCTGATTATTTTCTGATCTCTTATCATATATCAACAAAGGTAGGAACCTATGCTTTATTCAACTTGGTAATCACAAGATCTATGGCAACTGGACATGAATAATCCATATACATTCTTTTAATTGAATGGATAAAAAAGATGAAACTTATTATGCATTTAAAAATTTCCCACTCGTAAACTGTTTCTAATATGTGAACTCAGCTCCTGTAAAGAGAAGATGGAACCAAGGAACAATGTGACTCACTTTGTCCTCCTGGGCCTCACACAGAATCAAAAGGAGCAGAAAGTCCTTTCTGTTATGTTCTTCTTCTGCTACATATTGACCATGGTGGGTAATGTGCTCATAGTTGTTACTATTACTGTCAGTAAGACTCTGAACTCACCAATGTATTCTTTTTTTGCTAGCTTATCATTTATAGATTTAATTTATCCTTCTTCAGTTTCCCCCAGATTAATTTCATACTTGATGTTTGGGAAATATACCATATCCTTTGAATCTTGCATGATTCAGCTCTTTACTGAGCACCTTTTAGGTGGATCAGAGATCATCCTTCTGTTGGTGATGGCCTATGACTGCTGTGTGGCCATCTGTAAACCCTTGCATTATTTGGTGATCGTGAGGCAGAGGGTGTATGTTGTGATCCTGGTGGTGTCCTGGGTTGGAGGTTTTCTGCACTCAGTAATTCAGTTCAGTTCAGTTCAGTTCAGTTGCACAGTCATGTCTGACTTTGCAACCCCATGAATTGCAGCACACCAGGCCTGCCTGTCCATCACCAACACCCAGAGTCCACTCAGACTCATGTACATCGAGGCGGTGATGCAATCCAGCCATTTCATCCTCTGTCGTCCCCCTCTCCTCTTGCCCTCAATCCTTCCCAGCATCAGGGTCTTTTCCAATGAGTCAACTCTTAGCATGAGGTAGCCAAAGTATTGGAGTTTCAGCTTCAGCAGCAGTCCTTCCAATGAACAACGAGGACTGATCTTTAGGATGGACTGGTTGGATCTCCTTGCAGTCCAAGGGACTCTCAAGAGTCTTCTCCAGCACCACAGTTCAAAAGCATCAATTCTTTGGCACTCAGCTTTCTTCACAGTCCAACTCTCATATCCATACATGACTGCTGGAAAAACCATAGCCTTGACTAGATGGACCTATGTAGGCAAAGTAATGTTTCTGCTTTTTAATACGCTGTCTAGGATGGTCATAACTTTCCTTCCAAGAAGTAAGTGTCTTTTAATTTCATGGCTGTAATCACCATCAGTAGTAATTTTGGAGCCCCTAAACATCAAGTCTGACACTGTTTTCATTATTTCCCTATCTATTTCCCATGAAGTGATGGGACCAGATGCCATGATCCTAGTTTCCTGAATGTTGAGCTGTAAGCCAACTTTTTCACTCTCCTCTTTCACTTTAATCAAGAGGTTTTTTAGTTCCACTTCACTTTCTGCCATAAGGGTGGTGTCATCTGCATATCTGAGGTTATTGATATTTCTCCCGGCAATCTTGATTCCAGGTGTGCTTCTTCCAGCCCAGCATTTCTCATGATGTTGTCTGCATATTAGTTAAAGAAGCAGGGTGACAGTATACAGCCTTGATGTACTCCTTTTCCTATTTGGAACCAGTCTGTTGCTCCATGTCCACTTCTAACTGTTGCTTCCTGACCTGCATACAGGTTTCTCAAGAGACAGGTCAGGTGGTCTGGTATTCCCATCTCTTTTAGAATTTTCCACAGTTTATTGTGATCCACACAGTCAAAGGCTTTGGAATAGTCAATAAAGCAGAAATAGATGGGGTTTTTTTGTTGTTGTTTTTTTTTTTTTTTTTTTTTTTCTGGAACCCTCTTGCTCTTTCAATGATCCAGCGGATGTTGGCAATTTGATCTTTGGTTCCTCTGCCTTTTCTAAAACCAGCTTGAACATCTGGAAGTTCACGGTTCACGTATTGCTGAAGCCTGGCTTGGAGAATTTTGAGCATTACTTTACTAGCATGTGAGATGAGTGCAACTCTGTGGTAGTTTGAGCATTCTTTGGCATTGCCTTTCTTTGGGATTTGAATGAAAACTGACCTTTTCCAGTCCTGTGGCCACTGCTGAGTTTTCCAAATTTGCTGGCATATCGAGTGCAGCACTTTCACAGCATCATCTTTCAGGATTTGAAAGAGCTCAACTGGAATTCCATCACCTCCACTAGTTTTGTTCGTAGTGGTGCTTCCTAAGGCCCACTTGACTTCACATTCCAGGATGTCTGGCTCTAGGTGAATGATGACACCATCGTGATTATCTGGGTCGTGAAGATCTTTTTTGTACATTTCTGTGTATTCTTGTCAACTTTTCTTAGTATCTTCAGCTTCTGTTAGGTCCATACCATTTCTGTCCTTTATCAAACCCATCTTTGCATGAAGTGTTCCCTTGGTATCTCTAATTTTCCTGAAGAGATCTCTAGTCTTTCCCATTCTGTTGTTTTCCTCTATTTCTTTGCATTGATCACTGAGGAAGGCTTTCTTATCTCTCCTTGTTATTCTTTGGAATTGTGCATTCAAATGAGAATATCTTTCCTTTTCTTCTTTGCTTTTCAGTAATTCAACTTAGCACTATTTATTGGCTCCCATTCTGTGGCCCCAATGTCATTGATCACTATATGTGTGACATGTTCCCTTTACTAAAACTCGTCTGTACTGACACCTGTCATTGACGTCTTAGTTGTGGCCAGTGGATCTGCACTGTTGTGTTTCTGCTCTTACTCGTCTCCTATGGAGTCATCCTTCACTCTCTGAAGAACCTGAGTCAGGAACGGAGGCAGAAAGCCCTCCAGACTTGTGGTTCCCACATCACTGTGGTTGTCTGCTTCTTTGTTTCCTCTATGTTTGTAAATATAAGACCTGCTAAGACCTTTCCCATTGAAAAATCTTTGACTGTATTTTATGGAGCCATAACTTGTATGCTGCACCCACTAATCTATAGTCTAAGAAATTCTGAACTGATTAACGCTATGAAGAAGCTCTGGAGAAAAAAATGTCATATCAGACAGTAGATAAATGCATTATCTATCATGACAAAAGTAATTTAGCATTAGAGCCAATAATGTTGGAGTGTAAATGTTTTCATAAGTCTGATGCAAATTTATCTTTACTCTGATTTATGTGTATAATTAAAATATGAACTATGTTTGTGTTGTTATTTTTCTTTTTTAATTAGAGGATAATTATTTTTTAATATTGTGATGGTTTCTGCTATACATCAATATGAATCTACCATATGTTTATTAACAGTTTCTCTGCTAGAATGTAAACTTTATAATATCTATTTAAACACTGTACCTAGAGAGGTAAAATGTATTTATGGCAGGGACTCAATAATAATATGTCATTTATTACTGGATTAGATTTTTATAAACACACCATTGTTCACTCAAATTATGATTTAATTCTTTCTCATTCTTAATTTTATTTTAGTCATAGTTTTTGGTTTTATCTTCATTACTTTTATTGTACTAGTTAAAGATATATAGACTGTCTTCTTATTCATTTTCATTTGTGTTACATATTACATTTTAGTCTAATATTACTTTTTTTAAGTGAAATATTGAAAATATATTGGATAGAAATACATATAGAAATAGAATGTATGCAACATTAAGCACCTTGGAAAGGAGTACGTCAAGGCTGTATATTGTTACCCTGCTTATTTAACTTATATACAGACTACATCATAAGAAACGCTGGGCTGGAGGAAGCACAAGCTGGAATCAAGATTGCCAGGAGAAATATCAATAACCTCAGATATGCAGATGACACCACCTTTATGGTAGAAAGTGAAGAAGAACTAAAGAGCCTATTGATGAAAGTGAAAGAGTAGAGTGAAAAAGTTGGCTTAAAGCTCAACATTCAGAAAACTAAGATCTTGGCATCCGGTCCCATCACTTCATGGCAAATGGGGAAACAGTGGAAACAGTGGCTGACTTTATTTTTCTGTGCTCCAAAATCACTCCAGATGGTGATTGCAGCCATGAAATTAAAAGACTCTTACTCCTTGGAAGGAAAGTTATGACTAACCTAGACAACATATTAAAAAGCAGGGACATAATTTTGCCAACATAGGTCTGTCTAGTCAAGGCTATTGTTTTTCCAGTGGTTATGTATGGATGTGAGAATTGGGCTATAAAGAAAGCTGAGCACAGAAGAATTGATGCTTTTGAGCTGTGGTATTGGAGAAGACTCTTGAGAGTCCCTTGGACTGCAAGGAGATCCAATCAGTCCATCCTAATGGAGATCAGTCCTGAATATTCATTGGAAGGACTGATGGTGAAGCTGAAACTCCAATACCTTGGCCACCTGATGTGAAGAGCTGACTCATCTGAAAAGTCCCTGATGCTGGGAAAGATGGAGGGCAGGAGGAGAAGGGGACGACAGAGGATGAGATGGTTGGACGGCATCACCGACTCAATGGACATGCATTTGGGTAAACTCTGGGAGTTGGTGATGGACAGGGAGGCCTGGCGTGCTGCGGTTCATGGGGTCGCAAAGAGTCAGACACTACTGAGAGACTGAACTGAACTGAACTGAACAGCACCTTCAATAAAACTCCTGCTCATCCCCAAACCAGAGCCTCCCAGATCTTTCGAATGTGGTCATTTCACTTTGTTTCTAAAATTCTTTAAGTGATAATCTTTTCAAAAGTAGTATTTCTTTCATATATTTTTGCTACTATTTTTGTAACTAACATTATTAAACAGTAACAAAAAATATGTGAAAATATCCTGTGTATACATTTTCCTTTTTACTTCTCAACCTCCTGAAGATCTTAACATGCAAGTGTGTGTGCTAAGTCGCTTCAGTTGCGTCCAACCCTGTGCCACCCTATGGACTGTAGCCCGCCAGGCTTCTCTGTTCATGGAATTCTCCAGGCAGGAATACTGGAGTGAGTTGCCTCTCCAAGGGATCTTCTCAACCCAAGGATTGAACCCCGGTCTCCCACACTGCAGGCAGATGTTTTACCATCTGAGCCACCAGGGAGCCTCCTATATATAGTCAAATATATATAAGACTAAATCATTTTTTCTTCATACTGCTTTACTGTGATATAAACATACATTAACATTGATGTATCCAGTCCTATTCATCTTTTCCTCAGTATGTTACTCCCCTCAGTTTGGAAAATACCCTTTTGACACACTCCAAAATTCAGTGCTTGGTAAAGATTTATGTTATATGAAAGTCTGATTAAAGAAATTATTCTTCTTGTATACTTTAATTACAAATAAATAAATAAAGTTGAATTTGAGCATCTATACATAGGTTAAAAGGATTTATATTCTTTTCTCACAAATTTCCTATTAAGAAATTTTATGTTTTACTTGATTATTCATCTTTATAGTGAATGACATTTAATTATATACTAAAAAAATATCTCATTTACTTTGTATGTGGAATTATTATTTTTCTGGCTTGTAATTTGTTTTTCTTATTTTTATACTGTGCAGAACATTTAAAATTTAATGTAACCAAAATATTCTTCTCCACATTTAACCTTTTATGTCTTTTTGCTATTTTATGTTTTATATTTAAAATTTGAAACCATCTACACATCATTTGATGTGAAGTGAAGTGTTAAGTAGGGATTAAATTTCAATTATTGCTCTAGATTTCCAATTTTTTAGATGGGATATTTATTTCTCCCCATAGCTTTGGATTCAAACTATGCAGTATAAAATATGGCATGTTTTTGAATCAAATTCAGGCTGCCATTATGTTCATTTGATCTCTTTTTTCATGTGTAATTTAACACAGAATATAATTATATATTATTTGAAACAAACTCTCTATCTCATAAGTCTAGGACTCCTTTATTTAGTATTCTTTATCAGAGCTATGCTTATTCTTACATATTCATACTTTAAAATTAAATTTCAATATGCCTTTCTAGTTAGAACTATACTTAGTATTTTGAATAGATTTGACTGGAAAAGAATTTGTATCTTCAGAGAATTCATAATTTTTATACACAAACTGCATAGGTCTTCCACTTAGAGGTTTTCCTTTATGTTCAAGTCTCTCTATGTTTCTAGTTTGTAACTTTAGATTTTTGAATTTTTATGCCACTGTTTTAAACTGAATTATGTATTCTATCACATTTTCTAAGTATCTGTACTTTTGATGTATGACATCTGTTTTTTTAAGCTTTTTTAATAACATGTGATCTTCACAGTACATCTATCATTAAAAAAAAATCTAAGGTCTATAAATGTTGATACACAAGTCATGTAGTCACTGTCACATTCAATATGCAGAATATTTCATCATCAGTAGTATTTCTCTATGCACGTTTGTAATCACCTACTGCCTTCATTTCCAAGTCGATTTCCATTCCGTTAGTTTTGTCATTTTCCAGAATGTCAATTAAATTCAATCATATGGTATTGTAGACTTTCCCTCCTAGCTTTATTGGGGCATGATTGACAGATTAAAATGTATATTTCAAATTACAGTGTGATGACTTTATACACATATACTCTGTTGAAGTGATTAAGAGTCCACACTTCCAAAGCAGAGGGCATGGGTTTTACCCCTGGTTAAAGAACTAAGATCCTGCTTGCTCTATGGAGAAGACAAAAGAGGAAGAATTAAAAAAATCAAGGGTACAATATGGCTTAATAAACTATAGCCAACATGAGCTTCCCAGGTAGCACTAGTGCAGTCAGTGCAGGAGACATGAGTGATGCAGTTTCAATCCCTGGGTCAAGAAGATCTCCTGGAGTAGGAAATGGCAATTTGCTCCAGTATTCTTGCCTGGGAAATTCCATGGATACAAGAAACTGGCAGGCTGCAGTCCATGGGGTCACAAAAGTCTGAGACAACTGAGTGACCTAGCACAGCACTTGTTATGTTTCACGGATACATACACTAAGAGAAAGCTAAGAAAAAGAAGAGTAAATATATAGATTTTAATATATCAAAGTAGTGGTACTGCAGGTTAGTGGGAAACAGGATAATTATTCTGTACATGTACTGGGTAAATTCATTTATACTTCTAATCAGAAAAATCGAAGTGAAAGTAGCTCAGTCATGTCTGACTCTTTGCGAGCCCATGGACAATACAGTCCATGGAACTCTGCAGGCCAGAATATCAGAGTGGGTAGCCTTTCCTTCCTCCAGGGGATCTTCCCAACCCAGGGATCAAACCCAGGTCTCCTGTATTGCAGGCAGATTCTTTTCCAGTTGATCAGAAAAGAATGGGTATTTCCTCTTCACACTGTACTTGAAAATGTATACCCTGTGTGGGTTAAATATGTAAATATGAAAGTGTGCTCAGTTGCTCAGTCGTGTCTGACTCTTTGCCACCTCGTAGATTGTATTCTGTTGTCCATGGGATTATCACAGCAAGAATACAGGAGTAGGTTGCCATTTCCTCCTCCAGGGGATCTTCCCAATCCAGCAGATTCTTTACCACGGAGCCACCTGGGAAGCCCAAAAGGTAAAAATCACTCACTTTAAAAAGCATAAAGGAAAAATAAAAACAATATGATTATTTCAATAGATGCAGAGAAAGCCTTTGACAAAATTCAACATCCGTTTATGATAACAACCCTCCAAAAAAGCAGAAATAGAAAGAACATACTTCAACATAATAAAAGCTATATATAACAAACCCACGGCAAACATTATCCTAAATGGTGAAAAACTGAAAGCATTTCCCCTAAAATCAGGAACAAGACAAGGGTGCCCACTCTCATCACTACTATTCAACAAAATTTTGGAAGTTTTGGTCACAGCAATCAGAGCAGAAAAAGAAATAAAAGGAATCCAGATTGGAAAAGAAGAAGTAAAACTCTCAATGTTTGCAGATGACATGATCCTCTACATAGAAAACCCTAAAGACTCTACCAGAAAATAACTAGAGCTAATCAATGAATATAGCAAAGGTGCAGGATATAAAATTAACACACAGAAATCCCTTGCATTCCTGTACACTAACAACGAGAAAATAGAAAGAGAAATTAAGGAAACAATTCCATTAACCATTGCAACGAAAAGAATAAAATACTAAGGAATATATCTACCTAATGAAACAAAAGACCTACATATAGAAAACTATAAAACACTGGTGAAAGAAATCAAAGAGGAAACAAAATAGATGGAGAAATATACCATGTTCATGGATCGGAAGAATCAATATAATGAAAATGAGTATACTACCCAAAGCAATCTATAGATTCAATGCAATCTCTATCCAGCTACCAACAGTATTCTTCAGAGACTAGAACAAATAATTTCCCAATTTGTATGGAAATACAAAAAACCTCAAATACCCAAAGCAATCTTGAGAAAGAAGAATGGAACTGGAGGAATCAACCTGCCTGACTTCAGGCTCTACTACAAAGCCACAGTCATCAAGACAGTATGGTACTGGCACAAGGACAGAAATATAGATCAATGGAACAAAATAGAAAGCCCAGAGATAAATCCACACCTATGAACACCTTATCTTTGACAAAGGAGGCAAGAATATACAATGGAGAAAAGACAATCTCTTTAACAAGTGGTGCTGGGAAAACTGGTCAACCACTTGTAAAGGAATGAAACTAGAACACTTTCTAACACCATACACAAAAATAAACTCAAAATGGATTAAAGATCTAAACCTAAGACCAGAAACTATAAAACTCCTAGAGGAAAACATAGGCAAAACACTCTCTGACATAAACCACAGCAGGGTCCTCTATGACCCACCTCCCAGAATATTGGAAATAAAAGCAAAAATAAACAAATGGGACCTAATTAAAATTAAAAGCTTTTGCACAACAAAGGAAACTATAAGCAAGGTGAAAAGACAGCCTTCAGAATGGGAGAAAATAATAGCAAACGAAACAACGGACAAACAATTAATCTCAAAAATATACAAGCAACTCCTGCAGCTTCATTTCGGAAAAATAAATGACCCAATCAAAAAGTGGGCCAAAGAACTAAACAGACACTTCTCCAAAGAAGAGATACAGATGGCTAACAAACACATAAAAAGATGCTCAACATCACTCATTATCAGAGAAATGCAAATGAAAACCACAATGAGGTACCATTTCACTGGTGTGAAACCAGTCAGAATGGCTGCCATCTAAAAGACTACAAGCAATAAATGCTGGAGAGGGTGTGGAAAAAAGGGAACCCTCTCACACCCTTTTCACTCCTTGGGGAGAAACCCTGCAATTGTCATTATCAGTCCATTTGTGGGTCTCCTTCTTGGGAGCAGGGGTCTTGACAATACTGTGTCTCCATTCTGCCTAACTTCTGTTGCAGGATCTTCTTGATATCTTTTGTTTCAGAGATTTTTTTTTTTTTCCCCCTACTCTTTAGATCTTTCCCATCAGTAGTTGTTTTGTAAGTAGTTGTAGTTTGGTGTCCCTGTTGGAAAACTGAGCTCAGGGTTTTTACTCTTCATGATGGCCATTCTCTTATATGTCTGCTTTTATACCAAAACCACACTGCTGTTATTATCATAGTTTTATAGTGTTTTAGCATCAAGAATAGACTTCCAAATATGTTCTTATTTTTCAAGATTGTTTTGGCTGTTTGGATTCCACTGAGATTTCACACAAATTTTAGGAGGCATTTTTCTATTTCTGCAAAAAAGAAAAAAAAAACAGTTTGGGGGATTTTGATAGGGATTGTATTGAACACACAGATAATTTTATGCAGTGTTGACATCTTAATAATATTAAGTATTTCAGCCCATGAATATCTTTTTTATATTTATGTGCTTTTTGTAACATCTTTCAGTAATATTTTGTAGTTTTCAGTGTAGAAGACTTTGCTTCTCACTTAAGTTTACTTTCGGACTTCACTGGTGGCTTAACTAGTAAAGAATCCGCCTGCAATGAGGAAAATCTGGGTTTGATCCCCAGGTTGGGAGGATCCCCTAGAGAAGGGAAAGGCTACCCACTCCAGTATTCTGGCCTGGAGAATCCCATGCACTGTATAGTCCATGGGGTCACAAAGAGTCAGACATGACTGAGCAACTTTCACTTGTTTATTTTTAATTATCTTATTCTCTTTGAGGCTGTTGTAGATGGAATTATATTCTTAATTTCCTCTTCGTTGTGTTCATTGACACCATAGAAATTTAACATCCTTTTGAGATGAAAAATTTTCAACAAATTAGGTACAAAAGTGATGTACCACACCATGATAGACCTGTGTATGACACATCCACAGGGAACATTAGACTCAATAGAAAAGTTGAACACTTTCCCCTTAAAAATTAGGAATAAGAGAAGTGTGCACACTTTCACCACGTCTTAGAAACACAGACTTTCAAAACTTTTCTTGGAATTTTTAGAATTTTCTACAAGTAGATTGTATCATCTCTGAAGTGATTTTATAATTAATTAAATTTTACTTAATTTTACTGTTTGTAACAGTGTTTCCAATGGTAGCCACATTCTAATGTTTGGATTTCAGCTTCAGCATCACCTTAAAAACCATCTTCTCCGATTACATTATCCATAGAAAAATTCTTTCTTTTATTTCTGTCACTGTACTTTATTTGTTGTCTTATAGTCAGTGAATGGGGCTTCCCCGGTGGCTCAGATGGTAAAATGTCTGCCTGCAATGCTGGAGACCCAGGTTCGATCCCTGGGTTGGGAAGATCCCCTAGAGAAGGAAATGGCAACCCACTCCAGTACTCTTGCTTGGAGAATTCCATGAACAGAGGAGCCTGGTAGGCTACACTCCATGGGGGGTTGCAAAGAGTCGGACGCGACTGAGCGACTTCCCTTAATCAGTGAATATAATGCAAGAGGCCTGGGGTTCCATCCCTGGGTTAAGAAGATGCCCTGGAGAAGGGAATGGCAACACACACCAGTATTCTTGCCTGGAGAATTCCATGAACAGAAGAGCCTGGTCGGCTACAGTCCATGAAGTTGCAAAGCGTCAGACACGACTGAGCAACTAACACTTACTCGATCAGTAAACAAGTCTATAATTGCCTCATTGAATTTTTTCCTTTATTGTTTCATTCTTCACAAGAATATGATTCTTATGAAAGAAGGAACTGTTACAAGATCCCTGTCCCCTCATTTTACTAATTACTGTGTCCTCACTCCAGTATTCTTGCCTGGAGAATTCCATGGACAGAGAAGCCTGGCGGGCTACAGTCCATGGGGGCACAGAGACTTGGACATGACTGAGTGACTTTCACTCACTCACTCATGGTACAGTTTCTGGCATTAAATAGGTACCTTAGCTTAAAAAATAACTGTTAGATAAATAACTAGTAATTGCATATCAACCGGTGATAAAGTTATTATATATCTAATCAAACTTTAAGGTAAATACATTTAATATTAATTAAATAAAAAGAAACACAAATTTGTTGTAGCAGTTGGGAAGTATGTCTTTAATTAGTCAAACTGTAACAAAATGCCTGGTCTGATATTTTATTCCTGAGTTGCAATAATTTCATAATGGTTTTAAGACCATATTTTCCTCCATGTTACACTTTCTGACCCTAATTATGTGATTTGACCTTATAGTATCTTTACATGTACAGGTAGTTTTAACATTTAGTGGAAAATCCCAGTGAATTTAATTAAGGAAGGATTGATTTTGCACACATTCCAATTTCAAGACTCAGTGATAAATGTAGTTAGAAGGGATAAGTTTCTAGTTGTCTTTGTCAATATTAGGAAAAAGATGATATCCTTTTCAGAACTGATGTAAAATTTCAGGAGGTCCTTTGTTAACCTTAAAACATTGCATAAAAAAGAGAAAAGCACAAGAATTTCTGTCAAAATCTCAGTTCAAGTATTCTAGCTTCACTAACAAAATGAAAAGAGAAGAGCTAAGCAATTGAATGGTATTTTTCTATTTTGATGTTAGTAGGAAGATAAATTACTAGAGACACATTTTCTTGGGAAATGACTGGTTGCTACCTTTCTATGTAAATATAGGATTTGTTTCAGTTTTTGATAAATTATCCTAATGTGGTCATTCCTTTCTGTATATGCATGACATTTCTTTAAATAACTTATACAAATAAAAAACTCTTTTGAATAGTCAGAAAACTCATGGAGAAAATGGACAGACACTAGGGTGACATAAGATATTTCTTCAAGAAATAATGCAAACCTTTTCCTTCTGTTATCAAACTGGATGAAAGAAGAATTCAAGATCCATATGAGTGATTTTAATATTTATCCTGCAGATAATGAGCAAGCCTCCACAAGTAAGACTAACAGTAAATAGTGGGAAACATAATTGTGCGATTTTCTTTACTATTCAGGAAATTTAATTACCTTGAAATAAATCAAATGTAGAATCAATTCTAGTTTTATCACTTAAAAATGTGTGACCATGGAAATATTAATGTTCTGTGCCTTAATTTCTTCAACTATGAAATAGAGACTACAGTTATCATTACTATAAATTTAAATGTGATATATTAAATTGTGAGCACGTGATTGAAACTGACTTTATGTGCATACATACTCAGTTGTGTCTGACTCTTGTGACCCTGTGGATTGTGGCCCACCAGGCTCCTGTCTCCATGGGATTCTCCAGGCAAGAATACTGGAGTGGTTTGCCGTTTCTTGCTTCAAAGGATCTTCCCGATCCAGGGATCAAACCCAGGTCTCTTGCATTATATTCACTGATAGCTTTGAGAGAACACATTTTTTGGAGACCAGAATAGAAGTGGAGAGACAGGGCAGGAGGTCATTGCGTGGAGCCACGAAGAAAATGCAGGCAGCGAATGATCCAATTTGTGATGTATTTTGGAAGCAGAGACAACAGGGTTTGCTAAAGGTATCCCTAAGTAAGATGAGAACAATAGGGAATGAAGACCATGGTGAAGCTTTTTGTTTGTTTGTTTGTTTGAACAGTTACATGGAAGTTGGTATTTAATAAGATGAGGAACTCCCTTTTTATTGTGGAATATTTAAAATTTATTTTTATATGTATTAAATTGATATCCAATTGTATGTCCAAAGTTGGAGATATTGCATATATTTTGTTTTGCATTGTTTTACAGCTGTCTCATAGTTGTTTCTATTGCCCAGCAAAATAAAATGTAACATGTGCCAGGTTCCAAAGCTCCATTTGTAACAATGGTTATGTTTTTATAGTCTTTGTACATATTTATGTAGAATTTTAAGACAAAGTTGAAAATAGATGGAAAGCTAGAGCCTGGAGACAAACTTACAGTGCTTCGGCATTTACTGATCAGAAAATGAGGAATATCCAGCTGAAGACCCTAGGAAAGAAGTTTCAGTGAGGTTTGACACAATTCAGGACAGTGACCTTCTGTTTACAATTTTATCTAACAGCGTATATTAAGATTAGCTTAAATGGATCTCAAATATTACACCTTTGTGACTTTATGTATGGTGTGCCTTGTAAAGGAATTCCTTTCTCATATTCTTGTTTCATTTTTCCTTTAAAAAACATTTTGAAAATTTCTTCCTCTGTTAAGCCTTCTCTGACTGCAGTTTGACTGATATTATATTGAGCTTGATTGATGTTATGCTTTAGCTTGATTAATATATATGTATATTGACTATAAACTTGTGTGAATATTCTTATAAAGGTACTTACTACATGGTTCTGGAATTATCTATTCACTGAGGGTAGGGAAATATGCCTTATTTAACTTGGTATTCATAATGTCTGTGATGCATTGGACACAAACACATAATTCATGTAAATTCTTCTAATTGGCTGACTAAAAAAGATGAAGCTTATAATGCATAAACTGCCCCCCCCCCATCTTTCTTTGTAGGTAAACTGCTTTAATACATGAACTCAGCTCCTGTCCAGACTAGATGGAACCATGGAATAATGTAACTTACTTTGTCCTCCTGGGCCTCACACAGAATCCAAAGAAGCGGAAAGTCCTTTTTGTTATGTTCTTGTTTTTCTACATTTTCACTCTGGTGGGCAACCTGCTCATTGTCCTGACTATAAATGTCAGTAAGACCCTGAACTCACCTATGCACATTTTTCTTGCTTGCTTATCATTTACAGATCTAATTTATGCCTCTTCTATTTCCCCTAGATTGATTTCAGACTTGTACTTTGGGCAAAATACCATATCCTTCCAAACACCTCTGACCCAGCTGTTTACAGAGCACTTGTTTGCTGGGTCAGAGACTGTCCTTCTGTTGGTGATGGCCTAGGATTGCTATGTGGCCGTCTGTAAGCCCTTGCATTATTTGGTGATCATGAGGCAGATGGTGTTTCATGCTTCTGGTGGTGTCATTTTTTGGTGGCTTTGTGCACTCAGTAATTCATCTTATCACTATTTATGGGCTCCCATTCTGAGGCCCCAATGTCATTGATCACTTTATGTGTGGCATGTACCCTTTACTGAAACTCGTCTGTACTGGCACCTATGTCATTGGCATCTTAGTTGTGGCCAATGGAGGACTGATGTGCACTGTTGTTTTCTTACTTTTACTCATCTCCTATGGGGTCATCCTGCACTCTCTGAAGAACCTGAGTCCGGAAGGGAGGCAGAAAGCCCTCCAGACCTGTGGTTCCCACATCACTGTGGTCGTCTGCTTCTTTGTTCCCTGTATTTTCATGTATGCGAGACCTGCTAAGACCGTCTCCATTGACAAATCATTGAGTATATTTTATACAGTCATAAGTCCCATGTTGAACCCATTAATCTACAGTCTAAGAAATTCTGAGTTGACTAATGCTATGAAGAAGCTCTGGAGAAAAATGTGTTATTTCAGGTGGTAAATAAGTGCATTATTCATCATGACAAAAGTAATTTAACATTAAAGCCTATAATCTTGGAGAGTAAAGATTTCATAAATCTAATGGAAACTTTTCATTAAGGGATTTATGAAAATATTATTTTAAAATGAACTATATATTTGTGATATTACTAACAGTTTCTCTGCAAAAATGTAAACTTTACGATGTCTGTTTTACTAGGGGACCTAGACAGGTAAAGTGCATTTAAAGTGGGGAGTCAATAATAATATGCCATTTACTAGTGAATGACAATTTTATAAACACAACATCTTTTGCTCAATTTCCGATTAACTTTTAATTCTTTCTCATTCTTTGTTTTACTTTAGTCATATTTTTTGGTTTTACCTTCACTATTTTTATTGTACTAGTTAAAAAATAAAGTACTGTATAGACCATCCTCTTATTCAATTTAATTTGTGTTACATATTATGTTTTAGTGTATTATTTAATTGTTTAAATAAAGTATTGAAAGTATGAAAATGAGTTAGTCACACAGTCATATCTGACTCTTTGTGATCGCATGGACTGTAGCCTGCCAGGTCCTCTGTCCATGGAATTCTTTAGGCAAGAGTGGGTTGCCATTGCTTTTTCCAGGGGATCTTCTCGACCCAGGGATTGAACCCAGGTCTCCTGCAGTGCAGGCAGATTCTTCACCAACTGAGCTACTAGTGAAGCCCACTATATTGAAACTATAGTGGATAATAATACATATAAAAATATAATTTTTGCAAAAATCAAGGCAATGGCACCCCACTCCAATATTCTTGCCTGGAAAATCCCATGGACGGAGGAGCCTGGTAAGCTACAGCTCATGGGGTCGCTGAGTCAGACACGACTGAGCGACTTCACTTTCACTTTTCCCTTTCATGCACTGGAGAAGGAAATGGCAATCCACCCCAGTATTCTTGCCTGGAGAATCCCAGGGATGGCGGAGCCTGGTGGGCTGCCGTCTATGGGGTCGCACAGAGTCGGACACGACTGAAGCGACTTAGCAGCGGCAGTTGCTGTACTATAGACTAACAGTCCTGCTCATCCCAAACCAGAGCCTCCCAGTTCTTGCAGATGCAGTCACTCTACTTTGTTTCTAAAATTCTTTAAGTAATGATCTTTGCAAAACTATGCATTTTTTCACATATTTTTGTTACTATGTCTCTGTGTGTAAATTTTGCATTTTACTTCTCAACCTTCTGAAGGTTTTTACATACAAGTGTATATAAAACTAACTTATTCTGTTTTCTCATACCACTTAACTGTGATATAAAAATACAATAGCACTGATGTATTTAGTCCTATTCACGTTTTCCTCAGTTTTTTATGCACTCAGTTTGGAAAATGCCCTTTTGACACATTCCAAAAAACTGGTGCTTGGCAAACATTTATGATATATGAAAGTCGGACTAAAGAAAGTGTTTTATTTGTATACCTTATCTACAAATAAATAAAGTTGTATTTGGGTATCTATTTACAGACTTAAAATGATTTGTATTCCTTTTTCATGCGTTGCTTATTAAGAAATTTTACGTGTTTTACTTGATTGTTCATCTTTATCCATACTGAATAAGATTTAATTTATATACTTTAAAAATGATCTGATTTACTTTGTTTATGAAATTATTATGTTTCTAGCTTTTGATTTGCTTTTCTTACTTTTACATTGCACAGAATATTTTTGTTTGTTTACAAAGAAATATTTTTAAATTCACAAAATTAAATCTACCACTGTTCTATAGCTTTTTTCGTCTTGCTCTTAGAGAATTTCCCTATTTAATGTAATCAAAATATTCTTCCACATTTTCTCCACGTTTTACTTTTCAGGTCTTTTTGCTGTCTTGTGTTTTATATTTAAAATTTTAAACCATCTACGTTCATTTGATGTAAAGAGTTAACTACGAAATATATTCTAATTACTGCTCTAGATTGCTATTTTTTAGATGCATAATTATTTTTCCCCATAGCTTTGGTATTTCAACTATGCAATAAAAAATATGGCATTGTTTGGATCAAATTCAGGGTGCTATTATCGTCACTTGATCTCTTTATTCATGTATCATTTAATACAGAATATAATTATATTTTATTTAAAATAACCTTTCTATCTCATAAGTCTAGGACTCCTTTATTAGTACTCCTTATCAGAGCTACGTTTATTCTTACATATTCATAATTTAAAATAAAATTTCAATAAGCTATTCTGGTTAAAACTACATTAATTAGTTTTCTGAATAAGATTTGATAGGGAAAGAATTTGATCTTCAGAGAATTCATAATTTTTATACACAAACTGCCTATGTCTTCCACTTAGCAGGTCTTCGCTTATGTTCAAATCTTCCTATGTTTCTAGTTTGGAACTTTAGCATTTTGAATTTTTTATGGCACTATTTTAAACTGGATTATGTCTTCTTTCACATTTCCCAAGTATCTGTACTTTCAATGTATGCCATCTGTTTTTTTTTTTTAAGCTTTTTTAATAAAGTGAGCTTCACTGTACATGTCATTAAAAAAAAAAAATCAAAGTTCTATAAGTTTTGACAAATACACAAGTCGTGTAGTCACTGTCACATTCAATATGCAGAATGTTTCATCATCAAAAGTATTTCTTCATGCACCTTTGTAGTCACCTCCTGCCTTCATCTCCAGATCCTGGAAGACACAAGTCCATTTCCATCCCTTTAGGTTTTGTCATTTTCCATTTGTCTTGCCGTTTGTCAATTAAATTGAATCATACTGCATGTAGACTTTCCCTCCTAGCTTTATTGGAGTATAATTGACAAATTAAAGTGTATATTTCAGAAGTACAGTGTGATGATTTTATACACATATGCTCTGTTGAAGAGGTTAAGGCTCGCCACTCCTAAGGCAGGGGGCTTGAGTTGGATCCGTGGTGGGAGAACTAAGATCTCTCTTGCTGCACGGTGCAGACAAAAATAGAAAGAAAGAAAAGGAAAAAAAAAAAATCAAGGGTACAATATGGTTTAATAAACTATAGCCAATCAACAGAAGCTTCCCAGGTGGTGCTGTGTTTAGTGGCTCAGTCGTGTTCTATCTACTCTTTGCGACCCCATGCCATGGACTGTAGCCCGTCAGGGTCCTCTGTCCATTGGGATTCTCCAGGCAAGAACACCGGAGTGGGTTCCAATGCCCTCCTCCAGGGGATCTTCCTCACCAAGGGATCCAGCCCAGGTCTCCGGCATTGCAAGAGGATTCTTTTTTTTTTTTTTTTTTAATTAGTTTATTTATCTATTTTTTAAGTTTACAATATCGTATTTGTTTTGCCATACATTGACATGAATCCACCATGGGTGTACATGTTTTCCCCTTCCAGAACCTCCCTCCCACCTTCTTTACTGTCTGAGCCACCAAGTGTCGCCAGTGGCAAAGAATCCTCCTGCCAATGCAGGAGCCATAAAGAAGGCAGGTTCAATCCTTGGGTCAGGAAGGTCCCCTAGAGTAGGAAATGACAACTCACTCCAATATTGTTGCCTGGGAAATCTCATGGACAGAGGAGCCTGGTGAGCTACAGTTCATGGGGTCGTGAAGAACTGGACATGACTGAACACATACACATGTAGCCAACATATTTTATATTAGACCTCCAGAATTTATTCATCTTATAGCCCAAAGTTTGGATCCTTTGAGCAATATCTTCCCATTTATCACACACCTTCAGTCCCTAAAATTTACATTCTACTCTCTGCTTTTAAGAGTTTGTTTGTTAGTAGATTCTACAGGTAAGTGAGATAATAGTTTTTGTTTCACTATACCTGGTATAATCTAACTTAATATACACCAGGCCCATGTCCGAAAAGCATAATTTCCTTCACTTTATGACTGAATAATAGTCTGTTGCTTATAAGTGCCTCATTTCTTTCTCCTTTCATCTGTTGACTGAACTTCAGTTATTTTAGAATCTTGGCTATTGTGAGTAATGCTTCGTTTGATAAGAGAGGTTATGTATCTCCTGGAGAAACTGATACCATTTCCTTTGAAAAAATACCCGGAAATGGAAATGTTAGATCATATAGTAGTTTTATTTTTAGTTATTTTAGGAACCACCATACTGTTTTCTGCAGTGGCTGCATCAATTTATATTCCCACCAAGAGTGTATAAGGGTTCCAACTTTTCTACATCCTCACCAACATTGCTCTTTTATAAGACATTGATTTCATTCATGAAACATGTACTTCATGATCTAACTACCTACCTGAGGCTCCACATCTTAATCCTTTCACATTGAATGTGAGGATTTCAACATATGAATTTTAGGGACGCAAACATTCAAACCATAGCAAGGGTCTAGTTTCATTCTTTGCATACGGTTACCTAGTTTTTTCAACACAGTGTAGAAACTTTTTTTGCCTCAGAGTGTAATCTTGGCCACTTTTTCAAAGATCAGTTGATCATATACACATGCATAATATTTCTGATCTTGTTATTGGGTTCCATTGATTTGTTTTTATACTGGGACCACGCTTTTTTCAGATATGTAAAACTTTATTTTTGAAAAATCCCTCCATTACAAAGTTAAAAGTCTGGGACCACACGGTTTTGATCACCCTCAACATGTAAACATACATAGAAATAAGAAAGTGTAATGTCCCAAGTTTGTTCTTCTTTCTTAAAATGTTTCCACACTTTTGGATCTTATGTGATTCTATATCAAATTTATGTTTGTTTCTTCCTAATTCTTTGGAAAAACACCATTGAAATTTTGATAGGGATTTTTTAAAATCTGTAGATTGCTTGGATAATGTAGGCATTTTACCAGTATTTATTTTTCCACTCATGAACATGGAATATCTTTTCAATTATTTGTGTCTTTAATTTCTCTCATCAGTGTTATATAATTTATCATATAATTAATAATTATATAGCATATACTGTAATTTATATTATATAATTTATTTCTAAGTATTCTTTCTGATGCTGTTGTGAATGAGATCATTTACTTAAATTGCTTTGTAGATGGTTCATTGTTGGTATATACAGATGCAATTGATTTTTGTATGTTGAGTTTGTATCCTGTAACTGTTGAGTTTGCTTATTAGCTAAAACAATTCTGGCTCAATTTTTCATATATTTTGTATGCTAGATCATATTCAGTATGTAGTCTTTTAAATCTGGCTTCTTGAACTTAGTTTCATGCTGTTGAGATTTATGTGCATTATTGTATTGATCAATAGTTTCTTCATTTTGTTGCTGAGTGGTGTTCCGTTTAACGGATGTATCACAGTTTGTTTGTCACTTTCTCCATTAACTGATTTTTTACTTTTTTCCAGGTATTTGAATTTATAAATAAAGCTGTTATAAATATTGATATATAGGTTTTTGCAAAAATAAGCAAATAAACTTGAATATAGTATAAAATAATTATTTGCATGATACTAGATGTCAGAAACAATTGACAGTGATGACTGAGAGATGGGAACCAAACAAGTTGAGCTCTATGATTTTTCCAGGTTATTATCTTCAAAAAGTTTCCATGCTGTGCTTCAGAGAGGGATACATCAGAAGCTCTTGGGAGACTCCTGAATTGAGGAGATGAAAGTTACTAGAACCCTTATAGAGTTCTTTTCCTCTTCCATAAAAATGTTTTTATTGCCTTCATGGTTTTGTCAGTAAGTCGTGTCCAACTCTTGGGATCCCATGGACTGCAGTCTGCCAGGTTCCTCTGTCCAGTGGATTTTCCAGGCAAGAATAGTAGAGTGGGTTGCTATTTCCTTTACCAGGGTATCTTCCTGACCCAGGGATTGAACTTGGGTCAACTGCACTGCAGCCAGTCTTCTGCATTGCAGGTGGATTCTTTCCCAACTGAGCCACCAGGGAAACCCTTCAGGAACTGGTACAAGAACTTGGTAAGATCGCAGTCCTCAGATTGTCATTCTCTGCTGCTGATGAATAAACTGGCTATTGCTGAAGAAACGCCCAGCACTCTATTTCAGGTTGATATTCTGATCAGTGGAGGACAGTGGCATTTGACATCCAGGAATGAGTGTTAGCTTCCAACAGTAATCCCCAGAAAGACTGAGTATTTCTCCTTGCCCTGGGGGCAATACTGATTGTAAATTGTCTCAGATCCCTGAGAGAAAGGTTAGGATGCACGTTTATGCTACCTATCTGTGGTGATATCACAGAAATCGTATTGAAGAAGGACTGATGACTGTTATTCAAAATGCTCTGACTTTGGAAAATCATCACATTTGGTAATTGTAAAGGGGCTGTATTTTACTGCATTGAATTCTGGGATTCATTTCAAACTGCTCTTCACAAACCTAGATTGCAGTTTATCATTGTCATCATTATCAGTCTCACCATTATATTAGTCGGCTTGGATTCTCACACAAAATACACCAGAATGGGTAGTTTCAACAGAAGACATTTATTTTCTCTCAAATAAGAGGCTAGAAGCTCACAATCAAGGGGACCGCAGGGCAGGTTTCTGGAGGCCTTGCTTTGCAGTTTGCAGACAGCTATCTTCTCACTCTATTCTCACGTGACCTTTCCTCTGTGCACTCATGCAAGAGCCAGCTCTGCTATCCCTTCCTGTTCTTCTAAGGACACCCGTTCTATCACATTAGGTCCCTATTGTTATGATCTCAACAGTACCAGCTATTCTAGTCCTCATTGATCAAGGTTTCCAAGTTTAGGTACCAGATATATGAGTGAATAAACATTTTAGGTGACTTCAACCCGTTTCTAACTACAAACTTATGACAGATGCAGAGCCAGAAGTACTTAACTGAGCTAAGCAAATTCCTGACCCATTGAAATCACCAACTATAATAAAGTGAATGTTGTTGCTTTAAAACCATAAATGACGGTGTACTTCTTTTGTGCTACAATAGTATCTGAAACAATGCAGTCATTTAGGCCCTATGTTACTGGCTCATGGATACATATATTAATTGAACAAAATAGAAATTTAAGAAAAAATAATAAATATATAGATTTTAACATATGAAAGTAGTGGTACTGCAGGTTACTGGGAAGCAGAATAATTATTCAGTACATGTACTGGGAAAAATTCATTTACCCTTATGATCAGAGAGATACGTTACCATTTCACACTTTGAAAATAAACCACTTTAAAAAGCTTAAAGATTATTATCTTTATAAACTCGAGGCAGCAAAAACTTTGAGATGTACATGCCTAGACATTTCATCCTGGATCCACTTTCCACATCCCTACATCACACCATAGGGAATGATGAATCCTTTATCCAAAGCATGTTCACTGCAGTATCCAGTGTGAGCTCTTCCCATTCTCATAATTTGGAAGTATGAAATTCACTATTCACTTCCTTTCTGATTAGAGAGCTTCTCTGGGATCTCAGCTGGTAAGAATCCACCTGCAATGTGGGAGACCTGGGTTTGATCCCTGGGTTGGGAAAACCCCCTGGAGAAGGGAAAGGCTACCCACTCCAGTACTCTGGCCTGGAGAATTCCATGGACTGTAGTCCATGGGGTCGCAAAGAATCGGATGACTGATCGACTTTCTCTTTCACTTTTCACTTTCCGTTTTCTGATTAGAATATCTAGAACGCTTTTTATTTCTTTCACCAAAAAATAAAGGGAAGCTCATTGTTGATATTTCTTCGATATGTGCTAAATATTGGGGACATTAATATTGCTAAGTATAAGTGATCCAATTATAATTTCAGAAAATGGTAAAGACATGTTTTATGCTTCAGTTCCTATGTGGGTTGAATTATAATAAGAAACATTTAATGCCAGAGCCTTATCAGATGCTTTCTTAACAATCTTTGACCCCAAACTATTATAGAACCACTAAATTAAAAGCATAGAAAACACCTTTGATTTATCATTAAGTCAAGAACATATAGATAACAGAAAATCAGAAGAGCTTTCGCTAGTTTGTACCCAAAATGTTAAACATTCATTGTATTAAAAACACAAAAATGTACTCCATTTCAAGTTGGCTGACTCAGGGTGTCTACTGGGATATGTGGTAAGCTTGTATTACTAGAAACTTTACTTAGAACTGTTTGTACTTCGTCTCTCAGATTTTGAATAAATTTTCCTTTGTCTGCAAGCATTTTTCAGTTTCCTCTTTGATGATTTCACTGACCATTGCTTGTGTAGTAGTGTTAGTTCAGCCTCCATGTTTGTCTTTTGTTTTTTTCCCCCTTGTAGTTCATTTCTAGTCTCATATGCTATGATTCAGTAAGATATTTTATATGATTTCAAACGTGAAAACTGAGACTTATTTCTGTGTCTCCTATCATGTGATTCAACCTCGAGAATGTTCCAATTGCCCTTAAAAAAGAAATGTATACTTTGCTTCTGGACAATATACTGGTTGTTTAATCCAGATATTGACACAGCTGGCTTTAGGTTCCAGTGATTCTCGGGCTAGTCTTGATCACTGGTGGCTGAGGCTGAGGCCCACTGGGTATTAGGGCCTGTGTCCACCCACTAGTGGGTGAGGGCGCGTACTGAGGTTAGTGCCAGTCCACTAGTAGTTGTGTTGGGTCCAGGGAATTCAGAGTGTGTTGGATTCCTGGTGGGTGGGTCTAGGGCTTAGTGGGGTCATAGGCTGATATTCCCCCTGGTAAGTGAGATGAGTCCTGGCATAGTGGGCTGAAGGATCCTTATGATCCCAGGGTTGGTGTCCACTTATTTTTGTTTGAAGCCACACCCTAGTGGGTCCTGAACTTACCCCAATGGTGGGGGAAACTCATCCTGGGGTTTCTGTGGCAGGTGCAGGAGTTCAGAATCTGATCTTGGCCAGCCCATGGTGGGGCTAGGGGCCAAGGAATCATGGATCTGGAGCCCCTGCACCTGGTGAGTGAGCATAGTTGCAGGTGGCTGGGGTTTCAGAACTTCCCACAGTAGCCAGCATGCTGGTGGACAGATTTGTATCCTTTGCCCAGCTACCTTCAACACACCCTGGTTTGATCCCTAGGTTGGGAAGATCCCCTGGAGAAGAGAATGGCAATCTCCACTTCAGTGTTCTTTCCTGGAGAATCCCATGGACAGAGGAGCCTGGCAGGCTACAGTTCAGAGTCATACAGAGTCGGACATGACTGAAGCAACTTATCATGAAACACACAGCCAACTATAAAGGCTTAATGGAAAAATAATTGAGAATATCTCAATAATTTTGTATAGATTACATGTTGAAATGATAATATCATATTTATTGAGTTAGAAAATATATTATGAAAATGATTGTTTAGTTGCTCAGTTGTCTGACTCTTTGCGACTCCATGGATTGCAGCACGTCAAGCTTCCCTGTCCTTCACTAACTCCTGGAGTTTGCTCAAACTCATGTCCACTGAGTCGGTGATGCCATCCAACCATCTCATTCTCTGTCACCCCCTTGTCCTCCCGCCTTCAGTCTTTCCCAGCATCAGGGTCTTTTCCAATGAGTTAGCTCTTCACATCAGGTGGCCAAAGTATTGGAGCTTCAGCTTCAGTCCTTCCAATGAGTATTCAGGGTTGATTTCCTTTAGGATTGACTGGTTTGATCTCCTTGCTGTCCAAGGGACTCTCAAGAGTCTTCCAATTAATCTACCTGGTTATTTTTATTAGAAAACATAAGGTAACATACGGTTTGTATTTTTGGCTTATTATACTTTTATTACTATTGGATATCATGGCTATAAAATGTTTTAAAAAGTTGTAAAATTCCGACAAAATATAAAGAAGAAAATTATCACTTTTAGTTCCATCATGTATGGACATTCACTTTGAATCTTTCAGTGAATTTTCCGATGATTATTTCTCTATGTATTATTATTACATCTTATCAGAATTAGGATCATGATAAGTACACACACATAGACAGGTAGGTAGGTAGGTAGACAGATACATACATACACACACGGGTTGATTCTTAGATAATAGATGGAGATCTACTAAAACCATCCTTCTGTACTTTATTCTGAGGGCTGTTCATGATGTCAGACTACACACTCGGACTTTTTCCTCTTCCTTTTCTTGAGCATAAAGTCTTGAGTACAATTAACTTCAGGACACAAAATCATCTAAGAAACATGCACTGTGAAATAACCATCAAGCCCAAGGATTTCACCAGGATACCTCTGAAGTGAGTCTGGTTTTAGAGGCTCCTGGTGACCTTGGAAGAGAGGAAGATCATCTAGGCTCAAACATAAACAGGATAAGCCAGGTAGAATTCTTCTGCCGATTTGCCTTTTGTCTTAAAAAAAAAAAAAAAAAGAAGAAGAAAGAAACCACATATAAACCAAATCCCAGGTTGCCACTGCCATTTATTTAACGAAGTTTTAGAAAAGCAGAAACTTCACTACAGTTGGTGATTTATTGCCAGGGGAGTTCAAGGAAACTCCCTTATGTGAGCTGTTCATTTTCTTGTTCTGAGCATCCCAAATCATCTCAGCAGGAGGAGATATGTGTCCCTGACCTTGGCTGCTTTCTCTGGTTTGGGTTTTCATTTGCTAAATAGGTCACAGCACATTGTTTTTTCTGGCCCACAGCTCAGGCAACACAGTGGGATTCCCTTTCCTGGCCTTGCCCTCTCCCTTCCTTCTTCTTCAACCCCCCTGCTCTGGGACTTGCAGAAGCACTCACGCAGTTTAAACCTGGCCTATGTCCACAGCAACAGCCAGTTTCAACTGAATGAGATCCTCTATGATTCTACTCAGCTTACCGGGCAGGCAAATGAATGAAAAATAGTCACGTTTGAAGTTTGCCATTGCAAAGATTAGATAACTACCTTGTTGACTGGATTTTTTTACCTTCTAAACTATCTATTTTAAGCGTAAATAGCTTTTTCCTTTCCAGCATTATTTTTATAGCCTCTGCCTTCCCCCAACTTTTTCAATTGTTCAATCTCTGTCATACATTGCAGAGATAGTAATGGTATCAAAATGATCCTACTTTGTTTACATAAGGTTTTTAATCAAAAGACCACCAACTATTTTGTGGATGATTGAGTCTTTCACTCCAGCTGTGAGGCAAGGGAAAAATAAGAGAGGAAGGTTTCCATATAACCAGAAAAATACCTCATGCGTCTGTATCTTCTCTATTCAACTTGTTTTTGCTTTGAATAAAACAATGTCAGTCTTCCAACCTTTTTGTACAATGGAATCCCTGTTTCCTGCTTGCTCTCATTTTTATAATTCCATTTATCTCCTCTTAGTGTATCAATTATACTTTAAAAAAATTTTAGTAGTTGCCCTAGAGTTTACAATATCCACTTTTAACTAATCTAAACCCACCTTTAAAGGACACTATAATACTTCAACTGTTGTGCAAGTGGTTTATAACAGACTATCTTCAATTTTTTTAATCATCCAATACACAGTTGCTGTTAATTTGAACAGTTCTTTTACATCAATTAAGAATAAGAAATAGATTTTGTTTCCATTTGATTCTCCAATGCTCCACTTTATGGAGATTCTGAGTTTGTGATCTGTTTCATTTCCTTCTCTCTGAAGAATTTTTTTTTTTTGCAGGGCAAGTCTGCTGGTGATGAATCTCCACAAAGTATGTGTTTGAGAAAGTCTTAATTTCTCTTATTTTTCAAGGGTAGCTTCTCCGGACATCGAATTAAAGGTTAGTGTGTTTTCCTTTTAACACTTTTTAAATATTTCACTCCATCTGTTATTGCTTACAAAGTTTCTGATGAGAAGTCTCCTGTAATTTTCTCCTTTTCCCTACTGAAGGGAAGCAGACTATACCACCACACTATAAGCCACTTTGCCATAATGATTATTCATAGCTGAAGGTAACAAAAACAAACAAACACAAGAAAAGATCTCTCTGCCCTCCCCATTCTGTCTAAAAGCAGCATGTAAATTTGTAAAGGTGTTCTCCCTCCCTTCTCTACTATAGTGAACAGAAGTTAATCACGAAAGACAACACTAGACCCAGAGACTGCGCCAGAGGAATCTACATAACAAATTTTAAAAACTAACCTTCATCTTTCATTTAGTTTCCCCGTGGGTCTACCTTTCCACAAAATGCCACCCTAGAAATTCAAAGTCCTTTTCCTTTGTCTTGTCACTTCTCTAGAACCCATTGTTCCTCTGTTAAGATGCTATATAAGCCCAGGTTCTAACCATCTCTTTGAGTTACTCATCACTGAGCACCCATGGGTACACGCTCAATGTATATGTTGATAAAGTCATTTTTTCTCTTGTTAACGTGTTTGTTGTCAGTCTGACTTATAGGGACCCAGCCAGTAAGCCTAACATGGGTAGACAGAAAACAACTTTTCCTCCTCTGTACTCTTTAGATAAAGCAGGATTGATACCCTCTCTGGCTTCCTTGAGCTGTCTCTTTGTCTTTCATTGTCAGCAGTCTGAATATGATATGACTAGGTATGTTGATTCTTTCTTCTTTCTCTTTCTAGTGCTTACCCTTTTTTGTGCTGTCTGGACTTTCTGCATGTGCATTTTGATGTCTGTTACTAATTTTGGAAAAAATATCACCCATTATTACTTCCAATATTTCTTCTGCTCTCCCTTCTTTCCTTCCTTCTTCTGGCATTCCAATTATAGTGATACTTGTAGTTGTATCTTAGGTTGAAAATTTTCTATTGACATATCATCAAATTCACTGATTCTTTCCTTGGCTATGTCATCTAATGATGCATTTATCAAAGGAACTCTTCATTTCTGCTATTTTGTTTTTTCTAGTATTTTCTTATATTCTTTCCTAAAGTTTCTTTCTCTCTTTTATCACTCATTTCTTCTTGAATATAGCCTACTTTTCCATTAGATCTCTTACCACATTAATCTTAGTTAAATTCCCTGTGTGATAATCCAACACTGGAGTCACATCAGAGTCTTTTCTGATGTTTGTCTCCTATATGTGTTTTTCTCTTTCTTCTTGGCCTGACTTGTAAGTCAGACATGCCGCATCAAGTAATAGCATCCAAGGTAAATGGGCCCTCAGTGTGAGGATTTATCTTAGTCTGTTGAGAACTGGGGCTGTGTTTAATGCTTGCTATAGGTGTAGGTGCCAGAGTCTTCAACACTAGTGTCCTTGGTTTTGTCTCCCTGTTACAGCCCTTGGGTTTCCCTGAATATTCTTCCTCAGAGTCTGTCTTGTGGCTCTTTCAACTGCAATCCATTGTTATCATATAATACTAGAACTTATTAGTGTGGTGCTAAGTTGCAACAGACAAGGTGTTTCTATAATGTTATAGAAAGATTATAGAGTCTTTCACTGGGCCTGTGTCTCTGGGCTGTGATATTCACAAGTATATTTCCAGGGGTATATGTTTTGTTTCTTTTTGTTTAAACTCTCCATCCCCTACCCTCTTCTCTGACTTCAGTGTTTCTATTTCCTTAAATCTCTAGCCCCTAGTAACTATGAGTCCCTGTCCTTAGGTAAACAGAAAGCTACAAGAAACCAGCATGGGAGGAAGGCCCTTATTTCCACTGTGTACAGTTGCCAGCTGTGTACAAAGAATGGGTCTTTGCTATGAAGAACTCTCTGGATGTATATCATAATGATTATTTTTTCCCTCTGTTGCCAGAGGCTTGAGGGGGTGGCAATCTTCCTCTGATCTTCACTCACTAGGACACTCTGGTAGGATTCCTGGAGGTAAAGGCCACAGAAGTATGGGGGGCCCCTAAGACTGTAGCCACCCAGTCTCATGCTATCCATACTCAGACTCTAGCAATTTTTTTTTCAAGGTTACCCTTTAAGTTTTCCTACCAGTGATGGCTGCAGCTACTTCTACTCTAGGTAAGCAGGTATTTGTTGGATCTGCTATTTCCCCAGATTCTAGGTTGGCATTTTACTCGGCAACCTCAGTTCGCTGACACATCTGAGAGAAGTCACTGATTTTCAGTTTGTACAGCATTATCTTGTAAGGACACAGTGACAACTTCCAAGATTTTTGCATATCAGAACTGAAACTGAGAGTATCTCCATAATTGAATTTTCACATCTTATTTGTAGTAAGTTTATCCTTAGGAGGATACTTCATAGTGTTTGATCACAGATGAGTTTGGGCATTGCTGTCATTCAGTAATATTAATCATCTGTCAGGTTCTCTTTTACACTATATATTCATTATTCTCTGTTAAGCAAATATTTATTGTGTGCCTGTGGGAATAAGATATACCTAGGTCCTCTTTCCCTGCTATATTCACAAAATCCTCTGAAACTAAATTTCCAAATCAGGCCATACTAAGGCCTGGCATAGTAAGTTTTACTATTAATATATTTTTAAAGCAAGTATAAGACAGTCTTAACTAGTTGTCCGTTGATTAATAAGTCAAAGAAGACATTAGAGAAGCATGGTATTTTGAATATCCATTTCCACTAAATAGATAACGGATTGCCGTGAAACTCTGGTGAGATGCTTATCATTTTCAGATTTTGGAGCAGCAGAGAAAATCCTATTAAACTTTGGGTTAACACTAGAGATATTAATTCAGTTGAATCAAAATAGTGCTTTTGCTTATTGAGGTTGTCAATTTCCATCTTAAGGAAGGTGAACATTATAGATTAAATCAAGAAAAATCCCTCTATCCAGGACATAATAACTGGGTTCAAGAAAGAGGAAAACTGAAGGTACTCCCTCTTTATACCTAAACAGTGAATTCATCATGATGTCAAATAAAATATTTGTTATGAATTTGCTATGATCTGGTGCTCTACTGTATTTAGAGATCAAGTCATTGTTCATTCTTGGTAAGTAAAGAAAATGCAAGTTTTAGTATTGTAAATAGTAGCTTTTATATATCTTTATATATGTATATATATATATATATATATATATCACATGTATATATGTATATACAAACATCTATTCAAAAAACATAAATTTCATCATCTCTTGTGAGTAATAAATTGTATTTACTTTTTGGAAAGAGCTTATAGGGAAGTAAAGTCTCCATTTACTTATTATACACGACTATGGAAACCAATTCTCAACTAAGGGCAAACAGGTTTTGCTATGAAGGTTTATGCTTGCCCCAGAGTTTAGAATGGTAGGCCACGAACTCCAGCGGTTTTTTCTTTTCCCTCTAAGTTACCTTCATTGATACTACTATAAAAATTTGGAAGGAGTAATTTTTGCAATAGTTTTAACTCAGTAACCCTTTAAAAATGCTTGAGGGTATGGGGAACAAAACTGTCAAAATGTTGAAAGACTCTTGTTGATTTAAGTGTAATTGATCAGGAGCAATAAAAGAAAGAGGATGGTACAAAAGACAAAAGGCCTGAGGCTATTTCAGGTATTGTTTCTGGCTTATTGAACAAAACAGAGAAAGTCTCACATACTCACCCAGTCAAGGTTCCCCACTGCTCTCTTTTAGTATAAACAAAAGATAGCTAGTTTCTTGATGGCAGGTTTCCAGTCTTAATTGGGTACACACTGATATTTTAATGGTCTCTAGAGCAGAGAAGGCTGCGACAGCTCGGCGCAGAAGCGTGGCGGAGAGGGGCTAGGCCGGGCCGGGGGCCGGGGGGCGGCGGCTGAGAGGGGCTAGGCGGGGCCGGGGGCGGGGGCCAGGGGCAGCGGCCGCCGACAGGGGCTAGGCTGGGCCGGGGGCTGGGGGCCGGCGGCTGGGGGCCGGCGGCAGCGAGAGGAATAACCCAAGGCCCAAGGTAAGAGAAACCCAAGTAAGACGGTTAAGTGTTGCGAGAGGGCATTAGAGGGCAGACAGTGAAACTAGAATTACAGAAAACTAGCTAATCTGATCACACTGGACCACAGCCTTGTCTATCTCAATGAAACTAAGCCATGCCGTGTGGGGCCACCCAAGATGGATGGGTCATGGTGGAGAGGTCTGACAGATTGTGGTCCACTGGAGAAGGGCATGGCAAACCACTTCAGTATTCTTGCCTTGAGAACCCCATGAACAGTATGAAAAGGCAAAAAGATAGGACACTGAAAGATGAACTCCCCAGATCAGTGCCCAATATACTAATGGAGATCAGTGGAGAAATAACTCCAGAAAGAATGATGGGATGGAGCCAAAGCAAAAACGATACCCAACTGTGGATGTGACTGGTGATAGACGCAAAGTCCGATGCTGTAAAGAGCAATATTGCATAGGAACCTGGAATCTTAGGTCCATGAATCAAGGCAAATTGGAGGTGGTCAAACAGGAGATGGCAAGGGTGAAGGTGGACATTCTAGGAATCAGCAAACTAAGATGGACTGGAATGGGTGAATTTAACTCAGATGACCATTATATCTACTACTGTGGGCAAGAATCCCTTAGAAGAAATGGAGTAGCCATCATGGTCAACAAAGGAGTCTGAAAAGCAGTACTTGGATGCAATCTCAAAAACGATAGAATGATCTCTGTTCGTTTCCAAGGCAAACCATTCAATATCACAGTAATCCAAGTCTATGCCCCAATCAGTAATGCCAAAGAAGCTGAAGTTGAATGATTCGATGAAGACCTACAAGACCTTTTAGAACTAACACCCAAAAAAGATGTCCTTTTCATTATAGGGGACTGGAATGCAAAAGTAGGAAGTCAAGAAACACCTGGCGTAACAGGCAAGTTTGGCCTTGGAGTACAGAATGAAGCAGGGCAAAGGCTAATAGAGTTTTGCCACGAGAATGCACTGGTAATAGCAAACACCCTATTCCAACAACACAAGAGAAGACTCTACACGTGGACATCACCAGATGGTCAACACCGAAATCAGATTGATTATATTCTTTGCAACCAAGATGGAGAAGCTCTATACAGTCAGCAAAAACAAGACCGGGAGCAGACTGTGGCTCGGATCATGAATTGCTTATTGCCAAATTCAGACTTAAATTGAAGAAAGTAGGGAAAACCACTAGACCATTCAGGTATGACCTTGATCAAATCCCTTATGAGTATACAGTGGAAGTGACAAATAGATTTAAGGGACTAGACCTGATAGACAGAGTGCCTGATGAACTATGGACAGAGGTTCATGACACTGTACAGGAGACAGGGATCAAGAAAATCCCCATGGAAAAGAAATACAAAAAAGCAAAATGGCTGTCTGAAGAGGCCTTACAGATAGCTGGGAAGAGAAGAGAAGCGAAAAGCAAAGGAGAAAAGGAAAGATATTCCCATCTGAATGCAAAGTTTCAAAGAATAGCAAGGAGAGATAAGAAAGCCTTCCTAAGCGATCAGTGCAAAGAAATAGAGGAAAACAACAGATTGGGAAAGACTAGAGATCTCTTCAAGAAAATTAGAGATACCGAAGGAACATTTCATGCAAAGATGGGCTCGATAAAGGACAGAAATGGTATGGACCTAACAGAAGCAGAAGATATTAAGAAGAGGTGGCAAGAATACACAGAAGAACTGTACCAAAAAGATCTTCATGACCCAGATAATCACGATGGTGTGATCACTCACCTAGAGCCAGACATCCTGGAATGTGAAGTCAAGTGGGCCTTAGAAAGCATCACTACGAACAAAGCTAGTGGAGGTGATGGAATTCCAGTTGACTATTTCAAATCCTCAAAGGTGATGCTGTAAAAGTGCTGCACTCAATATGCCAGCAAATTTGGAAAACTCAGCAGTGGCCACAGGACTGGAAGAGGTCAGTTTTCGTTCCAATCCCAAAGAAAGGCAATGCCAAAGAATGCTCAAACTACCACAGAGTAGCACTCATCTCACATGCTAGTAAAGTAATGCTTAAAATTCTCCAAGCCAGGCTTCAGCAATACGTGAACCATGAACTTCCAGATGATCAAGCTGGTTTTAGAAAAGGCAGAGGAACCAGAGATCAAATTGCCAATATCCGCTGGATCATCGAAAAAGCAAGAGAGTTCCAGAAAAACATCTATCTCTGCTTTATTGACTATGCCAAAGCCTTTGACTGTGTGGATCACAATAAACTGTGGAAAATTCTGAAAGAGATGGGAATACCAGACCATCTGACCTGTCTCTTGAGAAACCTGTATGCAGGTCAGGAAGCAACAGTTAGAACTGGACATGGAACAACAGACTGGTTCCAAATAGGAAAAGGAGGATGTCAAGGCTGTGTCCTTGTCACCCTGCTTATTTAACTTATATGCAGAGTACATCATGAGAAACGCTGGGCTGGAAGAAACACAAGCTGGAATCAAGACTGCCGGGAGAAACATCAATAACCTCAGATATGCGGATGACACCACCCTTATGGCAGAAAGTGAAGAACTAAAGAGCCTCTTGATGAAGGTGAAAGAGGAGAGTGAAAAAGTTGGCTTAAAGCTCAACGTTCAGAAAACTAAGATCATGGCATCTGGTCCCGTCACTTCATGGGAGATAGATGGGAAAACAATGGAAACAGTGTCAGACTTTATTTTTTTGGGCTCCAAAATCACTGCTGATGGTGATTGCAGCCATGAAATTAAAAGACGCTTACTCCTTGGAAGGAAGTTTATGGCCAACCTAGATAGCATATTTAAAAGCAGAGACATTACTTTGCCAACAAAAGTCCATCTAGTCAAGGCTATGGTTTTTCCAGTGGTCATGTATGGATGTGAGAGTTGGACAGTGAAGAAAGCTGAGCACCGAAGAATTGATGCTTTTGAACTGTGATGTTGGAGAAGACTCTTGAGAGTCCCTTGGGCTGCAAGGAGATCCAATCAATCCATCCTAAAAGAGATCAATCCTGGGTGTTCATTGGAAGGTCTTATGTTGAAGCTGAAACTCCAATACTTTGGGCACCTCATGCGAAGTGTTGACTCATTGGAAAAGACCCTAATGCTGGGTACGGTTGGGGGCGGGAGGCGAAGGGGACGACAGAGGATGAGATGGTTGGATGGCATCACTGACTCGATGGACATGGGTTTGGGCAGACTCTGGGAGTTGGTGATGGACAGAGAGGCCTGGCGTGCTGCAATTCATGGGGTCGCAAAGAGTCAGACACGAGTGAGCGACTGAACTGAACTGAGAGCAGAGAAGAATTGCATGGCATCTCTCACCTCCAGTCACCAGTTTCTCTGTAACTTAAGTCTTTCATGGCCAAGGACTATTAATTATTATTTCAATCTACATTTGTGCATGTGTGCTTAGTAGCTCAGTCATGACTCTGCAACCTGATGGAGTATAGCCCACCAGGTTCCTCTGTCCATGGGATTCTCCAGGGAAGAATACTGGAGTGGGTTGCCATTCCCTTCTCCAGGGCATTTTTCCAACCCAGGAGTTAAACCTGGATCTCCTGCATTGCAGGTGGATTCTAAGCCAGCAGGGAAGTCCCAATTTACATTTAGCAACTCAAAATTGAAAGGATTCCATGAACAACAAAACAGCAAGTGATTTCCTGAAGTGCTTTAGTATGGATAAAATAATAAACTATAAAAATACAAATCATTAGTAAAGCTTTTTTCTTCCTGGAGAATCGTATTCAGAAATTAATGCAAACATCTAAGGTATGCATGTATGCTTTTTCACCCATCATGTTTGTGTGTGTGTGTGTGTGTTTGTGTGTGTGTGTGTGTGTGTGTGTATTCCACTGCCAAAGGAGACATGTAAAATAATATCAGATTTGCTACTATCTATAGTACTGGTTTCTCCCAAGAACTGTGCTTGCAGGGTTAGTTCAGGAAGGTGATTGCCCAAAAACCAAATCACAGTCATATCTCATCACCTTCAGCTGAAATAATTTATAATTTAATCTTACATGCAGGGTATTAAATTAGTATTACTCATCAGAACTTGCTTATTAATAAAACAAGCCGAATTAGCCACTGGAGAATCATATTTGGAAATTCAATGACAATTTTACATTTTTAATAAAGGCTCAGAAATATTATTGCAAAGCAGGTGGTATAGAGAACTGTGGTCAAACTTGACATGCATTAATAATTGAAGTGTGGAATGTGACAGAGGTGAAAATTGATATTGATTTCTTTTCTCTAATATTTGGAGGAGTTCTAAAAGCTAAATAAAATGAGATAACAAGATATATCAAGTCTCACTGATTTCTTTGATCATCTCCTCCCCACATATCACTCCTTCGCCTATCATGTTTTGAATAATTCAGTGCCCATAGTCTTTCCAGTTCAATGCATTATAAAACACACTCAAGCTGAGTTTCAATCATATTAGACTGAAAGCTGACTTTTTTATGAAGGATTATTTAAAACAAAATGCGTCTTGAGCCCGACAGCCTTTGAAACCAAACAATCCTGGGAATTCAGTAAGGAAATGTCAACACTGTGCAGAATTTTTCGATTCAGAAAATTAAAGGAATCCTATTTGATGTATATTAACCATATCAATATTAACAACCTTCTGCTGGATTTCCACACTGATTTGAGAGCTGAGGTACTATTGGTCTTGTGTTTTAACTAGTTGTGAAAGCACTGAGAGAGTTGTTCTTGGGTTGAACTTGACCTGCCTCTGGGAATGCTCTCTGTTCCATCCATTTAGAAAAGCTTTATTCAGGTGCATTTTTCTGCCCTCATTCTTCTCATTTGCATCCCTTGGGAAAAAGAAAGATGTTCCATATAGGTGTTAACACTGCAGATGCTGTTTGGCAACAGTGTGTTTCAGCTTCCCATCTTAAAAAAATTATATTGCTGACCACCCATTTGACTGAAAAGTGATTCATTTTACTGACAGACACCTGGACTGAGATGTGGGAGGTGAGATGAAATGGGGGATTGGTATTGAAATATATACACTGTTGATATTATGTGTAAAATAGATAACTAATGAGAATCTTCAGTGGAGCTTCCTAGGTGGCTCAGTGGTAAAGAATCCGCCAGCCAACGCAGGAGACACAGGAGAGGGGGGTTTGATCCCTGGATCAAATCTCCTGGAGAAGGAGATGGCAATCTGTTCTAGTATTCTTGCTGGAATAATCCCATGGACAGAGTAGTCTGGCTGGCTGCAGTTCATGGGGTTGCAGAGAGTCAGACAAAACTGAGCAACTGAGCACAAGCACACACAGGAACCGACTGTATAGCACAGGGAACTCTTTTCAATATTCTACGGTGACCTAAATGGGAAGGAAATCCTAAAAAGAGGGCATACATGTATACCTATAGCTGATTCACCCTGCTGTACAGTAGAAACACAACACTGTAAAGTAACTATACTCCAAAAAAAAAAATTTCTTAAAAAGAGAAACCAAAACAAACAGATCATTTCAAACTTCCTTTTTAATTTTTAGTCATAGCTCTATGTTGCAACCCTACTTGTTTACAAGTCAGATCATGAAGGTTCCTTCCTATGACCTTCAAAATAATTAACCAAAATAGTCTTCAAGAGGCTATATAAAAAGCAAGCAGAATATTAATAATTATCAGTCTTTCTCTTGAGTTATATAGTATCTTGTAAATTCAAGTAAGGGAAACTCAAATGGACAGTGTCACAGTAGCCAAGCATACCAGCACTGTTATCTCACCATTCATTAATTTTCTCTGCCAAGTCACCCTGAACCTTAGACTACTGAGAATGTCTTTTTAATTAATTTTTAAGGTTCTCCTCATTTTGAATTGAAAAATGGTCACAATTTTACAAGTAAAACTAAAAAAAATACATGAAAGTAGGAGACCATCTGAGATATTCTCATTAGGCATTAAATACATATAATTTAAAAACATACACAGACAAACACACAAAAATACATATATACATGCACTGGGCTAAACCTCCATCCTTCCTGTCAGTTGAACATAGGTCCACTGTTTTACAAACAGGGAATCCATTCCACAGTGTAATTAGGGAAATTGGCTGGACCATCCCTTTTGAATAGAATTCCATGTAGCCACTTTTTAAAGTTATCCAGATCTTGGTCCCTTCTAGCAATCTACTCCAATATTGTGTATGTACTCATGTTCAGTCATGTCCAACTCTCTGCAGCCCCATGGACTGTGGCCTGCCAGGCTCCTCTGTCCATGGAATTTTCCAGGCAAGAATACTGGAGCTGGTTGCCATTTCCTTCTCCAACACTGTGTAGTCAATCGAATTATCTTCCTTCTAAAGCCAGATGAGAAAGAAAAAGTGAGGTGAAGAACTAAGGTAACTGACCAAAAAGGTGGAGGAAAAGGAACAAAAACAAATTCCCAAATTCACTTCCCCCCATATTCTCTGTACTTTGCAAGAGAAAAATATTTGGATCTGAGTTCCTTTCATTCTTGGGCTTCCCTGGTGGCTCAGATTCTTAACCACTGCTGGTTCAAAGTGTGAGAAATAAAAAGGTAAAAAAGAAAACAGACAGAAGTGGTATGGACCTAACAGAAGCACAAGATATTAAAAAAAGGTGGCAAGACTAAACAGAAGAACTATACCAAAAAGATCTTAATGACCCAGATAACAGTGATGGTGTGATCACTCACCTAGAGCCAGACATCTTGGAGTCTGAAGTCAAGTGGGCCTCATGAAGCATCAGTATAAACAAAGCTAGTGGAGGTGATGGAATTCCAGTTGAGCTATTTCAAATCCTAAAAGATGATGCTGTGAAAGTGCTGCACTCAATATGTCAGCAAATCTGGAAAACTCAGCAGTGGCCACAGGACTGGAAGAGGTCAGTTTTCATTCCAATCCCGAAGAAAGGCAATGCCAAAGAATGTTCAAACTACTGCACAATTGCACTCATCTCACACGCTAGCAAAGTAATCCTCAAAATTCTCCAAGCCAGGCTTCAACAGTACATGAACCAAGAACTTCCAGATGTTCAAGCTGGTTTTAAAAAAGGCAAAGGAATCAGAGATCAAACTGCTAACATCCATTGGATCATCGAAAAAGTGAAAGAGTTTCAGAAAAACATCTATTTCTGCTTTATTGACTATGCCAAAGCCTTTGACTGTGTGGATCACAAGAAACTGTGGAAAATTCTGAAAGAGATGGGAATACCAGACAACCTGACCTGCCTCTTGAGAAATCTATATGCAGGTCAAGAAACAACAGTTAGAACTGGACATGAAACAACAGACTGGTTCCAAATCGGGAAAGGAGTACGTCAAGGCTGTATATCGTCACCTTGCTTATTTAACTTTTATGTAGAGTACATCATGAGAACTACCAGGCTGAATGAAGCACAGCTTAAAATCAAGATTTCCAGGAGAAATATCAATAACCCCTGATATGCAGATGGCATCACCCCTATGGCAGAAAACAAAGAGGAACTGAAGAGGCTCTTGATGAAAGTGAAAGAGGAGTAGCTGATTCATGTCAATGTATGGCAAAAACCACTGCAATATTGTAAAGTAATTAGCCTCCAATTAAAATAAATAAATTAACTTAAAGAAAGTGAAAGAAGAGAGTGAAAAAGTTGGCTTAAAACTCAACATTCAAAAACCAAAGGTCACGGCATACGATCCCATCACTTCATGGCAAATAGATGGTGAAACCGTGGAAACAGTGACAGACTTTATTTTCTTGGGTTCCAAAATCGCTGCAGATGGTGACTGCACCCATGAATTAAAAGATGCTTGCTCGTTGGAAGAAAAGCTATGACCAACCTAGACAGCATATTAAGAAGCAGAGACATTACTTTGACAACAAAGATCTATCTCATCCAAGCTATGGTTTTTCCAGTAGTCACGTGTGGATGTGAGAGTTGGACTATAAAGAAAGCTGAGCGCCGAAGAATTGATGCTTTTGAACTGTGGTGTTGGAGAAGACTCTTTGAGAGTCCCTTGGACTGCAAGAAGTTCCAACCAATCCATCCTAAAGGAAATCAGTCCTGAATAGTCACTGGAAGGACTGATGCCGAAGCTGAAGCTCCAATACTTTGGCCACCTGATGCGAAGAGCTGACTCACTGAAAAAGACCCTGATGCTGGGAAAGATTGAAGGCAGGAGGAGAAGGGGACGACAGAGGATGAGATAGTTGGATGGCATCACCAACTCAATGGACACGAGTTTGAGTAAACTCCAGGAGTTGATGATGGACAGGGAAGCCTAGCATGATGCAGTCCATGGGGTCACAAAGAGCAGGACGGGTCTGAGCGACTGAACTGACCTGTGTTTATCAATTCTTTCTTTCATGGATTGTGCCTTTGGGGTTATATCTTAAAAGTTATTGCCATACCCAAGGTCATCTAGGTTTTCCTATGTTATCTTCTACGAGTTTTATAGTTCTGTGTTTTACATTAAGATCTCATTTTGAGCTAATTTTTATGAAGGATGTGAAGTCTGGGTCTAGATTTCTTTCTTTTTTTTTAATGGATATTCAGTTTTTCTAGCCCTATTTGTTGAAAGGACTATCTTTGCTCCATTATATTGCTTTTGTTCTTTTGACAAAGATGAGGTGACTGTATTCATGTTGTTCATTTTGAGGCTTTTTATTCTGTTCCATTGATATATTTGTTCTTTCACCAATATCACGCTGTCTTGATACTATATCTTCAGAGTAAATCTTCAAGGTGGGTAATATTCCTTCAACTCTGTCCTCGTTCAATAAGGTAATAGCTATTTTGGGTTTTTTGCCTCTTCATATACCATCTCACACCAGTCAGAATGGCTGCTATCCAAAAGTCTACAAACAATAAATGCTGGAGAGGGTGTGGAGAAAAGGGAACCCTCTTACACTTGATGGGAATGCAAACTAGTACAGCCGCTATGGAGAAAAATGTGAAGATTCCTTAAAAAACTGGAAATAGAACTACCATCTGACCCAGCAATCCCACTGCTGGACATACACACTGAGGAAACTATAACTGAAAGAGACACATGTACACAAATGTTCACTGCAGCACTGTTTACAATAGCCAGGACATGGAAGCAACCTAGATGTCCATCAGCAGACGAATGGATAAGAAAGTTATGGTGCATACACACCATGGAAAATTACTCAGCTATAGAAAAGAACGCATTTGAGTGCGTTCTAATGAGGTAGATGAAACTGGAGTCTATTATACAAAGTGAAGCAAGTCAGAAAGTAAAACACCAATACAGTATATTAATGCATATATATGGAATTTAGAAAGCTGGTAATGATGACCCTATATGCGAGACAGCAAAAGAGACACGGATGTAAAGAAGACTTTTGGACTCTGTGGGAGAAGGCGAGGGTGGGATAATTTGAGAAAATAGCAAGCAAATATGTATATTACCATATGTGAAATAGATGATCAGTCCAAGTTCGACGCATGAAGCAGGGCACTCAAAGCCGGTGCATTGGGACAACCTAGAGGAATTGGATAAGGAGGCAAGTGGGAGGGGGGTTCAGGGCAGGGGGACACAGGTACACCCGTGGCTGATTCATGTCAATGTATGGCAAAAACCACCACAGTATTGTAAAGTAATTAGCCTCCAATTAAAATAATCAATTTTTAAAAAAGACCAAAAAAATAAATTTTAGAATCAATGTGACAGTATCCATAAAATAACTTTCTGGGATTGTGATTGGAATTGCACTGTATTTCTACAGATTACATTGGGAAAAAACTAGTATTTTGGTAATGCTGAATATTCCTATCATGAACATGCAATGTCTCTTGATTTATTTATTCTTTGATCTCATTCATCAGGGTTTTGTAGTTTTCCACCTATTGAGGAAAACAATAGAGGTTTGGTACATGTTTTATTAGATTTATACTGAAGTTATTCATTTTTGGTAGTGCTAATGTATGCAGTGTTTGTTTTTTTTTTCAATTCTGAAATCTTTTGTTTTATTTATTTATTTTTTTAATAAATTTATTTATTTCAGTTGGGGGCTAATTACTTTACAATATTGTAGTGGTTTTTGCCATACATGGACATGAATCAGCCATGGGTTTACATGTGTTCCCCATCCTGAACCCCCCTCCCTCCTCCCTCCCCATCCCATCCCTCTGGGTCATCCCATTGTCCCAGCCCTGAGCATTTGTCTCATGCATCAAACCTGGAATGGTGTTCTGTTTCACATATGGTAATATACAAGTTTCAATGCTATTCTCTCAGAACGTCCCACCCTCACCTTCTCCCTCAGAGTCCGTAAGACTGTTCTATGCCTCTGTGTCTCTTATTCTGTCTCGCATATAGGGTTATCATTACCATCTTTCAAATTCCATATATATGCGTTAGTATACTGTATTGGTGTTTTTCTTTCTGACTTACTTCACTCTGTATAATGGGCTCCAGTTTCATCCATCTCAATAGAACTGATTCAAATGTATTCTTTTTAATGGCTGAGTAATATTCCATTGTGTATATGTACCACTGCTTCCTTATCCATTCGTCTGCTGATGGACATCTAGGTTGCTTCCATGTCCTGGCTATTGTAAACAGTGCTGCGATGAACACTGGGGTACATGTGTCTCTTTCAATTCTGGTTTCCTCGGTGTGTGTGCCCAGCAGTGGGATTGCTGGGTCATATGGCCGTTCTATTCCCAGTTTTTTAAGGAATCTCCACACTGTTCTCCATAGTGGCTGTACTGGTTTACATTCCCACCAACAGTGTAGGAGGGTTCCCTTTTCTCCACACCCTCTCCAGCATTTATTGCTTGTAGACTTTTGGATAGCAGCCATTCTGACTGGTGTGAAATGGTACCTCATTGTGGTTTTGATTTGCATTTCTCTAATAATGAGTGATGTTGAGCATCTTTTCATGTGTTTGTTAGCCATCTGTATGTCTTCTTTGGAGAAATGTCTGTTTAGTTTTAACCTATTCCCTTGTTCATTTTTTGTATATAGGAAAGCAATTACCTTCTGTATATTAACCTTCATCCTGCCACCTTACCAACATCACTTATTAGTTCTAGGAGTTTTTTGGTCAACTCTTTATTTTCAACATCGAGGATCATGTCATCTGTGAACAAAAACAATTTTATGTCTTTCTTCACAATCTGCACACCTCTTATTTCCTTGCCTTGCCTTATTGCATTATCAAGGGCTTAACAGCACAGTACTGAAGTGATAATAATGGGGAACATCCTTGTCTTTTTTTTAATCTTAGTGGAAAAACTGAGTTTTTCTCCATTAAGTATGACATTAACTATCAATTTTTTATAGATAATCTTCAACAAGTTAAGAAAATTCTCCTTTATTCCTAGATTATTGAGAGTTTTTATCATGAGTGCACACTGGATTTTGTCAAAAGCTTTTCTGCATGTATTTATGTGCCTATGTGTTTTGGTCTTTTTTTCTCCTTTTTAGTCTTGGATGGATTATATTAATTGATTCTCAAATGTTGAACCAGCCTTACATAACTGAGACAAACTCCATTTTGGTCATGGTATATAATTATTTTTACACTTTTTTGAATTTCATTTACTAATATTTTGTTGAGAATCTCTGACACAATTTTTATCATATTTCTACTACAAACATTTTTGGATCCTAACAAATTTAAGCTAGTAATTAGTCTTATCTAAGTGTGTTTTTTATACATGGATACACCACAGGAGACCTGAGAGAATAGATCATGAATGGTAAAGCCTGAACTTACACTTCTTTTTTTATATTCTAGTGACACCATCACTCAATAAGTGTTTACAGTTTATGTTTTTTTAATTAGATATAATTCATTATATTCATTCATTCAACAGATTCTACAGTAAAAAGAGAGATTTCTAAGGAGGTAGGGTTTATTAATGGGGTTGCAGGTTATTATAAGAAAACTATGAGTGAGTAAGTGAAAGTCGCTCAGTCGTATCCAACTCTGTGCAACCCCATGGACTATACAGTCCATGGAATTCTCCAGATCAGAATACTGGAGCAGGTAGCCTTTCCCTTTTCCAGGGGATCCTCTCAATGCAGGGATTGAACACAAGTCTCCTGTATTGCAGGCAGATTCTTTACCAGCTGAGCCACAAGGGAAGCCCAAGAATACTGGAGTGGGTAGCCTACCCCTTCTCCAGCAGATCTTCCCAACCCAGGAATTTAACTGGGGCCTCCTGCATTGCAGGTGCATTCTTTACTAACTGAGCTATCAGGGAAGCCCAAGAAAAATAAGCAAGGGCTCATAACGGAGAAGGTGATATTTGAGAAAAGACCTATAAAAGAGAGCGGATGAGTAATGTAGATGCTGAAGAGAACTACAATTTAGGCAATGTGAACAGCAAGTGAAAATGTCTGCTACTGTATTTGTTTTTTTTTTTTGCAACACCAAGGACTAAAGAGTACAAGGTGTTTGGAAAAGGGCAAGCAAGGAGAAGAGGTGAGAGAAATAAGTCCAAGTAAGAGCCAAGAGGCTGAATTTTTAAGAAGTTGGGTAAGGATATTGAACGGTCAAAAGTTAACTGATCATTGGCAAAGTAAATAATTATAATGCCAATTTCCCTGTGTATTCCCTGTGTACTTTAGGGGTAAGAATAGTATTTGTGAACTGATTTCAAAATGTACAAATATTGCCTGTGGCATATAACCTACTGGTTAAGAGCACTGACTCTGAAATCAATTTGCCTGGATCTTTTCCCCAGCTATACCTCTTATTAGTGGTGGACTTTTAGGAGTGTTTTTCTTTGAAAAACAGGGGGTTAAAAACCTCACCCATTTTACAGAGCTGTGACATGGAATTAAATACATGTAGAGAGCTTAGAAATCTGTGCTGCTCTTCAGTCTTTTCAAACCAATCTATTATTGTTACTATTATTACTGCTCCATAAGCGGTCCTTGAAAAAATTTGCCAGTTGTTCTCTCTTGTTTTTCTTCTTGTTACATATTCTCTACATCCCACTTAAGTTTCTCACAAACCCTATGAGGCTGTTTTCAGATATTTTACACCTCTGTACCTGTTTGTCACAGCAAAAAGTGAAAGAGTGTGGATCACCTTGATCGGCAAACTAGGACTTTGATTTTCTCTCACTTATACACATTGATGAACAGACATGAAAAGAATGACTCCATGGAGCTTTCAGTTTGGAGCCAAATATCCAGGCTCTGTGCAACTCTACACTATTACGCTCAGATGTCGGTCCTTGAGGACCCAAAAGAATGTCAACTAAGCCATCATTATTTCAAGGATATGAAGTATGTTTTTTGTGAAGGTGAACATACAAAAAAAAAGAAAAGGGAGAGGTGTTTTGTATCACAACTTTCTGAGAAACGCTCATAGCTCTAAGATGTAGTTGACAAATTCCCCATCAGGTAAAGCTGTCAAAGTTACCGTATATTTCACCATAAATACATTTTTTTTCCCCAGCAATGGCAATAATGCTGTAACTATACTGCTCAATCCCTCACAGCATCAGCACTGACTACATTAAGAGGGTAAGTGAAAATATCTATCTGGTTGCTTCTGACATAACCTCAAGATTACTTTTGTTTCTATACTCCTATACTCCCTCAATTATAATGTGGAACATGAAGACACATTATTTCTAAATACTAACAAGGGTTATAGTAATAAGTGGCAGACAATCAAGGTGAGTTTTGCCATAGTAGTGTGCTAATTTTGCTACAAGCATGAATGCAAACCCTAAGGATGTAATTTAGAGAAATTCTGTCTGGACTATCCTCTAGGAACTAGAACAAGGAGACTGAGAGAAGATGATTCTGAGTAAATCAGTTCTTTTTTTCTTTTTTTCCCCCCTAATTACAGCTGAATAACAAGCAGCAAACTCCCATGGAAGGAGTAATCTGTTTGAAGGCAGCTAGGAGGGTGCCCTGGTGAGTGAGTGTCTTTTGTATAGTTACTCAAGCACAGACTTGTTGATTACCTGTCAGGGATGCTACAGCAGGAAGAGTTTTGCCATATCCGTGAGACGCAACAAGATCACTTCCAACTCTAAAACCTACAAGTGCAATTTAATCACCAACCCTAGCCATCATTAAGAATGACCTCAAATAACTCCAAATCCATGTATCTACTCACACATTCTTTTCACAGTCAACAGACCTTGAGTGATGACTACATGCCAAACACTATTCTAAGTCACAGAATAAGGGATAAGAAAGGTAACAACCTCTGTCATTGTGGGGCTTTTGTTCTTTGGGAAGAAACTTATCTAAATACAAATAGAAACCAGAGATAATATTTATTTTTATTTTTATCATGTAAAATAAATAAATAAGGTAATCTGATAAAGTTAGGCTAGCAGGACAGTCCAGGACCAAATATCTTTTAAGAAGTGAGTGCCACTGAAAGGAATCATTTACAGAGAATTTTTCTGGAAATGGTATTTCCAAAAAATGGGAACAGTGAATACAAAGGCCCTAAAGCAAGATGAAGCTTAGCTACAATCAAGGAACAAAAAGAAGCTAAAAGGTTAGGTCAGGAGATAACCACAAAAATTGACACCAGCTGGTCCCGAACTTCATGTCTACATATATTCTTGAAATAAGTTATTTGTATATATCATCCAAAAAAAAAGTTGAACTGAAAATTACATTGGAAATTCTGAATGAGATTCTTGACAAAGCCACAACCCTATTAAAGATCACAGCCATCATTCTCAAAAGCTTCACTCTGGCAATCACTTGCAGGCATTTAACAGGGGTGTTTAATATCCTCCTGAAAACACTGGGCAGGAAGAACAAACCTTCCAGCATGCCTGCAATGGGAACCTAGTGTCTCACAACTGAAAATTGGCTTGAGCTTACGCTGCTGACTGCTTTGGCAGCAGTCCAGCATTTAAAACCTTGAATTCCTGTCCATTCATCTGTAGTTGTGTTTATGTCTCTCACTTAAGCAGTTTTCAACACACTTCTGTGGTTCTTTTGATATAGTGAATGTGCAGGTGTATGTCTGACTCTGCCAGGGACTGTGTCCAGATCTGGTCTTTATTGCTAAAACAGACATCTTTGAGTATTTGAATCACTGCATATGCCATATTTACTCTTGTGTAGGTAGGGCAATTTTCCTCCAGCTGAAGATATAATTTAAAATTATTTCTCCCTGCTTACTCCTCCATATTCTCCCATTGCCTATGCTAAATAATTCAGCTCACTACTCCAAAAGTGCTGTGAGTCACCCACCCCATCTATATTCTTTCAGGGTTATAGAGAAGGTCAAAACATGCAAAAAAAAAAAAAGAGAGAGCCTATATGGAACAGACTTAGAGAAAAACTGGAAACATCTCAACAGATCAAAGTAATCGCTTCTAGTGAACCAAATTTAATTTTTTTTTTATCTCATTTCCTGGAAAAGGCGCACAATTCAGGAAGACTAGTTAGAAAAGGGAGTGAAAAATTCATTGCAGCTAGCCTGCTTCTACTGTGAAGCTCAAGTTTTGAAACTTTTGCAATTATGAACTGGAAATCCATGTGTTACATAATGCATTTCTGGAAAAATGCCCAAGACACATATGTGCTCTATGAAGCTCTAATACTAACATTAATCTAATGAACAGTATATTAGAAAATGATTTGTGTACATCCTAATGGAAAGCATATTTTCTGAGAGAAGCTTGTAGACTGAAATGCAAAAAAATAATCCATCCCCTAAACACAGCTTCCAGCTACCACATCAACCAATAAGATAAGTTGGTGCACCTTTGCAGAATGCTGAATGATTGCTCTGTTTTCTGTCGCCCAGGGGAAAGCATTTTCCAAATCTCGTGCAGGTGTCTGACAGAGACTACCTAAAAGGAAAGAAGCTGAATTCTCCTTTTTGAGCCCCTAGATGACTTTTTTTCATATATAAGCTTATTTTTTTAATATCAGTTCATTTTTCAAATGCAGCAAAATCCAAGCCCCTGTTTATCCCAGCGGGTTAATTTGGTTAAACCTGATACATCATATTGTGACTGGCCTCATATTTTACTCAAAAAGGGATAGCATCTTTTATCTTTTATTTGTAGTGATCTTCATATTCATTTCTCAACTGAGACAGGTATTTCAGGGAGAGCTTGCATTGATCTCTAATCTTTTTGTCTCTCCCTTTTTGTAACGTACACTTTTGGCCCTTAAGAAATAGCTCTGATAGAAGTTTGCACTTTTTTTTTTTTTTTTTAAAGGAAAAGCAAGAGTTTGAGATCATGGATTTTTTTTAACCTGCTGAAGAGAGAATCAGACTTTGTCACCTTGTAGGTGACACGGCTTTTTTAAAGTGCATTTGTCTTCAAGAGACGGAGCTTGACTTGACTCTTTCATGTAGCTGATTCTGATTACTAACAGGTGAGAGTGAGGCCAGGCTCTAAAGAGAGGCTTAAATGATGTAGGAGATGAGAAATTAAATGTTCCTTGCCAACTACAAATGAATTCATAGGTAGAACCTAGAGTCAAGACCAATAGATTCATAAATGCATTTTAAGGAATCTAAATCCCGTCTAGTTGTCCTGAGAAGCAGCCAAAAGGAACTGCAAATCAAGGTACACACCTAACTCAGCTGTCTGGCGATCACAGCAGCCTCGTGTCTCAAGTTGCCAGTGGGTGTGTGCACGCTCAGTCGCTCTGTCACGTCCAGCTCTTTGTGACCTCATGGACTGTAGCCGGCCAGGCTCCTCTGTCCTTGGGATTTTCCAGATGAAGAATACTGGAATGGGTTGCCAGGTCCTCCTCCAGGGGATCTTCCCAACACAGGGATCGAACCCATATCTCCTGCATTGGCAGGTGGATTCTTTACCACCCAGAGCCACCCAGGAAGCTGCCAGTATGGGCAGAGTAAAGTTTAAAGCTGGAAACCTCGGGGATTCAGAGTCACTTTGAGTTGAGCCATGCAGACTAGTGCACACAAATTGAGCACGAGAGCCAGCAGCTGAATTTAGACTTTTAGATGCAAATATAATTAACTCATGACTTTTCAACAGGTTGCTCCTCTTAGGGCCTTATTTTCTTGACAACCAGCATTATCGTAATTCAACTAGCATTTTTCTTTTCTCTCCCAAGCCCCTTTCTGGACTCCACATCTCTTTTTGAGTCTGATAATCTGTTCTGTTTTCTCTTCTCTAGAAGAAACGTTGATAATGCCCTCTGTGAAGCTCTAGAATCAGAGATGCTCTGCAAATGATATCTGTCAAATGTTATTATCATGCTGCACATAGATCTCTGGTCTTGAGTGTATGTTAAGAAATACACTCGTCTTTGACTGCTTCTACCTTGGAGAAGGCAATAGCACCCCGCTCCAGTCCTCTTGCCTGGAAAATCCCATGGACGGAGGAGCCTGGTGGGCTGCAGTCCTTGGGGTTGCTAAGAGTCGGGCATGACTGAGCGACTTCACTTTCACTTTTCACTTTCATGCATTGGAGAAGGAAATGGCAACCCACTCCAGTGTTCTTGCCTGGAGAATCCCAGGGACGGGGGAGCCTGGTGGGCTGCCATCTATGGGGTCGCACAGAGTCGGACACGACTGAAGCGACTTAGCAGCAGCAGCAGCAGCAGCAGCATGATTACAAATTAGTGCTCTTCTAAGGGAAGCCCTAGAGAGCACAAAAATGGGAGTTTTACGAAGAGACTTTGCGATAGGAGATACCTTGATAAAAAGGATTGAGCACAGGAACTGGGGTCCATTAGCAGCTCCGTCTCTGGCTGGCTGCAAATATCTGAGCAAACCACTTAGCACTCTGGTCCTCAGTCTCCTCACGTAAAATGAGATGTCTAGGGTTAAATAATTTCTGCAGTCTCTTCTAGGCTTAAAACTCTACAACACAGAGAAGAACACTGTTTTTAACTTTTTCTCTAGGAAGAGATCCTTCTCACATGCCAGCACCACCTCTTGTCCTCAGACTGGATTTGCAACAAAGTAGTAGAAGGCCTGTATGGGGTTAATTTCTTCCTCTTGTGGTTTAGATTCCTCTGGCACATTGTGTCCAGCCTTAATATTTTACACTGTTAGCCATATCATCTTTTATCTTTTATTTATAGTGATCCTCATATTAATTTCTCAATAGCAGCTGATGCGGCAGCAGGGACAAGTCATTGATCTTCCAATTTATCCTGAGGTCGAGGCAGCCTGGGGAGATTAATGGAGCCCTGATACCTGCCCAGGAGCTGGGTGTTCCTCATGCATGAAAATCAACCACAGGAAACCGAAATTCAACAATCGGCAGCAATATCAGCCACCTCTCTAATAAATTTAACAGGGCATTCTTTAATTATTGAAAGGGGTGTCTGGGATTCGGTAATGAAAGCACTCCGGCACAAGAGTGCCAGGGCCACTCTGGGCCAGCCAGGAGGTGGTAGATTTGGGTAGGGGGAGTGGAAGTGGGGAGGTTGTTTGCAGATACCAGCTTCTCACATGGCAAATATTCTTATTACTTGAGTCTCAAGCAAGTCACGAGTAAGCGTATACTCCTTCACTTCTGTAAAGCCAAATACTTCTTACAAATTTTTTTTTTTAATTCTGCAAGAAAAACAACAGATCCTCCTCATATCATGTTAATGCCCAGTGATGACAAAGGAAATGGTACATGGAGCTGCATATACTCCACTGGTCACAGAGACCAGGTGAACAGTTGTGCCCAGAGCTCTGAGTCATTTGCAGGCCCTCATAGGGACAAACCACTAATTGATTCTTAAGGGAAGGTCTCCATTCCTTGACACAGCTGAACAGTGGCTTCCATCAAGCCTCCTTGTGGTCTCAGTTATCTTGAGCTGCTTACCTCTTGCCCCTATCTGCTTCTCAGCTAACCTCTCCTGCTTGAGATCAGTGTTGCAGACTTATTCGATCATCAGCTTTGTGCCTGTCTGGATAAAAACCCATCCCCTGAGGCTCAGCACTCTCTTTTACAATCTATAGCTGGGGAAACAAGTACTAAATGAGGAAGCAAAGTTTCCCATGTTAGGCCACACACATGATGCTGAGGAGGCAGGTCAGCAAGAAGTCAACAGGTGGGGCGGATGTGGAACTACGTACAAGCAGAGCGTGCCCATCACTAGCCTGCAAAAATATCCCATTCTCTTGGTTATTACTCAGCACGCATACTACATAGACACACATACTACCTCTGCATTTTTAAAAATAATAGAGTGACTAATAATGTCCTCCAGCGATAAACTGGAGTGGCAAGCTGCTCAGAAATTTCAGGCACAGAATTGCCAGAAACAATTTACTTTTAACAAAATGTGTTACGAAGATTTGGAGTACACATGGGGTTTGGGCAATGTAATGATTTTCACAGACAGAGCCTCACAATGAGTTGTGCCTGTTGTGTACCTTCTCTTCCTTTGATTAAAAGAAGCTGAGTGGATTCTTTGAGTGTTGAAATCATAATAAGTATAACCAATGATTTTGTCTCATATAGAACCACTGTTTGATATAAATTCACAATAAAAATATATATTTCTTCTAGCAGGTTTGAACACTTTATATGTTTTTTTTTATTTGGATTCTCTTTGCTCCTTGAACTTAAATACAATTTTCCCTTTTGGTATCTAATCAGGCTTTATAGTTATTTATTTTTTTGTTACTGTTGTACTCAGTTGCATGCAACTCTTTGTGACCCCAAGGACTATAGCCCACTAGGCTCCTCTGTCCATGCAATTTCCCAGGCAAGAATACTGGAGTGGGTTGCTATCTCCTTCTCTAGGAGATCTTCCTGACCCCAGGGATCAAACCCATGTCTCCTACGTCTCCTGCACTGCAGGCAGATTCTTTACCTGCTGAACTATCAGGGAAGCCCCACAGTTATTTATTGGTACCAATAAATAAAAATTAAAGTGGAAACTGGTTCCTCAACAAAAAATAAGATATATAAAATGTAATATTATCTTGTACAAAGCAGGGCAAACTCATTGAAAATGATAAGTATGTTTTCTGGATAGCATCTCACCTGGTGATATTATTAACAGTATGGTAGAAACAGGAGTAAGAACAATACAATAGTAATAATGGTACCGTGTGTTGCTACCACACATAATCATCTTCAAAACGTCAGTAAGCACACGGTTTCACTTGACCTTCAAAAAAGTCCTATGTGGTAGACAGGCCTGGTATTCTGATTCCCCTTTTGTAGATGAGGAAACTAAATTCCAGAGATATTAACTGATTCACCCAACTAAGAAGGTCAAGAGTCAGGCTTTCTAAGTACTAGTCTAGACCCCTTCCCAGGAACTGGTGAGACATAAAGTAACAACACTAATAATCAAGAAAGAAACCAAGAACAAAACATCCCCAGAACTCTCCTGATAAGAAGAGTTTAAAAGTAGCTATTGTTACAAGGTAGCTATTGTTACCTGGAGCTTATCAGAAATCAAACAAGACCTATGGGTTCAGCAAAATGTGTAGGTTCAGGAAGTGAAGTGTAGATAATTACAAAATGGAATCTGTAAAAAGTCATAGAATTTGACATTTGCCTGAAAAATAATTCATATTTGGGGAAGTAAAGGCCAGATATGACTTGAAACTGTTTAAAAATATAATCCCTAAAGAAGTATCCTGCTTACTTGTGTTTTATAGCTTTAGCTTCAGACTTTATGTGAACTATTTCTTTGGCTGTACCCATCTAAAATATTACTTTCTATGAGACAGGAGCACTGCAATATATGACAATTTTATGGAAGAAGAGTTCTAGAGGACTTGGGGTCCATACACAGGAAAATCACTTAATAGTAAGCACATGAATGAGGAATAATAAAGTGTGGAGGGTCAGGATCCTTGATGTCAGTCATGAGGAAGGGGGGCTTTTTCCTGTCACTACTCTCCCTGCTAGCAGACTGTAAATTTCTAGGTGCTTGCTCAACACTGGCTTTATGCAGTAAAGTTCAGAGTCCTGGCGGAGTGGGGAGGTGGGAGGTAGTGGGGGGGGGGTGAGGGGGTGGGGGGGAGAAGGAAGTCAGCCCCTTCTATCCACCTCTGAGAATCAGGATTATCAGCTGAATGATTTAAGCAGCCAGGGGATTCTACAGTAAAAGTTCAACCATGTTAGCAAATCTTTGAAAAGAGTGACCAAAAAAAATTTATAAAATGGTTGGGCACACGTGTGCAAAGAGTTCAAGCTTACTGCACAAACAGTTATCTTTGTTTTATCTACTCTTCCTTAAGAGGCAGCCTTGCACTCATCTCACATGCTAGTAATGTAATGCTTAAAATTCTCCAAGCCAGGCTTCAGCAATATGTGAACCGTGAACTTCCAGATGTTCAAGCTGGTTTTAGAAAAGGCAGAGGAACCAGAGATCAAATTGCCAACATCTGATGGATCATCAAAAAAGCAAGAGACTTCCAGAAAAACATCTATTTCTGCTTTATTGATTATGCCAAAGCCTTTGACTGTGTGGATGACAATAAACTGTGGAAAATCCTGAAAGAGATGGGAATACCAGACCACCTGATCTGCCTCTTGAGAAACCTGCATGCAGGTCAGGAAGCAACAGTTAGAACTGGACATGGAACAACAGACTGGTTCCAAATAGGAAAAGGAGGACATCAAGGCTGTATATTGTCACCCTGCTTATTTAACTTCTATGCAGAGTACATCATGAGAAATGCTGGGCTGGATGAAGCACAAGCTGGAATCAAGACTGCCGGGAGAAATATCAATAACCTCAGATATGCAGATGACACCACCCTTATGGCAGAAAGTGAAGAAGAACTAAAGAGCCTCTTGATGAAAGTGAAAGTTGAGAGTGAAAAATTTGGCTTAAAGATCAACATTCAGAAAACTAAGATCATGGCATCCGGCCCCATCACTTCATGGCAGATAGATGGAGAAACAGTGGAAAGAGTAGCTGACTTTATTTTTCTGGGCTCCAAAATCACTGCAGATGGTAATTGCAGCCATGAAATTAAAAGATGCTTACTCCTTGGAAGGAAAATTATGACCAACCTAGACAGCATATTAAAAAGCAGAGACATTACTTTGCTGACCAAGGTCTGTCTAGTCAAGGCTATGGTTTTTCCAGTGGTCATGTATGGATGTGAGAGTTGGACTATAAAGAAAGCTGAGCACCGAAGAATTGATGCTTTTGAACTGTGGTGTTGGAGAAGACTCTTGAGAGTCCCTTGGACTGCAACGAGACCCAACCAGTCCATCCTAAGGGAGATCAGTCCTGGGTGTTCATTGGAAGGACTGATGTTGAAGCTGAAACTCCAATACTTTGGCCACCTGATGCGAAGAGCTGATTCATTGGAAAAGACCCTGATGCTGGGAAAGACTGAGGGCAGGAGTAGAAGGGGACGACAGAGGATGAGATGGCTGGATGGCATCATCGACTCGATGAACATGGGTTTGGGTGGACTCAGGGAGTTGGTGATGGACCCGGAGGCCTGGCGTGCTGCGGTTCATGGGGTTGCAAAGAGTCAGACACAACTGAGCGACTGAACTGAACTGAACTGATGTTACCAAATGAATAAACCTTAAATATGGCAAAGTAAATCAAGCCATAGGGAGGAGACAAAAAAAGGGGGCAAGAGACAACACAAATTCGAATAATGAAAAGCTTGATACATCTTTAAAATAGTCAATAAATCCCTGAAGAAGAAAACAAACGAAGAATTCTAAGGCAGAACAGCAAGGAAGAGTATTTACCACTACTAAGAATATTAATAAGAACTTGCATCACTGGTTATTTAGGAACTCAGTAAATTTTCTTTGCTTTATCTGCACTAAAAGCCATCTAACATAAATCCCAGAACTGCTGAAAAACATGCTCGTCAAACCCTTGCAACAGCTTGGGATTCTGTTATATAAACTTTGGGAGACTACTAAACTTGAAGTAGAGAGCCTTTTGAAAATACATGTCCTTATCTGTTTTGGCATATTCATCCCCTGTAGAAGAGTTGTATGATTCAAAGAACATTAAATAGTAAAATTTAAAAAAAAAGAAAAAAAGCAGTTGAGAAAAAACACAGCACTTCAAAAGGCTTAAATCTGGAAGCATTTCAAATACGAGGTTTAGGATTACCAGTACAGTTTCCTAACCTCCTAATTATTTGAGAATGAGGGCACTTTTGTGTATCTCTCTGTTTGGAATCACTGGAAATATCAATTAAACATAATAAAGTAGGAGAATCTCCCTTGGGATGTGAGATCATCTTATACACATGATGGCCTTCTGCTAGGGGTTAGTGATTCTTTAATCAATCCTGAGAGGTTTCCTAAGCCCAAGAAATTTGGTAGAATGATTTAGGGCTCACTTAGAGATGCTACTATCATTAGAACTGCATTTATCTTTGAAAAAAAAAGATGATTTCTATATATAAGCCATGTTTTTCATAGTGATACCAACAAAATCTCTCAACTTCCATAGAGAACATCCAATTTTATTCCACTTCTGTTCTCGCTACCCTTTCACAGTCTCCCTGTGCACAAAACATTGAGAAGGTGTCTCACCAGAGTAGCAGCAGCCACATGCAAACCACTTATCACCAGATACCACTGTTGCCATTGGGTGTCGTGGCAACCAGAGACATGTACTAGAGCCTCTGATGGGTAATAGTGAGGCTATGATCCTCAAGCATCCTCAGTGAAGCCACAGATGGTCTGGGTACATGTGGGATAAATTTTATTTTCTCCTTTTCTCTAACATGTTGCTAGCGAGATATCAAAAACTATCCCTGAAATTCAATGAATATGGTTTTATTACCCTTTATTAAGAGTCCCATCTCTTTCAAGAACTGGGATATATGTTTTGAGGGAAATAAACTATAGAAATATTCAACTGACAGAGATCATAATGCACTTAACTTTTCTGTTCTTTTGTACATTTTTGTTAAGACAAACTTCTGTTCTTGCCTTCTATTAAGGGTTCTATTAAAATAAAATTGACATGATAAACTGCACATACTTAAAGAACACAATTTGACTAAGTTCTGAAATATATATATACCCATGAAACTACCAACACAATCAAAAAAAGGAACATACCATCACTTGCAAAAGTGTCTCCATACCTCATTCATAATGCCCCTATTTTCTTTCCACATTCTACCCCTCCACATCTCCAGATGACCACTGATAAACTTTCTATCACTATAGAGGTGTCTGCATTTTTAAAAAATTTATATAAATAGATTTACACAGTGTTCACTCTTCTGCCTGGCTTCTTATACTCAGTGTAATTATTTTGAAAGTAATCCATATGTTTGTGGATATTATTAGTTTATTCCTTTGTTTTGCTGAGTGGTGTTTCATTGTATGAGTATACAACAGTATGTTTATTCATTAACCTGTTGAAGGATGCTTGATGTTATTACAATTGTATTAAAAATAAAGATGCTATAAAGATACATGCACAAGTCTTTGTATGAAAAAATGCTTTTATTTTTCTTGAACTCCTTATTGAAATTGAAGAAAGTGGAGAAAACCACTAGACCATTCAGATATGATCTAAATCAAATCCCTTATGACTACACAGTGGAAGTGAGGAATAGATTTAAGGGACTAGATCTGATAGAGTGCCTGATGAACTATGGATGGAGGTTTATGACATTGCACAGGAGACAGGAATCAAGACCATCCCCAAGAAAAAGAAATGCAAAAAAGCAAAATGGCTGTCTGAGGAGGGCTTACAAATACCTGTGAAAAGAAGAGAAGTGAAAAGCAAAGGAGAAAAGGAAAGATATACCCATTTGAATGCAGAGTTCCAAAGAATAGCAATGAGAGATAAGAAAGCCTTCCTCAGTGATCAGTGCAAAGAAACAGAGGAAAACAATAGAATGGGAAAGACTAGAGATCTTTTCAAGATAATTAGAGATAGCAAGGGAACATTTTATGCAAAGATGGGCACAATAAAGGACAGAAATGGTAGGGACCTAACAGAAGCAGAAGATATTAAGAAGAGGTGGCAAGAATACACAGAAGAACAGTACAAAAAAGATCTTCACGACCCAGATAATCACGATGGTGTGATTACTCACCTAGAGCCAGACATCCTGGAATGTGAAGTCAAGCAGGACTTAGGAAGCATCACTACAAACAAAGCTAGTGGAGGTGATGGAATTCCAGTTGAGCTATTTCAAACCCTGAAAGATGACACTGTGGAAATGCTGCATTCAATATGCCAGCAAATTTGGAAAACTCAGCAGTGGCCACAGGACTGGAAGAGGCCAGTTTTCATTTCAATCCCAAAGAAAGGCAATGCCAAAAAATGCTTGAACTACTGCACAATTGCACTCATCTCACATGCTAGTAAAGTAATGCTCAAAATTCTTCAAGCCAGGCTTCAGCAATACGTGAACCGTGATCTTCTAGATGTTCACGCTGGTTTTAGAAAAGGCAGGGGAACCAGAGATCAAATTGCCAACATCCAAGGGATCATCAAAAAAGCAAGAGAGTACCAGAAAAACATCTATCTCTGCTTTATTGACTATGCCAAAGCCTTTGATTGTGTGGATCACAATAAACTGTGGAAAATTCTGAAAGAGATGGGAATACCAGACCACCTGACCTGCCTCTTGAGAAACCTGCATGCAAGTCAGGAAGCAACAGTTAGAACTGGATATGGAGCAACAGACTGGTTCCAAATACGAAAAGGAGTATGTCAAGGCTGTATATTGTCACCCTGCTTATTTAACCTATATGCAGAGTACATCATGAGAAACGCTGGGCTGGAGGAAGCACAAGCTGGAATCAAGATTGCCGGGAGAAATATCTATAACCTCTGATATGCAGATGACACCACCCTTATTGCAGAAAGTGAAGAAAAACTAAAGAAAGTGAAAGAGGAGAGTGAAAAGTTGGCTTAAAGCTCAACGTTCAGAAAACTAAGATCATGGCATCTGGTCCCATTGCTTCATGGCAGATAGATGGGCAAACAGTGGAAACAGAGGCTGACTTTATTTTTCTGGGCTCCAAAATCACTTCAGATGGTGACTGCAGCCATGAAATTGAAAGACATTACTCTTTTGAAGGAAAGTTATGACCAACCTAGACAGCATATTAAAACGCAGAGACATTACTTTGCCAACAAAGGTCCATATAGTCAAACCTATGGTTTTTCCAGTAGTCATGTACGAATGTGGAGAAGGCAATGGCACCCCACTCCAGTACTCTTGCCTGGAAAGTCCCATGGACGGAGGAGCCGGGTGGGCTGCAGTCCATGGGGTCGCAAAGAGTCGGAAACGACTGAACGACTTCACTTTCACTTTTCACTTTCATGCATTGGAGAAGGAAATGGCAACCCACTCCAGTGTTCTTGCCTAGAGAATCCCAGGGACGGGGAAGCCTGGTAGGCTGCCGTCTATGGGGTCACACAGAGTCGGACTTAGCAGCAGCAGCAGCATGTGCGAATGTGAGAGTTGGACCATAAAGAAGATTGAACACTAAAGAACTGATTGATTTCATATTGTGGTGCTGGAGAAGACTCTTGAGAGTCCCCTGGTCAGTAAGGAGATCAAAGAAGTCAACCCTAGAGGAAATCAATTCTGAATATTCATTGGACAGATTGATGCTGAAGCTGAAGCTCCAATACTTTGGCCACCTGATGCAAAGAGCTAACTCACTGGAAAAGACTTTGATGCTTTTGAAAGACTAAGGACAAAAGGAGAAGGAAGCAGAGAATGAGATGGTTAGATAGCATCACTGACTCAATGGACATGAATTTGAGCAAACTTCAGGAGACAGTGGAGGACAGAGTAGCCTGTCATGCTACAGTCCACGGGGTTACAAAGACTTGGACATGACTTAGTGACTGAACAACAACAGCAACAACAAGCATTGTATAACACTTCCAATTTTTACACTGCCTCACCAATACTTGGTGTGGTTGGACTCTAATTTTAGCCATTCAACAGGTGTGCAGTGGTATCTCCTGTGGTTTTTTTCTTTTAGCTAATCATTGATTACATTGAGCAACTTCATGTGCTTATTTGACATCCATACATCTTCTTGGCAGGATCTCTTTTTAAATATTTTTGCTCATTTTTTAAAAAATTTTCTAATTATTGAGTTTTGAGTTCTATTTATGTTACAGATACAAGTCTTTTCAAATTTGTAATTTGAAAACGTTTTCTTCCAATCCCAATCTGTAGCTTTTCCTTGATTAATAATGTCTTTCAAAGATGACACTTAATTTATCACTTTTTTTTCTTTTATGGATCTTGTTTTTGGTGTCATCTCTAGGAAATCTTTGCTTAACCAAGGTCAAACAGATTTTGTCCAAGTTTAACAGATTTATGTTTTGATCTATTTTTAATTAATTCTTTATATGGTGTGAGGTAGGGATCAAAACTCATAGTCTTGCATATGGCTATCTATGGATATTACCCATGTACTACATGTTTCTAGCACCATTTGTCAGGAAGACTATCCTTTCTCTTCTAAACTGGCTTTGCACCTCTTTTGTAAGTTAATTGTCTTTATATGTATGGATATGTTTCTGGGATTACTTGATTGACCCACGATATCTGCCTTTTGGTTATAATATATCCTTTTGCTGATTTCTTTTCGCTTGCTCATTTAAATAGTCTCCTCACCATTTTACTGGACATACCTAGGTATACCTGAAATGCATTTGGTAAGTCGATGGAATTTGCACTCAAACTTGAGTGCAAAATTTCCAAAGGTATTTTTGAAATGTTGAGATGAAAAACTATGTATTCTACAACCTTCCTAATTCAATCCAATGTATGCTAACCCATCCCTAGAAGCTATTTTTGCACATGTATAGGGCTGTGGAGTCTGCGGAGTATGTGAATGGTATATGCAGGCTATTCTAAAAGATCATTATAGGAGGCAAAGGGAACATTAGAGAAAATAGGTGGGGAAACTCATATGCCAACTGTTAAAATATCTCAAGTTTTTTTTTTAACATTTACATTAAGATAAATAAGCAAATTATTATAAAACAAAACACAAAATTTAGAGAACATTTCAACATGCTTATTTTGCCAGATGCAACAAGATACTAGGAACAGACAGAAGAAATTTCTAGAACCATCCTGTCTTTTGTTTTTCATCACCATAGGGTGATTGGTTGTATTTTATTCAGTGTATTGTACATGTGGGTGTGAATAAGATGGAACTTGTCTCAAAAACAAATGAGCAAAGAATATATGTTGCCAACTTGTCTAAAATATTTTTCATGTTCTGACTCATTTTTCTTTGTATTGGCATTTTAAGATATTTTGGGTTTTGTTTCTTTAATTTGACTACTATAAAAATCTTGATAACTTAAGTAAAATCTCATGAGAATAATATAAACAACTGTAATGGAAAGTGAAAAGGTGATAATAGCAATCAACACTGCAATATTTCTTGTCAGAGTCCTTTATCACTTAGAATAGTCACAAATTCCATATAAATTTGACTTTTGGACCTTTAGTCTTTACTTTAGTGCAATAATTTCTTTTGAGAAGAGATTTCTTTCTCTTTGCCTATTATTTCTTTGCAAGTAAAATAATTAATAACCATACTTTGATATGATTATCTTAGAGTGGTGTAGAGGACGATAATTATGCAACTATATATTAATCTATGGGTTCAATGAAGTTTAAAGACTTGATGTTTGAATCTTGTGGAATGTAACCCCCTTTTCCAGAGGGAAATGAACATGTACATGCACTTCTGTCGTTTAAAATAAATCAACACAGGGTTATAGAGGCACCTCCTATTCCAGGCATGGTGAGGTACAGGGAAGAGGAGCAAGAGATATACCCAACTAAGCCTGAATATATTGAGAATTAAGATGAAAGCCTAAGGGGCTTCTCTGGCAGCTCACTGGTAAAGAATGTGCCTGCCAATGTAGGGGACCTGGGTTTGATTCCTATCTGGGAAGATTCCACATGCCGCGAAGCAACTATGCCCCTGAGCCACAACTACTGAGCCTGTGCTCTAGAGACTGGGAACCACAACTCTGAGCCCACATACCACAGTGACTGAAGCCCACACACCCTCGAGCCCATGCTCCACAACAAGAAAAACCACTGCAGTGAGAAGCGCACGCACTGCAAAGAGAGGAAACTCTACATGCCACAACTAGAGAAAAGCTTGGACAGCAATGAAGACCCAGTACAGCCAAAATATAAATATGATTATTAAAATAAAAACATTAATGGTAAAATAATTTTTTAAAAAGATGAAAACCTAAGATGGAAGTGAAAATGTCACCTAGAATTAAGGATACACTTAGGCTGAAAGTGAACATACTGAAAAAAGATGCAGAAAATGCTAAAGAGTTCACAAAAAAATCTATTAGAACTAATAAACTTAGCAGTTTGTTTGCAGAATACAAAATCAGCATACACACATTACTTGCACTTCTGTACACTAACAATTAACAATCTAAAAAAAATCAGGAGAACAATTTCATTTATAATAGTATCAAAAATAATAAAATATGAATAAACTTAACTAAAGACATGAAAGACTTGCACACTGAAAACTACAAAATGTTATTGAAAGAAATTAAGGAAGACATAAATGGAATGATATACCATGTTTACGAATTAGAAGACTTAATATGTTAAAATGTCTATATTACACAAAGCTATCTACATTTTAATGCAATACCTATCAAAATAACCTATTTTTTTCAGAAATAGAAGAAATTAGTCTAAAATGCGTATGTAACCACAAAGAACCCTCAATAACCAAAGCAATCTTGAGAAAGAAAAACAAAGTTGAAGACCTTAATTTTTTTTTTTTTTTTAAATCAGGTTTCCTTGTTATGCTGGGTTAAAAATCTGAAGTCCCTAAATGTCCAGAAATAATCCTCCCAAATGTATGTTTTAATTCATTCTCAGTGGCAGGGCTTTCCGTGTCTCAGTGGACTGAGGGATCCTTCCATATCTATAGCTTGGACTTCTGTTACTGACATTGGCTTGGGTCTCTCAGGATCTTGGCTGTTCTATCAGTTTATCAAGTCTTTCATGAATCATGCTTTTAAAGATTTTAAAGAGTTACTAAGATTCAATCTGAGATTACAGCATTATGCCCACAATTTAAACAATCTCAAAAGCAAGCCAGTCCCCACTCCTAGAATAATGAAACTAGGTACATTTTCATTCCCAGAAACCAGTACAGAAATTATCAAAGAACATAGCAGAAACTCAATGGCATTTGAAAGATAAAGTCTCTTTGATTTTAGCCTCACTAGGATGTCCATTAGTCTGTGCCATTTATCTGAAATTCCTGACCTGCAAACTTAGAACCAGGAGGAATTTTCTGGCCTGAGGTTGATTGTTCGCTATGAATTTGCCATGTGCAATGCACAGCCCTGAGCACCTATCACACATGGACTTTTGAGTTATCCTTCCTCTTTGATGATCTTGTTCACACTGCAGTACTGACCTGATTATGGGTTCTATCCAGTAACATTATACCTCCAGTTATGATGTGTAGATTCTACGATCCTACGGCGCCATAGCCATTTTCACTGCCTCTGGCTGTGGAACTGCACAGACCAAAGAAGCCTGCCTTTTAGAGAACATTTCTTTCTCCAGTGTAACTGACAAATTCCATGTCAGTTTGGATCCACATGTAAAAGGATTAACTTGAGCCTATGGTAACCATATGTGTCAATGCTGACAAGTTCTGTAAAATATACTTTCCTTACAACTAAGTCTTTGTCTCAGTCAAGCCTGCTTGGGAAAAAACTACCTGAAGAGTAAGCCAAGGTGAGCAGCTGCCTGAGTATTTCCTGCCCTGTAAACTCCTGCCCACCCCAAAGTTAAGAGCCAGGTAAAGTTCTCTGTATACTAAAGACCCTCCAGGTGCCCTATTCATTCTGCTCCAGTTATTCACTCAGCCACCTGCAATTCCCTAGGGCCCCTTTTCTTTATGCCAGACCTTTACTTAAGTGGCTTGACAGAAACAGCCACTCCTCCATGCAATAAACTGCAGCCAACTGCCGAGTCTTATTGTTGGTGTAGTGGGTTGAATGGTGACCCCCAAAAGGATATATTCATGTTCTAATTCTTAACTGTTACCTCACTTGGAAACAAGGTCTTTGCAAGTTTCATTAAGGATCTTGAGATGGGATTCCCATCCTGTATTAATCAGACGGGTTCTTAATATGACGATAATTGTCCTTATTAAACAAGAAGGGCAGAGGGCAATTTGGACCAGATGAAAGAAAAAGATACAGACACACAAAGGGAGTGAAAACAGAGACTAAGTGATGCGGCCTCAAGGCAGGGAAGCTACTAACCACCAGAGGCTCAAAGAGACAAGGAGTGGACTCTCCCCTAGAACAGCTTTAGGGAGGGCAGCCCTACTGACACCTTGATATCAGACTTTCGACCTCTAGAACTGTGAGATAGTACATTTTTATTATGTTAAGCCTCCAAGTTTATACTGATTTGTTATAGCAGGTACTGGAAACTAATACAGCATACATTAAAACTTTTCTAGACTTCAGCAGTTAACTGCATAAGCCGAAGTATTTTCAAATAGTCAAAGGTCCCAACATCCCACCACACATTAAAGACCAAGGCACAAGACTACCTTGCATGGAAGCACCAAAACATTTCCACGTGGACATTTTCCTCTCCAAAAAGTCTGCTCCTTTCTTTTTATTTCTCAGTGTTTCCAGGTAACATACCAAAGGATGCATTTGTGCAAGTACAACAGGTACAGCACCTTAATTACACCTAGGTATGGAGTTAATTAAGAAACAAGATAAAAGAGCGAAGATGGAGGTCAAAATATTCCTGGTACTGATCTAACCCTGGCTTAGAATCCAGTTTGAATGAAATGACCCCATAACTGAACCCCAGAAATTACTAGTCCATAACTGAACTAGTAATACACAGGATGACAGAAACAGAAGACACCAACTCTCACTCTCAAGGGAGAGAACAGAATTAGTTAAGACAAACAGGCCCACTTAATTCTTTTCAAGCTTCCTATATAAGTCACGTGATCACCCTAGGGTGGAATAAGAAAAGAAGCAGGGCTGAAATTACCCTAAGATCTCTCTTGACAGGATTGAAACATAAAGATGGGAAAAGACCATTCCCTCACTCCCCACCACCACCACCCCCAGCATTAAAAAATAATAACCTACATTTACAATGTAAAACAAATCAGAAACTACTTTAGTTTTGATTTACTCTTAGTATTACTAATAGCTAATCAGGAGCCTCATGCAGAAACATCCTGATTAGTTGCTAATAAAACTCTTTAGAGGCAGAGCCCTCCATATGCCTCAAAGGGAAGATGTAGACCTCTTATGCATTAGGATTTTCTCACCAAAAAGTCACACAATGTCTTTACTATTCCAGCCAAGTATAACCTAGCCCTACCCTCATTCCTGCTTTACTTGGATTAGCAATAAATATATAGATGGAAATAAAGAAGAGATATCGGGTAGAAATACATTAAATGGTGGGTAAAACATTATAAGTGGAGTCAAGTACCACCACCATTCACTACAGTAAAAGTGAACATTCAGCACCAACAGTAATATTTTTTCCTGTTATGTCTGGAAAATGATAATAAGTCATAGGTACCTACCTTTTTAAGTTTATTCAAATCTCATTTTTATATTAACTACTGCATAACAAGTAACATGCTAAAGCTGCATCAATAGATGAAGAAAAGGTAGTCCCTGGCCCCAAGGAATGTTGCCCAGAAGAAGCCCGAGATATGTAAAAAATCCAACTACAATACAGTGTAGCAAGTGCAACAATCAGGTATGCAAAAGTGTAATGGGAGCAAAAAGGAAAGTGTGATCACAACACTAAACAGAAGACAGCACAAAAGAGATAATATGTAAACTGAGTTTTGACAAATGAAGTGGGTTTTCCAGGTGCCCAATAGGGAGGAGAGAATTCTTGGAGGAGGGAAAAGCATAATTCAAGATAGTGAATTGTTCATATAATCCTAGAAGAAAAGCAGGGAACAACAGAAGAAATACTTGGATACAGGCATCATGAATATTTGTATGTTTCATTTTGGCAAAACCACTGTAATGGAAATTTTGAAGATCAGCTCTAGAGGGGATAAACAGAACTAGTAATTACTGCAGAAAACACTAGAACCAATTTCTACTATAATCTACCAAAAAGAAGCAAAACTATTTCAACGACAACACAGTATCACAGAAAGGGCTTGTTGTTGTTTGTTTTTTTTTTAGTGTATTAGGTGTCACTTAAAATTTTGACTCCATACTGCACTTGCTTTGGGATCTTGAATAACACTCATAACTTAAGCTAGTCTCACTATAGTGAGTGTACGTGATTACGTACATCTGTACCTGCACCGCAATCTTAATGCAAACTCAAGTTCAGGTCCAAGCCTAGGTTCTCTGTGACTCCTCCTCTGGTTAATTCAAAAGCTATCTCTCTCTTCCTCATTTGGCTTCTCTATGGAAATATCATAAGAACGGCTATGACTTCTTGGTGTCTTTTGTTGTCTGTTTTTTAAATTGAAGTATAGTTGATTTACAACGCCATGTTAGTTTCAGGTGTACAGTTCAGTGATTAATTTATCTATACGTCCTTTATCAGATTCTTTTCCATTAATAAGTTATTACAAAATATCGAGGATAGCTCCCTGTGCTATACAATAGATGCTTACAGGTTATCTGTTCTATGCCTTCTTTGAATTACTGTAGCGCTTGTTGTCTGTATCATTTACATGTTTCAATCACGTTATGACTGAAAACAAAAAATTTGTATTTGCCCACACCCTGGCCCTTACTTTAAAAATGTATTCATTTATTTCATATTCATTGGCTACATTCTAGACACCGTGTTAGTTGGTGGTTCCAGATGTTAGTAAAATATAGACATTCCTGATCAGAAGGTCACGGTCTTTGTGGGAAAACAAACAAAAATAAACAATCTGTGTCTTAAACAGACTTCCCAAAGAGAACACACCTAGTTGGTACAGTAAATACATGTATCACAGATAAATGTATCAATAGTTATTTGGTGTTAATAACTTCAAATAACTGCTTTTCTATTTTGAAGAAATGATGGCTATATTTCACCAGGAGCTCAGTACCCCTCTGAGACTAAGGGCTTCACTTCCATCCTGACTCACCACATTGCTTTCTTATATGAAAATATACAAGTCTGTACGTACTCGCTATTAAAAGGATTATCTGGCGTGAATTTCTGACAGCATGAAGAAAAACTCAAGAGGTTCAGAATTTTAGTTCTGAGATGCATCCAGAAGTTCAGATGCCTTAACTCAACTTGCTTGACTGGAAAATGGAGCTGTAAATCTCACAAGATCAGATGATCTTTTAAGAATTTCAAAACTTCCTGCTATTAATTAGAAATCTTAGAAGAATAGCTTCTTTTAAAATACACTGACAATATGCTTTACAGCTTAATATCCGGCAGCCTATGTTCAGTTAAGTGAGCTTCGGGAAAGAAGGAAACGTGTGGTTTAGCTGCATTTACTTTGGAGCCTCTCTGGTCAAAACATCTACCTCTGTGCTCAGCCATCTTATCATTTTTTTTTTTTTTTAATAAATTTATTTATTTTAGTTGGGGGCTAATTACTTTACAATATTGTAGTGGTTTTTGCCATACATTGACATGAATCAGCCATGGGTTTACATGTGTTCCCCATCCTGGACCCCCCTCCCTCCTCCCTCCCCATCCCATCCCTCTGGGTCATCCCATTGCCCCAGCCCTGAGCATTTGTCTCATGAATCGAACCTGGAATGGTGTTCTGTTTCACATATGATAATATACATGTTTCAATGCTATTGTCCCAGAACATCCCACCCTCATCTTCTCCCTCAGAGTCCATAAGACTGTTCTATGCATCTGTGTCTCTTATTCTGTCTCGCATATAGGGTTATCATTACCATCTTTCAAATTCCATATATATATACGTATTAGTATACTGCATTGGTGTTTTTCTTTCTGGCTTACATTACTCTGTATAATGGGCTCCAGTTTCATCCATCTCAATAGAACTGATTCAAATGTATTCTTTTTTAATGGCTGAGTAATATTCCATTGTGTATATGTACCACAGCTTCCTTATCCATTCGTCTGCTGATGGACATCTAGGTTGCTTCCATGTCCTGGCTATTGTAAACAGTGCTGCGATGAACATTGGGGCACACGTGTCTCTTTTAAAACGGAGGCAACTCTAAAAACATAGTTACATAGATGGTGCACAGCTTCATGTGTCATTGTCTTCATTTGTTTCAGAATACCAATAACATCGAAGCTATTACTGCAAAGAGTGGGATGTTATTTGGTGTCATCTAGTGCAACTCTCTGAAAGAGATGGGAATACCAGACCATCTGACCTGTCTCTTGAGAAACCTGTATGCAGGTCAGGAAGCAACAGTTAGAACTGGACATGGAACAGACTCGTTCCAAATAGGAAAAGGAGTCTGTCAAGGCTGTACATTGTCACACTGCTTATTTAACTTATATGCAGAGTACATCATGAGAAATGCTGGGCTGGAAGAAACACAAGCTGGAATGAAGATTGCCAGGAGAAATATCAATAACCTCAGATATGTAGATGACACCACCCTTATGGCAGAAAGTGAAGAAGAACTAAGGAGCCTCTTGATGAAAGTGAAAGAGGAGAGTGAAAAAGTTGGCTTAAAGCTCAACGTTCAGAAAACTAAGATCATGGCATCTGGTCCCATCACTTCATGGGAAGTAGATGGGAAAACAGTGGAAACAGTGTCAGACTTTATTTTTGGGGGGCTCCAAAATCACTCCAGATGGTGATTGCTGCCATGAAATTAAAAGATGCTTACTCCTTGGAAGGAAAGTTATGACCAACCTAGACAGCATATTGAAAAGCAGAGACATTACTCTGCCAACAAAGGTCCGTCTAGTCAAGGCTATGGTCCAGTGGTCATGTATGGATGTGAGAGTTGGACGGTGAAGAAAGCTGAGCGCCAAAGAATTGATGCTTTTGAACTGTGGTGGTGGAGAAGACTCTTGAGAGTCCCTTGGACTGCAAGGAGATCCAACCAGTCCATCCTAAAGGAGATCAGTCCTGGGTGTTCATTGGAAGGACTGATGTTGAAGCTGTAACTCCAATACTTTGGCCACCTCATGCGAGGAGCTGACTCACTGGAAAAGACCCTGATGCTGGGAAGGATTGGGGGCAGGAGGAGAAGGGGACGACAGAGGATGAGATGGTTGGATGGCATCACCGACTCGATGGACATGAGTTTGGGTAAACTCCGGGAGCTGGTGATGGACAGGGAGGCCTGGCGTGCTGCGATTCATGGGGTCTCAAAGAGTCGGACACGACTGAGAAACTGAACTGAACTGAATAGTGAAACTCTGGAAATAAAGAAAAGGAAAGGGGTCTAGAATAACTACAATTTTCCTGAGAACACAATTATTTTATGGTAAATCTGGGACAAGAATCCTGATCTCTTTGATCCCACTCCATCCTTCTATCACTGGGATCTGAACAATCCAGAGAAATAAATGTGCTGTGTTCTATGTAACTGGTGCAGGACTTGGCAAGATGGGAGTTGTAACACTATGTATGAAGAGTTATCTGGAAATTCTTAAAACTAAGTAAGATACATCTCAGGTATATAGAACACTATGTTTTATGAAGATAATTCTGTGGAATGAACAGAACTGGTAACTGAAGTGTGCGTGCTGTGCTGCAGTTTCAAGTAGGTAGGGTGAATTCTCGTTTTCTGGTACCTTGAAGATTCCACTCCAATATACACATTAAAATGAAATTAACATTTGAACTGTGTTAGTGCTAAGTCTCTTCAGTACTGTCTGACTCTTTGTGACCCTATGGACTGTAGCCGGCCAAGCTCCTCTGTCCATGGGATTTTCCAGGCAAGAATACTGGAACGGGTTTCTATTTGCTTCTCCAGGGGATCTTCCCAACCCAGGGATTGAAACCAGGTCTCCTGCACTGCAAGCAGATTCTTTACCATCTGAGCTACCAGAGAAGCCTTAGTAGCTCAGATTTGAACTGGGTCATATTTAATTCTGCAGGGTCCTTTAAGTCAGAAAAATATTCCATGTATCATTTAAGTTGTGATTTATTTTTTGTCTTGATCTTTAATTTCTAAAAGTCTTTCCAAACAGAAAATAGAGGTTAGAAATGGTATGTGGGAGGCTTTCAAGAAGAAATAAGCTCATTTCATTCAGCATGAAAATTAATATCCCAACAAACTCTTCATTGCTAAAAGTGTCCAAAGCTGCTAGCTTCATCTTGTAGCTAAGGCATCTGAAAGAATCATGCTAAAAGACTCCTAATCACTCAAATGTCCCATATCTGACTCAGTAAGTATCAGTATACATTGCGGGTATTTTTCTGAGTGACAGAGAACAATATCCTGGCTGAATATCCCTCTGCCATGACACAGAGATGATGGTCTCAAACTATTTTGAAGGTGTTGGAATCCACGTTATCCATTACTAATATTAACGGAGGACAAAACTTAATATTCTCTTTGCTTTGTATTTGTTAAATCACTTCTTGCCTTCATTAAAATGGATGGCCCATAATTGAGTTTGTAGTATGTGTATCGTTGGAAGCTGAACACATGTGTGTTGGTTTTATTAATGTCACAGATTTCTAGGGAGGGTATACTCAAAAACTAAGTCTAGTTTCACAGCTGCAAATAAATTATGATATAATTTTGAACAAATTAAGCTCATCATAAAGGAAAGATACTGATACTTACAATAACCCTGTCCTTGAGGGGCTCTTGTAAAGCACTAAATAAAGTAATACAGGCATGCACACATTCATAGATTTTCAGTGATATCTGTGCACACTTCAAAAGAACTCTACACAATACATTATAAAAATCTTGATACTGTGTCCCTAGTTCGCAGCTCGCTCATTAAAACTATCTAAATTAACAAGACCTTATCTATTGGGATAGCTATCAGAGTATTCCAAATTCTACTTCTTGTAGTACCCTGCCCCAACCATTTGCCTTCCTCTTTTCATTAGCCCTCAATCCAGAAGCCCTGGAGATTTGTTCATTAATTTATGTACGTATTTAGTTATGTGGCCAATTTCTTAATCCCTTATCAAATTTCAGGCACCATTCTTCAGTATGTTTTATAGGTTGATGACACAGCAGTGATCAACATAGATGAATATACCCTCTCTCCAACTGAGGGGGTAGACAAAAATAAACAAGCAAATATAAAACTATAAGTATAAACATGTAAATAAAAATTAAATAGATGCATAGAATAACTAGAATATCAGGTAAGTGCTAGAGAAAAAACAGAAAGCATTGTAGGGAGATGGAGATGGCTGATAGAAGGCACCTGCCACTTGAAATTAAGTAATAAATGAAGGCTTTATGAGGAAGATAATAATTATGAAGGAATTTAAGGTGGTTGTGGAAGGGAGCGAGGTGCATATCTGGGGAATGAATATTACCAGCAGAGGGAACAGTCAGATGGAAAGAGAAGGAGGCAAAAATATGCCTAGGGTATTCAAGGAACAGAAAGGATGTCAGTGTGTGGGAAATAGAGTGAGCAAAGTAGAGAGGAGAAGGAACAAGTCAGGGAGGAAACAGAGGCCCAGATTTCTAGGCCTGTGGAGACTTTGCTTTCTGCTTGGAGTAAGTCACTGAAGAGATCTGAGCAATAGGATCTGATTTATGTTTTAACAGGATCTCTCTGAATGCCCTGTTGATTAGAGACTGCAAGAGAGTAAGGACAAGCTCCGGAAGACCAAGAGTTGACTCAGAGACATGATTTACTCAAAAACGCACCTCTTAGTCAGTGACAATGTAGAGCAGGGACTGGCAAATAATTGCTCACAAATCATTGTGAGCTCAGCTTGTGTTTTTATGACCGGTGAGCTAATACTGAGCCTCACATTTTGAAAGGCTGCTGAAGAAAGAAGAGGAGAAGAAGCTACAGCAACTGTATATGGCCCACCAAATCTAAGACACATATTTAAAAATCCAGAAAATGTTTTCCGACACCTGATGGAAAGCATCTGGCGGGTAGTAGGTCCACAACAAAATTGGGAGGAGGAATACATGAGTGAATTAGGTGCTGAAAATATTGTAAAGTGACAAGTATCAGGAAACATTTACAGCTTCACCTTCAGAAATTATGTTTTCATTGAACTGTTGAAAAATACAATCTAACTTTCAAAACAGCAAATCAGAAGGCATCTTCTCACATAAGCAAGGTCAAGTAAAATTGAAGTAGCAATAAATCAATAACAAAAAACATTTTTATGGACTTTTAAACTTTAGAAAGTGTTTGTATGTTCATTATCTAACGTAATCCTCAAATAAATTCCATGAAATAGTTATTATTTTCCCATTAGAAATTACCACATACTAAGTCCTTAGTGATTGCCCAAGAAAAGCTGAAATCTTGAGTGTTACACCTATTAATGTCAAGGTTTTTTTTTTTTTTTCCCCCTATGGGAATGCTGGATGCTAAAATTGACAGGGATTTTCAGCTCAAGATGGCAGACTAGGGCACATATTTACTTTCTGTTCCTTCTGAAACCATATTTAAATAAAAGTGTAGAAATACCAAATTAATAAGCTAATAAAAGCCAAGAGGTTGTGGAAGTCATCAACTACAGAAAGATTTCAACATATTTCTAGAAGGCAAAAAATGAAACAGAGTGATGAATAAAATAATTAAGGAAAGATTGTCCTACGAGGGGTCTGCACAAAGCCAGTCAGCTTTTGGTGAGTTCTGGTTATGGTAAAGGGCAAGGAAAGAAGAGGAGCTGAAAAACAAGGAAATTAAAGTTATTTTAGGGAAAAAAAGTTACTTTAATGAGCTCCAGAGATCACTCAGCCTGCTGCCATATTAATACATGGATTACAATGGATTGTTGGTAAGCAAAACAAGAAAACAAAGAAGAAACAAAAATCAAGAGATTGTTCCTTACTGAACTCGTCTCAAACAAGATCAAGGAATTATGGTTAAATGCCACGGCTGTAAATCATTTCTGCTCCTAGAGAGGTCAGATAGGGCTCATGATATTTCTCGCTTTTTTCAGACATAATTTAGGTCTGAGAAAAACTTATTGTGCCCTCCAATCTCAAATCTTATTGGGGATGGAAGTCCAAATTTGCTTTGACATACTATAAAAAGAATCTCAAGGGCAGAGGGCAAAACTTATTTATAATATATGAATTATGTCATGTTATTTTAAAGAGATTTTAAACTAAAATATATAAATAAAATTTCACTGATCAATACAGTTCTGGGTTCTGAAACCTCTACATGTCACATGCCTGATGTGTAACACACAATGTGTTACAGGAGAAACACAGGAGAAAGAAAACACTCCAATGAAGTAAGCCAAAGAAACAAGATTCAAACTCGATAAAGCCATGTTAGACTAGGATTTTCCAGTTCTTTCCTATTATTTTGAAGCTTCTACCTTGTGAATAATAACATGTTTCCCTTGTCCTAGACACCCAAGAGTGCTTCTTCTCTCCTGGGCATAAGAATCTCGAGAATTATATATGGTAGTAAAGAGTGGACCAAGCTGACATGCTCACAGTGACCAAATTGTACCTGACTATTTTAAACTGACACAGTGATCCACTATGAAGCTACAATAAATGATGTATTTACTTTCTAGACATGAAAGGCAACTGCCTTACTGAAAATAACTCCAGGAAGGCCAGAGAAATTGGCTTCTAATTCATACGGGATAATTCACTGGTAAATTTCTTTCAGGAAAGCCCACGATTTATTTAGACTATAATCTTTACATATCTGGATCCTTCAAACTAGACCAAAGGGAAAACCTCCGCTGGTGCTATGCTGACAACTGGTGGTCCCTAACCTGCATCTTCTGAGATCAGAACCCAGTGCGGTAGGTGATCAATTCATGAATTGAGCAAAAGAAAACCTTCTACAGGGTAGAATATAGGCTCATTATAGGTATGACACTTAGGGCTAAGTGCCATAAGGAGTACAAGAAAAGAACAGTAACACATGAAGCATGTATGACAAGGAGGCACCACAGTCCAGAGCAGGCTTGGTTCAAATCCTGGCTAAGCCATTACCATCTGCACACCCTGAAGAACAGTATAAGGTTTAACTGTTGTACCAAATTTCTAAAAAGAAGTGAAGAAAGAGCCTTACCTGCCAAGAAGGGACGTTGTGGGGTGCAGCATCTGGCCAGGTGAGGTCTCTGCATTCTCTGCCGGCTGGTGATGATGGCAGAGGAACAGCAGTGGAGAAAGTGGTCCTGGCTCCAGGCCTCGCAGAGAAGCTGGGGAGGTCCCCCATAGGTGCTGGACCACCCCTCCACAGGGTGGGTGGCTCCTGCACTCAGCTTTGCACAGGCCTCTGAGACCCAGGCAGGGAGGGGCTGGCCAATACACATGCAGGCACCAAAGGGGCTGCATGATGAGATGCTAGACAGGATGAGCTCTGGAGGAGGAAGCCCCCACAGTCCTGAACAGTCTCTGCGTGGTGGCGCCTCTGGTGCCAAACACCTGCACCCACAGTGGGAAGTCTCAGCTGCTAGAGAGTCCGGGAGGGGCCCCGCCCTTTGCCCCGGAGTTTGCCCTCTGTGATGCGTATACCATGGACATGTCACAAACGCCAGGCTGAGGAATCGTTTCTCCAGTGCGTGTTTGACCGCGATAGGAGTCAGAAGCTAGGGAGACGCTCTCCCAGTTTCACACTCTATTCTCGGGGCGTTTGGCGCACAATCTGTCCTATATGGGCAATTTACTGTGTAAATTTGTTTCCGCGCTCCACCGCCGGCACCCGCTGGGCCATCGCTCACTGGTTTTGCCCTCTCGGGTTGCCATCACATCTGGCCGGGGCCACCCCGCTGCTCCAGCTCCTGCTTTACACCCCGCTGCTCCAGCTCCTGCTTTACACCCGGGTCGTAGGCTGCTCAACCAGGATCGAGTGCCTTTATCATCCAGCTTTTACATCGCGCCGAAAAGGCACTACCCCATCCAGCAGGCTGGGTACTCCCGTGTGGGCGTCCTACCCCTGGTGAACTTGAAGGACTCGCCGAAGAAGCAGCCCGTCTTGTCCACTCGTAATTCCATGATGTTCAGACCTTCGAGAACTGTCAGAATTCCTCCACCGGGGCGCAAAATTATTCTCCTGCGTTCACTACCTGAGCTACCTGCTTGGGTCGTTGAGGCTGGGAAGCTGGTACCAACCAGTCACCTCCTACTTTCTTGCGCAAAAGAGAGTGAGGCGAAGGTCCAAGAAGAACACAGGGAAGGCACGACAAAGGAGGAAGGTCACACAGAGGCCGAAGGAGAGGACAATGGAAAGATAAGTCCATACCGCAACGGGGATATGACAATGACATCTAGGCCCCAGGAGACCAGCGGGGTCCTCGCGTCCTTCCAATGCAGTCCTGAGCCTCCAAATCTCCTTCCGGTGCACCCAGAAGGCAACTTTAGTGAGAAAGCCCAGGTGTCTCGGATGAACTTTTCCTCCGAAAGCCCCGCCATCTGCTCAGACGGCACTGCTGGAGATGGCCAGCCTCCCTTGCAGCCTGGCCCCCTGGCCACGGTGCTCTCTGCCTCAAGTCCGTGCTGCAACCTGCTGCCCGACAGGCCAATAGAAGAAGTGCTGGGTGAAGACCACCGACCCAGCTCCCCTGACTCACTGATGTCTGGGAAGGTGCTGCAGCGCGAACAACCTTCAGACACCCCACGGAGAAGCTCTTCTTCCCTGGGATTTGCCAGCAGTAGGCACCACCGCAAGCGGAAGATGCCCCCGCTGCTTTTTCTGCCACTGCCGCCACTGCTGCCACCACTGCCACCACCGCTGCCTCTGCCGTGGGGTCGCAGTGACCTTCCCCCACCTCCGAAGCTTCCAGGCATGACTCTTGCCAGAAACTGGGGCACCCTGAAACGAAGCATGGAGCGACATCGGAACAAAGTCCTGAAGGATACAAGGAAGGCCATGCGACGCCGCAGTGCCCCTCCGCCTGCCCCAGGGACCGCAGGCTCCCTGGTTCCGGTCAGTCACATTTTAGAGGTCCCTCCTACTACCACTGACTTGGCCGACCTGTCCTCCAGATTCCCCAATCTGGCTGGCCTTCCACCTTACCTGACACCTTGTATGGATCAGGAGGCAAGACACACAGACCGTGTTTACTCTCATTCTGCTATTTCTGCAGATTCTCGTCTTCCTCCAATTTTCAATCCCATTGTGGGAATAACGCTTAAGGAGGATGGAGGCCCTCAGTGTTCAGTCAGAGCAACACCACCTTTTATTTCTGACCTCTCCACACCTCTGAGCACCCCAACCCTCTCCTCCCAGCCACCCTCCTACAAAAATGAAACCCCAACACCCATGTGTGTAGATTCTCCCCCTCCCTTATACTTACTCACCCCTCTTCCAGACCCTCCCATCGCTCCCCCTGTTCTAACTGACCAGCCCATCACTTCTACTTCAGTCCCTTTTACCACCACAGTCATGGCATCTGCAAGTGTGACCTCCCCATCTCCTTCAAATCCGGGCATCACTGACATGGACACTACTCCCCCTGATCAAGCTGTCATTTTTCTGTCTCCCCCAGGTATTTGGGTGGAGCAGACACACATTGCACAGAGACCAGACACCACCATCCCATTTGTGCCGATGGTCCCCTGCCGCGCTTCAATTTTTAACTATCCCTTTGACTCCCAAACCAACCCTCGGCCCACATTTGTGACCACAGATAAGCAGCAAAAAGCCTCTGTATTCCCCAGACCCCCAACTGGGGCTCCGGCTGCCGTCTTCCCCGGGCCCCAACTTGGGGATCCTGCTGCCGTCTTCCCCAGGCTCCCATTTGGGGATCAGGCTCCCGTCTTCCCGGTGCCCCCATTTGGGGATCAGACTGCCGTCTTCTCCGGGCCCCAACCTGGGAATGCGGCTGCCGTCTTCCCCGGGCCCCAACCTGGGGATCCTGCTGCCGTCTTCCCCGGGCCCCCACCTGGAGATGCAGCTGCCATCTTTCCCCGGCCCCCACCTGGGGCTCCAGCTGCCGTCTTCCCCGGGCTCCCATTTGGGGATCAGACTGCCGTCTTACCCAGGCCCCCATTTGGGGATCTGGCTCCCGTCTTCCCGGTGCCCCCATTTGGGGATCAGACTGCCGTCTTCCCCGGGCCCCTACCTGGGGATCCTGCTGCCATCTTCCCCGGGCCCCCACCTGGGGATGCGGCTGCCGTCTTTCCCCGGCCCCCACCTGGGGATCCCGCTGCCATCTTCCCCAGCCCATTTGGGGCTCCGGCTGCCGTCTTCCCCGGGCCCCCACCTGGAGATGCAGCTGCCATCTTTCCCCGGCCCCCACCTGGGGCTCCAGCTGCCGTCTTCCCCGGGCTCCCATTTGGGGATCAGGCTCCCGTCTTCCCGGGGCCCCCATTTGGAGATCAGGCTCCCGTCTTCCCGGTGCCCCCATCTGGGGCTCCGGCTGCCGTCTTCCCCGGGCCCCCACCTGGGGATGCGGCTGCCGTCTTTCCCCGGCCCCCACCTGGGGATCTCGCTGCCATCTTCCCCAGCCCATCTGGGGCTCCGGCTGCCGTCTTCCCCGGGCCCCCACCTGGGGATGCGGCTGCCGTCTTTCCCCGGCCCCCACCTGGGGATCCCGCTGCCATCTTCCCCAGCCCATCTGGGGCCCCGGCTGCCGTCTTCCCCGGGCCCCCACCTGGGGATGCGGCTGCCGTCTTTCCCCGGCCCCCACCTGGGGATCCCGCTGCCATCTTCCCCAGCCCATCTGGGGATCCCGCTGCCGTCTTCCCCGGGCCCCCACCTGGCGCTCAGGCTGCCGTCTTCCCCAGCCCCCGATCTGGGGCTCCAGCTGCTGCCTCTCTTGGCCCCTCCATCTAAGGCTCTGGCTGCTGTCTTGCCCAGCCCCCCATCTAGGTCCCCGGCTAATGTCTCCTTTGGTCCCCCATCTACGGCCTTGGGTCCTGTGTTCCCCAGCCCCACTATCTAGGGCTCCAGCCGGTGTCTTCCCCATCCCTCCATCTACGGTTCCGGCCGCTGTCTCCCCTGGCCCCCCATCTACAGCTTTGGGTCTTGTCTTCCTTGGCCCCCTCTCTAGGGCTTTGGCTGTTTCCCTCAGTCCCCAAATATGGCTTTGGGTCCTGCCTCTCCCAACCCCCATCTATGGTTTCAGTTCCTGTTTTTCCCAGTCCCCCACCTATGGCTTTGGCAGTTATCCATGCTCCAGCAGATGGCATCTGTACAAACGTTAAACCAGTCTTTGACATCGATGCTATGGATACAACACCTCTTTCTCAGATTTATTTTTCAGTCTACCTCTGACTCCAAGGAGAACCACTACCCATATCACATGCTATTGTTGGTTCTGAGAACACAGCACCCAGTGGTGGCAATGCCTGGACCCAAGCTTCAACTTATTTACCTGTGGAGTTGGTCAACAGAGGTACCCACGTTTTCAAGCTTCACTTGGACCCAGAACTCACCATTCAGCCCACATCTGGGGCCAACAATAGGGAGAAGCCTGACAAGTTTATTCCACTGGGAAACCCATTAGTCCTAGCACGAGATAAAAAGCTAACCTCTTCTGCAGTCCAGCCACCCAGAGGAAACATAATGGATTCAGGTTTGCCAGATCCCCTGTCTGCCACAACCATCATCAACATGCAGCCGGCCTTTGTCTACAACTCAAGTATTTTCCCCAGGGATGTATCTGCTATTTTGGAGTGTATACCACAGTGCCTGGTACTGGAGACAGTAGCTTGCTGTCTGCTAGTACCACATCAGGCCCACTGTTGATGGGATCTGCAGTCTCTATGGCTGGTGGGAATTTGGGGGTTGGTGTGAATGCCCTAGGCCTCACTTATTCAGATGCATCTGGCCCAACTAACTTTTGGACAGAACTGTGTGGGGCACCCAGCACCACTTGTGCTCCTACTGTGGGCCAGATTACCTGCGGGTCATCTCATTGCAGCATGGCTGCTGCAGTAGGAAGGGCAAGCCACCATCCCAGCATCCAGGCACATATCTGGTTCCAACTTGAATCCAAATGCCTGGGGTCTACCTGAGCTGAAACCAGGTGGTAGAGTGATGGCAGGGGACACCAGCATCCTTATGGTTAGAGGTCGGGGTGTTACCACTTCCCATTGCTGCACTCAGGACCCACATGAACGTAGAAAATCTACAGTTACAAATCCCTTCACCATGGAGAAGAAATTTGTGTTAAGGGACAAGTCAATTTCCACTTTCCACCAGGGCAACACTGCATCCATTGGATTTGCAAGTGTGAGACCCACCCCTGGCTTGGAACCCACTAGAAGTTCCACCTTATTTCCAAACACAAGGGGCCTACCTGTCCAAAATCCAAGTGGTGGTGGTACAGGAGGGAACAACATCATTCCCAGGATTGGAGGACCTGGTATCCACACTTCCCATACGTACAACTGGGGCCCACCTGGCCAATACACCATGAGTGGAATAGATGGAAGGAGCAACATCTCATATAGGATGGGAGGCCCCAGTGTCAACACCTGCCATTGGACTCAGAACTCTTATATGCAAAGCACAGAGGGGGCGATGGGGGACAGCACCACACCTGCTATGACTGGGTACACTTCTAGTGTTCCATGCATACAAAGCACCCGGGCCTCCCCAGCCCAAACCCAGGAAGTATGATGGGGGATAGCACCATATATATTTAGAGAGGAACTTCTATGCTCAGAACACCTGGGACCCCAACTCAGGGCACCCCTCTGACTTTGGAGGAGCACAGTGTTGTGTTTAGCGGCTCCTGGTCAGGGAAGCTGCATCTGTGCTCTAGGTCTGGTACTTTCATCACCTGCCCAGGATTTCATTGGAGCATCAGCAAACTCCTTTCTTCTGTGAAGAAACTCAACAGATAAAGAGCAGATCTTGTTCTGCAGATTCTGTGCAACGATGAACGGGCTTTGCTGGAAAACGACTCTGCCCATTTAAGTGAAACTGTTAACCTGCTTTCTACAACGAGCCAAACGACCACACACTCAGGGGTGTGCAGGAGTATGTGTGTGTTGTATGTGCATGGGTGAGGAATGTGGGTGTGTGTGTGTTGCAAGGTTAGAAGCAGATGAGCCCAGCTCAGAACTAGATACCAGACTTGAGAAGTTCCATTTGGAGGATGAAAAATAACTTGCATGTATCATCAACTGTGCCATCCCTGGTTTGACTGTAAACTTGGCCGACCCAAACTTCTGGCTATTTTCCCTACACTTGGAACTGGCAGGGTGCCCACAGCAGTCTTTAGCTGCTTCTTCTCCCCCTATCCATTTGCCTCAATGGGCCCTTATCTTTCCTAGCTTTATGTACAAATATGTATATATGTAATTTATATATAAATAAAAACTTATTCTTGTTAATCTACTACTGTTTATGTGTCTTTACTCGTTGATATTGATGTGTTGAGGCAGACTTGAGGTTGCAAAATTTTCTGGGTCCCAATGACTGGGATGAGGAGCTGGGCACACATTATGACCATGTGTGCTGACTCCTGAAATCTGTTTTGAGTGTAAGGAGTGACAATCCAGGAAGAACTAAGGTCCAGAGGAGGGAGAGACAGGGTGACTTATCCTTACTTCTCTCTGTCTCTCTCTCTCTCTCCCCCCACACCACTCTAACCACACTAGAGTCCAGATAATCCCTGATGTGTGAGGAGGAAACACACTTTATGATTTTAGTTTTTGAAAATGTTTAAACGTCTCTTTTGTGCATCTTTTTTTTTATCCAGTTGAGACTTAGGCCAGTCATCTTGGTATATTCCCACTTCACCCAGAGAGGATGGATTTTGTATCCAGGTTCATGTGTCTGGAAAACAAAGGAAGAGTCCATGCCTGCTCTGTAATTGTTGAAAATTTAAGTTTACTTCAAGTTTATCATACTGCTTAAAGTATCAGAAAAGTTCTCTTTAATAACTGGCTTGGCTCTGAGATAGGCTGCTAAAATACCAAACATAAGAGTTATAACTGTGTCCAGTTCTTGCATACCCTAGAGTTCTGTTGGGCCTCCAGGTTCAATAAAGGCAAAATTCCTGACTCTAGGTAGCCTATCTTCTAGTCAGAGGGGAGAACAGAAATCTATGTAAATTATCTGACAAGTTGGTGGTGTGGTTTAGTTGCTAAGTAGTGTCCGACTCTTTGCAACCCCAGGGACTGTAGCCCACCAGGCTCCTCTGTCCACAGGATTTCCCAGGCAAGAATACTGGAATGGGTTGCCATTTCCTTCTCCAGGGGATCTTCCTGACCCAGATATCGGACCAGGTCTCCTGCATTACAGGTGGATTCTTTACTGACTGAGCCACCAGGGAAGCCTAGTAACAAATGTAATAGAGATTAAGCAGTATATGGGGAATTGACCTTGTGGGCAGAGAAACAAGGTTTTCAAGTTAAACAGTAGACAGAATAAGTCTTACTGGGAAAGTGGAATTTGAACAGTGTAGGGGAAGGCAACTGAGTCAGATATCTGAGGAAAAAGCATTCCAGATAATGGGAATAACCTCTGCAAGGCCCAGAAGAAGGATACCAATGTCCTCAGGGAAAAGCTAGTAAATAATGTGGCTGGAATAGAGTCAGAAAGTGGGAAGGGAGAAGAGAACAGGAAAGCAGGATGGAGAAGATGTGGATTGAATTGTGGCATCATTATTTATTGATTGTGTGATCACAAAGTTAATTCAACTTTCAAGTGTTTCAGTGAAATCAGTGATCTTCCTATGGCCAATTTACCTCACACGAGTAAAGGAAGGATAAAATAACACAGGGAAATGAATTATAAGCCACTGTTACTATTCTATACATAAAGACAGACAGACAGAGACAGATATAGAGAGTTAAGACTGAATTCTTTTGTCCCTTTCCAGAGATTCATATATTGAAGCCCTATCCTCTTATGTGTGATAGAATTAGGAGATGGAGTTTTTAGGAGGCAACTAGGTTTAGAAGAGGCCATGAAGGTAGAGCTGTCATGATGGGATTAGCTCTTCTAAGAAACAGAAAAAACACTAGAGCTTTCTCTCTCCACCATGTGAGGAGGACTACAGCAAGAAGATGGCCATCTACAAGCCAAAAATGGAAGACTCACCTGGAAGTAGATCTGCCTTGATCTTAGACTTCCCAGAAGTGTGAAATGTCTGTTGTTTAAGCCACTCAGACTACGCTATTTTGTTATAGCAGCCTGAGCAGACTAACACAGGTAGGTAAGTAGGGAAAGGATGATTGATAGATACATAGATGGAGATAGGGCACGTATATGTATACTTAATGAATTACTTCAAATGTCTTCACCAGGCAATTCAAATAGGAGATTCCCATTTCAAAGGGAGCATAAAAGTGCTTGCTTTCATGAAGTACACAGATGGAAAAACATGGTAACTCCAGCCTAAAAATGCATAGCACTGAGCCTAATGCAACATTTCTGAGATTGCTGCTGCTGCTGCTAAGTCGCTTCAGTCGTGTCCGACTCTGTGCGACCCCATAGACGGTAGCCCACCAGGCTCCCCCGTCCCTGGGATTCTCCAGGCAAGAATACTGGAGTGGGTTGCCATTTCCTTCTCCAATGCATGAAAGTGAAAAGTAAAAGTGAAGTCGCTCAGTCGTGTCCGACTCCTAGCGACCCCATGGACTGCAGCCTACCAGGCTCCTCCGTCCATGGGATTTTCCAGGCAAGAGTACTGGAGTGGGGTGCCATTGCCTTCCCACAAAAACAACACCATCACAGAGAGGCCTACAGCCTCCTCCCGGCACCCTGCTGCCTGATTCATTTATTCTAAGTTGTTACAACTCCAGAGGATCAAAGCTCCTGCTCCCTGACTTCAGAGACTCTCCTTCCCTTTGTTGTTGCAACTGCCTCCCAGAAGCAGGGCTGAAATCCAGTTTGCTTCTAATAGTTCCACACCTCTCAGCCATGCCAGGCAATATTACCAGAGACAATTTTTAAAATTTATAATGCTTTTCATTAAAAAAAAAAACTTTGAAGCTGAAAAGATCAATTCTGATAAGGCAAGTACTTAACAAATGTATGAGATGTAAAGATGATTTTGAATTTCATGTTTTAATGCACTTACACAGTTGAAGCTATTTCTAAATAAATAGAATTATTTTTATGAAAATAATATGTGGACATGATAGCATCTCAGATACAGAAATTCAACTTTTCTAACCCCAGTTCCCCCTCTCCAGAGACAGTTTTTGGCCACATGCATGTTACTCCCATAATTCTAAACATTATGTTTATCTGCTGTATCCATTGTAGATTGATTTTATCACCGTAGCATGAGGCAGGAAGACAAACTCCTGCCCCCACTACTTCTCATCCCTCTTCCTTTCAATACTTCATATTCATTTCATTACTTATGCTGCTTCTCTTCTGTAATGCCATGCAATTTTTGCTGGCTTTTACTGAAGGGAGAAGTGGTAGCATAGTGGCTAAAAGCCTTGGTTCTGTAGATGGACCACTTGGCTTGGAAGCTTTGTTCTTCAGTTTATTAGCTCTGCAATCCTGAGCAATTTACTCAACCTTCCTGGGCCTCTGTTTCCTCACCTGTACAATGAGGAAATGGATGGTAACCACCATTGCATGGAGTTGCTCGTGATGATGCAAATAATAACACATTTGCAGCCTTCAACGTCCAACACACGGAAGCTCTCAAGAAATATTAGCTATAGTACATAGCTACAGTAGTCACTTTCACTCTAATCTCATCATTTTCTTTATGCCTGAGACTGCTTGTGCTCCCATTGCTGTCTTTCCCCTTGTACAACTCACCTTTTGTCAATAGCATGTTTGCTTTGTTTACCTGTGATGATAATATTTACAATTTGTTATGCAATCAGAACAAAGTGTCCTGTGTTTTATTCACAGGTTGATGCTATGGGTTGAAAACCAATAAGTTAAATTAACTAAGTTCTGCTCAGTCCTGGGGACAACAGTATGATAGAACTGTATTTTCCTCTCTGTAGGTATGATGCTCCTACTTCTGTCTCTAACATCAACTGTTTAAACTGATGCTATATTTCAGTTTGCTTTTTACTTCAACTGCTATTTTCTCACAAAATTTCATTACTTTTCCTAAAATGTGACCCACCTTCTTTTGTTCTCCTTGCACCATTTTCCCAGAATAAACTATTTTTGAAATGTTCAAACTCAACACTGTTTCCTTGCCTGGATCCCCTCCTTTTTCAGAACACTTGTCCCTCCCCTTCATCAGTTTGGAAGCTGTAAGACCAAAGTAAGGATAAGATCCTGAAAGAAAAGAGACCAAATTGCTTTCCAGTTAGACTAGAAATAATGACTAGTTACTGATCATGAAAACTGCATAATTCTGACCCCATCACTCTTAATTTCCTTGCTTTGTGGGAGAGTTAACAATCTGGATTTCAACCAGTACTTCAGGTAATTATGAGCCAGGTAGACCTTGTTCCATATCACGCCCAATACTGGTCTAGGCCACAAGTGAGATCTGACCTAGGGCCTCCTATATTTCCTAAGATTAGAAATTCTGTGTGGAACTTCAGGCTAAAACTCTAGTTATTACTAAGCAGGGCATTTTCCCTGCATATATCTCGTAGGAATGAGAAGGTAGCTTGTGGAAGATTTGAGAATTTCAGACTCATGAATGTATGCCTGTCTTGTCCTATATATTTTCTTCTTAGAGATCCAGAAACAGCCCTTGACTGTGTTGAGCCCACCCAGGCCCTCCCTGGACCAGCCACTGCCGTGTACCTAGGGTGATGTGATGCAATGGGCTGCCTGAGCAACAGTTTATACTTTACCTGAGAGAGAGCTAAGCGTGGTCCTCTCAGCAGTCCCGGGACAGGAGTGTTGCCCTCAGATGCTCCTTTCAGGCTTGGAGAATGCCATAGGTACTAAGTATTGAAGCCATAGTATGGATCTCCTGTATTTGTCCAAGGTTGAGAGGCTGGGAGAGACAGAAAAACAAAACAAACTTGAAAAACACAACCAGTCTTGAAAAGTTGTCTCTCTGAGGTAAATGGTACCTTTGTCTTAAATTCACATTAAGTTGGAGATCACACACCTTTGTTTTTTAAATTCGCAGATAATTGTTTTACAATGTTGTGTTGGTTTATGCCATACAACAAGGCAAATCAATCATAATTTTACATATATATATATATATCCCTCCCTTTTGAGCCTACCTCAGCCCTCCCCTCACACCCTTCTAGGTCATCACAGAGCACCAGGTTGGGCTCTCCGTGTTATATAGCAGCTTTCCACTAGCTAGCTATTTTACACATGTTAGTGTATATATGTCAATGCAACTTTGTAGTGACATGGATGAACCCAGACACTTTCTTAGAAGTAGGTTTTCAGAAGATGGAGGACAAATGAAAGTTTGTGTCCAAAGAGATGGGGATTTGTGTGTGTGTGGGGGGGGGGGCAGTGAGGTAAAGGGTGCAAAACATAAGCTCTGTCCATTTTTAATTTGCTGCTGGAGTAGCCCAGGCTATTGTACAGAAATTTGGAAACATTAAATGTGGTGAAATAGCCACATAGACAATTGCTCAAAAATACTTTTCTGTTCCCCTTGAAACAGAATGATTTTACTGATTTCATCAAATACATACCTCAAAGTTATGACAGAAAGTTGAGTAGGTTATGTGCTTGGAATTGCATTTATTGTTATTAGCAAGCACAACTATAGTGCTTACACTATAACAAGTACTATTTTAAGTGCTTAGCAAATATTAAACTCATTTAATCCTCACAATTGTAATCTTAGGTAGGTATTATTTATAATACTGACTTATTTTTTTGAAACTGAGGCCCAGAGAGGTTAAAGAGCCTGTCCAATGTCACACAGTAAGTAGATGGCAAAAACTCAGGATTAAAACCAAACCATCTGTACTTTCATCACTTTGCTATGTCACCTTATTAAGGGTTGTGTTTAAGGAAGAGACTAAAATGACAAGATTCAACTAAAAGGAAAAGGGAGAAATGAGAAAATGAGTGATCCTAGAAGCTAGGGAGGATTTAGGCTCAGGAATTTCTGGTGATGAGGTCTGGAAATAAGAACAAGAACTTACTGGGAATATTAATTTGGGGTAGTATCTGAATCCATTGAGAAATGACTTTGTTTTCTTTAAAATTTATAAAGACCAGCTGGATGAAGAATCACGAAGGAAAGGAAAAGAATAAGGTGGCTTAAGTAACATATTACTTAAGTAACCTCTTCCCTCTAATTAGGGCTTCCCGGGTAGCTCAGTTGGTAAACAATCTGCCTGCAATGCAGGAGACCCCAGTTCGATTCCTGGGTCAGAAAGATCCCCTGAAGAAGGAAGACTACCCACTCCAGTACTCTTGGGCTTCCCTGGTGGCTCAGTTGGTAAATAATCTGCCTGCAATGCAGGAGACCTGGGTTCAATCCCTTGGTTGGGCATATCCCCTGGAGCAAGGCATGGCAACCCACTCCAGTATCCTTGCCTGGGGGATCCCCATGGACAGAGGAGCCATGGGGCCACAAAGAGTTGGACATGACCGAGCAACTTTTACTTTCCTTCTAATTAATAGAGGTGAGAGGACCTGTGGAGAAGGACAGAGCTCTCTCCACTAGCTGTCTAGACATGTTACCAGGATGAACAAGGAGAAAAATGGCGACCACTGTACTGGGTTTGATGATCCCACAAAACCAAGGATTCGGGTTTTTAAGAATGGCTTATGATGGCATACATGCTGCATGCAGATATGCCACTAAGTCTGCTTCCAATCACACATTTTAACTGGGGTAATAATTCCTAAGAGGTGCACATTTGTTTGCTATGGCTGCTATAATATTATTACAAACATGGTGGCTTAAAACAAAACACATTTTCTTATGGTTCTGGAAGACAGAGGTCCAAAACCAGTTTCACTGGACTGGAATCAGGAGTTGGTAGGACCATTCATGCCCCCTCTAGAGGCTCTAAGAGAGAATCTGTTTCCTTGCCAGCATTTCTTGGTTTCTGGCCGCATCAATCCAAACCCAGCTTCATCATCACTTTCTCTTTGGAGTCAAATCTCCCTCTACCTCTCTTTAATGAGAACACCCGTGATGAATTTGGGCCCATTCAGGCAACCCAGGATAATCTCCCCATCAATAACCCTAATTTAATCCCATTGGCAAAATCCCTTCTGTCATTTAATGTGACATTCACAGGTTCTGGGCATTAGAATGTGGACATTTAGGGACAAGGGTATTATTCAGTCTACAAGGTAGATACTGTTATTTTTCTCAGATCCAGGAAATGAAGTTTAGGGAAGCAATTTTTCCCAGGTTTTACAATTTCCAGAGTTGAGATTTAAATCCTGGCAGTCAGAGTTTAGGACACACTCTAAACAATTTCAATCTGTGTCCTTAACTACTGCATACTCCTTGGTTAAGAGTCACACATAGGTATCAAGACCCAACTGAATAGAACATGATGTACCATCTCCTCTTTCACTTGTGTATTTCTGAATCTGGCCCAGAGCAGAAGAGTCCAGAAAACTGTTAAGCAGGTTTACTAAGAGAAAGCATTTACTGTTTGATTTGCACTAAGTAATGAAAGGTTGCTTTTTTTAAAAAATATAATATGCCACCAACTAGTGTTATCATCATTTTATATATTTAAACAACTAAACAACAACAAAAAGCTATAGATGCAAAGGTGTGGGGCCAAGTCTAAAGGCATCCTGCTGGAAAAAGAGCTGGTATCCAATGCCGAGACCCAAATTCAGCCCATCCAGTCGTGATTAAGCACCTATTCAGAGAGATTGTGACTCACCACCCAGCACCTGAGTCTTTATATCCCAGCTTCAAGACGGAAATTAGTTGAGAGATCACAGACACTTGTACTAATCATTAATTCATAACCTGCTAACCCTTTCCTTTGTGGGAGAGAACTTGGCATTTCTAAAATCCTTTTCTGCCTCAGAGCGAGCAGAGCAGCCCTTGCTCCTCTGGCCATGACCTACTGTGCTTTGACAAGGTGATTTGCCAAGTGCAGCTGCAAACGCATCTCCAATATCACACGTCTATGGAACATTCCAGTCAGGTTTTAGACCCAGTCACAGTACATTTTCCTGAGGATCAGTAATGATTTGCTGAGGATCAGTAATGCTCTCTGTATGCTAGCTGACAAGGGCATGATCTCTGTGCTTATTATATTCCATTTGTCAGCTCCTCTCTGACACAGTTGTCCACAAGATTCCTTAGGAATATTTGAGTTATATAGGCGCTATTTCAGGAGTTGCTCCTGCCTGTATCCTCTCATTTCTTAATTAACATTTCCCAGTTGAGACCATAAGTAATTCAGCTGAGGTGGGTTATGAGAGGCATTCTTCCCTACTCAACTTCATTTGAATCTACACCCTGTAAATCTGAATCTCCATGCCCTGTAAGTTTCATATATGTGACATCACATACTCCCCATCATCACTATTTTCAGGAGTCAGGACCACAACGGCGACTGGCAAGTTCATCAGCCTTTCCATTTCTTTCCCTCTTGATTGTTTAAGAGTGATTGACCGAGACTGTGCATTTCGATTTTTTGCAAAGCTCAGTGGTCCAGAGACAATACTAGAATTCTGCCCTGGAGAAACACACATTCTGCTAATTGTTTTCTCTCTCTTATAGAACAGAAAAGAGACTCATCCATCACACAGTTACTCAAGGTTTACCTGTGTGCATTGCCAAGGATTTGGATAAGATGGGTAGTGCTCCATATTTCCTACTGGAAGGTATTTTGCATTCCATAAAATTAAATCCACACCATATAAGAAATTTAGTCTAACCTCTCATCTATTGATTCATGAGGTTTGGCTCACTGAGATTTCCCCCCTCATTCTATTGTGCAGAAAAGGAATTGTTGGCCAAAGACATCGTCAGATGTTTATGTTTCCAAGTTTGCCACTTATCTTTAACTCTATTTGGGTTGCCTTTTGCTGTGCAGAATTCTTTCATTTTTATGAAGTCAAAGCAACTCTCTTTTTTCTTTATATCTCAGTTTCACATTCTGCTCAGAGAAAGACTTCCTCATAACAAGATATGAATTCTCATCCTATAGGCCTCTAGGTATATGTTTCTTACCATGGAACATTACTCAGTGTATGCTACACAGGCAGTCCTTACTCTGAACAGTTTGCTCATTCGTGAATTTCAGTTACTGTTATTTAATTAAATAATACCTGTCCCCCAACAGAACAAACAAATTTCAGACACCAGCATGTGTTAACTGTGAGGAAGTGCATAAAGTACAAACTTCACAGCTGTTAACAAGTTTACAAACCACCACGGTAATGGTAGATGTATATCACGATTAGAGAACAATCAGGCCCCATCTTTCAAAGTCTCTGGGTGCTGGGTCACTGTGCATGTTCACTTACAGACAGCAAGACTCATGGAATGCTCAGAATTGAACAGCTTCATTTCCAGGTATTCTGGAATTTTCCACCTCTCTTTTTATTATTGATTTCAAGTTACTCCTATCATGGTCCAAGAATAGAACAGACTTCATATATTTCTGCTATTTTAAATTTGTTAGAGCATGCTTTATGCCCCAGAATGTGGTCCATCTTGGTGTATATGCCATGTGAGCTTGAGACAATGTGCATTCTGTTGTTGGATGAAGCAGTCTGGAGATGTTTATTACATCCATTTTGTCAATGGTGTTGTTGAGTTCAGTTATGTCTGTGCTGATTTTCTGCCTGCTGGATCTCTCCATTTAGGATAGAGGGGTGTATAAATCTCCAACTATGATATTGGGCTTCTTTCTTTCTCCTTGCAGTTCTGTTTCTGTCTCACTAATTTGATGCTTTGTTGTCAGGCACATACACATCAAGAATTGTTATGTCTTCTTGGAGAACTGACCCCTTTATCATTATGGAAAGCCTTCTTTGTGGCTGGTAATCTTCCGTGCCCTTAAATCTGCTTTGACTGAAACTGATGAAGCTTCTCAAACTTCTTTGAATTAGTATGATATCTCTTTCCACAACCCTTTGCTTTTAAGTTATATGTGCCTTTATATTAACATTTAAAGTAGATTTCTTATAAGTGGATCTTGTTTTTAGATGCTCTATGACAATCTTTTAATAGGAATAGTCATTGGTATTTAAAATGATTATTGATATCATTGGATTAATATCTATCATATCTGATGCTGTTTCACATTTATTGCCATTGTTCTTTGTTCCTATTTTTATATTCCATCTTTTTCTGCCATTTGTGGTTTTAATTAAACATTGTATATGATTCAGTTATCTCCTTGAAAAGGAAGACACAGTGTACTGGTGAAATTAACAGCAGTAAATAAATCTTCAGTGATGTGGTGCTGTAGAGGCATTCTATAGTCTTATGATTAGGTCTCAGTCTTATAATGAGCATGTGCTTCTCAGCGCTGAATTTCAGAAGTGCCTCTCAACATTTTCTCTCACTTTAAATGAGACAAAATGGCTGGAAGGGACTTGGGTAAGGTATTTCCCTTCCCTCAGGTCAGTTCAGTTCAGTCGCTCAGTCACGTCCGACTCTTTCTAACCCCATGAACCACAGCACGCCAGGCCTCCCTGTCCATCACCAACTCCTGGACTTTACCCAAACTCACGTCCATTGAGTCAGTGATGCCATCCAGCCATCTCACCCTCTGTCGTCCCCTTCTCCTCCTGCCTTCAATCGTTCCCAACATCAGGGTCTTTTCCAATGAGTCAGCTCTTCGCATCAGGTGGCCAAAATATTGGACTTTCAGCTTCAACATCAGTCCTTCCAATGAACACCCAGGGCTGATTTCCCTTAGGATGAACTGGTTGGATCTCCTTGCAGTCCAAGGGACTCTCAAGAGTCTTCTCAACACCACAGTTCAAAAGCATCAATTCTTCGGCGCTCAGCTTTCTTTATAATCCAACTCTCACATCCATACATGACCACCGGAAAAACCATAGCCTTGACTAGACGGACCTTTGTTGGCAAAGTAATGTCTCTGCTTTTAAATATGCTGTCTAGGTTGGTCATAACTTTCCTTCCAATGAGTAAGCATCTTTTAATTTCATGGCAGCAATCACCATCTGCAGTGATTTCGGAGCCCAGAAAAATAAAGCCAGCCACTGTTTCCATTGTTTCCTCATCTATCTGCCATGAATTGATGGGATCGGATGCCATGATCTTAGTTTTCGGAACATTGAGCTTTAAGCCAACTTTTTCACTCTCCTCTTTCACTTTCATCAAGAGGCTCTTTAGCTCTTCTTCACTTTCTCCCATAAGGGTGGTGTCATCTAAATATCTGAGCTTATTGATATTTCTCCTGGCAATCTTAATTCCAGCTTGTGATTCATGCAGCCCAGCATTTCTCATGATGTACGCTGCATATAAATAAAATAAGCATGGTGACAATATACAGCCTTGATGTACTGCTTTTCCTATTTGGAACCAGTCTGTTGTTCCGTGTCCAGTTCTAACTGTTGCTTCCTGGCCTGCATACAGGTTTCTCAAGAGGCAGGTCAGGTGGTCTGGTATTCCCATCTCTTTCAGAATTTTCCACAGTTTATTGTGATCCACACAGTCAAAGGCTTTGGCATAGTCAATAAAGCAGAAGTAGATGTTTTTCTGGAACTCTCTTGCTTTTTTGGTGATCCAGCAGATATTGGCAATTTGATCTCTGTTCCTCTGCCTTGTCTAAAACCAGCTTGAACATCGATAAGTTCATGTTCATGTACTGCTGATGTTTTTCTGGAACTCTCTTGCTTTTGCAGTCAGTCCCAAAACCCCCAAAAACCCAGTATATTAGACCTCTAGTAAAACAGTCTCTCCTGAGGGCAGGGCTTATTAAGAAAAAGTGATAGAAGTAAAGTCTGATACTGTAAAGAGCAGTATTGCATAGGAACATGGAATGTTAGGTCCACGAATCAAGGCAAACTGGAAGTGGTCAAACAGGTGAAGACAAGAGTGAACATCGACATTTTAGGAATCAGCAAATTAAATGTACTGGAATGGGTGAATTTAACTCAGATGAACATTATATCCACTACTGTGGGTAAGAATCCCTTGGAAGAAATGGAGTAGCCATCATAGTCATCAAAAGAGTCCAAAAGGCACTACTTGGATGCAGTCTCAAAAATGACAGAATGATCTCTGTCGCTTCCAAGGCAAACTGTTCAACAGCAAAGTAATCCAAGTCTATGCCCTGACCAATAATGCTGAAGAAGCTGAAGTTGAATGGTTCTATGAAGACCTACAAGACCTTCCTGAACTAACAACCAAAAAAGATGTCCTTTTCATTATAAGGGACTGGAATTCAAAAGTAGGAAGTCAAGAAATACCTGGAATAACAGATTAATTTGGCCTTGGAGTACAGAATGAAGCAGGCCAAAGGCTAACAGTTTTGCCAAGAGAACTCACTGGTCATAGCAAACACCCCCTTCGAACAACACAAAAGACGACTCTACCCATGGACATCACCAGATGGTCAATATCAAAATCAGACTGATTACATTCTTTGCAGCCAAAGATGGAGAAGCTCTATACAGTCAGCAAAAACAAGACCAAGGCAAAATTAGCAAAATGGTTGTCTGAGAAAGCCTTACAAACAGCTATGAAAAGAAGAGAAGTGAAAGAAAAAGGAGAAAAGGAAAGATATACACATTTGAATGCAGAGTTCCAAAAAATAGCAAGGAGAGATGAGAAAAGCCTTCCTCAGTGATCAATGCAAAGAAATAGAGGAAAACAATAAAATGGGAAAGACTAGAGATCTCTTGAAGAAAATTAGAGATACCAAGGCAAAATTTCATGCAAAGATGGGCACAATAAAGGACAGAAATAGAAGATATCAACAGAAGCAGAAGATATTAAGAGGTGGCAAGATAACACAGAAGAACTATACAAAAAAGATCATGACCCAGATTATTATGATGGTGTGATCACTCTCCTAGAGCCAGACATCCTGGAATGTGAAGTCAAGTGGGCCTTAGGAAGTATCACTATGAGAAAAGCTAGTGGAAGTGATGGAATTCCAGACGAGCTATTTCAAATCCTAAAAGATGATGCTGTGAAAGTGCTGCACTCAATATGCCAGCAAATTGGGAAAACTCAGCAGTGGCCACAGGACTGGAAAAGTCAGTTTTCATTCCAATCCCTAAGAAAGGCATTGCCAAAGAATGTTCAAACTACCACATGATTGCACTCATCTCACAAACTAGTAAAGTAATGCTCAAAATTCTCCAAGTCAGGCTTCAACAGTACATGAACCATGAACTTCCAGAGGTTCAAGATGGATTTAGAAAAGGCAGATGAACCAGAGATCAAATTGCCAACATCCGATGGATCTTCAAAAAAGCAAGAGTTCCAGAAAAACATCTATTTCTGCTTCATTGACTATGCCAAAATCTTTGATTGTGTGGATCACAACAAACTGGAAAATTCCTCAAGAGATGAGAATACTAGACCTTCTGATTTGCCTCCTGTGAAATCTTTATGCAGGTCAAGAAGCAATAGTTGACACTGGACATGGAACAACAGATTGATTCCAAATCAGGAAAGGAGTATGTCAAGGCTATATACTGTCACTGTGATTATTTAATTTATATGCAGAGTACATGAGAAATGCTAGACTGGAATGAAGCACAAGCTGGAATCAACATTGCTAGAAGAAATACCAATAACCTCAGATATGCAGATAATACTATCCTTATGGCAGAAAACGAAGAACTAAAGATGAAAGTGAAAGAGGAGCATGAAATAGTTGGCCTAAAGCTCAACATTCAGAAAACTAAGATCATGGCAAATAGATGGGGAAACAGTGGAAAGAGTGGCTGACTTTATTTTTGGGGGGCTCCAAAATCACTGCAGATAGTGACTGCAGCCATGGAATTAAAAGACACTTGCCAATCTTGAGAAAGAAGAATGGAACTGGAGGAATCCACCTGCCTGACTTCAGGCTCTACTACAAAGCCACAGTCATCAAGACAGTATGGTACTGGCACAAAGATAGAAATATCGATCAATGGAACAAAACAGAAAGCCCAGAGATAAATCCACGCACCTATGGACACCTTATCTTCGACAAAGGAGGCAAGAATATACAATGGAGAAAAGACAATCTCTTTAACAAGTGGTGCTGGGAAAACGGGTCAACCACTTGAAAAAGAATGAAACTAGAACACTTTCTAACACCATACACAAAAATAAACTCAAAATGGATTAAAGATCTAAATGTAAGACCAGAAACTATAAAACTCCTATAGGAAAACATAGGCAAAACAATCTCCGACATAAATCACAGCAGGATCCTCCATGACCCACCTCCCAGAATATTGGAAATAAAAGCAAAAATAAACAAATGGGACCTAATTAACATTAAAAGCTTTTGCACAACAAAGGAAACTATAAGCAAGGTGAAAAGACAGCCTTCAGAATGGGAGAAAATAATAGTAAACGAAGCAACAGACAAACAATTAATCTCAAAAATATACAAGCAACTCCTGCAGCTGAATTCCAGAAAAATAAACGACCCAGTCAAAAAATGGGCCAAAGAACTAAACAGACATTTCTCCAAAGAAGACATACAGATGGCTAACAAACACATGAAAAGATGCTCAACATCACTCATTATTAGAGAAATGCAAATCAAAACTACAATGAGGTACCATTTCACACCAGTCAGAATGGCTGCTATCCAAAAGTCTACAAGCAATAAATGCTGGAAAGGGTGTGGAGAAAAGGGAACCCTCTTACACTGTTGGTGGGAATGCAAACTAGTACAGCCACTATGGAGAACAGTGTGGAGATTCCTTAAAAAACTGGGAATAGGACTGCCATATGACCCAGCAATCCCACTGCTGGGCATATACACTGAGGAAACCAGAATTGAAAGAGACGCGTGTCCCCCAATGTTCATCGCAGCACTGTTTACAATAGCCAGGACATGGAAGCAACCTAGATGTCCACCAGCAGACGAATGGATAAGGAAGCAGTGGTACATATACACAATGGAATATTACTCAGCCATCAAAAAGAATACATTTGAATCAGTTCTGCTGAGATGGATGAATCTGGAGCCCATTATACAGAGTGAAGTAAGCCAGAAAGAAAAACACCAATACAGTATACTAATGCATATATATGGAATTTGAAAGATGGTAACGATAACCCTATATGCGGCAATAAGAGACACAGATGCATAGAAGTCTTATGGACTCTGAGGGAGAAGGTGAGGGTGGGACGTTCTGAGAGAATAGCATTGAAACATGTATATTACCATATGTGAAACAGAACACCATTCCAGGTTCGATGCATGAGACAAATGCTCAGGGCTGGGGCAATGGGATGACCCAGAGGGATGGGATGGGGAGGGAGGTGGGAAGGGGGTTCAGGATGGGGAACGAATGGAAACCCATGGCTGATTCATGTCAATGTATGGCAAAAACCACTACAATATTGTAAAGTAATTAGCCCCCTACTAAAATAAATAAATTTATTTAAATAAATTAAATAAAAGATGCTTGCTCCTTGGAAGGAAAGTTATGACCAACCTAGGCAGCTTATTTAAAAGCAGAGACATTAGTTTGCTAACAAAGGTCCATCTCGTCCAAGCTATGGTTTTTCCAGTAGTCATGTATGGATGTGAGAGTTGGAGTATAAAGAAAGCTGAGGGCTGAAGAATTGATGCTTTTGAACTGTGGTGTTGGAGAAGACACTTGAGGGTCCCTTGGACTGCAGTGAGATCCAACAAGTCAATCCTAAAGAAAATCAGTCCTGAATATTCATTGGAAGGACTGACGTTGAAGCTGAAACTCCACTATTTTGGCCAGCTGATGTGAAGAACTGACTCACTGGAAAGGACCCTGAAGCTGCAAACGATTGAAGGTGGGAGGAGAAGGGGACAACAGAGGATGAGATGGTTGGAGGGCATCACTGACTCAATGGACATGAGTTTGAGTAAACTCCAGGAGTTGGTGATGGACAGGGAGGCCTGGCGTGCTGCAGTCCATGGGGTCACACAGAGTCAGACACGACTGAATGAGTGAACTGAACTGAACTGAGGGCAGGCCTTACTATGAATAGTAGAATTTTCTCGTGTATTTCAAAATTGTTCTGGTGTGTTTCAAAATTGTATTTCAAAATTATCTTCCCTCAGCCAGAAGAGGAGTTTATTCTGACCTTCTTCACCCAGTAGTGACAACCTGGCAGAGCTCAAGAAACAAAACTCACAAAAGTATAGAGGCCTCCCTGGAATTTTTATCACACAGACATTTGCACACGGGGCCTCTAGCAATTCATCGAACACAGTTCAGTTTTTCCTACCTCAGTTTGGTTTCCACAGTGATTTCTACTCTTGCGTTTCCGTTCCAGTAAGCTGTTATATTCTGTTTGCCTCTCCAATTTTGGGCATGGTGATTTTTCCTGTGACCTCACTTCTCTACTGTATCTAAGAATTGTTGATTTTTCAGTTTGTTCAGATATTTACTTGTTAGTACAGAGTGGCAACTTCCAAGCTCCTTTCATGTTGGACTCAAAACTAGACGTCTCGTAAGTTTTTTTGACAATAGAATAAAACATGCTAATTCTCAGTATTTCTAATGTTTTAGGTTGCAGTCTCTTAACTAAGGTTTACTATATTTTGAAAGCTTAAAAGAATGTATCTTTAAGTAAAATAAAATTTGTAATATCCAAATATGTTAGCATTATTATATAATGACTTGCTATTGTCATCTAAAACAATTATATAAATCAAGCTCCACATTTAGTATTAAAAACATTTTTAACTTTTTCTTTTATATTGGAGGACAGTTGATTAACAATATTGTGGTAGTTTCATGTGTACAGCAGTTACTTTTTTAAACAAGAAAATTTCTAGTGTTTTCTCAGCAAGATTTTAAGATCAAGGAACAATAATATTTTCTGCACTGGTCATTAAGATCAACTTTGCAGAGTGCAATTTGTGTGACCATTTTTGTAGTTCTACAGTAAGGACAGTCTGCACTTTATTTATCTTATATTTTATTTCTTATATATACATGGGTTCCTATACAGGTTTAATAATATATTGATGTACTATTATAGTTTAGTAGATTTTTTTAAAACCACTGAAACTTTGGAGTGTGTTTTGATATTGGATATGCACATTTCTCTCCTCATTCCAACTTTATCTTCCCTTAAAAAACTCTGCTTTATGGTGATAAATCCCTCTTGATCATTATAACTTTTTAAAAATGTGTTGCTGGAATCTATCTGCTAACATTCATTATAACCTAATACCGTAAAAGAAATGTGCTTCTGGTTAATTTTAGGGTAAATTGCTAAATCTGATTTTTGTCTTGGGACTCTTAGCTTTTTTAATAAATTGGAAAACAACTGATATCTTTCTAAAGTGTAGATCTTTGATTATATTTTCTAACCTCATAAAGCTACTTATATTTTCTACTCAAAATATGAGTCAATCTTGGATGCATATAACTTATTATCATCTAGTTTGTCCAGATTTTCAAGTGTATTGGTATAAAGTTAGTACAGTATTCTGTTGTAATTAAAAAAATACTGCTTTATAGCTAGTTCTATCTCTACTGTCTTTACCAAATATTGCTTATTTTACTAGTCTTTCTAAAGAACAAGCTTTCAGTATTGTCAAGTTTACTACTTTTCTTCTCTATTTTTGTCTTTGCTCTTTATTAATTTTGTCCTTCCACTCTTTTGGATTTACCTTATTCTTTTTCTGTGTCTACTGTCCAGTTCCTGTAGCTTCAAGAGCCATTTTCAACAACTCAACCAGCTCTGCCAGCTGTCATGGCCACTTCATCATATGCCATTAAAACTTAATCTCATACACTGGGTGCAGACTCAGCAGCCTTATTTTGCTTCAGAATTGTGCCTTGGCCTTGTATCCTTCTTCTCCTAAATTAGCACTATCATCAGAGAAAATTCTAGTGGGCTTCATCCCATGCTGCTTACAAGGCTTGCCTTTCCTCCAGTTTCATAGTAAAAAACAAAGTATTTCCATCCTTTTTATTCTTCTTTTTTTTGATGTTGATCAAAAATTTTGCAATACTTCTTTGCAGTGTATTCAAATTCAGAAAAAAAAAAGCAAGTCTTCATACACACAGGCTCACTGAAATGTCATGATTTTAAACTATGTATGACCTTGAAAATGACCTTTTCTCCAACATCTTTAACACATGGTCAATTTGTCATAAGCTCTTCCTCACTACCACTTCCAAAGGAAACACCATCATTATTTGAAGAGATATCTGCACTCCCATATTCATTGCAGCATTATTCACAAGAGCCAAGATACGGAAACAGCCTAGGTATCCATCAATACATTGATAAATAAAGAAAATATGATGTATATACAAAGTGGAATATTACTCAATCTTAAAAAAGAGAAAATTCAACTGTTTGAGACAACATGGATAAAACTAGAAGACACTATGCCAAGTGAAATAACACAAGGACAAATAGTGCATGATGCCACTTACATGTGGACTCTAACAAATAGCTAAACAAACTCTCCCTCCACAGCACATTTTCCTCAGCAGAATCTAACGGCCCCTACTATTAGCTGCATCCTTTTCTTATTATCTGTACCAGATTAAAAACACAGGGAAATATGCATCTACTGATGTATTTAGATTATATTTTACCTTTTTCTTTTAAAATCATTCCTTCCACTTCTGGCATCAGAATCTCATTTTTTCCCTTTGGAGAAGTCCTAGAGATTCAGGTAGACTGTGTCTCCTCTCGAGGCTGTGTGACTTGGGCCTGGCTAGACACAGTAGTTTATATATATACTCCATATGTCTTTTGTACTCATTTCTCTTTTTCTTTTTAAGAATATTTTATTGAAACAGTTTCTCAATTAACAATGAAACAAAGTAAAGTTGACTCAAACCTGTCTAATCAGCCTCAAGTACTAGTGAAGCACCTCAAATATATACGACAAGATAGGACCCTTAGGTCATATTTCTGCCATTATGGAAAAAAAAAAAAAAAAGACAGACACAAGCAGGCTGTCCCTTGCCCTGGGAGCTGGCGTGGCAGCCCTGGCTTCTGCTACTTAAGGCATCTTGGAGGGCAGGCTCCCTAACATTTTGCATGGTGGGTAAAAGGCCCCCCTCCCAGCAGAGCAATGAACTAAAGGCAGGCCAGCCTGTTCCCTCTTTGTGCCAAGAGAGCCAGGTGGAATTTTTACATTCATGCCATGGTTTTTCCTGCCCCCAGGGTCTTGGGATAGGTTCTCTGTTTCCCATCATTTTCCCTCCAAATTTTAGTCTAGCTATTTTTTAATTAGCATCAGTAATATATTGCTACACTCAATATGGCAGCAAATCTGGAAAACTCAGCAGTGGCCACAGGACTGGAAAAGGTCAGTTTTCATTCCAATCCCAAAGAAAGGCAATGCCAAAGAATGCTCAAACTACCGCACAGTTGCACTCATCTCACACACTGGTAAAGTAATGCTCAAAATTCTCCAAGCCAGGCTTTAACAGTATGTGAACCGTGAACTTCCAGATGTTCAGGCTGGTTTTAGAAAAGGCAGAGGAACCAGAGACCAAATTGCCAACATCCGCTGGATCATCGAAAAAGCAAGTGAGTTCCAGAAAAACATCTACTTCTGCTTTATTGACTATGCCAAAGCCTTTGACTGTGTGGATCAGAATCAACTGTGGAAAATTCTGAAAGAGATGGGAATACCAGACCACCTGACCTGCCTCTTGAGAAACCAGTATGCAGGTCAGGAAGCAACAGTTAGAACTGGACATGGAACAACAGACTGGTTCCAAATAGGAAAAGGAGTCTGTCAAGGCTGTATATTGTCACTCTGCTTATTTAACTTCTATGCAGAGTACATCATGAGAAACGCTGGGCTGGAAGAAACACAAGCTGGAACCAAGATTGCCGGGAGAAATATCAATAACCTCAGATATGCAGATGACACCACCCTTATGGCAGAAAGCGAAGAAGAACTAAAGAGCCTCCTGATGAAAGTCAAAGGGGAGAGTGAAAAAGTTGGCTTAAAGCTCAACATTCAGAAAACTAAGATTATAGCATCTGGTCCCATCACTTAATGGGAAATAGATGGGGAAACAGTGCAAACAGTGTCAGACTTTATTTTTTTGGGCTTCAAAATCACTGCAGATGGTGACTGCAGCCATGAAATTAAAAGACGCATACTCCTTGGAAGGAAGGTTATGACCAACCTAGATAGCATATTTAAAAGCAGAGACACTACTTTGCCAACAAAGGTCCATCTAGTCAAGGCTATGGTTTTTCCAGTAGTCATGTATGGATGTGAGAGTTTGACTGTGAAGAAAGGTGAGTGCTAAAGAATTGATGCTTTTGAACTGTGGTGTTGGAGGACACTCTTGAGAGTCCCTTGGACTGCAAGAAGATCCAACCAGTCCATCCTGAAGGAGATCAGTCCTGGGTGTTCATTGGAAGGACTGATGCTGAAGCTGAAACTCCAATACTTTGGCCACCTCACGCAAAGAGTTGACTCATTGGAAAAGACCCTGATAGTGGGAAGGATTGGGTCAGGAGGAGAAGGGGACGACAGAGGATGAGATGGCTGGATGGCATCACCAATTCGATGGACATGAGTTAGGTAAACTCCTGGAGTTGGTGATGTACAGGGAGGCCTGGTGTACTGTGATTCATGGGATCGCAAAGAGCCGGACACGGCTGAGCGACTGAACTGAATTGAATAACCTGTATCCATCATCACAGAACCACACATGGAAGTTTCACAGCCTTTAAATTTCCATGGTTCACCTATCCTTTTCTCCCTCTCACAATCTCTTATGACCAAAGATCTTTTCACTGTGACCACAGTTTTGCCTTTTCTAAGTTTCACATAGTTGGAATCATGCAATATGTACATAGCCTTTGCAGACTGGCTCTTTTTCACTTAGCTATATGCATTTAAGATTCTTCCATGTCTGTTCATGGCTTCATAGATTTTCTTTCTTATTGCTGAATGCTATTCCTTTGTATGGACTCAAGGAGTTCAAAAGACTATAAGCAGAGAAGCCAAATGGTTCATCTATTGGAAAACATCTTGGTTGATTCCAAGTTTTGGCAATTAAGAAAGAAACTGTTATAAACACCCACATTCAGGTTTTTAATAGAGATATAACTTTTCAGTTGCTATGGGCAGATACCAAGTAGCATGATGACAAGATCACTGTATGATAAAAGTGTTTACTTTTCTAAGAAACTGTCAAGTATCTCACTAGCAACAAATGAGAATTCCTATTTTCTATATCCTCACCAGCTTTGGTATTTCATTTTTTGGATTTTAGCCACTTGAATAGGTGTGTATCTCATCGTTTTAATTTAAAATTCCCTAGGGAGACCTGGCATGCTGTGGTTCATGGGGTCGCACAGAGTCGGACACGACTGAGTGATTGAACTGAACTGAATGTTATATAACATGTAGCACCTTTTCATGAACTTACCTGCCATGTGTATATTTTCTTTGTTAAATCATAGTTGTTTTAACTAATGACTGAAAACCCAAATATCTTGTCCTCCTGTGTTGATTTATGTTGTCTTTTTCTTTTGGGGCTCTTGACAATTTAGTCTTTTTTCCTGGTATGCCAAATTATGTTTTATATTAACATTGGGCTTATTTTAGGAAACTATAAAGATACCTCCACTCTGGATGTTGTTATCTTTCTTTTGAAAAGATCTCTTTTTGCTCACAGCAGACAGTTATGGTAGGGACTGGTAACCTTAGTCCATTCTCAGTTTGAGCTCATTCAAAGGGGTTCTCAGTCTTTGTGAAGACTGGTCTATTTCTGGCTTGTCCTTCCTCTATGGGTGCTGCCCTTTGAAATTACCATGTGACCATTCCCAAGTACTTGCACTGGTCAGGCTTTATATGCAATGGTTCCCTCAGCCCTGTGAGACTTAGCTTGTCATTCTCTTAGTTGTTTCTTTTTGCTTGAGCTTTTGCCACTTGGCTTCTCTGCTTGCAGTCTTTTGAACTCCTTGGCTTCTCAGCCCCTAGGCTGTAAGATTTGAATCAGCAAATGCCCCAAGGAGAAAAGCTGGGCCAAATGTCAAGCCTGTGTCTGTTTCCCTTCTCTCTAGAACTTGGCCCACACGTCTTTGTGTCTCTAACATTCTGATGCCTTCAAACAGATGTTTTTCTACTTTATCCAGGTTTTCTAACATTTCTTCAGACTTCATCTGATCTTATTTTATTACTGAACTATCATCACAATTATCCCTAGAAAGAAAATTTTCAATTTTATGTTTTAAGTTACTTTATTTCCTATATTTACTCAGTTTCTACAGATACCTTTTACCTGATCCTTCAACCTTGTTTCTGTATTACCAGTAAGATGGAGGTAAGGTGGAGGCTAAGTATATTGGGAGGAAATCACTGATGAATTATATGTCTTGTTCTTTTATTTCTCCTCTCCTTGTCTACTCTGGCAGCCTATATTGGCCTTTCTTGATTTGACCCGGTGGCCCAAATAAGGAACCCACTCTGGCAAAGAAAGATCTGATTTCACTCTCAGAAATGTCTGCATGATAGGATTAGCTAGATGATGAACACCATGTCAGATTTCTTTGGGTGAGACATTTGCAGAATTGTGCAAGCTCTTTAATGTGCCTTCTGCCAATACTGCTCAGACTATTCAGCTTTTCTAAGGTTCTGGAGGTTTAACCTTTCTACTTGCATGTCAGATGAGCCCTTCTCTCTTTCCTGAGCTTATTTGTGAGAGGTCAGCCCTTGGTTTTTCTCTTTCCCCATCCAATCATATTTGTTCATGAATTTCAAAAAGTCTTCAAGATCTCTCTCTTCCCTCCCTTTCTCTCTTTTCTCTTTTTTTAACCAATGCTGTTAAATATTAAATATATAGTTGCATATCTCTTAATTACAATGGAATATTAGAAGGCTAAATCATTAAATATGAACCCCACCAACCTATGACTTGCACAACACTCTCCTCCAGGCCTAAGGCTGTGATATCCATTGGCTTTCTTACAATATCTTATACGTTTCTAAATTTGTAATGATATTTAGTTAATTTCTGAGTTATGTGACAATAAGAAATCAATCAAATTAGCATTATAGTACTGCGGCTTAGACCCAAGGACCAGAACCAAGGACTACAAAAACCTGTAAACCAGTAAGTTCCAAGTATCCTTTATGTTTAACAAGTGCTGAGGGTGAATGGGAAGTGGGGGAAAAGGATGTCAACTTCATATCACAGATCCTTGTACGAAAATGAAAACGAAAATGCCATAGCTCCTAGTTCAAGTCATTAAAATCTTTTTATATAAAGAAGAATAACACATAAGAAAAACAATATACCCTATATGATGGAGTCAATGGATAATTAATTACCAGGTCAGGGAGGACAAATTAGACTTGCTATGGGATTTCATTTAAAGAAGGGTTTCAAAAAGCACTGCCTTCTTCTGTGAGGACCTCTTAGATGAGGTAGGATTTGAGTCTTGCATAAGTATATAAGAAGGACAGCAAAGAGCCTTCAGGGAAGGGACTATACACAACGTCAGGAGTGAGCACAGAGGGCTTATGGAATAGGGAACAAACCTGGCTGAACATATGAGTACTACAGGTTGGGGGACCTGAGAGAAAGGCTGGATGAGGTTAGTTAAGTGAAATAGAATTAGACTGAAGAGAAATAGATGGAAAGACAGATGGAAGACTGTGGAAAGCTCCTGAAAATGTAGGTCCATCTAGTCAAAGCAATAGATTTTTCAGTAGTCATATATGGATGTGAGGGTTGGAACATAAAGAAAGCTGAGCCCTGAAAAATTGATTTTTCTGAATTGTGGTGCTGGAGAAGACTCATGAGAGTCCTTTGGACAGCAAGGAGATGAAACCAATCAATCTAAAAGGAAATAAGTCCTGAATATTCATTGGACGGACTGATGCTGAAGCTCCAATACTTTGGCCACCTGATGCAAAGAGGCAACTTATTGGAAAAGACCCTGATGCTGGAAAAGATTGAGGGTAGGAGGAGAAGGGGGCGACAGAGGATGAGATGGTTGGATGGCATCATCAACTCAATGGACATGAATTTAAGCAAACTCCAGGAGACAGTGAAGGACAGGGAAGCCTGGCGTGCTGCAGCCCATGGGGTCGCAAAGAGTCAGACACAACTGAGCAACTGGACAATAACAACAAGAGGAAAAAATAAAAACAAACAAAAAAGAGGTTGATAATTCATTCAAAAGAAAGAAGAAAGAGAAGAAAAATAAAAATAAAGGAAAGCAGAGAGATACACTGAAATTTGGGCTTCTGATTAATGCTAGCTTGGAAGAATGTACCAGCATCACAGTTAAATCAGAGGTGCAGGACTTCTAATCCATATTCTCTCTTATATATGGCAAACTCAAATGTGGAAAGGTTCTGAGGGACAAGTTTCTTGGGAATTAACCCTGCTTCATTCTGAACCTCCTTCCTCTTATCCCCAAGGTTCAGTTCAGTCAGTTCAGTCGCTCAGCCATGTCAGACTCTTTGTGACCACATAGACTGCAGCACGCCAGGCTTCCCTGTCCATCCCAACTCCCAGAGCTTCCTCAGACTCATGTCCATCGAGTTGGTGATGCCATCCAACCATCTCATCCTCTGTCGTCCTCTTGTCCTCCAGCCTTCAATCTTTCCCAGCATTAAGGTCTTTTCCAATGAGGCAGTTCTTTGCATCAGGTGGCCAAAGTTTTGGAATTTCAGCTTCAGCATCAGTCCTTCCAATGAATATTCAGAACTGATTTCCCTTAGGATTGACTGGTTGGATCTCCTTGCAGTCCAAGGGACTCTCAAGAGTCTTCTGCAACACCACCAAGATTTGACCAGATGAGAACTGATCCTTTGTTCTCTGACTCCTCCCTGTCTCACAGAGGTGTCAATTCAATTGTTGATACACTTGTAAGAATATATTTACCAAAGGATAAAGGATGGAGGGGCTTCCCTGTTAGCTCAAGGGTAAAGAATCCACCTGCAATGCAGGAGACCTGGGTTCAATACCTGGGTTGGGAGATCTCCTGGAGGAGGGCATGGTATAACCCACTCCAGTATTCGTGCCTGGAGAATCCCCATGGATAGAGAGGCCTCGTGAGCTACAGTCCATGGGGTCACAAAGAGTCAGACATGACTGAGCGACTAAGCACAAAGGATGGAGATCAAGTCGTTTCTAGTACTAAATGCATATCATAGTCACTGCACACACAACACACCTCACCTATACCGTGTATACTATTATGTATAAAATATTACATATTTTGGTGCTAACTTCCTGATTTAATTGACAAGGAAGCTAAAGCTTAGAGAAGTTTCACAATTTGCTCAATATCACTCAGCTGATAAATGAGAGAGTAGCTCTAACTACCCAGAAACACAAGGCATCCAGTTGTTCAATACTTCAGAGTTTCTGAGAGTTGAAGGTCCACCAATAAAACACATGAGTCACATTTTCAGAGAGCTGTAACTCCAAGTTTAAATTACAATTATTTTGAAATGTTCCCAGTAAGAGAGGTTGATAGGGTCAAGGAGTTTTGGAATAAATTGAAACAGTTGGAAAAGTTTTGTAGGAGTTAGATTTTGACCTCTGGTTTAGAGGAAAGACCAGTAAATGTTTTGCCAAACGAAGTAAGAAAAGCTATTTCAGGCGACTGACAGAAAAGCCATCAATCATTAAAGAGTCATCCTCACTACTCAGAAACAAAAGGTCTTCTTAAGGCAACCATCCATCCAAATTTCCAAGGTTCCTTTGAAACGCATGCATCTGTGATTCAGAAATTAAAGTTTCAAATCATAACTGACAACTGCAGTGGCTATTACCCTTTGCCCTTAGAAACCACCACCCAAACTTCCAGGAGAATTTTCCTTACTGTTTACTCTGTAGAGTCTTAGTCCCTGGGTTTCAGAGATTTCACTTTGTTTTTGTAAATTTCATTGAGGTATAAAATACACACAGAAAAGTTTATGAATCTCGATTGCTTTTGACATCCAGATCGCTCAAACTCAAGTCACAGAGTACATTTCAAAGAGATAAAGAGCATTGTGATTTCTTTACTTTTTTTTGTTTATCATTACAATCACAACTTGCCATTCTGTTATTACACACTATTTGTGTTTGCTGGTTTAATGTGAGTCCTCCCTTGGGAAAAGAGATTGTATTTAGAATTCTAAAAATGTCATGTTTCCAAACCCTACAACTGTGGGAAAGCCCCTGGGCTTTGGTAAATTCATCCAGGTGAAAGATTTCAGCTTCAGATGTGACAAAACCTTATTCTGTCCAGATGTTCCTACCCAATTCATCTTGCTTGATTTATTTTGAACTTCAAAAGACCAAGTATTAATCACAACTAATATAGGACAACTCTGTAATAAACATATATTTCATACATGTTAAATATATTAAACATACAGTTCATAGAAAAGTATAACTATTAGAGCTGCATCTCTCTTCGATCTGAAAACTATCTTTTCAAAAAATTTGAGAGTGATGCATGGGTAGCAAGGAAGGTCAAGAGAGAGGAGATACATGTATACATATAGCTGATTCACTTTTGCTGTACAGAACATAACATTGTAAAGCAATTGTACTCCAATAAAAATAATTAAAAATTAATATTGTAATTTTTTTTAATTTGAGAACATAAAACAGGTATCACTATTCATGAAAATTTTCATCCACATAAACAGTCAATATCTTTCATATCCCACCTTCTTTATCCTCTGGTTCTTATAATATTCATTGATAGTAATTTTTACAGCTTTAACAAAAGAGAGGGTAGCTTCATTATGGAAACTAAAAAGATAACTCGATACTCTGTTTTTTTTTGATTTGTAGATTTTTTTTCCCTCATTCATAGAAATCAGAATTGATGCACTAGTAGTAATGAATTACATAGAGCAGAAATAAAAAGCTGAGTAAATATGGTATTTCTTAGGTTGTAATGAGGGAGATAGTTTTTCAGAACCTTAAGATGTTATACATCGTAAGAGACATCTAAAGTGAGTTGAAGTCAAACCACAGTCTTTCATTCATAGATAATTAAAATGATCCCATGTTTCAAGACATAAGTCAAGGATTTTCAGGAGTATAGTAATCTTTAATGGCTAACCTTCAGGAAATTTTCTTTGCAACCTGGGAAAGGTACTGAAAAGAAGCTTATGGACCAAGAAGAGAATTTAATGGGCTCTTAACCCCTTTCAATTGAGGTACAAGATGTGGGATTAGGAAATGGAGCAACTATTTAAGTCTCTTCATTCTATTTTTCACTCAGCTCAGAAAGAGTCCAGTTCGCAAAGCACAGTCACTTGAAATTGTATGTGCGTCGTCATTTCTTTGAGTACTGAACTTTCACACTTATGAGAGTCTTCTATAGATATCTCTAGAAACTAAAACCTCGATTTCTTACCCATAAATTACTGCATTATAGTGATATGAAAAAGAGAGATTTTTGATGTTGCAACAGTATCACAGAATATTACATTGAAATAAATGAACATTTCTTCTGGGCTGAGAGTACTATAAAATTAAAATGCCAACAGTAAATGGTAAAAAGGTTAACATCCTGACCTTGGCTATGTTTGTTACTAATGGGTATTATATTAATTAAACATGCCTCCTCAATAATTATATGAAGAAGCTGCAAAGCTTTTAAGACTCCTGCTAATCCAGCACCCTCTGGTTACTTGTTTTCTAATTTGTTCATTTTAACTAATTATGCGAATTAGAGAAAATAAACATGTGAAAAATCTCTCTGAGACTCTGACCTCCAAATGTTTTGTATCAGATGGAACAACCCCTGTTCTAGCTCAATTATTCAATTTCTAGAATAGATTAAAGGATTAAAAAGGCTGATTTATTTACTTGTGAATAAGCAGATATATCTTGAGCTTTCATACTTTTCATGGTGACTTCTCAAGCACTAAGTATTGTCATCCTGATCAAGTCCAAAGAGGATTAAAATAAGATAAATGCATAATGAATGACTATACCAATTTTTACTAAAAGCTCCATATAGGATCATATTATGATCATGCCAGAGAAGAAAGAATAAGACAGTTTTGCATGTACTGTTTTTGGCAAACATTAATGACCTCATAAGTATTACAGTACACATGAGAGGAACATCCTGCATTTTATCTTTTTTTTAGAGTAATGAACTTAACATAGAGGTCTTATATTTTTTGTTGTTTATGTTGTGTACTTTTGTTTAACCCTTTTTTCTTTCTGTTTAACCCATTTTCAGGTCCATATTTCCCACTAAGGATATGAGGGCAGATTTCTTTTAATGCATCCATGGTAGAATATAGAGAGAGTTACTGGATAACCATCCTCTCCAGGTCACCTAGCAGATAATGATCGTTATTCCAACTTAGATTTAATGGTGCACCATCCTGCCCAGTGCCCATAAACAAAAAAGCTGGCATGTTTTTTTCTCCTGTGGAGTAACGCACAGTGGGAAAATGAAAGCATCCCAGGTAGTAAAACTTCCCTTAGCCCAATAACTGAATCAATATTTGTGGGAAGCTGATCCAATGCTTTTTATTGTTTTTCTTTTTTTCCCCTTCTGATTACAAAAACATAGTATGCCCAATGACAAATTTGGAAATTTTAAAAAATAACAGTCACTCATAACTCCATCACTGAAAAGATCTACTATACATATTTTAATATAGTTTCTGCTCCTTTTATTTTTAATATGTTTGAGATTATAAAATATACAGTTTGTACCTAGTTACCTTGCTTCCATTAATATTACAATGAGCATTTTCTGATGTAATGAATAGCACATGAATAACATAATAACATTAATGATTTTAGGGCTATCCAACAGCCCACTATATCTGATGATGTATAAATCTCTGTTAATTCCTCTAACGTTGTACTCTGAGATTGCTTTGAGTTTTTTGCGGTTATGTATAACATTGCTCTACATATAAACTTTGCTAGGAAACAATGTATTTTGATATTGTTGAATAGGGAATGTTTTTCTATATTTAGTGCAGATCCTGGCCGTATGATAATTTTCAGTATTTGGCCACCCTGGACAATTTGAGCAGTTAAATATATATAGAAACAAATTATAATCATTGAATAAAACAGAAAGCCATGAATACATGCCAATATAAATAAACAGATGGAGAAAATAATGCAGAATAGGATAGGTACTCTTATGGTTACAAATTATCTCCTGATATAACACCTATTACAAAAATGGAAAAATAGTAAGTTTAGAATGGTCAGTAGCATTTTAATCAACTTATCAAAGGTAAACACTATCAGTAATAGAACAAAGGAAAACATGTGCATCTGATAGGATGGGCATATAATGAGAACACAACACTATTTCTGAAATACTTCAGCCAATGATGCATTAACTTTAAACTAACAGGAACACCCCAAATTAACAGATGTTCTACGAAATAACTGATTTATAGTTCTGTAACTGTCAAGGTATGAAATACAAAGAAAAAATGAGGAACTGTTCCGAACTGAAGGAAAATGCAAAGACACAACTAATAAATGTTACATGTCAAACTCACTGGAATCCCTTTGCCAACTGAAGAAGCTTGAATGAGGACAACTATCAGATCTGTTAATTTCCAGACTTTGGTTTCAGGAAATATAGTCATAATATAATCTGAAAATAATGATGTTTTCCTCTTATCAAATCTTTCATGTCTTATTCACTAGTTGGAACTTTCATTAACTTTTTTTCCCTTAAATATTCATGAAATAGAAGATATTCTTGTAGCATTTATGACTTTAAAAGACCATCTCTGATGTTTAACTGTGAAAAACATCAGAGTATGTATGCTGTTTGTGGCATACTGAGAATATACTTTTCCATTTCTAGATTAATATTTTTCTATCATAAAAAGAGACCAACTGTTTCTCTGTATCTATTAAGATTAATGCATGATTTCTCTGCTTTGGGCTATGTGATGTGATTAGGTATATTAGCATATTTCCGTATAGTAAATAATTTATACACCCTGGAATAAATTTTCACTTGGCTGCAGGTAATTAATAGTTAAACATCTGCTGAATTAGATTCAATAATATTTACTTTCAATATTTCACCTGTATGTGAGAAACGTATCTATTTTTTTTCATTATGCTTTTCATTCAATGTTTTAGTATGCGAGGATGCTAACAAAATAGCATAACATTACATGGTTTTCTATGCATGTTAGAACATGTTAAAAACAACTGACATATCACAGATTAATTTTAAAATCATTATTTTATAATTTTATTTTTAATAATCCTTTTCTTTACATGCCCTAGATTAAGGTTACAGTAAGTACAGTAAAGGGCTGGAAAAGAACGGAAAAGATCAGTTTTCATTTCAATCCCAAAGAAAGGCAATGCCAAAGAGTGCTCAAACTACTGCACAATTGCACTCATCTCACACGCTAGCAAAATAATGCTCAAAATTCTCCAAGGCAGGCTTCAGCAATTCGTGAACCATGAACTTCCAGATGTTCAAGCTGGTTTTAGAAAAGGCAGAGGAACCAGAGATCAAATTGCCAACATCTGCTGGATCATTGAAAAAGCAAGAGAGTTTCAGAAAAACATCTACTTCTGCTTTATTGACTATGCCAAAGCCTTTGACTGTGTGGATCAGAATCAACTGTGGAAAATTCTGAAAGAGATGGGAATACCAGACCACCTAACCTGCCTCTTGAGAAACCTGTATGCAGGTCAGGATGCAACAGTTAGAACTGGACATGGAACAACAGACTGGTTCCAAAAAATAGGAAAAGGAGGACGTCAAGGCTGTATATTGTCACTCTGCTTATTTAACTCATATGCAGAGTACATCATGAGAAACGCTGCACTGGAGGAAGCACAAGCTGGAATCAAGATTGCTGGGAGAAATATCCATAAGCTCAGATATTTAGATGACACCACCCTTATGGCAGAATGTGAAGAGAACCTAAAAAGCCTCTTGAGGAAAGTGAGAGAGGAGATGAAAAAGTTGGCTTAAAGCTCAACATTCAGAAAACTACGATCATAGCATCTGGTCCCATCACTTAATGGGAAATAGATGGGGAAACGGTGGAAACAGGGTCATACTTTATTTTTCTGGGCTCCAAAATCACTGCAGATGGTGACTGCAGCCGTGAAATTAAAAGACACTTACTCCTTGGAAGGAAAGTTATGATCAACCTAGATAGCATATTGAAAAGCAGAGACATTACTTTGCCAACAAAGGTCCGTCTAGTCAAGGCTATAGTTTTTCCAGTAGTCACGTATGGATGTGAGAGTTGGACTGTGAAGAAAGCTGAGCGCCGAAGAATTGATGCTTTTGAACTGTGGTGTTGGAGGAGACTCTTGAGAGTCCCTTGGACTGCAAGAAGATCCAACTAGTCCATCCTAAAGGAGATCAGTCCTGGGTGTTCATTGGAAGGACTGATGTTGAAGCTGAAACTCCAATAATTTGGCCACCTGATGCGAAGAGTTGACTCATTGGAAGAGACCCTGATGCTGGGAAGGATTGAGGGCAGGAGGAGAAGTGGACGACAGAGGATGAGATGGCTGGATGGAATCACTGACTCGATGGATATGAGTTTGAGTGGACTCCGGGGGTTGGTGATGGACAGGGAGGTCTGGCGTGCTGCGATTCATGGGGTCGCAAAGAGTCTGACATGACAGAGCGACTGAACTCAACTGAACTGAAAGGGCTGTATGACTTTGAAGCTGAATAGTCCCTGTCACAATGACTCAACACTACCCTTGTAGCACTAGCTCATCGCTGAGGCTTACCTGGGTGCCTTCGGCCGGGTGAGTCCCCCCAACCCCTCCCGTTTCCAGGCAAACTTCTGAGACACCTCCGCACAGGGTCTGGGCTCTCCAGTCTCTGATCACAAAGGTGTCTGACTTCACTGAACATTCGAGACAGTTCCTCTACCTCAAACGTGTTGCACAGGATGTGGGAAAGAGACACATCAGAAGTGCCGGCACGTGATGTGTGACCCCACCAGCCCTTTCTTAGAAATCATTCAGCTTCATAAAGTACAAGCTCTCACAGCCCAACACTACCAGCTGGTCCAATTAGGCACTGCCTGGGAACACCCCGTGTTCAGCTCCAGGGAAGGCACATAGAGCTAATGATCCAGGCCCAGAAATAAGATCTTTTCCTGCAGTTCTCCTGAGGTCCTCACCCGCATCTCTATCCAAGTGGCTTCCCCACTAGCTTTTCCTCCCAAAGCTGCAGTTAGAGACCATTAGAAAAGAATGGTGCTCAAAAATAATTTCAGGCAATAGAACTGTCCAGAGTACTTTACGGAATCATGCACTGGTTTCAAAGCAGGTGCCATTAAGGATGTCTCTCCTCTTTTGTGCACTTAAACCACAGATTAAGAATGAAAACTCTTCAGTCCAAAAGGACCTGGAATAGCAATTACTTTTTGTCACCTGACCATTATCGATGAAATACCACCATAACTCTTTCTCTGTAAGACCAGTTCTTAAAGATTTACTCCATCTCCAAACCTCAGGCTCTGAACAACCACAGTACACAAAACAAAGGTGTGCTCTGCTTTGGAATGAATGACATCTAAAAGGCCACCACTGCTCATGAAATTAGCTGAATTAAACCGTAGTAGGAAACCAGTTGTTGTTTTTCTTCCAGGTAAAACTGCTCCTTTTCTTATGTTCCTGTGACACCCGGAGTAGTTTTCCTTTGAAAGAGAACGTAAAAGCTACACAAGCAGCACTGTGTACAATAGCCAGGACATGGAAGCAACCTAGATGTCCATCAGCAGACGAATAGATAAGGAAGCTGTGCTACATATACACAATGGAATATTACTTAGCCATTAAAAAGAATACCTTTGAATCAGTTCTATTGAGATGGATGAAACTGGAGCCCATTATACAGAGTGAAGTGAGCCACAAAGAAAAACACCAACACAGTATACTAATGCATATATATGGAATTTGGAAGATGGTAACGATAACCCTATATGCAAGACAGAATAAGAGACACAGATGCATAGAACAGTCTTATGGACTCTGAGGGAGAAGGTGAGAGTGGGACGTTCTGAGAGAATAGCATTGAAACATGTATATTATCATATGTGAAACAGAACACCATTCCAGGTTCAATGCATGAGACAAATGCTCAGGGCTGGGGCAATGGGATGACCCAGAGGGATGGGATGGGGAGGGAGGTGGGAAGGGGGTTCAGGATGGGGAACACATGTAAACCCATGGCTGATTCATGTCAATGTATGGCAAAAACCACTACAATATTGTAAAGTAATTAGCCCCCAACTAAAATAAATAAATTTATTAAAAAAAAAAAAGGTATACAAGTTGCAGCATCAGTCACCCAATATTGCTGCAATATGCATACTGCCGTAAGAGAGGTCATTTTCAGTAAGTTCATATCCCAAAAGTTTACGTACATCTGTGCCTTTCATAGATGAGGTTAACTTGGGTAAAAGCAATACTTTATCACTTTCTACAAAATGGCCCTAAAACAGACCGAGAAAAAAACTAAGAAACGAGGTGTTTGCACCTTCTCAGACACCGGATCCTCCAGGGAAGAGGCCTTACCACACGCCCAAGGTCTCAGAGTGGTCAGACCCCCTGTGCTAGCGCCCCAGGCCTCCAGAGAGCTTGAGGACCCTCAGAGGAGCCTAGTGGGGCCCCCTCGGCTCTCAGATCCCATCAGGTCAGTTAGTCAGTCTCCTAGTCACTTTTACTGCCACGGGTCCCTGGCTCACACGGTTCTGATTTGGGCATCGCCACGTGGTATCCAGATGGATGTGGAAATGGTGCCCCCCCCCAAGCTGCTGCCCCAGGACCTTACCCTGGCTATCCCTAAACTGAAGGCAGGAGGAGTCCAAACCTAAAACTCTACTGTCCCGCTTTAATACCAGAGCATTAATCTCGATCCCCCCGCAAAATACCCATCTGTGCACCGAATTCAATCCATCCTCCCACCCCTCTCACCAAATCTGCAGCATCTGCACTCTGACCCTCAAGCTGGGCTGGCCACCTCCTGCTCTGCCCACTGCATCAAGAGGAGGCCCTGCAGGCCTGCAAACTGAGCGGCCAGGGCTCCGTGCTCTCTCCCCGGGACCTACACACTCAGGCCACCCCAGACACACACCCCCAAGACTGCTACACCACATCCTCTGCTGCCGGCGCACAGGCCTGGCTCTCTGCCCCTCCCTCCGCGCCAGGTGTGCGGACTGACCTTACCTCCCGCCCCTCAGCCTTCACCTCCTGGAGTCAGGGACCGGGTCCAGCCAGGGTCTGATACAGAACAGGAACTGCATTCACATAAGTCCACTCTGCCTGTAAATACAAAGGAGGAAAAAAAATCCCATTAGGGTACACTTAACAGGGAAAAAAAAACCACCGACAAACTGCCTAAATTTCCCTTTTCCTTCATTTCTTCCTCTGGCTGCCCCCCAGTCAGCTTGCTGGACCTTGGGGATGGCTTCCTGACCCCCACTGCTCACGTTCAGAATGACTTCTTCTACCTGGACAAGGCCAGCTTTCCCTTCCTGTGGGAGAGCTGATAGATTTCCTGTATGCCAACCATTGATTTTTATGAACATGAGTAAGAAAGATGAGAGGAAATTACTCTCTTAGCTGCTGAATAAGGTACAGTTCTGGGCACATTTCACAAATACTTCTTACTATTTGATACTTTACGTTAGACGAGCTGCTGACACTAGTCCCGAGACACACGAGAGGAGCCTTGGAACACCGCTGACACACTGGTCAGCGTAAGGGATGCGGTCACTCCAGACCTTGACCCAGAGCAGTTCTCCCCAGTACAGTGGAACCTGGGACCCAAGATGCCCCTGGGCTGAGGAGGTCTGTCCCAGCTGAAGGGCTGGGCAATCTGACAGTGGTTCCTAGAGGAGGCAAATTCACCTGAAGTAATATTCTGGAATACAAACTGGCACAGCCACTATGCAGAGCAGTATGGAGATTCCTTAAAAAAACAGTTATCATATGATCCAGTAATCCCCCTCCTGGGCATACATCTGGAGAAAACTCTAATTTGAAAAGCTACATGCATCCCAGTGTCCATAGCAGCATACAATAGACGTGACTTTTATATCTTAAGACAACCTAAATGTCCAATGACAGAAGGATGGATAAAGAAGATGTGATATGTACATATGTACAATGGAATATTGCTCAGCCATAAAAAAAATGAAATAATGCCATTTGGAGCAACATGGATGGACTCAGAGATATTATCATACCAAAAGAAGTAACAGAGAAAGAGAAATACCATATGGTATCACTTAAACATAGAATCCTTAAAAGTAATACAGATGAATCTACATAGAAAACAGAAACAGACTCACAGACATAGAAAACAAACATATGGTATCAAAGGGGAAAGGTGCGGGGGATAAATTAGGAGTCTGGGATTAACAGATAGATCCCACTGTAAATAAAACCGATAAACAACACCGGCAACAAATAAACAACAACAGCAATGACATCATGCCACTTGCAGCAACATAGAGAGACCCAGAGAACATTACGCTTAGTGAAACCAGTCAGATAGAGAAAGACAGACACTGTATGATATCACTTTTACTGTATAGCACAGGGAACTCTATTGAATATCTTGCAGCAACCTATAACGGATCACCCTGCTTTATACTTGAAACTAATACAACATTGTAAATCAACTACATGTCAATATAAGTAAATACGTTTTTTAAACATTTACTTACCACTGCACAGTGACAAAGCAGTTTGCACAAGTGTTTTTCTAATGTAACATAAAATTTCCCGAGGGTTTACACGATGACTATTGGGGTGGGCAGAATTAAGACAACTTCTAAGTCACACTTGGTACAGGTCTACAACATGGCTTCAAGAGCAAGTATTTTTTTACAACAGCAGGAAAAGTGATAGAAGTTATAAACATATTCCCACAAGCAGAGTGCTGGCCATCCTGTGTCTTGCCCTGAGCGCACACAGTTAGGTAAAGGTGAAAGGAAGAAAGAAAAGGGAACCACCATGTCACTTTTAGTTTAAGTGGAGCTGTCGGAGCTGCTGCGACACGGCCCACCTGCAGCTCCAATAGATCCACTTGAAGGGCATCCACTCATCAGCCTAGTTTAGGCCCAGGCTGTAAGGCCCAAGGAGTCCCTTTGGGGCGAGTCTTTGGCAAACAGGAAAGAGCAGCAGGCAGGCTGCGGAAAGGCACCCTGCGAAGACTGCATCTGCAACGCTGTGTCTGTCCCTCCGGAGAGCATTTAAAACACTGACTAGACAACGCAGGTGAAGGCTCCGCTCTGAACTTGAGAAGTTTGGCTACTTCAACATGTTACTCACTATCTGTTTTCCCTAATGAAAGTACTGTCTTCTGATGTCCTGAAAAACAAGCCACCACTACAGCGAGCTTCCCAGGTGGTGCTAGAGGCAAAGAACCCGCCTGCCAATGCAGGAGACTTCAGAGATGCGGGTTCAATCCTTGGGTCAGGAAGATCCCCTGGAGAAGGAAAGGGCAACCCCTTACCCCCTCCAGTATTCTTGCCTGGGAAATGCCAAGGACAGGGAAGCCTGGCGGGCTACAGTCCGTAGGTCACAAAGAGTCAGACAGGACTGAAGCAACACACACACACGCACGCGTATCATGTTAGAATGAACTAGTGCTCTGGAGAAAAGATCAAGCCGGGCGAGAAACAGTGCTGCGGCTGGGGCATACTGTCAACGGTGAGAGCAGGCTCTATGAAGTAGGCAGCCAGCACAGACAACAAAAGAACATGCAGGTGACAGGAATGGGAAGCTGGGGCCCTGAGGGAGGGGCCTGCAGACCCAGGAGCTGCAGGAAGCCGGCGGCGGGGTGGAGCGGATAGGGAGCAGGGATGGCAGCGGCCGGAGGTGAGGGCAGGGATGTGTCCACCGCGGGCCCATCCAGCGCCCTGGAGACCGTCACACAGAACACCTGCATCTTTGCTGTATTCTGAGCTGAGCTGCACAAACGTAGCTGTAATTCGTCCTGGCATTTGGAGTGGGGAAGGGCCTTTCTGCAGAGAAGTGACTAGCTGATGTGCATGTTCCAGGGTCACCTGCCAGGTGCGCTGGGAGGGCAGAACGGGGCGCTCTGGAGGCCTGGGCACTGACCGCAGGAGCGATGACCACGAAAGGCCGAGGCTGCAGCGGTAACTGGGCATGAAATCGTCAATTTGGGGATGCATTCGTAAGTTAGAGACCATGGAATCACTGACAACTGGATACTGGAAAGGCTGTGAGATATATAAGGGAACAGACAACTAATGAGGTGGAGAGAGAGAAAAAAGAGGGGAGAGAGGACACAGCTAGTACCCACCATTTTAAACCTACAGCAAATTACCTAATATATTTTGGGAAAAAAGACATTTTCAGTGCCTCATAGAAGCCAGAAAACATGTTAAGGACTTCACCTGAGCAAACATTGTCTAGAAAGCTCAACGCTGAGGTGGGAGCCGTCCTCACTGTACAGACCAGACGGGGCACACAGGTGAGTCGCCCACTTCGCAGCTGACGCTCGGCCCGGGCTGAACCCAGGCCACCTCCCGCCCAGGCGCCACCGGCAGTCTTTTTCACCGCAGTGCTCCAGCTTCCTCTAGGTCCCTTATCAAATCCGTGTGCTATAGCCACGCGCACACACGAACCCGCGCACCCCCGCGCTCCGGCGCGCAGCTCCCCAGCGCCATCTAGCGGCCGCACCGAACCTCACCGGGCAGTGGAACCGGCGCAGGTGTTCCGGGTCAGAGCCCACAGCGATCACAGGTGAAGTAAGGGGAAGATGCTGTTACGAATATTCGGGAGGGATAGGGACCCCAGAAGTGACTGAAGATCAAATGGAGGATTTTGCCATGCCCAAGCCATTGCCTGTATGTTTTACGTTTAATCAGTAACTTCAGGGCTTTCTCCTCCCACGTTCATTCCTTCATTCTTCAACTTGTTACAGGTTCATTTATACCGGGTATACACCATAAACTCTGCACCTCTGACCACTCAGCACTCGGCCAAATTTGGCAACATTTGTGATAAAGCCGTTTCTTGTTGTTTAGTCGCTCAGTCATGTCCAACTCTTTGCTACCCCATGGACTGTAGCCCGCCAGGCTCCTCTGTCCTTAGGCTTTCCCAGGCAAGAAGACTGGAGTGGGTTGCCACTTCCTTCTCCGGGGGCATTTTCTCGACCCAGGCATCAACCCCACCTCTCCTGCATTGCCAGGAAGATTCTGTACCGCTGAGCCACCTGAGAAGCCTGAGACAGACTTGGGGAGGGGGGCAAACATTCCTGTAATATGGTCATTCATCCAGTGCAATAAACTCAGGGGTGGAGCTGCAGTGTCAAAGAAACAATCAGCTGCCCTGAGGGCCGGAGGAAGGCTCGCAAAGAGTTGCTGATTCTACCGTTTCCATCTGCCGCCCTTTAAACCGAGGCACAGCACTGGATTTAATTTTTTTTTTTTATTGGGGTATTAGGACAATAATAGTTGCATAAATTGAGAAGTCTTCTTTCACCCTCTGCTTTCTACACAATACTGTGTAGAGATGATTTTACTTCTACATTAAAATGTGTCATAGATGTTATGAAGTGACTCCACTTGGGTCTAGAGATTAAAGAGGGTGGATTACTTGCAAATCTGGTTTGGTTTTGTTTTTCGTTAATATAAGGAAATTTAGATTGAGTTGGAAATTCTCCTTGTCCTATTTTGGTAATATGTGGCTGTCAACAAATTTATACTTTTCAACTAAATTTTCAACTATAGTGGTGTATCTTCATCTTTTTCTCCAGATATATGCCCAGGAGTGGGATCGCAGGGTCATATGGTAGTTGTATGTTTAGTTTTCTGAGGAGCTTCCATGCTGTTCTCCGTAGACGCTGCACCATTCCTATTCCCATCAGGAGTGCAGAAGGGAACTGAGCCTCAGCTCTGCTCTCCTGTCTGTGACACAGCCACAGGCGGTCCCTAGGGATGCAGCAGCCAGGTGACAGGAATGACCTACAGGTGCTGAGTATTTCAGGCTTTATGATGATGGCATAATTCAAAAAGACACGCGCACCCCAGTGTTCACAATAGCCAGGACGTGGAAGCAACCTAGGTGTCCATAGACAGAGGAGTGGATAAAGATGTGGAATGTGTCTGTGGTATGCGTATGGAACATTGCTCAGCCATAAACAGCAATGACATCATGCCACTTGCAGCAACATAGAGAGACCCAGAGAACATTACGCTTAGTGAAACCAGTCAGATAGAGAAAGACAGACACTGTATGATATCACTTATATGTAGAATCTGAAATATGACACAAATGAACTTATCTACAAACCAGAAATAGACTCACACACGGAGAACAGACTCACACGCATGGAGAACAGACTCACACGCACAGAGAACAGGGGGGGATAAATTAGCAGGATGGGATTAACATAAACACATCACTATATATAAAATAGGTAAACAACAAGGACCTACTGTATAGCACAGGGAAATTTACTCAATATTTTGTAATAACCTAAGAGATAGATTATGAGAAAGAACATATAAACATATATATATATATATATATATATATATATCTGAATCACCTGAAACTAACACAACATTGTAAATAAATTATATTTCAACTAAAAATATATATAGTGGTATAAATGTGTTCATAATATTCTTTTTTCCTTCAATATCTGTAGTATTTGTGTATGCGACTTTTTTTTTTCTGTTTTATATGTATATGCTACTCTTACATTGCCAATATTTTTGCATTTTCTTTTTTCTTTTCAGTCTAATTAGAATTTTATTAACATTCAGAAATTAGGTTTTGATTTCATTGACAGTTTAAGTATTTATTTTCTATTTCATTGAAATATGATCTTATTCTCATTTCCTTTTTTAAAATTTAAAATATATGAATATATGTTTCATACATGTGTAATACAGTTACATTAATCCATCACAGTCTGCATTCCACCCTGTCATTTCCTCCCTTCTTATACTGGATTTAATGTATTCTTCTCTTTCTAGTTTTGAAGTGGAAGATTAGGTCATTGACTGCCTGTTTCTCTTCTAATATAAATATTTAAAGCTAAAATGGATGTTCAATCACTGTCTCAGCTGCATGTCACATATTGTGACGTGTTACATTTTCAGGTTCACTAAATAAAGTATCTGGGATTGCCCAGATCCATCTTTATTATTAGTTCGCAGTTGATTTTGCTGCAGTGGGAGAGTAAACTCACCCGAGAGACAAGTCATGAGCCGTGCCGCAGGAAACGTGTCACCCTCGTGCTGTTCTGACTATGCAAAGTCCTCGCTGTCAGAAGGATGCCCACTGCCACCGAGAAGGAGGGCGATGTGAGGGATTAGCTACATGACTGTGAGGTGGACAGGCCACAATCCACAGGGCAGGCCAGCCGAGACGCAGGCCAACTGGAGGCTCAGAGGGGGTAGGAGCCCGGTGTCAAGGACCAGCTGCTGGCAGAACTCTTGAGGGAAAGTCTTCAGCTGACTGAAGGAGCCTCACCCACACTGTGAAGGGCAATTCGCTTGACTTGAAGTCCACTGATTTAAACGTAAATCATCTAAAAACATAAATCATCTAAAAACACCTTCACAGAAACATCTAGAACAATGTTAATGGCCCAGCAAAAGTGAATAAAGTTAACTATCAGAAGCGACTTCTGAACGCCCATCCCAAAGCAACTTCTCTCTTGTCTGACTGTCTTGTGTCCCTAGGCCTGTAAGGCCATTCTCATCTCTTACCTGAATTTTTAGAACCCTCTTGAACTACTGTTTAGGATCTTATGATGTGAAAAATCATGACCAGAGCCTTCCAAAGCATTAGCTCGCATTTTCACTCGCATTATGTCTGGGATGTTTATGGATGTGGATCCTCTTGAAAACAGAGATTGTGTGTTGTTTTTCTCCAGCTCCTACCATCTTGTCTGAGAAAAAGTAGAAATAAAAACCCACTGACTCCACTGCTGCCTTTCCTTCAAAACGATGTGCTGAGCTCATGTGGGCAGGAGAACAAAGTCTTCACAAGCTCATGTGTTCACAACGGCTTTATCATTGCTTTTGCCTGCCTCCTGACAGCACACCAGGACAGTCTGTTACAGAAATTAGAAACAGTTGATGGCAAAAGATGAGGGAATTGACTGGAATACCAGCTCCATGAGGAGGCGATCTTATAAGTCTTATATATACTCCAAGACCAGCCACAACTCCAGACATTAGACAAACTGCCTTGACCTGAGCAAACATTCTCTGTGTTGCCAATTAACACCTTGTGGCTGATGCCTTTTTTGCTAAAAAAGAAACACAGGAAATATACTGCCAGATTATAGCAAATAAAATGAAAATTATGACAATTTTGTTTTGTACTGTAACAAAGCTTATTGTGCCTTATTGAATTATCTTAGTGAATCATCTCATAACTAAACTGTTGCATATTTTAACATATAACTGAATATATACTGTACATTTTAACAAGAAATGGTACATTTAAAAAATCTTTCAGATGTCTTTATAACCCTAGAAAACATAAATTGTGCATATTTTTTGTTTTTAAACATCTACTCTATATGAGTGAAATGAAAACTAAAGGAAAACCATCAGTTTCACGCCTTTATACCTGTATTTCAAGGGCTAAAATCTAGCATGCTTGTTTTTCTTTTTCAGGTGACTATTTGAAGAAAGTTCCAAGACTGCTTACTTAACTCATTTACACAAGCTTTTTGGCAACAGTATAACCGGAACTCTTTACTAAAAGACACTGCTATAATGATAAAATGCATATTTTCTTTAAGGACTAATATTTCATTAATTCCACACAAAACTATTATACTCCCTACTGAAATGCTTTCAGTTTCAACTTTTATTTATTTTAAGCTTTTCAGATTTTAACTTTTATTTATAGGCTCAGAAGAGGGGTTGTGTTGGGATTAAAGAAGGATCATGGTTCTGTGATTGTGTAACTAGAATATCCATACAGATGACGTCTGGTGTGGAGGTATGACCACATCACTCATTTTCAAACCCTCAAGTCCATCCTCTCATGTAACCCATGTACACACGTGTGAATCCAAACCAAACTAGCTATCATGTGAAGGGGCAAGGAGAAGGGAATCCTGCTAGAAGACTTTCTGCAATTATCCCATTTTCCCCGCAAACTTGGGAAGTGGTGTAATGCAAGTACTTGCTTTCCCTGCACAGGACCTGGTTGGAGACTTGAAGAAGAAGCTTTCCAATCACTTCAAGGACGTCATGGTCGGCCTCATGTACCCCCCACCCTCATATGATGCCCACGAGCTGTGGCACGCCATGAAGGTAGAGCGGGTCACCCAGTGATATACTGCCACGTGTGATCGGCGGCGGAGGGGGACATGTCAGCAAAGAAGAAATGAGAGAAATGCTTGGGGTGAGGGGGTTGTCATGAAAGGGGGGCCTCCGTAGCCCAGCGGCAGGGTCACTTGACTCTTCTTTTGAGCAAACTCAGATCCACGACCCGGCCCTGTGCAGAGCTGCCAAGACGAAAGAGGAAATGAGCTGCTTTGGGGGCTGTTTGCATTTGTCTCTGTCCCAGTATGGCTTTCAGCTTCCCTGATGGCTCAGTGGTAAAGAATTCACCTGCCAATGAGGCAGGCGCATGTTCGATTTCTGGATCAGGAAGAACTCCTGGAGGAGGGCATGGCAATCCACTCCAGTATTCTTGCCTGGAGAATCCCATAGACAGAGGAGCCTGGCGGGCTACAGTACCTGGGGTCACAAAAAGTAGGACACAACTCGGTGACTAAACAGCAGCATCAGCCCGTTTGTCTTCCTCTGTTAAGTGGAAATGTTAGCATTCTTGTGAATCTCTGTAAACTATTGTATCAATTGGGCTCATAAAGGAATGAGTCAGTAATGCTGAGGCAGAGACAAAACATAGATGACATCTATATTTTTGCAACCCTAAATTAGTCCTTTACCAAAACTACTGCTCAAATGTAGCAAAATCTTGCTTCTAAAGGATCAGAACAATTCTTTCTTACAGGCAAGTCATGAAAGAAACTGACTACAGATTTGTCAGAGGTTTGTTGGCTAGGGAAGGGGGGCAGATGACTTTCCAGATCTTTCCAAATGCTGAATGAAACACCAGCAGAGACGCTGCAATCACTCCAGGGGGATGCCTGCCAATGACCTGATTTCCCCCATCTGGAAACAACACGAAAAGGGAAAGGAAGACAATTAGGGAACCTGGCTCATGGCCATCGTATTCACAAATCAGCACTGTGGTTTGTTATAGTCGCTAACTCATGTCCGATTCTTTGTGACCCCATGGACTGTAGCCTCCAAGCTCCTCTGCCCATGTGATTTCCCAGGCAAGAATACTGGAATGGGTTGCTATTTTCTTCTCCAAGGGATCCTCCCCGCCCAGGGATCAAGCCAGCGTGTCTTCCTTGGCAGGCAGTTTCTTTACCGCTAAGCCACCAGGGCGGAGAAGGCAATGGCACCCCACTCCAGTACTCTTGCCTGGAAAATCTCATGGACGGAGGAGCCTGGTAGGCTGCAGTCCATGGGGTCGCACAGAGTCGGACACGACTGAAGCAACTTAGCAAGCCACCAAGGAAGATCTGTAGATCAGCACAGGCCTTATATAAAACAAGAATTTCAACTAACGTCTTTTTAAGTGTTGCATATGTCAGTCCGTACCTCTTGCAAAATGATGTAACTAAAAGCCTAAGGAGAAAGTCCCGGGATGCAGGCGGGCGCCCACGGTGTTCTCACCGCAGGAGCCGAGCACGGTGCAGACAGGCCTAGTATTGCAGAGCAAACGTGACAGAACAGCCTTTTTGAGGGTGCCTTGAAGTTCCCGGTCAGTGTGGGAGCCCTCCCTGGGCGCGGGGCCCCAGGGGCCATGGCCCCTGAAAAATGACCTCCCAGCCAGTGCTTCCCAGCCCGGGGTGACACTCAGCCCGAAGTTGGCAGGGGAGGCTATCTTCCTTGGAGGCCGGAAAGGCAGCCCGACAGAGTGGGTTTTCAGTCCTCCCTCGCCCAGCAAGTGTGGGGCTCCTCAGATCCCAGACCTCCGGGCCTCCTCCCAGGGTCTCAATTCGCGAGTCAGGCCCGGGTGACTGCCTGCACTCTGGGAGCCTTGCAAAGATAGTGCTAGGGCAACGCGTCCTCCCATGGGGCAGGAGGCCAGGTGAGTATGGCGGAGAGGTCCGTGTGCCATGCCGGTGTCCCCTGGCCAAGGCCAGCCCGCACTTCCCAGGGGCCCCCCGGCGAGGGGTGGCGGGCCTACCCCGGCCCTGTCCAACGCCGCTGAGGGGAGCAAAGCTAGCTCCGGCAGACGAAAGCAAACAGCCACGGGATGGCTCCAAAGGCATTGCTGGGCCGCTCCGCGTGTGGCCTTCCCAGGAGAAAAATGCCGGTTGGGGCCCCTAGGCCCGGGATCCAGGCGGGCGCCCACGGTGTTCTCCCTGCAGGAGCCGAGCACGGTGCAGACAGGCCTAGTCTCGCGAGCTCCCTCCCACAGAGCAAACGTGACAGAACAGCCGTGTGGAGGGCGCCTTGACGTTCCCAGGCAGTGTGGGAGCTCTCCCTGGGCGCGGGGCCCCCTGGGCAATGGCCTCTGAAAAATGACCTCCCAGCCAGCGCTTCCCAGCCCAGGATGACTCTCAGCCCAAACGCGGTAGGGGAGGCTATCGTCCTTGGAGGCAGGAAAGGCAGCCCCAGAGAGTGGCTTTTCAGTCCTCCCTCGCACAGAAAGTCTGGGGCTCCTCAGACGCCAGACCTCCGGGCCTGCTCCCTGGGCCTCAATTCCCGAGTCCAGCCCGGGTGTCCGCCTGCACTCTGGGAGGCTTACAAAGACATTCCTAGGACATCAATAACGCCCTGGCTTTGAGGTTGGACTTGAAAAATGCTGATGGGTTTCAGGTACAGGGAAACATGTTGGCGCACAAGCTGCTCTTTTCCATTTCCTGGAATCCCTGGCTCAGATCCCAATGCCATCAGAGGGACAGAGGAGTGGGGGGTGGGCAGAAGAGGCGCTCCTGCAGAAGGCAGGCCTGGGCTGCCTGCCTCCAGGACCTTCCCCACCGTTTCCATCCTATCTGCTGTCCCAGGGGTCTCTGACATGACCCCCTCCTGGACCCTCATGTGTGAAACTGACTTCGGGGGCCGTCTTCTGGATCAAGCTGTCAGATCCTAATTTGACAACCAGGGCCCCTCCTCTGGGTGGCTGGGGAAGCAGTTTTCAAGCTGAGCTCCCCTGGGACCACAGTGCCTGGCGGGGGGCGGGGGCCGGTGGGTCACCTGTGGGCACAGCCCGTCGGCCGGGCTCAGCCTCCATCCGCCCCACACACGGAGCCATGAGCACGTTTCTTCCAGGCCCGCCCCTCCCCCTCCACTGGGTTCCTGGCGCGGGGCACCCAGCGGGGTGTGCGGGCCTCTGTCTGGGGTACCTCAGGGGCACTGGACAGGGGATCGGGGACTTGAGTGGACACTGGGGAGGGGCCTTCCTTGGGGACGTTTCTGACGGCTCCTGGGAAACAGGACTGCACGCTCCTCACACCTCCAAGCGTGGACCAGGCTCAGCAGTTTATACACCCTGGGAGCAGGTGAGAAGCGCAGTGTGGGGCCCACCTGGACCTGCTGAGTCAGAACCTGCATCTGGACGACCTCGGGGGCTTCGATGCACACCCCGGGACCCTGCACTCAGGCAGCCAGCTCAAAGCTTGGTTCCCACCAGACCACCCGCCCCGCTCAGCCTTCCAACCACGAGCCATGCCTCCCCCACCCATGGCTGTACTTCGAGGGGTCCTGCGTGAACTCCCCCCACTCCTGGGATAACCGCTCATGTGTAAAGGCCCAGCTTTGTGGATGGGTGAATGGTGCCCTCCAAAAGAGACACCCACATCCCAACTCCTCATATTTGCGAGGGGGGCTTTATTCGGAAATGGGGTCTTTGCAGATGAAATCAAGTTAGATAAGGTTATAGAGGATTAGCTGGGCCTTATGCAGAATGCTGGGTGTCTTTATAAGAAGAGGAAGGACACACAGAGAGGAGGAGGCCATGTGAGTAGGAAGCGGAGGCTGGGGGCACGTGGCCCCAAACCCAAGAACACCTGGAGCCCCAGAAACTGGAAGAGCTGGAAGTGACGCTCCCCCAGAGCCTGGGTCGGGGGGCCCGGTCCTGCTGACGCCTTGGAATTTAGTAAATCGGAAAGATAACCCTGTATGCGAGACAACAAAAGAGACACAGATATATAGAACAGTATCATGGACTCTATAGGAGAGGGCGAGGGCGGGATGATATGGGAGAATGGCACTGATGCATGTCAATTATCATATGTGAAACGAATCGCCAGTCCAGGTTCGACGCATGATACAGGGTGCTCGGGGCCGGTGCGCCGGGATGACCTGGAGGGATGGGATGGGGAGGGGGCTGGGAGGGGGGTTTCGGAAGGGGAACACATGTACACCCATGGTGGATTCACGTCAATGTATGGCAAAACAAATACAGTATTGTAAAGTTAAAAGATAGATAAATAACCTAATTTAATAAAAATAAAGAAAATACAATAAACTTCTGGTCCCAGAACTGGGAGAGAATCGATTAGTATTGTTTTAAGCCTCCCCCACCCCCAGCCCCCAGGTTGTGGTCGTCAGTATCAGAAGCCCCATCTGGGACTCCCAATATTCTGTGTCCTTAAGATCTACCAGCTCAGTTCAATTCCAGAAAAATAAACGACCCAATCAAAAAGTGGGCCAAAGAACTAAACAGACATTTCTCCAAAGAAGACATACAGATGGCTAACAAACACATGAAAAGATGCTCAACATCACTCATTATTAGAGAAATGCAAATGAAAACCACAATGAGGTACCATTTCACGCCAGTCAGAATGGCTGCTATCCAAAAGTCTACAAGCAATAAATGCTGGAGAGGGTGTTACGCTGTTGGTGGGAATGCAAACTAGTACAGCCACTATGGAGAACAGTGTGGAGACTCCTTCAACAACTGAGAATACAACTGCCATATGACCCAGCAATCCCACTGCTGGGCATACACACCGAGGAAACCAGAATTGAAAGAGACACGTGTACCCCAATGTTCACTGCAGCACTGTTTATAACAGCCAGGACATGGAAGCAATCTAGATGTCCATCACAAGACGAATGGATAAGGAAGCTGTGGTACATATACACAATGGACTATTACTCAGCCATTAGAAAGAATACATTTGAACCAGTTCTATTGAGATGGATGAAACTGGAGCCCATTATATGCAGTGAAGTAAGCCAGAAAGAAAAGCACCAATACAGCATACTAATGCCTATATATGGAATTTGAAAGATGGTAACGATAACCCTATATGCGAGACAGAAAAAGAGACAAAGAGGCATAGAACAGTCTTATGGACTCTGAGGGAGAAGGTGAGGGTGGGACGATCTGAGAGAACAGCATTGAAACGTGTACATTATCATATGTGAAACAGAACGTCATTCCAGGTTCGATGCATGAGACAAATGCTCAGGGCTGGGGCAATGGGATGACCCAGAGGGATGGGATGGGGAGGGAGGTGGGAGGGGGGTTCAGGATGGGGAACACATGTAAACCCATGGCTGATTCATGTTAATGTATGGTAAAAACCACTACAATACTGTAAAGTAATTAGCCCCCAACTAAAATGAATAAGCTGATTAAAAAAATAAAAAGCAGAGACATTACTTTCTCAACAAAGGTCTATCTAGTCAAGGCTGCGGTTTTTCCAGTACTCACGTATGGATGTGAGAGTTGGACTATAAAGAAAGCTGAGCGCAGAAGACTTGATGCTTTTGGACTGTGGTCTTGGAGAAGACTCTTGAGAGTCCCTTAGACTGCAAGGAGATCCAACAGCCCATCCTAAAGGAAATCAGTCCTCAATATTCATTGGAAGGACTGATGCTGAAGCTGAAACTCCAATATTTTGGCCACCTGATGCGAAGAGCTGACTCAACTGGAAAGACCCTGATGTAGAGAAAGATTGAAGGCAGGAGGAGAAGGGGACGACAGAGGATGAGATGCTTAGGTGGCATCACTGACTCAACGGACATGAGTTTGGGTAAACTTTGGGAGTTGGTGATGGACAGGGAGGCCTGGAGTGCTGCTGTTCATGGGGTCGCAAAGAGTTGGACACGAACGAGCAACTGAACTGAGCTGAGAAACTAAAAGAGAAAACATTTGCATATTTGAATATCAGATCAAAATTACACACATCTATACATAATCATGACTTCTCTAATAAAAGTTTTTATGCCTGAGCCTCACAGCAAACGACAACAAAAAAAGATCCACCCCTTGACCGCGACTTCAGCCAGGCCAGTCTTCCCCTGTTCATCACGGGAAGTCTTCTCAACAATAAACCTCCTGACTCGGGAAAAAGGCTCGCGCCGCACGTCTGTGTGGGGCTTGAGGCCCACACTTCCCCCGGAGCAGCTCAGCCTCACACACCCGCTGGCCCTGGGGGAGCACAGGGGGTCACACACCTCTGAGCCCCCGTGACCTGGTCACAACTGCAGATGACCGGGCCAGCAGACGTCTCAGGAGGGCGGACTTGCTTCTCTGCCCCCATTTCTCTTGCTTCACTGTCCTTTTGCATTTTTGCATTCTCCCATCCCTGCTCCTGGTCTTCCCTTGGGCCTCCCTTGGGGCTCAGCTGCTAAAGAATCCGCCTGCAATGTGGGACCTGGGTTCGATGCCTGCGTTGGGAAGACCCCTGGTAAGGGAAAGGCTACCCACTCCATTATTCTCGCCTGGAGAATTCCATGAACTGTATAGTCCATGGGGTTGCAAAGAGTTGGACATGACTGAGCAACTTTCATTTCATTCATCCCTGCTCCTGGTCCAGCCTGTCCAGCTGGCCCTCAATGTTGGGGTCCGGGGGACACTGGTGACATCTGGGGACATTTTCGGTTGTATTTACAAATGCTGCAACATATCAAATGCCAGCAACGCCAAGGCTGAGGAATCCCACTTTAAGACTCTTCATCTTTTGGGGGTCGTTGATTATTCAAAGGAGTCCATGGATTTCTTGTTTCACAGTGGGCAAGGTTGTGTGGCTGGGCTCTCTCCGAGGCTATCTTGTTCCCCAAACCCTCTCACTTCTTGTAATCAGAGCACACCCGGCAATGAGCCATCCCAGGCATCTCTCGCTAATCTCGCTGGCGTGGACCCGCGCACACCCTGCATGCTGCCTGCGCCCAGCGGCCCCTGAATAGACTCTGGTCTCGAGCAGGGGAAGGCAACAGGCTGCTTGGGGCCTGACTCATCTCAGGGGAAAGCTCAGGCTTGCAAGGGCCATGGAAAAGTCGGTTATGATCTAAAGACAGCATAAGAAGATGGCTCATGCTCAGCTCCAGCTTTTTGAAATCTTGAACCCTTTAGTTTACACCACAGGAGCATTCTCATCAAAAAAGGGCCCATCAGGGGCTTCCCTGGTGGTCCAGTGATCAACACTCTGCCTTCCAATGCAGGGAGTGTGGGTTCAATCCTTGGTTGGGGAACTAAGATGCCCACATGCCTTGAGGTGTGGCCCCAACATTTTTTTTTAAAAAAGGTCCAATCAACTGCTGAAAACCTTTTAAAGCTATAGTACCAAATTATCACTGAAATTTGGGGTCACTGTGACCTTGTGACTTGTATTCATAAGAAGAAATACATTTTTGGTCTTTGTCCCCCAGTCCTGACACAGAGCTCCTAAAACTCTGGGAATTTCCTAAGTGGGGACAGCAGTCAAGGTGTCTCTTGTTAGGTGAATGAGATGACTTTTCAGAGAGTGCCTCTTTTCCAAAGGGGGGCGGCTTTTTGCCAGGGGAACTAATCACATGGTTAGAGGATTGGAACTTCCGGTCCCTCCCCACTACCATGTCTGGGAACGCGAGAAGGGCTTCCTGTCGAAGCAATCACCAACAGCCAGTGATTTAACCAATTGTGCTTGTGTGATGAATCCTCCAGAAAAACCACCAAACAGGGTCTGGACAGCTCTGGGTTGATGAACACATGTGGATTTGGGGAAAGCGGGGCTTGGAGAGCGTGAAGTTCCGTGCCTCCCCCACACACACTCTGTCCTGTGCATCCCCTTCCATCTGCTGTTCCTGAATTTTAGTACCTTTTACAATAAAGCTGTGATCTAGTAGGCAACATGTTTCTCTGAGTTCCGTGAGCCACTCTACCAATTAATAGAACCCAAAGTCATTAGAACCTCTGAACGGGTGGCCAGTGGGTCAGAGCGTAGGTGACCATCTGGGCTTGCAAATGATGTCTCAAGTGGGGCAAGGGTCTTATAGGGTTGGGCCTTTAACCTGTGGGGTCTGGCACTACCCGCAGATAGGCAGTGTCCACACTGAGTTAAGCTGCAGGACCCCCAGCTGCTGTCACAGAAGTGTGGGTGGTGCCAGGCAAACAACGCATGCATGTTGGAACTTGGAGAAGAATCCTCACTTGTTGGTACAACTCCATCTTTTCTGGTGGCCATAACCAATGTCTTTATGTTTGATATTTATTTCAAAGTCAAGTTTTAAAAAAGATATGTGTGGCAAAGGATTTCACTGGACTTGGAAAGGCTCTTCTTTCCCTTTTGTGAGCATGGCCATTCCATTATCCTATGAGCAATAATGATAGATGACTGAATATTCACATTACCAGTGAGAATTTCCCAAGAGCCAGACTCTACATTAAGTATTTTAGGATAACCCAGCGATGTAATGACTTGTTTCCCAGGTGGCTCAGCAGAAAAGACCCTGCCAGCCAATGTAGGAGATGCAGGAGACTTGGGTTCAATCCCTGGGCTGGGAAGATCCCCTGGAGGAGGAAATGACAAACCATTTCAGCATTCTTGCCTGAAAAATCCACAGATACAGGATCTTGGGGGCTACAATCTACAGGGCTGCAAAGAGGTGGACACGAAGGAGCAACTGAACATGCACACAGTTGTGTAAATACTGTTGTTGTCTCTGTTTGATGAGTGATGAAGCTTCATTGTTGTTGTTCAGTCATCAGATTTTGCCTGATTCTTTGCGACTCCATGGACTACGCGCTCCATGGAATTCTCTAGGCGAGAATACTGGAATGGCTAGTGTTTCCCTTCTCCAGGGGATTTTTCTGACTCCCCACGGATTTTAAGACTAAAGTTGAGCGTTATTGTTTTCTATTTCATTGCAAATAGCCTTTGGGTATCTGAAAGGACAGGGTAGGTACTTTCAAGGGGTCTTCTGCATAACAAAGCCCTTTCGGCAAATGTGGTCATAATATCCAGGTAGGCGTTGCTGCTGTGAGTGTCACATCTCAGCCAGAAGGCAAATTCTGAGCTCTTCCTCTGGCAGAAACCAATTCACAAAATAAGCCAAGAAAGAGAGCTGGAAAAACAAACCACACCAACAACCGGAAAAGCATTCCTCATGAGGCAAAGCTAGAGAAAACTCAACAATCTTGTGGCCCAAAAACCCTCTTGGAAACGAATGTTCAGTAAGGAAGAGACGAAACACGGCAAGTTCCAAGGAAGAGGCCATGCCCATGGACAGTGTAGTTTAGAGACGGCCTGACCACTAGATGAAGACACATGCCAGTGTAAAGCCTTTGCAGACAGCAGTGATGGTCATCACCATAGTTAAGTGTTTAGTCTGGTGACAACCTGCCCTGGGCACCACACGAGGGAGCAGACCTGCTTCTCTTCCTCTGCCCTCACACCATTTCCTCATGGAGGCAGCTCAGGTGCTATTGTGCCCTGCCTGCCTGTCTGGCTCATCCATGAGCTGTGACCACCTCCAGGGAAGGACTCCGCCTTCTCTTCTCTGTGCACTATGAACCTGCAAAAAGTTGGCCTTCAGAACCTCAGGAGACTCACCCCACCCCCACTATAGGCAGAACCCTCCGCAGGCATTAAAACAGCTGTGGAGTCACTATGGCCCAAGCCCTGGTTACGGATCCCTGGAGCCTACTACAGCCTGTACAGCGTGAATAATCAGGTCCTTTATACACAGATTCCCGCCTGTCAGATCTGAGCTTGGGATTCATTGTAAGCTCTGGCCCTCCCATGGCAGCCAGGTGGGCCGCGAGTAGACAAAGGGGCTAGGTTCTGAGTTTCGAGGGAGGCATTGAAAGGACAGGCATGGAGGCAACCTGTTGTAAACTGAGGGAGGGTCCCTGCGTGTCTCAGAGGAGGCCTCTGGTGTGCAAGTGTGGAGGAGGGCCCCCACAGTGCAAAGGAAAGAGAGGTACTCAGGGGCAAAGGCTCTTGGCCTCTCCTGTAGCAGCTCCAGTTGGTAGCCCGTGAAAAGTGGACAGCCAATGTGGTCACATGAGCGTGACTCATTCCCTCACAAAGCCAGAGAAAGGGGGCAGGGTGTGGCAGTACCCCGAGGGTGTGGTGGGGTGGATGAAGGGAGGTGTCCTTCCTCTCTTTAGTGCAAACTGCTTTTGTCAGCCTCAGAGCTGCCAGACGGCAGTTACCAAGTCAGGTCCCCACAGTACCCAGTGTGGGCTGGGCGCCTTAGCCCCTGTCACATGGACAAGCCACACCATAAGGCTCCCCTGAGTTCTAACAGCAGGACCTGGGGGTTTTGTCTAGGTACACACTTCCTTGCTGTAGCTTTGTTACCTCCTTTGAGCCCCGCTTTTGTCCTCTAGAAAAAGGACATTGATTCCTACCTTAGCAGGTTGCTACCTTAATCCTGTGAAGACTAATTAGGGGAACCCTACAATGAGTAGCTTGCCTTAAGACATATCAATGACTAGCTGGCCTTAAGAGATCCTGGGCTTCCCTGATAGATCAGCTGGTAAAGAACCCTCCTGCCATGCAGGAGACCCCGGTTTGATTTCTGGGTCGCGAATCCTGATCCGCTGCAGAAGGGACAGGCTACCCACTCCAGTCTTCTCGGGCTTCACTTGTGGCTCAGCTGGTAAAGAATCTGCCTGCAATGCGGGAGACCTGGGTTCAATCCTTGGACTGGGAAGATCCCCTGGGGAAGGGAAAGGCTACCCACTCCAGCAGTCTGGCCTGGAGAATTCCATGGACTGTAGAGCCCATGGGGTCGCAAGAGTCGGACACGACTGAGGAACTTCACTTCACTTTCAAGAGATATGACCTGAATCCAGATTAAACTGGAGGCTCCCAGTGTCCTCTGGCATTTCTTCCCTGAAGCCAGCCAAAACCCACACACGTGCATTTCCAGGGTCTCCACTTAGCCAGCTGGACAGAAAACCCAGCGTGGTGCAAACAAGCTGACAGACAAGCAGGAGAGGACTCACCGGCAGACGGCTTCGCTCAGGTCTCAGGTGGATCTCCGGGACCACGGCAGGAACCGGCGCTCTCAGACCCTGGGCTCAGCAGCGCCCTCATTCTCAGGCCGGCGGCTCTGCCCTGACGGGCGCGGGAAAGCCACCAACTGCCTCAGGCTGACCTCACGCCGCTTCCACCGCTGTAGCCTAACTTCACCCGGCCACACCCCTTTTGGCGGAACTTCCACTTCCTCTTCCTCCCTTGATTCCAGCCTGAGGTCCGGCCCTGGGCCCCGATTGGTCACAGCCCCAGTCCTGAGCCAATCACGGTGGCCAGGGAGGATGGAGCACACCGATTGGCCAGGTCCAGGTCATGGGACCATATTCCAGGTCCCGTGACCATACTCCAGGTCACGTGTGAGCTGCTCGCCCTGTGTCAGGGGTGGAGAGAGTGCCGTACCCGAAGAGCAGGGCTGAGAGTCCAGTCACTGTGTCCGTGTGCTCAGGGTCCTGGGACCTGCCTGCGCGTCCTCTCTACACACCGCTTTGTCCTCTGCAGACGGAAGATTCACGATAAACCTCTTCGCTTCGCAAGCGCTGTTGCACGCACCCACATTCAAGGGAGCAAGGCCTCCGGTTTGAAGGTAAGTTTGGAGATCCTCTCTTAACCTCCGGGCTTGTTTCTTGTAGCCTGTTAGAATAATTTATTCAGTCTGAAAACCCCCAGGAGGACCACCACATGCTGCTTTGCGTATTCAGGATTCTTAGCTGTTCTGAGTAGAGGGCATGGCCCAGGGGCCTCCCAAAGGCAATGAATTTTGTCCAAGGAAGCACCTGAGAGGCTGAATCTGAGTCACTTTGCTGTACACCTTAGACAAACAAATTATGGTAAATCAGCAATACCTCAATTTAAAGAAAAGATATTTCCTCATCAAAAATTGTTCGAATTTTGTCAAGTTTTTCTTTCAATTGTTGGTTCTTAGTATGCAGTCTAATTGGTTTGGTGGTGTTTTGTGAGGTAGGGATCCAACTTACCTTCTCCTATGGATACAATATTGTCCCAATGGGACGATTCCTTTGTCCTTTCTCCTGGAAATGTCCTTTCTGCGTTTACATATTAAGAAGCTTTTTTCAAAATGCCAAGTATCGAGAACTTCAGGTCTTTGGTAATTTGTACCCCAGAGGCTTGTTTCCACTTCTGTGTCTTCTCTTCGCATTTTACCATTGCCCGTTTGTCGTATACACAAGTGCCCTCAGAGGGCTCTCTGAAGTGAACCGTGTGTGTTTCTGTGAGGACAGAGGATGTGAGCACAGAGGAGAGGCTGAGTCCGTAGTGACCATGTGACCATGCTCAGCAAGCCCAATATTAAGTCTGGCTGAGACTTTCTCAGGCAAGGTCTGTGTTTCTTCCTCTTGGTGTCTGGATATGCAAAACGATGTTGGTGGATTGGGACGTGGGTCCCTGGGTCCAGCAGTGTAGAGATATACCCATGGCCTGCTTTTCCATGATACTTTCCTCCTGCGTGCTCCGCTGAGCTGGTGTGGAGAGATTTCTGCTAAAGGCTTGAGAGGTAGTCAATCCTTCTGCTTTTCATGCCCTGCCTCGTCCATACTTCTGTCATTTTTTTTAATGTAGCTAATTTTCAATGGTGTTAGCCCTTGTGTCATTGTGACACTCAGGCACCTGTGGTTTAATAGACCTCCAAGTCCCGGGAGCTCTTTGCCTGGTGGAGATATGGAGCACTCAGGGAGCAGTACCACATCACCCTGGAGCCTGGACCAGAGAGAAGGTTCTTGCCAGGAAGGCTCCATCCCTGCTGTGGGGGGTTCGGAGTTATCACTTCCGATTGTGCATCCCCCGGGCCCTCGGTGCAGGCCCCACTCTGAGATCTGGAAAGGAGGTGGCTTCCCTCCCTGACACAGAACTAGTCTTTTCTGTCCTCATCCTTGTCGCCTCCCATCTGGCTCCCAGGCTCTATCCTTGAGCCTCACCCACAGGATCAGGAGAGCCCAGTTCTAGAGGAGTGTCATACAAGGAGAGTCTCCTGGAGACACTCCATCCCCGGGCCTAAATAAGCACTTCTTCGGAGTTTCACAGCCCTGGGTGTAGATCCTGGGTTTGTGTCCATTTTACAGCTGAATATGTTGAGCCTCAGATCATTGTGTGATTTTCCCTGGGTCACTGTGCGGGTCAGCGGGTGAGCTGAGATTTGAACCCAGACTGTATGTCTTGGAGGCCGTGACGATACAGGTGTTTCCGCTCCTCGGTTAAATTTATTTCAAGTTTTTTTTTTTTTTTTTGGATGCATTTGTATATGGGACTTTTCTGTTTTCTTATGCTTCCTATCCTGCTATATTGCTGAGTTTATTAGTTGTAATACTTCTTACTTGGTGGCGTTTTTAGGGTTTCATATAAATCCTGTCATAATCAAATAGTGACAGTGTAACTTCATCTGTTCCAATGGGGATGCCGTTTATTTCCTTTTCTGGCCTAGTTCCTCTGGGTAGGACACTTCCGCCACTATGTTGAACAAGATTGGTGAGAACAGGCATCCTTGTACTATTCCTGATCTTTTAGGAAAATCTTTCAGCTCTTTATCACTGAGTTGGATGTTAGCTGTGGGTTTGTCTTAACGTGCCCTTTAGGATGTTCCATGGATAACCACTGTATTGAGAGATGGTATCAGAATTGATGTTACACTTTGTTGAAAGCTTTTTCTGCAATTATTGAGAAGATCACATGATTTTAGTCTTCATTTTGCTCATATTGTGTCTCACAGTAATTGATGTACAGACAATAAATCATGCTTGCAGGCCCAGAATAAATCCATTTGATCCTAGTGTATGATTCTTTTAATGTATGCTTCAGTTTGGCTTGGTAATATTTTTTTGAGGATTTTTACATCCAGGTACACCAGGGTCAGGGTTCTCTAGTGGTTCATATGGTAAAGAATCTGCCTGCAATGTGGGAGGCCTGGGTTTGACCCCTGGGTCAGGAAGATCCCCTCGAGAAAGGAATGGCTACCGCACTCCAGTATTCTTGCCTGGGAAATTCTGTGGACAGGGACCTGGTGGGTTGTAGTCCATGGGTCACAAATAACTGGACATGACTGAGTGACTCACACTTACAAGAGTGCTTCTTGACATTTTTAATATCTACATTGAAGATTTTATCTCAGTCAAAAATTGCAGTCAAAGGCAAACATGTCAAAAGTCCAAGAGTCCTTAGAATTAAATGACAATAAGACATAACAGATGAAAGCAAGAAGGACTCCACATATTTACTTTTCATAAGAATTTTAGCTCTTCCGAGGAATTCTCATTAAGCTGAATTAAAATGCAAGCTTTAGTTTAAAATCTTAACCTTTTTCGGTATCATGTTTCTATTTTGAGACTGAAAGTTCATTATTTATGTACGAGATATTAAGCAATGCTATGTAGCTATTAAAATCATATTTTCAAAAACTCTAATGACATTTACAAGCACTTATACTGGAAAAATAGCTAGGAATAGAAGATGATCCCGTATAGCTTTAAATGAAAGTACAGATGTGTTGAATGATAGTTTTCAGATTGTATTTATTGATTTTTATTTGGAGAATAACTGCTTTACAATGTTTGGTTGGTTTTCCTCATGCAACACCACGAATAAGTATATTATCCACTCTTTGGTTAGACTGCCTCCCAGTTCCTGGCATCCCACCCTCTAGGTCGTCCCAGAGCACCATGCTGGGCTCCCTATGTTATCCAGCAACTTCCCATTAGCTAGCTATTTTGCATATGGTAGTGGCTATGTTTCATTGCTACTCTCTCCATTTGTCCCACTCTCTCCTTCTCCAGCTGAGTTCACAAGTCCTTCCTCTACATCTGTGTATTTATTTCTGCCCTTCAAATATTCACCAGTACCATTTTACAAGATCGCATGCGTATGCATTAATATACTACATTTGTTTTTCTCTTTCCGACTGACGTCACTCTGTATCCCAGTTTCTAGGTTCATCCACCTTAGTTCAACGGATTCGTATTTGTTCCTTTTCATGGCTGAGTCGTGTTCCATTGCATGTATGTCCCACAACTTCTTTTTCCATTGTTCTCTTGAGAGACATTAGGTTGCTTCCATGCCCTGCCTATGTTAAATAGTGCTGCAATGGACATTGGGTACGAATGTCTTTTTAGAGTTATGGTTTTCTCAGGGTGTATGGCCAGTAGGGGATTGTTGTGTCATATTGTAGTTTTAGTCCTACTTTTTAAGGAAACCTATGTTCCTTCTCCATAGTGGCTGTATCCATTTACATGCCTACTAACATTGCAAGAGGGTTCCCTTTCTTCCATGTCCTGTCCAGCGATTATTATGTGTAGAATTGTTGATGATGGCCATTGTGACTGGTGTGAGGTGATACCTCATGTAGTTTTGATTAGCATTTCCTGAATAATGAGCGATGTGGAGCATCTTTTCATGTGTTTGGTGGCCTTCTTCCTGTCTTCTTTGGAGAAATTTGTTCAGGTCTTCTGCTCATTTTTCAATTGGTTGCTTTTTTTCCAGTATTAGTCTCGATCATCTACTTGTGTACTTTGTAGATAATCCTTTCCCAGGATTCCATAACGTACATAATTCCTCAGAACATACCTTAGTCTTTTTGGACGGAAGAACATCAAGTGCCTTCTTTGGTGTGTATGTATGTACATGGCATGGGTTTATTTTCATTGTGCAGATCTTGCCCTTATTCCATTAGATTTATCCCTGAGGAGTTCATAGGTTTTGATGACATTATAATCAAGGGTATTCTTTAAAATGTCAATTTCTGGTCTCGTTTAGTATGCTGAAGTACGGAGCATTTTTATATGTTGACCTTGTATCCTGCAACGTTGCTGAACTCACTTTCATGCTTGTACCTCTTTTGTTGATTCATTTTCCACGTTAATCATCAGGTCGTCAGCAAGTACAGTTATATTGTTTTTTCAGTTCATATGATTTCGATTTCTTTTTTCTTGTCTTGTTACAGTGGCTAGGAGTTCCAGTACAGAGTTGAATAAAAGCCAAGAGAGCAGACATCCTTGCTTTGTTCCTGATCTTCAGGAGAAACACCATATGATGTCAGCTCTACATTTTTTGTAGATGCCGTTTATGAGGTTGGGGCAGTTTTCTTCCATTCCTAGATTGCTAAGATTTCCATATATAAATGATAAATATTGTCAGATGCCTTTTCTCTCTCTTTTGAGGTGAGACTGTGGTTTTTATTTTCAGTCCATTGATATGGTGAATTTCACTGATTTCTTCAAATGTTGGCCCAAACTTATGTTCTTGGGATAAACCCTACTTGTCATGCTACCTTGTACTTTTAATTGATTACTGATTTCCTGATGTGTCATTAAGGAATTTTGCATCTGTGTCTCTGAGGGATATTGATATTCTTGTAATATGTTTGTCTGGTTTGGGTATCAAGAGAATTCTGGCCTCAGAATGAGTTAGGTGTTTCTTTCTTCACTATTTTGGAATAGTTTGTGTATAACCAGGATTTTCTTCATAACTGTTTGTTAGGATTCACTACTAAGGCCATTTAGGATAGAGATTTTGTGCCTGTGGGTGTATGGGTGGGTAAGATTTCTAACTATGGATTTGAGTTTCAATAGATTGAGGTTATCTGTTTCTTACTGAGTGGCTTTCATAGGTTGTGTCTTTCAACAAAGTAGGGTATTTTATCTAAGTTGCCTGAAGTTGTTCACAGTTTACCCTTTCCTTTCAGTGTCTATAGGATCTGTACTGATGTTCCCTCTTTGATTCTTGATATTGGTAGTTTATGTCTTCTCTTTTTTCTTCGTCACTCGGCTTAGTCAGTTTTATTGATATTTTGAAGAACCTGATTTTAGTTTTTTCATTTCATTTTGTTTCTCTGGTCTCTGTTTCATTGATTTTTACTCTTTCATTTTCTTCTTTCTGCTTGCTGTGGATTTCATTTGTTCTTTTATAAGTTGTTTAAGATAGAGTCTTAGAGGATCGATTCAGAATCTTTCTTCATTTGTGTAAGTATTTAATCCTATCAGTTTCCCTCCAGGTACTGATCTAGCCATGTCCTGCAGCTTTTTATTATATTGTATATTCACTTTTATTCACTTCAACATATTTCCTGTTTCATTTGTGATTTCTTCTTTGACACATGAATTCTTTAGAAATATGCTACTTTGCTGATGTTTGGGAGACTCCTGGATATCAGGGGTTTTTTAATTTCTAATTTAAATCTGTTGAGATCAGAAAACATGCTTTGTATGATTTGAGTCACTTTAAGTATGCTGAGATTTGTCTGTCTTTTGAAGAATGTCCCGTATCCCCTTGAGAAGAGTTTTATCGTGCTTCTTGTTGGATAGACTGTTCTATCAGATGTCAGTTAGATCAAGTTGGTTGATAGTGCTGTTTAAGAGGGTTCTCTGGTAGCTCAGATGGTACAGAACCTGCCTGGAATGCGGGAGAGCTGGGTTTGATCCTTGGGTTGAGAAGATCCCTGGGAGGAGGGCTTGGCAACCCACTCCAGTACTCTTGCCTGGAGAATGGTTTAAAGGCTTCAACATCCTTACTGACCTTGGTTGGTTGTCTGTTTTGGCTTCCTTATTCAATCAGTTATTGAGTCAAGGCGAGGAAGACTGAGGTCCCTGACTGTAATCGTGGGTGTGTCTATTTCTTCTTTCAGTCTATTTCGTTGTTGTTTTCCTTATCTCTTCTTTTTAAAGCTATTTTTTAATACACTTAACTGACTTTGAAATTAGCAGATGTGTTGCTAAAGAAATTTGGAACACAAAGCGTCGAAACTAAAATTCAAGCTAGCCAGAGATATTTTTAGTGAGTAGAGTTAGGTCGATCCTTCAAACTTGTTCATGAGTCGTGCTCATTCTTTGTTGACATATTATGATGTATAAAAGCTATTTCAGAGAAGTAATGTGTAGTCATTACAATTTTATCATGGTTTGGTAGATAGGTTAAATTTATTGCCACAGATGAGTCATAGACTTTTAATGGTATAATTTCTTTGTATAAAATTTTGCCAGCAAATTTAAAAGGTAGCAAAGAAAAGATCAAATAATTTTGAAGTTATGATCAATACTGTTGTCTTTGGCTTAACCTTTGAGATTATGTAATTGTTTAAAAATCCATTTTCAAGATGATGTAAATGGCCCTTGTGACTGCTTCCGTGGGTTTTTTTCCTCAATTGCTGCTGCTGCTGCTAAGTCGCTTCAGTCGTGTCCGACTCTGTGCGACCCCATAGACGGCAGGCCACCAGGCCCCCACGTCCCTGGGATTCTCCAGGCAAGAACACTGGAGTGGGTTGCCGTTTCCTTCTCCAATGCATGCAAGTGAAAAGTGAAAGTGAAGTCACTCAGTTGTGTCCTACTCTTCACGACCCCATGGACTGTAGCCTACCAGGCTCCTCCGTCCATGGGATTTTCCAGGCAAGAGTACTGGAGTGGGTTGCCATTGCCTCCTCCATTTTTTCCTCAATTAACCATCCTTAATTACTGAATGCAGACCCGCGCGTACAGGAACGTGAAACATGAGTGGATAGGCAACAAGTGGCTGCCCAGTCTCGGCCTCCCGCACAACCGTAGCTATTTCGTGGAGTGCCTTGTGCACGTGCGGATGCTGGACCACTTGACCAAGAAAGCCCTTCGTGGGCAACTGAAAATGGTTGATAGTTTTCACAGGTCAGTCGGTGCAAGAAGTTCTCACTAGCCTGCTGAGAGATGTTTGCCTGCGGCCAGGTCTAAATTTTTTTTTTCTCTTGGAAACAGAAACAGTTTCCAGTGTGGAATTGTGTGCCTGCAAAGGTTGAACTATGACCAAAAAGAACTGGAAAGGAAAAGAGAAGAAAGCCAGCATGACCTGAAAGGCTAGTACAGTCCTATTTCTTGCTTCCCAGTGTATAAGCAGCCTCAGTGATTTCCTATTTGAAAGAAAACTTCAGGAAATGCTTTCCTTGGAGAAAACACACCTCGCATCATGACAGAGGAGGGAGGGATGGAAAGGACTGTTTTTGAGGTCGTCCTCTGTGGCCAGAGAACTTGTGCTCCGTCCTTGGGCTCACGTCGGTGAGCTCAGTCGTGTCTGACTTGTTGCGACCCCGTGAACTGTAGCCTACCAGGATCCTCCGTCCATGGGATTTTTTAGGCAAGAGTACTGGAGTGGGTTGCCATTTCCTTGTCCAGAGGATCTTCCCGACCTAGGGATTGAACCCAGGTCTCCTGCATTGCAGGCAGATTCTTTACCATCTGAGCCACCAAAGGTGCTGAGTACTCTGCAGATTGTAGATGCCACTGATTAATTCACAGAAATTCCTTGCTTAGGACTTTGCAGATGAAGTTACTGCTCAAAGATTACTTTTGTCATTTAAAAAAAGCAAAGTTAATATCTGATTTGAATGTGATGACTGTTTTAATTAATTTCCATTTATATGCACTATCAATTAATTCAATTAAAACATTGGGCTTTTAAAAAATTGAGTATCTTATACTGAAGTGAGTTTCTCTTTGTGCACGTGCTAACAAACTTCATGCATCTATCTGTGCGTCATGAATTGTTTTTTTTTCCCCTCCCTTCCTTTCTGCCTTCCTCATCTTTCTTTTTTGTAAAGTGTAGTTGATTTACAATGTTATATTAGTTTCAAGTGTGTAACAGTGATTCAGAATTTTTTCTTAACTTTTTTTTTTTTTTACTGGCTGTGCTGAGTCTTTGCTGCTGCACAGGCTTTTCCCTTGCTGCGGCAGGCGGGGACACTCTCTAGCGGTGGTTCCTCAGCTTCTCACTGCAGTGGCTTCTCTTGCTGTGGCTCCCGGGCTCTAGAGCACTGGCTCAATGGTTGTGGGGCATGGACTTGGTTGCTTCTTGGCATGTGGGATCTTCCTGGATCACGGATTGAACCCGTGTCTCCTGCATCAGCAGGTGATTCTGTGTCACTGAGCAACCAGGGAAGCCCTGATTCAGCAGTTTTACAGATTACACTCCATTTAAAGCTATTACAAAATAATGACTATATTTCCCTGTGCTGTACAATATATCTCTGTTGCTTAGCTATGTCATACATAGTCGCTTGTATGTCTTAATCCCATACCCCAATTTTGTCCCTCCCCAATTGTCCCTGAGATAAAGTTGTGAGATATATACATATACAGTGGACTATTACTCAGCCATAAAAGGAGAAAACTCGGCTATACACAACAATGCGATCGACCTAGAGAGTCTTCTGTTCAGTGAAATAAGCCAGGGAAAGACAAATACTCTCTGCTGTCACTGACATATGGGATTTTTAAAGTGAAATAAACAAACATACCAATCACAGTTATAGACAAATGTCCTAGCAGCTCCCTGCCTCTCTTCATCCCGCTTCCCTTCCCAACTCTTTCCTTTACTTTCCTCCCCGCTTCCTTCTGTGCTCTTCCTTCCCTTTCTCTCTCTGCTTTTCCTTTTTCTCCTCCTCTCTCTCCTTTCCATGCTCACTCTCCTTTCTCCCTCCACCCCATGCCTTTCAGTGACCATGTTGAGCCAAGGGGGTGTTGTTGTTGTTTTTCAGTCACTAAGTTGTGCCCAACTCTTTGTGACCTCATGGACTGCAGCTGTCAGGATGCTCTGTCCTCCACTATCTTCTGGAATTTGCTCAGATTTATGTCCATTGAGTCAGTGATGCCATCTAACCATCCCATCCTCTGCTACCCCCTTCTCTTGTGGCCTTCAATCTTTCCCAGCATCAGGGTCTTTTCCAGTGAGTTGGCTCTTCCCATCAGGTGGCCAAGGGGTAAATTAAGCTTATTTCTTTCTTTAGCACATTCAGTGGAGTAACACATAGAACAGGCTCAGCATCACTAAGTTGGTCTGTTTCCTGAGCTGACTATAGTATTAACAGATCCCTACCAGAAAATGTGCTGTGTCCAGGAATCACTCAACTTTTTAACTTTCTAATCGCAAAGTGAATTCTTCCTTTTATATCTTAGAGGTCGGAAAAAATTACATCTTTGGGCTGCTTTCCTTTTTCCAATTCACCTGCTTTCACATTTTAAGTATTTGATTTTACAGTTTTAAGCAAATCATGGGGCCGTGTGTGTGTGTTCATAATCTGAAATACATCACAACTTATCTTTGTTTCATGAAATGCCAGTTAAACACTAGATACTGTCATTTGGTCAATTTGTGATATATACAAGCTGTGCTTGTATCTATTTGCATTCATCAGGACAAGTATTTAAACTAAATTGGTGTGCTAGTTCAATATGACTAAGTTCCATCAATTTTATCGGTTGATTCCCTCATTTAGTGGGTGTTTTCATTTTTCTAAATAACTAACCTCAACATTTAAAACTAGCCTTGTCATTGGGAATCCAAAATTAATTTAATTTCTAACAAGAGCATGAGAAAGGGTGCAATTAGGATACTTGATAAAGTAAGTTTTAAATCAAAAAGATCAAATTTAAAACATAGAATGATAATCTGACAAACTGGGTTTAATAATTACTGTGAATTTTGACCCAATACAGATGTAAATATCATGAAATATCTACACTTACACATGTCCACATCAATAAGGTTTATTGGCAGAAGTCTTTTGCAAGGTAATTTGATAATACATATTATAATAACTAGAGAAATGTGTATAAACTTCATGACTACCACAGGGAAGTAAACATTCCATCTTAAAAAACTGGGAAAATATCTGGGCATGAAGACGTCCATCATGGTGTTACCTATAATAGTAATACATTAAAATCCACGTAAACATCCAGCAATAGGAAAATGACCAAATAAATAAGAGTATCATGAAATTGATAGAATTTTGTATAGCCATTAAAGAAGTAAAAATCATGGAGGCTCTGTAGGAACATAGAACATTCCATACTAAAATGTTATATGCTGTCTGTGCTATCATTTAATTTATGTGAGAACCACAGAACTAGAACTATTTATCCAATGTGTGCTTAGGGAGAATATGTCAGACTCTGTGCTAAAAACAACAGGCAGAAGCTGGCATGTAAAACCTTTGAGTATTTAATAAGTGTTTATGTGTAGTTTGTTTAATGCAGTGCTTGCTGTGTTAGTTTGCTGGGGCAACAATATCGAAGCCCTAGAGACACCTACTGCCTCACACTTCTGGAAGCCAGAAGTCCACAACCAAGGTTCAGGCAGAGCTGACCCCTCCTGAGGGTCAGGATGGCATCTCCCCCATGCCTCGCCCGTCAGTGCTGGTGGTTTGGCGATAATCACGGGCGCGCCTGGGCTGCGGGAAGCACCACCTCCATCTCTGCCTTCGCCTTTATATGGTGTTCTCCCCGTGTGCTGGTCCGTCTCCGGATTTTTGCTTTTTTAAGGATACCACTCACAATGGATTGGGCCCACCCAAGCTTAGTGGTGAAGAAGTGCCTGCCAATGCAGGAGACTTAGGTTCAATCCCTGGGTCAGGAAGATCCCCTGGAGAGGAAAATGGCAACCCACTCCAGTATTCTTGCCTGGGAAATCCCATGGACAGAAGAGCCTGGTGCGCTACAGTTCATGGAGTTGCAGAGTTGGACATGACTTAGCAACTAAACAACAACGTGTGTGTGTGCTTGCTAAGTCACTTCAGTCATGTCTGACTCTGTGCAACCCTATGGACTAAAGCCCGCCAGGCTCCTCTGTCCATGGGATTCTCCAGGCAAGCATACTGGAGTGGGTTGCCATGCCCTCTTTCAGGGGAGCTTCTCGACCCAAGGATCAAACCCATGACTCTTATGTCTCCTACATTGCAGGCAGGTTTTTATCACTTTAATAGTAGGACTCAGTGCCCCCTGGGGAACCCTAGCAACAACAATGACCTCTAATTAAATCCATCCCCTCGGTAAAGATGGGCTCTCTAAATAAGGTCAGCCTCTGAGGCGCTGGCGGTTAAGCACTCCAGTAAATGAATTTATTGTGGATGGGGCTGAATTCAACCCATTACATTTAGGATACTATAACGTTTTAGTAAATATTGGCTAATATTGTTATTATTCTTGCCAATAGTATTAAGAGCAGTAGTCAGAATATCATGAGATTGTGTGTTGTGAAACCAATCGCATTAACAAAATAGGATGAAAACCGTTGATTTTCTAGGGTGATAAGTTTCTAAGTAATCAGGAGTTTTTTGTTTCCTTCTTCTGTTTTTCTCACCCTTATTTTAAAATTTTTATCATGCCTATCCTTCTCTAGATTTCGCACTATTTAAAAAGGGGGGAAATCTAAAACATCTCTTAAATATTAATATAAGCAGTTGCCATTCAACCATAAATACAAATTCCCAGGCTTTCCTCTCTTTCCCATCTTCAAACAGTGTCTTTTTCGTCTCCAATAGAAACACACCTGTGAAAAGTCCAGCTCCCTGATGGAGGAAGACAGAGGCTCTTTTCTTTCATTCTGTCTTTAACTATTACTTGAAACAGCAGCCTTCTCAGCTGCCTTCGTGTCCATTCCGAGGACTCTCTTTACTTTCCGGCCACACCGTGCGGCATGTAGGAGCTCAGCTCACCAACCAGGGGTCGAACCCTTGCCCCCTGCACTGGAGGCGCGGTGTCTTAACCACTGGACCTCCAGGAAAGTCCCAGTTCTTAGAATGTTACTTCACCATCTCTGCTTTTCCTGGCAGGAAAAACAAGGCATAATGTTTAAATTTCTCTCATCTCTGCTGGTGACTGTGTAGTGATTACAACGTACGTGTTACTGCCTGTGGACTGTTTGTAGGAAAAAGGCCCTCAGGCCAGGTGACAAAATCTTTGCCTGTTTTAAAGTTATTCTTTTCTGTCATGATCTTTTTAAATATTTGTTTTCCTCCAGGTATCTGGTCTGTTGGATTTCTGTCTTCCTTGTGTGTCACCATCCTTGAGTTAGGACCCAGTGTTTTGTTTTCAGGAAACAAAATCTTGGATTGTGTAGCTTTCAGATTAAGAAGAAATGAATGATAAAGGTAACCGTCATTTTGGAGTATTGATGGGCCACTTTTAAATATATATATATATAACTCATAGATTATTCAGCTAAAATTTTTATAACTTATTTTATTTTATTTGACCATGCTGGTCTCCGTTGCTATGCGGGCTTTTCTTGTTGCAGAGAGAGGGCACTCCCCTCTGACTACAGAGCTGGGCCCTGGGCTCGCAGCTCAGTGTTCGGGCCCCAGGGTCCAGAGCACAGGCTCAGTACCGTGGTGTACGGACTGTTGCTCCAGACGTATGGGATCTTCCTGGACCAGTGATCGAACCTGAGTCTCCCGCACTGGCAGGCAGATTCTTTACCACTGAGACATCTGGGAAGCCCCCAGGAAAGAAATTTTAAATTAAAAATGTATTGTTTTCACCTCATAAGATACAAACTGTCTTATTAAAATAGTAAGACTCAGTATTAACACGAGGGTGAGGCAGAAGCCACAGTCCCTGGGACCGTAGTCATGAGCCCTTCTGTCTGGCCCTGCTCCTGATATCTCAGGGTCCCTACAGTTTTAGAAAGACATTTCATGTGCAAGAAAACAGAGGATCCGTTAAATGAATTATTATTCATCCAGATGATGGGATGCCTGACGATCATTAAACACTGCGTTAAGGACAATATTTCATGGAAAATGTTCACGATATATCAAGTGAAAGAGTAAGCTAATATAATACAGATTCGATTTTCTGCAATAATGATTAAAAAGTGTGGAAGTGTATACATCAAACTTAAACCATCATTGTTTCTAGGCAATGGCACAATGGAAAAAGCTTTGTGATTTTAGCATTTTATCGTTTCTTTAGATGAACATGCACTGATTATGAAATTGGGTGGACTGAAGTTGGGGTCTGTTATAATGTTGAGGGCTGAGGTAAAGCCATTATATAAAGAATCTTGAATATATAACACACTGGAGTATTAACACCCATTCATTTGTTTAATCACTTAACCATTAATTCATTTAACAAATACTTTCTACCCTTTTACTCTATGATAATCACTGAGGAAGGGCTTCCCAGGTGGCTCAGTGGTAAAGAATTCTCCTGCCAATGCAGAATCCCCTGGGTCAGGAAGATCCCCTGGAGTAGGAAATGGTAACCGTCTCCAGTATTCTTGCCTGGAGAATGCCATGGACACGGAGCCTGGCGGACTACAGTCCATGGGGTCTCCTATGAGTCGGACAGGGCTTAGCGAATACACAACAACAAAAAGTCATGGTGGAGGCCACCACGGATATACAACAGTGAGCAAAACAAACTCTCCCTGCCCTTAAGGAGCTTAGTGGGGAAAAGGAGAAGTAATAAGAATCACCCAAGTACATGTATAATTATATCCATGATAAGTGCAGTGAAGGAAAGGAATAGTGCTATGAGGGTCCATGGCAGGAATGCAATATCCATATTAAATTTTTAAATTATTATCTAATCAAAATATATAGTGCCTCCTTGTGTGTGTGTGTGTGTGTGTGTGCGCGCGCTGTGTATTGTACGTTGTCACCAGCAGCATCATCTCAAGTGAATACTCCAAAACTAGGAAAAGGAAATTCTAGCGAAAACATCTAGAAATACCAAAAGAGTCTGAAAATTCTTCAAAAGTAATATTGAAAAAAAAATACTGAACCTTTGCATGATGAATCCTGGATAATTGCCTGAAGCTCTTAGTGGTGGACCCCTGAAGATTTAGTTTTCCACCATGCTCTTATCATGCATGCATTTTCCCTCAGAAGCTGAAAGATAAATCTGACAAGCTCTGGATAAACACTGGCTAAGACTCTACACTTGCTGGTATGGGAAGGCGACATGACTTAGTCCCTGTTATCATCAGGTCTCCTATTAGGCAGCCTCGGCAAGGAGTCTGGATAGATCAACGTGTCAGGCTGCGTGCTTGGTGATGATTCAGACTGGGGTTGAGTTGAAGTCGCCACTCAAACAACTGGGAGTGTACAGCCGTGCACAATTCCATTTAAACTGCAGGAAAAGTGAGAAGAGGGATAGGGTTTTGAACCCTGGCCCAGGTGGCATTGTGGTCAAGAATCCACCTGGCAATGCGAGCGACACAAGGGACCCGGGTTTGATCCCTGGGTCAGGAAGATCCCCTGGAGGAAGAAACGGCAGCCTGCTCTACTATTCTTGCCTGGAGAATCCCATGGACAGAGGAGCCTGGCTGGCTACAGTCCATGGGGCTGCAGAGAGTCAGACACGACTGAAGAGACGCACACATCACTTTGAAACATGTTTATTTAGTCTCGTAAGAAAATGAAGGGGGAGCAGAAGAAACCGCTCGGCTGGCACCAGGACTTGCAGCTGGAGCGGCTCACGGTCCGCTCGCCTGGGCTCCGGGATTTCGCTCAGCTCAGACACGCGTTCCTGATTCCCCAGTCTCCTTACAAAGAGAGTCAGGCACTATTTCACTTTCCAACATCAATACAACAGGTCTAGTTTTCTTAAGTCAATGAGGGCATGATAGATCTGATGACCTTTTGTTGGAATGTCATTTATTAGTATGAGTAAATTATTCTCCACGGCTGAATTGATACCTATAGTAGATATATCTTCCTCCAGAGGCAGCAGAAAAGTCTACCGCTTTACCCTCTCGTGCACTGCAGAGATCTATTGTAGGCAGATTACAGATTTTCAGCTTTGGACTTGCAAAGGTGACCCCAGTGATGATGACTATTTTTTCTAATCTGTTTAGGAAATGCTATCATTCTCCTTCAATCTGATTATCTATATCTATAGGAGTATACCTTCAAAGGCTATGTATTTATTTAATCTAACAGGGAAAATGGAAAAAGTGACAAGAACGCTAGTCAAATTTCTTGGGCTCTTTTTTCAGGGAAGTAAGAAAAGTAATGAATTGACATTTCAGAGCATTGTTTATTTGCTTTTATAAGAGTTGTACATACCTGATTTTCTTTAATCTTAACCGTAACATTTGAAGTATAATCTTTGCATTTAGCTTATACTGTGAAGGTCTCCTATGTATTAAATACTGTTTACATATTTTGGAAACAGCAAGTCTTGCTCTCATCAAATTTATCTTTACATGAGGAAAATGAGATCCAGGCTTTCGAGGTGTCCATATCTTGTGCCTGGAACTTAATAAGTGGTCCGTAAATATTGACTGTGTAAAACAGAATAGGAGTTCAGTCAGGGCTGCCTGTTTCCACAACCCAGACTTTGTTCTGAGTAGTGTGTGTGTGTGTGTGTGTGTGTGTTTGAGAATACTATTCAGCCACAAAAAAGAAGGAAGTCTTGCCATTTGCAGGAACATGGGTAGATCTTGAGGGTATTATGCTAAGTGAAATGTCAGGCAGAGAAAAACAAAGGCTGTGTTATCTCATTTATATATGGAACCAAAAAAAAAAGCAAACAAACTCACAGAAAAAGAGATCAGGATTGTGTTTGTCAGAGGCAGAGATGAAGAGTGAGGGAATTGGATGGGGTGGTGAAAAGGTAAAAACCTTATGGATTCAGATTATTCTCCCCACAAAGTATATTCTTTAACAACTCTCTCCGAATAAATTTTGGAGAGGCTCGCTTTCTTAATTCAAATATAACTGAAATACCTTTTTAAAAATGAACTATCAGTGCGTGCAAACATAAAGAAACAGTGCAAGCCATAATGATGTAGTTCAATGGATTTTTAAAAATAATAATAGTAATAATAAAAATAAAATCTTAGATAACCAGCACCCATATCAAGAAACAGAAGCTCCCTAGCATCTCAGGAGCCCCCGCTGAGTGTCTCTAAGTCACTGCCTTCTCTTCCCACTTCGAAGATAATCTTTATCTTGACCTTTTTTCTGGCATGTGGGATTTCCATTGTGGCATGCAGAACCCTTAGTTGCTGCATGTGGGATCTAGTCCCTGACCAGGGATCAGATTGTCCCCCTGCATCAGGAATGTGGAGTCTTAACCCCTGGACCACCAGGGGCGGCCCCGTCCTGAGTTTTTACCCCATACTTTAATTTGCCTGTGTTTCAACTTCAAGTTAATTTTAGAAACCAGTAATACCCTCTTTTTCCAGGGAAGGAAATTCTACTCTTCAGGGAAGTTGCTTTACCTAAGACTGACCGTGCAGGTGGCATGTCTCCCAGTTCATTATAAGTCCCAGAAGGATAATGTTCGTATCATGGTCAACTTCCAAAATCAAGATGGAACCGTCCAATGTTTGAGTCACATGTCAAGGCTGATGTCCCCCCCACACACCAAAAGGGTAATGTAAAGAGGGCTTCCCAGGTGGTGCGGTGGTAAAGAACCCACCTGCTAATGTAGGAGGTGCAGGAAACCCGGGTTCAATCCCTGGGTCGGGAAGATCCCCTGGCAACCCACTCCAGTATTCTTGCCTGGAGAATCCCATGGACAGAGGAGCCTGGCAGGCTATAGTCCATAGGGTCACACAGAGTCAGACAGACATGGCTGAAGCAACTTAGTGCACACGCATGCACGCGCACACACACACACACACATTGTCAAGATCTGAATATATATGTCCCTCCAAAATTCATATATTTAAACCTAACCCCCAAGGTGGGGCCTGGGAAGTGAGTCAGTCAAGAGGCAGAGCCCTCATGAATGGATTGGTGCCTTTATAAAAGCAGTCCAACACATTTCCCTTGCCTTTTCCACCATGTGAGTTTTCAGCAAAGAAATGGTCATCTGGGAAGTGGGCTCTCACCATCCATTCAATCTGCCAGCTCCTTAATCTTAGGCTTCCCAGCCACCAAGAAACATAGTTTATCCAATCCGTGGTGTCATATCTTTTTGTCTTTTCACACTGTTCATGGGGTTCTCAAGGCATGGATGCTAAAGCCGTTTGCCGTTCCCTTCTCCCGTGGAGGTTGCACGGCATGGCTCACAGTTTCACCGAGTTATACAGGGCTGATGCTGGGAAAGATCGAGGGCAGGAGGAGAAGGGGACGACAGAGGATGAGATGGCTGGATGGTATCATCGACTCAATGGACGTGAGTCTGATCAAATTCCAGGAGACAGTGAAGGTCAGGGAAGCCTGGTGTGCTGCAGTCCATGGGTCAGAGAGTCAGACGCAGCTGAGAAACTGAACAGCAAGAGCCGGCGGCAGTTCGTCATGGCGGCCAGAGCGGAGCAATACACCTACTTGTTACCTGTTGGTTTCATGGAAGCTCTCAGACCAGTTAATCACACTTAGGGTAGAGTCAGTGGCCTTAAAACACAATCTTTCTTCAAGAAAAGACACTCACTGACTTTTTTTCTCTCAACCCTGGAAAGTTTCAGTCAGTTACATTTGGTCACGAAAAAAATGATAATGGCATGAAGGATAACCTGAAAATTTCAGCCAAAGAAATACTGGGATCATTAGATCATTACTATTGGCCACACCTCGGAGCATGTGGGATCTTAATTCCCAGATCAGGGATTGAGCTTGTGCGCCCTGCATTGAAAAGCAAAATCGTAACCACTGGACTGCAGGGGTAGTTCCTGGGATCATTGCATTACTAACTTTGATACCCTCAGAAATTTATTTGGCAGTCACAATGTCTCTGAAAGGATTAAGTCAACTTTTAAATATCTGTTACCTTACCGCTGAAAGAAATGCATCGTGTGTATTTCACAAGGTACCCCTGAAGTGTAGATTATTTCAGCTGATAGTTTCTGAGAGCAATAATAATAACAATAATAATAATAAAGCATTTTTCCTGCCTTTTCATTCAGAGGTCTTAGAGAAAAATTAATTGGGGAGTTTTAATGATTTCACTTTGGCTTTAGAGCTCTCTAATTATAATTAATCAGAGAATAAACATCTTGTATACAATTTTCACTTCCAAAGTCATATACCAAATATCTTTGATTTTTCATGGGTTTGCCAGTGAACATTCACTCTTCTTGTCAAGGAACCCACTCTCATAGCAGCAATTCGTCTTACCCTGGTGGCCTCTTGATTACAGCAAGCCATGTGAATCCAGTGTTTCAAAGTTATTTTTTACATGGAAAAAGAAAATACACCCGTTAACCCTAAATGACATTGTCAGCTGTCAACCTATCAATGACTGACATATTTCACTTGCTCAAATTCAAAAAAGCTGTTCTGTAATGTCTGAAAATTGATTCTGAAGAGTGCATATGCTATTAGCCTACTTATTCATTCAAACAATGACTACACTCTGTCCAGAGATGTGATTCTGTCCATGTACAAGTACATACTTGCATCTGTACTTCTCTCTGTTGACGTAACTACAGGAAGAGCTGTGAGCCATTCTCTCTGGGGATAGGATTAGAAGAGACTCATTGTTACATTTTATATCTCCATATTGTCTGACGAACTCACAATCAAGTTTATTAGGTATAAGTCTCAGGCTGTAAACTGAAGTGTACAAAAAACATCTTTTCTCAGTGTGATTTTTCCCATTTTTATTTTTTTTCACTTTGTATTTTGTGTTGGGGCGTAGACAGTTAACAATGTTGTGATAGTTTCAGGTGGACCACTAAGGACTCGGCCGCACGTATGCCTGTATCCATGTCTTTGTGTTTTGTGTTGGGGCGTAGACAGTTAGCGATGTTGTGATAGTTTCGGATGGACCACTAAGGGCTTTGCCGCACATGTGCCCGTATCCATGTCTTTGTGTTTTGTGTTGGGGCATAGATAGTTAGCAATGTTGTGACAGTTCCGGGTGTGATAGTTCCCCACTAAGCGCTCGGCCGCACATATGCCCGTATCCATGTGTGCTCAGTCGTTAGGTCATGTCCGATTCTTTGCGAAACCATGGACTATTACCCTGCCAAATTCCTCTGTCCGTGGGATTTTTCCCGGCAAGAATACTGGAGTAGGTGGTGATTTCCTCCTCCAGGGGATCTTCCAAACCCAGGAATCGAATCTGTATCTCTGAGTCCCCCACATTGCAGGTGGATTCTTTACCACTGAGACTTGGGAAGCCCCATATACATGCATCGACTCTCCCCTAACTCCCCTCCCATCGAGGATATCACATAACACTGAGCAGAGTCCCGTGTGCTGTGCAGTAAGTCCTTGTTGACTGCCCATTTTAAATATAGCACCGTGTAATGCAAGAGGCCACACCAACACAGCTAGTGTTAAATCAGCAGCTGGAAGCGCAACAATCTAGATTTTCACATTTTCTTTCTGTTACCTTGGAGCCTACAGACACCCTTGTTCCAATCTGGTTTTTATCTGCTGGTCCATGGAATCAGCTGTATCCTCCTCTTCTGACTGTGAGGCCTCTTCACACCCTCTGGATGTCCTTAGACCAAGTTTTTTCCTGCTCCTAGGCGGAGAAGGCAATGGCACCCCACTCCAGTACTCTTGCCTGGAAAATCCCATGGACGGAGGAGCCTGGTAGGCTACAGTCCATGGGGTCGCTAAGAGTCGGACACGACTGAGCGACTTCACTTTCACCTTTCCCTTTCATGCACTGGAGAAAGAAATGGCAACCCACTCCAGTATTCTTGCCTGGAGAATCCTAGGGACGGCGGAGCCTGGTGAGCTGCCGTCTATGGGGTCGCACAGAGTCGGACACGACTGAAGCGACTTAGCATAGCATAGCATAGCATAGGCGCGCAGGAAGCACTCCCCATGTCCTGTCTGTTGTAACTAGCAGAAACTCCATGAGGCTCACCTGCTCAAACATATGAAGATACACAATAAGCAAGATTAAATCAGATAGTAATCACTGTTGGCAAGGACATTAAAACTGGATATTAGAATAGGAAGTTCCTGGGGTGGGGCACCTATGTCAGAGGGGCAGTCAAGGATGGCTTCTTGGAAGTGGTGCTATTTGAGTTGACGTGCACATCGCTGTCTCCACGATAAGACTGTAAATTTAAGGTAGGACATGATCAGATTCATTGAAAATCTCAAAGACCTGGCATGAAAAGGGTACAAAATGGTCCAGCTGGTGTCCAGAAGCAGAAGTTCATCAGGCAGCACACCTGGACGTGGGCTCCTGGGAGGCATTAATCCCATTATTTGTCTCCTCTACCCTGTTAGGGTCCATTCCTTTCAGGACTCAACCTCCATAGATAAAGTCTAAGAGTTCAGGCTGGGTCACGTGCTCCCCACTGCTTAGGGAAGATCAAGATATCTTTATTTCTAATTTCACCAGTAATTCTCCAAAAAGAAGTTGCCCTGCACGTTATGCCACCAAAAATGGGTGAGTGCACGATGGACATCACTGCAGATTTTCACCATCTTCTCAGCATCTACAGCGAGGCTCCCACTACAGCTTCACTTAGCACATTCCATCTTGAGGAGGAAATCTGTCGTTTTGTGTAGTGATTGGCTCAAGAAGGTTCTTCCCTAGAATGGACTAATATCAAATTATTTCCTGCCCTTCCCCAAATCTTGTTTAAGAAGGTTGGCAAGTTGAATTAAAAATAGTTAAAAACGAGGTAGACATCTTGATCCACCCCAAGGAGGTTTATTTGCAAAACAGTCTGAAGCCCTTCCCGTGGCATAGCAGACGCTTAGTGATCTTAGTCCTGAGACAGACTATGGAGTTGGAAGGAAAAGACTGGGTCTGGGTTTTGTCTTAATTCATCACTAGTAATATGGTTTGGGATACTTATTAATGCCACTAAAGCCTCTTTCTTCATCTTTTAAGCAGGAAAATAATACGACAACATGGGTTTTCATGAGAGCAAACAATGTAAGGTCTGCAAGAAGGAAGTACTTAATTAAATGCACATCCCCTAGCGCTAATCACTAACACCAGTGTTCTAAAGCCAACTCGTGCCACCAACTTAGCATTTGTACCAAAGAAAATTGATCAGAGTGGGGTTTAAAACCATGGAGATCCTCTAAACTCTGACCCTATTCATTGAGTTCCTTCCTTACCTTAAAGTTATCTTTTTCCTTTCTATAAGCTTATATTTGCTTGTATTGTTATGAGACTGCATTTTACAAATTTTGTTATGCTTACATTTTAGTTTTATATTAGATGGCTCAAGCAGATTAAACTGGATTTACAACCATCCCAAGCAACCCTGATACAGCCAATAATCGTATATAACATCTACAGTCTCTGAATAGCACTGGTCTGTTTGATAGAGGAATTTAGACCTCCTCAACACTTTCCATTTTGCATTCCATCCATCTTTACCTTAACACATTCCTCTGTTCCAAAAGCCTCCTTGTAGTTTATTTTCCAAAGCAAACATATTGTTTCAAAGTTATAAAGCTCTTTAGGTTTGGCAGGAAGTCTTATCATTGGACAAGCTTTTGATGCAATTATATTGTTGGGTGGAAACTTGAGTACCTCTCCTTATTTCAGTGGAGTGCAACATAAAGGACGGCTTGGAGTCCAGGGTAATATAATCAGATAGGAACTGAAGTCAGAGGATTTACCCCACCCATCAGCTTCGCCTCTGTGATTTACATTAATATTAAAGGTAGATCGAATGTTCCACACACCCTGAGGCTCTTTACCTCACTACCACTAGGGAGTAGAAATCTGCATTATTTTTTTTTTTATATATAAATTTATTTATTTTAGTTGGGGGCTAATTACTTTACAATATTGTAATAGTTTTTGCCATACATTGACATGAATCAGCCATGGGTTTACATGTGTTCCCCTTCCTGGACCCCCCACCCACCTCCCTCCCCATCCCATCCCTCTGGGTCATCCCATTGCCCCGGCCCTGAGCCCTTGTCTCATGCATCGAACAAGGTATGGTGTTCTGTTTCACATATGATAATGTACATGTTTCAGTGCTATTCTCCCAGAACGTCCCACCCTCACCTTCTCCCTCAGAGACCATAAAATTGTTCTATGCATCTGTGTCTCTTATTCTGTCTCGCATATAGGATCATTATGATGCAGGTTTGATTCTAGACATGGTGAGGCTTTTTAAAAATGATTTTATTTATTTTCGGCTGTGCTGGGTCTTTGTTGCCGAGGGGGCTTCTCATGCGGTGGCTCATCTTGTTGCAGAGCAGGAGCTAGATCTCGGGCACTCAGGCTTCCACGGCTTCCACACGTGGGCTCAGCAAGGTGGTTCCCGGTCTCGAGAGCACAGGCTCAAGAGCTGTGGTGCGTGCACTTCGTTGCTCTGCAGCACGTGGAATCTTCCAGAACCAGGGATCAAACCCAAGTCTCCTGCACTGGCAGGTGGATTCTATACCACAGAGCCACCAGGGAAGCCCAGTGAGGACTTTTTTTTTTAAAGAACAATTTAAAGTCAAATGTTGCTTAAGCCGTTGCTTAAATTAAGGGCTGGCTGTGTTGTTTGGTAAAAGCAGAGAGACAGAAGACAGCAAGGAACAATGAAAATTTAAGGAAGAGGCAGATGTCAAGGCCTGTAATGATTATAGGTGTGTAGTTTTCAGTCTTAAAATGTGTAAGAATTGAATCTTAAGTCAAGGTTTAGCATTGCTTCTTCCTCTATGAAAAATTGTTGTTGTTCAGTCACTCAGTCATGTCCAACTCTTTGTGACCCCGTGGACAAGCAGCACGCCAGGCTTCCCCGTCCTTCACTGTCTCCCAGAGTTTGCCCAAACTCATATGCATTGAGTCAATGATGCCATCCAACCATCTCATTCTCTGTCACCTCCTTCTCCAAAAATCTTGCCCTTAATCTTTCCCAGTATCGGGGTCTGAAATAAATAAGTTCACAGAAAAGACAACAAAATCCATCGCATAACAAACGCATTGAGTAGCCGTCACTGGAGACGGCAGTGCAGGCCGAGTCTGGGGGTCAGGGGCCCCCGCGTGCAGCGTGGGGCTCACGCGTCTCCTTGTGTGACGTTTCACCACGCTAGGCCCTCCACAGCCATGCTCTGGTCGTTAAATGCTCGTTGCTGTGTGCTTCCCTCGTGACTGTGGGTTTAAAAGGATTTAGAATACTCAACGGAGAAGGCAATGGCACCCCACGCCAGTACTCTTGCCTGGAAAATCCCATGGATGGAGGAGCCTGGTAGGCTACAGTCCATGGGGTCGCTAAGAATCGGACACGACTGAGCGACTTCACGTTCACTTTTCCCTTTCATGCACTGGAGAAGGAAATGGCAACCCACTCCAGTGTGCTTGCCTGGAGAATCCGAGGGACGGCGGAGTCTGGTGGGCTGCCGTCTATAGGGTTGCACAGAGTCGGACACGACTGAAGCGACCTAGCAGCAGCAGAATACTCAAGCTTCAAAAGTCAAGCAGTTTCTTGGCTGAAGTTAGGCTGATTTTTATTTTTTTAAACACAGAATCCAAGGTCGGGGAATTGAATATCCTTCCTGTCGGTATCTATTACTAACGGAGGCAGTTGCCAGGGCAAGGAGGGCTGTTTCTACACTGGCAGAGAAAATCACGTAAAATTGTCTTGATTGTTGTTAAAGTTCTCCAATACAAGAAAGGTGATCATAATTAGTTTCTTTTTCTTCGACAATGAGTCTTGCTGCTGGTATTCTTTTAAGAATTTATTTTATTTTTCCGGGTTCTATAGCCAGTTATTCATATGTCTGCCTGCCCCTAAGCAGAGAACATAATTTAGACATTTCCTCTCTCTAGTAGTTAAAACACTGCCTGAAATAGGTGATGAGGAAAACAAAATGAATGCCTGGATAGCAAATGAAAGAACCTCGGGGTCGCAGAGAGGAAGGAATATAATCTGTGAGACTGAAATTGGCATTCCTTAATTATAGCAGGTGATGCTATGCTTTTGGAATGGAGAATATATGAATTAATGGCTTCCTTTCCAAATTATGTTAAAAATAAACTTAGGAGAAACTAAAAGAGCTGCAGTCTTAGACCATACAGTCTTTTCATATTTATTTTTAAATCTGTTGACTTGGTTGGGCCAGGTCTACGTTGAGTCATACGAATCCTTAGTTGAGTTCTCTGGGCTCTAGTTCCCTGACCAGGGATCAAACCCGAGCCCCTGCATTGGGAGCAGAGTCTTAGCCACTGGACCACCAGGGAAGTCCCCATCAAGTCTGTACTTAGGTTATCAGGTCTTTCATATATATATATATAGCAGTATATTTCTCATTGCATGTTTATTTTTATATAATTTTATTAGTAAACCAGTTTAATCACGTCAGTGACTCTAAGGCTTAATAGTACACATGCATTTGCAATGGATCTTTATACAATTTTATATACAGATATATAATTTTATTGATGTTTTTGGCTGTGCTGGATCTCGAGCAGGGCTGCCCTCCAGGGCTACCGTGTCCGGGCTTCCCATCGCGGTGGCTTCTCTTCTTGCGGAGCACCGGCTCTAGGCGTGTGGGCCTCAGTGGTTTCCGCTTGCAGGCTTTAGTTCCCAGGTTCAATAGTTGCGGCACAGGGCTTAGTTGCTCTGCGACCTGTGGGATCCTCCCGGATCAGGGATCGAACCCGTGTCTCTTGCGTTGGCAGGTGGATTCCTCACCACTGAACCACCAGGGAAGTCCCTGCAATGTATCTTTATTGAAGGGCTGGGAGGAACTCAAAAGTTTTCTCCTCAAAGTTGGAGGTCAAGATTAGAGAAGAACATAATTGCCCCAGGGGAAAAAAAAAAAACCAAGGAATTCCTCTTGTTTCACAGAATCTACCTCACCCTTTAAATGTATAGGGGCAGAGAATCAGAGTGATATAATGGAGAAATAAAAAACCCCTTTCCATGTGGAATAACCAGGATTCTACCCATGATGAGCATCTGCAAAATTGCAGGCAGACACCAACCTGAAGTCGAAGGCAACTTAAGTTATGGCTGCAGCTAAAATGAATCTGTTGAGGTGGTTTTCTCTCTTTCCTTGGGAGATTTTCTAAGGTGAGAGCCAGAGAGAATATGGCACTTCGATGCAGTTAAGCCGTGACAGAGCTAATATTCATTGTTTCAAGGCAGCATCAATGTCACTTTGATTGGGCTGTTTATTTTTAAGGCCACTGTCTTTTGGATCTGGATTGGCAACTGAATCCCCCCCTTTATTATTGACTTGGGTATTGTTATGGAGCTGATAAAAATGTTTGGGTTGGTTACAAGTTCCAATTCCAAAGAGCTCCAAGCAGCCCTACGGCGCAGTTCTGTGTGCTCTTTGGAATCGTTCATTTTCTGAGTGTCAGGATGCGAAAAGACTTCTCTGAATAGAATTGAAAATCGTTTGTGCCTAAGGACCTAGGCTGTTTTTTCTATTGCACACTGTTGTTTAAAGCCTTCAGTAGTTTTTTAACGAGATTTTTTTTTATAAGGAGAAAATGCATTCTTCACTTCAGAAAAATAATTGATGAGGAAAACATTTTGACACATCTTGAAAGCACCACAAATGATGAGCGAGGTCTTGATTAAGAGTCCTTATTAGTTTCTGTTTGCTTTCCACATCGAGCGACAGAAGACGAACTAGCTTGTTTATGTGGCTGGTGCCATCCTTGACTTTTCTTTTATGTTTTTCAGGCAATGAAATTCAACACATACTTATCTAGTATCCCTCCCTCCACTGAACACTATCTACCTGTATGTTTTAAACCAAAAAGTCAAATGAATCTTTATTCATCCCGTGCAAACTGCCTTCCACACACAAAGGGAAACAGAGGGATCCTTTTAAAATACAAATCCACTGAAGCCACCACTCTGCTCAAAACCGTGTAATTAATGGGAACCTTGTGATGATGGACGGTGTGTCCAAGGTGTGCGTGCATGCATGAGCGTGCCTGCTCAGTCGCTCAGTCGTTTCTGACTCTTTGTGACCCCATGGACCGTAGCCCCCCAGGCTCCTCTGTCCATGGGATTTTCAAGGTAAGAATACTGGAGTGGGGTGCCATTTCCTTCTCCAAGGGATCTTTCTGACCCAGGGATCGAACCTGGGTCTCCTGGGCCTCCTGCAGTACATCAGGGTAATTGCCACTCTACTTCATGAATTTGTTGGTGGATATATGAATTAATTCATGCAAAGTACTTGAAAACTGTATCTGATATACAGGAAGCACAGAATAAACATCCTTTTAGACTCAGTGCTGTTAACAATGATTCCTGCGTAAACTAGTTCTCATAGTCATTTTAGATATTACTTTTAGCTATTCATTTAATAAAATGTCTTTTATTCATATGAAATGTCTTTATTTAAAATAGACATTTTGTTAAATGAATGCTAAATACTGAAGATGTGAAGATAAATACTATCATTTCTTTCCTTAGGAAGAGAGGAGTGTAATATACAAATCATTTTAAATATAACTGGAAAAATTACTGCAACATTTGAAGTCCAACTGGGTTGTTGCTTTTTTTTTTTTTTTATTAAATTTATTTATTTTAGTTGGGGTTGTTGCTTTTTTGACCGTGCTCTGCCTTCGCTGCTGCGTGCGGGCGTTTCTCCAGCGGCTGAGGGCAGGGGGCGCGCTCCAGCTGCGCCGTGCAGGCTTCTCGTCGCGGCGGCTCCTCTGTTGCAGAGCGCGGGCTCTGGGCGTGTGGGCCTCAGTAGCTACAGCGCCGGGCTCCGCGGGTCAGTGCGCCGCCCTAGAGAGTCGGGCTTCCGTGACTATGGCACACGGCGTAGCTGCTCCATGGCATGCGCGACCTTCCCGGACCAAGGATGGAACCCACGTGCCCTGCATTGGCGGGTGGATTCTTATCCACTGTACCACCCAGGAAGTCCTTTAAATTAATTTTAAAACACGATTTAGCTTGCTCACAGTAGACTCATTCATAGCGACTCCATTTTATTTTTTTACGTAAGTAACAAATTTATGTTAAAACAAAATAATCAAATAAGAATGATAGCAAACATTTTAGAGAAGACTTGGATGCAGAAACAATAGATAACTCAGGAAGATGCATCTCAGCCTATGTTGAAAATGAAATGTCAACATTAAGAATGAAGTGTGACATTGATAAATTAATTTTTAAATGAGTAAGAAAACCAATAGATTGAACTAAATTGTAGTTGAGAAAGATGTCATTATTATTTTGTAGCCATATTTACTTCTAAACTCAGGCAGAAATTAAAGGATAATAGACTACGGATCTACAACTAAGATCATTGAATAAAAAGGAGAAATAATTGGTATAAAAAACTGAATTAAGGGACCTAAATTCAGGTTAAATTCTCTATTCAGCTTCTGGACCTCATGGAGCAACTGAAGACTGGGTGACTCTCCATTAAAGCAGGATCAGGGTTTCACAGGGTAGGGAAGATGGGTGCACACCCCTGAGGCTTGCACAGGAGGCAGTAGTTGGCATCCTGACCGGGAACCTGGAGGCGGGGGTAGGGCCTGTTTCTCTGCCTCCATGATGGACGGGCATTATTACGGGCGTCATTGGTGCAATTCCAAAGGCCATCGGAATGGTCATCACAGAGAATTGTTTGCAAACCTTGTGATGTGTTACCCAAGGCTATATAGGTAAAAAAAGATATAGGGAAGAAAAAAAAATAGAATGAAATAAGATAACAAGACAAAATAAAAACTAAAGTCAAGAGAGGGCAAGCAAGGTAGAAGATATCTGTCTCCATGTCCTCTTCCATTGGCTTTAGCAGGTGCCCCTTAATGGACGGACATAGTCATTTGTCCTTAGAACTTGGAATGCCATCTACCCCAGGACTGCTGCAGGCCATCTCCAAAGAGGGTCATTCACACGTGCCAAATTCCTCCAAGACAGCTTGAATGTTGGAGAACTGAAATCTCAATTTCCACATGGAGCAAGGCTTCCCTTAAGGCACCAGGTCTTGACTTCTATTTTCTAACATAATTCACATTTAGAGGGTTTTTTTGTTGTTGTTGTTGTTGCTTTGTTTTGTCTTCTGGCCTGAATGTGGAGGAAATTCAAGATGATGTAATCAGAGGTAACGTGGCCACTAATCTGGGAGTAATATAGAATCTGTTAAGCATAAAAACAAGAAGCCACTATTTCAAGTAAATGATATTCCCACTCCAGGGCAGGCTCTTTTCAGCTTTCTTTCTTTTTTTCTTACTCAGGTAAAAACAGCATTTATTAGTATAAAACAGGAATATCATTTTTTACTAGGGCTGTTTAACACAGTACAGAGGTCTAGATACAAATGATCGCTTTAAAAATAAGACACTCTCCCATCTTGATTTGATATTTGCCAGGAAAGTCATTTTTAGAAAATGATCTATGGAGCCTTTCTACAGGATTATTAAAAAATTATAAAATATTTAGAGTGCAATAAAATGCAGTGTTCTTATTGCTTCCTCATACTAACTGCTACATCTGTTTTTATATCAAGGAGTATTCAATAGTTTGAAACATGAACTCCTTCACAAGGGGTAGGGAGTGGATAGTAAAGCTTGAAGACAGTTATAGGATGGTCTTCCATTTTGGCTGCTGCCCCTGGAAATTTGTTGTAGTTGCTGTTTAGTCTCTCAGTCATGTCCATCTTTATGATCCCATGGGCTGCAGCAGGTTAGGCTCCTCTGTCCTTCACTGTCTCCCAGAGTTTGCTCAAGCTCATGTCCATCGGGTCGGTGATGCCATCCAACCATCTCATCCTCTGTTGTCCCCTTCTCCTCCTGCCCTCAATCTTTCCCAGCATCAGGGTGTTTTCCAGTGAGTCAGTTCTTCCCATCAGGTGGCCAAGGTATTGGAGTTTCAGCTTCAGCATCAGTCCTTCCAATGAATATTCAGGATTGATTTCCTTTAGGATTGACTGCATTGATCTGCTTGCAGTCCAAGGGACTCTCGAGGGAACCAAACAGGCTTCCTTGGTGGTCCAGATGTTAAGAATCTGCCTCCCAACACAGGGGACTTGGGTTTGATCCCTGGTTGGGGAACTAAGATTCCCCATGCCTCAGGGCAACTAAGCTCAAGCAGCAAACTGAGACCTGACACAGCCAAAATTAAAAAAGTAAAATATTTTAAAAATTAAAAGTAGCCAAGTGGATGCCTAGTGTTGGCTTCAGAGACCACTAGCAAGAACAGAGAGGCCCAATTATTTTTTAAACCCGTGCTCCCCTTTGATAAACAGAACACATCATATGCTCTTCTTTTACAGTTTTTTGAATTCTTAGGATAATTAGCTATTATTAAATATGAATGAAAGCGGAGAGGAGAAAAGCCCTGTTTATTTTCAAAGTCTACTTGATCTCCCCAGAATGCAGTCCCTCCAGGGGCATAGGATGAGACCTGCCCTCTGCACCCCCTCCACCCACGTAAACGACTGCTCAAGTTCCCACAGATTTATGCATATTCACCAGCTCTTTTTATGTTGTAATGTCCTCAGCAATTTTGGGGACTATCAAAACAGGTAAAAATTATTGAGGCCTGACAGCTGCTAAAGGTCACCAGATTAAATCCATCAGGGTTATCTCTGGTGCATCATAACACGCGGAGAGAGAAATGAACTGACCCTCGCACTTGCTACGGGACATCCCCCAATCCTTTCCACCGTCTGGTTTCATGAAAGAGCCAGGCTCCTCTCACTATTTTAGACTCCACACAAATCAGACTATAAATTAGCCAGGTGTAAAACATGCATTAAAAACAAAACAAAACAAAAAACCCTGATTATCAACATGAAACCCAAAAAGTTATGAGAAAGGGCTTTGGGAGGCTTCCCTGATGGCTCAGTTTTAAGAAGCCACCCCTCAATGCAGGAGACACGAGTTCGATCCCTAGTCAGGGAAGATTCCACAAACCACAGAGCAGCTAAGCCTGTGCACCACAGCTACTGAGCCTGCGCTCTGGAGCCGGAGCCGGAGCCGGAACCCCTGAAACCCAGGCGTCCTAGAGCTGAGCTCCGCGAGAGGGAAACCTCCGCACGAGAGGCCTGCGCGCCTCTGGGGAGCAGCCTGCACTCGCTGCAGCTAGAGAAAAGCCTGAGAAGCAGCAAAGTCCCAGCACAGCCAAAAATAATTTTTTTTTTTTTTTTGTGGGGTTGGTCAGGGAAGTTGAAGGAGAGAAAAAGGGAGAAAGATGTAGAAAGTTAAAAATCTGATTCAGTCACTGGTAGTCGAGAAGCTCTATTCACACCCTAAAAATTTCTGGGTTGAATTTCCCAAAGAGCCAGAGCTCAGATTTGGGTTTAATTTAATTAAGCAAGGAGATTTATATTTTTCTGTCTGTCTTTTTCGTCGTGAAGCTTCTTAAACAATGTCTAATAATGCATAAATTTAAAAAAACTAATTATACATATACATTTTTTAAAAGTTAGATTATTCTCAAATTAAAATTTTAATTTACATAAATTAAAGAAATAATAATGGAGGCATCTAGTGGGAACGCAGAGAGGACAGTTGACAACAGAGAAGGGTGCGTGGGGAAAGAGCTGGTGAGACCCAAGGGAAATCAAGAAGGCCGGTTTTCACAGTGGGAACACTTGAAATGGGGGGAGGGGTGCTCCCAGATTCGGGAGGAAAGGAAGTCTGTGGAGAAGACCCTTCTCTGCTAACAGGGGCACTGCATGTTTGGAAGCAAAAAACAGGCCTGTGATGAGTGTGGAGGCAGGTTCTGAGATGACCCCAGGGCGCCTGCAGCTGGATTGACACTCTTGCGTAATGGCCTTCTGCTTGGCTAGGCTGGGCTTGTTCACTCCCTCCTAACGGAGAGAACGGGCAAAAGCCAGCTGATGCTTCAGAGAGCAGCTTCAGAGAGCAGGGTGTCACTTCCGCCTGCTCACGATCTCGCTCTCCCAGTCACTTCAATGGAGACGGAGCCATCTGCTCCCCCACAGGGGGGCCCGTACGGCAAAGAGGGTCCCCAGCCAGCAGCTAATGAGGACCTAAGACCCCAGTTCAACCGCAGGGAACAGAACCTTAGCCGTGGCCCTGGGCGAACTCGGGAGCAGGTCGGCCCAGGTGAACCTTGAGATGCTTCGGGCAGCAGACACCTTGACGGCAGCCTCAAGACAGCCCAGCTACGCTGCTACCCTTTCCTGACCCTTAGAAACTGTGACATAACAACACGTGTGTGCTATTTTAGCTACTAAGTTTTGGCGTCATTTGCTTTACAGTAATTGATAACTGGGGCTCCGCAGGTGGTTCAGTGGTAAAGAATCCGCCCGCCAACGCAGGAGACATGGGTTCGATCCCCTGGTGAAGGAGCTGGCAACCCACTCACTCCAGTATCCTTCTATTCTTTCTCCCCGTTTATTATCTTTATTTCTGAGTGTAAGAGAGGGTCCCAGTCATGTCTGGCTCATATTCATGCCCACTCCAATATTCTTGCCTAGAAAACCCCACGGACAGAGGAGCCTGGCGGACTACAGTCCATGGGTTCAAAAAAGAGTCGGACACGGCTTAGCAACTAAGCAACTGCAACAATAAGTAAACAATAAATAACTGAAACAAGATTTCTTAGATGTCAGTCATGCATCACCCTGACAGCACTTTGTACGTTTCTCGATACGCTGTGATAGACTCAACAATGCTTCTCCCTACAAAGTTGTCTACTTGTTAATCCCAGGAACTTGTGAATATGGTATGTTATATGGCAAAAGGAACTTTTCAGATGTGATTAAATTAAGGATCTTGAGATTGGAACATGATCCTAGAATTTCCAGGTAGAACCAGTGTAATCACAAAGGTCCTTAAAAAAGACAAGAGAGCCAGACAGGAGGGTCGAAGTCAGAAAAGGAGACGTGAGGCCAGAGGGAGCGGTCAGAGCGCCGGGGGAGGGGATGCGGCCGGGGAGGCGGGGCCCCGCCCCGGGGAGAGGCCCGCAGGCTGCTTTTCTCCAGAGCCTCCACCTATGTCCATCTCTTCGGCCCCAAGCCCTGTTTTGGATTTCTAAACTTCAAAACTGCAAGGGTTTTTTGTTTTTTTTTTTTCTGCCAGTTATTAAAGTGAAAGTCGCTCAGTCTTTGTGACCCCATGGACTATACAGTCCATGGAATTCTCCAGGCCAGAATCCTGGGGTGGGTAGCCTTTCCCTTCTCCAGGGGATCTTCCCAACCCAGGGATTGAACCCAGGTCTCCCGCACTGTGGGAGGATTCTTTACCAACTGAGCCACAAAGGAAGCCCTCCAGTCATGAAGTCTGCGATAATTTTTTACAGAAGCAGTAGGAAACTACACATATGTATGTACTCTGTCCTATCATATTCATTAAATCAGCTCACTTTCTGTACATGGAAACATTTATTCTGAAGAAGACTTGCGCGGGGAGTTTTGGGCGCTGGTTGAGGCTCCGACTCCGTGCCCCAACACACAACATATATCATTACAGTGAACCCACTTCTGATGGAATGTGAAGGCTTACACATGGTAGTGTACACGTGTGCCTCCTAACTCTCAGTTAGTCTCACACCCCCTGCCTCACACTCCCCTTCTCTGCGTCTGCATCTCGGGTCCCCTCCTGCGAACATGGCCTGGACCACTCACAACAGACAGTGAGTGGGAGCCTGCTGTGCGGTGCAGGGAGCTCGGCTCGGGGCTCCGTGATGACCCAGGGGCGGGACGGGGCTTAGGGGAGGGAGACTCAGGAGGGAAGAGGTATATGTAGACATATAGCTGATTCACTTCATTGTACCGAAGAAACTAATACCGCATTGTAACGCAATTTTCCTCCGATTTAAAAAAATGTATAGGTTTACACCATGCCACCTAAGATCACCGTGTATAACAAGGCATGTGAGGGTGACGCTTCGGGAACCAGTGTTGTAGAAGGAGAGGTGCCATGTCATGCCTTTCAGAACTCAAACCTGTGAGCAGAATAAGAATCTGTTTGCTCAAGTTCTGTGTGGCTGTGAGTGCAATAGAGTTGGAAGTGATCACAAACAGCTACAAATACCAGATGAATTTGCTGGTTTAATTAGGCTTCTCAGAGTTGGAGAAGACCTCACTGGGTGCCAATCTGCTGCCTACGTGTGAGACTTCCCCTTAAAAAGCACAGTTTTTTGCTTTCATTATGAAAATGACTAGGCTAGAATGTGCTTTGCTCTGAGAGGCCCTTACAGAGGGAATGGTGGACTACTTCACACCATGACCCACGGGTGAGTAAAATAAACCCACCAGGGGCTTCCCTGCTGGTGCTGTGGTGAGGAATCCACTTGCCAGCGCCGGAGACTCGGCTTTGATCCCCGGTCTGGGACGATTCCACATGCGGCAGAGCAGCTAAGTGTGTGCACCGCAGCCACTGTGCCTGTGCCCTAGAGCCGGGAACCACAGCGCCTGCGCCCCGCACTCTGGAGCCTGTGCCCCACAACAAGAGACGACCCTGCAGTGAGAAGCCCAAGCACCAGGACTAGCAGCCCCCGCTCTCCGCAAGCAGAGAAAAGCCCAAGCAGCAATGAGGACCCGGCACAGCCAGGAATAAACAATAAATAAATAGAAGTTTTATAAAAAATAAGGATAATAAACCCATCAGGACTGGTGGTTTTGGCAGTAGACCAGTGGTTTCTAACATGGGGTGATTTTGTTCCCCAGGGAATCCTGGCAATGTTGGGATACTTCTGGTCGTCACCACCCGGTACGGCTATTGTTATCTAGCAAGCAGAATCCAAGGAGGCTGCAAAAGATCCTTCAAGGCCCAGGACACATCCCCGCATGCACAAATGCTCAAACAGTGTCATCAGTGCTAAAGATTAGAACTTCTGTGGTAAACAGTGAACATGCTAGATAGATTAAATTGTTAAAAGCTTTGGGAAGTGCAGGATCAGACAAACTGGTTTCCTGGTATTACTGTCAACTGCCCTTTGGAAGCATATGGGATTCAATATAAACAGCCTAGTCAAGGCATCAGGAGCGGGAGAGTACATCGAAGGAGAAAACAATTGACAGGGATATTATCACAGGGTGACTTTTCTGCAGTGTGGCATACCATACCATCCCTTTGTTGTTGTTGTTTAGTGACTAAATCATGTCTGACTCTTTGCAGCCCTAGGGACTACAGCCCGCCAGGCTCCTCTGTCCATGGGATTCTCCAGGCAAAAATACTGAAGCGGGTTGCCATATCCTTCTCCAGGGAGTCTTCCCGACCCAAGGATTGGACGTGTGTCTCCTGCATTGGCAGGCAGATTCTTTACCACTGAGTCACAGGGGAAGCCCATTTCATGTCCTACCACCCAGGAAATTGTTCTCTTCACACTAAAAGCAGGGGGATAGCGGTGTGCAAGGTTAAAGGGAGTGTTATATTTACTGTGCCCTCCCTACCCTTATCCATCGTAGCGCAAAGTCAGAGAGACAGATAGCAAAGGGATGCTCCAAGCACAGAGAGCACCGTGTGGAAAGAGCCACTTGTGAAGGCCACCACTTAATGTGGGCGAATGTGTGTCTCGTTTTGTAAGAAAAAGACAAACCCTCTCCCAGAGTGGCTGTGCCGTCCTGCATTCTCACAGGCAGCGAACGAGCGCTCCTGTCGCGTCACACCCTCTCCAGCATGAGGTGGGGTCCGTGCTCTGGACGCCAGCCGTTCTCACAGTTGTGGTGGTATCTCCTTGTTTTAATTTGCATTTCTCCGATGATGTGATGCTGAGTCATCGTTTCATACACTTATTTGCCACCTGTATAGGTTCTTTGATGGGATGTTAAGATCTTCATTCTATTTTTGACCAGGATGGTTTTCTTTTTCCTTACTGAGTTTTAAGATTTCATTGTACATGTTGGATAAGCCCTGTATCAGATGGGTCTTTTTCTCCTGCTGGGGCTCCTTCTCTCTTTCTCTTGACATGGTCTTTCCTGGAGAACCAGTTTTTAATTCAGTGAAGTTCAGTTTATCACGTATTTCTTTCACGAAGCATGTCTTTGGTGTTGTTTGGAAAAATGTATCACCATATTCAAGGTCATCTAGGTTTTCTCCTATGTTACCCTGCAGGAGTTTTGCAGTTTTGTATTTTGCATTTAGGTCTACTATCAATTTTAATTTTTGTGAAGAGTATAATGTGTGTGCCTAGGTCATTTTTTTGTTTTGCTTTGTTTTGTTTTGGGGTCTTTTCATGCCCTGGAGAAGGAAATGGCAACCCACTCCAGTACTCTTGCCTGGAGAATCCCAGGGACAGGGGAGCCTGGTGGGCTGCCGTCTATGGGGTCGCACAGAGTCGGACGCGACTGATGCGACTTAGCAGCAGCAGCAGCATATAAATGCTTATTTGTTTCAGCATCATTGAAAAACTATCTCTGCTTCATTGTATTGCCTTTGCTACTCAAAGATCAGTTGAATACATTTATGTGGGTCTATTCTAAAACTTTGTATTCTTTTCCACTATTTGTCCAATTTTTCACCAAGACCACACTCCCTTGATTATTGTATCTTAGTAATTAGGTCTTGAATCAGGTAATGCGAGTCCTTCAACTTTGTTCTTCTCCTTCAATGTTGTGTTGAATATTCTGGATACTTCGCCTTTTATGTTAGACTGACCCTACCTGGATAATCCCAGATAATCTCCAACTGTTAAGATTCAGAACCTTAAAATCTGCCAAGTTTTTTTTTTTTTTTTTTTTGCCATGTAGCATGACTGTTATGAAATTCACAGGGATGAGGATGTAGGCATCCTAGCCGTCATTCTGCCCACACAGACAGTGATATTGAAGTTTCATAACCTGATAGATGGTGAGTTTTCAGGGGCCCATACTGATACCATCACCACTGACATGCACAAGAAGTCTCTTGCTGCTAGATGGTCCCAACTAACTACCCCACATCCTCACACCCATGCGTGCAGTATTGTTGTTATTTAGTCGCTAAGTGATGTCTGGCTCTTTGTGACCCCATGGACTGCAGCATGCCAGGCTCCTCTATTCTCTTCTATCTCCTGGAGTTTGCTCAAATTCATGCCCATTGAGTCAATGATGCTATCTAACCATCTCATCCTCTGCCACCCTCTTCTCCTGTTCGTTTCCTCTTTCCTAGCGTCAGACTCTTCAAATGAGCTGACTTTTTGCATTCAGCTTACAAGTCTTTCCAATGCATATTCACAGTTGATTTCCTTTAGGATTGACTGGTTTGATCTCCTTGCACTCCAAGCGACTCTCAAGAGTCTTCTCCCGCATCACAATTCGAAAGCATCAATTCTTTGGTGCTCAGCCTTCTTTCTGGTCCAAGTCTTACATCTGTACATGACTGCTGGTAAAACTGTAGCTTTGACTATACTCTGTTGGCAAAATGATGTCTCTACTTTTTGATGTGCTGTCTAGGTTTGTCATAGCTTTCCTTCCAAGGAGCAAATGTCTTTTAATTTCATGGCTGCCGTCACCATCTGCAGTGGTTTTGGAGCCCCCCAAAATAAAATTTGTTATTACATTCAGTATTGTCTTACTACTTGCGCTCAGGTAGTAACTCCCATGAACTGATCCTGTAGGGATTTTCACATGGGATTTGAAAAGGTCTTAGACTTACCCTGGTTCGATTCCTAGGTTGAGAAGATTGCCTGGAGAAGGGATAGGCTACCCACTCCAGCATTCTTGGGATTCCCTGTGGCTCAGCTGGTGAAGAATCTGCCTGCAATGCAGGAGACCTGTGTTCAATCCCTGGGTTGGGAAGATCCCCTGGTGAAGAGGAAAGCTACCCACTCAAGTATTGTGGCCTGGAGAATTCCATGGACTGGATAGTTCATGGGGTCACAAAGAGTTGGACATGACTGAGCGACTTGCACTCACTAGATTTACCCACTGCCAATGTCAAAAAGCAGTTTTTGCCATTTTCCATATGGTCTGTATATATCTTATTTATTGTTACTTGTCTTTCAATAGAAAAGGCTCAGACATTCTCAATCAATCCTTACTCTTCAAGTAAAAGAATCTCCTTAAGTATTAGTGCAAATAATCCGTGCAAATGTATGGCATATACATAACTTGTACTCTTTTCCCATGCCCAAGGTAGACATTGTTAATTGTTTGTGGCACTCTTTCCCAGAGAACTAGCTATCAGCCTCAGAACTTATCCTAAGATAGATCTAGGAAGCTACTATCAATGAAGCAATGGCAGCAGGGTTTTCATGCTGGCAACTCACAGAGAGCTGCTCAGTAAACAAGACCATGTGTGTTGGTCTATCTTTTCCTACTTTTATGTGTTGGCTTTTTTTTTTTATGTTAAACTTCATAGATTGCATGCTAGACTTGCTGATGAGATTTTTTTTTTTTTTTTTTACATTTTACAGGGAAAAATACTTCTTGGAAACAACCCAGCAGGATAACAACTAAAGCTCCTGTATCATTTTCTGTATTTTTTTGGAGAGGGGACTCTGCTGGGGGTTAGCTGCTGTGCACGCAGGCTTTTCTGTAGCTGTGGCGAGCAGGGGCTGCTCCTGGTCGTGGAGAGCAGCCTTCTCCTTGCAGCGGCTTCTTGTTACGGAGCACCAGCTCTACGTGCATGGGCTCAGTGGTTGCAGCTCAGGCTCTGGAGTGTGGACCACGGAGTTGTGACGCACGGGCTTGGTTGCTCCGCGGCATGTGGGATCTTCTTGAGCCAGTATCAAACCAGGGTTCCCTGCATGAGCAGGTGGGTTCTTAACCACTAAACCGCAAGGCAAGTCCCATTTTCTGTCCTTCAGTTTCTCAATCAGACATCTAGATGCTGAGTTCAGAGAGGCCTTAATTCAGTGACAGAATCTGGAGCTGGTCATGTCTGAGCTTGGCAGCATACAAACTTCTCTTTGCAACAGTAGGTTGTCTTTGCAAAATTTTTCAGGAACATTTGGAATGGCTCTAAATTTTATATAATAAAGCTCTATTATGAAATATCTGGTTATATTATGAGGCTGGCTCTTCTGCCAGTTAAATCATATTCTCTGTACTCTATTACAGTGAAATATTGTGGCATGGCTCTCTAACTTCGTGTGGAGATTGCAAACAGTTGCTATATTTCTTGCACCTCCAGCAACTGTTTATTATACATCCCTTGGGACATTGCATTTACATCAATGTTTGTAGCTTTTAAAATCTCAAGATGGAGATCTTATATATAAAGGGATAGCAATGATCTTTGGGGACGGAGAAGGCAGTGGCACCCCACTCCAGTACTCTTGCCTGGAAAATCCCATGGACGGAGAAGCCTGGTAGGCTATAGTCCATGGGGTCGCTAAGAGTCGGACACGACTGAGCGACTTCACTTTCACTTTTCCCTTTCATGCACTGGAGAAGGAAATGGCAACCCACTCCAGTATTCTTGCCTGGAGAATCCCAGGGACGGCAGAGCCTGATGGGCTGCCGTCTATGGGGTCGCACAGAGTCGGACACGACTGAAGCGACTTAGCAGTAGCAGCAGCAGTAAGCTATACAAGTTAGCCCTTTACAGATCTCATGTTATTGTTAGTTGCTAAGTTATATCTGATTCTTTTGCAATCCATGGACTGTAGCCCTCCAGGATCCTCTGACGATGGGATTTCCCAGATGAGAATATTGGAGTGGGTTGCGATTTCCTCCTCCAGGGGTTCTTCCCAACCCAGGGACTGAACCCACGTCTCCTGCATTGGCAGGCAGGTTCTTGACCGCTGAGCCACCAGGGAAGCCCAATGGACTACCTAATATTGTTGAAAAGATTCATTCAGGTAGGATTCATTAATCTAAACTCACAACAGATGAAGACCACAGAGAGAAGGGGGTTGTCAGATAGCAGAAGTAGCTTAGCTTGGTGGTAGTGGTGGTGGTTTAGTTGCTCAGTCGGGTCCGACTCTTATGACCCCATGGACAGTACCTCACCAGGCTTCTCTGTTCATGGGATTCTCCAGGCAAGAATACTGGAGTGGGTTGCCATTTCTTTCTCCAGGGTATCTTCCCAACCCAGGAATCGAACCCAGGTCTCCTGCATTGCAGGCAGATTCTTTACCAACTGAGCTATGAGGGAAGCAAACAAACCAGCCAACAAAACCGTGGCAACTCTGTGTTCCACCAGCGAAAAGAATGCTTTAGATATAAAATGTATTAAAACCAACTACCCCGGGCTGTCCTCTCTCCTGTCGGTATTTTGTAAGGTGACGCCATAGTCTACCATCAGTGGGTCATTAAGCAACCCTCTTGTAAGCCAGCGTGAGTTTGAGGACCACTGAGCATGGTAAATTTGCCCTTCTGCACCAGAATTAAATGAATACCGACACTAAATAACACTGCAGTGATCTTCCTAGATCTCTGCTGGGGTAGTTAATAGCCCGTGGAATGCCTCATTTCCTCCCTGACATGGTGTGCTCTGAACAACAGCGACCCATTTGGAGGGCTGTGCAAAACAAAACAGACACAGGCTAGTTCAACACTTAACAGTAAATTGTTGGTCTTCTTTTTTTTTCAGTTTATCACTGTCAGTGTTTTTAATGGTTACTCCTTTATGCAAAAGGAGTCACAGATCTGCTCAATTTACAAATGTAGCACACAAGACTCACCGCTAGAGGTTTAAACACAGCAATCCTTTTTAAAAACATATTTTTGATTTATTTGTGACATGAGTTGTTTTTGAAATTTGTGAGTAGGTTGCCAACACGGATATCGAGATTTTATATGGCAATACAGATTCTTTTGGAAAGAAGTTTGGCAACGCTAGACTTGAATTTTGTAAGGAGTCTGTAGAGAAGACAGCTTCAGTTTCTCCAGTTCTTCATAGACCCAAAGCTTCTGCTTCCTAGGGATGGATGTGTGTGTTAGTTTCTCAATCGTGTCTGACTCTTTGCGACCCCATGAACGGTAGCCCACCAGGCTCCTCTGTCCATGGGATTGCAAGAATACCATACTAGAGTGGGGTGCCATTTCCTTCTCCAGGGGATCTTCCCAACCCAGGCATTCAACCCGGGGCTCCCACATTGCAGTACCCAATCCAATTAATGTCTTTTATACCTTCTTGTTGCCTCTACCCAGCCTAAGCCCTTGCTACTCAGTGTGGTCCATGGATGAGCAGCATCAGCATCACTCGGGAGCTTATTAGACACGCAGCATCCCAGACCGCATGCGCTTAACCAGATCCTTGGGTGAACCGAGTGCCTTTTAGAGACTCGGATGGAAGCCATAGATTGTTTACTTCTGAGGGTTTCTTTGGCTTCCTCTGCCTCTGGTGTTTATTTCAGTCTCGCCCCCACCTTCCTCCTCCGTTTCCTTTGTTCTCTGAATTTAACACTTGCGCTGATACACTCTGTTCTGCTCCGGTCTCCCCTCACTCTCTGCGGACATTCAGAGGACGGACACTGATATCCGAGCAGGTCCAAACACTCTCATCTCTACATTAAGCGTGCGAGTCAAGTGAGCACAGTTGGGACCTCCCAGGCGGTCCTGTGGTTAAGAATCCACCTGCCAGTGCTGGGCACGCGGGTTCAAGCCTGGTCTGGGAGGGTCCCGTGTGCCACTAAGCCCATGCGCCACGATTGAGCCCACGCGCCTGGAACCTGGTGCTCCCGGCCAGAGAAGCCCCCACAGCGAGAGGCTCTCACACCAGAACCGCTAGAGAAGGCCAGTGCAACCAAAGATAAATACATTATAAAAGCAAAATTAAATGAACAGCTTTTCCTATATAGAATTGCAGGGTATCTGGCTTGAAGTGGACGTTACGGAGGTCACGAAGTCACAGACTTCCTAGGGTCAGCTGACTATGTCCCTATCCTAACCCTGGAAGCTGTTGTGTGATCTTACATGGAAAATAAAAGGGTCTTTGCTGATGTAATTATCAAATCTAGGTAGCTAGATGATTGACAGATAGATATTGACAGATAAAAAGAGCACACGCATGCTCAGTGGCTCAGGCATGTCTGACTCTCTTATACCCCATGGGCTGTAGCCCACCAGGCTCCTCTGCCGGAGTCCTGCTCCAGCTGGTCCAGGGTTCCCTCAGGATGGACGGCGTCTGCGATGCGAATGAGAAGACACAGCGAGTCTCGGTGTTTCCAAGTGTCTCCTGACTTTATTGTTTTCAAGACAGCTTTTATATTTTTAGTGGTACATAGAAACAAATGTAACGTGTAGAGTCATACCAAATCAGCTTAATGGGTCAGCAGTTTTGACCCTTGTGGACACCGTTTGCATATCTTAGTTACAAAAAGTTTCATTTTGTTTACATCATCTCCTGGCCTGGGGGCCTGCTAACATCTTGTGACTCTTTATTGATAAGGGTTGATCAGCCAGAACACGTTTGTATCAGGCACAGCAGGAAAGAATTCATCAACAGAAAGTTTCAAGGTAAAACCTGTTTTCGGTAATCTATCCTACGCCTTGAGTCTAACGGAAAAGAATGGGGTCCCATAAAGTCATAGAACAGCAAGCTGAAACAATGTAGCGCAAAGGTCAGTTCTTAGCAAAAATCACCAGCTGAATTAACAATTGTCTTACTATTTGTATTAAGGCTAAGGTTTTATTTTTATAATTCTTAAACTATTATATTTTTATTATGTAGGCTAAATATGTTAAGAACAAAAATATAGCAAGTAAATATAGACTAAGTAACAGTTTCATAAAGCAGTATTTCTTATGTTTTCTAATAAGCCCTTTCCTACGAAGGACTCTGTGCCCATTGGGGCTCTCTGTGCTGAGGCTCTTAATGCTGTTTATTGTTAAGGAGCGGTCATGCACATTAGCTCCAAAGGCACAGGTATTTTTATCAAGCAAACTAATATACTAGTAAGAGAAGTTTAAATTAAAATACTCTATATCCTAGATAATCTTATACGGAATTACCGTTCAGGGGCCATGAAGTTTTCAGATTGATCTATTTGAGAAGAGATCAGGAAAGGCCTTCTACCTAAGTCACAGAAAATAAGAAGAGGTTTATTATAGCAAACGTCAGAAAGATAGGTATCATCTTTAAGGTGAGTGCTGAGGCAGCCTTCTGAGAATTCCCTGAGGCTTGAGTTGCTCTTCTCGTCAGGTCTTCTCCTCATGACTCTGTCATGGGTGGGATCTCGTGAGCTGGCTCCCAGCACTCCTCTGTCCATGGGATTCTCCAGGCAAGAATACTGGAGTGGGTTGCCATTTCCTCCTCCAGGGGATCTTCCCGACCCAGGGATCGAACCCGGGTCTTCTGCATTGCAGGCAGGTTCTGAGCCATGTGGGAAGCTGAGAGAGAGAGACATGTTACAGATGTTAGACCTGTTGGATGTGTTAGACATGGAGGATCAGAGGCCCCAAACCCACTGAATAAGGGACTGCATTTTAACAAGTCGCTAAGTGATTCACATACAGATTAAAGCATGAGAAACCCGGCCCTAAACAATTTCAATTAGCAACCTTGCCAGTGTCTTCTTGATCCCATGTTTGTGTTACTGGGACGTGTAAAGCCTCGCTTCTCCTCTGTCTCACCTAAGTCTGTGAGATAATGCTAGCAGGACCACAAATTCCAGGAGACTAAAGACACCCAGATTCTAAATCAGAGGGTGAGGCCCCTCCAACGCCTTATAAGACACTCTGAGAACAAAGGCAGATAATGTGCCAGTGAGCTGTTTGAGGCAAAGAAAGGCAGGGTTGCTAATGCCTTCACTTCGCTTCACCCAGGCAAAGGGTGTTTATTAAAATGTTTACCTGAAAGGGGGTTCCATATGACAATTGAAAGCAACAAAGAGCACAACATTGCTACTGAATATTTGAATATAAAAATTCTCAGCTAGGACTCAAAATAATATCCTATTAAACTATTTTAGAAGAATGGAAATTTACACAAAGTGGACAATTAAAGAAACGCATCTGCCGATCCTAAATTCAGACATGCCAACCCCGCACAGCAGTGCCTGCAATAAAGGGCTTCACTGTCTCCAGCTCTTCCCCAGGCTGGCGCTGCCCGGTTTTCCTGGGTAACAGTGCATCCAATCTAACAGGAGAGAGGAGTGAAGGAGTTCTAGACCATCTGCAGATTTTCATGACAGCAGAAAAGAGGCAACAATGGGTAGATTAGAGTGAATTTGAATTTCCTCCCCAAGGGAAAATTTGGGAGGCATTTTTGAAGTCAAAATATTCACGGTGTATGGAGTAGAACACTTCTATTTTATTCTATCTAGAGACATAAAAGGTAAACCTGAGCAAATATTGGAAGAGATTCAGTACAGAAAAATAAGAGAATTTTAAAAAGGACACCCAACCACTTAGGTAATCCATGGCATGATGGAGACATGGGGGACAATACAAAAATAAAAGGGAGGCTTCCCTGGAGGCTCAGTGGCAAAGAATCCGCTTGCCAAGGCAGGAGACACGGGTTCGATCCTCGATCCAGGAAGATCCACATGCTGCCGTAGAGCAATTAAGCCCATTTGCCACAACCACTGAACCTGTGCTCTAGAGCCTGTGAGCCGCAGCTACTGAAGCCCACCTGTCCTAGAGCCCACGCTCCACAGCAGGAGAAGCCACAGCAATGAGACACCTCACACAGCAGCCGGAGAGGCTGTGCAACTGGAGAAAAGCCCACACAGCAGTGAGGACCCAGCACGGCCAAAAATAAATAAAATTACAAAAGGAGGAAATCTAGTACTTTGTACCTACCATACTTCACATTATCTCATTTATCCTTATAAAAATGGTCACAATGGATAAATATCTGTTTTCTAGAAGAGAAAATTGAGACTCAGAGATTGATCGAGTCACACAAAGAACAGGTTGTGCAGGAAAATAAATAAATAGCACATGTTTCTATAGACATGATTAGTTTATCATTGAGGTATGGAGATAATATCTTTAGCAGAATTCAAGTGTATTTGTGCTATTCAAAACATTTACAAGGGCCCATATATTCTATGTAAGAAATGGTATTGACTTACAACTCAGTGGTAAAGAATCCACTTGCAATGCAGAAGTAGGAGATGTGGGTTCGATCCCTGAGTCAGGAAGATCCCCTGGAGACGGAAATGGCCACCCACTTCAATACTCTTGCCTGGAGAATCTCAGGGACAGAGGAGCTTGGCGGGTGACAGTCCATGGGGTGACGAAGAGTCGGACAGCACTTGGCAACTAAATAACACAAAATGAATAACAGGGTTATTTCAGAGGGTTTTCAATTCCTCAGGAGCCTGGGAATTAGCATGAATCTGGAAACTTGGAAGTGAAGGGAGCTGCTAAAATTGACAGAAGACAATGATCTATCCCACATAATTAAGTCTCACTCATTTAGTCAGCAACTTGCATGAAATGACCATTTCTGGGCAGCACTGGTAGGCAGTAGGGATGCGAAGGTGATTAAAAGGAAGTCTTCATTCTTGAGGGCTTCTCCTAAGGCCGCAAGGCGGAGGTGATCAGACATAATTCAGTGTGAAAAATGCTGTAGTGGAGGTAAGAAACAGACAGCACACAGACAGGAAGAACAAAAGGAGAATCAATCAGACATCAAGCTTGCTTGCCGTGGGAATTCAAGCAGCCAGAACAATGGAGGTTTATTCCATCTGCAAATAAGGCCAAATACTGTAGAATATAAATGAAAGAACAAGCCAGGGAAAGGGACCAGCGTTCCATATGGAAACAATCATGCCCGTGTCCTATACGTCTCCGGTTCCAGTCTGAACGCTGCAAGTTCTCATCATTATTTGGTTCGCAGCTCCCTTTGGGCATGTAATCATCTTGGCTGTTATATATCAGCAGCTTTCTAATTGGTCTCCTCGTATCCATTCTGGCCCAACTCCAAGGCAGTCATCATGCCAAAGGCTTTTCCTTTGCAATGCAAATTAGATCAAGTCACCTACCCTTCCTCTGCTTTTAAAACTTCAATATCTTCTCATTTCTCTTAGAATATTGTGAGGTGTTTAGCACAAGCTGAAAGCCTGCAAAAGCCCCACCTGGTCTGTAGCCCCATCCGCCCCTCCGTCTTCCATTCTCCAGCTGCAACTCTGTTTCCAGGGCTTGGATCCTGACAGATCCCTCCAGCAGAAGTCTCTGCACTTCTGTTTCTTGGCTGCGAAAGTCTCTATATAGCTGAATCAGCAAGTTGACTTTTTCTCATCGTCTTTCCTGACAGAGAAGTGTGTGTTACTCACCCTTAAAAATAAACTATTTTTTAATAATAACAAGTGGCAGAGCTGAGGGGCCAAGTCTGTGTTTCTGAAAACAGAAAACCGGAGGTTCCATCTTGGCTCTGCCCTTTACCAGCTGTGTAACTTTGAACTGTTTCTTCATGGCTAAAGGCCAATACCCGCTCCTAGAATAATGAAAAAGATCAGATAAATAATACATGTAAAATATTTTTCCATGGTAGTTCTGACTCAGAATTTATTGTCTCAGTGAACATTTTTTTCCCCTTCACCGTACTCTCTTCTCTTAATTTTTTTCCCCTGCGTCTGTTAATGTTTGCAGTTTTTCTATGACATGTCTGATGCTGCTAGTTAGTTGCTCAGCCATGTTTTGCAGCCCCATGGACTGTAGCCCTCCAGACTCCTCTGTTTGCGGAATTCGCCAGGCAAGAATACTGGAGTGGGTTGCCATTTCCTTCTCCAGGGGATCTTCCCAAATCAGGGATCACACCCGCGTCTCCTGTGTCTCCTGCGTTGCAGGCAGTTTTTTTTTTATCACTGAGCCACCAGGGGAGTTTGACGATGAGGCCGGGTGAATCTAATTTTATGCACCTGCTTGTTCTCAGAGTGAGATGTTGGTTTAAGGACTCATGTCCTGTTTTAATTCTAGGGGAAAAATGTCAGTTTTTTTTTTTTTAAATGTATTGTTTCTTTACAACTCTCTCCATTTTTTTTTGAATTCTATTATTCATGTTGAGAAAATGTTCTCCGTGGAACACTGCCCTGTTTAGAAGAGCGGGTTAACATTTTCTAAACGTCTAAGTAGTAACTATGTCAGAGGCTCTGTCAACTATGTCCGCCCTGCTGTTCAGCGTGCAATCCGCCATAGACAACAGGCAGACGGTGGGGGTGGCGCGTTCCGGTGAAACTGGAGGCTGGATTTCACCGAAGACTGCAGTCTGCCGACCCTTGACTTTGAGCACACTCTTCTGCGTTATGTGGTTCCAGTCTTTCTTTGCCTTTGAGCTGCTTCACAACTCGACATCCAGTCCAGCTGGTGCTAGTGCTCAAGAATCCACCTGCCAATGGAGGAGACCCAAGAGACCCAGGTTCGATGCCTGAGTCAGGAAGATCCCCTGGAGGAGGGCATGACAACCCGCTCCAGTATTCTTGCCTGGGAAATCCCAAGGACAGAGGAGCCTGGTAGGCTAGTCCACGGGGTCCCAGAGTCGGCCCTTGCTGAGTGGCTGAGCACACAGCAACTCTACAAACTGTGAGTAACAGTGATGGGAAAGAATTCCTGTGCCTGGTGTATTGATTTGATATGATTTCAAATCTACTACGTTGTTTCAATCCAGTTATTTATGACAAAGACAACACAAAATCAGCCAAATAAGAAGCTGCTCTTTGAGGTCAAGTTGATTTCAGAATGAGAGGAGTTTTGCAGGATGGTTGACAAGTAGCCCAGTCGCTGGAGGCGTCTGGACAAGGGCAGGTGGAGGCGCAGCTGTGGAACGGTAACAGACTGTGCATACGGGGACTTGTGAGGAGTGTCTGGGAGGGTGCATCTTGGCAAAAATCACCCTTGGCGTGGCCCTGGGGCGATCCGAGACACTTCTCCTGTGTTGGCGGGGTCACTCTTGGCAGGTGGTGACGTTAGACTGAGCAGCAGCTTCAGGAAGAGAAAGGACCTCTGCACCTGCCTCAGGGAGGAGTCCTCATAGACAGCGGCTTTGCAATGGTTCCTGGAGTGATAACCCCCAGAGCAGCCCGCTCTGCAGGCCGGCATGGCGGCGCCTGGTTGCCTAGCAACCAAGATCTAACAACAAGGGACCTTCCTTTCTGCACCGGCAGCTGCGACTCAGCTCTCGGGTAGTCAAACCCTCTGTCCCTGTACCAACTCCTGCAAAGGTGCGCCTCGAGCTAAATCTGGACTCTCTTCCTTTCATCTCCCCTTGCCTGAACCAACAAGGCGATCAATCTATCATTTGTTTGGAGTATGCTCTTTCTCTGTTGGCTTATTAAGATACTTTATCTGCTATTAGCCTGTAAAATTCTTATGAATCTTGCTGTGAACTTATGTTAAATAAGCTGTTGGCAAAGACAAACTCAGTCTCTGAGCATAATTGGCCATCCCTGAAACAGAGCATCCACAGATATGAGAAAGTCTGACCCATGGAGGTTCGATTCACTCAAGAATGAACCTCAAATCTGCTTGCAAAAAAACCTCTTTTACATTGTCTATTTGTAAATTAATCTCAACATTCCTTTAACTCAGTATAAATTTATCCTTCTTTGACTTCTTCAAAACAGTTGTAACATCTTACAGATTTCCTCATTAATAATGAGCTAAATTCCGTCTTTAACTTGTGTTCATTTTGGATCTGTATGAAAATCATGATTTCATCTTTAAAACAAAATATCCTTTAACATACATATGTTGGAACCTCTCAGTCTTCATGGCACCTTACTGGCCTTTCATAATTTTCTTCTGTATTATAGACTCTTAATATTATACTGGCCAAACTCTTTTAACAATGTCTGTTCTATATTTCAGCTACTTAATGAATGCCTTCTTTAAATGATGATTCTTCTCACTGCTAAGATTTCTATTAGATTGCCACTTCTTTTTTTATTTCACTGCTGCTTGTTTTGTTTTATAGTTTCTTATAGATTTATAGTACCTTGTGGATGTAGTTTCTGTACTTATTTCTTTGAGTTTCTAAAACATGTCGTAAAAACATAAGCTCCATCAACGTGAGGCGCTGTAAACAGTGCGTGTTACACACTCAAGGACCAGTAGTTGCCCTAAACTCGGGTTTCCAGATGAGTCTAACTGTTCTAATTGTTTATTTTGCAGCTTCCTTGGCACTAGATAACTTTATGTGCTTGATTTGCAAACCATTCTGACTTAGCACATCTGTGCTTACTGGACATGCACATTAAACCTTTGAATGGAATAGATTACTTTCTTTTTATATTTTTCACTATTTATCTGTGGTCTCTCTCTCCCTCCCTCTCTCTCTCTCTCTCACACACAAATGTTTCTTTACTTCTTGACTGAATCCTCCGAATTTCAAGAATACACAGAAGAACAGTACAAAAAAGATCTTCATGACCCAGATAACAACGATCGTGCGATCACTCACCTAGAGCCAGACATCCTGGAATGTGAAGTCAACTGGGCCTTAGGAAGCATCACTACGAACAAAGCTAGTGGAGGTGATGGAATTCCAGTTGAGCTATTTCAAATCCTCAACGATGATGCTGTGAAAGTGCTGCACTCGATATGCCAGCAAATATGGAAAACTCAGCAATGGCCACAGGACTGGAAAAGGTCAGTTTTCATTCCAATCCCAAAGAAAGGCAATGCCAAAGAATGCTAAAACTACCTACCGCACAATTGCACTCATCTCACATGCTAGTAAAGTAATGCTCAAAATTCTCCAAGCCAGGCTTCAGCAATACGTGAACCGTGAACTTCCAGATGTTCAAGCTGGTTTTAGAAAAGGCAGAGGAACCCGAGATCAAATTGCCAATATCCTCTGGATCATCGAAAAAGCAAGAGAGTTCCAGAAAAACATCTATTTCTGCTTTATTGACTATGCCAAAGCCTTTGACGGTATGGATCACAACAAACTGTGTACAATTCTTAAAGAGATGGGAATATCAGACCACCTTACCTGCCTCCTAAGAAATCTGTATGCACTTCAAGAAGCAACAGTTAGAACCAAACAAGGAACAACAGACTGGTTCCAAATTCAGAAAGGAGTACGTCAAGGCTGTTCACTGTCACCCTGCTTATTTAACTTATAGGCAGAGTACATCATGTGAAATGCCAGGTTGGATGAAGCACAAGCTAGTATCAAGATTGCCAAGAGAAATATCAATAACCGCAGATATGCAGATGACACCACCCTTATGACAGAAAGTGAAGAAGAACTAAAGAGCCTCTTGATGAAAGTGACAGAGGAGAGTCAGAATGTTGGCTTAAAACTCAACATTCAAAAAACTACAATCATGGCATCTGGCCCCATCACTTCATGGCAACTAGATGCGGAAACAGTGGAAACAGTGACTTTATTTTCTTGGGGCCCAAAATCATTGCAGCTGGTGATTGCAGCCATGAAATTAAAAGATGCTTGCTCCTTGGAAGGAAAGTTATGAGCAGCATAGACAGCACATTAAAAAGCAGAGACATTACCTTGCCAACAAAGGTCCATGTAGTCAAAGCTATGGTTTTACCAGTAATCACGTATGGATAGGAGAGTTGGACTATAAAGAAAGCTGAGTGCCGAAGAACTGATGCTTTTGAGCTTCGGTGTTGGAGAAGACCCTTGAGAGTCCCTTGGACTGCAAGGAGATCCAACCAGTCCATCCTAAAGGAGATCAGTCCTGAATATTCATTGGAAGGACTGATGCTGAAGCTGAAACTCCAATAGTTTGGCCACCTGATGCGAAGAACTGAGTCCTTAGAAAAGACCCTGAGGCTGGGAAAGATTGAAGGCAGGAGAAGGGGACAAAAGAGGATGAGATGTTTGGATGGCATCACCGACTCGATGGACGTGAATTTGAGCAAGCTCCAGGAGTTGGTGATGGACAGGGAAGCCTGGTGTGCTGTAGTCCATGGGGTTTGCAAAGAGTCGCACACAACTAAGTGACTGAATTGAATTTCTAGTCTAGTCTTGGTCTTTCAACGGCAATTTGAGACTCCGCATCTGTAGAGACAATGAGGATATTCCACATCCAACCACTGAATTGGGAGGATTTTGTTCTTGGTTTCAAGGCTGAATCTGCAACCTCATATTTCCCTCGGTCTTCAGCTTTCTGAATGTCTTAGCCCCTGGCATCAATGTGTCGAAGTTTCTTTTTCAGTTTTTTTCCCAGGATAGCCCCAGCCCAGCCTAACCCTTGCCTCCAAACATTGAACATGGTGCTGGTTCTCCACCTCCTTGCTGAGTTCTCTGACTCAGCTGGGGCTTCCCAGATTGCTCAGTGGGTAAAGAATCTGCCTGCCAATTCAAGAGACTTAAGAGACAGGGCTTCAATACCTGGGTTGGGAAGATCCCCTGGAGGAGGAAATGGCAACCTCCTCCAGTGTTCTTGCCTGGAGAATCCCATAAATAGAGAAGCCTGGTGGACTACAGTCCACAGCGTCACAGAGTTGGACACGACTGAAGGAACTGAGCTGGTACACACACCGACTCAGTTACCTATAGACAACAGCCTACCAGCGGGGCTGCTGGCTTCCAAACCAGCAGCCTAGCTTGAAAAAGGTGTAACCTGCTCCCAAGCATAACCATGTCTTTCTCAGTATATCTTATTTGTTATTTCATCTATCACTGCTATGCTTTTGCAGCTGAGACACTAAGTCAAGTATGAAAACATCTGATCATCTTGACTGCAGTTGTGTTCATTGTTTACATTGCATAAGATGATTCATTTAAATGCTGAAAAACAAAAGGAAGTAAAATCTTGCATCTGTAACTCTTGAATTTGATGAGTCGGTTAGATACTTGGAAAGATGTAAATAAATAGAAACAAAGTATTTGATGAATGGGACTTTGATAATTAATGTTTCTTAAACCTCTGGAAAAGATTCACGAATGTTGCACTAATATCCACAGCTGATAAGGTTTTGCTGCCACTTCAAAAAACGCGATGGGAAAACATTAAAAATCTCAAAATCGCTCCAAAAATAGTTTTAACCCTTGCATTTTTTCCCCAGAAACTTGCAGTTCGAAAGAAAACTCACTAGTCTGGCCTATGTGCTTGAGCTATGCCATCTACCACCTGCAAGCTAGGTCTCTTCAGTCGTGTCTGACTCTTTGTGACCCCATGGACTGTAGCCCGCCAGGCTCCTCTGTCCATGGGATTCTCCAGGCAAGAACACTGGAGTGGGTTGCCATGCCCTCCTCCAGGGGATCTTCACTACGCAGGGATCAAACCCGTGTCTCTTACGTCTCCTGCATTGGCAGGTGGGTTCTTCGCCACTGGCACCAGCTGGGAAGCCCTGCCATCTACCATCGAATACTAAGATAACATCTTGGGGTTCCCCTGGGGGACAGTGGTAAAGAATCCCCCACCAAAGTTGAGAACAGGTGTTTGATCCCTGGCCTGGGAAGAGACTCAGGCCACTGAGCAACTAAGCACAAGCACCACAACTACCGAGCCTGCTCTCAGAGCCTTCAGGCCACGGCTGCTGAAGCCCATGCGCCCTGGAGCCTGTGCTCCCCAAGAGAAGCCACTGCAGTGAGAACCACACACGGCAGCCAGAGAGGAGGCCCTGCTCAGGGAGGAGGCCCAGCTCAGGGAGGAGGCCCAGCTCAGGGAAGAGGCCCTGCTTGGGGGGAAGCCCTGCTCAGAGAGGAGGCCCAGCTCAGGGAGGAGGCCCTGCTCAGGCAGGAGGCCCTGCTCAGAGGAGAGGCCCTGCTCAGGGAGGAGGCCCTGCTCAGAGGGGAGGCCCAGCTCAGAGAGGAGGCCCTGCTCAGAGGGGAGGCCCTGCTCAGAGGGGAGGCCCTGCTCAGAGAGGAGGCCCTGCTCAGGCAGGAGGCCCTGCTCAGAGGGGAGGCCCTGCTCAGGGAGGAGGCCCAGCTCAGGGAGGAGGCCCAGCTCAGAGGGGAGGCCCTGCTCAGAGAGGAGGCCCAGCTCAGAGGGGAGGCCCTGCTCAGGGGGGAGACCCAGCTCACCATAACCAGAGGAAGCCCGTGCATAGCAACTAAGGTCCAGCAAAGCCAAAAATAAATTAATAAAATAAAATTGAAAATAAAGAAATAAAAATAATTATATTAATTGTTCCAAAGTTCTAAATAATCAAAGTTTTTTTTTTTTAGCTTTACCTCTAAAACTCTTAAATATGACCGATATCTTCTTTCTACTTTAGGACTTATGCTGAGAATTTACCCCTCCTTTTGGTCTCAAATCAGTAATTTTACAAGAGGTTAAAGCCAATGTATTTTGAAAAGAAATGATATAATAATAATAATATAACTTTGTGATCAAATATTAATGTTTTTCTAAACATTTATTGTGCTGTTAAGTTAAATAATTTCCATGCATGGACAAAATAAACCACATGTTCAGCCACAGAAGAAATGGTAAATCAAATATCTGGCTATTTCACAGCATTTTCTTTATGTTCAACATTTGCAGTGTCCTGATTCCTGAATTAATCCCTGGAAGAAATTTTGAAGTATAGAGCAAAAATTACAGAAAATGTTCTTATGACAGGTAAACACACATTCTAATTGTGTAATTATCAGAGTCCAGAATTCATAAATTATATCTTGTAGTGATGTTTAACTTGTTTAACTAACCTTTCTTTTTATAAAAGCTAATTAATTATCCCTGAGTGACAGTGTTGTCTTTGGAAGATCATGTTTAACCACTTGCATTAAAATTCTATACTCCTTTCCTATAACACAAGCAATGTGCATACGATTAAGGTACCTACATTAAAAGTCTGTGAGCTCAAGAGTTGACATGTAGTCCTATCAATGTACAGCTAATTAGTGTGGAACTTGCTTGCTGACCACTTCTTAAATAGCCCCTTAGTTCAACTGTCACAAAATAGAGAAGACCAAGGCAGTATTCTGAAATACACATTAATTTTTTTTAAAGGGATTTAGTAGATAAAGGAATCAAAGAAGCTATTATTGTGCAGCAATAAGTCCTGATAAGTCTATGATGGTAGAAAGAATGCAATAGTGAAAGGCATGACCAATAGTCAGATTGTTGTACCATCAGTTCAGTTCAGCATATATATTTTTAAACTTCATAGTCTTAAAATCTTCTCTTAATGAATTGATGTTGCAAACTTAGTAATTGTTATTAGAAGAGATAATAAATCAATTACAGATGAGATTAGTTTTGCTATGACCTTGATCTACACATCCACCTCTCAGGTAGGGAGCAGTAGTGGGTGTTATAAGAACACAGGATTAAGGAGATGAGATTGAGCGCGGTAGCAGACTTTGAAGATGGCACACAACGATTCACATCCTGGCACTTGCCCTCTTGTGTAACCATCTTGTCTGGAGTTGACTGTGACTTGCGTCTAACTAATATGGTGTTGTGCTTTGCAGCTTGTGGGGTCTTAGTTCCTTGCCTGTGTGCACGCTCAGTCAAGGCCAATTCTTTGTGACCCCATGGACTGTAGCCTGCCAGGCTCCTCTGTCCATGGAGTTTTCAAGGCAAGATACTGAAGTAGGTTACCATTTCCTATTTCAGGGGATCTTCTCTACCCAGGGATCCAACGTGTGTCTCTTTCATCTCCTGCATCAGCAGGTAGACTCTTTACCATTTCTGCAGTTAATAGAATACAGCAAAGGTGATGGGAGCTCACTTCTGTGATTAGGTTACAAGAGATAGTAACTTTCTCTTTCCTAACAGACTCTTGATTGCTGTCCCTGAGGAAGCCAGCTGCCTCAGTGGAGAAGCCCACAAGGAACTGAGGCTGACGTCCAGTCAATGCCCAGGAAGAATGCAGTGACGTCTGTCCAACAGCCTACTTGGAATTAAATCTTCCCAGTAGCCAGGGAGGAAGCCTGGAAATGGATCGTTCCCCAGCTGAGACTTCAGATGAAACCCCAGCCCTGGCGACACAGTGACTGAAGCCCCATGAGGGACCCAGCCCAGCCTGCCTGAACCACGGAGACTGCAGAGCAATGAACAGGCGCTGCTTTAAGCAGCTAAAGTTGGAGGCAATTTGCTAAACAGCCAGAGACAACCAGTCCAGAGGGTAACCTTTGAAAGAAACCCTTGAAAAGTACATTCTTGTTTACTAAAATCAAACAATAAAAATAGCCCTGGAGAAAAGGCCATGAAGAAGAATACATGAATTAGGAACAAATATCTGAAAGCTTGGCATTTTGCATGAGAGGAATAAAAGTTTATAAATAGAAGGAACAGGGCCCAATACTCTTGTGCCCCTTCCACGTGACTTTGATTCTTCTTTTTTCCAACTCTCAACAAATGAGCTGATACACAATCAGGTTTTCTGAAGACCAGATTTCTCTGCGTGGCTCACAGATCTTTAAGGTGCCATGCCCCTTTATGGTTGCCATGGGAGACGCATAGTCAGGGAGCTTGGGATGGGCGTGGACACACTGCTGTATTTACCAGGGAGCACCTACTGTACAGCACAGGGCACTCTGCTCGATGTTATGTGGCAGCTGGATGGGGGGGGAGTTGGGGGGAGAATGGATACATGTCCATGTATGGTTGACACCCTTCATGTTTACCTGAAATGATTACAGCATTGTTAATCGGCTATACCCCAATACAAAATAAAAAGTTACAAAATAAAAAAAATGCAGTGTTCCTGATGTGAGTCTATTTAATAAAAACATGTCACCTATTTTACTAACATTTAAAAAACTTAATCCAGAGGCTCATGATTTTTATGATTTTTTCAAACCAATTTGAAAAATTGCTTGGGACTGACACAATGTTGTCAACTTACTGATTCATCCAATAAGGACGTGAAAACATTCACCGAAACAATAACATCCTACCATCAGTTATCATCATCATTTTATGGAAGAAAAGGTTTTTAATAATAGAGGAAAAAAACTCAAAATAAATGATTATGATTTAAATTTACATGTGTTATAGTGTTATAGGTTTATCATGTTTTTTTTCTCATCCTGCCATGAAACAGTGTAACTTTTGCAATATACATGGACTTATTTTAGGAACCACTGATTTAGTCTGTACCACTGTATTATCAACAAGCAGCAGCAATATCCCCAACACCAGATGGGAATAAGATCCGCCTCGTAGAAATACCTGATTGATTTTTGCTGCATAAGTGTACTCTCACCCTCTTGAATCCTTTCTCCAACCAAGCATGCTCTGCAGAACCCTTTAGCCCATAATTTGCCATCTCAACCGCACGGCCATACTCTCGTCCAGAGACTCAGATGGATGTCCCACGTATCTGTTGTTGTTTAGTCGCTAAGTCATGTCCTACTCTTTCGCAACCCAGCCAGGTTCCTATGTTCATGGGACTTCCCAGGCAAGAATGCTCAAGTGGACTGCCATGTCCTTCTCCAGGGGATCTTCCCAACCCAGTGATCGAACCTGGGCCTCCTGCATTGGCAGGCGGATTCTTTGCCACTGAGCCCCCAGGGAAGCCCTTTCTATGTATTAGGTTCTCCCCACAGGAGGGGGAAATGGCAGCTATCTATCGAAACTGCTTAAATATTTGAAGATACAGGTACATAAAACCCAAAACTTGGACTTCCCTGGTGGTTCAGTGGTTAAGAATGCAGGGGACACGGGTTCGATCCTGGGTCTGGGAAGATGCCACTTGCTGCAGGGCATGAAAGCCTGTGCGCCAAACGCCTGAGCCTGCATGCTCTAGAGCCCGGGGTCACCAGCAAGAGAGGCCACCGCCCCGAGGAGCCCGCACAGGACACCCAGAGCGTGGGCAGCAGCGACCCAGCACAGCCAGAAACAACAAATAATTAAACAAAAACAAAAAACTTGAAGCTATCCCTCTTTTCATTAAAAACAGATACTTAGCTGTGGTCAAAAGTGCTACAGCCACGTATCAGCAAAGTGAGCTTCAGTTATTCAAAAAGATTGAAGAATAACTGAAAAGAGCACCAATGTTCTCGAATATAATTCAAGTTTAATAGCACATTCTCTTCCCAGCTAAAATGATCTCAGACACATGCGCTATCCCTTGATGGGCAGAGGTCCACCCAGCATCATTGCCTGATGAAGGAAGGAGACCCTGGCCCAAGTTCTAAGGCAAAATGACCACTTTTGAGGAGGTGTTTTCTTTTCAGTAAGTGAAGAACCATGATCTAAGGGAGCGAGGGGCTGGAGTGACGCTTCCTGGAGAGGGCAGACACGCTGCCTAAGAGGGCCCAGCAAGTCTCGGAAGTTCGGCACAAGAAAAAGGAGCCACTGAGACCGTCAGACTCCCTCATTTGTATCAGAAAATGGCTTCCCCAAACCTGTGAATCTGGGCTTCCAAGGTGGCTCAGTCAGTAAAGAATCCGCCTGCAATGCGGGAGATCTGAGCTCAATCCCTGGGTTGGGAAGATCCCCTGGAGGAGGACATGGCAACCCATTCCAGTGTTCTTGCCTGGAGAATCCCATGGACGGAGGAGGAGCCTGGGGAGCTACAGCCCACGGGTCGCAAAGAGTCAACAGGACTGAGCGACTAACACTTTCCCTTTCAAACCTATGGATTAAGCTGTAAAACTCCGCCAGACTGTTTTCATGCCACTCTTGAGTCACAATGTGTGAATAATTCTTAGGTGTTTGGTTTACACTATTCCAGCAAGTTCTGCTCAATCCAAACCTATTGAAGCATGACCTTCGATTTCCCTGGATCCAGATCACTGGGGTGACTATTAAACGTGCAGAATCCTAGGAGGTAGTGTCCTTCCACTGGCTTTTTTAACAAGACTCTTTGCAATGAGTCCTCAGATTTGATAACCATTTCCTGAAACATGATTGAGTCCCTGATTCATCCGCAGTAACTGTTTTCTGACCCTTGCCAAGCCCGGTGTGAACGTGGGCATGGGGACAGCGCCTTCTTGCATGATGATGCGTTTTCTAGGTTTAGATTGTAGATACATCATCTGCCGAGAGGAGTACTCTGAACTGTTCAAACGTTGAGGGGGAAGTGAAGTGTGTGTGGGGTGCGGGTTCGACCCCTGGTCAAGGAGCTGGGACCCCACATGCCCTGAGGCCAAAAACCCAAAAACATCAAACAGAAGCAATCTTGTAACAAATTCAATAGAGAATTTAAAAACAAGAAGAAACCAAAAGGAAGAGTAGGTACAGGGACTCTGTTGGCTAAACCGTGGTGAGAACGCCTTCAGCCAAATCAGATAAACGTGCCCAGGGGCTGCTCTCTGCGCCAACAAACCACAGAGTGCAGCTTCTAACGAAACTAACGAGCTCTTTTTTAAAATTATTTTTATTAAACTTTAAAAAAAATAATAACCCTATCTTTAATTTAGCATTGTCCGAATATGCAACAATAACAAGGGTGACACAGAGTTCTTTTACAATTCCACCCTTTAGGTGAGAGATTTGGAAGAGTGGTTAAAACCCAATTCTTCCTTTCTTTCAAAGAATATAATCAAAGTGCTGTCTCTAAGTGGCTGCCTTACTGCCTGACAGAATATGTTATCTGCCTTTTTTCTCCAGAAAAGGCTTTCCAGCAGGTGCTCTTGGTGCAACGATCTTGACAAAAGTTTGGGAGACGAGAATGATGCCCGACCATAGAGCAGTCTGAAATTCAGCAGCCCAGCGGCATCCGCAGCCGCCCCTGCTGTCAGTCACCGCCCACGACTAATTAAACAGAGGTAACTTCTCTCCACCCGCCCCATCAATCGCGCTCCACGCTCGGTCTGTAAGCAGGCTTTCCTGTGAGTTGTGGTCCACGGGGAACATCTGTTCACATAAAAGTATTTGAAAGTCTACTCCGTGGCCCCAGAGCAAGCTGAAGCACTTCAAAGCAATGACAACAACCCCAGGAGGAGAGCTTTCTGAAATTCGCCTGCAATAAACCACCTGCCTGAGACGGAAGGCCAGGTGGGCACACAACGGGGGCGTCCCCACGACCTCTCAGGTCCCTGAAGGTTGGCCATTCCTCTCCCGGTCCCGAGGCAGAGCAGACGCATCTCTAACCACATTTTCAGGCACACATCTGACAGTCCAGCATGCTTTTTGGAGGATGCTATTAATTTCAGCTCAGAGAGCAGAAAGAGAACCACAGTGTTCGATGACGGGTAAACTTGGGTGAGTGACAGCAAGATTGAACTCGAAACAAAGCCTTTCAAACCCCGTCCAGAATCAAATGCAAAAACAGCGATGCCCCAAAGTACGCTCTCTGAGGACCCCCTTTGACAAACGAGAGTGTCTTCTGGTCAGGAAATAGCCATGCTCATCAATTTTCTCTCTTGCTCCTTGTGTTTCATATTCTTTTATTGTTCCAACAAAGACCAAAGCAAGCCAGAGGAAATTTAAGTCAGTTACAGGGTCCCAGGGTCACACCTGGACGATATGAAGGTTGAATACACTCCTTCGTGGTCACAGGAGCCACCTTAGGCTTTGACCTTCGGCCAAGTCCACCCCAGGCCACCCTAACTGAAAGACACTCTACCCCCTACCCTGCAACAGGAATCAACAGAGTGTTTCCATAATGAGTCTCAACCCTGGAGCATGTGTAGTGTTGTCTGAGCTTAAAGAATTATCAAGACGGAGCCCCACATCCCAAGGGTTTCTACTCAGGTGTTCTGGGGGTGGACCTAGGCAATAGTTATTTTTATTATTTAAAATAAGTTTTAAATACTTTTTTATTAAATGCTGCAGAGCCAGCCTAGATGAGAGGGGAGTTTGGGGGAGAATGGATACGTGTACATGTATATGTAAATGCAACTGTTCATGAATATGTATATGTATGGCTGAGTCCCTGTGCCCTCCACCTGAAACTATGACAACATTGTTAATCAGTTATACTCCGGTATAAGATAAGAAGTTAAAAAATAAAAATGCCCCAGAGCAAGTGGTTTCAAGAGCATCAGAACGGGAAGAAAATGAAGCCTCACCAGGCTTGCTGAGAGACAAGCCAGTGATGCACACCGAAGGGACGTGAACACCCACTCACGCCAGCCCCAGCCTGAGAAGCGAGGTCCGGCCCCCACAAACCAAGCCCGGGACACAGTAAACTGAGATGTGAAGACTGCTGGTCACTCACATGACCACGGGTCCGTATGAACGAGCAGAGAGGTCACAGTGGGGACCATGTGGACACAGAAGCCAGGCCTGCTCCAAAGGGAGCAGAAGAGGACCCTCAGGCTGAGACGGCGGGGCCAGGAGGACATTCCCCAGGCGGTCCAGTTCTTCAGGACCTCTACAAAATCTCATTTTTTCAGCACTGGCTCTTCTTTCTTTCAAACACAGGGCCAGCCAAAAGAAATGTGTCTCTGGACCCTGGCACTTGTGGGGCATCTTCTGGTCCCTGGCCCTCCTGGGGGGATAAGCAATCCCCTCCTGAGAAACTATCTCTCTGACCAGTTCATCAATGCGTCTTTCTCAAGCATCTGCCCTAAACGTAAAACTGTGACACATTGTCTAAAACTCCATCAATCAGATATGCTTTTGGATAGAAGAAAAACTTTTTAGCTTGACAGTCGTCTCATACCTTAGAGTGGGTCAGTGCATTAGGACAGACACTGAGGGACACAGAGACTGTGAGATGATGCTAAGAAAGGACAGGCTATTTTGCCACTGAAGCATCTCGAGGAGGGGGAGAGCTGGGAAGTCTGGAGGCAGCAGGGGGTCCGAGGGGACCTGGCTGGTACCTGGAGACTGCAGCAGGTGTGGCCTTGAGAAATGGAATATTCCCTGCTGTGCCATAAACAAGGACACCCAGTCACCAGCGATCCCGGGCCCCCAGGGAGGAGAACAACGCCTGTGAGCGGGTGGCCACCAGGCTGCAGCCACGCCCTCTAGTCAGCCCTGAGGAAAAGGATCGGCTACTGGCTCCAGACAGATGCAGGCATGTGAAAGGGATGCTGCGGTGAACCCAGACTCGGGCATCTTCTCATATACAGAAAAGCACTATGTTCCTTGAGATATCCGGTTTTAATTAACTAAAATACCTTTGATGCTCAGACTACCCGGAGTTTGTTGCAAACTTCTATATAACCTGACGCCCCACCGCCGACCGCACCCCCCCCCCACCCCCTGCCCCCCATCCCCGCCCCGGGCCATCTCCTCAGGGCAGTTCTTTCAGAGTACCTTGAGATGCTGTCTCCTGGGCTCGAAGTTCTAAACATTTCCACCAAATAAAACATAACTCTCATCTTTTCAGTTGCAACTATTTTTTAAAGTCAACAGCATTAACAGAAAGGAAGCCAGAAATGATAACGTTGGGCTACATAAATAAACCTAAACATGGAATTTACATTTTTGAGGGGGAAACAGACCACATACCAATAAATATATAAAATCTCCAGCATGTGTGAAGAAAGAGGAAGGTGATGTCTTGTGGGGCGGCGTGGAGGCAGGGTCCCGGGAGGCCCTGCAGAGACCATCCTTTACCCTGAGGGAGACGGGACGGCGATGCAGACTTTGCGATGGACGAATCACATCTGATACATTGGGAGAAGATCAATCCGCACCGAAATGTTGCGAATATGCCGTAGGGGCCAATGGTAGGAGCTGGAGGCTCTGCTCGGAGACTAGTGCAGCCATCTAAGCCTCAGAGAACCTCTCCAAAACCAAATCAGGTGTTTGTCGGGAGAATGTCGGGAAATGAAGATTAGGGAGGTGAAGATGATACCAGACTCAGCTTAACCACCTTCCGTTAAACTGGACAGTTAACGCCTGCCTTCAGCCACTTCCTGGAGCTAAGAATCGAAAGGACTATTACCTTCTCCACCAAGCCCATCTTAAGGAACAGAAATTTCTCCACTCTGTGTCTCAGGGGTTGAGGAAGTCAGGATAGTAAAAAGAGAATGATGGCTTTTACTGTGTTAACAGCCAGCAAATGTGTGAGTTAGGGGTAACAATTAAGTCCTAATTGGCCATAATGTAAACCTCTTCCAAACGGGTGTGGTAAAGATTGAAACAAACGAGCTGCTATTTTTCAGACCTCGATGGCAGTCAGTCAGAATGAAAAGCTAATTTCAGCCTTGGAGGCGAACTCTGTATTTTAATCAGGTGTGACAGAGTGGGAACAATAAATTGGCATTTAAGGTGAGGGGCTATTTACTTCCCTGTTGCAATGCTGGTGATGATAAGTCGCGCTGCCCCTTTGCAAAATGAAAGCAAGCTCCGGCTTTGATTCAGAGCGGGGGGAGAACCCCTGGGGAACTGGCCCGAGGTGGAATTCAAAGACAGCTGAGCGCGGAAGGCAAAGGATCCGCTTTCCCAGACTTCCTGCCCGGGGCATCGTGCTGATACACAGCAGGACCTCGTCCCACCCTGTCCTCAGCCTGCCTTTCCTCTGTGGAAAAACGAGCCGAAGAGTAAGTTCAATCAGAGAAGTTAGAAAATAGAGAAACAAAGGCGAACAGTCAAGGAGACCAAATAATAACAGTCATTAAGCAAGGCCCTTTGGCGCCTTCTCCGTGGCTGTAGATGGGATTCTGAGCCCTAACCCGTGAACTGTCTTAGACGCTAAACACCAGGTGGAAGGAGGTAACTGCATGATGAGGAGACTGTACCAAGACGTAAGTGGCACGGTTCCGAGAAGTGGCCTCAAGGGAATGGGAACAAAGCAGCCCTGAAACTGCAGGCTAACCAGACCTGAAACAGTCAAGACGACGCTGGGCACACCGCCAATGCCTAATTTCAAGATGATCGTCAGAGCTGACTGCTGTTTCTGCGTGTAGCCGCTTCCCTCCCTCCGTCTATAAAAGATCTTGCCCACTAATTGTCAGCGGTGGAGGGGCGAGGGGGTGTGTGTCGACCTTCAGACAGGTGTCCGCCCCCCACCCCAGTTGCTGGCATCCAAAATAAATCAAACTTTCCTTTCCACCAGCCTGGGCCTCTTTGATGGCTTCCAGTGGTGAGCAGCTGGATCCCACTTGCGGCTGCAAGGCTATTTGGCTGTCCTCCATAATCAAAAGTTTATGCTGAGAATCACGGAAATAAAGGGGTGTGTGTGCGCGCGCCTGTGTGCACTGTTTACCATCCCGCCACCCAACCTTAAAATCTAATTGTTAAGGATCTAAAATATTAATTTAGTAATTAATTTGTTCAAGAATTATTAGCGAGGTGCCAGTTATGTCTAAAGCCTTGTTCTAGGCACCAGGGAATCATCAGCAGACAGAACATATAGAGTCCCTTCTGCTGAGTAACCTACATTCTACTGAAAATAGTAACACCTGGGCTTCCCGGTGGTCCAGCGGTAAAGCATCCGCCCGCCACTGCAGGGGCACAGGTTCGATCCTTGGTCTGGGAAGATGCCACACGCCACAGAGCAGCTACGCCTGAGCAGCACAGCTCCTGAGGCTGCACTCCGAGCCGGAGCCACGACGCCCGCGTCCACGCGCGGCCACCTCTGAAGCCCACAGGCCCTGGAGCCCATGCTCCAGAAGAAGGGAAGCCACAGCCAGGAGAAGCCCTGCTCACAGCCGCCAGAGAAGCTGCACAGGGAGACCCAGAGCAGCTGAAATAAAGAAACAAAGTAACAGCAGCTAAAACCTCCAGTTTGACTCAGAAGTCTGCATCCTGCTAAGACTGTTCCTTGCGCCACTTTACTGTCTCCGGTTTACCGACGGGAAGCTGGGGCGCAGAGAGGTTGAGTGAGGAGTCCCAAGTCACGCAGCCCTGGCTCCTGGAACCGAACCGGGGAGCCAGGCCGTGTCCCCATCCATCTTCCAGTCTAGAGGGGAAGGCAGCATTAAAGAAGGGATTCGAGGCATCACAACGTTCACTGCTGCACAGGAACCGCACGGGGTGGGGGGACCTAACCCAGCTCGAGCGTTTTTATCACGGCCTTGCAGCCATTTGCCTGTTTTCACATGTCTGCTGATTTGAGGACAATAGTCGGTTCTGTTCTCTAGAAGACTGCAGGTCTGGGATTCAGAGTTCCCTTTTCCGTCTTCATTGCAGCCTTCCTCCCCTCAAAGGAGCAGGGCTGAGCATGGGAGGGTGACTTGGACATTTTCGGACACATTAAACTTCTTGAGCCACACAGTGTATATAATTTATACGTGTAATGTTCTGAAGATTTCATCTCTTCTGTGAGTCCCTCCATATAAATTATTCATGCGTTTTAATATTTCAATAAAGCCAGTAGGTTCATGTTGCTCTGAATCGCTCATTCTAATACTCAAGAAAGAAAATCAGCTTGTAAAATATTTGCTTTATTAATCTGAACATGTTGAGGGGATTTTCTTAATTGTTCAGGGTTTAAGGGTGTGATCTGAAAAATGAAAAGAAAAACTCTTTCAGTCCCTGAAGCCTTAGGTACTTTACCAGATGACCCGGGGCTACTTCCTCATACAACCCCTGCTCTGATCCTCCAGCAGTGAGAGATGCAGAGAACTCTTCTAAATGCTCACTCGGCGTAGCGGACAGATCACGGACAGGGGCAGGAAGGAGGGGTGAGGCGGAGAGAGACGGAAGCACACTCACGGCATGTAGCACAGACAGCCGGTGAGAATTTGCAGTGTGACCTGGGGGACTGCAGCGGGCTCTGTGACAACCTGAGTGGCTCAAGACGAGGGACACATGGACACCTATGGCTGGTTCATGCTGGTGCGTGGCAGAAATGAAACCAATACTGCAAAGCAGTTATCCTTCAATTAAAATTAAATCAAGTTGTTAAAAATGCTTACTTCCTAAATAAGCTTGGCTAACTACCTGACAAAGGAATGGTAAACTTTCTCACTTTAGTGGAGACAGTAACGACACAGTTGAAACTCCAAGTTTCAGACCACATTCTTCAAAGATGTTGGTTGGTGATCTTTTAAGCTCCACCCAGCAAGCACAGAGTCTGAGTTTATTTGCTCACATCATCAACATATTTGGCAAGTTATTCATTCCCTCTGTTTCTCAATTTCCTAAGCTGTAAGTGGGGGTAATAATTGCATCCATGTCATTAAGCTAATATCAAAGTTCAACTAGTCGACATAAAAACACCTAGAATAGCACTTGAGAGGTAGCAAGTATAAGCTGCCATGTGGTTTTGTTGCTATATATTCATTTCACACAAATTATCGAATCCCCACTGTACTCTCTTCCACCTGTGAGGAACGCAACAACAGATGAGACAAGACATCCATCCATCACTACACCTTCTTGTAGGGAAAATGGACAGCAAATAAACAAGATAAGTCTCGGCTTCCCTCAACGGTCATGATGAAAGGAGAAGGGGCTGGTGGGAGAGAATGCCCCCTGGGGTTCCCTCAGCTCCCTCTGCAGGCGATATTGGAGGTGGCCCTTGAACAAAGAAGGATCTGGCCAGGGGAAGAGTCAGAAGTGTGGTCGGCGTCGAGAGGGAAACGAGCCCGATGCTCTTGCCAGAACAGGTCAGCTTTTTAAGGGGCAAGAAGGCCGCTGAGTCTGGGGAGATGGAGCAGAGCTGAGGTCCCAGGGGAGCGGGACCACGCCCAGCCACGCACACGGAGGACACGCCGGCTCCTCTGTCCACCGCAGTGAGACCCTTTGCTGCAGTCCTCCAATGCTTGCACCTGGGACATACTGCTCCTCCAGCAAGGAAATGCAAAGAAACGGGCTGGGACTAAAAACAACTGCCTGCAAGCAAAGTTGGGCCAAATTTTGGACAAAAGATACAAAGAGACCAAAAAAACCCAACTGCCATTCTGAGGAGCCTGGGGCAAAAGCAGGGTTCTGTGCATGCCCCCTGCACACACACCTTCTAAGCCACCCTGCCCTCCATCCCGGACACCCCCCCACCCCCGGCCCCGTGTAAGGAATAAGTTCGCCCGTCGCCTCAGGGGGCAAACGAGGAAGCCTGCTGTTTCTTCTCCTCCCCCTGCTGTAGGAGGAGCCCCGATAAAGCCTTACCTGAATTTCTTGTCTGGCCTCTGGTCAATTTCTGTTGATTATGGAGGCCAACAACCGCGATCAGTAACAATATTGGACAGCCACTGGGATCAAGGGAGCTTGGAAATAACATCCTTTAAGCTATCTCCTGGGCTTCCCAGGTGGCTCAGTGGTAAAGAATCCCCCTGTCAACGCAGGAGACCTGGGTTTGATCCCTGGGTCGGGAAGATCCCCTGGAGGAAATGGCAACTCACTCTAGTATTCTTGCCTGGAGAATCCCATGGACAGAGGAGGCTGGCGGGCTACAGTTCATGGGGTCGCGAAAGAGTGAGACACAGTGATTAAACAACAACAAACCTATGTCTTAAAAGACGCCCCTGACTACAGTTTGGAACCAGTGAGCAGTGAACACGTCTTTCCCAGAAACCGAGGAGAAAAGAGGGAGGGATTTACTGGGAATGTGAATTTCACAGGTGTCAGAGCTGGAGGAGACCTCGCAGGAAGAAGTCCAGCATCCTCTTTTCATAGAAAGGGGAACACACGTTTCCCCATACATCAAGCTCAGACTTGAGAGAAACATCAATTGCTTTTCAGAGCAGGTGCTGAAAAAATTCAAGATGAGGCTTGAGAAGGCAAGCTGCACCTGTGCTTCAGAAACAAGGCCCTTACTGGTTCTTTATGACCCACAGACACGTTGGCGCTTCTCCCTGAGTCTGCCTGAAATAATCCTCCAGCCCGGCATCCTGCTCACTGGCAGGCAGGGCTGTAGACACGGGCCACGTGCAGGGCCCCACCTGAGGGCAGGCGTAGGGGAAGGCAAGTCAAATACATCCAGGAAGCGTGTCCCTAGGTGAGGTCTGGGCACAAGGTCCCCACCGTCAGCCAGACCTGCGCGAGCATTCCGGCCACCCTTGGTTGGGGGTCCTGACATCAGGTCTCCAAACAGGAAAGACACGGTCTTCAGGAGAGGAGAGGAGAAAAGTGCACACCGCACTCTGCCGCAGGGCCCCTCAGAAACCGAGGCGGCGGATGGGACCTGAAGGGCCGCCTGTCGATGCCCGAGGCACGTCTTAATCCGTTACGTGGTTTCATCTGTCTCTTTCTCTAATGGTTCACTTAGCCAAACTTGGGACCAGAAAAAGATCAATCTTAGAAGATGCCCAAACTCTTTTGGAAATAAAAAAATGTTGGATTAAGTTGTTTAGTTGAGGATGGATTTTACTACTTAATTTACACTGTCTGGAAGACCACATAAATCCATGGCTGGAGTCCCCAGGAGGCAAATTAAGTACCTGGTTGAGGCACCAGCAAAGTCAGAAGCATTCATGTGGGAGATGGGGAATAAGAAATGGATATTTTACAAAACTAAAAATCTAAATAATAATTGTGGGGAAAACAGAAATTTTGTAGGACATTCATTCATGCATGCATTACTTAGGTTATTTTGAATTTCTCATGAAGTAGGAGTTTAGGTCATCATCTCCCTAGTAGTAAGGGCGTTTAAAAGGCTTAGTCTAATGGCTGCTATAAGGAGACCATGAGATGAGGGTGTAAAGTGCTTTGGTTTATTCAGAAGACCTCGGATGTTAGTGAGTGCTCGTCCAAGCTCAGCACAACATCACCCAACGCCTCAGATATATTTTCAGGTTATAGATTTAAAAGAGCTTTGGAAGCCATTATTTAATTTGATTTTCACAACAAGCCTGTAAGGCAGTGTAGACAAAAAGGCTCTGACAATTGTTGGGTTTCTAATGACACATTAAAGTCACTTTAAAAACACAAACTTTCTCCTTCACTGTAGATTTTTTAAAAGGTGGGGGCTGGGAGGTGCTTTCCTGGTGGCTCAGTTGTGAAGAATCTGCTTGTCAATCAATGCAGGAGACACAGGTTGGATCCCTGGTCCGGGAAGATCCCACGTGCTGCAACTATGGAGCCACACCCCCTCGAGCAGCCATCCCAATAAGGAGCCCACCCTGCCCTCTGCAGCCAGAGAGGAGCCCCAGCGGCAGGGAAGACCCAGCACAGCCGAAATAAATAAATATATATACATTTTAAAGGGGGAATTGTAGGGAGGAGGAACTTGTAAGTCTACTTACAGCTAATATAAATGTTAAGACAAACATTAGGAACACTTTGCCTATAGCATAGTTTTATGACACATTTTCTCTAAAATTGTTACTCTAGAGTTAACACAGTCTTGGGGATGAAGGTTGGTGTCCTAAAGTTAAGAAAGTTTGTACAGTCTAAGAGTTTCATGGTTCTGGAAAGATTTGTCTTCTTTCCATTGACTCTGAGAAAACATGGGCAGATTATCTTACTTACAGAAAAGAATCGATCATTATCAAATCTAATTTTACGTGGAATCACTGCCCCATATTTCATTCATGAGTTTTAAATATTATGTGTCCTTCTTTGTCTTGTTTATAAAGAAAATGTTGCACATCATAGCACCTGAATAAGAAGGTATTTTTAGGTCCATAGTGTTGTTTCTTTTCTTTGCCAAATCCCTCGCCTAATGTATGACTCCTTTCATCAAGGCCGGGCAGGAAGAGATAGAGAATGCAGATGGGGGAAGATAGAAATAGAGATCTATTTCACATTTCCCTCCTGAAAAAGGAGACTTAACTTTCTGATTTCACAATAGGAGACAAAAACATTACCAACCTCATTACACAGACAGGTTTAGGTGACTTGCCCCAAATCCCACAGCCAGAAAATTACTGTGAGGGGATATGAACTCTGTCCCTTCTACTTCGAGAGATTTCAGCCATGCTACACCAGGAAATAGACAGTCCCCTTTAAGTTGAAGAGAAATGTCCACTTTTTACAAGTTGACAAATCTTGATACATACCTTGAAAATCACGGGATGGAACCAAAGAGAAGCCCCCACCTCGCGGGTCACTCCTCTCACTTTTGTTTGGTAAAATGTCACCATTCTTTACCCTCCTCTGTCAAGGCTGCTCCTCCCCACTCAATCTTCATGCAGGAATTTATATGTTCATTTTTTTTTTTTCATTCATTCAAACAGATGTATAAATGCTTACCAAAAACCACATGCTCTTCTGGAAATGGGTGCTGAAGCACTGGGAGACGATGCCCCTGCTCCTGGAGCCTAAATTCTGCTGTGAGAGGAGAGAGAAGTGTGCTGCATGTGAGAGAGGGAGGAGCCAGCACAGCCTTGGACAAAGACCAAGTAGCTCCAACGATCTAAAGATGCTGCTTTCGAAGAGCAGGAAAGCCCTTGAGGGTAAGCATTTCCTGTTTCCCTGCTGTCTCCGCTTGCCTCGTCTCTTTTTGTCTCTGTCTTCAGAGCTCCCTTCATGGGCCACGGCCTTGCCCTGGTGAAGGGGTTTGCATAACTCAATGAAGTGATGAGCCACGCCATGCAGGGCCACCCGAGATGGACGGGTCATGACGGAATGTTCTGACAAAACGTGGCCTGCTGGAGGAGGAAATGCCAACCCACTCCAGTATTCTTGCCTGGAGAATCCCATGGACAGAGGAGCCTGGCAGGCTACAGTCCGCGGGGTCGCAAAAGAAGTTGGACATGACTTAGTGATTAGCCAACAATAGCAACAGAACACATCACGGGGGAGCGTGATGTACAATAAGCCTTCAATAACATTAGCTTCCATTATCATAACTGACGGTCTTTTAATCAATCTCCACTTAACGAATCTGACAATCTCCACTGCTCCAGTAAAGCATCATGACGCATGCTTACTAGTCCCTGGGTCTCTTGTTTGCCACACACCTGTGCTTCCAATGGGTAAATTCTGCACTAACCAAGATCAGTTATAACTGCTTATGCTATTTGTTCCTGTTGTTGAAAGCATATAGATGTTACATAAAGTGGTGAATATTAGTGAAAAATAATTTTTCAATGAAAATTGAGTTGAAATATTTGGAAACTGGAAAGGGAATTCAACTAGGCTTGAGTGAAAAAAATCACATAAAATGAAAAAATGGTTAAAATATCTTAAAATAGTCTATATACATTGCTTCACAATTTCCTAATTTCCTCTTAATTAAAAAGTAACTGAGAAATATCAGTACGTGTTAAGGGTACAGTTGACATAAGAAAGATACAGAACTCAAATACTCAAAGAGAAAGTCCTTTCTTAAATAAGATTAGCAAATGAATGGAAACTTATATGTTTTCATTTAAAATAAATTCTACTATATAAGCGATTATTTCCATGTAACAGATGTAAACGTAGCAGGTAGAATAATAGTCACCCCACAATATCCATGTCCTAATTCCCAGAACGTATGAACCTTACATGACAAGGGACAGCACTGCAGACAGAATTTAGATTGCAAACCAGTTGGACCTGGAGACAGAGAGACGACCCCCAGATTATCCAGCTGGGCCTAATGTAATCACTGCTGCTGCTGCTGCGAAGTTGCTTCAGTCACGTCCAACTCTGACCCCATAGACGGCAGCCCAAGGCTCTTAAACGTGGAAAAGGAAGGCAGAAGAGGAGGTCAGAGGAAAGTGATGGAAAAAAATTCAACCGGGGACTTCCCTGGAGGTCCAGTGGCTAAGACTCCTCCCAATGCAGAGAACCTGGGTCCAGGAAACTCGATCCCACGTGTTGCAACTGAGTTCACGTGCCATGACTTAAAGGTCCCTCATTCCACAATGAAGATCCTGAGGGTCGCAATAAGACTCTGCCAAAATAAATAAAGCCAAATAAATAAATAGATATGTTAAAAAGATTTAAAATGAAAACCAAAAATGTAACAGTACTACAATTAAACACAGTAGGACTTTATATATTTAAAAAAGACTCAACCAGCAGTTGCTGGCTTTGAAGATAGAAAAAGAACCAAGAGACAGGAATGTGGGCTGATTCTAGAAGCTGGAAAAGCTAAGAAAGTGATTCTCCTCTTGATTTTTGCCTGAGACCGGTGTCAGACTTCTGAACTACAGAACTGTCAGACAATAAATGATTGCTGTTTTCAGACACTAAGTTTGTGGCCATTTATTAAAGCAGCAACAAGAAACTAATACCAGAACACTAAGTCCTGGATAGTGTAAACACTTGCCTAAGGTTACCTGATAAACCCAGCCTTGTAACTTTAATACAGGATTCTTTCTACTATTGTCTACCTCTCTGTTAAAGGTAAAAACAAAAATGAAAAGTTACACTTTTTAAAATGCCAAATCATGTAACTGATAATTAAGCAGCCTCTATTTTATGACTGTTATTTTGGTTTTAAACTACCACTTCCTAAATGTTTATAATGTGTCAAGTTCTTTAAAGGTCATTGCATACAGAGTTACTTTCCATTCGGAACTCAATCTGTAATGCACAAATATTGTTCTCTGGTGAGGAATAAAGCCCAGAGAGTTTCAGAACTTCCCTAGAACTAGAGGTGACTCGCAAAAAATAGAGCTGATGTTTAAGCTCAGGTCAACCTAACTCAAAAACGGGAAATGAAGTGCCTTGGCCACTTTGCATACTCTGCCTCCCTCTCCCTACCTTTCCCCGCCTTTCCTGCTAGCCCAGTGGTTAAGAATCCCCCTGCCAATGCAGAGGACACGGGTTCGATCCCTGGTTCGGCGTGATCCCACGTGCGGTGGCAGAATTAAGCCTGTGTGCCTAGAGCCTGTGCTCGGCAACAGGAGACGTGACCACAACAAGGAACCCACAAACCCCAACCAGAGAAAGTCCTGGTGCAGCAGCGAAGACCCGAGGCAGTCCAAAATAAACAAATAAATACTAAAAAAAAAAAAAAAAAAAATGACCAGAGCATCATGAAACGTCCTGGAGCCATAACTCACTTTAATGAACGTCTTGCAGCGTGAACAGCCCCTCGCAGAAACCTGAAACGTCTCCCTGGAGGGTTCCAGAATTTAGATGCAGGTGAGAAAACAAAGTTAGATAAAGTATCACATTGACAGAGAGGCCTCCCTTCCTAGAACTGGAGCGTTGAGAGCTTCATTTTGAAATCCAGTGTCTCTTGCTCAATTCAGTGTAAATGGCTTTCTTACATCCTCTTAAAGAAATGGGAAATATTGAATGAATTCAGCTAAGAGCTAGCACAGAGTATAAGCTATCTGCCTCATGTCGCTATGCCTATGAATGGTACCCTTTAATCACTGAAGTCTCCGAAGCGCCTTCCCTGCTTTAAATTCCTTTTTATGCTCAGTTCTGCTTATTCCCTTAGATCTCAAAAGTCTTCTTACAAGACTGAATACATTATTCGCTTGTAGTATGGTATTTAAATACCCTGTTTGATTTTTTTTCCTGCTAATCTTAACTTCCTCTCCTGAAGTATCACCTTTGCATTTCCTAGATCCAGCATAAATCTAACAGGGAGAATTTTAATTTCCATAATTTCAGAGAAGAACAATACTTTTTAGAACCCTAATTTTAGTTAGAGAATTTGAAACAAAGGTCCCTGGGCATAGCACCCTCTTCCCAAGTTGAAAAGAATGGAATTTGTTTTATTAATATTTAATATTTACGGTGCACCAGCCAAGCAGACAATTCTGCACTAACTTCCACTGATACACACTGCACCCTCCTGGGGGCTCCCAATCTAGGGATCAGATTTTCCCCCGTGTCCATCCAGTTACCACAGTTGGCACACAGCCTTGAATTAACACAAAATCCACCCAAAGGGGCCAAATCCTTTTCTCTCCACCAAAAAAGTTTTTTTTTTCCCCTTAAAAAAAAAAAAAAGGTGAGGAAATGAAAGAAAGATTGTGAAATAAGTTACATAAGGAAAACAATTTTCTTTTTCTAATTTAAATGGTCTTCAACCCAGAAAACACACATATGTTTAAGAACTGGAGTTCCAGCCTTTCCACCAGTAGGTCCTTTTTATCTGCACCAGTATTTCTCCTGCTCATCAAATCCTCTCCAGCCATCACTAAGGGGAAGACATTTATTTTCTTTAACACTTTCCCAATCTGTGTTTGCAGCATCAATGCAAATACTTGTCAACCGGTTGTTATGTTCTTCGCGCGTATCTCCCCACGGGACTCTTCATCGCCCCCTAGCCATGCTTCCGCGGGGGAGGAAAGCCCCCGAGGTCCAGTGTTTCATCACCGGCTGTGTCATCGACACTGCAAAGCCTCACCTGGTTCCCCCACCTGTGTCACATTCGGGCTTGCGCCATCAGCCATTAAGCTACACATTTCGACCCGTTCTCTTATGTCAAATCCGTCTTGTTTCTGAAAGCCACTTTCACTGACATAGGCAGATACTATTTTTGTTACTTGCAATTTCCAGGGCTAGAAAATGCTAGATTGAAAAGAGCTCAAGAATTCGCCGTGAATCACTCCCTCTTCATGTGGCGTTGCTTTTCGGTCACTAAGTTGTGTCCGACTCTGCGTCCCGGTGGACTGAACCCGCCAGGCTCCTATCCATGGGATTCTCCAGGCAAGAACACTAGGGTGGGTAGCCGTTTCCTTCTCCAGGGGATCTTTCTGACCCGGGGAGTGAACCCTGTCTCCTGCACTGGCAGGCGGATTCTTTACTGCTGAGCCCCAGGGTGGCTCCCCATCCACCCACTTCATTTACAAACTATCTTTCCATCTTTCCATTCTTTCTCCCTTCACTTCCAACTTCTTGTCCTCCCGCCCCCACCTGGCTCATCTTTCCCTTCTTCCTTCCTTTCATTCTAGAAATGAAATGTATGGAGTGACTTCTTTCTTTGTCCCAAGCACAGTCCCAGGTGCTGAAGATACAGCCATGTTCAAGGCAGACTCCTTGTCCTCACGGGGCTTACATTCTGGTGGAAAACGTGAACCTAAAGCAGCAAATTTAGTGTTCTTCTGCAGCAGTGATCGGTGTTGCCCAGGGACAGAGAGCATGAAGTCAAACAACAAATGACAAAGGAGCTGTTGGGACAACCAATTCAGGCATATGACTCATCTGCATTAAACCTCTCACAACGTTCGTTCATTTTAATCTAGAAATGGCGCAGCTAGAAACGTATGCTATGGGAATAGAAATGTGCTTCAAATACGTATTGACCAGGGTGATCGTTACAGTGCTAGTTAGCAGAGCTGTGAATGCCCCTCCTCAACCATGGCATTAGGTGAAGTAAAATATGGCACAGCCATATGTGAGCAAGTACTTGTTCAGAATCATGCTGCAGAAGGACATTCGTTGGTCTGGGGAAATGGTAACAGTATTAAGTGGAGAAAGAGAAAGGCTGGGGACTTCCCTCATGGTCCACTGGTTAAGACTCGCCTTCCAACGCAGGAGACGCAGGTTCAACCCCTGTCAGGGATCCAAGCGCCCACGTGTCTCGCAGCCAAACAACCAAAATAGAAAAAGAGCAATACTGTAACCAATTCAACAAAGACTTGAAAAAATGGTCTCCATCCAAAAAAATATTTTGGAAAAAAGGCTATACCTGTTATGCAGAGTGAAGTCAGCCAGAAAGAGAAAAGCAAATATCGTATATTAATGCATATACATGGAATCTGGAAAGATGTACTGATGAGCATATACGCGGGCAGCAGTGCAGACGCAGAGAGAACATGCTTGCGGACACAGTGGGGGAAGGAGCGGGTGGGGCGAATTGAGAGACTGGCGTTGAAACACACATATTATCGCATGTAAAGTAAAAGAGAGAGCCCGTGGGAACTCGCTGTGGGACGCAGGGAGCTCACGCCCGGGGCTCTGTGACGGCCTGGGGGGCGGGGGCGGGGAGGGGGGGTTCGAGAAGGAGGAGGCGTAGGCATACTTATATAAGGCCGATTCATGCTGATGTAGGGCAGAAACCATCGCAACACTGTAAAGCAGTTTTTCTCCAATTGAAAATAAATACACTTTTAAAGAAAGGAAGGCTATAAAAGAGGATGCCTAATGTGATCCTGTTTCACATAAAATACAAAGAGAAAGCACTGGTGCAGATGAACCAGGGGCGGGGGAGGCCCATCAGCATCGCAGCAGAACTTGTCTGCAAGGAGTGGAATTAATGATTCACTCCTCCTAATTTTTCAGGTGTCCATATTTTCTTAAGTGAGTGTGTGTTCCTCATGTAATGGACCCGTTTGGTATTAACTGCCTAAAAGTGTGTGCTAAATCACAGGTCTCTATATCTCTGGTACATAGGATGCCCTCTCATTAAGTGGTGAACAAACACAAGATATTCAAAACAGGAAAGCTAAAAGATTAGGGAACTAAACTCCACAAGCCAAAAAAAGAAAAAAAACATGTTATTAAAAGTGTGTATGTGTGTGTTAATAGTTTAGTTCTAGTTGAAGGCTTGTGACGTTTTGTAAATATCATATTTAAAAAGGAAGCAGCTTGCTTCTATAGGAAGTCTTCAAATGCCCCCTCATTATAGCATACCTATGCTGGGTGGATTCTGAAAAACAATTTCAGTTGTTGAAAACACATAAATTCCAAAATTGGAAATGTGAGCTTCTCATAGTAAGAATGATAATAATGGCTCATTACACTGAATAACCCTGATAAATGCAAATTCACCCTTCAGTTCTTTCACATTTATTATTTATTACTTTCTGCCAGATAAAAATTCCTTGTATCCTAATGTTGCATTCACCCTTTACATCTTCAAATAAAGACGTATATAAAGTTCAGTTAAAATTCTGTCTCCAGATATCTAATCAGCTGCAATCTTTTCATCAATAACCTTTCAGGGATTTCAGTGTCATTCATTAGGTGGTTAGAAATTTCTGAAATCTCTTTTGTATGCTAACTTCTTCAACTTAAAAATAAAGCCTATTAACCACAGCTATCAAATAGAAGGAGGCGATTCACCCTTTGGTGTGGCACAGGGGCTCGTACAGATAGCAGAGCCAGACCGCAGGCAGAAGCAGAGAAGGTCCGCGTGCAAGAGCCGTGTCAGGCTCAAACGCATATTGTAAAGATACAGAACAAAAGGCTCAATATGATACAGTGACATCAGGATCTTCTTACCTTGTGTAAACTAAAAGATTTTCATCTCACCTGAGTGATTTTTTTTTTTTATTTGCATCGCTTGATTCTATCCTTGGGAGGAAATGAAATAATTAAAAACGGTATCTTCTCATGCTGTATTCTTGCTTAACAAAAATGAGCGATAATCCTTGGCTGTTATCTGGTATTAAAGATCACTGCATTGCTCAGTCATACTGAACACTCTTCCCATGTGGGAGTCTTTTGTGCCACCCACATTCTCCCTCTCTCCCTACCCATACCCTGTATCTCAATACTCACAAATCAATGTTGACTAGATGGTGAAGATTCCTTCCAAAAGGTCTGAAATACCAAACACCTCACACAAGGCTCAATCTCATGAATAACCATCAGGAACAATTAGCTCAACACACCTTAGGTGCATTCCACAGTTCCACACACCTGTTCAAGTATGTACTAAACAGTTTTCATTATGTTGCTCTCAATTCACAACAAAAGTATGCAGCATTTTGCAGTGTTACCTATAGGCCCCATCTTTCTGCTTTAATTCTAAAGAAAAAATTAAAAACAGATCTGAGTCAGATTACACTAATTATCATGACAAAAAGGAAGTCCGGAGTAGTTTGGGTCTACTGGTAGACATTGGAGGCATTCAAACTGATGATATTAAAACTAGATGGCTTATTAAAAAGCAGAGACAACACTTTGCCAACAAAGATCTGTATAGTCAAAACTACGATTTTTTCCAGTAGATGACTACAGATGTGAGACTTAAACCATAAAGAAGGCTGAGCACCGAAGAACTGATGCTTTCAAATTATGGTCCTGGAGAAGACTTTTGAGGGTCCTGTTGACTGCAAGGAGAGCAAGCCCGTCGATCCTAAAGGAAATCAACACTGAATATTCATTGGAAGGACTGATGCTGAAGCTGAAACTCCAATACTTTGGCCACCTGATGCAAAGAGCTGATGCTGGGAAAGACTGAAGGCAAAAGGAGAAGGGGCGGCAGAAAATGAGATGGTTAGACAGCATCACCGACTCAGTGGACAAGAAGTTGAGCAAACTCTGCGAGGCAGTGGAGGACAAAGGAGCCTGGCGTGCTGTAATCAAGAGGGTCACAACGAGTAGGATATGACTCATACGCTGAACCACAACGTGGTACTAAGCACCCTTTGGGGCTTCCCAGGTGGCGCTAGTGGTCAAGAGCCTGCTGCCAATGCAGGAGACACAAGGGACTCGACCCCCTGGGTCAGGAAGATTTTCTGGGGTAGAAAATGGCAACCCATCCCAGTCTTCTTGCCTGGAGAATCCCATGGACAGGGGGCCTGGAGGGCTACAGTCCACGGGGTTGCAAAGAGTCAGACAAGACTGAAGTGACTTAGCACTCACATAATCTTTGCCTCAACCATTTACATATTCATTTCAAAGTGGCTCTAGGTAACAGGCCTCATCACATGACATGGCCGGATGTGGCCAAGGTAAGAGTCAAGTAGGACATGGACTTGGAGACAGACATCAGAGAGGGCAGCTCCGTTTACAGGCTGGGAAATGAGCCTGCAGTCCCAAGCTGCATGCCCAAGGAGGGCAAGTGTGTGTGTATGTGTCTGTGTGTGTGTGTGTGTGTGTGTGTGTGTGTGTGTGTGTGTGTGCATGTGTGTGTGTGTCTCACAGGCTACAGCCCATGGGGTTGCAAAGAGTCAGATATGACTGAGCAACTGAGCATGAATGGATATGAGATATATATATATATATATATATATATATATATATATATATATATATATATATATATATTTGCTAAATTCAACTGAAATATATTATAGCTTATTGAGGGTTCAGGCAATGCCAAAGAATGCTCAAACTACCGCACAATTGCACTCATCTCACAGGCTAGTAAAGTAATGCTTAAGATTCTCCAAGCCAGGCTTCAGCAATACGTGAACCGTGAACTTCCAGATGTTCAAGTTGGTTTCAGAAAAGACAGAGGAACCAGAGATCAAATTGCCAACATCCGCTGGATCATCGAAAAAGCAAGAGAGTTCCAGAAAAACATCTACCTCTGCTTTATTGACTATGCCAAAGCCTTTGACTGTGTGGATCACAATAAACTGTGGAAAATTCTGAAAGAGATGGAAATACCAGACCATCTGACCTGTCTCTTGAGAAAACTGTATGCAGGTGAGGAAGCAACAGTTAGAACTGGACATGGAACAACAGTTCAGTTCAGTTCAGTCGCTCAGTCGTGTCCAACTCTTTGTGACCGCATGAATCGCAGCACGCCAGGCCTCCTGGTCCATCACCAACTCCCGGAGTTTACCCAAACCCATGTCCATCGAGTTGGTGATGCCATCCAACCATCTCATCCTCTGTCGTCCCTTTCTCCTCCTGCCCTCGATCTTTTCCAGCATCAGGGTCTTTTCAAATGAGCCAGCTCTTCTCATCAGGTGGCCAAAGTATTGGAGTTTCAGCTTCAACATCACTCCTTCCAATGAACACCCAGGAATGATCTCCTTTAGGATGGACTGGTTGGATCTCCTTGCAGTCCAAGGGATTCTCAAGAGTCATCTCCAACACCACAGTTCAAAAGCATCAATTCTTCGGTGCTCAGCTTTCTTCACCGTCCAAGTCTCGCATCCATACGTGACCACTGGAAAAACCATAGCCTTGACTAGACGGACCTTTGTTGGCAAAGTAATGTCTCTGTTTTAAATATGCTATCTAGGTTGGTCATAACCTTCCTTCCAAGGAGTAAGCGTCTTTTAATTTCATGGCTACAATCACCATCTGCAGTGATTTTGAAGCCCCCAAAAATAAAGTCTGTCAATGTTTCCACTGTTTCCCCATCTATCTCCCATGAAGTGATGGGACCAGATGCCGTGATCTTAGTTTTCTGAACATTGAGCTTTAAGCCAACTTTTTCACTCTCCTCTTTCACTTTCATCAAGAGGCTCTTTAGTTCTTCACTTCCTGCCATAAGGGTGGTGTCATCCACACATCTGAGGTTATTGATACTTTTCCTGGAAATCTTGATTCCAGCTTGTGCTTCCTCCAGCCCAGCGTTTCTCATGATGTACTCTGCATAGAAGTTAAATAAGCAGGGTGACAATATACAGCCTTGATGTACTCCTTTTCCTATTTGGAACCAGTCTGTTGTTCCACGTCCAGTTCTAACTATTGCTTCCTGACCTGCATACAGGTTTCTCAAGAGACAGGTCAGATGGTCTGGTATTTCCATCTCTTTCAGAATTTTCCACAGTTTATTGTGATCCACACAGTCAAAGGCTTTGGCATAGTCAATAAAGCAGAGATAAATGTTTTTCTGGAACTCTCTGGCTTTTTTGATGATCCAGCAGATGTTGCCAATTTGATCTCTGGTTCCTCTGCCTTTTCTAAAACCAGCTTGAACATCTGGAAGTTCACGGTTCATGTATTGCTGAAGCCTGGCTTGGAGAATTTTGAGCATTACTTTACTATCATGTGAGATGAGTGTAATCGTGCAGTAGTTTGAGCATTCTTTGGCATTGCCTTTCTTTGGGATTGGAATGAAGACTGACCTTTTTCAGTCCTGTGGCCACTGCTGAGTTTTCCAGATTTGCTGGCATATTGAGTGCAGCATTTTCACAGCATCATCTTTGAGGATTTGAAATAGCTCTACTGGAATTCCATCACCTCCACTAGCTTTGTTCATGGAACAACAGACTGGTTCCAAATAGGAAAAGGAGTACATCAAGGCTGTATATTGTCACCCTGCTTATTTAACTTCTATGCAGAGTACATCATGAAAAATGCTGGGCTGGAGGAAGCACACGCTGGAATCAAGATTGCCTGGAGAAATATCAATAACCTCAGATATGCAGATGACACCACCCTTATGGCAGAAAGTGAAGAAGAACTAAAGAGCCTCTTGATGAAACTGAAAGAGGAGAGTGAAAAAGTTGGCTTAAAGCTCAACATTCAGAAAACTAAGATCATGGCATCTGGTCCCATCACTTCATGGCATATAGATGGGGAAACAGTGGAAACAGTGGCTGACTTTAATTTTCTGGACGCCAAAATCACTGCAGATGGTGACTGTAGCCATGAAATTAAAAGACGCTTACTCCTTGGAAGGAAAGTTATGACCAACCAACCTAGACAGCATATTAAAAAGCAGACATTACTTTGTCAACAAAGGTCTATCTAGTCAAGGCTATGGTTTTGCCAGTGGTCATGTACAGATGTGAGAGTTGGATTATAAAGAAAGCTGAGTGCCGAAGAATTGATGCTTTTGAACTGTGGTGTTGGAGAAGACTCTTGAGAGTCCCTTGGACTGCAAGGAGATCCAACCACTCCATCCTGGAGGAGATCAGTCCTGGGTGTTCATTGGAAGGACTGATGCTGAAGCTGAAACTCCAACACTTTGGCCACCTGATGCGAAGAGCTGGCTCATTTGAAAAGACCCTGATGCTGGGAAAGACTGAGGGCAGGAGGAGAAGGGGACGACAGAGGATGAAATGGTTGGATGGCATCACCGACTCAATGGACATGGGTTTGGGTGGGCTCCGGGAGTCGGTGATGGACAGGGAGGCCTGGTGTGCTGCAGGTCATGAGGTCTCAAAGAGTCGGACATGACTGAGCGACTGAACTGAACTGAACTGAACTGAAGTGAACTGGAAGGGGAGAATTTAATTCAGATAACCATTTTATCCACTACTGTGGGCAATTCCTTAGAAGAAATGGAGTAGCCCTCATAGTGTACAAAAGAGTCCAGGAGTGCAGTACTTGCATGCAATCTCAAAAATGACAGAATGATCTCTGTTTGTTTCCAAGGCAAACCATTCAATATCACAGTAATCCAAGTCTATGCCCCGATCAGTAATGGTAAAGAAGCTGAAGTTGAATGGTTCTATGAAGACCTACAAGACCTCCTAGAACGAACACCAAAAGAAAGATATCCTTTTCATCCTAGGGAACTGGAATGCAAAAGTAGGAAGTCAAGAGATAGCTGGAGTAACAGGCAAGTGTGGCCTTGGAGAACAAAATGAAGCATGACAAAGGCTAACAGAGTTTTGCCAAGAGAACACACTGGTCAGAAAAACACCCTCTTCCAACAGCACTACACATGGACATTACCAGATGGTCAACACTGAAATCAGACTGATCATATTCTTTGCAGCTGAAGATGGAGACGCTCTATACAGTCAGCAAAAACAAGACCAGGAGCTGACTGTGGCTCAGATCATGAACTCCTTATCGCCAAATTCAGGCTTAAATTGAAGAAAGTAGGGAAAACCACCAGACCATTCAGGTATGACCCACATCAAATCCCTTACAATTATACAGTGGAAGTGAGAAATAAAGGCATTAGATCTGATAGATAGAGCACCTGAAGAGCTGTGAATGGAGGCTCATAACATTGTACAAGAGGCAGTGATCAAAACCATTCCCAAGGAGAAGAAATGCAAAAAGGCAAAATGGTTATCTGAGGTGGTCTTACAAATAGCTGGGAAAGAAGAGAAGCTAAAGGCAAAGGAGAAAAGGAAAGATACACCCATCTGATTGCAGAGTTCCAAAAAATAGCAAAGAGAGATAAGAAGGAAAGGAAGAAAGCCTTCCTCAGTGATCAATGTGAAGAAATAGAAGAAAACAAAAGACAGGGAAAGACTAGAAATATGTTCAAGAAAATTAGAGACATCAAGGGAAATTTTCATGTAAGCATTTCATGGCAAGTAGATGGGGAAACAATGGAAACAGTGACAGATTTTATTATTTTGGGATCCAAAATCACTGCAGATGGTGACTGCAGCCATGAAATTAAAAGACGCTTACTCCTTGGAAGAAAAGTTATGACCAACCTAGACAGCATATTAAAAAGCAGAGACATTACTTTGCTGACAAAGGTCCGTTTAGTCAAAGCTATGGTTTTTCCAGTGGTCATGTATGGATGGGAGAGTTGGACTGTAAAGAAAGCTGAGTGCTGAAGAATTGACGCTTTTGAACTGCGGCATTGGAGAAGACTCTTGAGAGCCCCTTGGACTGCAAGGAGATCCAACCAGTCCATCCTAAAGGAAATCAGTCCTGAAAATTCATTGGAAGGATTGATGCTGAAGCTGAAACTCCCAATATTTTTGCTACCTGATGTGAAGAGCTGACTCATTGGAAAAGACCCTGATGCTGTGAAAGATTGAGGGCAGAAGGAGAAGGGGACGACAGAGGATGAGATGGTTGGATGACACCACCAACTCGATAGACATGAGTTTGAGCAAACTGGGAGATGGTGATGGACAGGGACGCCTGGTGTGCTGCAGTCCATGGGGTCGAAAAGCGTCGGACACGACTGAGTGACGAACTGAACTGATTCTCCCTCAAACCCCCTCCCATCCAGGCTGTCACATCACATTGGGCAGTGTTCCCTGTGCTGTACAGGAGGCCCTTGCTGTTTATGCATTTTAAATACAGCAGTGTGCACATGCCCACCCCAGTTTCCCTGACTACCCCTTCCCCCAGCAACCATGAATTTGTTCTCTAAACCTGCGAGTCTCTTTCTGTTTCGTGGATGCGTGCATGCTCAATTGCTTCAGTCACATCTGACTCTTTGCGACCCTACGGACCATAGTCCCAGTGCCTTCATGTTACTTCATGCCACTGTCACTGAAGATCTCTGGGAGAATATTTGAGAAAAGATAGTGAATGAGGTTCAGGGCAGGGTCTTGGAAAACACAACAGAAGGAGGTACCCAAAAGAGAGGCAGAATCCTGGACTCCCTTCACCTTTGCAAAAGGTGGCTAACTATGTTACAAGCTATCTTGTCTCTAAAAAGCTAACTAGACAATCTCCTTTATTCCTAGATGTCTTAGGTGAGATATTAGATCCTGAGGATTTTAACATACGTTAGTGGGGAAGAGGATTCCCTGGTCAAGTAAGTTTGGGAAAAAACCCCGAGTTTGTTAACTACATTAACCAAGTGAAGCCATGTATTTACCACGACGCTTCTTGTAACCCTTCATCTGCCGGTGACGAGCATGGCTGATGCTTTAGGAGCAGCGGAGGACCTCCATTTCGCGCTCCCCAGGGCATTCTTTTTTTTCAAGGCACATTTTTCTAGATTGCTTCAGGGAATTAGATAATTTAGCTAATACAAGTGTGTTTTGCATTTTAAAAAGTTACACTCTGATCTTTATAATTAATGAGGTACCACCCAAGGGTTTAATGTGGAGAATCATGACAGGGCTTCCCCAGTGGCTCAGCGGTAAAGAATCCGCCTGTCAGTGAAGGAGACTCCAGCTCGATCCCTTGGTCGGGAAGATCCCACTTGCTTCGGAGCAACGAAGCCAGTGAACCGCGACTATTGAGCCTGCGCTCTGGAGCTTCCCCGGTGGCTCAGCCATTAAAGAATCCGCCTGCCACGTGGGAGACCTGGGTTCGATCCCTGGGTTGGGAAGATCCCTGGAGGAGGGCATGGCAACCCACTCCAGTCTTCTTGCCTGGAGAATCCCATGGGCAGAGGAGCCTGATGGGCTGCAGTCCATGGATCACAAAGAGTCGCACACGACTGGGCAACTAAGCACAGCACAGCACTAGAGCCCAGGAGCTGCAACTGCTGAAGCCCATGCCCTCTAAAGCCCATGCTGGGCAACAGAAGAGGCCCACACACCACAGTCAGAGAGTAGCCCCTGCTGTCTTAGCTAGAGTAAACCCGAGTGCAGCTACAGAGACCAACTCAGCAAAATATGTATAAATAAATAAAATTAAACAAGAAGGGCTTCCCCAGTAGCTAAAGCAATAAAGAGTCCTCCTGCAATACAGGAGACACAGGAGATGTGGGTTTGATTCCTGGATTGGGAAGATCCCCTGGAGAAGGAAGTGGCTACCCACTTCCATATTCTTGCCTGGAGAATCCCTACAGACAGAGGAGCCTGGCAGGCTACAGTCCATAGGGTCACAAAGAGACACGACAGGGCACATTCAAGAAAGAATCGTGACAAGTAGAGAAATGAAAAAGTGAGATGGTGCTACCACGCCTAGGAGACCAGGGTAGAAAGAACAGGTCCTCCGGGATCATGTCAATGCAACCATATGTCTGGCTTACACTGTTCACTCGTGGCGGGATCTGAACCAAGTCACTTAGCTTTCTGTGCCTTCAGAGACTCAGCTTTAAAATTAGAGAAATAGCCACCGCCTTTATCATTTGGTTCTTTGAGGAATGAAGGAAATAGAGCTTGCACCTTTCCTAGCCTAGGACCTAGTACCGGAATGATACACTCTCCTCCCTGAGAATGAAACAGGTGAACGTGCAAACCCCAGCTTCTAGGATTGCTTCTCTGAGCTTTGCTCAACCTCGGTTGTTTAGTCACTGACTCCTGTCAGACTCTCTGCAATCCCACATACTGTAGCCGGCCAGGCTCCACTGTCCATGGATCCTTCAGGCAAGGATACTGGAGTGGGGTGCCATTTCCTTCTCCAGCTGAACCCCAGTGCTCACATCTATAAAGTGGGGATGAAATATTCTCACAGAGAGTTACTGAGAAGACTACAGAAAACTATGTGTGTAGCTTCTGGAAGAGGCTCATCAATGCTAGATCTTCCCAGTGTTTGACATGTGCTAGACCTCCGATGAGCATTTATCAAACTTAATTGAATCACTCTGTTGTCATTAAGGCTCCCCCCTCCCCCCTGCCCTGCCAAAGGCTTTAATATTTTGGTCAATTGGACTTTAATGGTCAATTGAGTTTATGAGGCAGTTACTTAAAATCCATAGCATTACAACCCACATACCCAAGGATAGAAGTGATGTAACCTACCAGCCACTTGTTGTGAGCTTTGCTTAGACTCTGAAGTGCTAGTTATCAGAGCCCTATCTACGCTCCCGTCCCCAACGCTTGGAGATACTCAAAGCTCCTTGAAGCCAACAATCGTCTTCTTTCTCTTTTTTGCATATTTCCATGACTGTTACATTGTCTTCTTCACATTTAAAGATGAAAAAGTCCTGCTGTTTATTTGTCTTAGTCTCCCGTGTGATTAATTGTTCCCTCCGTGTAGCAATATTTTTTTTCCAGTCCTATAGTTATGTAAACCAGAACTGCTTTTAAACATGTGGGGTTCATTTTATTGCCATTCATTTCCATTTAAATGACTAGGGGACAGGAAAACTATGTCGCCAGCCAACTATCAGTGGCGGTGAGATTGCTGTGTGGGGTCACATCTCAAAAACCGCCAGGAGCTTGGGAAAGAGTGACGACAACGCCCACGATGAGCGAGGGGGAGGCTTACAGCCGCCTCCTCACCTGCGCAAGCGGTTCACGGGCTCTCCGCAGCCACAGCTCGGCGTCCCGGGGAACGTTTGGGGGCGCCCACGATGAGCGAGGGGGAGGCTTACAGCAGCCTCCTCACCTGAGCACGGGGTTCACGGGCTCTCTGCAGCCACAGCTCGGCGTCCCGGGGAACGTTTGGGGGCGCCCACGATGAGCGAGGGGGAGGCTTACAGCCGCCTCCTCAACCTGCGCACGCGGTTCACCGGCTCTCTGCAGCCACAGCGCGGCATCCCGGGGAACGTTTGGGGGCGTAAAAGGACCTCTGGTCGTCAGGGTGAGTGGGGGGCGAGGACTGATATGGAATACGGGGTCCAAGGGATCCAGACTTTTCTTCCTCAAAGAACAAAGGACGTTCCTATATTCTGAGAGCTTTTGAAATGTTCCCGTGGATGTCCGGGAAGGTGGCAAACGTGTTTATAATCTTATGAGCCTAGAATCTAACCACCCTTCACAGACAAGTCTAAATTATCTCTTCACACTTTTAACCACTCAATTCTCCAGAAGCACAATATCTGTATAAACTGATGTAAACTTTTACTGTGGTTCATAACTTTACTGAGTCAGTCATTCACTGTTTTGGAAAACCTCAGTATTTTCCAGATGCAACAACCAACACAATAAACCTTCATTAGTTGTGTAAATATGTCTAAATAGATAATTCTATATCTAAGTGTAAATATTTGACAATTACATTTTGTCTCCTAGCATGGTCAAGACTAAATGTTCCTGTATTAAAATCTGTGTCATATTATTATTGCTCTAAAGCACAGTAGTGTTCTCTTATTTCTCATATTATAATTATGATATTACATCTTAAAATTATATGGTACAAAGCTCATATTAGCTATGAACTTTACTTCGTAAGAGTAAAAGAGATAGTATGAAATATTCGCTATAAAAATGACATTGGTTTGGGTAGTGTTAAGAACCACTGGTGTAATAGAAGCTTATAATAATGAACTAGTATCAGCACAAATATTTCATGCATCTCCATGTATTTTACTAACGATTCCTGACACACATGAACTGTAGTGTAAACAGGATGTTTGTGAATTCCTCCTGACTGGAAGAAGACTTGTTTTCAAGATTATACCATAAGTGAAAGTACAAGTCGCTCAGTTGTGTCCGACTCTTTGTGACTCCATGGATATTCCATGGAATTCTCTAGGCCAGAATACTGGAGTGGGTAGCCTTTCCTTGCTCCAAGGGATCTTCCCAACCCAGGGATTGAACCCAGGTCTCCCGCATTGCAGGCAGATTCTTTACCAGCTGAGCCACAAGGGAAGCCCATATACCCCCATAAATTAGGGAGGTACCAATTTAACACAAGTTCATTAAGCATCTCTAAAGTGCAAGGCACTTTTCTGAATAATAAGCAGATCACATCTTCCTCACTTCCAGGTCTTATCTTAACTGTGGTCAAGCTAGTCTTGAGGATCTCATCAAAAACCAGATGAATCAGATGAAGGTTACTCGATTTTATTTTCCAAGTTTGGACATCCATTCTATCCTCACTGCAACAAGCCTTTCTCATTAAAACATTTTTATTTTGCAAATATTTATCTGCAAACATCTGTCCTTTCCCTCCCTTTTCTAGGAGAGCTCTGGGTATGTACTTGACTCCATAATAAAGATTTTGATTTGTAGAGGCATCCAGGATGTAAAACATCACCAGACTGCAAACCCAAAGTGCTACAAAAGTTGTAAGACATTGGAGATCATTTCCTAAATTATTGACAACTGTATTGTTTGAAAGACTCACAAGTGAAAGGTGCATATTTAAGGAGAAAGACGGCTGATGTGGAAACTCTCAACGCTCTGACCTATCAGTCGGTATGCAACTCTATCTCCATAGAACACCTTTGAAATCAACAAGAACTCTGCTGGCTTCAGGAGACAGGAGCGCGCCTGCAAGAGTAACGTGTGCACCGCGGGTGCCCCGTCTCCCCCAGGGGGACTCCACGCCACAGGTCTGACGACAAAGTCAGGCACCTACTCTTCCCCTTCTAACATGTAACTGATGAGACGTGCTCTTTTTCAAAGGGAATGACAAAACTGTACAAATTCAGGCTTCAGGCCCATGGGTCTTCTCTCAAATTACCACGCACATCCAACATTTATGCACATATAAGCAGGACATTGATATAACTAACAAGCTGAAATAAAGATGGACTCTTGTTACCATTGCAATGGTTCATTTTACATGTCAACTTGACTGCCCTTAGGGATGGATACCCAGACAGCTGGAAGAACATTCTTTCTGGGTGAGTCTGTGCGTGTGTGCCTGGAAATGACTGGCATTTGATCTGGTAGCTGGCGTGAAGAGCCACTCTCACCAATCCACCGGGCCCTCGAGTGGAACAGAAAGGTAAGGGGAGGGCAAGTTCTTCCCTCGTCTTGAGCTGGAAGGTCACCGACATGCCAAGACACGGCAGCTCCTGCTCGCAGACCTTCAGACCCCCAAGACTTAAACCAGCAGCCCGCTGGCGCTCAGGACTTTGGACTTGGACTGAAGCATGTCACTGGCTTCCCTGGTTCTCCAGCTTCCAGATAGCAGATTGTGGAGCATCTCAGCTGTCATAGTGGCTCAGATGGTAAAGAATCTGCCTGTGATGCAGGAGACCCAGGTGCCATCTCTGGGTTGGGAAGACAACCTGGAGAAGGAAATGGTAACCCACTCCAGTATTCTTGCCTGGAGAATTCCATGGACAGGAGTCTGGTGGGCTCATGGGGTTGAGTTCATGGGGTCAAGTTCACGTGGTCGAAAAGTGCTGGACATGACTGAGCGACTAACACTTTTCACTTTCAGCTGGCATAAGTGCATGAAGCAACTGCTATCATAAATCTCCTCTTATAACTACATTTATATCTATATCTGTATCTATTACTATATGTTGCTGTTGCTGAGTCACTAAATCATGTCCGACTCTTTGGGCCCCAGTGGACTACAGAACACCAGGTTCCTCTGGCTATCTCCCTGAGTTTGCTCAAAGTCAGGTCCATTGAGTCAGGGATGTTATTATCCTCTGCCGCCCCTTTCTCCTGCCTTCAGTCTTTCCCAGGATCAGGGTCTTTTCCAATGAGTCGGCTCTTCGCATTAGCTGACCAGAGTATTGGAGCTCTTAAGAGTCTATATATCTATATCTACTTCTATATCCCATTGGTTCTCTTTCCCTAGAGAACCCTGACTTATACCTCTACTTTGCAAAAATAAACCTGACTTTTGATGGGACACTTTGAAAGGTGAAATATTAAAACACACAAAAATGTTTTCTGATTTCTTAACTGCAGCATCTGGTGTGTCAGCCACACCATGGTAAAGCCTCACCCTGCTTTGTCTGTTACAGTGTTTATAGCTCTGGATTTTCATTTGAAAGACTTGTCTATCGTAATTGTACATCCCCACCCAGAAATACGAGGTCTCTGACAATAAGGATTTTGTCTATCACATTAAATTATATGTCTCCAATGCCTACTCGCAATGCTTGATATAGAGCAAGAAGTATTTGGTGAATAAATGACCAAATGTTGCCTTATCTTACAGATCAGTAATTTCAAGCTGAAGGGCAACTATAGAGTAAGAGGGGGAGATGCAGATAAATAGAAGAATTTGTGGGCTGTTAAATACTGTGAGTCTATCTTCTGAGATGGTAGCCCTAGGTTATTGTGTCTGATGGAAACTTACAGCTTTTGGAACTTTCTAGGCTTTCCAAAGTCCTCACAATATGTGGGAGACTGATTGAAATCAGTGTGCCTTGCACCTGCGGTAATTTTTAATAGCAACAGAATATAAAGCACTTTTCCCTTCATCCTCCCCTAACGACTCTGGTTCTAGGGACAGGACTTGGCAGAAGTGAGCCACACAAGACCGAGCGTCTTCTTGGACTGACCCTAAGGACTAGATTGTTTCAGAGGCCTCGTGGTTGAGGGCATGAGGAAAGTCGTGCAAGGTCAGAGAAGGTCCCTGAGACAATGAGAAAGTCCCCGTTTCCCCTCATGCCTGTCCTGAAAGCGGGGTTTCATGTTCTGGATGCAGAGAGTTGCGGAGGGAGCAATTCTCGCTGCTGTATGTGCGTTCAGATGGGGAAATCGGTTTAGTCTGGAAAGTCATCCTTTGAATGTTTTTGCTTTTATTCAAATCCGTCTTAGAAATGCCCCTTGCTATGCCTTCACCTGACACAATACCCTTGGATGTTGACTAGTTTGCCTAATATGGGACTTTAGAAATGTTAAGCTTCTCCACAGTACTGGTTGAGAATGGCCAGCTAAAATTTTATTGGCTTGGCTTAATTTATACTTAGAGCTAAGACAGTTTATGATTTCAATTCATAAATGACTCTGTTTCAGGATACAAATAATAAGAGCAGAGTGGTTTATCCAGAGAGGTGAGTATTTTATTACACATGATGATGTTCTATTATTATTTATGGTATAAAAATTAAAAGAAGGATCTTTGGAGAAGGAAAAGATCTCATTTTATAAAATTATTTTATGAGAAAGGAGTATTATGTTTAAACTCTGAACTAGATGTTCTTGCGGTATAAAGTGAAGGATAGTCAAACATCACAATCCTGTACTAATTGGGGTCCAGGTAAATTACAAAACTATTTCAATGAAATGCAATTTCCGTGCTGTCAAGTCCTTTAATAAATAGATAAGATGCTCCTTGGGAAAATGCATTTACACAGAATAGCTACTTTTCTTTGAATAGAAAACACAAGTCAATGTCATTCTAGCTAAGTCACATTATTATGAACTACAAATTAGTGAATTCCAAGTAAATCAGATTTTAGTGTGTATTTAAAGTTTTCAATATCTTTAAGTAAGGATTTTTTTGGAAAAAATGCAGTAGTTAGCATATGACTCCTTCAAACTATTGGTGCTTGAAACCAAATTGTTCAAATTTGACTTTCCTGCTCAGTAAATAATAATTTAGAGTTTGGTTCATTCTGTGACTGCAGTCAAGATGTTTTATATTTTAAGTGTCCTGATACATGTTAAATTTTCCCTTTAAATATATACAACTAAGCATCATATATCAAGACTGCCCAAATGTTTAATATTATCTGTACTAATAAAGTAAATTTATCTAATCCAGACCTCTATGTGGAAAATAAAGCATTAAAAGTGAACTGTTAAATGAACTATCGCAAGAATCTTTTCTTTAATTCACCGATTAATTGTACATGGAAAAGATCACTCCTTTATAACTCTCAATACGTCATCTCGGAAATTTCTCTGCTGTTGGTACTCCCTAAAGGGAGGCTAAATAACCAAGCTTCTCTTCCTGGTGGATCCATTGGAAATATGATGCTGTATAAACCCCCAGCAAACAGCTATAAATCTAGCTAACATTCACTGTGTCTGTGAAGATGGAATGATTCTCCCCAGACAAGCTTTGGAAAATAATGTATTGATTTCTGATAGCAATTTATTGTTCTTTGCAATCAACTGTGTTTATACTGTGGCCTTACATTATAGCCCTTCCTCTTCCATTCTTAGTCTTTGGAATATGAAATCAGAGAGCCAGAAAGCTTCAAAGAGGTCACCTCAAAAATCCATGAAATGGAGATGAATTTTTTGAGTCATACAATTTCTACTCGCTCTGGTCTTATTTTAGTAGTCATAGCAAATGACACAGCATTATCTAACCTTGGGCTTCCACCCAAAGTACCTCTAACCCATTTAAAGCAAAGAGCAATTACAAAGTCCCTAAAACTCAGGTCTCCACTCCCCCCAAAATACTGAATCCCAATGCCACCCAAGCGTGTGCTTGGAGGTTTTGACACTGTACGTGTCTTATAAACGTGTGTGCCCAGTTTCTCAGTCGTGTCTGACGCTTTGTGACCCCGTGGCCTGTAGCCCACCAGGCTCTTCTGTCCGTGGGATTCTCCAGCCAAGAACACTGTAGGGGTTGCCATTTCCTTCTCCAGGGGATCTTCTTGACCCAGGGATCGAACCTGTGTCTCTTATGTTTCCTGCATTGGCAGGCGGGTTCTTTACCACCAGTGCCACTTGGGAAGCCATACGAATTTGATGTGAGTCTTCATCAAAAAAAAAAGAGTAAAATAGGGACTTCCCTGGTGGTCAGGTGGTTAAGAATCTGTCTTGGGATATAGCAGACACCAGTTCGATCCTTGGTTGGGAATTAAGATCCCACAAGCTTCAGAGCAACCAAGCCTGTGTACTGCAATTACTGAGCCCCACAAGTAAGGACAAATAAGCCAAATGAATAAGTAAATACTCTTTAAAGGAATAAAATATTAATAATAAGCTCTACGAGTTCTCTTTGTTCTGACAGGGATCAGTAGGAATTATTCTAACATCCTTATCCATCAATGGGCACGAGCATTCAAAACCTGGAAACCACTGTCCTCTGCAAGCTGAGGTCATACAATGAGAACGTCTTCTTCCAGACACAGTTCGGGATTGTTTCCTTCCTTGCTCTTTCAGTCTCGATTCCATAAAGCAGAGCCTGCTCAGGGGATTCAGGCACAAGTTTACTGAGAAAAATATTGAAGCACACATTCTTCTCCACTAAAGTTGGAATAATGTAGATGGCGGGCTTCTGGGCATCCGTCTTGCCATTAGTAGAACCTGAGCATGAAATTAGCACAGAAAAAACTGGAGAGACCTGGCCCCCTGACATTGTTGACTCCCTAAAACCCAAATTTAACGTGGGCTGTTTTCATTATGTGGTGGTCTAGTTGCTAAGTCGTGTCCAACTCTTGAGAGTCAATAGACTGTCGCCTGCCAGACTCCTCTGTCCATGGAATTCTCCAGGCAAGAATACTGGAGTGGGTAGCTATTCCCTTCTCCAGGGCATCTTCCCAACTCAGTGATTGAGACCTTGTCTCCTGCATTGCAGGCAGATTCTTTAAAGACTGAGCTATGAGGGAAGCCCCAAAACCATCTAACCATAAGCAGCTCGTCCGGGATTTAAACCCAGGATCTTTCGCACCCAAAGCGAGAATCATTCCACTTGACCAACAAGCCACCTCTAGGTGAGAGCTATTGGACTTCCCTGGAGCTGGGAAAGAATCTGCCTGCAATGCAGGAGACCCTGGTTCAATTCCTGGGTCGGGAAGATCCCCTGGAGAAGGGATAGGCTACCCACTCCAGCATTCTTGGGCTTCTCTGGTGGCTGGGCTGGTAAAGAATCTGCCTGCAATGCTGGAGACCTGGGTTTGATCCCTGGGTTGGTAAGATCCCCTGGAGAAGGGAATGGCTACCCACTCCAGTATTCTGGTGTGGAGAATCCCATGGACTGTAGTTTCATTATATATACTTAAAACTGATTTTCTCTGTTTTGCGTAAGTTAATTAGCATAAGAATTTCTATCATGGAGAATCAAAAGTTTTCACTTATGGAAATGTCAGGCTTACTCCTTGAGACTACCAGGCTCAAGAATATTGAAGAGTCATCGAAACTTCTGTGAACTTACACTCATTTGCCCTCTGGGAAATTCTCCCTTCTGTCCTCCAGGTCTTTTGCTGTAACACAGCTAAAGATATCCCTGATTATGGACTGCTGGTTATACATTCTGGTTCGTGCATATAAATATTTTAGGAAAAAGTAAAGCTTTAAAAGAAATCCACTGATGAGAACCATATCAACAGAAGAGAAGGTATTGAAAGCAGGATAAACGATGGTGGCATTTAAGCAACGAGATGGTGAGCCCAAAGTGAAGGAAGTTGTCACTTCTTTTCTGCCCACGACTTTCTTGATGAATCGTCTCAAACCTGGCGCACATCCTGCAGTTTACAACAGCTCCTACTCACCATTATCTTACGTATCAACCGTTTCGATTCAGACCAGACATGTACCCTGTATGGATTTGCTTGATATCCCTGACTTTTAACATGTTTCTTGCCTGTAAGTAAAACTGGAAACGAGAGCTTCTTGATGGGATCTTTTATATCGATAGTTGTTTATAAACTAAAACAGAAGTAATGGTTTCAAGCTGAAGCTTTACCAGTCACAAAATAAATATTAAGCCATCTACTAACTCTCATAGATGTATGTATTTGGGGAAAAGAAAATTCAGACAAATTAAAGCGCCGTATCAGTAATTCACAGTGATTGAGGCAGAGATAAAGCTGGGTGCGAGACTCCCGCTCGCTTGCTAAGTGGTATCCAACTCTTTGCAACCCCGCGGACCCACAGCCCACCAGACGCCTCTGCCCGCGGGATTCCCAGGCACGAACACTGGAGCGGGTTGCTGCGGGGAGAGAGATTTAGACGGCGTGTTCAGGCTCTCTCAGCCCACGTTTTGTAAATAATAATGTAACCACTGGGATCCCATGGCGCTGTGCATGTGCTCACGAGGTCCCTGCTTGGTCGCGGGCTACTTTGTGCGGTAGTCCTACGCGAGCTCCGCCTGGAAGGCAGCGGCTTCCCCGCTGCGCCCCGGGCGGTGTCCATGGGCTCAGCCCGAGCGGAGAGAACGCGGCGCGGCTGCCGCCCCGGCCGGGAGGGCAGAGGAGCGCGCGGCTCCAGCGGCCCCTCCGGCCCCGAGCGCCGTGCCCGCCCCGGGGATCAGGGACAGCGCGGGCAGGGAGGACAGGAGACGGTTGTCACTTCCTCCTCCGGGGGATCTTCCCAATCCAGGGTTCAGAACTGCGTCTCCTATGTCTCTTACACTGGCGTGCCACTTGGGAAGCCCATCCTTGCTCATATATTATCATCTCTATATCTTTTATATAGATCTTTCAAATCAAGTGATATTCTATCAGCTAGTCTATCCTCCTGTGAACTTTGTCTCTGAAAAAGTTCAATCCTTTGGCCTAGTATCTCCACACCTAAGACTATATCCCAGGTAATATTAGTGATAATGGTGATACTCACAAACATTTAAGTATAAGAACACTCTTTCAGGATTGCTTAAAAGCCTTTATAAAATGATGCCTAGCAAAAGGGAATTTTTAAAAAACTTATGGCGAATTCTATGTAATGGACAGTCACACAGCCATGAGAAATCATATTTATAAACAAATGATAATGACTTGAGATGGAGTGATGGCTCCACATACTAGTCTGCTTGGTGTCTGTATATTTAACTACCCAAAGCCACATGGAAGGAAAAACAGCCAACTAATCCAAAAGGCTAATAAGGAGATAAAGATATGACTCTGTGCTTGGAGAGGCTGTTTTTATTTTCTCAGAGGCCAGAGGATGGAAAGATGTTAGATTAGGAGACACAAGTTCTATAGAAGCTGGATTCCTGGGCAGACCATGTGTCCTAGAAGTGGGAGGGAGAAGGCAAGAATATTCCATTGCAGGATGCAGGGAGAGGAGTTAAGACTGCGTTACTACCGTTAGTCATCACTTGAAGGGCCGCCATCCAGCAGCCTCGTGTGCTCTTCAACTTCCCAGGGGAGAGGAACGGGGAGATGGACTGATCGGGAGGGATGAGAAGGGGTCCTTGCTATCTTGGACAAGGCAGAACTTGGTAGAACGAGCAGGAAATAGCCACAATTATGATGGCAGTGGATGAATCACGTAGTAAAACCTTTTTAAAAGATACAATATGTGGCCATTCTGAGATGTCTTCTTTCCTTCCATGACTATTTCGCAGGCACCTGTTATCTGCCAGGTTCCCTACCAGGTGCCGGCTGTGCACCATGGACATGGTGGGTTTCTGCCCTCAGGAGGCTGTGTGCTCATGGAGGGACACGCAGGTCAGAGCAGATAGGACACGGGAGAGCATGATGGGATCACACCGGGGCTGTGCTTTTCTGGATAGAAATATACCACCATTCATATGAACGGTTTCATGAAGAATTTTGAGTTTTACTGGTCTAGCACGTAAGCCAGTCTTCAAGAAATGCCTGGAGATGGGGCTGATGGATAGCTTCTGGTTTGATTTCTTTAAAAAATGTATGTTGAAACTGGGGGAAAGGATTCTCTCATCAAGTGTCTGAGTACGCAGGTCTCAGTGATGATATATTGATATCTGGTGTGTTGGAGTCCGTTTTGAAATGTATTAGTAATAACTAGTAACTGATAGAGAGCACCAACAGGCTTCTCTGGTGGCTCTGATGGTAAAGAATCTGTTTGCGATGCAGGAGACAAGCGTTCAGTCACTGAGTTGGGAGGATGCCCTGGAGAAGGGAATGGCTATGCACTCCAGTATTCTTGCCTGGAAAATTCCAGGGACAGAGAAGCCTGGCAAGCTACAGTCCATGGGGTTGCAAAGAGTCGGATGTGACTGAGTGAGTGACTAACACTTTCACTTTTCACAGAGAGTACCAAAGATTTTAAAAATCCTTAAAAAAAAAAACATAGCAAATCATATTCAAATGAAATAATGGCTTGCATCATGATACCTAAGAGAGGAAAGATTGGCAGGCGCGGGTAACCCGTTGAACCCCATTCGTGATGGGGATCGGGGATTGCAATTATTCCCCATGAACGAGGAATTCCCAGTAAGTGCGGGTCATAAGCTTGTGTTGATTAAGTCCCTGCCCTTTGTACACACCGTCCGTCGCTACTACCGATTGGATGGTTTAGTGAGGCCCTCGGATCGGCCCCGCCGGGGTCGGCCCACGGCCCTGGCGGAGCGCTGAGAAGACGGTCGAACTTGACTATCTAGAGGAAGTAAAAGTCGTAACAAGGTTTCCGTAGGTGAACCTGCGGAAGGATCATTACCGTGGTCGGTGCCGAGAGCGGCGCGGCGGCCTCGCCTCGCCTCGCCTCGCCTCGCCCCGCCCGGCTCGAGAGCCTCTCCTCCACCCGTGCGGCGGGCGCGGGATGGGCAGGAAGGGGAGAGGGGGGAGAGAGACGTCCGGGAGGCGCCCCGCCCCGGGGCCGGGGCCGGTGGCCTTTCCGGGGCTCGGGGGACGAGGGGTCGCGCGAGAAGGTGGGGGGCGGCGTGCGGCGTGTGTCGGGGGTCGGGCGGGAGAGGCGGCTCCCCTCCGCCTGCCCGCCCCGCCCCGCCCCGCCCCGCCCCGCCCCGCCCCGCCCCGCCCCGCCGGCCCCTCCGAGCGCCTCCGTTCCCCGGCCGGAGGGATCCCCCGCCCCCCGGCGCCCGGTGGCGTCGTCTCCGGTGTCCCTCCCTCTCCCGTCCGACCTCCCCGCCACGTCCCTCGAGGTTGGGTCCGAGGGCTCGGCGCGCCCCCACCCCCACCCCCACCCCCACCCCCACCCCCACCCCACGTGCCTTCGCCCCGTGGGCCGGCCACGGCTGCCTTTGCCCCGGTCGCGGATCCTCCGGTCGCGTCTCGGGAGCTGTGCGGCGTGACGGGTGGCGGCTCCCCGCCGCGGGGCCGCTTGCCCGCCCGTCGCCTCCCGCCGCCGGCCCTGGACCGGTCTGCCTCGGCTGGTCGTCGGTCGTCCCGCTGCTCTGGGCCCGCCGCGCGGTCGCCATGCGCCTCCCCGCGCCCTCCGAGCCTCGGGGCTCGCCCCCACTCCTCCCCCCACGCCCCCCGCGGCCGTCTCGTCTCTTCCGGGTCTCTCGCCCTCTCGTCCCCCCTTCCCTCTGTCGCGTCCCCTGCCCGCTCGGTGCTTCCCGTCGGCGCCCCCCCCCCGCCCTCGGTGGCGAGTGGGGGAGAAGGGTGCCTGGGACACGCGGGCGCGGGTAGGGGCACCCCGAGGGTGGAGGGGAGAGGGCGGGGTCCGGGGGAGACGGCCGTAGGGGCGTCGCGAGGTGGTTGACGGGGAGAGGGCTCCGCCCCGTTTCGGGGGGACGTTGGGGTGGTCGTCTGGCGTCGGCGGGGGACCCCCGGGCGGCGGCGTTCGACCGGGGCACGGCGGGACCCCGTGCGTCACGGGCCGGCAGCGCCGAGGCCCGCGGGCGGCCGCGAGGGGGGCCGCGGTGGTGGTCGACGTCGGGGCGGTGGCCCGTGGGGCGCGCCGTGCCCCTCGCCCGCCTCCCCCCTTTCCAGGTACCTAGCGCGTCCCGGCGCGGAGGTTTAAAGACCCCTTGGGGGGGGTCGCCCGTCCGCCTCGGGGTCGCGGCGGTCGGGCCCGCGGGGAGTCGGGAGGTGCCTCCCCCGTCACCCCCAGACTCTGCCGTCCCCCGAGGGGCCGGGGTGGCGCGCCACGGTCACCGCCGCCGCCGCGGCCGTCGGGAGGGGGCCTGCCCGGCGGTCGTCGTGTGGGCGGGCTGTGGCCGTGTGCGGTGCTCTGCGTGCGCCCGACCCCCCGCGTCCCTGGGGGAGGGTGGGGAACCCCCGGGCGCCTGTGGGGTGTCCGAGCCCGCCCTACCGGGTTGGCGCCGGACGCCCCGTCGTGTGAAACCTTTCCCGACCCCTCCGGTCTGCTGTTTTCTGTCTGACTTGGCCGGCCAGAGGCAACCCCCCCGCCCCCACCTCCGGGGAAGGGAAAGCGGGAGGGCTGTGCTGTGCCAGGGGCGGGCCTCCCGCCGAAACGAAACCCTCGAACACCTCGAACGACTCTTAGCGGTGGATCACTTCGCTTGTGCGTCGATGAAGAACGCAGCTAGCTGCGAGAATTAATGTGAATTGCAGGACACATTGATCATCCACACTTCGAACGCACTTGCGGCCCCGGGACGCCTGTCTGAGCGTCGCTTGCCGATCAATCGCCTCTCCCGGTGCCCGTGTCGTGTGCACGCCTCCCCGGGGGTCGCACGGCTGGGGGGTGTCCTCGCAGGGCCGCCGTGCCCTCCGTCCCCCTAAGTGCAGACACGGCGTCCCCCGCCTCCGCGGCCAGGGGGACGCCGCCCGCGAGAGGAGAGAAGGGGACGTGAGCTCGCGCCGAGGCCCCCGGCCTGCCGGGCCTCCGTGATGGGTCCTCCCCTTGGAGAGCTTCCTCGCGCCGCAAGCGGCCTTTGGGGGTCGCTGCCCCTGGGGTGTCGGGGGGGGGGTTGGGGACGGTCTCGCGCCGCGCGGCGGGGGCCCGCGGGGGTGGTGGGGTCGCGTTTTCGGTCCGCCGTCGTGCGCCGTCCTGCCCTTGGCGGCGGCGTTTCCCGGCGCCCGGACGGCCCCCCTTCCCTCTGCGGTGCCGCCCGCGCCTCCCCCGTGGCGGCTCTCGCCCCGTCGGGACGGGCGGCTCGCGCCCGAGGTCGAGTCCGCGTGCGCGTCCGCACCCCGGGGACGCGTGCCCCGGCGGCGGCCCGCGGGACGCCGCGGCGTCTGCCCGCCGCTGCGCTGGACTTACAACCAGAGAGTTGGAAATTGTCATAAAACATATAGACTGCTCTGTACATACTGAAAATATTTCTTATGTAATTTTTATTAACTTAGAGTGAGCGACAGAGCTCAGCCCTTTGAAAATGAGATGGGTCAAACCTCAATGGCCTGACGCGCAGGCGTCTAGGAACGTGTAATTGACATTTAAGTTCTAACCTCTGCATCTTCCTTTTTCTTCCATTAAGTAAGGGTCTCATTCCAGAGGGGAAAAGAGTAGAGCTGAGTAACTTCTGAGAACACAGATTTTTGCTTTTTTTAAATTAAAGTCAAGTTGACTTACAACATTATGTTAGTTTTAGGGGGAGAGCACAGTTTTAATAAGGCAGGAACCCTGCCGGAGTCCTGCTCCAGTTGGCCCAGGGGTTCCTTCAGGAAGGACGGCGTTGGCGATGCGAAATGAGAAGACACAGCGAATCTTAGAGTCTCCAAGTGTCTCCTGACTTGATTGTTTTCAAGACAGCTTTTATATTTTTAGTGGTACATAGAAACAAATGTAACGTGTAGAGTCATACCAAATCAGCTTAATGGCTCAGCAGTTTTGACCCTTGTGGACACCGTTTGCATATCTTAGCTACAAAAAGTTTCATTTTGTTTACATCATCTTCTGGCCTGGGGGCCTGCTAACATCTTGTGACTCTTTATTGATAAGGGTTGGTCAGCCAGAACACTTTTGTATCAGGCACAGCAGGAAAGAATTCATCAACAGAAAGTTTCAAAGTAAAACCTGTTTTCCGTAATCTATCCTAGGCCTTGAGCCTAACAGAAAAGAATGTGGTCCCATAAAGTCATAGAACAGCAAGCCGAAACAATGTAGCGCAAAGGTCACTTCTTAGCAAAAATCACCAGCTGAATTAACAACTGTCTTATTATTTGTATTAAGGCTAAGCTTTTATTTTTATAATTCTTAAACTATTATATTTTTATTATGTAGGCTAAATATGTTAGGAGCAAAAATATAGCAAGTAAATATAGACTAAGAAACAGTTTCATAAAGCAGTGTTTCGTATGTTTTCTAATAAGCCCTTTCCTACAAAGGGCTCTGTGTCCATTGGGGCTCTCTGTACGGAGGCTCTTAATGCTGTTTATTGTTAAGGAGCAGTCATGCACATTAGCTCCAAAGGCACAGGTATTTTTATCAAGCAAACTAATATACTAGTAAGAGAAGTGTCAATTAAAATACTCTATATCCTAGATAATCTTATAGGGAACTACCGTTCAGGGGCCGTAAAGTTTTCAGATTGATCTATTTGAGAAGAGATCAGGAAAGGCCTTCTACCTAAGCCGCAGAAAATAAGAAGAGGTTTATTAGAAAGATAGATATCATCTTTAAGGTGAGCACTGAGGCAGCCTTCCGAGAATCCCTGAGGCCTGAGTTGCTCTGCTCATCAGGTCTTCTCCTCATGACTCTGTCATGGGTGGGATCTGGTGAGCTGGCTCCCGGCGGAACCCAACCTCGCAGGCATTATAGTTTCTGTATTTGGGTGTGGTGTGTGCTCAGTCGTGTCTGACTCTTGGCAAACTCCATGGACTGTAGCCCGCCAGGCTCCTCTGTCCATGGGATTCTAAAGGCAAGGATACTAGAGTGGCCTGTCATGTCCTCCTCAAAGGCATATTCTATTTTTATTACAATATTGGATTATGCCAAGTGGTCTGTTTTTGTTTTCTACTATTTTCCCCAAATTTGCAATATTGTGAGCATTTATATGTTCACAATCCCCAAAAGAAGATTTTGAATTGTGTAATATCTTATCCCTTAGGAGCTGTTATAATTTATTTAGCCATTTCTCTATGTGGACATCATTTTTAAAATTTTCTAAGCCAAAAAACCTGAAATGGACATGCTTCTATTTAAATTTTTTTCCACACCATGAGTTACTTCTCTAGGCTAAATTCCTAGATGTCAAATTGTTGCTTCAAAAAGTTGAGCTTTTAAAGCTGTTGACCTTGCCTTCTAGAAAGGTTAGATTTTTCAGTCCTGCATCAGGACAGAGGAGTTCCTTTCTTCACTGCCCTACTCAGTTATCAGCTTTAGAGAAGCACTGATTAGTGCTCATAGATTTCTTCTTTTCAAACACAAAAGTAGAATGGGAAGATGCAATAAGGCAAAACAGAGTATCAACCCTCCCCTTGTTCTCACTCCCCACCCCACCCACCTCACATATACGCACTCGCCCTCTCCCAGCACTAAGACCCCCACCCCAGACATAGCTCCATTCTATTCCAATGCATACACTCTCAGATGCCTTCTGTACAGTCGAGTCATATGTACGCCCACGGACACAGACTGTTCATAGCTGTGATCTTACGATTCACATTGCACCGCGGTGTGACTTATTTTCCGAGAAAGAATTGAAAATATTTTGATAATTTTTTTATCTGTAAAAATTGGTTATGTCATTCTTTTGTTATGGCTTAATAGAATTCCAAAATGAATCATAAATAATGTCTCCATGGCCTTATTGACCTTTTGATATCATGATACATATTTATTTGTGCATCTGTTGGCTGTTTATCTGAGACCTCACAGAAAGGCATGCTCCCTGAGGTCAGGGTCATTGTGTGTCTCTTCCAGTCTGAATTTCCATAAGCCACACTATTTTGGTTGTGCTCAAATATCAAAGGATTGGAGGAAGAAGGGCATTTAGATTTTTCTCCACTGCTAAAATGGACACGTTTGAACATGTATCTCCATGCACATGAATGAGAATTGCTGTTTTTCTCTTTTTGGGCCCTGATACTCAGCTTGTGGGATCTTAGTTCCTCAACCAGGAATCAAACCTGTGCCCCCTGCAGGGAAAGTGTGCAGTCTTAACCACTGGACCACCAGGGAAGCCCCAAGAATTTCTTAAAACTGACCTACTAGGGTTTTCCTGGTGTCCACTGGTCAGTAATTCACCTCGCAATGCAAAGGACTCTGGTTTCAATCCCTGGTCTGCGGATGCCACATGCCACGAGGCAGCTCAGCCCATGAGCCACAACTGCTGAGCCCAGGGTGGCAGCTACAGACACCTGCATACTCGAGAGCCTGTGGTGCCCGACACGCGACGCTCTCGCGGCGAGGTGCACACGCCCCAGCGAGGAAGGAGCCCCCACTCGCCCCAGCGAGAGAGAGCCCACGGGGAGCAAGAGACCCAGTGCAGCCAAAAGTAAAATCGATTAATTAAAAAATAACCTCCTAGAAGAAGAAAGCCTTGCTCGAAGTGCATATAGTGTTTAATTTCTGGTAGAACTGCCCTTCTCAAGAACTAGATAACTTTCACTCCCACCAATCACGTCTGGGAGTTTATCTGCTTTGCTACATACTCTCCAGGACCGTGGGTATGATTGGTTAATGAGGCGGTTTTGATTTTGGCAAGCATCAGCAGGAGCGCCATCTACAGCTCCTCAGGCTGCACACTGCTCAACTCTGAGGGTGCCATTCGCATGACCTCCAGCGCCAAGGGCACCGCCGCGCCCTCCAGCGTGGCTACTCTAGGAGTTCAGGGGATGGTCTCTGAGCATTTCTTCTTTCTTCTTGTGGTGCAGATACTGACAACTGCAAGCTGACCAATCCTATGCTGCTTATGGAACTTAACTAGATAAATGGCAGTTTCTTGAAAATGCTGCAGGACCTCAAAAGACTTTTACTGTACTTTGATTTCAGACTTCTAGATTTGTATGATATTTTCAGTCTTAACATTTGTTTCCCTCACACCTAATATGATAGCATCTTTTAGCTGATTGCCTTTATCATTTTTTTCCAAGGTGTTCAACTTAGTTTTCATAGAGATAATTCTCTTTTCACACTTACAACTTATCAGTTTATATAATGCTTAATTAAATGGTATAATTATAATAGCAAGTACAATTACCATGAACAGATTTAAGACAACAAAGTGAACACTTGGCAAGCACCAAGCTTCAATAGAAGTGTGCAGGAAAACTAGAGATTAGTCTACCAGCCTGGAGTCTTCAGCGTGGAGGCATAAGGAGTCAGGATGCTTTCCAGAAGGAACATGTGAGTTAATTAATGCAGCAAGGTGGCCAAGTAGAGGTCAATTCACAGAGCGTCAGAAATGCCTGCAACAGTGCAAGCAACTGCCCCCTCCAACCAGTGAGTAAATCATTCCAGAGTAAGAATCATGTAAGAAACACAGATCTGTTGTTTCTTTCTCCGTCTCCCTTCTCCATTGCCTTTCGCCGTATAACCATCAGACTCGCTGGGGCTTAATGACGCAGAATTCCCTTTTCTACAGCCTTGCCTAAAAATACAAGGCAACTGCTTCTTGGGATGCTTACACAGAAAAACAGAGATCTCTTTGTACCCAAGAGCAGAAGTGGCCAGATTGAATCATTGACCTAATGTATGTCAGTTTCCAATAGGATGCCCTCCTAAAGAGATTTTCACAGTTAGTTCACCCTGCAGATGATTTCTGTCCTCTGTACTGACCTTAGAATTTTACCTAAGATGGAATGAGGATTCCCTAAGATGGCTTTTGCGCTGAAAAGATGCCAAATACTTTGCAATTTAGCTTTTAATGTATAGATAAAATACTAGAATCATTTCTAGTGGCATTCAGCGTTACCGGCATCTACAGAAATTTATCACCTCCCCGCATAGTCTCATCTGATCAAAAAGCTGCCGTCTCATCTCCCTCCAATCCTATGTTTTTAAAGGCACGGTGCTTGTATAATGCTGCTCTAGGAGGATTTATTACTAAATAATTGAACAGCATCGATCTTAAAGTTGAATTACCTGACCCAGGATCTTTCCTTATGTTAACAAAGTGACTGATTCCTGTAAAAAATCAGCTTATTAGTAAATTTAGACTTTGAGATTCTTGGTTTATTCAGAAAATTTGGAAATACTTTATTTTATCCATTTAAAAGCAAGATATAACCATTTAAGCCTTTCTTTTTATTTTTGATTTTATGGCGAGTAGTTAATAACTTACATCAGACAAAAGATTATTTTATTACTCTTGATGTTAGACTATCTCGCCTCTGAAGAATGAAACAATGTTATTTTTCTTAGTGGATTAATGTCTCCATAAATTGCTGCAAAACTATGCTTATGTTGACAAACATAGTATTTGTTGGTGAGCCTGAAATACGGAAATTTCTGCTATATTTCTTGGGATGTAAATATGTGTTTATGCATTCATCAAACATTCATTATAACCTTGCTTTGCACCAAATTTGTCCAGGGAGTCAAGAGTACAAGAACCTCTGCCATCACAGACTGTCAGTCCAGACGAGAAAACAGACATAACTACAGGCAATTTAAATGCTCCATACAGATAATTACACAATGTTAGAAGGTTGAGAGGGGGCACCTAATGTAACTTGGCTATTTAGAACAACAAATCTGTGGTTCTCTTAATCTACTCTCTCTACATCTCTTTATAAAAATCCTGACTCTCATCTAAGAAACTCACATTTTTAAATTACCTTCGAGAAGATACTTTGAATCATTTTGCTGAAAGACATTCTCGAATTGTCTCATAACTAAGAGCTGGGTAGTTTGGCTTTGGCCTAGAGCGGAGGTCAGCCAATGACTGTGGTCCACGCACCAAATACTTCTGCCACTTATCTTTGACCAAGGCTCAAGAATGATTCCTGTAGTGTATTTTTTTTTTTTTTTTTTTTTTTTTTAGTGGTCGAAAGATAAGCAAAGGAAGTTTCCTGAACACAATGTAAAGAGGAATGGATGACCCTCTTTTCAGGGCAAAGACTAACATGAGAGAAGAGAAATACGAGCTCAGACACAAAATCTAAGGGTGGAAAACAATGCCAAAGCATTCAGTTATCCAGGTACATCACATTATAATGTAGTATTTTTCAATCAAAATTAACACCAAAACATCCATGATAAACAAAATATTTTTAATGCACAATTACTATTATTAATTCCTTTAACTAATGGCTCACCCTAACACTACTCTTGACCCGATCTTTCTTTAAAATTTTGATTTTTCATTCATCATGGGTTTCTTTTGTTTTTTGTTTTTTTTGCACTGGGTCTTCACGGCTGCCTGAGCTTTCTCTAGCTGCAGCAAGTGGGGCTGCTCTGTGTTCCAGCACGTGGGCTTCTCATTGCAGTGGCTTCTCGCTGCTGAGCACTGGGCCTGTGGGCTTCTGCAGTTTGGCTCATGCACTTAGTTGTCCCAGAGCATGTAGGATCCTCCTGGGCCAGGGAGCCAACCCGTGTCCCTGGCATTGGCAGGTGAATTCTTAGCCACTGTACCATCAGGAAGTCCCATCATGGGATTTTAAATTATTTTTGACTTTTAAAACTATTGCATTAAAATATCATTTATCTGGGGACTTCCCTTGTGGTCCAGTGGCTAAGATTCTATGCTCCCAAGGCAGGGGGCCCAGGTTCAACCCCTGGTCGGGGAACCAGATCCCACATGCCACAAGTAGGAATTCACGTGCTGCAACCAAGACCCAGTGCAAATAAATAAATAAAAATATTTTATAAAATAAAGTATGGTTTATCTGGATTACTAGGTTTTTTGGTGGCCTCTTGGGTTTTGCACCTAAGGCCAGTGTCACATTCCCTTTACCCTAGCTGCCTTCGTCCATTCTGGGTGCTGTAATAGAACACTGTAGGCTGGATGACTATAACAACAAACGTTTGTTTCTGTGCATTCCAGAGGCTGGGAAGTCCAAGATCAAGGCATGGGCAGGTGTGGAGTCTCCTGGGTGCCCACTTCCTGGTTCACAGGCTACCATCTGTTTGTAATGTCCTCACATGGTAGAGGGGGAAGGGGAGCTCTCCAGCATCTCTTTGGTAAATGGCACTAATCTCATTGATGGGGTGCTCCACCCTTCTGAAACCAGAAGGGGTTAGACTTCAACATATGAATTTTGAGGGTGCACAAAACAGTCTATAGCTCCAGTGTTGGCCTGCTGCAGAGTCACATTTGAAATTGCCCTAAGTATGAATGTACTTGTTCTGGGAAGGGAGAGAGCAGCCCTTAGCATTTGAAGGATATGACAGAGCTCTTTCAATTTAGGGAAAACTGAAGCCCACAACACTTATCATTTCTATAACAGAAAGGTAAAATCGTCCCAGGGTTAAAAAGTCCATATATTTGTGGTGGATGGGAAGACTGGGGCCTTCATTTGTTGCCTTTTAATGGGAACCCTGAGCACCCCTCTCTCAAGGTATGGACGAAGTGGAATGACTGTGCTGTGAAGCTCTGCGGGGGTAACTTCCGGAATGTGTGGGCGGAACCACCGCAGAGCCGCAAATGACAGACTGGGAAAATGCTCCACCGTACCTGGCGGAGCCAGGCAATGCCAGATTCAGTATGATTTCAGAAATTCATTAAAAATCCGGATCTCTGAAAGACTGGAGACAATGTTTTACAGCAAGCCCCGGCAATAGGAAACGTGAGTTTGGAGAAACGGCCAGGATGGAAGTGACCTTATTCAGGTCATTGAGTTTTGAATGCATGTCCCCCACATGCTGGGAACTAGGGATGCACATAGCAAGTCAAGGGCTCCCCTGGGGGTCCAGTGGTTGAGAATCCACCTGCCAACACAGGGAATACACGTTTGATCCCTAGTCCAAGAAGATCCCACATGCCACGGGGCAACTAAGCCTGTGCGCCCCAGCTACTGCAGTTCGTGCGCCTGGAGCCTGAGCGCCGCCGCAAGAGTAGCCTCCGCTCCCGCAGCTGGAGAAAGCCCGCGCAGCGGCGAAGGCCCAGCACAGCCAAAAATAATAAATAAATAAATTCTTTAAAATTTTTTTAAATAGTTTTTTTTTTAAAAAAAGTCAAATGGTGCTGAGTCGTACCATATGCTGGGGATGATGGTGACCAGCTAATATGTTCACAGGTATTTACTCCTCATAAGATCTCTATAGAAACCAATATTGTCTGTTTCACACTTGAAGAAATTGAGGCTCTGAGATGCTCAGTAACTGCCTCAAGGTCACCCAGCTACTGAGGAATCCGCCTGAGATTCAAACCCAGATGATAACGCTGCAGAGATGAGACTAACCTGAGATAAACAATGGCAGAAGAGTGATTTGAATGTGGGGGGGTCACCTCATTTCCTACTGGAAAAATCAGTCACTTTACCCATGTATTGGAAGAATATCCTTGCTATTAAATACAGGGTCATTCAGCTAGAATTAAGGTCCCTGAAACCGAAGCTCTTGGTTGGAAGGGCCATTAAAGAGTCTTGTTCAAACTTCCTTCCCTATATTATAGATGAAGAGTCTGGGGCATCCAGAAGGAATAGCTTGTTACAGTTGTAGAAAATTATTCATCTTCAGCCCTCCTGATAAACAAGGATTCGATAGCCAAGAATGTTTGGGGGAGGGGGGCAAGCTAAAAAAATGGGAAGACTAAAGAAGGAGAACCTGATCATTCAGAAAGAAACTTATTTATTACCAAGAGCTACAATTTTGCAAGAAGGATGAAGAAGGTCTTTCACTTAACTAAAGCGAAATTGTGCCCTAGATATTTGCATGCAGCTGTGTGTGCATTTCAGGTTAACATTTGCCCTCAAATCTTCCTCTAGTTTCCCCCGACAGCAAAATACCCTAAATGTACGGCTGAATAAGTCTCCTTCAAGGTCCCTTTTAGGGAGATTATGCCTTGCCTGTTAGGAGGAAATTTTCCTCATCTTGTTTGCAGTTACTTAGACCTTCCTGTAAATTTAGTACTTTCACACATAATGGGGCTAAGACATATGTAGCAAAAGAAGATTGCTTTTGCCTTTTCTCCCTTTTTTTTCCTCCCTAAATTCCACACGGAGAAAATCACACTCATAGAGCCTACATGGTCAGCAGGAAAAGCATCAGTGATTCCGTTAATATGTCTGCACGTGGGGGCACATTCATCTCACCCTGCGTCAGTTACAAAGGGCAAGAACTGAGCTCCCTTACAACCTGTGCCTTTAGGACAAAGCACATGATGTTAACTATTGTGCTTTTGCTCAGAAGGACTGTTGGCCCCAAAGTCAGGGAAGGAACACTCCACCCAAATTCCTTTAGAGCAATGGCTGTCAGTAAAGGTAACACCATCTCCTGGAGGTGGGCATTTTGGAAATCTGGTGGGGGCACTTTTATTGTCATAATATCTAGGGGCGCTGCTAGCATTTAGTGAGTAGGTCAAGGATACTAGAAATTCTCTGAAACACTGGACAGTCCTGACCAAGAAAAGAAAAAAAAAGGACATTTCATACCCACATGACTTTTGAAAGACTCCCACTGAATATTTGGGCTTCGGTGATGGCTCAGTGGTAAAGAATCCAGAATCCACCTGCCAATGCAGGAGATGTAGGATTGATCCCTGGGTCAGGAAGATCCCCTGGAGAAGGAAATGACAATCCATTCCAGTACTCTTGCTGGGCAATACCATGGACAGAGGAATCTGGTGCGCTACAGTCCAAAGGGTCACAAGGAGTTGGATACAACTTAGCAGCTAAACAACAACGACACTGAATATATAGAAATAATGTATGTGGGGGTAATTTTTAACAATAGTGAATTTTCCAGGAATGCAATTATCATATAAATCCAGGGCAGTGCTTTTCCTTAATTTTGTTAAGGAGGTATGTATTTTATTAAGAATTTTACTAAAAGTTATTTTCCAGTTGTTTATTTTGCTTATGTTATGGCTTATTGTGAAGTTAAAAATTAATCTCATGATGATGGTAGAAAAGGTAATCATCGATAAACCTAAATATCAACTTGTTTCTATTTTGCATGGCTTTCTCAGAACATAATACGGAACTACAAGATAATCTAGGTGCTATCAGTTGTAAATGAGGAGAGAAATAAGCAATGGTCAACCTGCTTCCTTTTTTCCTGGGAGAACAGAAAACAAAGTAGAGAAGTGAAAGATGGAAGAGAAGCCATGTAGACAGAGCATCTCAGGAAGAATAAAGCCCTGCCTTTCTGGGTGAGCGGGACTAGGTGCCCCACAGCACGTGGAATCTTAGGTCCCCGACCAGCGATCAAACCACATCCCCTGCCTTGGAAGGCAGATTCTTGGCCACTGGACCACCAGGGAAGTCCCAAGCAACGGCTCTTTAATAGGAGGCTGACTGGTATGTCATAGGATCGCAAAGAAGGACTCAGGAGGCAGGACGTTAAAACAAAAGCCAGAGGAAAATAAAGCCAAATGAATGGACCCCGAGTCCCTGTGAGGACATGGGCTTTTTCTCTTTGATGGGCAGCTATTGCTTAAGAGCTTAAAGATGACTCTACCTACTTCATAGTCAGGAAAGCAGACACATCTCTGAGAGATTAAAGGAGGAAGAACTGGGGAAAGGTTGGTGGGAAGTCAGGAAAACGTTGTTTTGACCACTTAATTGTTGCTCTATTTTTCCCCTTTTGCTTACTTTACCCAACAAAATTTCAACGCCAAAGTTTTTCAGTGAGTTTAGTCACCTCTTGTTATTTATTAGAATCAAGTTAAGTTACATATTAAGAGAATAGGAAGATAAAAGTAATAGCGAAAGAAAGTGAGTGTTGCTGGCTCAGTCCTGTCTGACTCCTTGTGACTCCATGGACTATATAGTCTGCCAGGCTCCTCTGTCCATGGGATTCTCCAGGCAAGAACACTGGAGTGGGTGGCCATATCCTTCTCCTGGCCATCTTCCTGACCCAGAGAAGGAACTCGAGTCTCCTGCATTGCAGGCAGGCTCTTTACCATCTGAGCTACCAGGGAAACCCAGAGAAAGAATGTGGGGTTTTTACAGGAAAATGTGGTTCTGTTTTGGGACCGATTCATCTTGATTATAGTTCTTTGGTGAGAAGTTAAATGCATTTGAGGAGGGAAAAGGAATATATATTTGAATAAGTATGTTGGATACAGGAGTTCAACAGTATTATTTCTACCTGTGGTCAACATGGGAAAGTGAAATCTCCACTCCCAGCCATCAGTGTTTTTAACCTTTCAAGGAAACTTCTTCCGTGGAAGGGAGTCATTATATATAATCAGATTTAATTATATTAAGTGGGATGAGATGTAACATCCTTGCCAATTATGCCAGCAAGTTGCTTGCCTAGCCTTTCTGAGTGTGTCAGCAAGAATTCCTCCAGCACCGGAGAAGATTCCTGTTTGAGGCCACTTCTCAGAAAAAGGAAGATATAATAGTCTTTCATGTTGAAGACTAATTGCACAAAGAATCTCCCTTAAACTTCTGTCAGTTGTCCTCCTTCCAGATTAGAGAAAAGCCAGGGAAATGACCCTCATGATGTTACATCTAAATTCCAGTGCTAGGAATACCTTCTTGGAATTCATTGGGAAACACTCTACCTAATGCAACAGCAACTAGAATAAGAATTTGAATTGCTCTGATTTCTCAAAAAACTCAGTTCACTTTTTCACTTTTTTAAGCAAATTCATGGGTGGGGTGGGAATGGATACTCTCTTTTGGAGTTAAACGTCATCATCAAGTAAAATCATAAGGAAGGTCACCTTCTATTTATCATTCTAGAATTCTAAGATTATTTACTATTGGGATTTCCCTGTTGGTGCAGTTGGTAAGAATCTGACTGCCAATGCAGAGGACACGTGTTCAATCCCTGGTCCAGGAAGATCCCACATGCCCCAGAGCAACTAAGCCTGGGAGCCACAGCTGCTGAGCCTGCTCTCTAGAGGCTGCGTCAGCTGGAGCCCACACGCCTGCAGCCTGTGCTCTGAAGCGAGAGGTGCCATCACAGCCACACCTGAGCCCTGCAATGAAGAGCCGTCCCCACTCCCTGCAAGCAGAGAAAGCCCACAGGGGAGCCAAAAATAAAGAGATAAAGTTATGTTTTTAAAAAACTGATTAAGTAAGATTATTTACTATGAAAGATTATTAAACTAAGATACGAGTAAATGGGAGATATCCTAGATGGATATTTCAAATATTCAGAATAAATAGATGACTGTGGGGAGACCACTCTGAAAAGAACAGATTCAGCATCACTAGGGTCCAGACAGAGTCTGAGTGCTCACTCAGCAGAGGGAGGGGTAGGCACCCAATGTGCACTGACAAAGCAGCTCTGTTAGACCTGCTCTAAGCCTTGGTCAGACAAAGGAGCTTGGGGCTGAGGCTGGGGTTAAGGCCACTGGGCCTGTCTTCATGGCGTTTACATTTTCTAACCCTTTCAATCTAAGATCTCACAATTCTGTATTTATAATGATAAGACGCCTCGTCAAAAACAGCCTATAGTAGAGAGTTTTCTGGTGGCCCAGTGGTTAAGACTCTGCCTTCCAATTCAGGGAGCGTGAGTTTGATCCCCAGTCAGGGAACTAAGATCCCACATGAAAGAAAAAACATTACATAGCAAAATATAGCAAAGTAATAAAACTAAAAAGAGAGTAACTATTAACTTTATTATTGAGAATCACTGTTAATAGCAATGAGCTTCCCATGTGGCCCAGTGGTAAAGAATCTGCCTGCCAATGTGAGAGACAAAGGAGACATGGATTGCATCCCTGGGTCGGGAAGATCCCTGGAGAAGGAAATGGCAACTCAATGCAGTGTCCTTGCCTGGAGAATCCCACGGACAGAGGAGGCTGGCGGGCTACAGTCCACGAGTGCCGGGAGCCAGCTCACGAGATCCCACCCATGACAGAGTCATGAGGAGAAGACCTGATGAGCAGAGCAACTCAGGCCTCAGGGAATTCTCGGAAGGCTGCCTCAGTGCTCACCTTAAAGATGATATCTATCTTTCTAATAAACCTCTTCTTATTTTCTGCGGCTTAGGTAGAAGGCCTTTCCTGATCTCTTCTCAAATAGATCAATCTGAAAACTTTACGGCCCCTGAACGGTAGTTCCCTATAAGATTATCTAGGATATAGAGTATTTTAATTGACACTTCTCTTACTAGTATATTAGTTTGCTTGATAAAAATACCTGTGCCTTTGGAGCTAATGTGCATGACTGCTCCTTAACAATAAACAGCATTAAGAGCCTCCGCACAGAGAGCCCCAATGGGCACAGAGCCCTTCGTAGGAAAGGGCTTATTAGAAAACATAAGAAACACTGCTTTATGAAACTGTTACTTAGTCTATATTTACTTGCTATATTTTTCCTCTTAACATATTTAGCCTACATAATAAAAATATAATAGTTTAAGAATTATAAAAATAAAAGCTTAGCCTTAATACAAATAATAAGACAATTGTTAATTCAGCTGGTGATTTTTGCTAAGAAATGACCTTTGCGCTACATTGTTTCAGCTTGCTGTTCTATGCTTTTATGGGACCACATTCTTTTCTGTTAGGCTCAAGGCTAGGATAGATTACCGAAAACGGGTTTTACTTTGAAACTTTCTGTTGATGAATTCTTTCCTGCTGTGCCTGATACAAAAGTGTTCTGGCTGATCAACCCTTATCAATAGAGTCACAAGATGTTAGCAGGCCCCCAGGCCAGAAGATGATGTAAACAAAATGAAACTTTTTGTAACTAAGATATGCAAACGGCATCGATAAGGGTCAAAACTGCTGAGCCATTAAGCTGATTTGGTATGACTCTACATGTTACATTTGTTTCTATGTACCACTAAAAATATAAAAGCTGTCTTGAAAACAACAAAGTCAGGAGACACTTGGAGACTCTAAGATTTGCTGTGTCTTCTCATTTCGCATCACTGACGCCGTCCTTCCTGAAGGAACCCCTGGACCAGCTGGAGCAGAACTCCGGCAAGACCTCACCCATATATCTGCAAGAGAAGGCAGAGAATGGGGTATAGGTCAGGTCATGGAGGTCACTGCCAACCTCCACAGGACCCAGCAGGTAGAGGGGGTGGGTGACAGCCCAGGTAGGATGCAGCCAGGGAGATTCAGAGGTGAGGAGCAGGATAACACAAGTACAATACACTTTGGAGGACTTGTGCCATAAAAAACAGAGTTTGCAATAACTGGCGAAGAAAGTGGGATTGTGAAAAACTTTTCAGCACAGTAGAAGCTGTTTACAGATAAAGAAAATGTATTCACATACGAGAATATATTTCTATTTCTACCCATGGAACGTTTGCTGGTATTCAAATTTGCTCATAAATGTTATGAATACTTACACACACATATACGAATATACATGTGTGTGTGTGTGTTTGTGTGTGTGTCTGTGTAACCTCCTCTCTAGAAGCCATGTGCTGGGATGTTGAGAGCCAGGGCTTCTGCATTAGCTGGGTTCAAACTCTGGCTACTGCTGCTGCTACTGCTGCTAAGTCGCTTCAGTCGTGTCCGACTGTGCGACCCCATGGACGGCAGCTCACCAGGCTCCGCCGTCCCTAGGATTCTCCAGGCAAGAATACTGGAGTGGGTTGCCATTTCCTTCTCCAGTGCATGAAAGGGAAAAGTGAAAGTGAAGTTGCTCAGTCGTGTCCGACTCGTAGCGACCCCATGGACTGTAGCCTACCAGGCTCCTCCATCCATGGGATTTTCTAGGCAAGAGTACTGGAGTGCGGTGCCATTGCCTTCTCCGTCAAACTCTGGCACAGTTACTTAATAAAGCTGCTAATAATAGTTCACTTTCCCAGATGTGTTTTGTGCTCCAGGTCTTCTCAGAGCTTTACCTGCCAAGTGATCCTCGAGAGACTCATCTAACACAGGTGCTGTTATGCCACCCATGTTGCTGTGCTGTGTGCTGTGCTATGTTGCTCAGTCATACCCAGCTCTTTGCGATCCCACTGCCGGCAGCCATGGGATTCTGCCCTCTGTCCACGGGATTCTCCAGGCAAGAATACTGAAGGGGGTTTCCACGGCGTCCCCCAGGGGATCTTCCTGACTCAAGGAAGGAATCCACGTCTCTTATGTCTAATCTTCATTGGCAGGTGGGTTCTTTACCACTTGCACCACCTGGGAAGCCCATATCGCCCATCTCACAGGTAGGAAAATTGAGGTGCAGAAAGCTTAAGTAAGAGCTTCCCAGGTGGTGCTCAGTGGTAAAGAACACGCCTGCCAAACCAGGAGATGCGGGTTCAATCCCTGGGTGGGGAAGATCCCCTGGAGGAGGAAATGGCAACCCACTCTAGTATTCTTGCCTGGGAAATTCCATGGACAGAGAAGCCTGGCGGGCTACAGTTTATGGGGTCGAAAAGAGTCGGACACAACTGAGTGACTAAACAACGACAAAGCTTGAGTAAATGGTCCTCAGCACAGAGCCCTGGAGGTAAAGCTGGCCCTGAGTGCTTGTGCAGTAGTGATCCTGCAGTTATGTTTGCCCTGCTCTTCCAGTAAAGCAATCCACAGCTGTTACAGAAGTTTTGAAATACTATTAGCAATAATAATAATACTTATTAGCAATATGCTTGTATATGACTACAAGGAAAACGTGCCTGCATCGAATTTTCCAGTCCAGTATGTATGAGTTCAACAGAAGCTTCAGTTGCAGTGGAGGCCCTCACCCACGAGTCATGAGTTTTGTTAAATTCCAGAGTGTCAAGTTCAGACAATGCAGTCCTGTGATAGTAAAATGCAATCGCAGTACGAACAACCTTTTCTTATTATTTGTTCAGTAAGTCATACTGTAGATAAGCAATCCAAATCACATTTCTTGCTTGGAATGTTTCTCTCAGGAATCCCTTTCTATAGGAAAAATCTGCTTTTCAAACGATTTTGCCTTTGAATCCACTGTACTCCAATAAACATGTTTTACAAAAGATCTTGCCCTTCCCAGCTTCTACCCCCAGGGGAGGGAGGCCTTCTCAGCCTGCAGACCCTCCCAGACTGAAAGCCCGGACTTGCTTCTGACTTCCTGCCTGTCTGCCTTCCTCACCGGCCATTCGCACCTGAGCAGCCATGCGTTTAATTCATGTTGTTGTTATTCGGTCCTCAGTCATGTGCGACTGTTTTTGACCCCACGGACTGTCATGCGCCAGGCTTCCCTGTCCATGGGATTTCCCAGGCAAGAATACTAGAGTGGGTTGCCATTTCCTCCTCCAGGGGATCTCCACCCAGGGATCAAACCCAAGTCTGTGCCTCCCGCCTTGGCAGGTGGGTTCTTTAATACTGAGCCTTGTTTTGTGTTCGTTGAGCTGAAATGCAGAATGCCTTGTCGCCCATTCTAGACGTTAGCTCAGCTGCTGTTGTCAGACTGTTCTCAGGCCATTCTGGAAGCAAATCTGTGAGTAACAGCATCTCTGTGAAAATACTGCTGCTAATTTCCTCTCTCAATTGGACTGACAAAGGGTCTGCTCTTTCCTTCATAACATAACCTCGAATTATGTAGGATCATCACACTTAGGGGCTTCCCTGGTAACTCAGCTGGTAAAGAATCCACCTGCAGTGCAGGAGACCTGGGTTGGGAAGATCCCCTGGAGGAGGGCATGGCAACCCACTCCAGTATTCTTACCTGGAGAATCCCATGGACAGAGGAGTCTGGCGGGCGACAGTCCATGGGGCTGCAGAGAGTCAGACACGACTGAGGGACTAACACACAGCAGTCACACTTAGACGTGTTTACCCTCTAACTGTGTCTGTGTGATGGATACAGTTTTGGAGTTACATTCTGTTTCGCCACTTCCTGCCTTTCCATTCCTGGAAAAATTATTTAACTTCTCTAAGCCTCAGTATATTCATATGGAAACTGGTAGATTAAAATTTTCCATGAAGGTTGTGAAGCCTAAAAACAATATATTTAAAACCACCGAGCAGGATGTCTGGAGCCTCCAAGAAGAACGCAAGGACCTTTGCGTGTCCAGGAGTATTCTTGTAAGAAGATTCACAGTGACTGTTCCATCAGACAACGCGCGCAAAGCTCCTGCTGTTTATCACCGACTAGGAAATTTTAATAGTGATAACTTCTCTCTGTGTAAAATAAAATGTAAATTCAGGTATGGAATGTGTGCTCGACATATTCTATTGCTGGTGATCTTCCTATGATTAACTTTTTTCAGAGTCAATAAATGTGGTAGAAATAGGAAAGTTGTCAGAAGGAAAGGAAAAGGACTATAATTTCCTTTGAGGCAAAAAGGAAGAGTGTTCCCAAGTAAAGGAGTCTATAATAAAGAAAATGCTACTGTACAAAATGATGGAGGAGGAAATGATAACCCAATCCACTATTCTTGCCTTGGAAATCCCGTGGACAGAGGGGCCTGGTGGGCTACAGTCCATGGAGTCACAGAAGAGTCAGACACGACTTAGTGACTGAGCACGCACACAAAACGGGGGAATCAGTTGATGACAAAACAGGACAAAAACAGCCAACAGTTTTGGTAGAAGAATCAGGGCGATGTATGTGGAAGAGACAGTGTTTTTCTGTGGATAAGAGCTTGAGTTACGGTGGCAGAGAGAGACCTGGTTTAGATACTGATCTGGGCAGGTTTTTGGTAATGCTCTGCAGTGAAATTTTTTCCACTCGAAGAGACATGTTGTAATACCATCTTCCTGACGGGTGATTTATATCTGGCTAAATAGTAAATCAAAACAATTTGAGGCTTGCCAACGTCATTTCATTAAAGCTTGCTTTTGACAGTTTTACAGTCAAGCACACCTGTAAAATACTTACACCTGTAAAATACTTACAGGAAGGTGAATTTACCTTCTTGGTGTAATTAACCCACTTGAATTACTTTAATCCCTGAGGGTCCTCGAACTCCAAAATTCTGGAAAGGAATTTTCAAGGAGTGCATATGCTTCTTTCCTATAGAAATATAACTGCTTTTCTCTAATTCTTGCTTCCTGCTTGATTTCTGTTTAAATTTTCTATGTTTTGTAACTGACATAATGCATTATTTTGGTGGCTCTAAAGACAGTCATGTGTTTATACCAAGGGGGTGAATTCAGGTGTCATTCAATCAGAGCTGCTGAGAAGAAGGCTCAGTCGATAATTTAATTTTAATGTAAACTCAATAGTTTAACAAGCAACCCAGTCAGTAACTATCTCCCCTATGACTTGAGGACTTTTGCTTATTATGCAAAAGCCTGCCTTTTGCTGAAGGACACACACCCAGAATGGAGATTAAACAGGTGAACTTGACCTCATATATTGGCCTCTTTAATATCCAATTCTTCCCAGTTAGTCCATAAATCTTAAGGATATATATATATATATAACGGGATGTATAAATATATATCCTAAAGACTATAAATATGAAAATATAATCACATGATTATGTAAAACCATTTCTCATTTTCTGAGATAATTCATAAAACCTGATATTTATCTCTGAAATAGATGATCAGAACACTTAAAATGAAAGTTTAGGTCTGCTGAAATCCAACTCTTTAATCTCTGATGTTCTTCTTTATCTACAGAAGCATGGCAAACCATTGCATTTCTTTAAAAGCTTGTTATCATTGGTAACTTTTAGTAGTCTCTGACATGTAATGTAAATATTCTATGAATATATCTTTTGATAGATGGGCATATAAATGTTAATATAAAACCATATGTACCACACAGAATATAGTTTTAATTACTTCCAAATAATTGTACTTGAATGAACAAAAAGGGAGAAATTTTCTATTCATCCAAGTACAATTATTTGAAAGTAATAATCGGGAGAAAACAACTTCTTTTACAAATTAAATCATTGACTGTCCTGGCCTAAATTACGTAACAACTTCTGTTTCTTTAGTAGAATGTAACTGCCTTACAATTAATAAGATGATGAAGGAAGTTTCAACTGCAAATAAGATCCTGAAATCTCAAGGTAAAATTAAGATTCATGAACCAACAGTGATGGAAAGTAGTTACATTTGAGGTCCCATTCAATATTTAATTTGAAAAACAATATAAGTAAATAAAAATTTCTAGGGATTAATACTTTGTAAATGGGTAAATAACATCATTTTTGCGCCAAAGTTTCACCAAATAATTGTTTTCTTTTCTTGCATAACATTTTTGCACTAAAAATAAAAGGCTTCTGGAAAGCATTTTTAATGATACAGATTTGTAGAAAATCCTCAACAAATGTATATAAAATTTCCAGGGCTGTGTGAAGTGGATATCTTTTCAAACGATGTACGTTTAAATAACTCAGCGTCTCTATAGGCTCTTCCAAAGTTCATGGACTATTAGAGCAATTGGATCAAAGTGACTCAGACAAGGAAAAAAATAAAATGACTAAACTAAGTCTTACATTTGTTTAAATTCAAAATAATTGTTAAAAAATAAACCGTATTTTCTGAACATACCATAGGTTTTAAATAAAAATTAGCAGTCAGGTTTACTTTTAGTTTCTTACAGAGAGACGTTAAGTATGGAGACAAAAAGAGCTTATTACACTTCAGTTAGAATTCTGAGTCAGGTAACTTTAGAAAGTAGGGATCACTGAATTGCCTCTAGAGAATAATACATTATTTCAAAATTAGCACGAATTTGATATTTAATAACACAAACTTGGTTTAATAGTGACATCGAACACCTACTCATTAAAACTTTAATGAAGATAAATTAAAACACCAGTATTTCTTGTTGAAAATGTCAAGAACCACAAATGAAATTTTGTACACGAGGTTCACATCTCGAAAAACTGTCAAGTTTTATGAAAATAGCCATTATACTCGCATAGTCTCCGCAAAACATTTTGATGATAGTGTTTAACTTCGGGGCAGATCAAAAGGTGTTTCGTGTGTGGTCAGTTGAATAGACTTGTTTCACGGTGTCCCTAGAAAGAACTGAAGTTCACAGTTCAATCCAATTTAAGTATGTCCACTCTCCGCTTTGGTTTCTCAAGCAAAAAAACACAGGGTCAGTTACGGACAAGCATTTATTAATATACTGAGCCACCAGTCACAGGCAGAATTAATGCACAAAACAAACAGAACCGGTAGCCTAACCCCTGGCTCTGTGTTGATTTAAGAAACATTAATTAGAGAACCTATGAAAGCAGTGTAATCTTTTGAGAAAGCTGGTGACTTGTGGAAAGTGGGTTGATTAACACATGGTTAATGATTTATTTTCTGCTTTGTTGTTTTTAACACTCAGACTTTTTCTGCTCCTCCAGCCTCTAGCTTCATGCTTCACGTGGCTAGGTTTTATATGCATCTATACCATTCACTTGGAGAAGGAAATGGCAACCCACTCCAGTATTCTTCCCTGGAAAATCCTGTGGATGGGAGAGCCTGGCAGGCTACGGTCAGTGGGGTTGCAAAGAGTTCCACACGACTGAGCGACTAACACACATACTATTCACTAAATATATTAAACTGTTATGTGTCTTATGTTAAAAAATAGTTTATTTACGAAAGAAATGATTACCCAACAGGGACGTTTTGGAGAAATCATATATGTGCACCATCATTGGTACACTTGGGCTTCCCTCATAGCTCGGTTGGTAAAGAACCTGCCTGCAATGCAGGAGATCCCGGTTTGATTCCTGGGTTGGGAAGATCTGCTGGAGAAGGGATAGGCTACCCAATCTGGTGTTCTTGGGCTTCCTTTGTGTCTCAGCTGGTAAAGAATCTGCCTGCAATGTGGGAGACCTGGGTTCGATCCCTGGAGAAGAGAAAGGCTACCCACTACAGTATTCCGGCCTGGAGAATTCCATGTATAATCCATGGGGTTGCAAAGAGTCACACACGACTGAGTGACTTTCATTTGTACACTTTTGTATGTATATACATTATCTTAGGATTTAGCCTTATTACATTTTGACGAAACCTTTTAAAAACAGCTTCAAAGTCCAATATATTTGTAAGCATAGGTTTCATACATTATTTCCCCCAAATCACAAATTAAATGTGTATTATAGCATTTTACTGCTACTTGGCACTTAGTGAACAATCCAGTGTTCATTTGTTGTTGCTGTGGGTCAGTCACCAAGTCCTGTCTGACTCCTCGAGACCCCATGGACTGCAGCATGCCAGGCTTCCCTGTCCCCTGCCATCTCCTGGAGTTTACCCAAGTTCATGTCCATTGCATTGGTGATGCCATCCAACCAACCATCTCATCCTCTGTTGCCCCCTTCTCCTTCTGCCTTCAATCTTTCCTAGCATCAGGATCTTTTCCAGTGAGTCGGCTCTTCCCATCAGGTGGCACACGTGTTGGAGCTTCAGTATCAGCATTTCCAATGAATATTCAGGCTTGATTTCCTTGAAGATTAACTAGTTTGATCTCCTTGCTGTCAAAGGGACTCTCAAGAGTCCTCTCTAGCACCGCAGTTCAAAAGCATCGATTCTTCAGTCCTTAGCCTTCTTTATGGTCCAACTCTCACATCTGTACATGACCACTGGAAAAACTACAGCTTTGACTAGTCGTACCTTTGTCGGCAAAGTGATGCCTTTGCTCTTTAACACACTGTCTAGGTTTGTTACAGCTTTCCTGCCAAGAAGCAATTGTCTTCTAATTTCTTGGCCGCAGTTACCATCAGCAGTGATTTTAGAACCTAGGAAGAGGAAATCTGTCCCTGTTCCCACCTTTCCCCCTTCTATTTGCCATGAAGTGATGGGACCAGATGCCATGATCTTATTTTTTTTAATAATGAGTTTTAAGCTGGCTCTTTCACTCTCCTCCACCCTCATCAAGAGGCTCTTTAGTTCGTCTTCACTTTCTGCCGTTAGAGTGGTATCATCCACATATCTGAGGTGGTTGATGTTTCTCCTGGCAATCTTGATTCCAGCTTGTAACTCATCCAGCCTGGCATTTCATATGATGTACTTAACATCTAAGTTAAGTAAACAGGGTGACAATAAACATCTTTAGTATACTCCTTTCTCAATTCTGAACTAGTCAGTTGTTCCATACAAGGTTCTAACTATTGTTTATTGACCTGCATACAGGTTTCTCAGGAGACAGGTAAGATGGTCTGGTATTCCCATCTCTTGAAGAATTTTCCACAGTTGGTTGTGATCCATGCAGTCAAAGGCTTTAGTGTAGTCAGTGAAGCAGAGGTAGATGTTTTTCTGGAATTCCCTTGCTGTCCCTTGATACCATAGTTTTCTTCTGCTGATCTGCATCATTGTAGCTATGGGGGTTGAGAAGATCAGGAATCAAAAATCCACAAATTCAGGTCTGAAAGCCTCAAATTCACTTTTTTTTTTTTTTTTCCTGGTGGAAATTGCTTTACAACGTTTTGTTGGTTTTAGAACAATGCAAATCACTGATAATTGTATATATATATCCTCTCTCTCTCTTGAGCCTCCCTCCCAGCCCCACATCCCACCCTGCTAGGTCATCACAGAGCATGGAGCTGAGCTCCCTGTGCTACACAGCAGCTTCCCACGTGCTGTTTTACACACGGCAGTGTGTGTATGTCAGGGCTCCTCTCCCAATGGGTCCCACCCTCTCCTTCCTCCGCTGTATCGACAAGTCTGTTCTCTACGAGGTTCATCGGTGCCATTTTTCCAGATTCTCTATATATGCTGTCATATTCCTGGGTGGCTCAGAATCTGCCTGCCAGTGTAAGAGACACAAGCGTGATTCCTGGGTCAGGAAGATACCCTTGAGCAGGATATGGCAACCCACTCCAGTATTCCGGCTGGAGAAATCCCATGGACAGAGGAGCCTGGCAGGCTACATACAGACCATGGGGTCGCAAAGGGTCAGACACAACTGATTGACACACACATATACAATACTTCTTTTGACTTGCTTCACTCTGTATAACAAACTCTGTGTTCATCCACTTCACTATAACTGACTCAAATTCATTCCTTTTCATGACTGAGTAATATTCCATTGTATATATGTAACACATCTTCTTTATCCATTCAGCTGTTGATGGACATCTAGGTTGCTTCTATGTCCAGCATTATTGTAAATAATGCTGCAGTGAACATTGAGGTACATGTGTATTTTTGAATTGTGCTTTTCTCAGGGTATATGCCCAGGGATTGCTGGGTCATGTTGTCGATTTATTCCAATTGTTTTTTTTTTTTTTGTATTTTCTTTAAAGGATTACTTTATTAATTCTAAGTACATAACATAAAGTATACTAATTTTAAATGCACAATTTTTCAAAACATGTATACATCAGTAAAACTACCACTCATAGGAAGGTATTGAACATTTATTTTACAATGAATGCCATGTTATCTACCGCATAAATCAGCTTAAATGTTACAACCTGTACTGTATGTCTTATAAATATGCTGTAGCTTGAGTTGTCTAATAAAAATATTGCTCCCTACTTGCATTTCTATGACTCTTTGTTTTCACTATCTTTATACTCTTTTATGGTTTGTTTTCTACAAATATGAGTATCCAGGGTTACAGAGCCATACTGTTCTTCATAGTGGCTCTATCAATTTACATTCCCACCAACAGTGCAAAAGGGCTCCCTTTTCTCCACATCCTCTCCAGCATTTATTGTTTGTAGATTTTTTTTGATGATGGCCATTCTAACCGAGGGCTTCCCTGATAGCTCAGTTGGTAAGAACCTGCCTGCAATGCAGAAGACCCCAGTTCGATTCCTGGATCGGGAAGATCCACTGGAGAAGGGACAGGCTACCCACTCCAGTATTCTTGGGCTTCCCTTGTGGCTCAGCTGGTAAAGAATCCGCCTGCAATGTAGGAGACCTGGGTTTGATCCCTGGGTTGGGAAGATCCCTTGGAGAAGGAAATGGCAACCCACTCCAGTATTCTTGCCTGGAGAATCCCATGGACAGAGAAACCTGGTGGGTTAGGGGTCCATGGGGTCGCAGTTGGACCTGACTGAGTGACTAAAACTTTGATTGTAACCATGTGAAGTGATACCTCATACAGTTTTAATTGCTCTAATAATGAGTGATGTTGAGCATCTTTTCACGTGTTCATTGGTCATCTGTACGTCTTCCTTGGACAAATGTCTGTTTAGGTCTTCTGCCCAGTTTTTGGTTGGGTTTGTTTTTCCGATGTTGAGCTGCATGAGCTGCTGGTATATTTTGGAGATTAATCCTTTGTCAGTTGCTTCATTTGCAATTATTTTCTCTCATTCTGAGGGTTCCCTTTTCATCTTGTTTGTAGTTTCCCTTGCTGTGCAAAAGTTTTTAAGTTTTATTAGGCTCCATATGTTTATTTTTGTTTTTATTTCCATTACTCTGGGAGGTGGGTCATAGAGGATCTTACTGTGATGTATGTCACACAGCGTTCTACCTATGTTTCACTCTAAGAGTTTTATTGTTTCTGGTCTTACATTCAGATCTTTAATCCGTTTTGAGTTTATTTTTGTATATGGTGTTAGGAAGTGGTCTAATTTCATTCTTTTACATATAGCTGTCCAGTTTTCTCAGCACCACTTATCGAAGAGGCTGTCCTTTCTTCATTGTATATTCTTTTCTCCTTCGTCAAAGATAAGGTGCCAATATGTGCATGAGTTTATCTCTGGGCTTTCTACCTTCTTCCATTGATCTGTATGTGTTTTTGTGCCAGTACCATACTGTTTCAATGACTGTAGCTTTGTAGTATATCTGAAGCCAGGAAGGTTGATCCCTCCAGCTCTGTTTTTCTTTCTTAAGATTGCTTTGGCTATTTGGGGTCTTTTGTGCTTCCAAACAAATTGTAAAATTATTTGTTCTAGGTCTGTGAAAAACAATGCCTTCTGTAATTTATAAGGATTGCATTGAATCTGTAGTTTGCTTTAGGTAGTTTAGTCATTTTCACAATATTTATTCTTCCAGTCCAGGAACATGGTATATCTTTCTATCTGTTTGTGTAGTCTTTGATTTCTTTCCTCAGTGTCTTACCATTTTCTGCATACAGGTCTTATGTGTCTTTAGGTAGGTTTATTCCTAGGTATTTTATTCTTTTTGTTGCAAACACATTTCTTACTCTTAAGAACTGTTTTTTTTTAAGAGAAAAATTTCCTGTAGCCTCTATCTGATTTTGGATAATTTCTACTGCTGTTACATTTTCGACTTTTTATTTCATCTGGCTCTATAATTGTTATCTAGTATAAATTTTATCTACACTGGTTGAGTCTACACAGCCATTTTACTTGGACAACATTTCTGGACATTCTCTCTCTCTCTCTCTCTGTTAAAAACTAACATCTATTTATTTATGTTTGGCTGTTCTGGGTCTTTGTTCCTGCATCGGCTTTTCTCTAATGGTGGTGAGCAGGGTCTATTCTGAAGTTGTGGTATGTGAGTTTCTCATTTCAGTGGCTTCTCTTGTTGTGGCTCCTGAGCACAGGCTTAGTAGTTGTGGCTCCAGGCTTAGTTGCTCTGAAGCATGTGGAATCCTTCCAGACCAGGGATTGAACCTGTGTCGCCTGCATTGGCAGGTGGATTCTTAACCACTGGACCACCAGGGAAGTCCCGGATGTTCTCTCTTTATGCATAAAATGTAATTAGTAAAAATCCTGTGAACATAATCTTCTAAGTATTAAAACTTTTCTTTCTTTAAAGAGATTTCCTTAGAGTATTAGTGCACAATTGGTCAAAAACATAAACATTTTTCAGATATATTGTATTATGATGAGATAAATAAATGATTTTTCTCAAATCCCTGTGGGTGAATGTTGCTGGTAGCTGGAATGGGAGAGTAATAGTAAACCAGCAAGCATTCCAGTGTTTTAAAAGAGGGTAAGCTTTGCAAAGCATATTCAGATCAGTATTGTGGTAGGAACAAGAGAAGTTTGTTTGTTTGTTTGTTTGTTTGTTTACAAGAACATAATTCACTTCTGTGAAGCTCTGAGTAATATGAACATTGTGAATGTCTCATTGAAACATTTACCAGTTTACAAGTTGACAAATTTGGTTCAGAAAGATTTTCTCTTCAATCATTATTATCATCATCTCAGTTTCTAATAAAAACACTGAAAAGCACAACCTCCCTAATGACTATTAATTTTGCTCTTCTTACTTTCTTAGATACATCGTGTTGTCAGAGTTAAAATCGAACATAACTGGGGAAACACGATGCTACAAATAGGAAAAGTGGGAAAGTTTTTACTCAAATTGTCACTTGGTATCAAAGACCTATATAATAACAATGCTTAATTTTCTTGGTTCTCTTTAAATCCCTTGAAAGTACTTGAAAATTGAACAGAAATCAGACGCTGTGGAAATACTAGATGTATTAGTAGCTAAATACAGTGTTTGAAAACAATTCAGTGTACAATTCAGACTTTTGCAGAATTTGAACAGCAGTGAACATCTGCAAGAATGTAATTAATCTTAACCCAACGAAGCTGGTTTTCCTAAATCCTAGGCATGACTCCCTGACTGCAGTGAGGGGTCCTTTGCCTTACTCTGACTGCACAGGTCACACTGTCTCAGTCTCCTGCTCTGTGAACGCTTTCTCTTCCCCACCTCCCTATTTGGAAATGTCCCCTGATTCGTATTAGGTCCTTTTCTGTTTCTGTGTAAACACTTGTCCTAATTTATCTCATTTAATTCCTGAACTTTGAAACCGTCTATCAACTTAGGAGTCCCAATTTTTGGATTGGCCCCGAGCTCCAAAATGTTTATTCAACACCCTCACTTGAATGTCTACAAAGAGAAAAACAAATATCATGTGTTAATGCATATATATGGAATCTGAAAAAATGGATATAGGTTATCTTATTTACAAAGCAGAAATATACATTCAGACATAGGGAACAAATGAACAAATGTATAGACACCAAGGAGAGGGAGAGAGGATGAATTGAGAGAACGGGATTGACACACATGTATTATTGACACTATGTATGAAGTAGGTAACTGATGAGAAGGTACTGTATAGCTCAGGGACCTCTACTCAGTGCTCTGTGACCTCGTAAGAGTGTTAGTCATGCAATCGTGTCCGACTCTTTGCAACCCCATGGACTGTAGCCCCCCAGGCTCCTCTGTACATGGAATTCTACAGGCAAGCATACTCGAGTGGGTTGCCATTCCCTTCTCCAGGGATCTTCCCGACACAGGATTTAACCCAGGTCTCCCGCATTGCAGGCAGATTCTTTACTGTCAGAGCCACCAGGGAAGCCCATGGTGACCTAAAGGGGGAGGAAATTCAAAAAAGAGGGGGTATGTGTATACGTATAGCTGATTCATTTTGCTGTATAGCAAAAACTAGCACAACATTGTAAAGCAACTAGACGCCAAGAAAAATTTTTTTAATGTATCAAGAAGGACCAGGCACTTTTATTCACCTCAATGCAGCCCACCCTCCCATGTGAGTCAAAGCCACCACATTCCTCCCACGACCCAACCAGCTGCTCAAACCAGGAATCTGGGTCTCACCCCTCAGAGCCTTTGTGTACCCTGAACCACCAGAAGGTCCTGTGACACTGCCTTGCGGTGTGTCCTGACCTGGGTCAGCGTCTCCTCTCACGCCAGCTAGTCCTCTGCTCCCTCGTCCTCACAGAGCAGCTTTGATGACCTGCTCTGCTCTGCAGTGTCCGGTCTGCAGGCTGAACCAGAGAGAGTTGGATCTGTCTCTCACCCCTCTAACATCCTTCACTGACAGACAGTTCAGATAAAACCCATCTTCTGCCCCAGTCTCGCCAGGCTGTGCTCAGGCCTTGGCCTTGCCCTGAGCCTTTCTGCCTGCTCACCTGCCTTTCCTTCCAGACCAAAGGCCGTCTCCTTGAGGGCTTGTGGACAGCAAACTCGGCTCCTGCTCAGAACCTTAACGTGACATGTAAACCTGCTCTTCATTTATGTGGACCCCTGTGCCCATATTTGGCAAGCGTGGCTCTTTCTTCTTATTGAGACCTCTGCTTGAACATTGCTTCCTTATAATATCTTAACCTGGCCAACCTGTTCTTTTTTTTTAATTTGATTTTTTAAAACTGAAGTAGTATAATAATGAGTACAATTCAGACAGTAAAGAATCCGCCTGCAATGCAAGATACCCAGGTTCGATCCCTGGGTTGGGAAGATCCCCTGGAGAAAGAAATGGCTACCCACTCCAGTCTTCTCGTCTGAAAAATCCCATGGAACAGTGGAGTCTGGCAGGCTATAGTCCATGGGATCCCAAAGAGTCAGCCACGACTGAATGACTAACACTTTCACTTTTCTGTGTTGATTCATAGTGTGCTAATTACTTCCGTACAGAAAAGTGATTGCTATATATACATATATATATACACACACATACATATACCTTTTATTTATATTCTTTTCCATTATGGCTTATCACAGGATAGTCAATGTAATTCCCTTTGCTGTACAGTAGGACTTTGTTGTTTACCCATCCTCTATATAAAGCTTGTGCTGTGCTGTGCTTAGTGGCTCCGTCGTGTCTGACTCTTTGTGACCACATGAATTGTAGCCCTCCAGGCTCCTCTGTCCATGGGGATTCTCCAGGTGAGAATGCTGGATTCGATTGCCATGCCCTCCTCCAGGGAATCTTCCCAACTCAGGGATCAAACCCGGGTCTCCTGCATTGCAAGCAGACTCTTTACCATCTGAGCCACAAGGGAAGCTCATATATAGTTATATATGATATATACAAAGCGCCCAAAATAGTTTGAATGAATGAATTGGTTTTTCTAAGGATTTGGAACCGAGGGCAAGGCAGGCGGTCATGTTGGTGGGCCCCTGGACGTCCCCGTGTGGCCGTGCTCTCACCCTGTATGGCATATTCGGGTCACCTGTTAGTGTAACAACCAAAGTTACCAGTCACCCAAATTCATTTACTTTTCAGAAATATTCTTTTCCAAGACTTCAAAAATGTTATCACTGGTCATCCTAGCCAGCAATCCCTGAAACCTCCATCTTTGAAAACCTCAAGACTCTCTCCAAAGCAAAATAGGAAATGTTAGCTTTCCTGAATTGTGTTGCTTATCAATTATAACAATAGATTTTCCTTGTATAAGCCACATTTCTCCAACTCTAAATGTGACTGTCAATTTCATATATCGACAGAGTATTGCTCTTCAATCTAAAGCAATTTTTTGAGAGAATTCACATAGAATATACAATAGCTATCTATGTCATGCATAAATGAAAAAATATGATTTTAAAAATTATCTTTATCTCTGCACTTTGGACATAGACTGATATTCAAAAGCCCATTTAAGGCTGCCTCTAATTGGAAATTTGCATTCACCCTTTCCATTTTGTAGCAACAGAATTCATGCATTAAAATAACCTGTTTTAAATTATTTTTCAAATCAGAGACTCCAAACCTTACAAGAAATTTAGTTAAAACTCCAAGAAAAAAGTAACATACTACAAAATTATTTTCACCACTTTTAAAGTTAGATTCTAGTACATTAGTTATATATGTTAATTTGAAACAAAGTTCATATTTCTGGAATAGTAATTTTCATATATTTCAGAGATTAGAAGTCAGAGAATCATTCTCATTAAAGAAGGAGAAATACTTATGATGGTAAATGGGTCTCATATGACATTAAAAGCAATGTGTATTGAAAAGAGGTATCAGGTGTTTCTGGAGGATATTTTCCTTTGGGTTTGTCAATACCATTTTAAAAATTGTTTTTTATTTATCCGACTGTGCTGGGTCTCGTTGCTGCACAGGCTTTTCTCGAGCTGTGCAGAGCGGGGGCTCCTCTCCGTTGCAGAGTGCAGACTTCGCTTTACAGGGGCTTCTCTTGTTGCAGCCCGGGCTCTGGAGCACAGGCTCAGTAGTTGGGGCACACGGGCTTAGTTGTTCTGGGGCAGGCGGGATCTTCCCGGACCAGGGACTGAACCCTCGTCTCCTGCATTGGCAGGCGAATTTATTTGTTTTGAAATGGAAACACAAGATGCGTCTGACTCCCATGTGAAGGCTGGAGCTGGTCCTAGGAAGGAGCCATCAGTTCTCACGGAGCAGATGTGAACAAAGCAGAGCCATAACCATGACTTAACTTTTCTTGAAATCAGTAAATAAAGTTCATGTCATCATATAAAAATCCTTCCCTGGTGGCTCAAGCAGTCAAGAATCCACCTGCAGTGCAGGAGACATTGATTGGATTCCTGGGTCAGGAAGATCCCCTGGTGTAGGAAATGGCAACCCACTCCAGCATTCTTACCTGGGAAATCCCATGGACAAAGGAGCCTGGTGGGCTGCAGTCCATGGGGTTGCAAAGAGTCGGACACGACTGAGCGACTGAGCACACACACTAGTCTTACCCATTGAAATAGCAAATATAGTTTTTGCAAAATAATATTTCATTTTGATGTGTGACTGTGAAGTATTTAAGAAATAGACAAGCTGGAATTTACATATCCAGGCATGTATTGTTGTTTGCCTTGGGAGATTATTAATGATGGCAGTGATGCCCTTGTTTCAGTGATAAAAGTGAGTATTTTTCAGCACCAAATGTGCCAGCTTTGTTCTAAACACTTTAAATAGTTTTAATTTGTCCCTGTAAACAAGCCTATGAAGTAGGCTTTATTATTTCTCCATAATATAGTTGAGGTTGAATATATGGAAAATGAGATTCAGATGGTTGATGCTCTGTGGAGCATCCTTGTGTGAGGTTTTAGTGAAGATAAGGACCTGGAGCGGCAGGCAGGAGAGTCCAGGCAAACCATGGGCTTTCCATCGAGGCCCCCCACATGGGAGGATGCGACATCCACAGATGGGACCATCACCTGTGGATGTGTGTTGCTTTGGGAGACTTTGCTAGAAGCTTCCGGTGAGATCTGTCTCTGGTTATGCAGCCAAGCCAGGCTGACTCACCTGCACCAGCAGTTCCTGGTTGCTCTGGGAGTTGTCTGGGGTTAGTCTGAAACTGCTGCAGTGGGACACCCGCCCGCGATGCAGTAAGGAGTTTCATGATGCAGCCCCCACTTTGGGCTTCTTTTCCCTTCGGGTGTCTCAGGCCCATTTTCCAGACCGCATCAGAGGCCCACTGGCTCATCCCCAACAATGGGCATAAGCCACTTCTGCTGTTGGCGATTTCCTCTGACGGTGAAAGGAACAGTGCTTACCTCTGCCCACAGCGGGCTTTTCTTTGACCTCTTCAGTTAGTGTAATGCCATCAGCATGTCAGCAGAGCACTGTTTTCTAGATGGAACACAGGCTGGTCATCTTGATCAGCGGTTCCCAACCTTTCTGGCATCAGAGACCAATTTTGTGGAAGACAATTCTTCCCCCAGCCGGCGATGAGGGGTGTTTTCAGGATGATTCAAGCTTTCCATTTACTGTGCACTTTATTTGTAATCTAACCTCACTACTGATGATGACAGGAGGTACTGAACCACAGCCTGGAGACTGGGGACCCCTCCTCTAGATGGTCAAGGACCGTCTACCATCCATGCCATGTGGCACCCTCTGATAAGTGTCACAGGAAAGGGACCCCTCAGTGACATCCTTTCAAGAGTCCACAGGGAAATGGAGGACCCGGGGGAACACCAGCCTCCTGAACATCCTCCTGATGAGGTCCCATAATACGCTTCCGCCCCCAACCCCCATGATGCTGTGAAAGTGCTGCACTCAATATGCCAGCAAATTTGGAAAACTCAGCAGTGGCCACAGGACCGGAAAACGTCAGTTTTCATTCCAATCCCAAAGAAAGGCAATGCCAAAGAATGCTCAAACTACTGCACAACTGCACTCATCTCACACGCTAGTAAATGCTCAAAATTCTCCAAGCCAGGCTCCAGTGATAGGTGAACCGTGAACTTCCAGATGTTCAAGCCGGTTTTAGAAAAGGCAGAGGAACCAGAGATCAAATTGCCACTGGACCACTGAAAAAGCAAGAAGAGTTCCAAAAGACATCTATTTCTGCTTTATTGATTATGCCAAACCCTTTGACTGTGTGGATCACAATAAACTGTGGAAAAGTCACCAAGAGATGGGAATACCAGACCACCTGACCTGACTCTTGAGAAACCTGTATGCAGGTCAAGAAGGAACAGTTAGAACTGGACATGGAACAACAGACTGGCTCCAAATAGGAAAAGGAGTACGTCAAGGCTGGATGTTGTCACCCTGCTTATTTAACTTCTATGCAGAGTACATCATGAGAAACGCTGGGCTGGCGGAAGCACAAGCTGGAATTAAGATTTCCGGGAGAAATATCAATAACCTCACATATGCAGATGACACCACCCTTATGGCAGAAAAGTGAAGAGGATCTAAAAAGTCTCTTGATGAAAGTGAAAGAGGAGAGTGAAAAAGTAGACTTAAAGCTCATCAGTCAGAAAACTGAGATCATGGCATCTGGTCCCATCACTTCATGGCAAATAGGTAAGGAAAGAGTGGAAACAGTGTCAGACTTTATTTTTGGGGGCTCCAAAATCACTGCAGATGGTGATTGCAGCCATGAAATTAAAAGACACCTACTCCTTGGAAGGAAAGTTATGACCAACTTAGATGGCATATTTAAAAGCAGAGACATTACTGTGCTAACAAAGGTCCGTCTAGTCCAGGCTATGGTTTTTCGAGTAGTCATGTATGGATGTGTGAGTTGGACAGTGAAGAAAGCTGAGTGCCAAAGAATTGATGCTTTTGAACTGTGGTGTTGGAGAAGACTCTTGAGAGTCCCTTGGACTGCAAGAAGATCCATCCAGTCTATCCCAAAGGAGATCAGTCCTGGGTGTTCATTGGAAGGATTGATGTTGAAGCTCAAACTCCAATACTTTGGCTACCTCATGCGAAGAGTTGACTCATTGGAAAAGCCCCTGATGTTGGGAAGAATTGGGGGCAAGAGGAGAAGGGGACGACAGAGGATGAGATGGCTGGATGGCATCACTGACTCGATGGACATGGGTTTGGGTGGACTCCGGGAGTTGGTGATGGACAGGGAGGCCTGGCGTGCTGCAATTCATGGGGTTGCAAAGATTCGGACACGACTGAGCGACTGAACTGAAAAGAAGTCTTCACTAAGAGATAATCTTGTATCAACCTAGAGGGGTGGGATGGGAAGTGAGATGGGAGGGAGGTTCAAAAGGGAGGGTCTATATGTGTACCTGTGGCTGATTCATGTTGCGGTTTGACAGAAAAGAACAAAATTCTGTAAAGCAATTATCCTTCAATTAAGAAATAAACTAATTAAAAAAAAAAAATAGATGATCTCTCCTGGACTCCCAGCTTTTCCGCTGGTCCTGGGTCTGAGGACAGGAAACAGTGGTGGCAACAGTGTGGGGAACAGCTAACCCCTTCAGGGTCCAGACGGGTCTCACTTATACCTTTGCGCGAGTGGTTCAGCCAGGGGAGGTTTTAGGAAGCATGCACGGCCAAGTATTTTTATAAACAATGAGTGCGCTGTTTTAACCAACTAACCTGTGCCTTTTTAATGAGATTCTGTAAAGAATACTGATCCACTGCAGCCCCACAGGAGCTTGGTGACAACAAAGTGACTTAGTGCAAAATACAGCTGAACTCATTTAACAGCAGTTGGATAAACTGTGCACCCTCCCCTGATCTCTAACAACCACCCTCAGACAACAGAAGGCTAAAAGGCTAGAAATTATCCACATGGAACTGAACAGGGATCAATCTCAAATTCAAGTTAAAAGAAGCATTTATAAAAATCAGAAAACAACAAAGAACAGACCAAGGAAGTGACACCCCTGGGTTGACTATAGACTCCATGGAGAAAAACACCTGCCTCAAAGTCAGGGACCACGGCCAGGCCCTTCCCCCGGGCCTCCTCCTAAGGCAGGCCTCTGGGTCCCCAGCCTGGCCGCCCTCCCCCAGGATGGGAGCCCGCCCCACGGGTGCCCACGTGACTAGGACGGGCAGTACCGTGTCCTCACTTAACAAGAGGGCAAAGCAGGCCACAAAACGGGCGAGCCGTACACCCAGGTCACAAACCCCAGGGTGACGGTGCTGCTCTGCTGTGCCCGGCAGAAGGGTTCCTGGGCACTGCGCTGCCTGAACTGGAGCGCGGCTGCCCGAGTCCTGCGGAAAGCCCCAGGAGTGCTCGATTAGCAGGCTGGAAGCGAGAGAGGGACAAGGAAGGCCAGCCCTCGGGGCACTGGACTCCAACAACAGGGGCTCATCCAAGTGACCCGAGCGGAGAGGCACCGAGCTCCCTCCTGATGCTCCCTCCATCAGGGATGCCATGATGGACACGAGAGCCTCTGGAGGAAAGCGGGCTGGACGGCACCACAGCTAAGTGTCCAGGCTCTGATCAGACCAGTCCCCACCGCACTGCTGGGTGTGCAAGCCTGGGCATGGTGCCCAGCCTCTCTAAGCCTCAGTGTCCATGTCTGCTGAATGGGGATAACAGCAGCCTGGACCTCACCTGGGTGTCTGTGGGATTAGATGACAGGCTCGGAAAGCACTCTTCGGGGTGCCTGGTGCACAGAGTCCTGCACACTGCTACCCACCATCATTAAATTGGTTTCCCCCAATTCTAACATCTATGGTTCTGATTCGGTCATTTCTTTTAAAAAACCACTAAGTGGAAATTCCATGGTGGTCCAGAGGTTAGGTCCAGAGGCACTTTCACTGCCCGGACACAAGTCTGATCCCTGGTTGGGAAACTAAGATCCCGTAAGCTGTGCAGCATGGCCAAAATAAATAAGTAAATAAAATTTTAAAAATAATAAATAATACTACGTCCATTATAAATAAGCATGAGATGATTAGAAGGCAAACAAGTGGGAGAAAGGCAAACTGTTACAATTTCCCCAAGGAATGACCCATTTGCAACAAAATCATCAGCATATTTTAAGTGGTGGGTGAGTTTCATCACTTCCATTAAAATGTCAAGTATTCACCGGTACATAACCACATAGCGTTCATTCATGTAAAACGATAAAGACTCTTTAATACTTCATCGAGAAACAAAGGCATGCTAAATTACTAAATAGTTTACCTTTCGACGATGCTTCCTTAAATCACTAAGCTGATAGATGCATGCAAAGAAATGAAGAGAAACCAGATTTATTGCGACTTTGAAGCTAAAAATCCAAGAATCCGTATAGGCAAAGACAGTAAAGCAAAAATGACAGCAAACATATAAGTGAGATGAAGATTTAGAGAACATGTAACTGGAAACAGAACATTTTCTTGGACCACAGAAGTTAAATAAGCTATTCAGGATTTACTAGAGAAACACTATACGTTATTCCTCAGGAAGATACAATTCTATTCCAACATCATGATTTGTTAAAGCACAGCATTCTGTACAACGAAGGGCCTTAACAAAGGGCCTGAGTTTTCTATTCTCAGCCAAACTTCTCTATAACTTAGTTTCTCTTAATAAATAACATGTTATACTTCAAAATAGTAATTTAACAGATGAGGAAGTTACCATAATACCTTTTTTTAACACTGAACAAATCTAACCACCTATTGGACGTTAATGTAATATCTTTACGTAGAATCTGATTTCAAACTTCTCAAAATAAATTCATTAAAGCAGGTACCCTGTGAAAATATATAAGAATGAAAGCTAGAATAATAGCAGGTGGAGTCTTTACATTTTATGAACCATAGAAGATACATTTTAAGAGAGTCTAGTAGAGACATTAACCGTGCAAAAGCTGATGAGATTTACAGTCTTAAGTACAAGCACCAACACAGAAAGGATATTGTGTCAAAAGTCCATTAATTCTACACTTAGATGATCATTTCTTTATGTAAGCATAATCTCATTTATGAATCACACATGTTACGTAGTGTACTATCCATCTACATTCTGCTTGTAACTGCATAGTGATACAATAATTCAAACTTCCTGCTGTGGGGGAAGAACATCATTTAATGAGACATGACGACAAAGCACAAACCCGACGAAAAGGGACACACGCTGTGGACCACAGCACTGCTATGACCAGAGCAAGTGGGAGGGCGAGGGAGGGGAGACGGATGGGTAAACTACAGCCTCCGGGTGGGGGGATGGGAGGCTGGGGTCTGGACTGACGACGACTAAGCAGACAACAGTATGAGACAGGAAATCAAAACCAATGATGAAAGCAGACACACCGTCAGAGAGCTCCAACAACAAGGAAAAAATATACAGAACTGTTCTTTTACAAATACTCGGAAAGAAATCAAGCATGAAACCACAGAGAAATTTCAAAGAATTTTAAATACCAACTAATTAGCCAGTGATGCAAATTATAAAAACAGTGTGTCAAGAGACCACAAAATGGACTAGTTACCACTTCATCTGCAGCTAAAATGATTCACCGATAATTTAATTATATGCTAACTAACAATGCAGCTACAATGAAATGGGTGGTAACAAAAAATAGTGATACTACAAGTGCAGTTACAAAGCAGAGTGTTGCAGACATGATTTCATGGGGTAAACAGCAATGCACTCACAAAACCTAAGCTAAACACGCAAGAAAGCTGGAACATGTGCTTTAGAGCCGCACACTCTGTCACCAAAAGCCCTAGGTCGTCATCCCATTTTTAGACTCGGAAGAGCGAGGAAGCCCAACTTCTTCCCTGGGGCCCTGGGCTTTTAACCTGGTTTCACACGCAGAGCTGGCCTGAGCGTGCGGCCAGGTCCAGCAGCAAGCAGACCAGTTTAGCTTCTTGGTTTTGTTCCCACCGCATGCCCTGCACCCTGCAGCCAGGCATCCCCAATGGAAAACGTGCTGCACGGTTTTCACACACCATGAGACCTGCCTATGGTTACTTTCACGAAGCTGTCTGCTCCCTGAGAACAGAAAACTTCCCTGCAGCTGCTGTGCCCAGCACAGGCCAGGCCCAACGTTACAGAGGCAGGCTCTGGCTGAGTTCATGATGATGTGGCTAAGCCGGCGGTCCAAATATCAAGACTCATTTGTCGCTGTGTGATTACGGAATGATTAAAGACTAGCCAGTTTTAAAAATCTTACACCTCTGAGCGTAGCAAATGTATATCTGATTTTATTCTGGGTAAAAAGAGAAAAAAACAAAAAAGAAACAAATAAAACACAAAACCAGTGTGCTGGGGGAGGGACGCAGCAGGGAGGCCAGAGTCTTGATGTCCAGCTTGTCTACCTCTTGCTCCGGGCTGTGCAGCCTCCTTTGGGGCTTGGAGCGCCCACTGCTGGGCAGGCAGGAGTCGGCAAGCGAGGAGGTGGGACACAGGTTGAGGGAGCTCACAGATTCACGACGACGAAGGTTGCCTAAGCTCCCCCTGCACACTCTGCTCTCAATCTCCTCGACCCGCTGCTCCGTGTTCTCCTTCTCTTCTTGGATCAACCTAAAATAGAATACAACTCTTCACCTGCCTTTGTCAGCAGAGGAACGTGTCTGGACAACAAATGTGGGCTTGCATTCTGTGTCACGATTAGCAAATTCCAGGAACAGTTGCTCAACTAACATCTCAGCAAAAAGGTAGGACTTTCCCTCTTTTCAACAGTCTCAAACTTAGAATAATTATCATTGAGTCTTACAAAGTGGCCCCTGATCGTTCACGTTTGATTTGACTGATTTACTCTAACATTCTGACGGGGCCTGGGTGGCGCCTCTCTCCCTGTGAGGAGATAACCTGAAGTTGACAACCTTCACCTTCCCCGCTCTCAGGGCAGAGATGCACGGCAGTGCCTCAAGTCTTTTCCACTGGGAATCGGGAACTCTGTATAATCAAACAGCAATTCACGAACAAGCTGGAGTTTCTAAACACAAGTCTCCAGACCAGATGAAGTGCTGAGTTGATTTTTTTTTTTTAAGGTTCTATACATACAAACGCATCACTTGATGCAGTTCTCCACCAGCTTTGTGTGAGTTTCTGGATTCATGTCAATGTGCTGCGTTAACCTGTAATTCATGGTTACTGCTTTTCTCCCCTAATGTGTGGTGGATGATTTTATACAGCAGTTTAAATACTCGATTATGCAAATAAAATGATTTTCAAATTTAACTACAAGATTCTTACAGGTCGTAACCTCTCCAGTTTCACTTCTGCTTATACATACTGGAAGTTTTTCACCGTTGATAACAAGTTGATGGACAGCATTTGCCATTTACATCAAGTTAACTTGTGGCATAAGGAAAAATCACCTTTACCTGACAACGTGCTGTAAAAATAAAAATATTAATATATAACCGTTCCAGATTACCTGCGGGGACGGGGAAAGACAATCTTTCTGAGCTGTCTGTGCTCAAAGCCGGCCCACAGAGCAGTCTGTCTACGGCGTCAGAAGTGCAGGCGGCACCACCTGCGTTTGCTGGTTGGCCGTCACCCCCGCCTTTCCCCCGGGCCCCCCGTGCTCGGCCGACAGGAACGGGCACCTCGGCCTGGGCTGACGTGACAAGAACAATCTGAGCAGCGGCTCTGCCAGGTCCTGTGCAGGGTCACCGGCCTGCGACCAACTCTGAACGTGGACTCGGGACAGGAGGCATGGCTGTGCGGGTGTGGTACCAGGCAGATCTCGGGGCCCCCAGCCACCCGGCTGCACCCAGACCCAAGGCCCCCTGTTCACCACGAGGCCGGCCTTTGGATTCTAGCCCGTTTTGTAAATTGTTATAACTGCCAAGACGGTGTCTAAGGAAAACATCTTCAATATACTGATGAGATGAGAAAAACTCAAACACATGTCCTTGGACCACTGTCTTACTTACAACAAGCCAATCTTCACACTGTATTAACTTTAAAAGGAAAATGCAGATCTGAGTGGGAATTTGCCAACCCCAAAACCCCAGCTTTTCTGTTCTAGGTGGCTTTTCACCAGAACGTGGGCGGCTCCGAAGGACACACGAGGGCGAACCCTCAGTGCCGGAGGGTGCACGGGCCACAGGGGGACACCGCCTTGGCACCTCACCCACCTTGGGGCTCAGAGCTGAGAGGGGAACACCCCACAGCGCCTCCCCACAGAGTGCTGACAACACACTGTGGACCGAACGCCCTGGCTGACTGAGCTCTATAATCAAGGGCCATCTCGGAACTGAAAATTCTTGAAGCAGACCTGAAGTCAGTTTTCTTACTAGGGAACACTCAAGACTTGTCTAAGGAGAACAGCTCCTCAGAGAAACCAAGTTTCCAGGAAGCTGGGCTCGGGCGCACCCACCGGATCTCTTCGTTGATGCCGTCCAGCTGCTCCTGAAGCATCGCAGTCAGAGTCTCGGCATCGCCCTGCCCTCTGGGCGACAGCAGAGCGGCCGAGCTGCAGAGGGTGGCCCTGTCGTCCTCGCCGTCAGACACGTCCACGTCACTCTCGAACGCCTGGGCCACGCTGGCCGGCACGCTGGCTTCCTTGGCGCGCTCGCAGTCCTGTTTCTTCGGGGTCTGCACCTGGGCACGAGAGGACCACGTCTCGTCAGTGACCACGATTTTACATGGGAGCCCTGACTTTGGATAAATGGGCCATGCTTATGAGACACTGCCATCTCTTAAGCGAGCAGTACTGAAGAAACGGGCAGGAGGAGAATCCAGTTCCTAGATGGCCTGGTGACATTCAGGTCTTAGCGTGGACGGAAGGCAATCCTATGAGGTTTTTCATAAGGGTGGGCTGATGGAGTCAGAGACAAAAACCGAAAATTAAAAAAAAATACATCCATGCTTCCTTCAGCCAGGCGGAAGGAAAAGAAAAAAAAAATCCTTCAGCTCCGCAGCAGCTGGGTCCACCTCAGCCGTCATCACTTGTACTAGTTCACCGAGGAGTACAGTCCTCACAGGTTCCCAGCCCTCCGTTTTCCAGGCTGGTCTGAACACCTCAGACAAGAGCGAGCAGGGGCAGCCAGGGGACCGGAAGGCCAGCCCCCCGCGGCTCTCCTCTCGGGGCACAGGCACTCGGGCTGTTCTGGGGGACGGCCCCTCACACCCCAGGGGTGGCTCTGTCATCAGAGATGCCCGGGAGAGTGCCTGCTGGGCCCCATCCTGCTCTTCCACTCTCACACCTCACACCCTTCTCTCTGCAAATCTCCCCCCTGCCCCACTCTCAACCCAGGTCCTGCCTTCTTTTCCCAGACATGACCTCAAAGCAACCAAGGGGCAGCCTTGAGGGGCTGGTTTGCCGGCTCCCTGTCCCCCGTTGCCTGTGCCCTCACCCTCTGTCTTCGTCACAATCCCTCCCCAGGGCTGGGCCACCCCCTTCGCTGGCTCCAGCACCTCCTGCCATCATTCCTGCTCCGCTCCAGCGAACCAGCTGCCTATGGGTTCACCCCCATCAGCCCGGTCAGCACATCCTCTCCCTTTTCTCACCTTAAAATCGCACAATGGGAACCAGCAGATTCCTCCTCCAGGGCTCCCTGCAGCACCCACTGCAGGTCTCTGAAAGCTCCCTGGGAGCGGCCTCTACTGTCCCCTGCCCCACCCGGTCTCCAGCTCTCTGCAAGCAGGTGGTGTGCCCCACCCCGCAGGGCAGTTCCCCGGGGGCGCCAAGGAACCCATGTTATCAAGCCCCCTCCCCTCCTTGCCCCCGCAGCATGTCTCTCCCTGGGCTCCAGGCCCCTCCCTCTCTGGGGTTATTCCTCAGTCCCTCGCGCCCCTTCTCAACCTTGGAATGTGGGGCACCCCACGGCTCTACTCTTGCACCCCATCTCTCTCCACCAGCACATGCCTGGTGACTTTACCATGCTCGTGCCTTTAAATGCCATCTGTATGCCCACGACCCTGAGTCCTCTCCCGGATCCAGGCCGGAACACTCAGCTGCTGACGGGCTCGTCCACTTGAACAGGGCTGAGGCCGGCTCTTAGCTCCCCACCCCAGTGCCCTCCTCACTTCAGGAAACAGGCTCCGGCCTCGAGCTGCTCAGGCCTGAGCCCAGGGTCCTCCCTGATGTGGCCCTCTCTCTCCGTTATCCCAGCTTGTTGACACGACCCTTGATCTATCTCCGAGTGGCTCCTTCTCTTCCTGCCTCTGGGGCTCTGTTCAAGGTCACCCTCCTGGTGTCACCTCGTTGGCCACCCTGTTCACACTCAATCGTCCCCCCTTCCTTGGACAACTCGGGCACTCAGGTCTCCTTTCCCTGCTCGTTACTGTCCAACGGGCTGCGCGGGCTTAAAAATGGATCCACAAATTCTTCCATCCTCCTCCCTTCAAGAGGCAGAGGGGGCAACTCCTGCTCAGCCCCTGAGCGAGGCAGGACTTCGCAGCTCACTCTCGCAAACACAAGTCAAGGTGTGCGGTTTCTGAGACTGGGGCGCGAAAGGCCCCGGGATACACCCCGCACTCTCGCTCTCAGAGGGTGTTCCGAGGAAAGCCAGGCCATGAAGAGGTCCACACGGCAGGGACCTGGGCCTGTCCCCACCAGCCAGGTGAGTCTGAAAGCCTGCCATCCAGCCCTGGGGGGCCTTCCCATGTTTGCGTCCTCAGGAGGCCCTGAACCAGGCCCACCTGCTGCAAAGCACAGAAACTGGACTGTGACCTGCTCACTGGGAAGCCACTAAGCTTTGCAGTGATTTGTTACATGGCAGTGGATAAAGAACGCACACGGTTTTTAATTCACGGCTGGAGTCCTAGTTCTGACGATGTCTGGCCCAAACTAGCTGCTCACTGAACATGGCAGCTCAAAACACAGACATGTATGAAAAAATACATGCCATAAATGAGGCGAAAATACAAAGGTACTTAAACTTCCAATGAGAATTCTTCTCACTATAAAATGATGGGTATGTGTATCCATTTACTCGCAGGATGATTTCAATCAAAACGGTGCTAATTAGTACTGTGCTGGGCCGCACAGTAGGCCACAAGTTATCAAAATTGGTTCTTTTAAGAAAAAAAAGCATGCCTTAAAAGGAAACTCGTAGCCAGAAAAAGGAAAATGGGAAGACATAAAGCGATTTATCAACGCTTTGTTCCAAAACCATTTCAGGACCACAGTGTGAGGGGGCAGGTGCCTTACAACGTGGGAGCCACATGAAAAGGTGTTTACCTTCCTTCCTCAGGAATTCACCACTATAAAAGTCAGACACAGTTCAGTAAAAGCCGTTACCTGTCGATGCATAGAATCCTTATCTGCGATTTCATTTTCAAGTTTATCATTGAGGTCGTCGTGCACAGAGGTGGCTTCGCGCTGGGCGGCAAGGTAGCATCTCTCAAGGGTAGTGATTCGCACCTCCACGTCCGTGTTCTGGACCATGGCCTACACCGGGCATTGCAGAGTAGAAAAGGTAAGTCACTATCATGGAACATTCCGATACACGTACGCGTAAAAGAGTTGGACTAAATCCTAAGTTTCAACTCAAAAATAAAGTTAGCGTCCTCAAAATTAAAGTCCTAGACACGGCAGTTTCCTCGGACGTGAGCAAAAACGTGCCTACTTAAAATGTCACATTTGCCACGATTGGCACCCATATGTCTGTATTAACGTTCTGTCTGGCCACTCGGTTTCCCAAGCTTCTCTTCAACATAATCAACCCAAACAGCAAAGAGTATACTAAACTACCCTGTTACTGCATGAATTCCAGGAGGAATGGTATCTGGCATGAAGTCACGACCTCTGTCTGCTACACCACACAGGCGGACTGGATCCACAAGAGGGAGGGACCTTCAACAGATCCAACAGGGACCTCTGAGGCTCGTTTCCTCGGGTAAAAGTCGGAAAACTCTCATGCAATTTCCTCAGAATTCAAGTAATAGTAATGAGTGGAAACAGAAGTCAAAGCTTAACACAACTGGAAGCAGCCTTCTCAAGCCTAATTCTTCTAAAGCAGACTTACACCACATGTATGAAAGGGTCAAACCAGGACCAGAACTTGCTGCTGGTGCAACTCCCGTCCTCCAGGTCAAAATCCACTGCAGGTCCCTCCGTAGTCGACTACTAAGTAACCAATGTGGGCAAAGGCCTGACATTAAAAGTGAAAGGTCTCAAGGCCGCTTTTCCCAGAATTCTCTACATATTGAACTCTGCCACCTAATCTCCTCCTGTTGCCAAAGAGTAGTGGGAAAAGGTTATACAAGCGTGCAAATATTCTGTTTTGAGTTCTCACCTTGAGCTCTCACAGAGAATTACTCACACCAAGCTACTAAACAAGGACACCTGCTGTAGCACATGTCGGAGGGGTTCTGTCTGAGACGGTCTCACAGGGGAGGGGTGGGGCAGGGTGGGCGCTGTCTGTCTGCCTACAAAGGAGAGGTGAGGCTCACAGGAGGAGGCCCGAACCCTCAGCACTCTTCTCTTTTCACAATGACCGTTAGGCGGTTTCTCATCAATCGTGACAGCCGCAGACACGACCACCAGAAACATCATGACTCTACATGGTTACACAGCACGGGCCTGAGGCTCTGAGGGTGAGCAAACGCCACTCGACCTGTCTGACCGCCGGTATCAATGTCACACATCCCCTCAAGGAGCAGAACCTCAGAAAACTAGAGAAGACGGCCAGGCAAGCTGCCTCAGCAGGGCCCACACAGCGGGCTCCCATCTCTCCGAGAGAACGGGCTCCACAGACGTCACCAGACTCGCCTGAGTGAACCCGAAGGAAATTTCAGCATCATCAGGTATACATTCGACAGGCGGGTGGGGGGGATGAACTGGGAGACTGGGGTTGACGTATGTACACTACTGAGACTATGCGTAAAGTCAACAACGAGTAAGGACCTACTCTACAGCACAGGGCAGTCTACTCAGGGCTCTGTGGTGAAGTAAATGGGTAGGAAATCTAAAAAGAGGGATATATGTAGACACACACACACACACACGTGTATATATATATATATATATATAAATATAAATATATATATAAATATAAATATATATAAATATAAATATAAATATAAATATATATATATATATATGACGGATTCACTTTGCTGTACAGCAGACATTGACACAGCAGTGTAAAGCAACTGCTAACTGCTAAGTCGCTTCAGTCGTGTCCGACTCTGTGCGACCCCACAGACGGTAGCCCACCAGGCTCCCCTGTCCCTGGGATTCTCCAGGCAAGAATACTGGAGTGGGTTGCCATTTCCTTCTCCAGTGTATCAAAGGGAAAAGTGAAAGTGAAGTCGCTCAGTTGTGTCCGACTCTTAGCCACCCCATGGACCGTAGCCTACCAGGCTCCTCCATCCATGGGATTTTCCAGGCAAGAGTACTGGAGTGGGGTACCATTGCCTTCTCCAAGAAAAAGGAAAGCAACTAGACTCCAATAAATGAATGAATGGATGAATGAATTTTTCAAAGAGGAACACACTGGGCACCCTAGAGCTTGTAGAAATGAGGAGTCCACACCCAGGGTGAGCACAGCGCTAGGGATGCCCTCGTGTTGCTCCACTGCCAATGGACCGCCTGGACCAGGCCTCTTCTACCCCAGAGATCTCGACGCAGAGGCGGGGAGGCCGCCAGTCGCGGTCTCGCCAGCGCTCTGCTCCTACTCACGCAGCCATCCCAAAGCTCAGATCAGCCGGAGAACAAGGGACCCACATTCCACCTCAGGACAACAGACACGTCCGCTGTCACTCACTTCGCGGACATCCCGCTGTGGTTGTCTGTTCGCTTCCTCGGACGCGAGGAGCTCCTTCCTGGCCGTGTCCGGGTCCTCCTCCGGCTCTCTCACGTAGGCCGAGAGGTTTGCCAGGCACTCCTTCGACTGGCTCTGCTCCCCTGACTGCCTCTCGATGACCTCCTGGAGCTCGATCACCTTAGCCAGGTCTTCCTCGTGGCTTGGGGAGCCGTCGGAGGATCTCTAAGGGGGAAAGGAAGCCTTAGACAGACAGCCTTGTTTTGGGAGGGAGGGAACACAGCATTTCCGGGCAATCGGTGAGGTCAAAACTTTCTTCTGCACTCTGGGAGCTCACACGACCCTCACGGCCACTCAGATCTACATGGTGCATTGCTGACAGGTCCCAACAGCCCCGCACAGACTGGATGGTAAGGCGAGAACCAGACAGAGAGCGAGACCGAGGACTTGCCTTTCCATTGGTGCTTGGCATGTTTACTTGCTCGGGATTTACATCAAGCACCCCGTCCGTTAGTAGCTTTCCCCAGTTATTCTGCTCTTTAAGAATCATCTGCTAAACGTGAAGTCCACCGGACTTTAGGAAGCATCACTACAAACAAAGCTAGTGGAGCTGATGGAATTCCAGTTGAGCTATCTCAAATCCTGAAAGATGATGCTGTGAAAGTGCTATATTCAATATGCCAGCAAATATGGAAAACTCAGCGGTGGCCACAGGACTGGAAATGGTCAGTTTTCATCCCAATCCCAAAGAAAGGCAATGCCAAAGAATGCTCAAACTACCGCACAATGGCACTCATCTCACGTGCTAGTAAAGTAATGCTTAAAATTCTCTAAGCCAGGCTTCAGCGATAGGTGAACCGTGAACTTCCAGATGTTCAAGCTAATTTTAGAAAAGGCAGAGGAACCAGAGATCAAATTGCCAATATCTGCTGGATCATCGAAAAAGCAAGAGAGTTCCCGAAAAACATCAATTTCTGCTTTATGGACTATGCCAAACAAAGCCTTTGACTGTGTGGATCACAATCAACTGTGGAAAATTCTGAAAGAGATGGGAATACCAGACCATCTGACCTGTCTCTTGGGAAACCTGTATGCAGGTCAGGAAGCAACAGTTAGAACTGGACATGGAACAACAGACTGGTTCCAAATAGGAAAAGGAGGACGTCAAGGCAGTGCGTCCTTGTCACCCTGCTTATTTAACTTAGACGCAGGGTACATCATGAGAGACGCTGGGCTGGAAGAAACACAAGCTGGAATCGAGACTGCCGGGAGAAACATCAATAACCTCAGATATGCAGATGACACCACCCTTACGGCAGAAAGTGGAAAAGAACTAAAGAGCCTCTTGATGAAAGTGAAAGAGGAGAGTGAAAAAGTTGGCTTAAAGCTCAACGTTCAGAAAACTAAGATCATGGCATCAGGTCCCATCACTTCATGGGAAATAGATGGGGAAACTGTGGAAACAGTGTCAGACTTTATGTTTGGGGGCTCCAAAATCACTGCTGATGGTGACTGCAGCCACGAAACTGAAAGACGCTTACTCCTTGGAAGGAAGGTTATGGCCAACTTAGATGGCATATTTAAAGGCAGAGACACTACTTTGCCAACAAAAGTCCGTCTAGTCAAGGCTATGGTTTTTCCAGTGGTCATGTACGGATGTGAGAGTCGGACGGTGAAGAAAGCTGAGCGCCACAGAACTGATGCCTTTGAACTGTGGTGTGGGAGAAGACTCTTGAGAGTCCCTTGGAGTGCAAGGAGATCCAAACAGTCCATCCTAAAGGGGATCAATCCTGGGTGTTCATTGGAAGGACTGATGTTGAAGCTGAAACTCCAACACTTTGGCCACCTCATGCGAAGAGCTGACTCATTGGAAAAGACCCTAACGCTGGGTAGGATTGGAGGCAGGAAGAGAAGGGGACGACAGAGGATGACATGGTTGGATGGCATCACTGACTCGATGGACATGGGTCTGGGTAGACTCTGGGAGTTGGTGATGGACAGAGAGGCCTGGCGTGCTGCAGATCATCGGGTTGCAAAGATTCGGACACGACTGAGCGACTGAACTGAACTGAACATCCACAAATTTGAACGCAATATTTTAGGGTAATAAGAACTTGACACTGGGACTTAAATTCCAACGTGGGAGTCACATGAAAAGGTGTTTACCTTCCTTCCTCAGGAATTCACCACTATAAAAGTCAGACACAGTTCAGTAAAAGCCGTTACCTGTCGATGCATAGAATCCTTATCTGCGATTTCATTTTCAAGTTTATCATTGAGGTCGTCGTGCACAGAGGTGGCTTCGCGCTGGGCGGCAAGGTAGCATCTCTCAAGGGTAGTGATTCGCACCTCCACGTCCGTGTTCTGGACCATGGCCTACACCGGGCATTGCAGAGTAGAAAAGGTAAGTCACTATCATGGAACATTCCGATACACGTACGCGTAAAAGAGTTGGACTAAATCCTAAGTTTCAACTCAAAAATAAAGTTAGCGTCCTCAAAATTAAAGTCCTAGACACGGCAGTTTCCTCGGACGTGAGCAAAAACGTGCCTACTTAAAATGTCACATTTGCCACGATTGGCACCCATATGTCTGTATTAACGTTCTGTCTGGCCACTCGGTTTCCCAAGCTTCTCTTCAACATAATCAACCCAAACAGCAAAGAGTATACTAAACTACCCTGTTACTGCATGAATTCCAGGAGGAATGGTATCTGGCATGAAGTCACGACCTCTGTCTGCTACACCACACAGGCGGACTGGATCCACAAGAGGGAGGGACCTTCAACAGATCCAACAGGGACCTCTGAGGCTCGTTTCCTCGGGTAAAAGTCGGAAAACTCTCATGCAATTTCCTCAGAATTCAAGTAATAGTAATGAGTGGAAACAGAAGTCAAAGCTTAACACAACTGGAAGCAGCCTTCTCAAGCCTAATTCTTCTAAAGCAGACTTACACCACATGTATGAAAGGGTCAAACCAGGACCAGAACTTGCTGCTGGTGCAACTCCCGTCCTCCAGGTCAAAATCCACTGCAGGTCCCTCCGTAGTCGACTACTAAGTAACCAATGTGGGCAAAGGCCTGACATTAAAAGTGAAAGGTCTCAAGGCCGCTTTTCCCAGAATTCTCTACATATTGAACTCTGCCACCTAATCTCCTCCTGTTGCCAAAGAGTAGTGGGAAAAGGTTATACAAGCGTGCAAATATTCTGTTTTGAGTTCTCACCTTGAGCTCTCACAGAGAATTACTCACACCAAGCTACTAAACAAGCACAGCTGCTGTAGCACATGTCGGAGGGGTTCTGTCTGAGACGGTCTCACGGGGGAGGGGTGGGGCAGGGTGGGCGCTGTCTGTCTGCCTACAAAGGAGAGGTGAGGCTCACAGGAGGAGGCCCGAACCCTCAGCACTCTTCTCTTTTCACAATGACCGTTAGGCGGTTTCTCATCAATCGTGACAGCCGCAGACACGACCACCAGAAACATCATGACTCTACATGGTTACACAGCACGGGCCTGAGGCTCTGAGGGTGAGCAAACGCCACTCGACCTGTCTGACCGCCGGTATCAATGTCACACATCCCCTCAAGGAGCAGAACCTCAGAAAACTAGAGAAGACGGCCAGGCAAGCTGCCTCAGCAGGGCCCACACAGCGGGCTCCCATCTCTCCGAGAGAACGGGCTCCACAGACGTCACCAGACTCGCCTGAGTGAACCCGAAGGAAATTTCAGCATCATCAGGTATACATTCGACAGGCGGGTGGGGGGGATGAACTGGGAGACTGGGGTTGACGTATGTACACTACTGAGACTATGCGTAAAGTCAACAACAAGTAAGGACCTACTCTACAGCACAGGGCAGTCTACTCAGGGCTCTGTGGTGAAGTAAATGGGTAGGAAATCTAAAAAGAGGGATATATGTAGACACACACACACACGTATATATATATATATATATATATAAATATAAATATATATATAAATATAAATATAAATATATATATAAATATATATATATATATATATATATATATATATGACGGATTCACTTTGCTGTACAGCAGACATTGACACAGCAGTGTAAAGCAACTGCTAACTGCTAAGTCGCTTCAGTCGTGTCCGACTCTGTGCGACCCCACAGACGGTAGCCCACCAGGCTCCCCTGTCCCTGGGATTCTCCAGGCAAGAATACTGGAGTGGGTTGCCATTTCCTTCTCCAGTGTATCAAAGGGAAAAGTGAAAGTGAAGTCGCTCAGTTGTGTCCGACTCTTAGCCACCCCATGGACCGTAGCCTACCAGGCTCCTCCATCCATGGGATTTTCCAGGCAAGAGTATTGGAGTGGGGTACCATTGCCTTCTCCAAGAAAAAGGAAAGCAACTAGACTCCAATAAATGAATGAATGGATGAATGAATTTTTCAAAGAGGAACACACTGGGCACCCTAGAACTTGTAGAAATGAGGAGTCCACACCCAGGGTGAGCACAGCGCTAGGGATGCCCTCGTGTTGCTCCACTGCCAATGGACCGCCTGGACCAGGCCTCTTCTACCCCAGAGATCTCGACGCAGAGGCGGGGAGGCCGCCAGTCGCGGTCTCGCCAGCGCTCTGCTCCTACTCACGCAGCCATCCCAAAGCTCAGATCAGCCGGAGAACAAGGGACCCACATTCCACCTCAGGACAACAGACACGTCCGCTGTCACTCACTTCGCGGACATCCCGCTGTGGTTGTCTGTTCGCTTCCTCGGACGCGAGGAGCTCCTTCCTGGCCGTGTCCGGGTCCTCCTCCGGCTCTCTCACGTAGGCCGAGAGGTTTGCCAGGCACTCCTTCGACTGGCTCTGCTCCCCTGACTGCCTCTCGATGACCTCCTGGAGCTCGATCACCTTAGCCAGGTCTTCCTCGTGGCTTGGGGAGCCGTCGGAGGATCTCTAAGGGGGAAAGGAAGCCTTAGACAGACAGCCTTGTTTTGGGAGGGAGGGAACACAGCATTTCCGGGCAATCGGTGAGGTCAAAACTTTCTTCTGCACTCTGGGAGCTCACACGACCCTCACGGCCACTCAGATCTACATGGTGCATTGCTGACTGGTCCCAACAGCCCCGCACAGACTGGATGGTAAGGCGAGAACCAGACAGAGAGCGAGACCGAGGACTTGCCTTTCCATTGGTGCTTGGCATGTTTACTTGCTCGGGATTTACATCAAGCACCCTGTCCGTTAGTAGCTTTCCCCAGTTATTCTGCTCTTTAAGAATCATCTGCTAAACGTGAAGTCCACCGGACTTTAGGAAGCATCACTACGAACAAAGCTAGTGGAGCTGATGGAATTCCAGTTGAGCTATCTCAAATCCTGAAAGATGATGCTGTGAAAGTGCTATATTCAATATGCCAGCAAATATGGAAAACTCAGCGGTGGCCACAGGACTGGAAATGGTCAGTTTTCATCCCAATCCCAAAGAAAGGCAATGCCAAAGAATGCTCAAACTACCGCACAATGGCACTCATCTCACGTGCTAGTAAAGTAATGCTTAAAATTCTCTAAGCCAGGCTTCAGCGATAGGTGAACCGTGAACTTCCAGATGTTCCAGCTGATTTTAGAAAAGGCAGAGGAACCAGAGATCAAATTGCCAATATCTGCTGGATCATCGAAAAAGCAAGAGAGTTCCCGAAAAACATCAATTTCTGCTTTATGGACTATGCCAAACAAAGCCTTTGACTGTGTGGATCACAATCAACTGTGGAAAATTCTGAAAGAGATGGGAATACCAGACCATCTGACCTCTCCCTTGGGAAACCTGTATGCAGGTCAGGAAGCAACAGTTAGAACTGGACATGGAACAACAGACTGGTTCCAAATAGGAAAAGGAGGACGTCAAGGCTGTGTGTCCTTGTCACCCTGCTTATTTAACTTAGACGCAGGGTACATCATGAGAGACGCTGGGCTGGAAGAAACACAAGCTGGAATCGAGACTGCCGGGAGAAACACCAATAACCTCAGATATGCAGATGACACCACCCTTACGGCAGAAAGTGGAAAAGAACTAAAGAGCCTCTTGATGAAAGTGAAAGAGGAGAGTGAAAAAGTTGGCTTAAAGCTCAACGTTCAGAAAACTAAGATCATGGCATCAGGTCCCATCACTTCATGGGAAATAGATGGGGAAACTGTGGAAACAGTGTCAGACTTTATGTTTGGGGGCTCCAAAATCACTGCTGATGGTGACTGCAGCCACGAAACTGAAAGACACTTACTCCTTGGAAGGAAGGTTATGGCCAACTTAGATGGCATATTTAAAGGCAGAGACACTACTTTGCCAACAAAAGTCCGTCTAGTCAAGGCTATGGTTTTTCCAGTGGTCATGTATGGATGTGAGAGTCGGACGGTGAAGAAAGCTGAGCGCCACAGAACTGATGCCTTTGAACTGTGGTGTGGGAGAAGACTCTTGAGAGTCCCTTGGAGTGCAAGGAGATCCGAATAGTCCATCCTAAAGGGGATCAATCCTGGGTGTTCATTGGAAGGACTGATGTTGAAGCTGAAACTCCAACACTTTGGCCACCTCATGCGAAGAGCTGACTCATTGGAAAAGACCCTAACGCTGGGTAGGATTGGAGGCAGGAAGAGAAGGGGACGACAGAGGATGACATGGTTGGATGGCATCACTGACTCGATGGACATGGGTCTGGGTAGACTCTGGGAGTTGGTGATGGACAGAGAGGCCTGGCGTGCTGCAGATCATCGGGTTGCAAAGATTCGGACACGACTGAGCGACTGAACTGAACTGAACTGAACTGAACATCCACAAATTTGAACGCAATATTTTAGGGTAATAAGAACTTGACACTGGGACTTAAATTCCAACGTGGGAGTCACATGAAAAGGTGTTTACCTTCCTTCCTCAGGAATTCACCACTATAAAAGTCAGACACAGTTCAGTAAAAGCCGTTACCTGTCGATGCATAGAATCCTTATCTGCGATTTCATTTTCAAGTTTATCATTGAGGTCGTCGTGCACAGAGGTGGCTTCGCGCTGGGCGGCAAGGTAGCATCTCTCAAGGGTAGTGATTCGCACCTCCACGTCCGTGTTCTGGACCATGGCCTACACCGGGCATTGCAGAGTAGAAAAGGTAAGTCATTATCATGGAACATTCCGATACACGTACGCGTAAAAGAGTTGGACTAAATCCTAAGTTTCAACTCAAAAATAAAGTTAGCGTCCTCAAAATTAAAGTCCTAGACACGGCAGTTTCCTCGGACGTGAGCAAAAACGTGCCTACTTAAAATGTCACATTTGCCACGATTGGCACCCATATGTCTGTATTAACGTTCTGTCTGGCCACTCGGTTTCCCAAGCTTCTCTTCAACATAATAAACCCAAACAGCAAAGAGTATACTAAACTACCCTGTTACTGCATGAATTCCAGGAGGAATGGTATCTGGCATGAAGTCACGACCTCTGTCTGCTACACCACACAGGCGGACTGGATCCACAAGAGGGAGGGACCTTCAACAGATCCAACAGGGACCTCTGAGGCTCGTTTCCTCGGGTAAAAGTCGGAAAACTCTCATGCAATTTCCTCAGAATTCAAGTAATAGTAATGAGTGGAAACAGAAGTCAAAGCTTAACACAACTGGAAGCAGCCTTCTCAAGCCTAATTCTTCTAAAGCAGACTTACACCACATGTATGAAAGCGTCAAACCAGGACCAGAACTTGCTGCTGGTGCAACTCCCGTGCGCCAGGTCAAAATCCACTGCAGGTCCCTCCGTAGTCGACTACTAAGTAACCAATGTGGGCAAAGGCCTGACATTAAAAGTGAAAGGTCTCAAGGCCGCTTTTCCCAGAATTCTCTACATATTGAACTCTGCCACCTAATCTCCTCCTGTTGCCAAAGAGTAGTGGGAAAAGGTTATACAAGCGTGCAAATATTCTGTTTTGAGTTCTCACCTTGAGCTCTCACAGAGAATTACTCACACCAAGCTACTAAACAAGCACAGCTGCTGTAGCACATGTCGGAGGGGTTCTGTCTGAGACGGTCTCACGGGGGAGGGGTGGGGCAGGGTGGGCGCTGTCTGTCTGCCTACAAAGGAGAGGTGAGGCTCACAGGAGGAGGCCCGAACCCTCAGCACTCTTCTCTTTTCACAATGACCGTTAGGCGGTTTCTCATCAGTCGTGACAGCCGCAGACACGACCACCAGAAACATCATGACTCTACATGGTTACACAGCACGGGCCTGAGGCTCTGAGGGTGAGCAAACGCCACTCGACCTGTCTGACCGCCGGTATCAATGTCACACATCCCCTCAAGGAGCAGAACCTCAGAAAACTAGAGAAGACGGCCAGGCAAGCTGCCTCAGCAGGGCCCACACAGCGGGCTCCCATCTCTCCGAGAGAACGGGCTCCACAGACGTCACCAGACTCGCCTGAGTGAACCCGAAGGAAATTTCAGCATCATCAGGTATACATTCGACAGGCAGGTGGGGGGGATGAACTGGGAGACTGGGGTTGACGTATGTACACTACTGAGACTATGCGTAAAGTCAACAACGAGTAAGGACCTACTCTACAGCACAGGGCAGTCTACTCAGGGCTCTGTGGTGAAGTAAATGGGTAGGAAATCTAAAAAGAGGGATATATGTAGACACACACACACACACACACACACGTATATATATGTATATATATAAATATAAATATAAATATATATATATATATATATATATGACGGATTCACTTTGCTGTACAGCAGACATTGACACAGCAGTGTAAAGCAACTGCTAACTGCTAAGTCGCTTCAGTCGTGTCCGACTCTGTGCGACCCCACAGACGGTAGCCCACCAGGCTCCCCTGTCCCTGGGATTCTCCAGGCAAGAATACTGGAGTGGGTTGCCATTTCCTTCTCCAGTGTATCAAAGGGAAAAGTGAAAGTGAAGTCGCTCAGTTGTGTCCGACTCTTAGCCACCCCATGGACCGTAGCCTACCAGGCTCCTCCATCCATGGGATTTTCCAGGCAAGAGTACTGGAGTGGGGTACCACTGCCTTCTCCAATACAAAGTAAAGCAACTGGACTCCAATAAATGAATGAATGGATGAATGAATTTTTCGAAGAGGAACACACTGGGCACCCTAGAACTTGTAGAAATGAGGAGTCCACACCCAGGGTGAGCACAGCGCTAGGGATGCCCTCGTGTTGCTCCACTGCCAATGGACCGCCTGGACCAGGCCTCTTCTACCCCAGAGATCTCGACGCAGAGGCGGGGAGGCCGCCAGTCGCGGTCTCGCCAGCGCTCTGCTCCTACTCACGCAGCCATCCCAAAGCTCAGATCACTGGGAGAACAAGGGACCCACATTCCACCTCAAGACAACAGACACGTCCGCTGTCACTCACTGCGCGGACATCCCGCTGTAGCTGTCTGTTCGCTTCCTCGGACGTGAGGAGCTCCTTCCTGGCCGTGTCCAGGTCCTCCTCCAGCTCTCTCACGTAGGCAGAGAGGTTTGCCAGGCACTCCTTCAACTGGCTCTGCTCCCCTGACTGCCTCTCGATGACTTCCTGGAGCTCGATCACCTTAGCCAGGTCTTCCTCGTGGCTTGGGGAGCCGTCGGAGGATCTCTAAGGGAGAAAGGAAGCCTTAGACAGCCTTGTTTTGGGAGTCAGGGAACACAGCATTTCCGGGCAATCGGTGAGGTCAAAACTTTCTTCTGCACTCTGGGAGCTCACACGACCCTCACGGCCACTCAGATCTACATGGTGCATTGCTGACAGGTCCCAACAGCCCCGCAGAGACTAGATGGTAAGGCGAGAACCAGACAGAGAGCGAGACCGAGGACTTGCCTTTCCATTGGTGCTTGGCATGTTTACTTGCTCGGGATTTACATCAAGCACCCCATCCGTTAGTAGCTTTCCCCAGTTATTCTGCTCTTTAAGAATCATCTGCTAAACGTGAAGTCCACCGGACTTTAGGAAGCATCACTACAAACAAAGCTAGTGGAGCTGATGGAATTCCCGTTGAGCTATCTCAAATCCTGAAAGATGACGCTGTGAAAGTGCTATATTCAATATGCCAGCAAATATGGAAAACTCAGCGGTGGCCACAGGACTGGAAATGGTCAGTTTTCATCCCAATCCCAAAGAAAGGCAATGCCAAAGAATGCTCAAACTACCGCACAATGGCACTCATCTCACGTGCTAGTAAAGTAATGCTTAAAATTCTCTAAGCCAGGCTTCAGCGATAGGTGAACCGTGAACTTCCAGATGTTCAAGCTGATTTTAGAAAAGGCAGAGGAACCAGAGATCAATTTGCCAATATCTGCTGGATCATCGAAAAAGCAAGAGAGTTCCAGAAAAACATCAATTTCTGCTTTATGGACTATGCCAAACAAAGCCTTTGACTGTGTGGATCACAATCACCTGTGGAAAATTCTGAAAGAGATGGGAATACCAGACCATCTGACCTGTCTCTTGGGAAACCTGTACGCAGGTCAGGAAGCAACAGTTAGAACTGGACATGGAACAACAGACTGGTTCCAAATAGGAAAAGGAGGACGTCAAGTCTGTGTCCTTGTCACCCTGCTTATTTAACTTATATGCCGAGTACATCATGAGAACCGCTGGGCTGGATGAAACACAAGCTGGAATCGAGACTGCCGGGAGAAACATCAATAACCTCAGATATGCAGATGACACCACCCTTACGGCAGAAAGTGGAAAAGAACTAAAGAGCCTCTTGATGAAAGTGAAAGAGGAGAGTGAAAAAGTTGGCTTAAAGCTCAACGTTCAGAAAACTAAGATCATGGCATCAGGTCCCATCACTTCATGGGAAATAGATGGGGAAACTGTGGAAACAGTGTCAGACTTCACGTTTTTGGGCCCCAAAATCACTGCTGATCGTGATTGTAGCCATGAAATTGAAAGACGCTTACTCCTTGGAAGGAAGGTTATGGCCAACTTAGATGGCATATTTAAAAGCAGAGACATTACTTTGCCAACAAAAGTCCGTCTAGTCAAGGCTATGGTTTTTCCAGTGGTCGTGTATGGATGTGAGAGTCGGACGGTGAAGAAAGCTGAGCGCCGCAGAATTGATGCCTTTGAACTGTGGTGTGGGAGAAGACTCTTGAGAGCCCCTTGAACTGCAAGGAGAGCCAATCAGTCCATCCTAAAGGAGATCTGTCCTGGGTGTTCATTGGAAGGACCGATGTTGAAGCTGAAACTCCAATACTCTGGCCACCTGATGCAAAGAGCTGACTCATTGGGAAAAGCCCTGATGCTGGGAAAGATGGAGGATGAGATCAATCGATGGTAATCATGAACTCGATGGACATGGGTTTGGGTGAACTCTGGGAGTTTGTGATGGACAGGGAGGCCTGGCGTGCTGTGACTCATGGGGTCGCAAAGAGTCAGACACGACTGAGTGACTGAACTGAACTTAAAGAAGTAAGTAAAGACAGCAGAACTCCACTTGGAAAAACTCAACTCTAAACTGAAAACAGAATATAAAAAGAAAATTCACGGTGATGCTATCCATCGCGAATACAACCAGGTGATTAGAGTCAGAATTTGTCTTCTACTGGACAAATGGGTACTTAAGAGATTCTGTAGCTCTGAACCACAAGTCTAGTTTACTAGTCATTAAAATAACCCAGGTGGGCAGGTCCTCAATCAGAAAGATAAATAACCTCTGATGTCCACCACTACAGCCTTCATACTTTTTTAAAATGAAAGGATGCAAATGACAAACCCTTAACTGAAATTACACGATGACTGATCAAACTTACCCCGTTACATGTGGCACCTAATCCTTCTTCTAACAAACTCCACCTTTCGCGTGCTACTCATAATCGCTCTCTCAACTCAAATAAAAGGGGCCGAGTCACTGTGTGTTGATGTGTGCATATACCTTAGGGCACTTCTTATTGTATACTCACCCTAATACATGGCTACTGTAACAGAATACCTTTAATGTCTCTCATTGATCTTAACGTTAAGAAAATCTCCTTCTTAACAGCTTTAAATTCTAAGTTTGAGACAACAAAATGTTATCCTAAATTAATTCTATTACCCAGTTTTTAAATGCAAATTGATATACAGAATATAATCAATCTTGAGTCATTTATGCCAACTAACACTTTTTAACTGCGGGCTTCCCAAGTGGCTCAGTGGTAAAGAATGTGCCTGCCAATGAAGAGGGCAGGTTCAATCCCTGGGTCAAGAAGATCCACTGGAGTAGAAGATGCCCACCCAGTCCAGTATTCTAGCCTGAGAAGTCCCATGAAGAGAGGAGCGCGGTGGGCTGCAGTCCACAGCGTCGTAAAGACTCGGACATGACTGAGCATGTATGCAGGCAACGCTTTTTAACCATATAAAACTCTGTCTTCTTACAGAAAGAACCTATTTACAAAAATTCAAGAAGCTCAAAAGTCAACTAGTTACATAAATACGTGCAGCATCCACCTAACAAGGCAGCAAGTGTACAAATTCAAGACGGCCAGGTGGCTGGTACCTTCTCGTCCAGGGCCTTGTGGTGCTCGAACAGCGATTTCAGCGCCCTGAGCACCTCCACCTCACTGGTCATGCCGGCTGGGGACTGCGCCTGTTGCTCATCCGCCGTCATCCGGAGGGACGGCATGTACTGGGAAACCAGGCGCTCCAGACGCTCCAGCAGCAGCTGCAGGGCGGGGCCAAAGGAGCACGTTCAACCTCATGCTTGAATTCAGGGCCGATAACTCCTCTCAGCCTCATGCTAAAGCCGAAACCATGCTAAGGCAAGTCGGAATCCTGCCAGTTCAGCCTAAAGTTAGAGTGGACTTCCACAGTGGCCCAGTAGTTAAGACTCCACACTTCTGCAGGGGACATAGGTTTTAATCCCTGGTCAGGGAACTAAGATCCCACACAAAGTGGAGCATGGACAAAAATGTAAGTTAAGAGAACTCCCCCCTCAAATGTACTAAAATTACATTAGCTCTCATCATAAATTTGAAGCAAGGTATGAGAACCCCAAACTGATCCACCTCGGTCTGCTCAGAGGGAAGATGTGAAAAATAACTTGAAAACAGACAGAGTTTAAAGACAGCAACACGGAGCCCAGTGGTGACCCCCGCAAGGCAAATGTCAACACGTGACAATCCCCCTACTGACCCCGGTGTTGTTCCTTTCGGCTTTCAGCTCAGCGATTTCTTCTTCTCTTTCAAGAAGCTGCTGCCTGCATACATTTAGTCCTTCGGTAAGCGTAGCAAAATCCTAGAAAACAGTGAAATGAGTAAGTAACTAAATGCAAACACAAATTAAAAAGAGAGCAAGATGCTGAAGACTGACCCTGCCAAGTCTTTCCAAGATCCACACAAAGGATCTCCTTGCCCCTCCAGAGAAGAGGGGTCTGCTGACCCCAAGACCACACAGACCACCACAACTCAGACCGGCCTGCAGCCTCCACCTCGACCTGACAGGCACGTGGCAGGGGAGAACCCGGAATCCAAGCCTGCCTTCTCAAGACCCAGGGACGTCTGAGAAACTTTCCTAAACATAAATCCAACAACAAAGTGCATAAAGAGATTCTTAAACAACACACAGACAAGTGACCTAGAATCACTGGGGAGAGTGAAGAAAAAAGGAAAGGTCTACAAGGCCACCAGGCTTTGGAGTGTTCCCCTGGGAAAAAGGCTGATGGCACCCCAGGGCCATCCGTTAGCCTGACTCCACTGAAGTCACCCAGTCATTCAGTAAACAGTGCCCAACACTTGCAAGAGGCATGTAGTAGACATGTGAAGCTATGAGGGTGTATGTTATACACGTAAGCAGTAGGTACCCGTCATTAAGATACTGGACACACTGTCCTGTGCTTTGTAAGATGAGAGACGTTAAGAGGCTTAGCATTTCTGCTTCAAGGACGGACTCTCTAGCTCGATCCACATGCCCCAGAGACTCATCCAGCCAGTGTTTCCCTTCTTGTGGGGCCTCCGCCCATCCTCCAAGCAGCACCTGCACAACCTCTTACAAGGTAAACCTGCTGGGGTCGATCCTGCCCACTAAGGCCGAAATGCCCTGGCCGGCAGGGCCCACAACCGTGCTAACAAGAAACACGACCCCAGTGCTTCACCGCGTGAGGGCCGATCCGACGAGCCCAGCCTCCATCTGCTCTCACCTCAAGCAGCTCTGCATCCAGGACTTGGGCCGCGTCCAAATTCTTCCTCGTCTTGGCCTTTGCCTTGGGGTAGCAGCACTGAAAAAGCGCCCAGACGCGGGCCTTTCTGCGACCCATCCTCACGGATGGGGGCAGCCCCCCACTCGGGGGCAACTGCTGGTTCACTACCAGATACCTGAGCAACGGAGCTATCACCACCACTATTCACACTACGACCATGGCTATTCACACCATGAACATCACTCTCACACACCCCACTCTCACACCCCACTCTCACACCCTCCTCTCACACCCCGCTCTCACACACACTACTCTCACACACACAGCTCTCACACTATGACCACCGCTCTCACACTATGTCCACCAGCACCGGTGTCTCAAGAAGAAATGGCACGAAGGCTCTGCCTCCAGCACGTCTCCCAGGAGCCCGGAACCCGGAACCCACTCAGTCACAAGGGGCTCCGTGGTAACAGGGGGGCTGGGCTCAGGCCCACCATCAAGGGCGCCGAGAAGGGGGAGGGGCTGCCAAAAAGACGGCAGGTGAGTGTGGGGTGCGGGAGAAGGAAGGCCGTGCCCACAGCTCAGGCCCACCGTCAAACATGACCCTGCAAGGTACTGGTTCACAGTTGAACCGAACAGTATGAACTGCTTCAGAAACCACCACCACTAGGAATGAGCATGTCTTCTAAGTGGACTTCTGCCCCTCCACCCCCTAAACAAGCCTCCAGTGAGGCTAGTGAAAGGGCACCCCTGAACTCAAGGGCGTCCCCAGAACCCACCCAGCTGAGGAGGACTCACCACACTAGCTGCCCCTCACTCTCACCCTGAGCTCGGTCCTCCCTGACTGACTCTCTCAATCGAGCTCAGCAAGGGCTTGACCAACCTCGCTCCAGGCACTTAACATGAACCCACAGTGGGTACAGGGGTTCACTCAACCTGTTGCGAACTCGCTCTCTTAACTTCAACCCTGGGCGGCCAGACAACTCTGCCCCGTGGGGGCTGCACGGTGGAGGTTCAGGGGTGTCCCTGCCTCGAGCCCCGACAGCCAGCGCCTCCCAGACCCCCCTAGGTGCTGCCCCTCCCTCCGCCCCCGAGTCTCCCACCCCCTCTCCCGGCTCCACTCCCACCCTCGCGGCTCTCCACTCACTGGGGCACAGGCCACACTGCTCCTGGCTCAGCCGGGACCTCTGCTGTCACTTGAGGACCTCAGTCCTGAGGGTGCTTGGGGTTCTATATCCACCCATCTCAGCCATTACAGACTCCGGGAGAGACACAGGACAGTTTGGGGTCCCGCCCGCAGTTCACCCGGAACACATTCTGTTTTTTTGGCTTTATCTACTGGAGTTTTCTGAGATGTCTTTTGAAAACCTCAACTGTTGCTTTCAGAAAGACTGTAAAATCACTGTACTCAAATTTAAGAATAAAATCTTCATTTTCAACCTTAACGTGAAACTGGAGGGAAGACTAAAAGCAGTCATTTTTTTCAAACTGAAAAAGTAAACTCGCATGTGACCACGTCACAGAATACACGTCACCGAACCCCTTCCCCCTCAGCCTTCTCCTCCACCACCAGCCGGTCATCACGAGGCCTGCCCTGGGCCGGCAGGGGCAGAGGAAGAGGGGAGACCGGCAGGGGCAGAGGAAGAGGGGAGACCGGCAGGGGCTGAGGAAGAGGGGAGACCGGCTGCTCTGCCCCCAGGCCGAGTGGGCTGCTTGCTCTACCTCCTTCCCAAGTTCAAGTGGCACTGAAACAGCCCGGCAACCTGGGGATTCTGATCAGAAACACAACCGTGGGTACTAAGCAAGGACTCCTGGTTCATGTTTTCCCTGGTATCAAATAAAGATGATCAGTAGAATTACTGTGACTTTTACATGTGGCTTCAGATGAGAGAAGGCACCCAGGGCTTCCCCACTTCCAGTTACAGACACAAGCAGCCTGTAGGTCAGCCTGCCAAAAGCTAGAAAAGCTAAATACATTTGAAAAGAGGTCCTTAGGCAGCCACAATCCAAGATTTCAAACAAAAGGGAAGCCCAGGGAGGGAGCCAGAGGCTGAGAGGGCTGCTCCTTCCCTTGGGGCATTTGAACAAAGCTGACTCTGGGAAGAAAAGGCAGGCAAAAAGTCAAGCAGAGGGGACTGGCTAACACAGCTCTGGATGGTTCCTTGGGCTGGGAAGACAAAAATTCAAGCACAGGCCTGACAACTCAGTCCGGATGTTAGAGACCAAGCTCCCCAAGAAAAGGGAGGCACAGAAAACGGACCCAACACTCTGCCCAAACCGGCTGAGCGCTGAGTATCAATCACCTCGTGGCGCTCAGGAGACAGACGGTGGGCTTCAGGACCTGCCGAGAAGGAGGGGCCCTGGGAGGGACCCCAGGCTTGCAGACGGAGACGCTGGAGGGCTCCTCCCTGGGGTTGGGGGGGAAAGTGGGTGAAGGCTGCTGAGACTGAGCTTACAAGGAGCCCCCAGTCAAGTCACTCAGGCCCGAGTGAACAGACAGCTCTGTCCCCACTGGAGGTCTGCGTCAGAGGAAACTCTGGAGAAGACAGCATCACTCAGAACCTCTAGGGTTTTCCATACATCATGTCCAACATGCAACCAAAAAAGCAAAAAGGGGTGTAACCACAAACAGGACCAAGAGAAAAAGAACTGAAACAGCTCCACAGGTGTCAGATGTATATCAGCATATCAGAGGTACGCTAGAGGTATCAGATACAAACTTCACCTGCTCAAAAAGATACTTGACAAAAGGAAAAATTTCTGAGAATCACAACCGATTCTAGAACTTTACAATAACAGTGACTCAATTTAAAAACTCAGTCTCTGGGCTTAACATCAAATTGGACGTAGCTGAAGACAGGATCAGTGAACTGAAGAATGGATCGGTTAAAAATACATATATAAGAGGGCGGAAAGTATAGAATATACTGAAGGAGCCCGTTGTTAAACTACGTTGTTAAAATCTATAAAGGGGGCCCCTCACAGTGGGGAAAAGACAGAAAGGGGAATAAGAAATGTCTACAGGGGTTGAAACTAAAGAGCCTCTTAATGAAAGTGAAAGAGGAGAGTGAAAAAGCTGGCATAACACTCAACATTCAAAAAAGGAAGATCACGGCATCCGGCCCCATCACTTCATGGCAAATAAATGGGGAAACAATGGAAACAGCGACAGACTTTATTTTCTTGGGCTCCAAAATTAAGGCAGATGGTGAAATTAAAAGACGCTTGCTCCTTGGAAGGAAAGCTATGACAACCCTAGACAGCATATTAAAAAGCAGAGACGTTACTTTGCCGACAAAGGTTCATTTAGTCAAAGCTATGTTTTTTCAGGTAGTCATGTATGGACTTGAGAGTTGGCCCATGAAGAAGGCTGAACGCCGAAGAATCGATGCTTCTGAACTGTGGTGTTGGAGAAGACTCTTGACAGCCCCGTGGACTGCAAGGAGATGCAACCAGTCAATCCTAAAGCAAATCGGTCCTGAATATTCACTGGAAAGACTGATGTTGAAGCTCCAATACTTTGGCCACCTGATGCGAAGAACTGACTCATTGGAAAAGAACCTGATGCTGGGGAAGACTGAAGGCAGGAGGAGATGGAGACGACAGAGGATGAGATGGTTGGACGACATCACTGACTCGATGGACATGAGCTTGAGCAAGCTCCGGGAGTGGTGATGGACAGAGAAGCCTGGCATGCTGCAGCCCATGGGGTCACAACGGGTCAGACACTGAGCGACTGAACTGACGGACAGGGACAGTGGCAAGAGTTGGATCAAGAATCAGACCATTGACTCAAAAATGCAAACCGCACATTGGTTTCAGCAGCTCTGCGGGTGCCTAAGGCAAGAAGAAAATGTTCAAGCGCTCAGAGGCTTTTAATGGCACAGCAAGACTGAGAGCTGACTTCAAGAACAAGGAAGTCAGAAGATGATGGACTGGCATCTGTAAAATGCTGAAAAACAAATAACCACCAACCTGGAATTCTATACCCAACAAAAACACGTTTCGAAAGTGAAAGCAAAATAAAGACTTTTAGGGCAAATGGAAATGAGACAACTCATCAGCCACAGACGTGAACTAAAAAAACATGAAGGCAGTTCTTTGGGAAAAGGAAAAGTAGTCTCTGACGGAAACAGACAAAACAAGTAAAGACCAACAATGAGGTAACTCTGAGGGTAAATATTAACTCTACAAAACAATGATGATCATGCCAAAAATGTATCTAAAATTTTCAAGTATAACAGTGACAAGGAGGAAACAATCGTGTCAGGGAGGCAGTAAAAGTACTAAGTTAGACTTAAATGTGAAACACACGCTGTATCTGCCAATGTACGCCCAACAACCTGACAGAGGAGTACAGAACTAGAGAAACACTTCATACTTCTAAAAGAAGGCAAGAGAAAAAGAACACAGAATAGGTGGGACAAACAGTAACATGGTATCTACACACTGAAATATCAAAATAATAAATAGAGCAAATACTCTCATTAACAGGTACAGTGTCAAACTGATTATAATTAAACCTATACACTATTCACAGAGGTACATGTTAAGATAGAAGATCTTTTAGACAGGTGAAAGTAAAAGATACCCAGGCAAACAAGGACAGAAAACTCATGTGGCAATATCACTGTCAAACAGTGCCTAAATTAAGAAGCATTACTAGCGATAAAAAGGAGCATCTCATACTGATACAAGTTCAGTCTAGCAAGAAGATGAGGATTCTAAATTTGAATGCACCTAATAACATAACCTCAAAATATCAATCCATAAAAACTGACAGAAATAGAAAAGGAGTAACAGCCAAGTTCATCATCGCAGTGGGAGACGTTAAAGACACGTCTCTCCTGGAACTGGGCTCCCTGGTGCGGAGTCACCTGCAGCCACGAAGTACCTGAAATGCGGCTGGCTCGACAATGAGACGCGCTGCAAGCATGAAACACACACTGGATTTTCAAGACTCAGCATGAAAAACAGAATGTGAAATATTTCACTAGGCTTTATCATGTTGATCACACACTGAAATGATAATATTTTGGGTGTGTTAAATAAAATATATTACAGGTAATTTCACCGACTTCTGCTTTATTCAGCATGGCTACCGGAATCTGAATTACACGAGTGACAAGCCTGCTCTAACTGATACATACGGAACACTGCACTCCCACTGACCCATATTATTTTCAAGAGCCCAAGGAACATAGAACAAAATGAATATATATTGGGCCATTAGGAAAGCTCAAATTATTTCCAAGGACTGAAATAATTCAGGGTATACTTACGGATTGCAATGGGCTGACGGTTTATGTGCCCTCAAGCTTCACCTCGCACGTGGTGATGATACTAGAAGGCAGGGACTCTGGGAGGGGTCAGGTCAGGAGGGAATGGGCTCCCGTGCTGCGAGGACAGAGAGAAGAAGCAGGCAGCCTAGGAGCCAGGAAACAGGCCTCACCAGATGTGGCACCTGCGGGTGATCTTAGGACTTCCCAGCCTCCGGGACTATAAGAAACACCTTTCTGTTGTTTACCAGCTAGTCTATGGTATTTATAACAGTAGCGCAAAATGACTAAGACGGGGCTCTTCATGGAATTAAGTGAGAAATCAAAAAAGGGTCACTAGAAAAACCTCCCCAAACATTGGGAAGTTCAATGACATGCTTCTTGAAGAATTTCTTCAATAAAATTTTAAAAACCACATGAAGATTAGGAAAAACTTTTACATAAAAGATAGTGAAAATCGGGCTTATTCAAACTTGTGGCACGCAGCGAACTGTGTTTAGAGGGTAACTTAAAGCCTGAAACACATATACTGGAAAAGAAGGAAGGCTAAAAATCAACTAAGCCTCTAGCCCAAGAAACCAGAAAAAGAGCAAAGCAAACGAAACACAAGGCAGATGGGGAAAAAAGGAGCAGAAAATAAGGCAACAGAAAGCAAATATGAACATTTTTAAAAACAAAGCCAAAAGTTGGCTCTTTGAAAGGACTGATACAACTCATAAACCCCTAGAGACACTGATTAAGAAAAAGAGACAAAGCACAAATCACCAGTATCAAGGATTTTTGAAAGGGGAGACAACACATCTTGCAGATAGGAAACATACTATAAACCACAGTTCACTTACTAATTGGAGAATCTGCTGGCCTCAATAAATTCCTAGCAGGGGGAATATGCTTTACTTAAATAGACCCAAGAAGACATACAAAATCAGAACATTTTATTTGCATGAAAAAAATTAAATCTGAAATTAAAAGCCTCCCCACAATGAAACCAACTGGTTTTGCCAATCAATTCTTTCCAAAATCTAGGGAAGAAAACAGTAATCTCACAGGAACTCTCGGGGTAAACAAGGAACACTCTGCAACCTTGTTTTAGAAGACTAGCATAACCTTGATACTAAAACCAACAAGGAAGAAGTACAAGAAAGCAAAATTACAGACTCTGAGTATAGATGGAATAATCCTAAATAAAACCCCAACAAATAAAGTCCAACCAAAGGAGAATACATCGAGATCAGGTTGGGGTCGTTTTAGAATCACAAAATTTTTTAAAAGTAAAATCGCCACATTAAAGAAAAATCACCTGTTTCAAAACCTGCAGAAAATAAACTTAACAAAATTTAATGTAATAATCTTAGTTCATGACTAAGAAAAAACTCTTGGTCAACTAACAGAGAAGAATTTATATATTTTGATAAAAATGTCTCCAAAAAAGCTAATATCATATGTGATGGTGAAATACTGAAAGCTTTTCCTCTGATTATGGAAAAGAGACACGGATACTTATTCTCACTACTTCTGTTCACCACTGTACTCTGTACTGGAGATCCCAGTCCGAAAAATAAGGCAAGAAAAAGAAAAGGGTTATCACAGTTGCAAAGGGGAAAGAAAGCACTTATTTGAAGACATAATTATGTATACATAAAAAAATACAATTAGAATTATTTGAAATAAATGGAATTAGGAAGTGAATATAGAAAAGTCAGTTCTATCTCTATCTATGAGGAATTTATAATGCCACTGAAAATATCAAGATATCTAACTAAACATGTGCAAGACATACAGCAAACTATAAACTTCTAAGATAAATTAAAGAAGATCTAAAAAAATGGAGAGCTATATATATTGTGTTCATGGATTCTAGAACAACATTAAAGAGACAAACACACACACACACACACACAGATTTAACTGTGTGAGGCGATGCGTATGTTGGGCAATCATTCCATGAGGCCTATGGGCATCAAGTCATCACAAGGTAGACTTGAAATACACACAAACTGTATCTGTCAAGGACTCCTTAGTGAAGCTGGGGGTCTAAAATCAGGGCCTGGCACCTGGTAGCTGGCAGGTGTGGGAATCCGGGTTCACATGCAGGCTGTACACACTCTTAATCACAGGTGAGACCTGAAGCAACCCAGCAAGTCTCTGTTTTTCTTTTTCTGTTTTTCTCTGTTCCCCTTGCCATTTGTGTTTAACAGATTCCCAGGATCGAGTGAGCAGCGCCAAGGCAGCAATCATGTTTCCCCATCTAAGGCGGGAGCATGTAACAACAACAGACTTCCCAACCGCCCGGAGATAAGTGGGGTGTCCCATCACAACAAAAAGCAAAGAAACAAGACATTCCCCGAGACAGAGCTGCCCGACGGCAGTGGAGACTATGGTCCACCAGACTTCCCAAGGGGACCCCCAGGGGCTTGGAGCCCACGCTGGGCCCCTCAGCTTGAGGCCACACTCGCCTTTCCACCATCCTGGGGGTCCTGGCAGAAGAAAGCCAGGCCACAGAAGGGGGATGGTGTGGCCGGCCCGTGGGACTCAGGGCAGGACCGACTTGGGTCTGTGCTGGGCTCCACGTCCAGTCACCACCCTTGGAGTGTACAAAGTTCTTGGGATCATTGTAGGTTTTTGGCAAAAACCAATGGAGCCAAAGTCACTTAGGATGGTTTTTAAGGAAAAAACCTCACTGAGGATTCACTTGGTGCCAGCCTCGGCCCCTAGCGAGATGCAGACTCCTGGTCATCCATGGCTGTGCCCGCAGCCCACCAGGGCAAGGGGAAGCTCCCGGACACCGGCTGCCACATGGGGTTCTTCCCCCACTTTGAGTGAAGGGCTGCACCCCCTGGATGGACCCGGCTCACCCCTCCACCTCTGATGCTGAGACCCCGAGCCTCCCACGACCAGAGGTTCCAGCCTCTCCCAGGGCCTCCGTGTCACTGCACAGGCCTTGTCCATGCGGCCCCAGCAGGCAGGGTGAGTCCTGTGTGGAGCCTCCCAGCTCGTTGGCCTCGTTCCCCACATCAGGGCCGTGCAAGAGCACCGCGTGTCCACTGAACGAGTGGATGAGGACCCCTAATGATGGTGATGATGACAAGGAGGAGGAGGTGAAGGGGGCTGAGACCCAAGTGGCAGTCCCTGATTCAGGCATCTCATCTGTGCATATTCATTCCTTTAACCTTATGACAAGATCGTGGCGGGGGGCGGGGGGGCAGGGGTCGCGGGTCCTGCCACTGTTTTCACCTTGGAGCCAGCAAGTTCACTCTCGGTGTCCAGGGGCGGCTGCAGCCACTGGCCACACACTGGACAGCTTTAACACAAATTCATTCTCCCCCAGTTCTGGAGTTAGAAACCTGTGATCAAGGTGTGGGCAGGGCTGAGCTCCCTCCAGAGGCTCCAGGGGAGTCCCCCTGGCCTGCTCCAGCCCTTGGGGAACCCCAGGCCTCCCTGGGCTTGTGGCCACATCACCCCGACCTCTGCATCCATCTGCACAAACCTTCTCCCCTAGGTGGCTCTGTGCTTCAGATCACCCCCTCTTCTCTTCCAAGGACACCCTTCATTGGATTTAGGATCCACATGCATCCCGGGTGATCTGGTACAGAGGTCAGTAACTTACTTCCATCTGCCGAGACCTTTCATCGGAATAAGATCACCTTTACCGGCTGCAGAAGGATGGACAGCTTTCGGGGCCACCATTCAGCCCACCATACCTGTCAGGACACACACAGAGACCCTGGGGTCACTCTGCCGACACCTCAGGACACACACAGAGACCCTGGGGTCACTCTGCCGACACCTCAGGACACACACAGAGACCCTGGGGTCACTCTGCCGACACCTCAGGACACACACAGAGACCCTGGGGTCACTCTGCCGACACCTCAGGACACACACAGAGACCCTGGGGTCACTCTGCCGACACCTCAGGACACACACATACAGACCCTGGGGTCACTCTGCCGACACCTCAGGACACACACATACAGACCCTGGGGTCACTCTGCCGACACCTCAGGACACACACAGAGACCCTGGGGTCACTCTGCCGACACCTCAGGACACACACAGAGACCCTGGGGTCACTCTGCCGACACCTCAGGACACACACATACAGACCCTGGGGTCACTCTGCCGACACCTCAGGACACACACATACAGACCCTGGGGTCACTCTGCCGACACCTCAGGACACACACAGAGACCCTGGGGTCACTCTGCCGACACCTCAGGACACACACATACAGACCCTGGGGTCACTCTGCCGACACCTCAGGACACACACAGAGACCCTGGGGTCACTCTGCCGACACCTCAGGACACACACAGAGACCCTGGGGTCACTCTGCCGACACCTCAGGACACACACAGAGACCCTGGGGTCACTCTGCCGACACCTCAGGACACACACAGAGACCCTGGGGTCACTCTGCCGACACCTCAGGACACACACATACAGACCCTGGGGTCACTCTGCCGACACCTCAGGACACACACAGAGACCCTGGGGTCACTCTGCCGACACCTCAGGACACACACAGAGACCCTGGGGTCACTCTGCCAACACCTCAGGACACACACATACAGACCCTGGGGTCACTCTGCTGACCCCCAGGCTGCTCTCCCAGGAGACGCATCTCCAGGCTGTAGTCTAGCTGGTGGCGTCTTCTGTTCAGTAGAAATGTGCCGCAGACCACTCTTCCACTGAAATCTTAGCCGGATGCTTTTGCATCTCTAGCTTAGTTTGCTTTCTGAGTATAAAAGACCATGGTTTTAAAAGCCTCAAGTCATTGAGCCCGATCTCCTTGTCTGAATGGAATTGAATGTTTCACTAATAAAACAACTGGATGGAAAATGCAGTGTGCAGACCCCACAGTCAAGAAGATATTGTCTGTAAGGGGGTTTCACATTTCCAGGGAACTCCAACAACATTGTTCTGCATGTGGTTTAAAACGGAAACAAACTATTGAAACTCAAGAGATGCATTAGCAGAGAGAAACAAAGAAAAAGCTTCTTACCAGGTTCAGCTGTGGATCGAGGTTCTGTTCCCCACATGAGAAAAAAAGACATCAAAACAGAGCATTCGAGTCAGTTTCCGTTCATACGAAACCTGCCCATCCTTTCCTGTGGCCTTGTCTAGGACATGTCTGCAGAAACACTGGAGATAAGCCCCATCGCAAAAGAGAGAGGGACGGTAGATCAATTTACATTCCCATAAATAAACTAAGACTCCCTTAACAGCTCACACTAGCAAGGTTTTCAATTGCAGTTCATAGAAGGCTCAGAGCCTCCTAGGATGACTGGCCCAACTTTGAATTCAAATGTGGATGTGTGATTTTTGCGGAAGAAGAAAACAAAACTTCAGTCAGGGCTTGTGAGGGCCCATAGCCAGCAGGATGGCTTTCATGTGCTGGAGCCCATGTCCCCTCACTCTGAGACCACAAATCTACACACCTCACACCACTGTCCATAAACAGATAAACAACCAGGTTTCCTGTACAGCACAGGGTCCTCTACTCCATACTCTGTAGTGACCTGTATGGAGCAAGACTCCAAAAAAGGATGGATTCATGTATGCTGTGCTTAGTCACTCAGTCGTGTCCGACTCTTTGCGACCCCATGGACTGTAGCCTGCCAGGCTCCTCTGTCCTTGGGATTCTCCAGGCAAGTGTACTGGAGTGGGTAGCCTACCCCTTCTCCAGGGGATCTTCCCAACCCAGGAATCAAACTGAGGTCTGCTGCATGGCAGGCAAATTCTTTGCCACCTGAGCCACCAGGGAAGCTTGGATGCATGTAGATGTATAGCTAAATCACTTTGCTGTACACTTGAAACTAACTCAATATTGTTAATAAAAATAAAAATTAAAAAATATCTAGAGGGTTGGGATGGGGTGGGAAGTTCAAGAGGGAGGAAGAAAAAAATAGTTAAAAATAATAAAATGCCAAAAAAAAAAGGAAACAAAGAAGAAATCCATGCATCTTAGTGACTGAACCCTTCCTGGTTCTCCTGGGCGGAGACAGGGCCTGGTCAGCCCCGGGGTGGTGCTGTGGGCAGCACTGTGAGGGGGCCCCTCTCCTTACTTTTCTGCAAGATCCAGAAGTCCGGTGAGTCCTGGATCTCGCTGCCTTGCCGGAACCAGCAGACCTGCAGCGGGGGCGTGCCGCGCACACGGCACTCCAGCATGACCACCTGGCCCTCAGACGCACGGATGTTCTGCAGCTCCTGAAACACCGGGACACACCCATCAGGTCTGGGCTCACACAGCCACACGACACGGTCTCATGACACAGAGGAACACTTCCTAAGCTCAGAGGAGCACTTACGGGGTGGGCACCGTGCACACGAACCCCTCCTCAGGTCAGGAGAGCACTGGATCCCAGGTGATGAAGTGAGGGAGGTCCCGGGGCCCGCCCTGCAGTGCACGGGCTCCATTACCCATGGAACGTCTCAGTGTCGGCATGACCTGTCTTTATCAACACCAGGATGCGCTGGTGCAATCCACCCGTGTTCCATCTGGGGGTAGAGTCCTAGGGGACCAGACAGGAGGGGAAGGAGATGCCACTTGTCCACCAGAGGAGCCCGCCAGGCTCCTCTGTCCATGGGATTCTCCAGACAAGAATACTGGAGTGGGTCGCCATGCTCTTCTCCAGGGGATCTCCCCGACCCAGAGGCTGAACCTGGGTCTCCCATCTGTGCCCCAAGCTCCGACCTTCCCCCAGGACCTTCATGTGTCCACCAGCGTCCTGGGGCAGCTGCACCAGAAGGAGGGCTGGCATTTCCTCATCTGCAGGTTCTTTTGTTTTTTTTTAATAATTAAATTTATTTTTAATTGAAGGATAATTGCTTTACAATATTGTGTTGGTTTCTGCCAAATATCAACAAGAGTCATCCACAAGCATAGATATGCCCCCTCTCTCTTAAACCTCCCTCCCACCCCGCTAGGTTGTCACAGAGCACTGGTTTGCGTTCCCTGAGTCACACAGCAAATCTCCAACTGGCCATCTCTTTTACCTATGGTCGTGTATATGTGTCTACACTACTCTCTCCATTCATCTGACCCTCTCCTCTCTCCCAGCCCCCCTCCCCGGGTCCACAAGTCTGTTCTCTATGTCCGTGTCTCCACTGCTGCCCCACAGATAGGTGCACCAGTACCTCTTTCCAGATCCCATTCACCTGCAGGGTCTGAGCGAAATAAAACGGGAGCACTTCCCCCACCTGACCTTCCTCGCCTCCTCCCCCTGACCAGCACTGTCACCCTGGTGCTCCAGCCACTCTAGCTCCAGACCAATCAACTCTGACAGCCCAACAGACCAGAAAGGAGTGTGGCTTCATAGATGCAAAGAGCTGAAACTTGTCAAGCGGCTACTCAAAACCAAAGGAATGACTGACCCTTCCAGGTGCCTCCCTTGCCTTCTTCCCCTGGCAACAGGCCCACTGAAACTTTCTACTATCTATGTATGTGCCTACAGGGTATCGCATCCAATAAAGGACAAGTACGGCTCTTGAAGTAAGTCAGATGCAATAATTGATTATGCATAGAACCAAAGCAAACAAATTCACATTAGGCAGGATGCTTTTTTTTTTTTCTGTTTCCATTTTTGCTTTTTACATTTTTCTCAAAAGACGGCCAAAGGTGTGCTGGGGAAAAACAGATCCTGTAGCAACTGGCCTGCAGTGCATGTGCTCTGGCCCTGTGAAACCTTGGAAGTCCACAATGTGGGCAGAAGCAGGAAAGTCTAATGTACCTGCTGAGAATTTTGGTGCCAAAGGCCTTTTTTGATAAATGAAAAGGTGAATATTATTACCTACTTCTGAGTCCATTCTCTCTTCATTCTTACTTGTAGATGTAGAAAAGTCTCTGGTTTTAAATTGACTTCCACTTTCTGATTAGTCCAGAGGGCAGTATTTCGCAGATCAGCAGGGAAGATGTTGCCCTCGGGGTCCAGCTAGTGAGGATGGAGTCATCGATGTCCCCGGTGTGTTCAGGGAGCATTCACAGCGCGTTACAGACGCTGCACTAATACTCTCCACGTGTGAGCTTCCAGACACCCAGGGGCCTCTGGTTTGCTCCTAGGACTGCGCATACTCTTCACACTGGAGAGTCACAAAGGTAGGACCTGGGTAGAAACCAAGCACGTCACACACACAGGTCTCCGTAGTTTTCCAAGGTCTGCCACGTGGCTCCTCCTGAGTGAGCTTCTCCTGAGCAAAGCCACGTTCGCACGGCTGACCTTGGGAGGCTGGTCTGTGGCCCTGGGGGTTTGAGGTCCACAGGAGGGCATCTCCTGCTCTCAGGTCCACCTGGTACCAAGACTCCCTGCAAGGTCCACGGCTCCAGGGAGAAACGCCACACGGGGTGGCCGCTCTCCGGGCCCCGAGTGTGTCCCTGGGACCCGTGAGCTGCTGTCCCCACCAGGTTGGTGGCCCCGGCTTCAGCCCCAGGGAACCCCACCAGGGGCGTGGGGGGACACGGATGGAGGTGCCCAAGGACTGGCAGAGCCCAGGCCCTGAAGGACGGGGCAGGGCAGGGAGGGACAGCGCCCCCAGGGGAAGGGTGCTGCAGGCACCAGCGAGGAGGAAGAGGCCGGCACAGCAGGCGAGGACAGTCACTCTACTGTTTGCGACTTACGAACTCAAGCTTTAGAAAAATGTGGAATCCTGGTTTCCTTTTCTATCAGGCTCAGAGCATGCCTCATGGCTCCCTTTGGGTTGAAGGGGACAGTGTGCTGGGGTCTCTGCCCCAGGAGCTGGACTGCACTGTGCGGACACGGATGGGCTGTGGCTGGCCCGAAGGAGTTTCGCAGCCCTGAGGGAGACAGGAGTGTCTCAGGTCTCTCTCCGCTGGGTACCCCAGGACGGTGTGACACCTCAGCCCGGAGGTGCGTGGGGCCCTGGCTCCAAAACCAACAGCGTTCCGACAACAACTCAGCAGCTCCCACAGACTTCACGGATGGGGCTGCTTGTCAACAGCTCCTGCGCTCCATGCAATAGTCACGCCGGCCGCTCTGTGAACGACTCCTGCTCTGAGCACGGATAGATGCCCCGTGGGCTGTTATCCCGACATCGCTGTTCATAGGCAGGACGTGACTTCTTCCTTCTTTGGGTATTTTATCCTGGGTAGGGGGAGGTGGACCCTCACTGTTGTTGTCAACAGCCCTCATTCATTGACTGTGTCCTCCGTAAACACTCTGTAGGAAGAGGTCTTTAACCAAGCTGGCTGCAGGCTGGCTTAGGAGGAAGCATCACTCCCTGGATGAAGACAGACAGAGGCTCTTCGCGGCTGCCTTGTGGAAGATTCACAGATTTCAGAGAATGGACTACAGAAGCCACTGTCACATTCGTCCTGTTACTTGGGGTTGATCCTGTGAGATGGGTGAGGCCGGGGCCCACCTCTGAAGAACCCACCCTGCCCAGGGACCCTCGGGTTGCTGGGGCATCTTGTGGGCGCTCTCGGGGCCTCGTCCTGCTGTTTGGCCAGGTTTGAGCCAGCCCTGCCCTCTTGGCGCTCTGGTCTAGGGAGTCCTGACATCTCACATCCTAACACCATCTCAGCCTGCCCCTGCAGGAGGACCCCAGCTGCTCTCAGCCACTTTTGAAACCACAAAAGGTTCAGAATCAGCCTGCCAAGCTCAACAACAAACAGAGATAAAAACGAGGATCTGTTGCAATTTGAGGAATACTACACTCAACTTAGCTGGGCTGGGGGCATGACTTCCGACAGTACGCTGGTACACAGGCATGGGGCACCTCTTCAACTGTGCCTTTTAAATATCTTTCCATCAAAAAATGATACACGTGAACTTACGTTCAAAACAGAAATAGACTCACACACTCAGAAAACAAATTCTACCATTAGCAAAGGGGAAAGGGGGGGATAAATTAGGAGACGGGACTGACGTGTACACAATATAGTCTATATACAGTAGATAACCAACAAGATCCTACTGTATTACACAGGGAACTCTACTCAATGTATTTTAAAACTCGATAAGGAAAAAGAATCTGAAAAAAACTACATCTATAACTGAATCACTTTGCTGTACACCTGAAACTAACACAACACTATAAATCAACTCAACTCCAATTAGAACATTTACAATTTTCTCGGAAAGAGGTGGGGAGGAGACAGAGGAGAAACACCCCACGGGACCATTTCTGAGCTGAGCTGACCAGCTGACCAATGTCATCATGCCTGGTGATGCAAAACACCCCCTGAGACAAACTGAAAATCTGTCAGTTGGTTTTGAAACCATCTACAAACCTTGCTGCTTTCCCAGGTTCCCATCCATCATTCTGTCTCCTCCCATGCACTGTTTGGTGTTCCCAGTCTGTTCTGAGCTCTATCAGGCCCACCTTTCGCAGACCTTTATATGATCATGGTCACACAGCAGCTGTGCACCGAGTATCTGTTTAGCCCCACAGGTAACCTTGAGATGAACCCGTTCATCACTCGTTTTCATGTTTAAAGACTATACATGAAGCCACAGGAGAATGGAATCAAAGGCCCAGAGCAAACTCAGAGGATGAGACATGCAGCTGCCTGACCTTGGTGAAGACAGGCGGGAGGCAGGCGGCAGCAGGTCCATCCGGCCGGCAGAGGAACAAGGTGGGGCTGGGGGCCTGGAGGGCAGAGGCACGTGGGTCAGACTCGGAACACGCAAACCACGGAAACATGGACCCACGTGGGTGACAGCATGGCCACTGACAGGGCTAAGCATTCATCGCACACCTACCAGTGCTTACATAGCAAACACGAAACAAGTCCACTGGTGCACAGAATGGTTTCTGTAAAGTCCACTCTGCTTTGGGGGTTGACAGGGAGTTTCTACTATACATGCCACCTCTGAATGACTTCTACTGCTTGGCTCTTTCCTAGTGTCTCATCTCAGATGTGCTTTCTCGATGGTTTGCATACCCAACATACCACAGAGTAAGTAAGAGCTAGTCGCTCAGTCGTGTCCAACTCTTTTGCGACCCCATGGACTGTAGCCCGCCAGGCTCCTCTGTCCATGGAATTCTCCAGGCAAGAATACTGGAGTGGGTTGCCATTCCCTTCTCCAGGGGATCTTCTCCAACACAGAGATCGAACCCGGGTCTCCCTGCACTGCAGGCGGATTCGTTACCACTGAGCCACCAGGGGAGCCCTGTCATTTCTAAAACACCCATGGGCGCTCAGTGGCTGGAGGGCACACTTATGACTCAAGAATGCGCTCATGTTGCAAGAGGCTTGGGTTTACAGATGCCCACCACAGCACCAAGGCAAAGTATCACATCTCATTTAGAGACATCTAGATTCTAATTTTTTACTTAAAAAAAGCTTCAGGTTTCCTGTGTTTGCAAAGTGAATTCACTACAATGACCCAGTTGTGGATACTGTTGTTCTTGGATAAAGCAGTTTTACAATGAAACGAAAGCAGGATGAAAATGCACAGTGACGTGAAGGAATCTGAATATTCCCATATTATCTGTTAAGCTCGCAGAGGATAGGTGGACTTCTGAGCTCTATCGGGTGGACTTTGTGGATAAGGGGGACTTTTCTCCTTTTCTGCTTTCTTTTAAATGAGCTAACGAATTTGGCTACGTGGAAGATGGCACATATGTGAGGGAGAATCAAGCAGTAACAGCCAACACAGATACCACTTTATCAGAGTATTAGCTGTGAGAAAAAGGAATTCTCAAAGGAAATGCAGATGTTGATTCATCAGTGGTGTGTCTCGGATTAAAAATTATTTTTAGTGCATTAAAAGGAAGAACTTAACTTATCATTTTCTTTCCTCCCAGTTGTGTGTCCACTGAGGAGATATTTCAGGGGAGGACTAACTGGGGTCTTTATGCTAAAGAGTCTGACTCCTCTCGGACTGTGGATAGGGCTCACCTGCTCAACAGGGACTGACAGAGGCTGGATCACAGCTGTGGTCACTCTTGTCTTTGGAGATGATGATCCAGTGGTCAAGGACATAGAAGTGGTTTTCTTCTGAGCTCTGCAAAGTAAGGAGTGAAGTCTTGGGTCAGAATTTCTTAAGCAGGAATTATTCTTTGAAATACTGCCACAGAACAGGCCAGTTTCTTTATGTTTGCTTAATCTGCTTCAACTGGAACTGCTTCAGAAATGGGGACCCACAACCTACAGTTAGAACAGTGGTGCTCAGTATATATTCAGAGGGGCCCACAGACAGCAGCAAAATAAACACACAGATGAAAGTACTAACTATGTATCTCAGCTCTTATTAGAAAGCAGAAAGTATTGAACTGGAAAATCCTAAGACAAAAGATAATACTTAGAAAAGCCCAGTCTGGAGCAGTAAGCAGATATGTTTAGGAAATGTTTAGGAACAGCCTTCGATATTTAATTCAAAGTTCTGGTGGTTGCTTTTCAGTCCAGCAACTGCTCTTTATTCCAGTTTCCCATTGTGTAAAGTTGAGCATGTCTTGGACTGTGGTCTTTTCTTAGTGCATAAAAGTTAAGAGCTGTTTCTAGGTCCAATTTTGCTAAGTCACAGGCTGTGTAATCTCAAGCGAGTCATGGAACTTCACTAAACTTGAGATCCTTGTCGGAATGCACAGGTAGCAGAGTATGTGATCTTATTAAGAGCCCTTTAACACATATGCTCAGTTAGCACTCAGTCATGTCTCTTTGCCACCCCATGGACCGCAGTCTACCAGGTTCCTCTGCCCATAGGATTCTCCAGGCAAGAATACTGGAGTGGGTTACCATGCCCCCCTACAGGGGATCTCCCCAACCCAGGGATCAAACCCATGTCTCCTGCATTGGCAGGCACATTCTTTACCACTCAGCCACCAGGGAAGCCCCCTTTAACATGAATGCTCAGTGATAATTTGAGGCTGAATGGCTATGATTGTTATGTATATACTAGTAAATCAAACAAATTTCTTAGCACAGTCTCAATATTCATGGAGTTTTCTACAAACTCTTGGTAGATTTTATCTTTGCAAAATAATTAAGATCCTAACATATTACTAATAATCCCTATGTCTTTGTAGGGACAATGACATTTTGAGATTTTCATGACATGATCTAACTGGAGATACACTTGATCCAAATGGAAACCCATTTCTAGCCTAATTAGATATTTTCTAATTTATGTGACAAGTTGTTTGTCATTTACATTTTAGTACTGATGTCAGTCATTTTCTCTCATTGTGACTGCTCCTTCTACATATTTATAAGCAGTCAGTTGGCACTGGAACAAACATTGTGGATGGTTAGATTTGGGGACACTGAGGATGAAATGCGGATTTCAAAGTTCAAAAGTCAAAGACTCTGTTCCAGGCTCAAGCATCTGATCTCTCACTGACATCAGCTGACCTCTTCCTTCAGCGCACAACACCAGCGGCGTCACTGAGCACAAGTCTGCTGACATTTTCTACTTAAACGGACGGAATCATACACACTTACTGTGGCATGGCTCCAGGCTTCAATTTGCAAGCTAAACTTTCACTGTCAGAATCTGTTGAACTGGCACCTGAGTGAAAAAAAAAAACACAACAAAGATGTAGGTAGTATCTATATCTGCTTCCATTAGCATATTGGGCACCTACTGACCTGGGGAGTTCATCTTTCAGTGTCCTATCTTTTTGCCTTTTCATGCTGTTGATGGGGTTCTCAAGGCAAGAATACTGAAGTGGTTTGCCACGCCCTTCTCCAGTGGACCACATTCTGTCAGACCTCTCCACCATGACCCATCCGTCTTGGGTGGCCCCACACGGCATGGCTTAGTTTCATTGAGAGAGACAAGGCTGTGGTCCGTGTGATCAGATTAGTTAGTTTTCTGTAATTTTAGTTTCAGTGTCTGCCCTCTGATGCCCTCTCGCAACACTTACCATCTTACTTGGGTTTCTCTTACCTTGGGCCTTGGGTAATTCCTCTCGCGGCCGACGCCGGCCCCCAGTCCCCGGCCCAGCCTAGCCCCTGTCGGCCGCCGCCCCCGGCCCCCGGCCCGGCCTAGCCCCTGTCGGCCACCGACCCCGGCCCCCGGCCCGGCCTAGCCCCCTGTCGGCCGCCGCCCCCGGCCCCCGGCCCGGCCTAGTCCCTGTTGGCCACCTCCCCTGGCCACCGGCCCCCAGCACGGCCTAGCCCCTGTCGGCCACCGACCCCGGCCCCCGGCCCGGCCTAGCCCCCTGTCGGCCGCCACCCCCGGCCCGCGGCCAGGCCTAGGCCCTGTCGGCCGCCGCCCCCGGGCAGGCCTAGTCCCTGTCGGCCACCTCCCCTGGCCACCGGCCCCCAGCCCGGCCTAGCCCGTCGGCCACCGCCCCCGGCCCCCGGCCCGGCCTAGCCCCCTGTCGGCCGCCGCCCCCGGCCCGCGGCCAGGCCTAGGCCCTGTCAGCCGCCGCCCTCGGCCCCCGGCACGGCCTAGCCCCTGTCGGCCACCGACCCCGGCCCCCGGCCCGGCCTAGCCCCCTGTCGGCCGCCGCCCCCGGCCCCCGGCCCGGCCTAGTCCCTGTTGGCCACCTCCCCTGGCCACCGGCCCCCAGCACGGCCTAGCCCCTGTCGGCCACCGACCCCGGCCCCCGGCCCGGCCTAGCCCCCTGTCGGCCGCCGCCCCCGGGCAGGCCTAGTCCCTGTCGGCCACCTCCCCTGGCCACCGGCCCCCAGCCCGGCCTAGCCCGTCGGCCACCGCCCCCGGCCCCCGGCCCGGCCTAGCCCCCTGTCGGCCGCCGCCCCCGGCCCGCGGCCAGGCCTAGGCCCTGTCAGCCGCCGCCCTCGGCCCCCGGACCGGCCTAGCCCCTGTCGGCCACCGACCCCGGTCCCAGGCCCCCGGCCCGGCCTAGCCCCCTGTCGGCCGCCGCCCCAGGCCCCCGGCCCGGCCTAGTCCCTGTCGGCCACCTCCCCTGGCCACCGGCCCCCAGCCCGGCCTAGCCCGTCGGCCACCGCCCCCGGCCCCCGGCCCGGCCTAGCCCCCTGTCGGCCGCCGCCCCCGGCCCGCGGCCAGGCCTAGGCCCTGTCAGCCGCCGCCCTCGGGCCCCGGACCGGCCTAGCCCCTGTCGGCCACCGACCCCGGTCCCAGGCCCCCGGCCCGGCCTAGCCCCCTGTCGGCCGCCGCCCCAGGCCCCCGGCCCGGCCTAGCCCCTGTCGGCCACCGACCCCGGCCCCCGGACCCTGGCCCGGCCTAGCCCCCTGTCAGCCGCCGCCCCAGGCCCCCGGCCCGGCCTAGGCCCTGTCGGCCGCCGCCCCCGGCCCTCGGCCCGGCCTAGTCCCTGTCGGCCACCTCCCCTGGCCACCGGACCCCAGCCCGGCCTAGCCCCTGTCGGCCACCGACCCCGGCCCCCGGCCCGGCCTAGCCCCCGTCGGCCGCCGCCCCAGGCCCCCGGCACGGCCTAGGCCCTGTCGGCCGCCGCCCCAGGCCCCCGGCCCGGCCTAGCCCCTGTCGGCCACCTCCCCCGGCCCCCGGCCCCCGGCACGGCCTAGCCCCCTGTCGGCCGCCGCCCCCAGCCCCCGGCCCGGCCTAGCCCCTGTCGGCCACCGACCCCGGCCCCCGGACCCTGGCCCGGCCTAGCCCCCTGTCAGCCGCCGCCCCAGGCCCCCGGCCCGGCCTAGGCCCTGTCGGCCGCCGCCCCCGGCCCTCGGCCCGGCCTAGTCCCTGTCGGCCACCTCCCCTGGCCACCGGACCCCAGCCCGGCCTAGCCCCCTGTCGGCCGCCGCCCCCAGCCCAAGGCCAGGCCTAGGCCCTGTCGGCCGCCGCCCCCAGCCCCCGGCCCGGCCTAGCCCCTGTCGGCCACCGACCCCGGCCCCCGGCCCCTGGCCCGGTCTAGCCCCCTGTCAGCCGCCGCCCCAGGCCCCCGGCCCGGCCTGGCCTAGGCCCTGTCGGCCGCCGCCCCCGGCCCTCGGCCCGGCCTAGTCCCTGTCGGCCACCTCCCCTGGCCACCGGACCCCAGCACGGCCTAGCCCCTGTCGGCCACCGACCCCGGCCCCCGGCCCGGCCTAGCCCCCGTCGGCCGCCGCCCCAGGCCCCGGCACGGCCTAGGCCCTGTCGGCCGCCGCCCCAGGCCCCCGGCCCGGCCTAGCCCCTGTCGGCCACCTCCCCCGGCCCCCGGCCCCCGGCCCACGGCACGGCCTAGCCCCCTGTCGGCCGCCGCCCCCAGCCCCCGGCCCGGCCTAGCCCCTGTCGGCCACCGACCCCGGCCCCCGGACCCTGGCCCGGCCTAGCCCCCTGTCAGCCGCCGCCCCAGGCCCCCGGCCCGGCCTAGGCCCTGTCGGCCGCCGCCCCCGGCCCTCGGCCCGGCCTAGTCCCTGTCGGCCACCTCCCCTGGCCACCGGACCCCAGCCCGGCCTAGCCCCTGTCGGCCACCGACCCCGGCCCCCGGCCCGGCCTAGCCCCCTGTCGGCCGCCGCCCCAGGCCCCCGGCCCGGCCTAGGCCCTGTCGGCCGCCGCCCCCGGCCCCCGGCCCCCGGCCCCCGGCCCGGCCTAGTCCCTGTCGGCCGCCTCCCCTGGCCACCGGACCCCAGCCCGGCCTAGCCCCTGTCGGCCACCGACCCCGGCCCCCGGCCCGGCCTAGCCCCCTGTCGGCCGCCGCCCCAGGCCCCCGGCCCGGCCTAGGCCCTGTCGGCCGCCGCCCCAGGCCCCCGGCCCGGCCTAGCCCCTGTCGGCCACCTCCCCCGGCCCCCGGCCCCCGGCCCGGCCTAGCCCCGTCAGCCGCCGCCCCAGGCCCCCGGCCCGGCCTAGCCCCTGTCGGCCACCTCCCCCGGCCCCCGGCCCCCGGCCCGGCCTAGCCCCCTGTCGGCCGCCGCCCCAGGCCCCCGGCCCGGCCTAGGCCCTGTCGGCCGCCGCCCCCGGCCCCCGGCCCCCGGCCCCCGGCCCCCGGCCCGGCCTAGTCCCTGTCGGCCGCCTCCCCTGGCCACCGGACCCCAGCCCGGCCTAGCCCCTGTCGGCCACCTCCCCCGGCCCCCGGCCCCCGGCCCGGCCTAGCCCCCTGTCGGTCGCCGCCCCAGGCCCCCGGCCCGGCCTAGCCCCTGTCGGCCACCTCCCCCGGCCCCCGGCCCCCGGCCCGGCCTAGCCCCCTGTTGGCCGCCGCCCCAGGCCCCCGGCCCGGCCTAGGCCCTGTCGGCCGCCGCCCCCGGCCCCCGGCCCCCGGCCCGGCCTAGGCCCTGTCGGCCACCTCCCCTGGCCACCGGAGCCCAGCCCGGCCTAGCCCCTGTCGGCCACCGACCCCGGCCCCCAGCCCCCGGCCCGGCCTAGCCCCCTGTCGGCCGCCGCCCCAGGCCCCCGGCCCGGCCTAGCCCCTGTCGGCCGCCGCCCCGGTCCCCGGCCCGGCCTAGCCCCTGTCGGCCGCCGCCCCCGGCCCCCGGCCCCTGGCCGCCGCCCCCGGTCCCCGGCCCCGCCTAGCCCCTGTCGGCCGCCGCCCCCGGTCCCCGGCCCGGCCTAGACCCTGTCGGCCGCCGCCCCCGGCCCCCGGCCCCCGGCCCCGCCTAGACCCTTGTCGGCCGCCCCCGGCCCCCAGCCCGGCCTAGACCCTTGTCGGCCGCCGCCCCTGGCCCCCGGCCCGGCCTAGCCCCTGTCGGCCACCGCCCCCGGCCCCTGGCCTCCGACTCCCGGCCCCCGGCCCCGCCTAGCCCCTGTCGGCCGCTGCCCCCGGCCCCCGGCCCGGCCTAGACCCTTGTCGGCCGCCGCCCCCGTTCCCCGGCCGGGCCTAGCCCCCTGTCGGCCGCCGCCCTTGGCCCGCGGCCGGGCCTAGGCCCTGTCGGACGCCGCACCTGGCCCCCGGCCGGGACTAGCCCCTGTCGGCCGTCTCCCCTGGCCACCGGCCCACGGCCCCGCCTCGCCCTAGTCAGCCGCCGCCCCCGGTCCCCGGCCCGGCCTAGCCCCCTGCCCGGCCTAGCTCCTCTCGGCCACGCTTCTGCGCCGAGGCGTCACAGCCGCCTCGCTTCTGCGTGCTTCTACTACCCAAGTTAAATATTCCAGAGAGTTCCAGAAAAACATCTATTTCTGCTTTATTGACTATGCCAAAGCCTTTGACTGTGTGGATCACAATCAACGGTGGAAAATTCTGAAAGAGATGGGAATGCCAGACCATCTGACCTGCCTCCTGAGAAATCTGTATGCAGGTCAGGAAGCAACAGTTAGAACTGGACATGGAACAACAGACTGGTTCCAAATAGGGAAAGGAGTACGTCAAGGCTGTATATTGTCACCCTGCTCATTTAACTTATATGCAGAGTACACCATGAGAAACGCTGGGCTGGATGAAGCACAAGCGGGAATCAAGATTGCCGGGAGAAATATCAATAACCTCAGATATGCAGATGACATCCCCCTTATGGCAGAAAGAAAAGAAGAACTAAAGAGCCTCTTGAAAGTGAATGAGGAGAGTGAAAAAGTTGGCTTAAAACTCAACATTCAGAAAAGTAAGATCATGGCATCCGGTCCCATCACTTCATGGCAAATAGATGGGCAACAGTGAGAACAGTGGCTGGCTTTATTTTTCTGGGCTCCAAAATCACGGCAGATGATGACTGCAGCCATGAAATTAAAAGACGCTTACTGCTTGGAAGAAAAGTTATGACCAACCTTGACAGCTTATTAAAAAGCAGAGATATCACTTTGCCAACAAAGGCCCGTCTCATCAAGGCTGTGGTTTTTCCAGTAGTCATGTATGGATGTGAGAGTTGGACGATAAAGAAAGCTGAGTGCTGAAGAATTGATGCATTTGAACTGTGGTGTTGGAGAAGACTCTCAAGAGTCCCTTGGACTGCAAGGAGATCCAATGAGTCAATCCTAAAGGAAATCAGTCCTGAATAGTTATTGGAAGGACTGATGCTGATGCTGAAACTCCAATGCTTTGGCCACCTGATGTGAAGAACTGACTCATTTGAAAAACCCTGATGCTGGGAAAGATTGAAGGCAGGAGAAGGGGACGACAGAGGATGAGATGGTTAGATGGTATCACTGACTCAATGGACATGAGTTTGAGTAGACTCTGGGAGTTGGTGATGGATAGGGAAGCCTGGCGTGCAGCAGTCCACGGAGTCACAAAGAGCTGGACACAGCTGAGCAACTCAACCTCAGCCTCTTGCCTCTCTCCCCTCCCCCAACGCTGCTCTAACCATGGAGAAGTCTAGGGCACAGGACCCCCTCCCCGACCCCAGAGCCAACGGAGGAGGAAGGACAGGCGGGAACACTCCCTGCCCCGGCCCCGCTGACCTGCCGGAAGTCGGCCGGGACTCCGCGCGCCCCCTGGCCCCGCGCGTCCACCGCCCCGGCCCCGCACGACCCGCGCTCCGCGCCGCCCGCACTAACCGGCCTCGCCGCAGACACCTCCTGCCCGGAAACAGCTCGTCTCGGGCCTCAGGACTCAGTCCTGCTCGGCTCGCAGCGCCGGCCTCAGAATTCGGTCTCGTTGGCGGAGCGCCAGGGACGGAGAGCGCGCAACCGGCGGCCAGGAGCCGGGGCGAGGGCGGTGGAAAGACTTCTCTGTTCAGTCGGCCTGTGGCGGAGGGGGCCTGAGCTTCGGGTTCACGGAGGGGAGCGGAAGGGTGTGTCCTCGGGCGGCTGGGGAGGGGGAGGGGTGTGTCTTGGGGGCTGAGGAGGGTGTACCCTGGGGCTGGGGAGGGGTGTGTCCTGGGACTGCGGAGAGGGGAGGGGGTGTGTCCCGGGTTTGCAGCTGAGGGGCAGGAGGTGTCTCACTGGGGGTGCTGGGGAGGGGGAAGGGGTGTGTCCTGGCGGGGGGGGGGGTGTTGCTGGGAGGAGAAGGGCTGTGCCTGGGTCTGGTGGGGGAAGGAGGTGTGGTATATCCTAGGGTTATGGAAGTCAACAAAACGGATGACAGTTTCTGCCCCATGGCATCGATATCTTGGGGGAGGCGCATAAAGCAGACAATAAACATATAAGTTATATGTTGTGTTAGAATATAATAAGAGTAATTGAAAACATAGAGCTAGATAATGGAGACTGGAAATGGCAGGTGGGGACTTAGATTTTAGATGGAGTGGTCAGAGGTGGCCTTGTGGAGAACGTGACATTTAAGCAGAGTTAACGGTGGTGAGGGGGTGAGCGCTGGGATTCTCTGGGGAGGCTAAGGGAATGGCTTGTACAAAGGCCTTGAGGTGGGAGGCTGACCCGCATGATTGAGGTACAGGGAAAAGCCATGCGACTGGAGAAAAGCAAGGTGGACTGTCAAAGGAGGGGAGGGAAATCAGGGGGCCACAGTCAGCCGTCAGAGGGTCTCAGGCAGAGGAGAGGTGTGATACGGATCGCTCTCATGTGTCACATCTCATGGCATTGTCCTGGACAGATGCCACACAACTGAAGCAGGACCCGAACGATAGACCCTGTGCTTCCAGTATTTGGCTATTAAAGCGTTGCAAGCTTCCACATGCGACATTCTACCTGCTGTGTCTAAGGTATTCATCACGGCAAGTGAGATCACTGGGCTGTACATTCCTAATTCTGGTGGACACAGCCCTGTTGCCTCTCAAAGGGCTTCGCCAGCCCAGATGCCCACCAGCAATGCTGACCACTGCCTGTTCACCACGGCCTTGCCTGCAGACCACTTCGGCAAACGTCCGAGTGTCCACTAGTCTGATGGGTGAAGAGTGACGTCTCAAGCAGATTCATAGGGACTTCCCTGGGCGTCCAGTGGCTAGGACTCTGTGCTCCCAATGCAGGGGGCCCAGGTTCAGTCCCTGATCAGGGGACTAGATCGCACAGGCCGCAACTAAGATGCTAAAGATTCCACTTGCCTCAACAAAGACCCTGTGTGCCACAGCTAAGACTTAGCACAGCCAATAAATAAACACAGAAAAATTAAAAAGGCATACTCACAGATCTTAAAATCAAACTTTACAGTGACCAAAGGGGAAGCGTGGGGGGAAGTAATAAATTGAGAGATTGTGGTTGACATATACACACTACTATATATAAAATAGGGAACTCATGAGAGCCTACTGGATAGCACAGGAAACTCGGCTCAATATTCTGTAATGACTTCCATGGGAAAAGAATCTAGTGTATAGGTATAACTGATTCAGTTTGCTCTACAGCATAAAGTAACACAACATTGTACATCAACAATAATAAATATTAAACATAATAAAAATTAAACAATTAAAAAAAAGGACAATTCTGACTGCCTTTCTGTGATATTCAAGTAGCTAGTTGGCTACCTGTGTCAGGATACATTTAACAGGAGGCTTCCTGTGTGCTGTTTTCAGTCTTGCATGAATTCTATGTTCTTTGGCACCCCACTCCAGTACTCTTGCCTGGAAAATCCCATGGACGGAGGAGCCTGGTGGGCTGCAGTCCATGGGGTCGCTAAGAGTCGGACACGACTGAGCGACTTCACTTTCACTTTTCCCTTTCATGCAATGGAGAAGGAAATGGCAACCCACTCCAGTGTTCTTGCCTGGAGAATCCCAGGGACGGGGGGGCCTGGTGGGCTGCCGTCTGTGGGGTCGCACAGAGTCGGACACGGCTGAAGTGACTTAGCAGCAGCAGCAGCAGCATGAGAGTTCAATAATTTTTCTGGACACAAGGTCCACATAAAATTCAGTCTCATCTGTTTCATTAAGGAATTATTCTGTTAAGACCAAAATAAAAATAATATAACTTGAAATATTGATAGAAAGACAAATATGAATAATTGGAACCAAATAAAGTTTCTTGTAATTGGCAAAAACTATACAAATGTTTACTAAATCTTTCAGGAAAGAAAAACACAAAAATAATTCAACAGATATGTCCTGTTAGTGACTTCTCTAAATTGATTGCTAAGTTTACAGTTATTTTAATTGATATTTGAATAACATTTTTTGAGATCCATGTGAAAATATTTTGAAATACTTCTAGAAAACAAATGAGCCAGGATTGCTATGAACTTTGAAACACGGAGAAAAATTCAGAGAGGTGTATTGTGGATAATATCCCAACAGAATAACAACAAAAATCACATTATAATAATTATGTATGATGATAGCAAAATCAATATGTATATATAACTGAAAAACCTTATTTGTTGTTCTTCAGTTGCTTAGTTGTCTCTGATTCTTTGCCACCCTATGGAGGGCTGCACACCAGGCTTCACTGTCCATGACCATCTCCTGGGGCTTGCTCAAACCCATGTCCATCGAATCGGTGATGTCATCCAACCATCTCATCCTCTGTCATCCCCTTCTCCTCCTGCTTTCAATCTTTCCCAGTATCAGGATATTTTCCAATGAGTCTGCTCTTCACATCAGGTGGCCAAAGTATTGGAGCTTCCGCATCAACACTTCCAATGAATATTCAGGACTGATTTCCTTTAGGATGGACTGGATTGATCTCCTTCCAGTCCAAGGGACTCTCAAGAGTCTTCTCCAACACCACAGCTCAAAAGCATCAATTCTTCAGTGCTCAGCCTTCTTCATAGTCCAACTCTCACATCCATACATGACGACTGGAAAAATCCATACTTTGACGAGATGAACCTCTGCTGACAAAGTCATGTCTCTGCTTTTTCACATGCTGTCTAGGTTTGTCATAGCTTTTCTTCCAAGGAGCAAAAGTCTTTGAATTTCATGGCTGCAGTCACCATCCGCAGTGATTTTGGAACCCAAGAAAGTAAAGTCTGTCACTGTTTCCACTGTTTCCCCATCTATTTGCCATGAAGTGATGGGACCAGATGACATGATCTTAGTTTTTTGAATGTTGAGTTTTAAGCCAGCTTTTTCACTCTCCTCTTTCATCTTCATCAAGAGGCTCTTTAGTTCCTCTTCCATTTTCACCCTAAGGGTGGTATCATCTGCATATCTGCCGTTTTTGATATTTCTCCCAGCAGTCTTGATTTCAGCTTGTGCTTCATCTGCCCTGACATTGTGCGTGATGTACTATGTCTAAAGGAAATCAGTTCTGAATGTTCATTGGAAGGACTGATGCTGAAGCTGAAGCTACAATACTTTGGCCACCGGATGCGAAGAGACGACTTATTGGAAAAGATCCTGATGCTGGGAAAGATTAAAGGCAGGTGGAGAAGGGGTCGCAAAGAGTCAGACACGACTGAGGACTGAACTGAACTCTGCATATAAGTTAAATAAGCAGGGTGACAATATTCAGCTTTGATGTACTCCTTTCCCAATTTGGAACCAGTCTGTTCTATGTCCATTTCTAACTGTTGCTTCTTGACCTGCATTCAGGTTTCTCAGGAGGCAGGTAAAGAGATCTGGTATTCTCATCTCTTTCAGAATTTTCCACAGTTTGTTGTGATCCACACAGGCAAAGGCTTTAGCATAGTCAATGAAGCAGAAATAGATGTTTTTCTGGAACTCTCTTGCTTTTCTATGATCCAGTGCATGTTGGCAATTTGATCTCTGGTTCCTCCGCCTTTTCTAAATCCAGCTGGAATATCTGGGAGTTCTAGGGTCACTATGTGAAGCCTAGCTTGAAGGATTTTGAGCATAACCTTGTTAGCACGTGAAATAAGTGCAATTGTGTGGTAGTCTGAACACTCTTTGGCATCGACCTTCTTTGGGATTGGAATGAAAACTGACCTTTTCCAGTCCTGTGGCCACTGCTGGGTTTCCAAATTTGCTGGCATATTGAGTACAACACTTTCACAGCATCATCTTTTAGGATTTGAAATAGCTCAGCTGGAATTCCAACACCTCCGCTAGCTTTGTTCCTAGCAATGCTTCGTAAGGCCCAACGTCGATATTTTAGGAATCAGTGAACTAAAACAGACTGGAATGCGTGAATTTCATTCAGATAATGATCATTTTACTACTGTGGACAAGAATCCCTTAGAAGAAATGGAGTAGCCTTCACAGTCATCAAATGAGTCCAAAATGCAGTACTTGGGTGCAATCTCAAAAACTACAGAATGATCTCTGTTCGTTTCCAAGGTAAACAATTCAATATCACAGTAATCCAAGTCTATGCCCAAACACTAATGCCAAAGAGGCTGAAGTCTATGAAGACCTACAAGACCTTCTAGAACGAACACCAAAAAAAAAAAAAAAAATGATGTCCTTTTCATCATAGGGGACTAGAATGCCAAAGTAGGAAGTCAAGAGATACTTGCAGTAACAGGCAAGTTTGGCCTTGGAGTACAGAATGAAACTAACAGAGTTTTGCCAAGAGAACACACCGGTCACGGCAATCACCCTCTTCCAACAACACTAGAGACAACCCTACACATGGACATCACCAGATGGTCAATATCAAAAAACCTTCTACCTATTATTAAAACTACATTTATTTTGGATCACGCAGTCAACAGACTCCTCTAAAAGCATCTCATGTCCCTCGGGTCCAGGACTTAACCCGGGAGCCTGGGCACCCTGCTGCTCAGTGCCACTTCACTGCATGCCACCTTTTTGTCACCAGTCTGAAATTCCAGTCTTTGGAGAAGAGTCTCTGCCTTCCCACCTCCACTCTGCAGCTGCCAGACCATCTCTCTGACGTGAATAGACACCCTGCCCCACACTGGGTCTCCAGAGATACACTCACCCACCTTGATCCAATCCTCACCCTCACTCACTGCCTGTTTCCACACCCGACTCATTACCTTCCTATGATCCCCACATTTCCACGATGGCTTTAAACCCCCAAAATATGATCTGCTTAACATCCTAGCGCTTCAACTCGCTTTTCTCCACATCTCCATAATTCGTCAGAGAAAAACTGTACCACACACAACTCAACAGGCCAGGATGCCCTTGCAAAAGGAGAGAGACTGCCCCCAGCTCCTCTGGGATAAAGGCAGGCGAGGTCTGAGCCCTGGGCTGAGCTAGTGAGTAGTTCAGAGGACACAGGGTGGGGGCCCGGTCACGCCATGAGGACTCCCGAGTCTGCCTACTGGCACTGAGGGTTCTGCCTGCCACAGAGCCCGGGGCCAGCAACTGTCTCACTCAGTGACTGTGGCTGAAAGGGGCGGATTCTAAGCCCTTGAGGAAGGCATTTCTAGCCATCCAGCAAGTGGTTGGGAGAAGATTTACATCTCAAATGAGTAAAGAAAGAATTTACAACCACAAGTTTTCCAAAGTAAATGCTCTCAGAAAAAAGAAAAGATGGAAGGCTTATGATAAGGAGAAGTTTATCTAAATACTGGTCAAGCTGAGGGGCTGCTGAGGTCTTCCTGGTCACTACTGTGACTGCATGTATGCATGCTAAACTGCCCAGTGTCCGACTCTTTGCGACCCCATGAACTATAGCCTGCCAGGCTCCTCTGTCCATGGGATTCTCCAGGCAAGAAAACTGGAGTGCGTTACCATTTCCTTCTCTAGAAGATCTTTCTAACCTGGGGATTGAACCTGTGTCTTTTTTGTCTCCTGCACTGGCAGGTGGTTCTTTATGACCACAATCTCCCCGCAGCGATTGTACATCCAGGCATTTTACCAGGTTGATGGGTTGGTGGAGGAGGAAGGGCAGGCCTCAGAGCCTAGGAGCAGAGCCCCTGTTAAAAGCAGGGGCGGGATTCCCTCCTCTCACAGCTCCCTCCCTCAAGACTCTTCCTTCTCTGGAGAGTCTGCACTGAGTAAGGGGCAGATGGGCCCCTGAGTAGAGCAGCTGGAGTTTGTCAGGTGGATTCAACGGGAGCTGTGTCTTCCCTGATACTCCAAGGACGGAGTCAGTGGCAGGAGCCGAGCTCTGCGGGAGTGAGAGAGAGGATGAGCACACCTGTCCCTCCTGAGGGCGGGGAGACGAGGCCCCGCCCCACCAGGCACCAGTGTGCAAGCGGCTCCTCAGGGGTCTCAGAGGGAGGGGGCGCCATCCTATAAGTTGTTGTTGTTCAGTCGCTCAGTCACGTTTGACTCTTTGCGACCCCATGGACTACAGCAGGCCAGGCTTCCTTGTCCTTCACCAACTCCTGGAGCTTGCTCAACCTCATGTCCATCGAGTTGCTGATGCCATCCAACCATCGCATCCTCTGTCGTCCCCTTCTCCTCCTGCTTTCAATCTTTCCCAGCATCAGGGTCTTTTTCAATATGTTGACTCTTTGCATCAGGTGGCCAAAGTATTGGAGCTTCAGCTTCAGCATCAGCCCTTCCAATGAATATTCAAGGTTGATTTCCTTTAGGATTGACTAGTTTGATCTCCGTGCTGTCCAAGGGACTCTTGAGAGTCTTCTCCAGCACCACAGTTCAAAAGCATCAATTCTTCGATACTCAGCCTTCTTTATGGTCCAGCTCTCACATCATAATAAATGTTGTCAAACCTCCCACAATCTTCTGTGCTAGAATCCATCTTGGCTAAAAGATGAGCATGTATATGGGGAGGGCGCTGGGACAGGTCACATGTGGGGAAAGAGGCGAGATACCTGGCCAGAGTGGAACACAGCCCTGGAAGAAGTGTCCCACATGAGTGATTTAAATCCCGTCTCTGGCACACTCCTCACTAGGGACGTTGCCTGCTGTCTTCTCTGGGTCTGTGTGTCCGCTTTGCTCCTGCTCTACATGAACTGCTTCTTTGTTCCCTTTGCGTGAACTGTGCTGCCAATAACTTCTGTGCCTGCTTCACTCCATTTCTGCGGGGAATTCTTTCTCCAAAACAGAGAGGGACCCTGGTGGTCTCACCTGCTGTCAGCAGGACCAGAGCAGTGACTTTCCTCTCAACGCACATTGTAAATCATTCAGAGCCGTGTGGTGAGAAGGACATGGGGTCTGTTCAAACTGGATCCGTGTGGAGTTCAGGGAAGCCTTTTGCTGGTGGGGTAGGAGGGGGATGGAAGAAAGGCCACATTCTCTCCTCCCCTCTATTTGTATTGAATCTTTTAAAAGAAAAGTCTGTAGCAGCAGGAGAGGGGGAGACGGAAGGCACCTCGGCCACGGCAGGGGTACCCTGAAACTTCCACTCACGTTGGGCCTTCTCCCTCCACTGGGAGCACCAGGGGACGAGCTGGCCCACTGGCCTTGGCCCCTGCACCGTGGGCTCTCCCTACCTGCAGTGTGGCACCCACAGCACTCACTCACTCTCCAACACAACTCTCTTCCAGGCTGTGACAAGGACCTGCTGATCGACATCCTGACCCAGCGCTGCAACGCCCAGAGGCTGCTCATCGCTGAGGCTTACCTGGGTGCCTTCGGCCGGGTGAGTCCCCCCAACTCCTCCCGTTTCCAGGCAAACTTCTGAGACACCTCCGCACAGGGTCTGGGCTCTCCAGTCTCTGATCACAAAGGTGTCCGACTTCACTGAACATTCGAGACAGTTCCTCTACCTCAAACGTGTTGCACAGGATGTGGGAAAGAGACACATCAGAAGTGCCGGCACGTGATGTGTGACCCCACCAGCCCTTTCTTAGAAATCATTCAGCTTCATAAAGTACAAGCTCTCACAGCCCAACACTACCAGCTGGTCCAATTAGGCACTGCCTGGGAACACCCCGTGTTCAGCTCCAGGGAAGGCACATAGAGCTAATGATCCAGGCCCAGAAATAAGATCTTTTCCTGCAGTTCTCCTGAGGTCCTCACCCGCATCTCTATCCAAGTGGCTTCCCCACTAGCTTTTCCTCCCAAAGCTGCAGTTAGAGACCATTAGAAAAGAATGGTGCTCAAAAATAATTTCAGGCAATAGAACCGTCTAGAGTACTTTATAGAATCATGCACTGGTTTCAAAGCAGGTGCCATTAAGGATGTCTCTCCTCTTTTGTGCACTTAAACCACAGATTAAGAATGAAAACTCTTCAGTCCAAAAGGACCTGGAATAGCAATTACTTTTTGTCACCTGACCATTATCGATGAAATACCACCATAACTCTTTCTCTGTAAGACTAGTTCTTAAAGATTTACTCCATCTCCAAACCTCAGGCTCTGAACAATCACAGTACACAAAACAAAGGTGTTCTCTGCTTTGGAATGAATGACATCCAGAAGGCCACCACTGCTCATGAAATTAGCTGAATTAAACCGTAGTAGGAAACCAGTTGTTGTTTTTCTTCCAGGTAAAACTGCTCCTTTTCTTATGTTCCTGTGACACCCGGAGTAGTTTTCCTTTGAAAGAGAACATAAAAGCTACACAAGCAGCACTGTGTACAATAGCCAGGACATGGAAGCAACCTAGATGTCCATCAGCAGACGAACAGATAAGGAAGCTGTGCTACATATACACAATGGAATATTACTCAGCCATTAAAAAGAATGCCTTTGAATCAGTTCTATTGAGATGGATGAAACTGGAGCCCATTATACAGAGTGAAGTGAGCCACAAAGAGAAACACCAATACAGTATACTAATGCATATATATGGAATTTGAAAGATGGTAACGATAACCCTATATGCAAGACAGAATAAGAGACATAGATGCATAGAACAGTCTTATGGACTCTGAGGGAGAAGGTGAGGGTGGGACGTTCTGAGAGAATAGCATTGAAACATGTATATTATCATATGTGAAACAGAACACCATTCCAGGTTCAATGCATGAGACAAATGCTCAGGGCTGGGGCAATGGGATGACCCAGAGGGATTGGATGGGGAGGGAGGTGGGAAGGGGGTTCAGGATGGGGAACACATGTAAACCCATGGCTGATTCATGTCAATGTATGGCAAAAACCACTACAATATTGTAAAGTAATTAGACCCCAACTAAAATAAATAAATTTATTAAAAAAAAAAAAAAGCTATACAAGTTGCAGCATCAGTCACCCAATATTGCTGCAATATGCATACTGCCGTAAGAGAGGTCATTTTCAGTAAGTTCATATCCCAAAAGTTTACATACATCTGTGCCTTTCATAGATGAGGTTAACTTGGGTAAAAGCAATACTTTATCACTTTCTACAAAATGGCCCTAAAACAGACCAAGAAAAAAACTAAGAAACGAGGTGTTTGCACCTTCTCAGACACCGGATCCTCCAGGGAAGAGGCCTTACCACACGCCCAAGGTCTCAGAGTGGTCAGACCCCCTGTTCTAGCGCCCCAGGCCTCCAGAGAGCTTGAGGACCCTCAGAGGAGCCTAGTGGGGCCCCTCGGCTCTCAGATCCCATCAGGTCAGTTAGTCAGTCTCCTAGTCACTTTTACTGCCACGGGTCCCTGGCTCACACGGTTCTGATTTGGGCATCGCCACGTGGTATCCAGATGGATGTGGAAATGGTGCCCCCCCCCCCCAAGCTGCTGCCCCAGGACCTTACCCTGGCTATCCCTAAACTGAAGGCAGGAGGAGTCCAAACCTAAAACTCTACTGTCCCGCTTTAATACCAGAGCATTAATCTCGATCCCCCCGCAAAATACCCATCTGTGCACCGAATTCAATCCATCCTCCCACCCCTCTCACCAAGTCCACAGCATCTGCACTCTGACCCTCAAGCTGGGCTGGCCACCTCCCGCTCTGCCCACTGCATCAAGAGGAGGCCCTGCAGGTCTGCAAACTGAGCGGCCAGGGCTCCGTGCACTCTCCCCGGGACCTACACACTCAGGCCACCCCAGACACACACCCCCGAGACTGCTACACCACATCCTCTGCTGCCGGCGCACAGGCCTGGCTCTCTGCCCCTCCCTCCACGCCAGGTGTGCGGACTGACCTTACCTCCCGCCCCTCAGCCTTCACCTCCTGGAGTCAGGGACCGGGTCCAGCCAGGGTCTGATACAGAACAGGAACTGCATTCATAGAAGTCCACTCTGCCTGTAAATAAAAAGGAGGGAAAAAAATCCCATTAGGGTACACTTAACAGGGAAAAAAAAAACACCGACAAACTGTCTAAATTTCCCTTTTCCTTCATTTCTTCCTCTGGCTGCCCCCCAGTCAGCTTGCTGGACCTTGGGGATGGCTTCCTGACCCCCACTGCTCACGTTCAGAATGACTTCTTCCACCTGGACAAGGCCAGCTTTCCCTTCCTGTGGGAGAGCTGATAGATTTCCTGTATGCTAACCATTGATTTTTATGAACATGAATAAGAAAGATGAGAGGAAATTACTCTCTTAGCTGCTGAATAAGGTACAGTTCTGGGCACATTCCACAAATACTTCTTACTATTTGATACTTTACGTTAGACGAGCTGCTGACACTAGTCCCGAGACACACGAGAGGAGCCTTGGAACACCGCTGACACACTGGTCAGCGTAAGGGATGCGGCCACTCCAGACCTTGACCCAGAGCAGTTCTCCCCAGTGCAGTGGAACCTGGGACCCAAGATGCCCCTGGGCTGGGGAGGTCTGTCCCAGCTGAAGGGCTGGGCAATCTGACAGTGGTTCCTAGAGGAGGCAAATTCACCTGAAGTAATATTCTGGAATACAAACTGGCACAGCCACTATGCAGAGCAGTATGGAGATTCCTTAAACAAACAGTTATCATATGATCCAGTAATCCCACTCCTGGGCATACATCTGGAGAAAACTCTAATTTGAAAAGCTACATGCATCCCAGTGTCCATAGCAGCATACAATAGACAAGACGTGACTTTTATATCTAAGACAACCTAAATGTCCAATGGCAGAAGGATGGATAAAGAAGATGTGATATGTACATATGTACAATGGAATATTGCTCAGCCATAAAAAAAATGAAATAAAGCCATTTGGAGCAACATGGATGGACTTAGAGATATTATCATACCAAAAGAAGTAACAGAGAAAGAGAAATACCATATGATATCACTTAAACATAGAATCCTTAAAAGTAATACAGATGAATCTACATAGAAAACAGAAACAGACTCACAGACATAGAAAACAAACATATGGTATCAAAGGGGAAAGGTGCGGGGGATAAATTAGGAGTCTGGGATTAACAGATAGATCCCACTGTAAATAAAACCGATAAACAACACCGGTTTACAGTATAGCACAGGGAACTCTACTGAATATCTTGCAGCAACCTATAACGGATCACCCTGCTTTATACCTGAAACTAATACAACATTGTAAATTAACTACATGTCAATATAAGTAAATACGTTTTTTAAACATTTACTTAGCACTGCACAGTGACAAAGCAGTTTGCACAAGTGTTTTTCTAATGTAACATAAAATTTCCCGAGGGTTTACACGATGACTATTGGGGTGGGCAGAATTAAGACAACTTCTAAGTCACACTTGGTACAGGTCTACAACATGGCTTCAAGAGCAAGTATTTTTTTACAACAGCAGGAAAAGTGATAGAAGTTATAAACATATTCCAACAAGCAGAGTGCTGGCCATCCTGTGTCTTGCCCTGAGCGCACACAGTTAGGTAAAGGTGAAAGGAAGAAAGAAAAGGGAACCACACCATGTCACTTTTAGTTTAAGTGGAGCTGTCGGAGCTGCTGCGACACGGCCCACCTGCAGCTCCAACAGATCCACTTGAAGGGCATCCACTCATCAGCCTAGTTTAGGCCCAGGCTGTGAGGCCCAAGGAGTCCCTTTGGGGCGAGTCTTTGGCAAACAGGAAAGAGCAGCAGGCAGGCTTCGGAAAGGCACCCTGCGAAGACTGCATCTGCAAAGCTGTGTCTGTCCCTCCGGAGAGCATTTAACACACTGACTAGACAACGCAGGTGAAGGCTCCGCTCTGAACTTGAGAAGTTTGGCTACTTCAACATGTTACTCAATATCTGTTTTCCCTAATGAAAGGACTGTCTTCTGATGTCCTGAAAAACAAGCCACCACTACAGCGAGCTTCCCAGGTGGTGCTAGAGGCAAAGAACCCGCCTGCCAATGCAGCAGACTTCAGAGATGCGGGTTCAATCCCTGGGTCAGGAAGATCCCCTGGAGAAGGAAAGGGCAACCCCCTCCAGTATTCTTGCCTGGGAAATGCCAAGGACAGGGAAGCCTGGCGGGCTACAGTCCATAGGTCACAAAGAGTCAGACAGGACTGAAGCAACACACACACACGCACGCGTATCATGTTAGAATGAACTAGTGCTCTGGAGAAAAGATCAAGCCGGGCGAGAAAAAGTACTGGGGCCGGGGCATACTGTCAACGGTGATGAGAGCAGGCTCTATGAAGTAGGCAGCCAGCACAGACAGCAAAAGAACATGCAGGTAACAGGACCAAGTCAGGTCCCCACAGTACCCAGTGTGGGCTGGGCGCCTTAGCCCCTGTCACATGGACAAGCCACACCTTATGGCTTCCCTGAGTTCTAACAGCAGGACCTGGGGGTTTTGTCTAGGTACACACTTCCTTGCTGTAGCTCTGTTACCTCCTTTGAGCCCCGCTTTTGTCCTCTAGAAAAAGGACATTGATTGCTACCTTAGCAGGTTGCTACCTTAATCCTGTGAAGACTAATTAGGGGAACCCTACAATGAGCAGCTTGCCTTAAGACATATCAATGACTAGCTGGCCTTAAGAGATCCTGGGCTTCCCTGATAGATCAGCTGGTAAAGAACCCTCCTGCCATGCAGGAGACCCCGGTTTGATTTCTGGGTCGCGAATCCTGATCCGCTGCAGAAGGGACAGGCTACCCACTCCAGTCTTCTCGGGCTTCTCTTGTGGCTCAGCTGGTAAAGAATCTGCCTGCAATGCGGGAGACCTGGGTTCAATCCTTGGACTGGGAAGATCCCCTGGGGAAGGGAAAGGCTACCCACTCCAGCAGTCTGGCCTGGAGAATTCCATGGACTGTAGAGCCCATAGGGTCGCAAGAGTCGGACACGACTGAGGAACTTCACTTCACTTTCAAGAGATATGACCTGAATCCAGATTAAACTGGAGGCTCCCAGTGTCCTCTGGCATTTCTTCCCTGAAGCCAGCCAAAACCCACACACGTGCATTTCCAGGGTCTCCACTTAGCCAGCTGGACAGAAAACCCAGCATGGTGCAAACAAGCTGACAGACAAGCAGGAGAGGACTCACCGGCAGACGGCTTCGCTCAGGTCTCAGGTGGATCTCCGGGACCACAGCAGGAACCGGCGCTCTCAGCCCCTGGGCTCAGCAGCGCCCTCATTCTCAGGCGGGCGGCTCTGCCCTGACGGGCGCGGGAAAGCCACCAACTTCCCCAGGCTGACCTCACGCCGCTTCCACCGCTGTAGCCTGACCTCACCCGGCCACACCCCTTTTGGCGGAACTTCCTCTTCCTCCCTTGATTCCAGCCTGAGGTCCGGCCCTGGGCCCCGATTGGTCACAGCCCCATCCCTGAGCCAATCACGGTGGCCAGGGAGGATGGAGCACACCGATTGGCCAGGTCCAGGTCATGGGACCATATTCCAGGTCCCGTGACCATACTCCAGGTCACGTGTGAGCTGCTCACCCTGTGTCAGCAGTGGAGAGAGTGCGGTACCCCAAGAGCAGGGCTGAGAGTCCAGTCACTGTGTCCGTGTGCTCAGTGTCCTGGGACCTGCCTGCGCGTCCTCTCTACACACTGCTTTGTCCTCTGCAGACAGAAGATTCACGATAAACCTCTTCGCTTCGCAAGCGCTGTTGCACGCACCCACATTCAAGGGAGCAAGGCCTCCGGTTTGAAGGTAAGTTTGGAGATCCTCTCTTAACCTCCGGGCTTGTTTCTTGTAGCCTGTTAGAATAATTTATTCAGTCTGAAAACCCCCAGGAGGACCACCACATGCTGCTTTGCGTATTCAGGATTCTTAGCTGTTCTGAGTAGAGGGCATGGCCCAGGGGCCTCCCAAAGGCAATGAATTTTGTCCAAGGAAGCACCTGAGAGGCTGAATCTGAGTCACTTTGCTGTACACCTTAGACAAACAAATTATGGTAAATCAGCAATACCTCAATTTAAAGAAAAGATATTTCCTCATCAAAAATTGTTCGAATTTTGTCAAGTTTTTCTTTCAATTGTTGGTTCTTAGTATGCAGTCTAATTGGTTTGGTGGTGTTTTGTGAGGTAGGGATCCAACTTACCTTCTCCTATGGATACAATATTGTCCCAATGGGACGATTCCTTTGTCCTTTCTCCTGGAAATGTCCTTTGTGCATTTACATATTAAGAAGCATTTTTTTTTAAATGCCAAGTATCAAGGACTGCAGGTCTTTGGTAATTTGTACAGCACCCCAGAGGCATGTTTCCACTTCTGTGTCTTCTCTTCGCATTTTACCATTGCCCGTTTCTAGTATACACAAGTGCCCTCAGAGGGCTCTCTGCAGTGAACCATGTATGTTTCTGTGAGGACAGAGGATGTGAGCACGGAGGAGAGGCTGAGTCCATAGTGACCATGTGAGCATGCTCAGCAACCCCAATATTAAGTCTGGCTGAGACTTTCTCAGGCAAGGTCTGTGTTTCTTCCTCTTGGTGTCTGGATACGCAAAAAGATGTTGGTGGATTGGGACGTGGGTCTCTGGGTCCAGCAGTGTAGAGATATACCCATGGCCTGCTTTTCCATGATATTTTCCTCCTGCGGGCTCCGCTGAGCTGGTGTGGAGAGATTTCTGCTAAAGGCTTGAGAGGTAGTCAATCCTTCTGCTTTTCATGCCCTGCCTCGTCCATACTTCTGTCATTTTTTTTTAATATAGCTAATTTTCAATGGTGTTAGCCCTTGTGTCATTGTGACACTCAGGCACCTGTGGTTTAATAGACCTCCAAGTCCCGGGAGCTCTTTGCCTGGTGGAGACATGGAGCACTCAGGGAGCAGTACCACATCACACTGGAGCCTGGACCAGAGAGAAGGTTCTTGCCAGGAAGGCTCCATCCCTGCTGTGGGGGGTTCGGAGTTATCACTTCCGATTGCACATCCCCCGGGCCCTCGGTGCAGGCCCCACTCTGAGATCTGGAAAGGAGGTGGCTTCCCTCCCTGACACAGAACTAGTCTTTTCTGTCCTCGTCCTTGTCGCGTCCCATCTGGCTCCCAGGCTCTACCCTTGAGCCTCACCCACAGGATCAGGAGAGCCCAGTTCTAGAGGAGTGTCATACAAGGAGAGTCTCCTGGAGACACTCCATCCCCGGGCCTAAATAAGCACTTCTTCGGAGTTTCACAGCCCTGGGTGTAGATCCTGGGTTTGTGTCCATTTTACAGTTGAATATGTTGAGCCTCAGATCATTGTGTGATTTGCCCTGGGTCACTGTGCGGGTCAGCGGGTGAGCTGAGGTTTGAACCCAGACTGTATGTCTTGGAGGCCGTGACGATACAGGTGTTTCCGCTCCTCGGTTAAATTTATTTCAAGTTTTTTTTTTTTTTTTTGATGCATTTGTATATGGGACTTTTCTGTTTTCTTATGCTTCCTATCCTGCTATATTGCTGAGTTTATTAGTTGTAATACTTCTTACTTGGTGGCGTTTTTAGGGTTTCATATAAATCCTGTCATAATCAAATAGTGACAGTGTAACTTCATCTGTTCCAATGGGGATGCCGTTTATTTCCTTTTCTGGCCTAGTTCCTCTGGGTAGGACACTTCCGCCACTATGTTGAACAAGATTGGTGAGAACAGGCATCCTTGTACTATTCCTGATCTTTTAGGAAAATCTTTCAGCTCTTTATCACTGAGTTGGATGTTAGCTGTGGGTTTGTCTTAACGTGCCCTTTAGGATGTTCCATGGATAACCACTGTATTGAGAGATGGTATCAGAATTGATGTTACACTTTGTTGAAAGCTTTTTCTGCAATTATTGAGAAGATCACATGATTTTAGTCTTCATTTTGCTCATATTGTGTATCACAGTAATTGATGTACAGACAATAAATCATGCTTGCAGGCCCAGAATAAATCCATTTGATCCTAGTGTATGATTCTTTTAATGTATGCTTCAGTTTGGCTTGGTAATATTTTTTTGAGGATTTTTACATCCAGGTACACCAGGGTCAGGGTTCTCTAGTGGTTCATATGGTAAAGAATCTGCCTGCAATGTGGGAGGCCTGGGTTTGACCCCTGGGTCAGGAAGATCCCCTCGAGAAAGGAATGGCTACCGCACTCCAGTATTCTTGCCTGGGAAATTCTGTGGACAGGGAGCTGGTGGGTTGTAGTCCATGGGTCACAAATAACTGGACATGACTGAGTGGCTCACACTTACAAGAGTGCTTCTTGACATTTTTAATATCTACATTGAAGATTTTATCTCAGTCAAAAATTGCAGTCAAAGGCAAACATGTCAAAAGTCCAAGAGTCCTTAGAATTAAATGACAATAAGACATAACAGATGAAAGCAAGAAGGACTCCACATATTTACTTTTCATAAGAATTTTAGCTCTTCCGAGGAATTCTCATTAAGCTGAATTAAAATGCAAGCTTTAGTTTAAAATCTTAACCTTTTTCGGTATTATGTTTCTATTTTGAGACTGAAAGTTCATTATTTATGTACGAGATATTAAGCAATGCTATGTAGCTATTAAAATCATATTTTCAAAAACTCTAATGACATTTACAAGCACTTATACTGGAAAAATAGCTAGGAATAGAAGATGATCCCGTATAGCTTTAAATGAAAGTACATATGTGTTGAATGATAGTTTTCAGATTGTATTTATTGATTTTTATTTGGAGAATAACTGCTTTACAATGTTTGGTTGGTTTTCCTCATGCAACACCACGAATAAGTATATTATCCACTCTTTGGTTAGACTGCCTCCCAGTTCCTGGCCTCCCACCCTCTAGGTCGTCCCAGAGCACCATGCTGGGCTCCCTATGTTATCCAGCAACTTCCCATTAGCTAGCTATTTTGCATATGGTAGTGGCTATGTTTCATTGCTACTCTCTCCATTTGTCCCACTCTCTCCTTCTCCAGCTGAGTTCACAAGTCCTTCCTCTACATCTGTGTATTTATTTCTGCCCTTCAAATATTCACCAGTACCATTTTACAAGATCGCATGCGTATGCATTAATATACTACATTTGTTTTTCTCTTTCCGACTGACGTCACTCTGTATCCCAGTTTCTAGGTTCATCCACCTCAGTTCAACGGATTCGTATTTGTTCCTTTTCATGGCTGAGTCGTGTTCCATTGCATGTATGTCCCACAACTTCTTTTTCCATTGTTCTCTTGAGAGACATTAGGTTGCTTCCATGCCCTGCCTATGTTAAATAGTGCTGCAATGGACATTGGGTACGAATGTCTTTTTAGAGTTATGGTTTTCTCAGGGTGTATGGCCAGTAGGGGATTGTTGTGTCATATTGTAGTTTTAGTCCTACTTTTTAAGGAAACCTATGTTCCTTCTCCATAGTGGCTGTATCCATTTACATGCCTACTAACATTGCAAGAGGGTTCCCTTTCTTCCATGTCCTGTCCAGCGATTATTATGTGTAGAATTGTTGATGATGGCCATTGTGACTGGTGTGAGGTGATACCTCATGTAGTTTTGATTAGCATTTCCTGAATAATGAGCGATGTGGAGCATCTTTTCATGTGTTTGGTGGCCTTCTTCCTGTCTTCTTTGGAGAAATTTGTTCAGGTCTTCTGCTCATTTTTCAATTGGTTGCTTTTTTTCCAGTATTAGTCTCGATCATCTACTTGTGTACTTTGTAGATAATCCTTTCCCAGGATTCCATAACGTACATAATTCCTCAGAACATACCTTAGTCTTTTTGGACGGAAGAACATCAAGTGCCTTCTTTGGTGTGTATGTATGTACATGGCATGGGTTTATTTTCATTGTGCAGATCTTGCCCTTATTCCATTAGATTTATCCCTGAGGAGTTCATAGGTTTTGATGACATTATAATCAAGGGTATTCTTTAAAATGTCAATTTCTGGTCTCGTTTAGTATGCTGAAGTACGGAGCATTTTTATATGTTGACCTTGTATCCTGCAACGTTGCTGAACTCACTTTCATGCTTGTACCTCTTTTGTTGATTCATTTTCCACGTTAATCATCAGGTCGTCAGCAAGTACAGTTATATTGTTTTTTCAGTTCATATGATTTCGATTTCTTTTTTCTTGTCTTGTTACAGTGGCTAGGAGTTCCAGTACAGAGTTGAATAAAAGCCAAGAGAGCAGACATCCTTGCTTTGTTCCTGATCTTCAGGAGAAACACCATATGATGTCAGCTCTACATTTTTTGTAGATGCCGTTTATGAGGTTGGGGCAGTTTTCTTCCATTCCTAGATTGCTAAGATTTCCATATATAAATGATAAATATTGTCAGATGCCTTTTCTCTCTCTTTTGAGGTGAGACTGTGGTTTTTATTTTCAGTCCATTGATATGGTGAATTTCACTGATTTCTTCAAATGTTGGCCCAAACTTATGTTCTTGGGATAAACCCTACTTGTCATGCTACCTTGTACTTTTAATTGATTACTGATTTCCTGATGTGTCATTAAGGAATTTTGCATCTGTGTCTCTGAGGGATATTGATATTCTTGTAATATGTTTGTCTGGTTTGGGTATCAAGAGAATTCTGGCCTCAGAATGAGTTAGGTGTTTCTTTCTTCACTATTTTGGAATAGTTTGTGTATAACCAGGATTTTCTTCATAACTGTTTGTTAGGATTCACTACTAAGGCCATTTAGGATAGAGATTTTGTGCCTGTGGGTGTATGGGTGGGTAAGATTTCTAACTATGGATTTGAGTTTCAATAGATTGAGGTTATCTGTTTCTTACTGAGTGGCTTTCATAGGTTGTGTCTTTCAACAAAGTAGGGTATTTTATCTAAGTTGCCTGAAGTTGTTCACAGTTTACCCTTTCCTTTCAGTGTCTATAGGATCTGTACTGATGTTCCCTCTTTGATTCTTGATATTGGTAGTTTATGTCTTCTCTTTTTTCTTCGTCACTCGGCTTAGTCAGTTTTATTGATATTTTGAAGAACCTGATTTTAGTTTTTTCATTTCATTTTGTTTCTCTGGTCTCTGTTTCATTGATTTTTACTCTTTCATTTTCTTCTTTCTGCTTGCTGTGGATTTCATTTGTTCTTTTATAAGTTGTTTAAGATAGAGTCTTAGAGGATCGATTCAGAATCTTTCTTCATTTGTGTAAGTATTTAATCCTATCAGTTTCCCTCCAGGTACTGATCTAGCCATGTCCTGCAGCTTTTTATTATATTGTATATTCACTTTTATTCACTTCAACATATTTCCTGTTTCATTTGTGATTTCTTCTTTGACACATGAATTCTTTAGAAATATGCTACTTTGCTGATGTTTGGGAGACTCCTGGATATCAGGGGTTTTTTAATTTCTAATTTAAATCTGTTGAGATCAGAAAACATGCTTTGTATGATTTGAGTCACTTTAAGTATGCTGAGATTTGTCTGTCTTTTGAAGAATGTCCCGTATCCCCTTGAGAAGAGTTTTATCGTGCTTCTTGTTGGATAGACTGTTCTATCAGATGTCAGTTAGATCAAGTTGGTTGATAGTGCTGTTTAAGAGGGTTCTCTGGTAGCTCAGATGGTACAGAACCTGCCTGGAATGCGGGAGAGCTGGGTTTGATCCTTGGGTTGAGAAGATCCCTGGGAGGAGGGCTTGGCAACCCACTCCAGTACTCTTGCCTGGAGAATGGTTTAAAGGCTTCAACATCCTTACTGACCTTGGTTGGTTGTCTGTTTTGGCTTCCTTATTCAATCAGTTATTGAGTCAAGGCGAGGAAGACTGAGGTCCCTGACTGTAATCGTGGGTGTGTCTATTTCTTCTTTCAGTCTATTTCGTTGTTGTTTTCCTTATCTCTTCTTTTTAAAGCTATTTTTTAATACACTTAACTGACTTTGAAATTAGCAGATGTGTTGCTAAAGAAATTTGGAACACAAAGCGTCGAAACTAAAATTCAAGCTAGCCAGAGATATTTTTAGTGAGTAGAGTTAGGTCGATCCTTCAAACTTGTTCATGAGTCGTGCTCATTCTTTGTTGACATATTATGATGTATAAAAGCTATTTCAGAGAAGTAATGTGTAGTCATTACAATTTTATCATGGTTTGGTAGATAGGTTAAATTTATTGCCACAGATGAGTCATAGACTTTTAATGGTATAATTTCTTTGTATAAAATTTTGCCAGCAAATTTAAAAGGTAGCAAAGAAAAGATCAAATAATTTTGAAGTTATGATCAATACTGTTGTCTTTGGCTTAACCTTTGAGATTATGTAATTGTTTAAAAATCCATTTTCAAGATGATGTAAATGGCCCTTGTGACTGCTTCCGTGGGTTTTTTTCCTCAATTGCTGCTGCTGCTGCTAAGTCGCTTCAGTCGTGTCCGACTCTGTGCGACCCCATAGACGGCAGGCCACCAGGCCCCCACGTCCCTGGGATTCTCCAGGCAAGAACACTGGAGTGGGTTGCCGTTTCCTTCTCCAATGCATGCAAGTGAAAAGTGAAAGTGAAGTCACTCAGTTGTGTCCTACTCTTCACGACCCCATGGACTGTAGCCTACCAGGCTCCTCCGTCCATGGGATTTTCCAGGCAAGAGTACTGGAGTGGGTTGCCATTGCCTCCTCCATTTTTTCCTCAATTAACCATTCTTAATTACTGAATGCAGACCCTCGCGTACAGGAACGTGAAACATGAGTGGATCGGCAACAAGTGGCTGCCCAGTCTCGGCCTCCCGCACAACCGTAGCTATTTCGTGGAGTGCCTTGTGCACGTGCGGATGCTGGACCACTTGACCAAGAAAGCCCTTCGTGGGCAACTTAAAATGGTTGATAGTTTTCACAGGTCAGTCGGTGCAAGAAGTTCTCACAAGCCTGCTGAGAGATGTTTGCCTGCGGCCAGGTCTAAATTTTTTTTTTCTCTTGGAAACAGAAACAGTTTCCAGTGTGGAATTGTGTGCCTGCAAAGGTTGAACTATGACCAAAAAGAACTGGAAAGGAAAAGAGAAGAAAGCCAGCATGACCTGAAAGGCTAGTACAGTCCTATTTCTTGCTTCCCAGTGTATAAGCAGCCTCAGTGATTTCCTATTTGAAAGAAAACTTCAGGAAATGCTTTCCTTGGAGAAAACACACCTCGCATCATGACAGAGGAGGGAGGGATGGAAAGGACTGTTTTTGAGGTCGTCCTCTGTGGCCAGAGAACTTGTGCTCCGTCCTTGGGCTCACGTCGGTGAGCTCAGTCGTGTCTGACTTGTTGCGACCCCGTGAACTGTAGCCTACCAGGATCCTCCGTCCATGGGATTTTTTAGGCAAGAGTACTGGAGTGGGTTGCCATTTCCTTGTCCAGAGGATCTTCCCGACCTAGGGATTGAACCCAGGTCTCCTGCATTGCAGGCAGATTCTTTACCATCTGAGCCACCAAAGGTGCTGAGTACTCTGCAGATTGTAGATGCCACTGATTAATTCACAGAAATTCCTTGCTTAGGACTTTGCAGATGAAGTTACTGCTTAAAGATTACTTTTGTCATTTAAAAAAAGCAAAGTTAATATCTGATTTGAATGTGATGACTGTTTTAATTAATTTCCATTTATATGCACTATCAATTAATTCAATTAAAACATTGGGCTTTTAAAAAATTGAGTATCTTATACTGAAGTGAGTTTCTCTTTGTGCACGTGCTAACAAACTTCATGCATCTATCTGTGCGTCATGAATTGTTTTTTTTTCCCCTCCCTTCCTTTCTGCCTTCCTCATCTTTCTTTTTTGTAAAGTGTAGTTGATTTACAATGTTACATTAGTTTCAAGTGTGTAACAGTGATTCAGAATTTTTTCTTTTTCTTTTTTCTTTTTTTTACTGGCTGTGCTGAGTCTTTGCTGCTGCACAGGCTTTTCCCTTGCTGCGGCAGGCGGGGACACTCTCCAGCGGTGGTTCCTCAGCTTCTCACTGCAGTGGCTTCTCTTGCTGTGGCTCCCGGGCTCTAGAGCACTGGCTCAATGGTTGTGGGGCATGGACTTGGTTGCTTCTTGGCATGTGGGATCTTCCTGGATCACGGATTGAACCCGTGTCTCCTGCATCAGCAGGTGATTCTGTGTCACTGAGCAACCAGGGAAGCCCTGATTCAGCAGTTTTACAGATTACACTCCATTTAAAGCTATTACAAAATAATGACTATATTTCCCTGTGCTGTACAATATATCTCTGTTGCTTAGCTATGTCATACATAGTCGCTTGTATGTCTTAATCCCATACCCCAATTTTGTCCCTCCCCAATTGTCCCTGAGATAAAGTTGTGAGATATATACATATACAGTGGACTATTACTCAGCCATAAAAGGAGAAAACTCGGCTATACACAACAACGCGATCGACCTAGAGAGTCTTCTGTTCAGTGAAATAAGCCAGGGAAAGACAAATACTCTCTGCTGTCACTGACATATGGGATTTTTAAAGTGAAATAAACAAACATACCAATCACAGTTATAGACAAATGTCCTAGCAGCTCCCTGCCTCTCTTCATCCCGCTTCCCTTCCCGACTCTTTCCTTTGCTTTCCTCCCCGCTTCCTTCTGTGCTCTTCCTTCCCTTTCTCTCTCTGCTTTTCCTTTTTCTCCTCCTCTCTCTCCTTTCCATGCTCACTCTCCTTTCTCCCTCCACCCCATGCCTTTCAGTGACCATGTTGAGCCAAGGGGGTGTTGTTGTTGTTTTTCAGTCACTAAGTTGTGCCCAACTCTTTGTGACCTCATGGACTGCAGCTGTCAGGATGCTCTGTCCTCCACTATCTTCTGGAATTTGCTCAGATTTATGTCCATTGAGTCAGTGATGCCATCTAACCATCCCATCCTCTGCTACCCCCTTCTCTTGTGGCCTTCAATCTTTCCCAGCATCAGGGTTTTTTCCAGTGAGTTGGCTCTTCCCATCAGGTGGCCAAGGGGTAAATTAAGCTTATTTCTTTCTTTAGCACATTCACTGGAGTAACACATAGAACAGGCTCAGCATCACTAAGTTGGTCTGTTTCCTGAGCTGACTATCGTATTAACAGATCCCTACCAGAAAATGTGCTGTGTCCAGGAATCACTCAACTTTTTAACTTTCTAATCGCAAAGTGAATTCTTCCTTTTATATCTTAGAGGTCGGAGAAAATTACATCTTTGGGCTACTTTCCTTTTTCCAATTCACCTGCTTTCACATTTTAAGTATTTGATTTTACAGTTTTAAGCAAATCATGGGGCTGTGTGTGTATGTTCATAATCTGAAATACATCACAACTTATCTTTGTTTCATGAAATGCCAGTTAAACACTAGATACTGTCATTTGGTCAATTTGTGATATATACAAGCTGTGCTTGTATCTATTTGCATTCATCAGGACAAGTATTTAAACTAAATTGGTGTGCTAGTTCAATATGACTAAGTTCCATCAATTTTATCAGTTGATTGCCTCATTTAGTGGGTGTTTACATTTTTCTAAATAACTAACCTCAACATTTAAAACTAGCCTTGTCATTGGGAATCCAAAATTAATTTAATTTCTAACAAGAGCATGAGAAAGGGTGCAATTAGGATACTTGATAAAGTAAGTTTTAAATCAAAAAGATCAAATTTAAAACATAGAATGATAATCTGACAAACTGGGTTTAATAATTACTGTGAATTTTGACCCAATACAGATGTAAATATCATGAAATATCTACACTTACACATGTCCACATCAATAAGGTTTATTGGCAGAAGTCTTTTGCAAGGTAATTTGATAATACATATTATAATAACTAGAGAAATGTGTATAAACTTCATGACTACCACAGGGAAGTAAACATTCCATCTTAAAAAACTGGGAAAATATCTGGGCATGAAGACGTCCATCATGGTGTTACCTATAATAGCAATACATTAAAATCAACGTAAACATCCAACAATAGGAAAATGACCAAATAAATAAGAGTATCATGCAATTGATAGAATTTTGTATAGCCATTAAAGAAGTAAAAATCATGGAGGCTCTGTAGGAACATAGAACATTCCATACTAAAATGTTATATGCTGTCTGTGCTATCATTTAATTTATGTGAGAACCACAGAACTAGAACTATTTATCCAATGTGTGCTTAGGGAGAATATGTCAGACTCTGTGCTAAAAACAACAGGCAGAAGCTGGCATGTAAAACCTTTGAGTATTTAATAAGTGTTTATGTGTAGTTTGTTTAATGCAGTGCTTGCTGTGTTAGTTTGCTGGGGCAACAATATCGAAGCCCTAGAGACACCTACTGCCTCACACTTCTGGAAGCCAGAAGTCCACAACCAAGGTTCAGGCAGAGCTGACCCCTCCTGAGGGTCAGGATGGCATCTCCCCCACGCCTCGCCCGTCAGTGCTGGTGGTTTGGCGATAATCACGGGCGCGCCTGGGCTGCGGGAAGCACCACCTCCATCTCTGCCTTCGCCTTTATATGGTGTTCTCCCCGTGTGCTGGTCTGTCTCCGGATTTTTGCTTTTTTAAGGATATCACTCACAATGGATTGGGCCCACCCAAGCTTAGTGGTGAAGAAGTGCCTGCCAATGCAGGAGACTTAGGTTCAATCCCTGGGTCAGGAAGATCCCCTGGAGAGGAAAATGGCAACCCACTCCAGTATTCTTGCCTGGGAAATCCCATGGACAGAAGAGCCTGGTGCGCTACAGTTCATGGAGTTGCAAAGAGTTGGACATGACTTAGCAACTAAACAACAACGTGTGTGTGTGCTTGCTAAGTCACTTCAGTCATGTCTGACTCTGTGCAACCCTATGGACTAAAGCCCGCCAGGCTCCTCTGTCCATGGGATTCTCCAGGCAAGCATACTGGAGTGGGTTGCCATGCCCTCTTTCAGGGGAGCTTCTCGACCCAAGGATCAAACCCATGACTCTTATGTCTCCTACATTGCAGGCAGGTTTTTATCACTTTAATAGTAGGACTCAGTGCCCCCTGGGGAACCCTAGCAACAACAATGACCTCTAATTAAATCCATCCCCTCGGTAAAGATGCGCTCTCTAAATAAGGTCAGCCTCTGAGGCGCTGGCGGTTAAGCACACCAGTAAATGAATTTATTGTGGATGGGGGTGAATTCAACCCATTACATTTAGGATACTATAACGTTTTAATAAATATTGGCTAATATTGTTATTATTCTTGCCAATAGTGTTAAGAGCAGTAGTCAGAATATCATGAGATTGTGTGTTGTGAAACCAATCGCATTAACAAAATAGGATGAAAACCGTTGATTTTCTAGGGTGATAAGTTTCTAAGTAATCAGGAATTTTTTGTTTCCTTCTTCTGTTTTTCTCACCCTTATTTTAAAATTTTTATCATGCCTATCCTTCTCTAGATTTCGCACTATTTAAAAAGGGGGGAAATCTAAAACATCTCTTAAATATTAATATAAGCAGTTGCCATTCAACCATAAATACAAATTCCCAGGCTTTCCTCTCTTTCCCATCTTCAAACAGTGTCTTTTTCGTCTCCAATAGAAACACACCTGTGAAAAGTCCAGCTCCCTGATGGAGGAAGACAGAGGCTCTTTTCTTTCATTCTGTCTTTAACTATTACTTGAAACAGCAGCCTTCTCAGCTGCCTTCGTGTCCATTCCGAGGACTCTCTTTACTTTCTGGCCACACCGTGCGGCATGTAGGAGCTCAGCTCACCAACCAAGGGTCGAACCCTTGCCCCCTGCACTGGAGGCGCGGTGTCTTAACCACTGGACCTCCAGGAAAGTCCCAGTTCTTAGAATGTTACTTCACCATCTCTGCTTTTCCTGGCAGGAAAAACAAAGCATAATGTTTAAATTTCTTTCATCTCTGCTGGTGACTGTGTAGTGATTACAACGTACGTGTTACTGCCTGTGGACTGTTTGTAGGAAAAAGGCCCTCAGGCCAGGTGACAAAATCTTTGCCTGTTTTAAAGTTATTCTTTTCTGTCATGATCTTTTTAAATATTTGTTTTCCTCCAGGTATCTGGTCTGTTGGATTTCTGTCTTCCTTGTGTGTCACCATCCTTGAGTTAGGACCCAGTGTTTTGTTTTCAGGAAACAAAATCTTGGATTGTGTAGCTTTCAGATTAAGAAGAAATGAATGATAAAGGTAACCATCATTTTGGAGTATTGATGGGCCACTTTTAAAAATATATATATATAACTCATAGATTATTCAGCTAAAATTTTTATAACTTATTTTATTTTATTTGACCATGCTGGTCTCCGTTGCTATGCGGGCTTTTCTTGTTGCAGAGAGAGGGCGCTCCCCTCTGACTGCAGAGCCGGGCCCTGGGCTCGCCGCTCAGTGTTCGGGCCCCAGGGTCCAGAGCACAGGCTCAGTACCGTGGTGTACGGACTGTTGCTCCAGACGTATGGGATCTTCCTGGACCAGTGATCGAACCCGAGTCTCCCGCACTGGCAGGCAGATTCTTTACCACTGAGACATCTGGGAAGCCCCCAGGAAAGAAATTTTAAATTAAAAATGTATTGTTTTCACCTCATAAGATACAAACTGTCTTATTAAAATAGTAAGACTCAGTATTAACACGAGGGTGAGGCAGAAGCCACAGTCCCTGGGACCGTAGTCATGAGCCCTTCTGTCTGGCCCTGCTCCTGATATCTCAGGGTCCCTACAGTTTTAGAAAGACATTTCATGTGCAAGAAAACAGAGGATCCGTTAAATGAATTATTATTCATCCAAATGATGGGATGCCTGATGATCATTAAACACTGCGTTAAGGACAATATTTCATGGAAAATGTTCACGATATATCAAGTGAAAGAGTAAGCTAATAAATATAATACAGATTCGATTTTCTGCAATAATGATTAAAAAGTGTGGAAGTGTATACATCAAACTTAAACCATCATTGTTTCTAGGCAATGGCACGATGGAAAAAGCTTTGTGATTTTAGCATTTTATCGTTTCTTTAGATGAACATGCACTGATTATGAAATTGGGTGGACTGAAGTTGGGGTCTGTTATAATGTTGAGGGCTGAGGTAAAGCCATTATATAAAGAATCTTGAATATATAACACACTGGAGTATTAACACCCATTCATTTGTTTAATCACTTAACCATTAATTCATTTAACAAATACTTTCTACCCTTTTACTCTATGATAATCACTGAGGAAGGGCTTCCCAGGTGGCTCAGTGGTAAAGAATTCTCCTGCCAATGCAGAATCCCCTGGGTCAGGAAGATCCCCTGGAGTAGGAAATGGTAACCGTCTCCAGTATTCTTGCCTGGAGAATGCCATGGACACGGAGCCTGGCGGACTACAGTCCATGGGATCTCCTATGAGTCGGACAGGGCTTAGCGAATACACAACAACAAAAAGTCATGGTGGAGGCCACCACGGATATACAACAGTGAGCAAAACAAACTCTCCCTGCCCTTAAGGAGCTTAGTGGGGAAAAGGAGAAGTAATAAGAATCACCCAAGTACATGTATAATTATATCCATGATAAGTGCAGTGAAGGAAAGGAATAGTGCTATGAGGGTCCATGGCAGGAATGCAATATCCATATTAAATTTTTAAATTATTATCTAATCAAAATATATAGTGCCTCCTTGTGTGTGTGTGTGTGTGTGTGCGCGCGCTGTGTATTGTACGTTGTCACCAGCAGCATCATCTCAAGTGAATACTCCAAAACTAGGAAAAGGAAATTCTAGCGAAAACATCTAGAAATACCAAAAGAGTCTGAAAATTCTTCAAAAGTAATATTGAAAAAAAAATATTGAACCTTTGCATGATGAATCCTGGATAATTGCCTGAAGCTCTTAGTGGTGGACCCCTGAAGATTTAGTTTTCCACCATGCTCTTATCATGCATGCATTTTCCCTCAGAAGCTGAAAGATAAATCTGACAAGCTCTGGATAAACACTGGCTAAGACTCTACACTTGCTGGTATGGGAAGGCGACATGACTTAGTCCCTGTTATCATCAGGTCTCCTATTAGGCAGCCTCGGCAAGGAGTCTGGATAGATCAACGTGTCAGGCTGCGTGCTTGGTGATAATTCAGACTGGGGTTGAGTTGAAGTCGCCACTCAAACAACTGGGAGTGTACAGCCATGCACAATTCCATTTAAACTGCAGGAAAAGTGAGAAGAGGGATAGGGTTTTGAACCCTGGCCCAGGTGGCATTGTGGTCAAGAATCCACCTGGCAATGCAAGCGACACAAGGGACCCGGGTTTGATCCCTGGGTCAGGAAGATCCCCTGGAGGAAGAAATGGCAGCCTGCTCTACTATTCTTGCCTGGAGAATCCCATGGACAGAGGAGCCTCATAGGCTATAATCCATAGGTTCTCAAAGAGAAGGACACAACTGAAGTGACTTAGCACAACAAGAAAATCTTACTTGTCACTAACCCAATTGTTTTGCATTTTTACTGATTTGTTCTTTATACACTCTAGCTTTTCTAACTTGCTATATTGCTTTTACAGTGAAAAATAAGACTTCATTATATTTTGCTATATGATATGTAAAACATAAGGTCCTAAGATACTGGAAGGAAATGTGCAAAATATAACCACAATTATCTTGGAGTGATGGGGCTTTATGCAATTCAACTGCGAGGGCCCTCTGAATTCTACTTCTGCATTTTAGGAATTTATTATAAGGACAAATAAATATGCTTTTTTAAAAAGATTTAATTGCCACCTGGACAACAAAGTGGTGCAACACTGTAAACATCTAAAGTGAAACAGCAGATAAACCTCCACAGGTCCTAGAGTCAGTAGACTCTTCACCTTCCATGGGACCTTCACTAAGTCACTGACCTGTTCCAGACCTCTTCTGTAAAACTGGAACAGTAATGCACCTACCTCACAGGAAATTAAAATAGGAAAATACTGTTTTCTGGATGACTAAACTGAAGATGTAACTGCCTACATAAAAATGAAAGTTCTTTGGAAAAAATCTACAAGTTTATGATAACACAATTTAACAGTGTTTTGCTACTGACACAATCAGTTCAATCTTCAGTGAATTAAAGTTTGAGAAACCTTCAGGGAAATTATAAAGAATTAAAATTCTAAAATAATCGGCAGCAGCTCTGATGAGACAATGGATGTCCAGCCTGCCTTTTGTTGATATTTATCTGCATTTTACATAGATCAACATTCTATCAAGGTAGAGGTTCTATTGCGTGTGTTCACTGAGACAAAGCCTCCTATTGCTTTACTCTAGTTCAAAGATGCAAATACACTTTTGGGATTTTGATTCTGAAAATTATCCTATCTGTTTCTACACCATTTTGACATCAATGTAATTGTTGATTTTCCACCACAAGGAGTATAAAAGGAAAGAGTGGCCTAGAGGCAGCAATGTATTTTGGATCAAGGGTGGCTATGAATCCCATTTTCTCACACTGGTCCACCGAGTGAAATACTTCATTGTGTACTGGTGGGACAGAATGAAGCACACTGCTTTGAAACTTTTATCTTTAACTGGTTTTTACTATAGTATTTTCTTTCTTTTCAATTTAGAAAGATAATAAGAGAAAGAATTACAGGGGAAACTATGTTTCTATCTCAGTGTTTTGGACAAAGCAATATATTGAATCTTTGACATTTTTAGAAACCACCCACATGATTTAAAAAAAAAAAGTTTGCTTCTTCTTGAGGCTCATTTAAAGAAACTTCAAATACAAGGAAATACATGACAATTATCTTTTGATTCCTGCAATTCAGTGGGACTCATTTAATGTTAGAATGCCAGTAAAAATTTTTGCTGCCCAGCAGAAACACAGAATCCAGATCAGATGGTCCTGATTACCTGTAACACTGACAATAGATGTAAGAACAGGCACTGTATTTTGGAGCATATTGCTCTTATTGTGAAGCTTTGGACAACTTTTTTTTTAACTTTCTATGTTGTACTGGGGCATAGCCGATTAACAACGTTGTGATACTTTCAGGTAAACAGTCAGGGGACTCAGCCATCCATATACACGTATCCATGGGCTTTGCCAATGGCTCAGTTGTAAAGACTCTACCTGCAATGTGGAGACAAAGGAGACATGGGTTCAATCCCTGGGTGGGGAAGACCCCCTGGAGGAGGAAATGGCAACCCACTCCAGTATTCTTGCCTGAAAAAATCCCATGGACAGAGGAGCCTGGTGGGCTACAGTCCAAAGGGTGGCATTGAGTCGGACACGACTGAGCAGGTTCTCCCCCAAACTCCCCTTCCATCCAGGCTGCCACATAACATCGAGCAGAGTTCCCTGTGCCATACAGTAGGACCTTGTTGGTTATCATTTTAAATATAGCAGTGTGTACATGTCTATCCCAAGCTCCTTAACTATCCCTTCCCTCCATCCTGCCCCCTGGCAACCATAAGTTTGTTCTCTTAAGTCTGTGAGTCTAGGACAACGTTTAAGTGAGGATTCTTCCTCGATAATCTTCTTTCTGAAAGAGATTCAAACTCCCTTGATCTAAGTTCAGATTTCACCCTGGGGCCACTGGTTGCTGGCTGAGGATGGCCAGCAGCAGATGCAAGGGAGAGACATAGCGCAAAGGCGAAGGCGGGCTGGGGCTGGGTGCAGAGGAAGAGAGACACAGGTAAGTGATCAGTGCACAACAAGGCACGTTTGTTCATACATCAGATTTGTGTTATTGAGGGAGTACTGCTTCTTAGTACTTCTTCTTAGAAGAAAACTACCACTATTAGTCAGGATCCAATCAGGAAAACAGGGTCCACGCCATGTGGTTCAATAGGAGGAATTTAATATAGGAGCCTGTCACAAAGGTCATGAAATCTGGGGCCACCATGACTTTCTGCCCAGAGTGTCTTTACCATCAGGCTGTTTCTTTCACTTAGGGAAGAATTAAGTAAAAACAGATATTTTCCGGTCGTTTCTTTCTTAGGAGTATTATTTTCCCCACTCATTCTTTAAAATATGTTTTAACAGTTATACTAAAACCCTTTCCTTATTTGCTTTTCCTCATATGCAAATCAGACTCTGAAAAATACCTTCAAAAATGCAAAAATCAACAATGCAGATCATAGAAATAAAAAATGCAAAAAAAAAAAAAAATCTTGAAAATACCAATCACTCTACACCCAGAGATAATAATTTCAAATTTTTGGTTGAAAATTTTATAGAAAAATCTTACAGTATTATACAGTCTTGTTACTAGCTTTTATCCTCCAATGAACATTTATTTATTTTTTTCTACTTCATTGAATATTCTTCAGAAACTTTCTTTTTGGTGTATTCAATATATATCAAGTCTAAATTTCTTTACCATTTTCCTACTGTTGGACATTGAGTTTATTTCCAACCATGTAATTTTAAATAAAGCTAAAATATAATATTCTTATAAGTAGGCGTTTTTTTTTTTTGCCTCTTTGATTATTTCCAAAACTAAGAGAAGTCCTACCCTTTTTTTGTCTCTTCTTAATTTGTGAGGGGGGGAAAAAGTCAGGTCTAATTATGACTTAAATATGAGTAGTGCTTAATGACATGGTTTCTTAGAAGTTAAAGAAAATTATAACTTTAAAATACAATTATATATAAAAAATAACCAATTCCAGAAACCTCTAAAGTTTTCATGCACTTTAGTCCCCTCAATGTTCTCTTCATGTTCTCTCTATTTTCCTCTTAATGAACATAATTTTCTACAGTGTCATCCTTCAAGAAAAAGGATCAGATTCTCTTATATAGATTTTCTACTTTATTCAGTTACTGTAATTGGAGGCAATATTATTTTCTACTATTTCAATAAACTGTCCTTCAGCTGAATAACAGGCTTGGATATATATCTTTATACTTAATATTGTTTCTATGGGAAAATGTATTCAGAGATTCAAATACATATTTAAAAATAAACTTTAACAACACAATTTGCTTACAGGTAAAGGACATTCAGTATTTCAAAAAGTAAACCATATTTGGTTAACCTTGTTCCATTATTCACATATTACCAAATACCATTGTACTTTGATATATAGTTCATCAGGTCAAATATGAAAAACTTTTCTAAGAAATGTGTGTGTGCGCATTAAATATTAGATATGGTAGATTCTTTGAAGGATTTAGGCACTGGAATTACTAGCTGACCCTTAAGTTATGTTGATTTCCAGAAGGAGACTATAAACTGTGTCAATGAAGATTCTGAGCAAATTTTGCACAATAGCATAGTCATCACTGTTGTTATTGTCTTGCTTTATTTTCTTTTCATAACATTTCTCATTCGGTTTATAATATATTTAGATGTTTTTATTTTAAATTCCATCCTTCATTAGAGTATTAGCACCACGAGAGCAGGTCATTTCTTTCATTCTCTGCTTTATTTACTGTCTTGTATATAGTAGGTACGCAATAAATGCCTTATTTGAATGAATGACTATTGTGTGAATAAAATGTGATGATTGTTTCAGATCTGATACAACAGAAATAACATATAAAATATTGAAAATTTTGTAAATAAGCCCAATTTAAAAAATTGCAAGTGTCATATTTTTATTATCATACAAAGTATTTGTGAGCTGTTTTGTTTTATAGATATATTCATTTGTGTCATATTTTAGATTACATATATAAATGATATCTTGAAATACTGAGTGTGTCAAATCTTGAGCTGTGTCTGTACAGAAAAGAAGTGTGAATCTCAAAGCCTACATTACAAAACATGTATCTTTTTCTTTCCAAGTAAATTAAAAAGTTTTGTCTTAAAAAAATGTGAAATAGACCTAACTCTTTAAACCAAGCAGCATTGCTGATGATTTTAGAATGTGGTTGCCCTGACCTTCATGGAAAGTCACAAATATTTTCTTCATTTAATACAGACTTCATTTGCTTTACTCTTAATAAGTAAGTTAAACGTCCCACACCATAAAAATTACCCTTAGACAAAGGGTACTTTGTCTTCTGAAAGTAAGAATTCTGAAAGTAAGAATTCTCAACAATTCAAAGATAAACATTAGTCTTTTTGGAGAGGCAAGGCTACAAAGAAATAATAAGATGACCAGCGTCAAATTTAGTCTGGCTTTTTTCCCCCAGCAACTCTTAGGCATTTGTCATGGTGTTTAACAGAAGTTCCCAAAGTTAAATGAGGGAATGGAATTAGAATAGATTTTAAAAAAAATGTTTATTAAGATCCACAACTGTATTCACTATTGGTAAGTGGAACTTCAAAGCAGAGTAATGAATTTAAATACATAATAACAGAAAAAATCTTTTTAAAATTTATAGAAGGAACAAGTTAGGTTGGAAAGAATTATTACCATCAATCAGTCTTAGAATTGAAGCCTTTATTTCATGCATGCCTGAGAGGTAAACTGGTTAATATATCTATGGCCTGCACATTTCCACTATATCTCTTTTCTCTCTCTTTCCCACTCTACCCTTCATTTTTCAGACCCTTTCCACCTCTCCCAACCCAGTCAGCCCACACATTCATGCACATGCACAAGTCTGTCTTTGGTATGAAGCTAACATCTTAGGTTTATAATGACCTCATTAGAAAAGTTAAAACAATAGTGCCTATTACCACATAAATGCGTGCAAATGATTAAAAAAATAATTCCTTTTTCTTGTTCTAAATTACATAGACTGTAATGAAAGCAATTACTGTTGCCATTTCCTGCGTTATCAGAATGTTCATATCACTGCAGAAGTAAGAAAAGTTTTTCTATTTAGTTTGGCCTCTGCAATCACAACAAAAGGTATTTATATAAAAGGCCAGAAAACCGTCAAGAAATTGTACTCAATAATCCCAATGCTATCAAATCTATCCTAAGAAAATATTCTAAAATTCTGAAAATTATGAATACAAATATTGCTGCAAGCAACAAAATGAATTCAAGGTAAATTAAGCAAGTAGGAGAATTTGTTGAAAAGATAAGTCATAAATTTAATGACACATTTGTAAAACAGCTTCAGGAACAGATAGGAGCTAAAACAGAATTCCTAGAATTTCTTATCATTGTGCTACCACTGGAATTAGTTAGCTCCAACTACATTTTCCTTCTTGATTTTTACATGCTTAAGATTCAAAAAGTAAAGAAAAAAGAGGACTAACTAAAATCAGAAATGAAAGGGAGATATTACAACTGATACCACAGAAATATGAAGGATCATAGAGACTACTATAAACAATTACATGCCAACAAATTGGACAACCTAGAAGAAAGGAAAGAATTTCTAAAAACATACAACCTATCAAGACTGAATCATGGTGGAAGAGAAAATCTAAACAGACCAATTAACTGGTAATGAAACTGAATCAGTAATTAAAAATCTCCCAGCAAACAAAAGTTAAAAACTTCACTGATGAATTTTACCAAAAATTCAAAAGAGAATTAAACCAATCCCTCTCAAACTCTTCAAAAATAGAAGAGGAGAAAACTCTTTTAAACTCATTTAAAGAGGTCAGCATTACCTGATACCAACATCAGACAGGATACCAAAGGAAAGAAAATTATAGGCCAATATTATTGATGGATGTAGATGCAAAAATCCTCAACAAAATATTATCAAACTGATTTCAACAACACATTTTAAGGATCATACAACATGATCAAGTAGGATTTTTTCCAGGGGTGTAAGTATCATTCAATATCTGCAATGAAGTCAATGTGATACAACACATTAAAACAAAATGAATGATAAAAATTATGATTATCTCAACCGAAACAAAAAAAAAAGCATTTGACAAAAGTCAACATCCATGTACAAAAAAATCTCTAAATAAAATGAGAATAGAGGGACTGTGCCTCAACATAATAAAGGCTGTACATGACAAACCCACAGCTAACATCATACTCAATGGTGAAAAGCTGAAAATCTTTCCTCTAAGATGAGAAACAAGACAAAGATGTTCACTGTCACCAGTTATTTTCAACACAGTATTGGAAATCCTACACAGAGTAATTAGGTGAGAAAAAGAAATAAAAGACATCCAAATTGGAAAGGAAGAAGTAAACCTGTCACTTGCAGATGACAAGATATTATGCCATTAAAAACTGTTAGAGCTAATAAACAAAATCAGTAAAGTTGCAAGATATAAAATCAATATGCAAAAATTTGGTGTGTTCCTATACACAAATAAACTAACATAAAGAGAAATAAAGAAAACAATCTCATTTATAGTTATATCAAAAAGAATAAAATTCTCAGGAATAAATTTAACCAAGAAGGTGAAAAGCTTACATATTGAAAACTAGGGAATTCCCTGGCGGTCAAGTGGTTAAGACTCAGCACTTTCAATTTGGGGGCCTGTGTTTGATTGAAATAGATGAAAACAACAGAATGGGAAAGACTAGAGATCTCTTCAAGAAAATTAGAAATACCAAGGGAACTTTTCATGCAAAGATGGGCACAATAAAGGACAGAAATGATATGGACCTAACAGAAGCAGAAGACATTAAGAAGATGTGGCAAGAATACACGGAAGAACAATACAAAAAAGATCTTCATGACCCAGATAACCATGATGGTGTGATCACTCACCTAGAGCCGGACATCCTAGAATGCGAAGTCAGGTGGGCCTTGGGAAGCATCACTATGAACAAAGCTAGTGGAGGTGATGGAATTCCACAGAAAGTTATAAGACACTGATGAAAGAAATCAAAGATGACATAAACAAATGGAGAGATATTCCATGTTTCTGGGTAGGAAGAATCAATATTGTGAAAATGACCATACTACCAAATGCAATCTACAGATTCAATGCGACCCCTATCAAATTACCAATGGCTTTTTCACAGAACTAGAACAAAAAATTTCACAATTCATATGGAAACACAAAAGACCCCGAATAGCCAAAGCAGTTGAGAAAGAAGAATGGACCTGGAGGAATCAACCTTCCTGACTTCAGATGATACTACAAAGCTACAGCCATCAGGACAGTGTGGTACTGGCACAAAACAGAAATATAGACCAATGGAACAAGATAGAAAGCCCAGAAATAAACCCATGCACCTATGGGTACCTTATTTTTGACAAAGGAGGCAAGAATATACAATGGGGCAAAGACAGCCTATTCAATAAATGGTGCTGGGAAAACTGGACAGTTACATATAAAAGAATGAAATTAGAACACTTCCTAACACCACACACAAAGCTAAACTCAAAATGGATTCAAGACCTAAATGTAAGACCAGAAACTATAAAACTCTTAGAGGAAAACAGGCAGAACACTCAATGACACAAATCAAAGCAAGACGCTCTATGACCCACCTCCTACAGTAACGGAAATAAAAACAAAAGTAAACAAATGGGACCTGATTAAACTTAAAAGCTTTTGCACAGCAAAGGAAACTAAAAACAAGGTGAAAAGACAACTCTCAGAACGGGAGAAAATAATAGCAAATGAAACAACCTGAAAAGGATTAATTTCCGAAATATACAAGCAGCTCATATAACTCAATACCAGAAAAACAACCAACCCAATCCAAAGTGGGAAAAAGACCTTGACAGACTTTTCTTCAAAGAAGACAGATGGCTAACAAACACATGAAAAGATGCTCAACATCACTCATTATTAGAAAAATGAAAATCAAAACTACAGTGAGATATCACCTCACACTGGTCAGAATGACCATCATCAAAAAGTCTACAAACAATAAATGCTGGAGAAGGTGTGGAGAAAAGGGAACACTCTTACACTGTTGGTGGGAATGTAAATTGATATAGCCTCTGTGGAAGACAGTATGGTGATTCCATAAAATCTAGGAATAAAAGCAACATAGCCAGTGCAGTGCAGTTGCTCAGTCGTGTCTGACTCTTTGCAATTCCATGGACTGTAGCCTACCAGGCTCCTCCATCCATGGAATTTTCCAGGCAAGAGTACTGGCGTGGGTTGCCATTTCCTTCTCCAGGGGATCTTCCCAACCTGGGGATTGAACCCAGGTCTCCCACATTGCAGGCAGATGCTTTACCGTCTGAGCTACCAGGGAAGCCCTATAAGCAACATATGACCCAGCAATCCCACTCCTAGGCATATAACCTAAGGAAACTAAAATTGAAAAGACACAGGTATCCCACTGTTCATTGCAGCACTATTTACAATAGCTAGAACATGGAAGCAACTTAGGTATCCATCAACAGATGAATGGAGAAAGAAATTGTGGTATATATATACAATGAAATACTACTCAGCCATAAAAAGGAACACATTTGAGTCAGTTCTAATGAGGTGGATGAACCTAGAGCCTATTATACAGAGTAAAGTAAGTCAGAAAGAGAAAGATAGATATCGTATACTAGCACATATATATGGAATCTAGAAAAATGGTACTGAAGAATTTATTTGCAGGGCAGCAATGGAGAAACAGACACAGAGAATAGACTTATAGACATGGGGAGAGGGGAGGAGAGGGTGAGATGAATGGAGAGAGTAACA